>NC_073639.1:57141250-58357500 GCF_029407905.1 Bubalus kerabau | reverse complement strand
CCTTGTGGCTGCGAGACTGTTGGTTGTGAAGCAGGAATCGAGTCACTGTGAAAGATTCTATACTTCAGCTGAGGCACCCTCCGTTCTGGCAGAGTTTTGATTTCCCTGGAGAGTATCAAAGAGGCAAACCAACGTAAAGGGAACAGAGTGCTGCAGTCTCATTCTGCCTCACACTGTGAGATGGTATGCAAGTCACTGAGGGCCTGTTTCCCTGCCTGCAAGTGTGAGACTGGACTGGATGGCCCTAAAGTCCTTTTTACAACCTGAGATTTGGCGTGGGACTAAATGCTTAAATAGCCGATGTCTCTGACAGGCGCACTGCTGCCCACCTTAGGCTACCTGTGCCGTGAGGTGCCACACTACTCCCCCAAAACACTGCCTCCTCATCTGCCCTCGATACCCAGGGAAGGATGAAAGAAGGTCACCATATATATAACTAGGAAGGCTGTATTTATAACCTCCTGTTTCTTTCTTCTACCAGAAAACCCTGACTGAAGAAAGAGTTGCACTAAAGTGCTACGACGAGGAGCCTCAAGCACTGACTGGCTGCCCCTTGGAGATGACAGGTATATAGGTCTGACACTAAGAGCTTGTGTGTAGCAGAGCCCAACTCTGAAGAAACCTAAACTCCAAGGCTGGGAGGCAGTGGGTCTTGGGAACAGGTCTGGAGGACCCACTGCAGACCACACTGACACCACCCCGCATGCACTGCAGGGAGACGGCGTCCACCCTGCTGCAGAGCGGCTCTGTGCTTCCAGGTCTGCAAGGGCAGGACCAGACGGAGACTTCAGGGCCTGACTTGTTTCCTCCTGGGTCTCTTCTGCCCCTGCTTGTCCTCATAGTCTCTTCAACCCCTATTCTCTGGCTTCTGCAGCTTCCATTTCTGAGCTTCCTTTGGTTGCTTCTGGGCGTCTAGGCTTCTTCTCTTCCTCTTATTCTAATTTTACCTGCCGCTGCCTGTCACCCTGACCTTCGTGTATGGTAACATCTTGTTCGCATGTTGCTTACTCTGCTTCTCAGCTCAGCAACCACTCACCACTCTGGCTAGAACAGAGGTTATTGCTTAGGTCCATTCAGTGGGCATCACCATGACCATAAGCAACAAGTGGGTCAGCAAACACTAGGCCTGAGCCTCAGCAACCTGAACAAGGTCCATGTCACGGAGCTGCCAGCTCTTTCTGGGGCCACATGCTGGATCTGTCCTGCAATGAACTGTCACTGGGTTCTGTGACCTCACACACTTGGTGTAGCTAAACCTGAGTAAAACCATCTGCAACAGCTGCTGGCAGACACTGATCATCTGGTCGGCCTCCAGCACCTGGGTCTCCTCAACAGGCCAGTCCACCCTGCCTGCCACTTTGCTCAGCCTAAGAAAACCTGGCTCTGGGGCTCCGACAGGCAAGGGAGAATAGCTGAGGGACCACACATTTGTCTAGTGTTCGCACACCTAACAAGACACACCTGCACCCCCAGTATTGCTACTCCACCCACCACAGCTGCAGTAATTCTGCTCAAATAAATACAGCATGTCAAAGTTTTAATTACTACTAGATTTAATTTGCTGACATTATGCTGAGAATCTCTACTTCTGTATTATGAAAGTTACATCAATGTCAGGTTTTGCTATCAGGGTTATGCTGGTGATAAAGGTTTCGTTCTCTGCCATCTTTGGTGTGGCCACACTGTACAGCTTGAGGGCAAGTGTCAAGTCCTAACCACTGGACAGCCAGGAAACTTGTATTTCCTGAAAACTTGTATTTCTTCAGTGTTGGCACAACTGGGCCTGAGTAATTTGAGGGGAAGTGTAGATTTTGAATTATAGATCCAGTTAATTTAACAGGCATAGGATTATTCCATTTTTCTTAAGAAAAATGTCAGCTTAGAAAGCTGTGCTACTGAGAGGATCTGTTGATTTCTTCTATGCTGTCAAATTTACTGATACAAAAAATTTTCAGAACAGCTTTTTGATCTTGTCTTTATTATTTCCTACTTCCTTCTACTTGTATTTGTTTTTCCATTTTCTTCAGATGGAAACTTATGTATCTTTTTAATTGATTTCTAGTTTAATTCTATAGTGGTCAACAACAGTCTGTACAATCCTTTGTAATTTGTTGAGTCTTGCTTCATGGACCAGCAATATCGTGTATTCTGGTAAATTGTTCCTTAAAGTGCTGCTCCATATCCTGATTTTTTTTCATCTGCTTGTTCTATCAATTTTTGAGATAGGTGTGTTAAAATCTCCAACTCTAATTGTAAATTTGTCTAGTTTACCTTTTATTTCTGTCAACTTTTGCTCTGTGAACTTTTAGTACTACATTTGCATAAACAATCAGACCATTTAACACAAGGTCATGGGCAACTTTGATAAGAAGTTTCGATAGACTGGAAGAAGGCAAAAGCGTGACTGGAGTGGACTCAAGAAAATGGGAAAAGTGAAATAATACATAAAAACGGTTCTTTGAGACATTTTACCATGAAGGAAAAGAAGCAGGGTGCTTAAGTGAAGAAGTTTTAAGATAAAAAACAACTATTATTTCTCTACTGAAGATCCAGTAGAGACAGGAGACTGATAATGCAGGAGAGATGCTGGGGCTTATTGGACAAGGAGCAGCCGGGTTTTACTGGGAGCAGAAAGAGTACATGTCACAGCACAGGTGGCTGCATATGGAAACTGTCCATTGACAACTTTTATTTTCTTGGTCAAATGGCCAGATCAATTTATCTTATAGCGAAGAGGGAGAAGGAGACACTGAGAGAGAGTTTGAGGAAATAAAGTATAGAGTAAGTTGTCTAATAAGAGAGTGAGTGGGTGGACTGAGGACATATGGTAGGAGCAATGGGCAGCATGAACAACACCAAGCTCAAATACTGACCGAGTTGCAGGCATTTGCTCGTTCTATTTTAGAAAGACCCTTCAATTCGGTATCAAATACATTCATCTTCTCTACAAGGCAGGTGAGAGCAGTCTCTGTAGCTTCTCCAACTTTTTCATACACACCCTTTGCCTGTAATAGTTGAAAGCATACAAATTACAAAAAGGGAAAAGTAGTAAAAACAAGGAAATTTTCTTTAATAAAGACTTTTTTCCAGAGAAGGACACTCTGTCCTCCATTACATCATTGTTCTCTGGGTCATTTTTATCCTATCCTGGAGCACATGATCCAAATAATTACAAATGAACTCAAAGGACAGCTGTGCGTTTGCTCTTCTTCTAATAATTAGGTCTTTCATTCCCCAGAACTAGAAGCAAATAATCACAGTATTAACTGAAACATGAGAGCCTGCAAATAGTATTTGTAATTCCATGTCACTATTTATCATTCTATAGAATTTATATTCTATTTCTGTTGGGGACTGGCTTGTCTTTAGAAACCAAAAACTGCATCTCACTGTTTATAATTTAAAAAGGAAGGAAAGAAGGTTTTCTGTTGGTTAAATTTTATATAACATCATCAAAACAACCTTCTAAGCCTCAACCTGTCCTCAAGGATGCAATGATACCCATCTTAAAAAGCCAAGATCAACACCCTATACTTTCAGGAAAAAGTATCCTGGGTTTTACTCATTTATAGTAACTAAGCTACACACAGAAGAGAACATCATGTATGCCACAGCTCCTAATTGAGTAACTGCAATGCTCAACCACAGAGAATATTATGAAGGGCTCCCAGCTTTCTTTGGGTAGATCATGCTGGCTCTGATAAGAGACAAGCTCTTAATGGAAAGGGCAAATAAAATCAGGAACTCGTACTTTCAAAAAGGGAGGAAGGAAGGCTAGATTTTCATCCCACCCACCGCACCCTTGAACTAGAAACAGCCAGGTCTAGTTTCTCATTTATGAGGAGGCTCACCTCATTGTAATCCAAAGCAGAGTCATTACAGAGAGCACAAATTGTCGCCAGTTCCACAAGACCATCATACTGATGACATTTCACTGGTTTATCATCTTTATGTCTGTCCGAAGAAAAAAAAATAAAGCGGTCAACTGTGGTCATTTTAATTTATTTTTTTTTACTAATAAATAGAATTTTGTGTACTCTAGATTGGCAAACATTCAAAAGAATTCAAGTGATGGCTCCTAGAAATCCGATGCTGGAGACAGTAACAGAATGTGTCTCTGATATCAGTAGTCAATCAGTAAAGACCAGAAATTCTTAGTTACTGAAATTCCTCCACCACTGGTATCCATCCATAAAGAAAAATCAGGAATTCCCTGGTGGTCCAGTGCTTAGGACTTGGTGCTCTCACTGCCGGGGCCTGGGGTCTGATTCTTGGTTGGGGAACTAAGATACCATAAACTGTGTGGCATGGCAAACAAACAAAAATAAAAAACCACCCCCCAAAACTCCACCTAAACAGAAACCCCACTTGAAAATTTAGGCTTCAAAAGATGAAAAAGGTTCACTGGCTTAAACAATCGATTTCAACTGTATATCAATTTTCAGGTATGTGTTACCAATTTTATTTTTTAAAAAGTATGCCATTTTGATAACCCACATGAGCTACATCAGGAAAATTATCTGAACATTTCAGAGACACTACAAGTCTGTACAGTCACCAAACTACCAAAGTGGAGCCTTTAAAAGACAAGGAAAGTTTACTCACACTTCTCCAATAGGTGCATATGTTGATCCAGTTATGGTAAACTCATTAAGGGAACAGGTATCACCTTCAACTTTGTCCAGAATGAACATCTACAGAAAAAAAAGCCTAAGTGTTTAAAAGATATTAAAAAAAATATGCTAGAAGCATATAACCTTTGCTAAGACAAAAGGCCCTTCTGACTTAAGTGTCGAAGCTCAGCATGAGAAGTATTGTTCCTTATTCTAACTAGACACTATTAAGACTGCCTCCCCATTCATCTAACAGTCTGAAAAACAGCATCACTGAGGTGCTAAATAAATAAGCAGCAATGGCACCAGGCAGAGGAGAAAGAGAACCTACATGAAAACCAAGTTATGAGGACTCTGGGCCAGTCAGTTCCAAAGACTCAGTAGTACTTTTTAGAATACTCAGAATTCCAAATGGCAGGCTGAGAAAGTGACCTAGGTATCCCTGCTTTAGAGCTAAGAGTAAAAGCCTAGGAAGAATAAACTCACATATCAGAGTTGCATAAACATTCCCCAAGTAAAATAAGACAAATTGCTTCTCTACTCCTTTCCACTTACTTTTTATTGTGGCAATAGCTCATTTTCTATGCAGCTGCACAACCACATGGATACAGTAATGAGCCCGCAGAGCTGAATGAACTGATGTTACCAAGACGATAACACATGGAAGCGTGCTTTAGGAAGGAATTCTTAAGTTTACAGAATAATAAAGTGACATGAGCCAGTTTTTTAAGGTGAGGGTATTTTTCCCCCCCTCTTGGTTTGCTTTCCAATTGTAATTCAGAAGTCCAGTTTGGAATGATCAAACCATTCTACAATAAAGAATTTTTAACATGTTAAACTCAAGTAAAAAAAGAGCCATGTAATGCTTTAAAAAATCTTTTCAGAGCATTCCGACTCATACTCAGTAAGAAAATCTGATTTTGTTTTAAAATAACTTCCTTTGCCTCATAAGATTTGTTTATTATATAGCATATACTTTTAAATTCCAGAAGCTTCATTTCAAAAGTATACTCAGAACTAAATCAACCTGGGAACTGAACTAAAGCTGTGAGACAAAAGGATTAAAAAAAAATTATATACAATGGGATTTAAAACTGTGATGACTCCTGGTAAAAGGCTCTAGTTCAAACACATATAATTGGTGTGTCAAATGAGGAAAAGATTCATGTCCAAGGTCACATGCAGCAAGATCACCAATTCCTACAGTTTTTTTTTCCTAACAGATACAACATCTAAAAAAGGAATTTTGGCAGAAAGCTCTTTCCAAAAATGTCTGACATTTACAGAAGAGGAAAAAAAGGAATAGGTTAAAGGACGTGCTCAAGGTTACACAATTATTAGGTGGGAGAGAGAAACAGATTTTACCGATCTCTCCTATCAGAAAACTGAACTTTACCTTACTATTAAAAGTTGTGGGACCCTCAGCCATGGCACAATTTCTCAGAGCCTAGGTTTTCTAACCTCTTGAGCAGTATACCACACAATTCAGACAAAGTCACACGTAAAAAATTAACTGCACTAAGACTTATCAAAGCAAGTTGGCATCATTATGACTACACCATGTCACTTCTTTAATGACGCTGTTTATAAAAGTGAAGCTCTTTGGGTCTATACCACAGTACAAAATATTCTAAGACATTCAGAATTCTAACCCACACAAACTAAATCTGAATGCACACAGGCATTTTTAGACTGCAAGCCAGTAAACCATTTAGAAACTGCATGATGAGAGCACCCCTAAGTCAAGGGCAGTTATGCAACCCACTGCAAGAAACCTCCTGTGGAATACTGATTAGCATCCGCTTTCTGTCCCCAAAAGGTAGAACAGAACAAAGAGGCAAGCTGTTTCTTTAACAGTACATTTGAATTCAGATTATTTAAGAGAAAATATAAGAAAAAAATCCAACATTTTTGGGGACCAAGGAAAGAAAATTTAGGTAGCTCAGTTACAATCTGCATCTACTTAAGACAAGTTAGAAACTTGCCACCTGAACACCTGTCCATTATTTCTTTACCAACTGGGCTATCAGGATCTGGCTTTTGGACAACACAAAGAATTGAGGGTACATATAGCAAAAAAATTACCACAAATTTAAATTCGGTAAGTAAAGAGTCTGAGGGTTCAATGTATTAAACCAAGAACAATTTCTAATGCTAAAAAAATCCATTATCTAAAACCCAGAGGGCCAAGGGGATGCTGGCATGTCCTTCGATGTCATTCAGAAGCATTACTTAATAGGCATTTATTTAAAGATTTAGTGTGCTGGAAAATTTTAACATTCTTTCACTGTGCTATTATAAAGGGCTCATGTTTTATGAAGTTGTGGCTTGTTGTCCTCTATAAAAGATAAACTTAGTTTTATTTCCCTGTGTGATATTAACCAGTTTTTATAATCTAACACACACTAAGTCCTATTCTAATACTGAGCACTTCCTCACATGTTCCTGTAACCAGTTTTACCATCTTACTGATTTTCCCTCATTGAACTAATGACCCAAACAGAATCTTTGACATGAATCTCATTCAACATTTATGAGTTGTGTCTCTTTTGAAAAATTACTTTGACTTGTACAAATGATTTGACTTACAATCATCATGAAATGATTATCAGTTAGTGAATATACATCTTCTAATATAGATACAAAATAAGAAAAAATTGTTTCCCTGCGATGAGAATTCTGAAGTTACTCTCTTAACAACTTGCACACATGAGCTACAGCAGTGCCGACTACACTTAACGTTGCGCATGGCGCCCTGATATTCAACTGCAAGTCTGTACCTCCTGTTCACCTTCATCTGATTTCTCACCCTCCAGACTAATAACCACAAATCTGCTCTTTTTCTATGTTTGTTGTTGAAGTATAATTGACCTACACTATGTTATTACTTGCTGGTGCATGGGATAATGATATGATATTCCTATCCATTTCAAAATGATCGTTAAGTCTAGTTATCACCTGCCACCATACATAGATACTACATTATTACTGACTGTCCCACGCTGTACATGTCATATCCATGACACATTTATTTTGTAACTGGAAGTTTATACTGTTTTTCTCATCCTTCTACCTCAAAGTTGTTTGAATAAAACTTATGGAAATCGAATTACATGAAAGAACTTCATTTAGCTCTATCTTTACATTATTTCCTTATTCTGCTTAGGGCAGGTTTAAACAGTTTATTTTATCCTAAAGTGATAGTCAAAACAACATAAGAAAATGAAGGATGAACACAAAATGAAGCAAGTTAAACACAATTATTTACTTTTCAAGATGAAAAACATGTTTCATTCAATGTGTTAAGGAAATACCAATTAGAATTTTATGTAGGCAGATAACTAGCTGGTTTTAGACAATTCTTACTTTGAAGCTTGTGTTAACATACATACACTTAGAAGAACAGGGAAATACAGGAAGCATAGTCACCTAACACATTGACAGACTGCTTATAGTTATAGTTACTTCCCCAATACAAGTATATCACTCAGTAGATAACCTCCATCAGATACAATTCAATTTGCTTAAAGCACATAAAAGGTATCAAATTATAAATCAAAAGTTTTATGATCCAGCAATCCCACTTCTGGGCACATACCCAGAAATGATGAAAACTAATTTGAAAAGATACACGCACCCCAATGTTCACAGCAGCACTATTTACATCAGTCAAGACATGAAACCAAGTAATTGTCTATTGATACATGACTGGATAAAGAAGATGATTAGGGTTGACATATACACACCATTATATAGAAAACAGATCAATACTCTTGTAATGCCCTATATGGGAAAAGAATCTTTTAAAGAGTGAGCATATGTTATGTATATGTATAACCGATTCATTTTGCTGTACACCTGAAACTAGCAACACTATAAATCAACTATACTATAATAATTGCTTTAAAAAAAGAAAAAAATGCCACTTGCAGCAACATGGATAGACCTAGAGATCATACTAAGTAAACTAAGTAAGACAAAAACAAATATGATACCACTTGTATGTGGAACCAAAAAAAAAAAAAAAGATACAAATTAACTCATTTAAAAAATAAAAATAGACCCACTGACTAGAAAAGAAACTTACGGTTACCAAAGGGGAAAGGGAAGGGTTAAAATTAGGAGTTTGAGATTAACATATATACACTATTGCATACCAACAAGGACCTACTATATAGCACAGGGGAACTATACTCAATATTTTTTAATAAGCTACAATGGAAAGGAATCTAAAAAGAATATACATATATATCTCTGAATCACTATGCTGTACACCTGAAACCAACAAATCATTGTTAACTACATTAAAAATAAAATTTAACAAAACAATAAAGCTCTTAATGATATGAGGGCATATTCTTATGATGAATCAACAACCATAACTCAGAAAAGATTTTTAAACTACTTCCACTTACCCTGCAGACTGACATCTGGTTCGTTGTCAGTGTGCCCGTCTTGTCTGAGCAGATAACAGAAGTACAACCAAGGGTTTCCACGGAAGGGAGACTTCGAACAATGGCATTTTTCTTTGCCATTCTGCGAGTTCCAAGCGCCAGGCAAGTGGTGATGACAGCAGGCAGACCTTCAGGAATGGCTGCTACAGCCAGGGCTACTGCAATCTTAAAGTAGTATATAGCACCTCTGATCCAGGAGCCCCCATGAACTGGGTCATTGAAGTGCCCAATGTTTATGATCCAGACCGCAATGCATATAAGGGAGATGACTTTGGACAGCTGTTCCCCAAACTCATCTAGTTTCTGCTGGAGGGGTGTTCTCTCCTGTTCCGTTGCTACCATCTCATCTCGGATCTTGCCAATTTCAGTGTTAACTCCAGTTGCCACCACCACTCCCATGGCTTTGCCAGCAGCAATGTTTGTACCCTAGGACAGAAGGAGAGAACTGGTTAAGAGATTAACCCTATATCCTACTTAAATCCTGACTAGTAAACTCAGACTTGTGTGGATTTTGATGAGGGCACCCAGACTCTCTACTGGGCCTCTCTACGCACCACATTCTACTGGGCCTTCGAGTGGCTACTACTCAGGTAACCAGCCTTCACATTTTGATGATGAGCAATACCTCAAGGCAGGTGGTATAGTATGTCTCTCTGTGATTCTCCGTAAATGAAAATGATACCCACTTGCCCCAGAGTCCTTTACACTGGCCCACCTGAAATCTCTACTCACTGAGTCTGGCTTGCAGAGAGCTCTGGACTGGAGCAGAGCTTAACTCCTCTGTGTTCCTGACTTTTCAAACATTATACGGCTCTCAACCCTAAGCATTCTCTACCTCTGGCTCCAACAACCCCACCTCTCCTTTCATCCCTGTAATAAGAAGGACGACCAGGACCAGGAGCTGCCCTCGAGGACCTCCACTCAAGCACCGGTATTCAAAGTGCAAGGTTTCCCTCCCCACTCTATTGTAATTCCTAGTTCATTATTTTCACTGTAGCTCTGCAGTACTTTTTAAAAATTTACTATGGGTGGTTAGATTCCCATGTTAACACACAAAAGCCTACTACTTGAAATACCACTTTAAATTCTAAACAAAAACTATAAATTTCCCAACTTTATATTTCAAAAAAATTTTAACAGAAAAATTGGAACAGTGCAATAAACATCTATTTTACTTTTCACCCAGACTCACCAATTATTAATGGTTTGCCACATTTGCTTTCTTTCTAAACACACACCTTTTAATTGTGAGCTATACACAGTTATCATCCACGTCATTTTAAAGGAAACACCCCTTTAAAGGTTAAATCTTATCCAAAGTACTTACAGAAAAGAGCATGTTCTTCTTATCTTGATTGACAGCCCGTGGGTCAGGGACAGGGTCAGTGTGCTTGATGACAGAGACAGATTCACCTAAGCAGGTGGCAATACAGGAGGTTTGTTTAGATCTACGCAGTTCACACTTAGAACCCTCGTACCCTCATTCACTCATGCCAATACCACTCTCAGGAAAAGGGAAAAAAGCCCCAATTCATTCAAAACGGTATAAACTAGTAAAATTCAGTAAGAGAAACTAATACAATATTGTAAAGTAATCAGCCTCCAATTAAAATAAATAAATTAAAGAAAAAAAGAAACTAATTTCCAAGAAAAAAAAATCAAAATAAAGGAATTTAATTTTGAAGTAAAATTCGAGTCAATTACCTTTATTTTCTTAACTATTCAAATTTAGTTCATTTTCAAGTATTTTATACTCTAATATAGCAGATGTAGATTTATTGTATACTTATATATACACACATATTGTGTGTATATAATAGTTAAAAAGCTGAAAGTGTATTTACTTTTAACAAAATGAATAAACTGTAGATACAGATATGAATACTGAGGCTCATCCACTGTAAAGCCTGTTTTTGTTCAATAATGCCAAAGATGAGAAATGAAAACACTGTTCTAGATAACATTTGCATGCACTTATCAACCATTCTACTTCAATAAACCAAAATGAAAAACAGCCATCAGCAGCACTAAAAAAGACCACATGAAGTAAGAGACCACTTCTTAGAACTTTCACAGTGTCTTGTTGAACCTGGTTCCAACCTAACAATCACCTATGAAATGCAGCTGACCCTTGAACAGTGCAGCAGCAGTTGGGGGGCCAACCCCTCTGCATTCATAAATCTGCACAGAACTTAGGCCTGGCCCTCTGTATACATATGATTCCTCAGGATGTGCAGTTCTGCATCTGAGGATTCAACCAACTGGTTTATTAATGAAAAAAATCTGCAGATAAGTGAACACATGCAGTTCAAACACACACTGTTCAAGGGTTAATGGTATATAAAGAGGGTGAAACATGGCCCTAGCTGTTAACTCAAATTTCAGGAAGCAAATTTCACTCTCAGTATTTAACAGAAGACTCTGGTTCTTCAATCTAGCCTAAAACTAGAGTATGATTTTTATTTAAAATGGAAATTATTTTTGTACACACAATATGAGAATTTTATATACAATCTGATCAATTCCCTACCATTTTATGGCTTAATCAGCTTCCAGGTTGTTGCTGATAACAGCAGTTTTAGTAGATAAGCTATTCATAAAGAAACAATAAAAAATACAGAGTCCAGGTTACTCATGTCCTACTTTGAAGACATTTAGTGGCTTTTCAAAACTAATCATCAGATAAATCTTTGAATTTTATATTTACTCACTATTTAATTCAGGTTAGCATTGTGTTTAAGTTAATCTTCTGACCACCTTACTTCCAGTTAATATGAAACCTCCACCCTAGACTGTGCCTTTATCAAACAAAAACGGGAAAATGTTCCAAACAATCCCAAATCTAATTAGTGTTCAAATTTTAGGCAGTAGACGTTCACCATTTTGGAGGGTGCTGACTTTTGTTAATTGTACATTTTACTATTGCAAAGTATGTCAGGTGTGAGATTAGTATTCCTGGAGTCTATTTTTCCTGCCTGGAAAAAAAACACTATGTAATTAATTCACTTTCCACAAAACAGAGAGACAACAACACTGCTTCAACTTTATCTCAGGCTACTGAAGGAATTTTCAACCTTTAAAAAAACTTTTAAAATCAAAACTAATTTTTAATAAAATTTAAATATAAGAAGGCCTTATGAGATGAAAGCCAACTGTTTTAAAATCATAGCTTGGCATCTATTGGCAAAAAGACTGATGAAGCTTTACAAAACAAACATCTTGGAAAGATGACGGTGGGACGCCATCAATGGACAGTGGGCAAGAGTCAGTTCAGTCATGAGCATGGACTCTGAGGGCCTCAGGAACCAAGCAGCCTGCCAATACATGATATTTACCTGTGAGAATTGACTGGTCAACTCTTAGAGTAGTAGATTTGATGGAAGTTAATCTTATATCAGCAGGAACTTTGTCACCAACTAATTGGGGAGAAAAAAAGCAGCTTAAATAAGGAACTTTTGAAATCATGTTACATAAAGAAGCTGTCTCCAAATCAAACACACAAATAGTCTGTATACAGCACAAATTTAATGTGCTACAGGGACTGCCTTGGTGGTTCAGTGGTTCGGACTCTGTGCTTCCAGTGCAGGCGGCATGGGTTCAATCCTGGGGAACTAGGATCCCACAGGCTGCATGGGACTCACCCCCCACCCTCAAATCTGCTACAATAAGCAATATAAGCAACTTGTCCTCAGGGTCATAAAAACTCTTCCTGGATAAATACCAGATATGAAGTACACAAGCAAGAGAATAATGATGCTTGGGCAAACAGCTCTAAGTACACATTATTTAGTCACACTCACACACACACACGGCATGGCGAGGGGGACCGAATTGTAAACTGATTTTTTCCACGGGGAAAGCTAAATTATCATAAACAGGAAACAAATACCTCTATAAAAAGATGCTCAATAAATCTCACTCATAAGAAAAAGGCAAGATAAAACACAGAGAGACCACTTTTTAAACTATCAAATTGATAAAGGAGTTGAGGAAAAAATGCACTAAGTTTGAAAGAATGTACAGAAACAGGGCTTCTTTATACAGTGACTATAAGATGTGGAAAATTTAGTTTTAATAAGAAAAAAAAAAAAAAAAATCCAAAACCCCTAAAACAAACCAAAGCTACAAATCACTTAGAGTCAACTGCATGAAAAGTCAAAGCCAAAGTCACTCAGTTGTGTCCAACTCTTTGCGACCCCATGAACTAAACAGTCCATGGAATTCTCCACGCCAGAATACTGGAGTGGGTAGGCATTCCCTTCTCCAGGGGATCTTCCCAACCCAGGTCTCCTGCACTGCAGACAGATCCTTTACCAGTTGAGCCACCAGGGAAACCCAACATCCTTTTTCCAGAGGATCTTCCCGACTCAGGAATTGAACCGGGGCCTCCTGCATTACAGGCAGATTCTTTACTAGCTGAGCAAGTGCATGAGCAGGTATTAATGAAAATTCGGTGCTTAGTGCACTGCTAATAAGGACAAACTGAACGTCAATAAACATACCATATAATATTAGTATTCGTTTAATATTTTTAACTCAACTAGGCATCCAGA
Organism: Bubalus kerabau; assembly: GCF_029407905.1. Lineage (NCBI taxonomy): Eukaryota > Metazoa > Chordata > Mammalia > Artiodactyla > Bovidae > Bubalus > Bubalus kerabau. Next base: position 58,343,880 of record NC_073639.1, on the reverse strand, counting down.
CTTAGTGACGATCCTACATACACCGCTGAGTACAAAGAAAAAAACTTACAAAATCTCTGGAGGGCAAACTGGTAATACATATCAAAAGTGCAAAGCACAGGGGTTCCCTGGTGGTCCAGTGGATAGGACTCTGAGCTCTGCTTTTGCTTTCACAGCCAAGCGCACAGGTTCAATTCCTGGTTGGGGACCTGCGATCCCTGTAAGCCGCACGGGACGACAAAAAACCAAACAAAAATGGCCAAACACAGTCTTTTTACCCCATAAATTCCACTATAAAGAATTTATTCTACAGATATGCTTGTAGTACAAAGTTTTTTTTTTTTTTTTTTAATCAGCAATAGAAAGAAGAGACAAGTCTATTCATATTGCACATTAAGTGGAGAAAACACAAGTGTGCAGCACTGTGCACATGGAGCTCCGCATGAGAAAATGCCTCTGGCAGGGATGACAGACTTACACCACCAGACAGCAGGGCATGAGTGGAAGGAGACTTCTCACCTTATATGTATGTACCCTTTGGTACGTTCCGAAATCTGCATTATCAGATAAATGAAAAACCTCTTGTGTAACCTCTGGGAGATCTTTAATTCAAGTGAGTCTTCTTTTCTGGGCCAGAGCTCCTTTAATAGCTCTTAAATGGACCATGTCTTAGCCCCTTTCCTTGACAGTATTTGAAATAAATGCCACAACACAGACCGAGGAACAGGTAAAGCCTGTATTTCACCTGCACCCTGAGAACAATGCCCAGAATACTGTAGGCGTTCAAATATTGTTAGATGAGCATGTTTTAGTATCAAAGCAACTGAACAGTAAACATAAGTACAAAACAGCTTTCCCTGACTCTCTGAAAGGTACTAAGGTGTTTTTAGGAGTCTTATGCAAGGACAGCTAACAGAACAAATAAGCACCATTTCCCCTACAAATGCATGTATTAAGTTAAATCTTAATTTTCCAGACTTACGCTACCATACAGAACTGTTAACTCTGTCACTGGTTATACATAAACTGTCTTAAGAGGTAGATTCAATCGATTCAGTCTACTTCTTAGACAGAATCCACTTCTAAGTAGTAGATTGATTTCATTTGTTAAACCTTCTATTTAGTTCTAATATTTCTGTAACTCACAGCGTTTAAACTCAGGCAGAGTATAGTTCATGACACAAACCCTATAACCTATGTAAGAAACGCGGTCACAAGGCAGCACAGAGCAAGACTGCCAAGATCTACTCCCAGGAGGCAAAGATCATCCTTGCACTCGACTGCAAGGACACACAAAGTTAAGGGGAAATTTCTGCTGGAAATGCTTATGCAACAACTGCAATATTCAGATGGAAGACACTAGAAACTTTCATTTTATTAATAATACAATTCTGCTCATACAACAATAGTAAGTAACTGTATCTTAAAATTTAGTGGCCTTCACAACCTAAAATACCCCATCAAGAAAAAACTTTAAAATAGCTTAGGGAATTATCTGGTGGTCCAGTGCTTAGGACTGTGCATTTTCACTGCCGAGGGCATTCGATCCCTGGTGATGGAACTAAGATTCTTGCAAGCTGCTAGTGCAGCAAAAAATAAACGTATAAAAACCTCAAACAACCTAAAAAACTTTTACTGTCTTAGTTCTGGCTGTCATAATTTGACCCTACATAACATTGAACATGAAAAGGATCCAAGTTCAATGTTGAGTGCGTGACCCTAAATGGAAAAATTACCTGACAATGTTCCTTTAACGTCTGAAGCAATTTATGCCATGATCCTACAGGAGCAGAAAACTTCTAACATGGCATAGCAGTCACCACAGTCTATAGGCCCATCTGTACTGTAACAACTGAATGGAAACCACCAATCTAAAAGCAGAATGCCAGGAATTCTCTGTGGTCCAGGGGTGAGGACTCCGTGCTTCCACTGCAAGGGGCATGGGTTCAAAGTCTGGGAAACTAAGATCCCGCAAGCCACATGGTGCAGCCATAAAGGAAAAAAAATAAAATAGCACAAGGTGTCATTTTATACTGGAGCTGAATCTCTTTTAAACAACTTAATATATTAGCTCTAGCCTGTACTCTCATATACCTGGCCACAATTTAATTAAGGTCAGCAAATCTAATATTCGAACTGAGGACCCAGAAGTTGTATCTTGCCGTTTATTTTGCTGTGTTTCAGTGGCAGCTCCGAGGATTAAAAATGAATGAAAAATGTGTTTTTGAGGCAAGAAATACCAAGATTAATTTTTTTCCTCAGTAACATGTAAGTTACTAGTTTAAGGTGGGATTGATACTATACATGCAGCATTTAAAATTATGTTAATGTTCACACTTGCATTACAAAGAAACCAGCTTATTTTTACTCCTGCTGCTGCTACTGCTGCCGTCACTTCAGTCGTGTCCGACTCTGTGTGACCCCATAGACGGCAGCCCACCAGGCTCCCCCGTCCCTGGGATTCTCCTGAAAGTCTGTTTTAAATATATGAAGGCTATCTCTGTTGTACAGAAATTATACTGATATACATTTAATTATTGGTTAAATATTCAAGAACGAGTCAGATGTAAAATGCTAGTGGAACAAGTGACTGGGAAGTCCTTAAACACTGACGTCATGCTTTTCTAAACTTTTGTTCCCTCTTGTAACAACCATTCTAACTGGCAGGCAACTACATATGTAGGAACTCAAAGATGACCTGGGGATCTAATTCCCTGACCAGGGATCGAACCTGGGTCCCCTGTGTTGGTAGCATAGCGTCTTAGCCACTGGACCACACAGGAAGTTGTTTAAAAATTGATCTTATGCTCTTATTAACTTTTCTTCCATCCTGTAACAGCCATTCTAACTGGGAGGCAATTATGTATTTAGGAACTAAAAGATGACCTGGGGACCTTTTATAAACTACAGAACCTTGGGGCCTGCTCTTTAAGAGCCTGGTTCAATGCATTTGGGATCCAGGAATCCATTATTTTAAAGAAATTCTCCAAGCACACTAAAAAATTAATACAAGGGGGGAAAAGGCTTAGTAACTGGTGTCCCAGATCCTGTGAGGAGCCTGTTTAGAACAGTCTTTCCTGTGTGCTGTTTCTCATGTGCCATGTATGCGAAGCTCTAGGCCAAGAAGACCCTAAGTCCCTAACACTTGGGAAATGTACTACCTTAAAAGTTTCACGTTTATTTCCATTACAAAATGATCTCTCTATGGAAAAGGTGCGCATGTGCTTAGTCGCTCAGTCGTGTCTGACTCCTTGTGACCCCATGGACTGCAGCCCGCCAGACTCCCCTGTCCACAGGGATTCTCCAGGCAAGAACACTGGGGTGGGCTGCCATGCTCTTCTCCTGTGTGGAAAAGGTACTAAGAGCATAAATCCAAACTGGCCTTAAAAACCTGCCAAGTTCTAGTATTCTCTTAGCGAGAAAGACACTCCCTTGCATCATCTTGACCAGACCAACTCGTCCTCATTCTAGACAGGAAACTAAAGTTAGCAATAGGAGTCTTGCCTAAAGAACTTCAATTAATGAAAGACTTCCTTTAGTTTACTGTGTGACTCTGCTTTTTGTTTGGAGGAGTCAATTCAGGATTAAATCTACGAGGAAGCTGGTTGTCTAAAGAAGTAAAAGATCCATGAAAACAAAGATTCAATGACTACTTTTCAACTAAGACATAATTTTCTTTTGTCTGCAGGCTTCTGTGAATTCCAGACAGAGAGTTTTGTGCAAGAGGAGTAGGCAGCCTGTTCCGATGATCACATCCAGTGATATTTCCCTGATGGGGCATGTCAGTGCCCTCAGGGCAAGTGGTAGTGGAAAATTCTTACTCTTGCCAACGGGATGCTCTGCAATTTTTTCCTCTGAAAATTTTGTCTCTAGAGTTCAGGCAGTGTAATAGAAGAGTAAACTCTGTTATAAACTACTTTCTGTTTAACATCTGACACTTAAAATTCAGCTCTTGGCTCCTTAAGTCTGTGGCTTTAAAACCTGCTATCACAACACAGATTTCCACTCTGAACAAATTCTTCAATGCACACTTTATGACGAGTTACCAAGAACGCAAGTAAAAGCCATTTAAAGGAAAATACTACTTGGCCACATTTTAGAACCGAATGAACACAAGCTTTCTTAATCTTAAAATCTGGGAAAGACTATTTATAAGGCCAGGATGATTTAACATTGGTTATATTATTATGTCAAAAACACTGACAGTTAAAATCAGCACAACTCAGAAAAAGCCGTTTTTGAATTGATTATACGTAAGGAAAAAAATCTAACTTATTGTGGCAAATTCTACCAGTTTATTCAAATCTTTTTTTTTTTTTTTTTAGTTCTACCAGTTTATTGCTACCAACCCATCACCCTCCACCCTCATGCACACATGCTCAGTCATGTAACCCTATGGACTGCAGCCTGCTGGGCTCCTCTGTCCATAGACTTTTCCAGGCAAGAATACTGGAGCAAATCTTTTTTTTTTTATTTTTTAAAGAAAACTATATATAAGATCAGAAAATTACCTCTTAAATACCACTATTGTTTCTGAGTTTAAATGGCTCTGAGGAGAAGCCAGCCATAATAGAATTAACCTAAATTAGTTAAACATTTAACTGTGACTCAAACATTTTCACTCCTAATTTGAGTCATAAATTTTGTAGTTAGAAAAAAAATGAATGAAATTCTTCACTTGAGAAGCTCTACCTGCCTACTTAACACTATTTCCAGGCCTCAGGGTGAGCATGGAAGAACATTACAAACTGCCATAGCTTATACTATATTTGTTCCCAGTCCAATTTGTTGGATATATTATCTATGAAACACATCTTTTAAAAATGCAGACATATCATTCTCTTTAAAACCTTTCAACAGCTTCTTCCTACTAGACTTGCTTCAAACACAATGCTCTTCAGTTTCTCAAAAGTTCCGAGTCTTCACAAACAGCCAGGCTTTCCTCGAACCTTCAAGATCAGGTTGGTATCCATCACAATGTGCCCACAGAATGTGCCCATTTCCTGATACTCATCACATTACATGTCTGATGTGTCCTCCCCACTGGACCCACTAGCTCCAAAAGGCAGTCACTTAGTCATCACTGATTTGCCAGGCCTGGTATTGTGCTGGAACATAGTGCACACTAAATAAAATATCTGCTATGGACTGAAGTACCTGTACACACATCATTTTCTTAAAAAAAAAAGGGGGGGGGGGACCAGAAACTTATAATTATGTAGTTGAAGACTGTCACAAAGTTAGAAACAATGAAAAGACAGGATCAAAGAGATCTTAGCCCTGGTTGAGCTGAATGAAGTTTAACAGTGATTACTGTTTAAGATACAGACTGAAAACAAGACATGTACGCTAGCAGAGGACTAGAGATATAGTAGGGAAAGAGAAACATGAAAAAGACGCATGGGCACCAAAGAAAGCCATCAAGATGGTAAAACAGGCCATCACAGGATGAGGAATCAGACTTCTACGTGCCTCCACAGAGAAAAACTAATGTACAGAACAGACAAGTGTGTTTTAGCTCCTTATAAGGGACTGCTGCTAAGTCGCTTCAGTCATGTCCGACTCCTAGCGACCCCATGGACTGCAGCCCACCGGGCTCCTCCACCCATGGGATTTTCCAGGCAAGAGTACTGGAGTGGGTTGCCATTGCCTTCTCCCCCTTATAAGGAACATTTTATAATAAAACTGGCATAATACATAATTGCCAATGAAAAAGTAGCACAGCTGTTCCTAGGCAGGGAAGTTTTTAGCTGCTAGAGGTGGAAGCTAACTGGTTCCTTAGATGCTGTGGAGGCAGCCCACAGCAAGGTTACTCAAGGTTAGAGTACACAGGATCTGGGATACCAACATGCATTTCTCTTTATTACAACAGTAAAGCATGCTCTTTACAAGATGAAAACCCATCCCTCACTTCCCTTGTCCAAACATCTATTTATCTGTTAACTCTATTTACCAAACACCTTTCTCTATAGATAACTTACTAAAATTTCATTAAAATAAAAATTACAAACCTTTAACATTGGTATGTACTTACCTGTTTCATTCTTTTTTAATGGCTACATAGTAATACCTACAGCAATCATCTCTAAAGTGCAACTTTGGAGAATGCTTATTCTATACTAAGCACTGCTATAAGAGTTTTATGAATTCTATGATTATCTTCATTCCCTGTTTACAGATAAGGAAAATGAGGCATGTAACTTGCTTAACATCACAGGTATTTCACAGCCATCCTGTGATTAGTCAGTCACTATTTTCACAGCCATCTACATGTTTCTAATTTTCCTTTTGTACACTTCAATTACTTCTGGAGAAAAGATTCACAGAAAACAGAGTTTTCCTACAAATGTATACTTCCACCAAATTAATTTTCTTGCCATTTCCCCATACTCTCAATCTTGTATTCTGACTACTGCTAACACCAAGCAGGAGAAGGAAATGGCAACCCACTCCAGTATTCTTGCCTAGAGAATCTTGTGGACAGAGGAGCCTGGTGGGCTGCTGTCCATAGGGTCACACAGAGTCAGACACGACTGAAGTGACTTAGCAGCAGCAGCTAACACGAAACACTTTATCTCTTAAAATGATTTTATCATCTTCAAAATAAGTTATTTTATATTTTTATACAGTCAAATTTAGTGATGTTGGTAGTTTTGTGTCACACTTAGGAAATGTGTTCCCTACACTATGTGGTTTCTTCTAATTTTCCCCAAATCTTAATCACAATAATAAGGGTTGGAAAGACTGGCACTTACTGTACTGTAACTACCACTGAGTCACAGGGAGAGGGGAGGAGGTGATTACAGGAAATGAGGAAATGCCAGCCCTGTGAAATTCAGGTCAGGCTTCAAGACCAACTGGTCCTTCATGATCTGATGACTGGGAATACCTTTCTGAGTTCCTCAGAACTCATGGTTCTTAGTGTCTTAGCTGTTCTCACAGCGATGAATAAATTATTGCTCTAGGTCTCAAAACCCTCTGCTTCTAAGAGCATCCACACTGATTTCTGTTTTAGACTGTTGTTCTGCTTATATGCAAGTTAAGATTAAGAACTTATAGCTCTATAAAACAGAGATATTCCTTACAGGAAAAACTAAAATAATGATTTCTACTGTTTTTTGGTTACAGATGACTCAGATCTGCATCTCTAACTAGTTCTGTTCTCTCATCCTTCTCACTGTGAAACAACTCCGTATGGGGAAAAGACAAAAGACAACAATCCTTATTTGGTCACGTAGTTTTGCTTCTACATCTCTGAGCGATGTTTATCATTTTAGGAACAGGTGAAAACTGTTTAACAATATTCCAACAACACCATGCAGACTGCTTAAGCAGACAATATTTTACAATTTAACTGTAATGACTTTTCCCATTTTGTTGAGATAAAAACCAACCTGTAACACTGTGTTTAGGGTACAAAACATTTATATATATATACTATATGAAATGACTACAATCAGTTAATATCCATCAACCTCATAGTTACAACTGTTTCCTTATGATGAAAACTTGAGATATACTCTCAGCAACTTTCCAGTATAGACTATAACTCTGTTACCTACAGTCACCATGCTGTACATTATACTCCCTGAACACATTTGTCTCACAACTGGACTTCATACCTTTTGACCACCTTCACCTAATTCCTGTACCCCCGTGCCAGAAACCACCAACATTGAGTTTCTAAGTTTGCTTTGCATGTGTGTGAGAGTGAGTTTCCTTTTTTAAAGATTTACATGTAAGTGAGATTACATGGCATTTGCCTTTCTCTGACTTCTTTCACTTAAGGTGATCCATGTTGCTGCGAACAGAAGGACTTCCTTCATTTTTATGTCTCAATAATATTCAATGTCTCAGTGTGTGTGTGTGTGTGTGTGTGTGTGTGTGTGTGTGTGTAGACACATTTTCTCTGTTCATTTATCCACTGATGGATACTTAGGTAAACAGTGCTGTAATGAATGAATGCAGGGGTGCAGATCTCTTAGGGAGACTGATTTCATTTCCTTTGAATATATACCCTAGAAGTGGTAATGCTGGATGATATGGTATACAGCCATACCTTGAGAGATATTTTGGGTTCAACGCCACCACAAAAGCAAAAGCAGAAACTACCCTGACTGAGAACCCACCTTCCAAACCAAGGGATGTAGGTTAGATTCTTGGTCAGGGAACTAAGATCCCACATGCCATGGGGCAGCTAAGCCCGCACCAGAACTACAGAGCCACGTGCCACAATTAGAGTGAAGCCCGTGGGCCGCAACAGAAGATCCTGTGTGCCACAACTTGGACCTGACGCAGCCAAATAGATATTAAAAAAGAGAGCAAAAGCAAATACAGCAATAAACTGAGTGATACAAAGATATGTTTATACTGTACTATAGTCTATTAGTATGCAATAGCATTATGTAAAAAACAATGTACATACATTAATTTTATGAGATTTTATTGCTTAAACAAAAAAAAGCTAATCACTTGAGTCCTCAGTGGGTCAATCTTTTTGCAATTGTAACCAAAGATCACTGATCATAACAATTATAATAATGAAAACCTGAAATATTTGTTAAAAAAATGCAATATCTGTACAGCACAATAAAACTAGGTATACGCTTGTAACTTCATTTTTTAAAACCAATACCTAGAATCTTGGGGTGGAATTCTGGGGAGAAGGACAAAAGAATCCCCTGAAATTGCATACAAGATTTCTGCACGTGTGTATTTGGGAAGAGTCTAGATTTCATTAATTTTTAAAGGAACTGTGTTCTAGACATGATTAAGAACTACTGCTGTAGAGTTTTGCTTCTCTAAGTGTATAGTTCACCAGGGAACTTGGTAGAAATGGAGAACAATGAGGCCCATTCCAGACCTAAGTACTCAAAATCTACACTTTAACAAAATCTTTCTTGCACATGAAGTTAGAGAAGCAGCTCTAAGCAGCTGGACAAACTTAAAGGCCTGTTTTTCTTTTAAAAACAGCCCTTAAGCCAAGGATGATTTTTACATTTTTTAAACTCTTGTTAAAAAAAAATATTTTTTTCCCCTACAGAGACTGTTTGGGGCCACAAAACCCAAAATATTTCTAAGGTAGCTCTGTTAAAAAAGTCTGCCAAGCCTTCTGCTCTACAGCACAGAATTAACTTTCTGATATTTGTGTTAGGGAGCTCAACAGGTATGAATTAAATGTTTGCTGACTATTCATTCAGGCTGCTCCAATTTTTTTTTTTTTCAAAAGCAAAAGAAAAAAGGCTCACAGCCCTAGGTAAAGAAACGACAAGGCTATGTTATCTGAATCATACATCTCTTGAGCCAGAAAGCTCCTAAGAGTCTACTTCAATTACTAGATTCTGTAGAGGTTAGGTTAACTTACTCTGTCCAGTGTCGTGTGGAATTAGGATAATAATACAGGTTCTGACATGAATCAGTCATCTATCTATTTTACAACTTTGTCTTTCTTTTTCCTCAACTGCTTGGAAATGCCACTTCATACGTGTTACTAAATCTCATTACTGCAAGTTGATTATCAAAGTGAAACTTCTCTTCCTTAAATAGTTACCAAGTTTAAGAATTATTCTTTTTTAGTAAGTCCTAAAATTGCTGGCACGACTGCTGAATATTTATCCTTCAGTTTAGGAAATATAAAATCAATTTCTCCAGAAGCTAAGTAAAGCAAATACAGTTTTACGTTGAGACTGTGTCATTTCTAACACTTACATAATCTTAAAATATGATTTACTCCAGAGTATACTACAGGACAGAAGTCATCTGAGGATATTTATGTCCTTGTGCTATTCATCAACTCTGGGTTACCAAGATACAAGAAGTTTGTTTCAAACAATTTTGAAAACAGTTGCCTTAAGAAGTCAATTACACCCCTCCCATGCAAATGCTGAACGCCCCCCAAATTCTGAAGTTAAAGACTTTCATGACTTTGAAAGTTTGATTCACCTTGGTATTAGCAAATAATACAGAAAACTGAAACACTGATGTTCATTTCTTATAAATTATATCCATATTTTACTACTTCTGGTTTCCATTTTTCCAGAGAAATATTTTCCTGACATTATAATAATACAAAGTTACTGTAGTTTCAGAAGATGAACACATGGGTAACCACATGTTTATCTGCCAGATCTATTCTATTTGGTCCCTGTAGTCTAGATACTTAGAAGTATACATAAGGATTTGCTGTGCATGCTTACACAGTGTCTTCTTGGAAACGTTATTAGCTGGCATAGCAACATCAAAAATACAATTTCCTTAGCTCCCTCCATCTCCCCCTCAAAAAAAGCCACCCAGACTAGACTTTAGAAAGTACAGCAGAACCATTCTACCATATATCTTCCAGAAGTTAGCAAAAAGAAGTTTATCATCTCAAGTCAGATGATTCTTACATCCAAACAATGACTACAAAAAGGTCTCTTAATTTCTGCAAATACTCGCTTTGATCTTCAAAACAGTTAACAATATTCTCCAGTTTTTCAATTCATCAGAAAGAACCTTCACAGTCAATTTCGTAATTTAAATAACAGTATAAAAGTTACCATGTCTAAGAGCACAATTTACGCCATTTATCCCTTCAGGCCATGTACAGAGTAAGACTTTGACAAGAAATAATTTAGATCTATGTTTAGAATTGAAATTCATTTCTACAGTTTCACAGAACTGAATTATTGGGCTAAATGTCAAATCACAGGGTCAACTAGATTACTAATCCTTAAAGTAGAAGTTAAAATGCCTCAACTTTTATATAGTCTTAGTAAGTTTGAATAAAATAAATAGCTATTTATCTGGCCCAGGTCAAGCAGTCACAAAATATTTTTCCAAAATGTTCCATCTAAATCAATTTAAATGCCTTAGGTTACATCTTTCCCGGTTCAGCGACCCACTGGTTCTAGTAATCTAACTACCATTTCTAATTTGGATCTAAATATTTAAAAACCATGAAAAGTCACCAGAACAGACCAAACAAGAGTATATTGACAAATTAAAATTAAAACTGTGATTCAGCCTTCCTTGACATGGTAAAGGGGATCTATGGAACTCAAAGCTAACACCATACTTCATGGTTAAAGACTGAATACTATTCCCCTAGGATCAGGAACAAGACAAGGATGTTTACTCTGGCCTCTTCTTTTTAACATTCTACTGAAGAATCCAGCCAGGGCAATTAGACAAGAAAAAGAAAAGGCACCCAGGCTAGAAAAATTATTTGTTTTCAGATGACATGGTCTTACAGAGAGAAAAATCTTAAGGAACCCATGGAAAACTATTAGAGTACGAGTCCACCAAGATTGCAAGGCCGTGTACCGGTTGTAAATCAGTACACAAAAATCAACTGTATTTCTATACACTAGAAAAGAACAATCTGAAATTGAAATTAAAAAATCAATTCCAATTACAAATAGCTCCCAAGAAAACAAAAAATACTTAGGAATAAACATAACAAAAATAGTATAAGACTTGTACACTGGAAACAGAGTGTTAAAAGAAATGAGATCTAAATAAACAAAGATACACTCTTGGTCAAGCATCAGGAGATTTAATATTGCTGTGATGGCTATATTTCCCAAATTGAGCTACAGAGTCAACATAATTATGACCAGATCTAGGCAGGCTTTTGGGGCAGAAATTAACAAGTTAAACTTAAAATTCATATGGAAATGCAAGGGACTCTGAATAAACAAAATAAAATCTAGAAAAACAACAAAGCCAGGAGACTCAAATTTTAACGATTTCATAACTTACTACAAAGCTACAGTAATCAAGATGATGTGGTACTGGCAGGAGGCTAGACACACATATCAATTGAATGATAGTCAATTTGTAGTAGGAAATGAAGTCAGTTAATTTTTGACAAGGGTGCCAGGACAATTCAACGAAGTCTTTTCAATAAATGCTGCTACTGCTAAGTCGCTTCAGTCGTGTCCGACTCTGTGCGACGCCATAGACGGCAGCCCACCAGGCTCCCCCATCCCTGGGAGTCACCAGGCAAGAACACTGGAGTGGGCTGCCATTTCCTTCTCCAATGCATGAAAGTGAAAAGTGAAAGGGAAGTCGCTCAGTCATGTCCGACCCTCAGCGACCCCATGGACTGCAGCCTTCCAGACTCCTCCATCCATGGGATTTTCCAGGCAAGAGTACTGGAGTGGGGTGCCACTGCCTTCTCCGTTCAATAAATGGTGCTGACACAACTGGGTATCCAAATGCAAAAAAATGAAACTGGACCCCTACTTCACACCACACACAAAATTTTGGGGACATCAGATCACAGAACAGCTTCTTTGGTATGACACCAAAAGCATAAGCAATGAAATAAAAAAAGACAAACGGGACTCTTATCAAATTAAAAACTTTTATGCTACAAATAACACCATCAAGTAAAAAAGAAACCTACAGAATGGGAAAAATTTTGCAATTTATCTCATAGACCAGCACATATAAAGAACTCTTACAACTCAACATTATAAAGACAACCCAATTAAAATAGGCAATGGATTTAGACATTTCTTAAATATGACATACTAATGTATTAGAACATAAAGACATGAAAAGATGCTCAATATCGTTACAAAATTAGGGAAGTACAAATTAAAACCACAGTGAGATAATACTTAATGGCTAAAATTTTAAAAGGCAAGTGTTGATGAGGATGCAGAGAAATTGGAACCTACATTCATTGCTGGTGGAATGTAATATGAGGCAATCACTTTGGACAATGGTTGGGAAATTCCTCAAAATGTTAAACAAGTCCCTCTTATCCCCAACAATTTCCTGTCCAAGTACATATCTAAGAGAGAGAAAGCGTATGTTCACACAAAAACTGCACTCAAATATTCACCCTAGCATTATTCATAATTGCCAGAAAGGGGAAAACAGCCCAAATATCTGTGAGCTGATGAATGAATATACAACATGTGGCGCACCTGAACAATGGAGTAATACTGAGCCATGAAGAATACAGTATTATACACACAAGCGAAGTATACGATTTATGCCACAACATAAAGGACGCCTGGCAACAATACTAAGTGAAAGAAATCAGTCTCAAAGGGGCATTTGTTGTATGATTCCATTTATATGCAATATCCAGAATAAGCAAATCCCTAAAAGCAAAGTAAACTGTGGTTGCCAGGGACTGGGGAAAGGCAGGCAGAGGAAGTGACTGCTAATGAGTACAGGATTTCTTTTGGGGGGGAAGATGTTCTGAAATTAGATAGTGATAAAGACTGTACACTTAATTACACTTAATTCAAAACCCACTTAATTACACTTTAAAGGAGTGAAATGTTTTGGCATGTGAATTGTATCTCAATAAAGCTGTTTTTAAAAAATTATGAATTGGACCACCAACAAATTGTGTGAAATACGTATACATTTACTGAATATACTGTATATTCTCTAGTAAGTTAACCGTAGCTGAAGACAGAAGCAATAAACCACAAAGACTCAGTTTCAACTGTGAGTTTCAAAATGTGACTAACAGTACACACACCCATAGGGTGGCTGACGATCAAAAAGCAAACACTAGGAAATGTATCACTGTGTCTGGCACACACTTTAAGCTCCGCTATTACTGAACTCATGCACAGAGACGTCAAATTATCTGTTCTGCACAGAAGCTGCACAAAAAGCTGATATACATTGCTAAACCTACTCCATACTTCAGACTTCAGGTTTTATTTATTATGGAGAGCTTTTTACATGCTCAGCAAGATTACAATGATCGGTGTGACAGTTCCGCCCTGGAAGTGCATGTTGCCTAGTAGTATGACAATAGTGTTTAATAAAATGTTCATTATCTGTCTAAAACTTGTGATCACCTCTGTTCAGCATCCTTTGGAATGGTCAAAATTCAAGAAAGGGTAGTATACAAGAGCCCAACATCCCAGCACTGTGTATGTTTTTAGCAATTAGTATACAGTGGGGGAAGTAGTGGAGGAAAAAAGTGCTAACTCTCAAGACCTGTTAAGACTCCTCACATAGGAATTAGAAATAAGTGAAAGCAGAACTGGGTTTAAGTATGTATGCTGCTTAGAGCAATTCTATTAGTAATAAGTATATTCACCTAAGATGAAGGATTCAAACTCATCTTAAAAAAAAATTTTTTTTTTTTAATATTAAAAGAAAGGCAGTGGTTGCCAGGACCTAGAGAAGGGAGGTAAAGAGAAATCACTGTTAGTTTTCAGTTTGGGATGATGGAAAAGTTCTGGAGATGAATAGTAGTGACAGGAGCACAAGGTGAATATACCTAATGCCACAGAACTGTATACTTAAAAATGGTTAAAATGGTAAACTTCATAATATGTACATTTTACCACAATATAAACAAGAAAGGGACTACTCCTATGTCACACACACACTGTGGGTAAGTCATCTGTCCTTCCTAAACAATCAAATGCAACATAGAAAATGCTACATTATAGGGAATGGAATTTCACAGTGGTGAAAGTCAGTTAGACACAGGTTCTAACCAAAGTTTTGCCACTGTGAGATATGTGCATTGGGAAAATCAATAAATTATATAAAATTTGCTTAACTATCCAAAAAAGGCCAGGTAAGCTTGGTGGTTGTGAAAACTAACAAGTCCTGTATGACTAGAGCACAGTGAGTGGCGTAAGACAAAATCACAGAAGTAGGAGCTATACAATGCAAGGTCGTTCAGGGTTAAAGAAAAATTGTATTTCTGATACGAGAGAAGCCACTGAAAGGTTGTAGCAAGTGAATTAATATAACCTTTAGGGAAGTCTAGCTTCTGCGTAGAGAACAAACTGCAAGAAGACAATAAAGGAAGCCAGAGCCTAGTTAGGACATGACACAATGATGATATGATGCCAGTCTAGTCAAGGCTATGGTTTTTCCAGTGTTCATGTATGGATGTGAGAGCTGGACTATAAAGAAAGCTGAGCGCTGAAGAATTTGCTTTTCAAAATGCTTTTGAACTGTGGTGTTGGAGAAGACTCTTAAGAGTCCCTTGGACAGCAAGGAGATCCAACCAGTCCATCCTAAAGGAGATCAGTCCTGGGTGTTCACTGGAAGGTCTGATGTTGAAGCTGAAACTCCAATACTTCGGCCACCTGATGCGAAGAGCTGACTCATTTGAAAAGACCCTGATGCTGGGAAAGACTGAAGGCGGGAGGAGAAGGGAACGACAGAGGATGAGGTGGTTGGATGGCATCACCGACTCGATGGACATGGGTTTGGGTGGACTCCGGGAGTTCGTGATGGACAGGGAGGCCTGGCGTGCTGCAGCTCATGGGGTCGCAAAGAGTCGGACACGACTGAGCGACTGAACTGATGATGTCAGTGTGAGGTGACGGTGTGACTGAGGAAAAAAACAGTAAATGTGGGCGTGTTTTGGAGACAGAATCAACTGGTCTTAGAATAAGAGAGGAAAGAATTAAAACGATTTCCAAGTTTCTCTCAGTTAACTCTGTGGTTAGAGTGACTTACTCAGATGGTAAAGATCGGTGAGACCCCAAATTCAGAGAAAAAGAATCGAAACAGAACAGACGTAAAGTCTATAAGGACGTGGGGAGGGGAGGAGAGGGTTAGATGTACAGAAAGAGTAACAAGGAGACTGACATTACCATATGTAAAATAGGCAGCCAATGGGAATTTGCTGTATGGCTCAGGAAACGCAAACAGGGACTCTGTATCAACCTAGAGGGGTGGGATGGGGAGGGAGACGGGAGGGAGGTTCAAAAGGGAGGGGACATATGTATAGCCATGGCCGATTCATGTTGAGGTTTGACAGAAAACAACAAAATTCTGTAAAGCAATTATCCTTCAATAAAAAAATAATTTGCAAAAAACCCACTTCCATTGAAGAGAAGCTGGTCTTAGTTTATTTCTTCAAAAGGGAAGATGATGCCTTGAGGATCATGGTGTTATCTGATGCTGTAAACCACTGCCATCTACTGATGCAAACCAAGGATAAATGCTTTGGGGGTAATTTCTCTAAGTTTTCAAATATATTGAACACACTGAAATAGTCTATCCAGGATAAAAACTCTTATAATATCTTAGTTTGAGAGGCTGAAAGTGTATTCCCAGACTAAGCTGGAGAACTGGAAAATACACAAAGTCAAACAGAATCTTGTGCAATACTTAGCGGACCTTTAAGTACACCTGCTAAGTCACTTCAGTCGTGTCCGACTCTGCGCGACCCCATAGACGGCAGCCCACCAGGCTCCCCCATCCCTGGGATTCTCCAGGCAAGAACACTGGAGTGGGTTGCCATTTCCTTCTCCAATGCATGAAAGTGAAAAGTGAAAATGAAGTCACTCAGTCGTGCCCGACTCTTAGCGACCCCATGGACTGCAGCCCACCAGGCTCCTCCATCCATGGGATTTTCCAGGCAAGAGTACTGGAGTGGGGTGCCATTGCCTTCTCCGTAAGTACACCCAACCAGATGACATAATTGTGGAAAGACGACTATCTTCCTCCAGCGTTTCCTTCCTCAGGTACGAGGCACCATCACATCCCAGTCACCTAAACCTGATATCCTGTCAGTATCTTTGATTGCACACCCTACTCCCACCCACCCCCAAACCTATCCAGTTATCAAAACCTGTTGCTTAGCACCTAAATCTGAGGCTCACTTTTCAAACTATGTATGACTGTAATTCCATGCCCAAGAGAGATTCCGAATTAATATTTTGGGTTGAGACCTGGTAAAAACGGTTAGTGTCCCCAGATAATTCTGATGTGCATCCCTGCTTAAAAACTGCTACTCATAAATTCAAAATCCTTTCCTCATTATTCTTAATGCTACAGCCCTCGATAGCACTTGCTCTCATTAGCTCCTGCCTATCTCCAGCCTTCCCACTGTGCCCTAATTCCTACATCAGCACCAGAAGCCCCCTCTAACTCGTGTTTTTGCTGTAAAATCCATAGTGACAAATGGTTAAATCTGACTAAGGTCTACAGATTTATAAAATAAATACTAAGTATTTAGGAGCAAAGAGGCATCATTTCTCGATTTACTCTCAATTCAGCAAGTGTGTGAATGTATATAGACTGAAAGGTGATAATGCAAGTTATCGTGATAACAAACATTTTCAGAATCTGGGTAAAAGCTAAATGGGAACTCAGACTAGTCTTGCAACTTTTAAGTCTGAAATTATGTCAAAAATAAGTTTTAAAAAACCCACTGGCCAAAATATTTCATTCAGAGTTGTACTTCTGTTAACATTAATAACCTAGCAAGTGTTAGGTCATTTACACAAACTTTGCTGTCCCAAGTGATCAACGTGTGGGTAGACAGACAACACTATTCTTTTTCTGGAAGACCTATGACAAGGTAACAGGTTTTTGTTGTTAGCCAGAGCAAGCAGCATGCAGGATCTTAGTTCCCCATCCCCTGTATTGAGAGTGTGGAGTCCTAACCACTGGAAGTCCTGGAAATTTACTTTCAAAGGTCAAAACGGCAGAACACAAGCTAAGAAATGCAGCACTCTGAATTCTCACTAGAGTGGGTAAGACAATAGAGACAAGTACACTTTCCCCACAAGTCAATGTGAAAGTGTTACTATAAGACCATTCACAAAAAGAAAACAAGTATGCTGAGCTCAGAAGGGTGTGAAAAACCACAATGATTTGAAGAACCCAATGTAATGATTCGCCTGCAAAAAGATTAGCTGTTCTGACTGGCTCCAGGGGCATTCTGGGCTGTCTGAAAACTTGGCACTGACCTACAGCAAGGAGGACCTCTGAGATCTGTGAAGAGCTCTGGCATGGCAGAGGATTCACTCTTTAAAAGCCCAAACTCGGATCTCTGGCTAACATCCCTGGCTCAGTGTTATGTCAAAATATTTTTAAGTAGAGCTTTTAAAGTCATGAAATTACCCTTAACCATCAATTTGGTTTGATCGTTTCAAGTCTGACTTATTATTTGTGCCAAGAACCAAAACAGGAAAAACCATGTACTCATTAACTAGTATTCTAACAAACTGCTCACTACAACTGTCAAATCAAGATTAAGTTCATCTCACTAGCACTAGATTTCTAAAATGTACTGAAAATAATAAGCACAGTAATTCACCTTTGTTTTTTTAAAAACAGAAAAATCTTCTCAACATGAAGGGAGGTCCTAAAACACTTTGAAATTTTACAAAAAAACCGTAATTTGTTTGGATAGCACTAAAAATCTGTTAATCTAATCGATACACGTGAGCCTAACTTCTAAAGCCTCTAAGTATGAACCCTGAGGAAAGGACTGCATTCAAATATACAACCTTAAAATAAAAAATGACCAATTCAACTCACCAGCAATTTCTACAATATCACCAGGAACTATGTCTTTAGCTTTAATCCGCTGTACACTCTTCCTATCTTGTCGATACACTTTGCCCATTTCAGGCTCATATTCCTTAAGGGCTTCGATTGCATTTTCAGCATTTCTTTCCTGTAAAAAAGAAAACAAAAGAAATTAGTAAACACAGCCTGCCACGGCTAAATGTTTCTAGCCCTAGGAATCAAATTTTAGCGTTCTAACCTAAAATTAAAAAAAAAAAAAAAAACCCACAAGAGACACACATTAATAACATTTATAGTAAATGATTCACATCTTAAGATAATAAACACTAGGATCTTTTGATTTTATATTAAAAATGAAAAAACTAAAGCACCCTAAGAGTAAGGATAAAATCAACGGAGAAGAGCAATTATTAGAACCTGCTGTCCCTAAGCACACCATGCAACATGGCCCTCACCTTTAACCTCACACACTCACACCATTAAATCAATCTTGTCTCCCATGAAAGCTGATGGTCTGGGTCTGGACTGCCCAGGCTCATCCCAGGCTTTTCCACTCAAAAGCTATGTTGACTGTTGGTAAGTGACATGACCGACAAGGTTTACTGCCTACAAAACCAGGACACTAACGGTACCCACCCACTCTCAACGGGTTTGAGAATTTACAAGCTATCTGTAAAATGCTTAGGTTGTGCTTTGGCACATAGTAAATGCTTTGAGTGATGAATTAAGAAAACCAAGTTTTACGTCTCCTCACAAATTCTAAATCTCTCTCCAGTGGCAGAGACCAATAAATGGCTGGAAGCACTGCCAGTCACAAACCATATTCACCATAATATTATATATGAACATGTCAAGACTTAGTCACACACAATTTTTCTTCCCTAATTTCAAGATGAAAGATGTACAATTAAAATGAGTCATGCTGAAAAAATGCTAAGGCAAAGTGCCTTTAAGGGGAGGCAGAAGTTTATATGCCAAATTTGCCTTTTATTCTCTTAGAAAATAAGCAATCTACAAAGCAAGTGCCCAAATGAGGTTACTCAATTCAATGGACAAAGGAAAAATTTCTTTCACTTCTTTCACATCTTTGCCCTCTAAACTAAACATTTTCAATTTAACTTTTACTTAGATAAAATTTACACTCAATACCATGTAATCTCATTTTTCACCTTGTGGTAAAAATTAAGTCCCCAAACCTGCTTAAAAGAGAATTCAGATGACAGAAAACAAAGCTATTGGCATGCGTGTCTCACTTTTTACATATGCATCCCTGAAAAAGTATAAGAAACCTTAAATTTGGGAAGTTCATGACAAACATAATTTAAATCCCTATCATATCTACTTAAGGCTAAGTTCAAACATTACTGATATTGCAGAAAAAATAAATTCTGAGCACTGCTGCTATTCAATTAGTCAAATTTGAAATCACTTTTTCCTCAGGATTTCCCCCCATGAATGTATGAATTACGGCAGTTTTACTTTTTCCTCCTTCCTCAAGGTCATGTCAGGTAAAGTTTAACTGGACTGATCAAGGTTAAGATGTCCAGGAGCACTATATTTTGCTTCTATTAAAAATCAGCAAAGGCACATTTAAATTAGAAGCATAAACTTAAAAGATAAACTATCTCAGACCCCAAGGATGAAGATGCCAATTAAAATCACTTAAAGAGCCTCCCCTGCCGCCCACCAACCCAAACTATCAAAAGGAATATTTATATAGTACAGAGGGTGGAAAAGGGAAGCAAATGACCATGGATTCAGATTACATCAAAAATCAAGTCAGCTTGGGGAAAGACAAATATACCTAACTTACTACAAACAAAAACTTAAGAAGACCGTCTGAGGTCTCCTTTGTTCTAAAAGTTTTAACTCCTACCTACTCCACTCAAACAGGTCTAAATGTCATTCCTCAAACACACTCTGTACTTCTCTGCTCATGCCATTCCCTCTCTGGAATATTCTCCCCAGCCTCCACCCAGAAACTCCACTTCTCTATAGCTCCCCCAATTGCTTGTCAGCTGTCCTTGATGACACTAATCAGAAATACACGCCCGACCCCTCCCAAATACTACCTTACACTACAACTCCCCTTACTTTCAGAAAGCAACAACACTACAGTACTGGCACATACTCTTCTGTATATTATGTAAGTAGGATTAAGAGGTAACAATGTTACTCTTTTAATTTAAAACATACATAAAAGTCCTTTAAAAAATGCTATAAGATTTTATTTTACTTCTATCCAGTCCGGCCCTGGATATAAATCTCAGATACTCTATGTATGTACTACCTATATGGCCTTTGATAAGTCAATCCCTCTGAACTTCAGTGTCACATCTGTCAAATAGTACCTGTCTTATAAAATCACTCTTGTAGCTCAGCTGGTAAAGAATCCACCCGCAAGGCAGGAGACCCTGATTCGATTCCTGGGTCAGGAAGATCCGCTGGAGAAGGGATAGACTATGCACTACAGTATTCTTAGGCGTCCCTGGTGGCTCAGCTAGTAAAGAATTGCCTGCAATGTGAGAGACCTGGGTTTGACCCCTGGGTTGGGAAGATCTCCTGGAGAAGGGAACGGCTACCCACTCCAGTATTATGATCCGGTGAATTCCATGACTGTATAGGGTCTCAAAGAGTCGGTCACAACTGATCAACTTTCACACCTACTATGTAGATGGTGTACATTTAAAAACATGCACTATTAACTTAAGGACAGTCTAATGCGGTGTATTGTTTCTTTTGCCTAAATTATGCACAGAAGTATCATATCTACTTAACTACAAGCAATTTTTTTAAAAAATCAAGAGGAATATGGCACATTTCTTCTAAGGAGGCATCTTTCTAAATGATAAATGAGCTCATTACCCAAAGGCCTTCATGTTTACTAATAAGTTTACAATTTCAACAGGACTAAGTATGTGTAGATATTTGCACTTTTAAGAACGACAGATGCACTCTATTTCAGTCCTCAAAGAGGTGACTATATCCGTCAAAAATCTAAAAGATTAATATTCAAAAGATGACTGTGAAATATTAGTCTGAGTCTGTTAAACTATATAAAAAACAAAAATCAAACAGACCCACAGTCCTAGAAAAGTTAAAATTCTTAAACTAGCTATTTGCAGGAGACGAATAATGCAGACGTGCAACAAAAGTGTGATCCCATGATGTTTCTGTAAGAAAATTATCTTCCATTCTGGGAATAAGGCCTGGGCACGGGACAATTAAGGGAAAACAGCCAGGAATATGCTCTGAACGTGAAATTTTTAGGATTCAAATAACTTTTACGGCTAAATCCACACACACACAAATCCAAGGATAATAAATATGACACTGGTTTTATGAAGTCTTTCATAGGAAGCAACTAGAAAATATAAACAGACATACTGGTTCTCAAATTTTCTGGTTTTCCTTAAGTAGCTCCTTTAACCACTGTTCTTGATTCCATGCTACCACAGAGCATGAGCAATTTTAATAGCAGAGTATATATGCATGAGGTCTAAAATTTTGCCATTAAATAAATTAATAAATAAAAAACACAAGCAGTTCCACAGCTATTTTTAGTCAACACACCAGAAAAAACAGATAATAGAAAGACTAACAGTTTAAATATCTTAGGTAAATTACCAAAATAAGCACTGCAGGAATTATTGCTTACCTGCCATACCCCCACAATTGCATTGGCTATTAATATAAGTAAAATTACAAAGGGTTCTACAAAAGCTGTAATTGTTTCTTCACCTTCTTCAAACCAAGCCAAAACCTAAAAGAGAAATGACATTTATTAGAACTGTAATGTGTTCATACCACAAAAGTGGCTGGCACTAAAGAAATTATTATGATACATAAAATCTTTTCTTATCATCCTTAGAAACAAAAGGTAGCAAAATGTAATGACATAAATGACAAGCTCATATCTTGTTCTCACTAACTCTTAACACTCAAAACTATAAATTTCTTAACAATTTAAGAGCTAATTTATTTTTCATGTAGTAATTGGTTTAAAATTCAAAAAAATACCTTGGAGAACTAAATCCCATCCATTTCCTATGTATATTTTTCAGAAGAAATAAAATAAATTCCTAAATTTAAAAGGCAATCATCAGACTTTGTTAATTTGGTTAATACTCATATGAGATAATACCTATGTGGCACAAATGCATAGTAAAAGTAATTTAACCACTGACTTTAATATTAGTGTATATAAACTGCTAATGTCCCACATATTTTTAGTGGTGTTACTGAAGGTCATCACTGCAAGGCTGTTCTGAGATCAGGAATGTATTCTAAAGGTTAACCTCCATATGACATCTAGTATAACACAACATTTCAGAGACTATCTAAGCCCAAAAACATCACAAGTGGCCACAGAACACTGTCCCAAGAAAAATGAGCAAAGAATTAACCTCTAGCTCACCCAACCATAACTCTCAGATTTAAAAGTTAAAAGAGAGCCACATTGTACTTCATAATTGAGCATCTGTAATAAGAGAATCCAACACAATGATAAATAAAAAGTAAAAGAGGCATCTAAATGGTTAAATTTTTAACAACAAATTTTTGTGGAAAACTGCCAACCCAAAAGGATGTTAAACACATCTCATGATTCAATCTGGGAGGTAAGATTTGCCTTTGCCTTTTAACACTACTTAAAATGTTTGCATATTCCACAATGAAATCTTTTCTTTAAAAGATCTATTCAGTAAACAAAGAAAGCACTGTTTTTGATACATTGAATATTGTCAGATATGATTTATGGCAATAATGAAGCCAGTGACTAAGTTTGTACCTAGTGAACACCATAAGATGAGCTTTGACAGGAACAGCAAACAAGCAGAAAGATGATTAAGGCAAGATCCAACATGAATTTTCCAAGTTTAAAAGAGGGCAACAATGAATTAATAACAAATATCAATTTGTTAGGCAGGTATTCTCACCACCATGGCACCAACAAAAGAAACAGCAGTTTGAGCAGGAAAAAAATCCAGGAGACAGAAGGATAAAGTCCTGAAAGATGAACCAGAGCAGGCAAAAACACCAGAATGAATAGAAATTGTTGCTGCAAGCTTTCGACAGGGCATTCCTGGTGTTAAGGCCAGGCCTAATGCCAGAATGAAAACTTCTCTAGGAAGTTAAAAATTTTGATAGATGGAAGATCACAGCTGCTTTGATACTAGCCTTTCAAACATTTGCCAAGGAGAGCATATCAGAAATAAGAAACTTAATTAGCTCTTGGGGGAGAAAAATGGCTCAACTTGAAGAGAAGCAAGGACCTTTCCAAAAGGTCAGTGAGGCATTAGCAACTGTAAGATAAGCTTCACACCTTGTTAAAGTGAGTATGAATTTCCCTCTTGGCAGCTAGGCCTGAGGAAAAAACTTAAAGCAATATTCCACATCCACTGGAGCAAAGGAAAAAAGACTCAGGCAAGCAAGCAGCTTCTACTTTTCAAGAAATGTGTGGTTCCTTTGCACAAGTGGTATTCATCAGTAATGCAACAACCCTCATCTGTATTATGCAGTAGCCTTTTCTTCCACTATGTGACTTTAAATGTTTATGTATAACACAGGCCTTTGGTTCTGTCAAATGTGTGATTACTGACTGATAAGAAACTAGTGGGCAAATCTCTTAATGTGGATAGTGCTGGACCTATTTAACGTTGACAACTACCAATTTGCTAAACACTTCAAAAAATATTTTAAAAACCCAAAGAATTAAGTGCTATAACTCACTATAACTCACAATTAAGTGCTAGAAAATAAAGATGAACCATATTTCATTTACTCCTAAGAATCAATACAGTCAACCATGTTCAAACCACACTGTGTAGTCCTTCATGGTTTTGTTTAATTGAAAAGAAAATCTCTCATGTAAATGGGAAGATGCTGCTGAGAAATGAAAGACTTCCTGAGTTTGGGAAGGGGGTAGTGAAAAGGAGAGGGAAACTGGATGACACATTGTTATGTCTTTTTAGCATTATAGTACAGTCAGTTCATAATTATGGTTTACTAGAAATTACACAAAATATACAGAGGCAGGGAGAGGAAATGTTTCTAAAAAATCTTTATTGAGAACAGGTTGAATATCAAGGATTATCTGTTTGTATTTCCTTTTGTTTACTGTTCTATCCGCAGGGTCCTAGAAGAGTCTCCGGTATATAGGTGATGCTCAACCATATATTTATTGCATATAGATGCATAAATAAACAAATCTCATACACGTCCCTACCTAGTAGTATATAAACTAAACACAGAGCAAGAAGGTAACTAACTCATCAACAGTGTCAAAAGGAATTGGAAAGACTGCTGTAGAATCATTTTAGACAGTGTTTCTTCTTTCCCTGCTTTTCACTATTAATATAGTAAAAGTACTTCTGGGGCTTACATTATCCAGACCCAACAAGATCAAAACTTTCAAACTTGTCAATCCCATTCAAAGTAACCACTTGCTAGGTTACTTTATTTATTTAGTTCCCTGACCAGGAATGGAACCAGGCCCTAGCAGTGAGAGCACTGGTTGTGTTGTGTGCACTCAGTCTCTTAGCCGTGTCCAACTCTTTGCGACCCCATGGACTGTAGCCTGTTAGACTCCTCTTTCCATGGAATTCTCCAGGCAAGAATACTGCAGTGGGTTGCCATTCCCTTCTCTAGGAAATTTTCCTTACCCAGGGTTTGAATCCAGATCTCCTGCATTGCAGGCAGATTCTTTACTGTCTGAGCCATGAGGGAAGCCCTAAAGTGCTAGACTGCCAGGGAAATTCCCTAGCGAGGTTAACTTTAGATAGGATCGCGTACCTTCTCTTTGCTATCTATAAGACTGATCTCAACAGTAACTTCTGATGGTAGAGCCCAAAATGTCAGAGAGAAGGATTTAATTAAGCAAAATTTAATCCAAGGTAAAAAGACATGTTCTGGTATAAACCAGGTCATGGTACTGTGTGACTCAATTATCTACATGTCAGAGTAATATGCAGAGCTCTTAACAAGACTGTAAAAAGAAAGTGAGAGATAAGCACATTCCTAGGACTGAGGGTCCTAAAACATGTACCAGGTCTGCATTCTTCCTTGTCCCCTTAGAAATCTGCAATGCATTTGAGCACTCAAATACTTGTTAGATGAAGTTAAAATTTATATCAAAAATTTTAGAAAGAAAAAATAGAAACACTTCACAAGAAAGTATCACCGCTAAGTGTTACAACAACTATCTTGGGAGAGAAAAATCAGCCATTATAAATAGTATGGGGGCTTCCCTGGCGGCTCAGTGGTGAAAAATCGGCCTGCCAACGCAGGAGACACAGGTTTGAATCCCGATCCGGGAAGATTCCACATGCCACAGAGCAACTAAGTCTGTGCTCTAGAGCCTGGGAGCCACAACAAGAGAAATAACTGCAATGAGAAGCCCTTGCACGGCAACTAGAGAGTAACCCCGGATCACCACAACCAGAGAAAGCGCCCCACCCCCGAGCCCCCGAAGAGCAACACGATACACTCAAAATAAATAATTTAAAAAAAAAAAGAATGGTATGAATTAGACTATATATTCTCTTCCAATCCAAAGTTCATGTGAAAACACTCAATATTTTCAGATTTGAGAATACAATCTTTTTAAAAACAAAACCAAACCCCCAGACATTCACCTTTCAAACCATCTTTTAAACACAGGCTCCAAATAAATTGCTTGAATCAATCAGTAAACTGCCCATTTTATCCTTCAAAATAATTAAAACACAGGAAAAATTAAAAATCACTACATTACCAAATACTTCTTGAATACATCTTATTGAGAAAAGCAAAGTAAATCAATTTCATGTATTTTGAAAATGCTACCAACACAAACTCATCCAGGTATTTCTTTTAACAAAAGCATTAACCTAGGCTCTAAAAGGAATTAATAGTCCCTTCAAAGGTTTCAGTAGGAAAAGACAAATTATTCAAATATAAACCAAAATTTGAGAAGTGTCTTGGTCTAAGAAAGCTTAATTAGCATTTTAGGGTCAATCTAAGTAGCCAAGATGGGGAAATAGGGGTGAAAGATAGAAAAAATTATGCAAATTGTGTTACCACAGAGGACATGAGTCAGACAGATGAGACAAATAGTCCTCATGCTCACTTCCCTCAGGTACCATCACCTTAGACACCTCTCCTGACTTCCCAATTTGAAAACTACACTCTTTCCGCATGGCCCACTATTCCGCCACCACCCTCCTCACCCACTTTTTCTCCACAGCACTCTCTCCAATCCAACAGATTATTAAATTTTTTAATTTTTTAATCTGTCTCCACTAGGATGTCAGCTCCACGTAGGATACCGTATTTCCTTCCAAGCTGTATCCCCAGTGTTCATGCTATGTACCTAAGATGCTCAAGTCCTAACAAAGCAGTG
Source organism: Bubalus kerabau (assembly GCF_029407905.1). Classification (NCBI taxonomy): domain Eukaryota; kingdom Metazoa; phylum Chordata; class Mammalia; order Artiodactyla; family Bovidae; genus Bubalus; species Bubalus kerabau. The sequence goes on along the minus strand of NC_073639.1, from coordinate 58,317,266 downwards.
AAGGGAGAAAAGAACAGGCAGTCCAATTAAGCAATCATGATGTGTTATATGAAGGGTAAAGTTGGTGAGCAAGGGGGATGGAAAGAAAAAGTGAAAGGAAAAGAAGGTACTGAATGTCAAGGAATTTCTAATGTTACTTCATATGCAACGGAGACACACAGCTCACTTCTTCCAACCCAAAGGGACAAGTTAATAAAACTTTATCCCTACAGGTCACAAGTGTAAAACATTAATGCTGTTCCCTACTTTTTGCATCAGCAAAATATTAACTTTGGTTAACAGTTTACTACTTAATTTGACATTTGAAATATGTCACTAAAGCCTAGTATTTCTTAACTTGAGTAGAACCTGATAATGCATCATGTATTGATTATAAACCTACTTGCTTCTCCAAAAGAACATGTACTTTTTACTGTTTTGCCTGATAAACGAACAGGAATCAACAAAATCAGATTCTTCACCGTCTGAGCCACCAGGGAAGCTCATAGGAATCAACTGATTATCACAAAAGATTCAGTGCTCTTTTCACAGATAAAGAAATGTGGAATGAAAAGGTCAAGTACAATGTAGCAATAGTCCCAATCCCCATGAAGAAAATCAAACAGGTTTATATCCGCAATGTCTTCAAACAAATCAAAGCAAATTAAAGTTACAGTACTTCCTAAACAATAAACGTTTAAACTTTCCTGTTTCTGTAGTCACTAAGTCATGTCCGACTCTGCAACCGCATGGACTGTACCAGGCTCCTCTGTCCATAGGATTTTCCAGGCAAGAATACCAGAGCGGGTTGCCATTTCCTTCCTCAGGGGATCTTCCCAATCCAGGGATCAAACCTGGGTCTCCCGCTTGGCAAGTGGACTTTTTACCACTGAGCCACCTGGGAAGCCCAAACTTTTTTGTGTTTAGCAGCCCGTAAAATAAAAACGTAACACAGTTCATTTCCTAAGCAATAACTCCATGTGGTTACCTAAAAGGTAACTCAAACTTCAACTGAGAAATATAGACCTATGAAGATATAAAAAGTCAACATCCTACCTTACAACAAAATTAAAGCATGTATTTAAAAACCCATTTGAGGGAATTTCCTGGTGGTCCGGAGGTTAGGATTTGGCACTTTCACTACCCGAGATGGATTGGGGAACTGAAGTTCCCCCAGGACTTGAGGCACAGCCAAAAAAACAAAGTAAAGTAAAAACTACATCATAATGCAAAGTATTAGTATAAAGTCACTCAAAACTGGTCACTTGAGATTCTATGTAACTCAAACAGTCAATAGCCTGTCTACTGGAAATAACGCCACTGATGTTCCAACACTGCCTTAAATCACACACACAAAATATCTCAATAAAAATTTAATCTTTGGCTTGTATACAGCACCTGATTAACTTCTAAGAGGCCCCTAATGACCTCACTGAAGCCCAGTATCAAAACTGCAAAACTTGAGATTATTTTAAAATTATGTAGCCAGCTTAAACATAAACATTATACTAGCTCAAACACATTAGTTGTTTTGTCCCATGACAATGTAGAAACTAGCCAAACAGCACTATTCTTTGAATTGGTAAAGCAGCAGCCACTAACAGAATCTTTAAACAAATCAAGAAAAAACGACACACATAAGATATAGAGTGATTAAGTCAGGATGCTGCATGAGTTGCTATGATACTCTCTTAATTTTCTTCAATGAAAACCACAGAAGACATTTGTGAGGAATTAATTATTAATGGGTACACATCACTTGGCTAACATGGCGTGATATATGGCAGTCTCATGGCAGAATTTGAGAAATTTCAAAAAAGCTCACCTCTTGCCAATTTTTTTCCTTCACTTAAGGTAAACAAATGCTCACTGCTTCATGTATTTAGTTCTCAAAATAGCCCTCTGGGGTAAGGTTGTCAATAAAGACTGAGGTAGATCCCTGAGGCTTGCACGCGTCTTTTGCAAACACAAAAAAGAAACCTTGAAGTTGCGTCAAGTTTGCAAAGCCTGAAAAAAGTTATTGCATTTCTCATCCTGGTTTTTATAAGAATAAAATACTGTACTTTAAAGAACAAAAGGCATCTCTTGTTAGGATTAAGAACATCTGTGTCCTATTCATGACCATTTTTAGGAAAACTTGGAGGTCCACTGCTCATGAGAAAAAAAATGCAATAAAACGTTAATGCTGAACAGGAAAAAAAACTGTAAGAATCTAGAATTATCCTTTTCAATGCCCATCATCTTTCTTCTGCTGTTTGCATTTCACCAGTTTCTTAGCAACCATACAGGACTCAAGCGGGTAAGCACACACAGAACATGAAAAAACAATGTGTTTTTTTTTTCTTTTAAGATCTAGAACCAATTGTACTAAACCTTGTTCTCTCAACCAAGGAGCCACTCAAGACGGGGGTCCAATTTAGATAAATATACTACCCTAAAGGTCAGTGACCAAATTTGGTCAACAGTGGTGCCATCACTGCCGTCATCATTCTTGTCACTGTCAGAAACAACTGTCACCTTGCCATTACCAGGAAGGGAGAGCAACTGGAATATTCCTTTTGTAAGTTCTATTTACAGACTACAAAGAGCCCAACATCATCTTAGTATGATCTTACACAACGGAAGAACCCAAAACAGAAAAAGCCTTCCAATAAGCAACTTTTTGATATTAAAAACTGATAAACCACAAGAATTTATAAAGACCCTGCCTGCCACATTTGGCAACAATTTCTAAATGGACTGCAAATGTCAGGCATTCATTTATTTTCTGTATAGGAATGGCGTGTTCTATTTATAATTTTCAAATACCTAGGGTATTTTAAAAAAAAAAACACAAAAACCCAAAACCAGAAACACGAAAATGCAACTTAAATATCCAAAAAAAATGTTCTCACTCAATAGACAGCTGCTTCCTGCTTTTTCATCTAAGGTATAGTCTCAACTTTGGGGAAATAAAAGAAATTTCTTTATACTTACAAAAGATATACATGCTGCCAACAATAAAATTCTAACTAGTAAGTCTTCAAACTGCTCAATCACAAGTTCCAGCAAGGTTTTTCCTGTTAGAAAGAAACATATTTGTTGTAAATGTCATCTTAAGATCAGCATGGGGGGGGGGGGGGGGCAGAAAAAACATGTTAAGCTTACTTACCTTCTTCAGCCGGTAACTCTGTAGAAATTCATCAGGCAACGTGTCAAGAGAAGGAAAAGAAAAAAAAAAATTAGCACTCTTTACAAAAAGAATTACTAAATTATGACTGTCTTTGAAAGATGCACCTAGATATACGAACATTCAACAGTATTTAATAGAAACCATACCAAAATGCTACCCCAAGAAAATATGCAGTACTTGCTGTACTGATCTACTCTGAAACGTGGAATCTCATCAGTACCTAAGCAGGGTTTCTGAAACAAGGAGTCATTTCAGCCCTGTCATCACTTCTGCCAGATGTGTAACTTTGGGTAGCAGAACGGTCAGAGGCATTCTCAACTACAGCGACGCCTCATAAACCCGCTAGGGACGAGAAAATGTCTCGCAGGGCTCAACCCAGATGCAGGAGGCTCATCCCTCCCTCTGCCGGGGCCAGCTGCTGCTGGTGAAGAGCCGCCGAGCTAGCTGCGTGCGGTAGAAGGTCAAGGGCTGGAGCCACGCGGGTGTCGAGATGAGGCGCAGACCCGACCTCGGTGCCCCTCGCCTGCAACCCCTCTCCCGCGGGGCCGGCGCACCGGCTCAACCCGTCGCCTGCAACCCTTGGCGGGCGCGGAGCCGAGACCCACGAGGTGGAGCCCGGTCAGCCATCTTTCCTGGCTCTCGGGCCCGCGCCGAGCCGCGCGGGGCCCCTGCAGCCCCGGCGCCGGGCACCTACCGTTGGAGCCCCATCTCTCCTTGAGCTTCTTGACCTGCTCCAGGCTCAGGCCGGTGCTCTCGTTGACGCCGAAGTGGCCCAGCACTTCCTCCACCGTCTTTGTGTGCGCGTTCTCCATGGCTGCGGGGGCCCGGCCGGCCTCGCCTCCAGTCCCCGCGGCCTCTTCGCCTCCGCCTCGCACTCGGGCCGCGGGCTCGTGCCACCCCGGGCGCCCAGGCGCGGACAGGTCTCTTCCTCTCCTTCTCCTCCGGCCGCTTCCGCCTCGTCGGGCGCTGAATCACCCCGCGCCCCCTCCCCCAGACAACCGCCCCTCTCGCTGTCCGGCCCTCGCCGGTGCCCGCCCCGGGCACAGCTGGACGGTGGGCGGGGAGGGGGGGGTCCTGACCCTCCCTCCCCTCGTCAGAAGGGAGGGCCTCCTTCACCCTCAACCGCCCGCCGGGAGTGCAGGCCGCGGCCCCGAAGCCCCCTCCCCGTTCTCCAGAGGTGATTCTCAGCCCCCGCCCGGGCCGGAGGAGGGGGTGCTCTGCCGACCCTTGAGAGCGAAACGGAGCGAGGAAGGCGAGCCGGCAGGATGGTGCGCGGAGCGCTCGCCTAGTCCCCTCAGCTCTGCACCCCCGACAGTAGCTGAGGAAACTGCGGCGGAGGAGAAGGAGGTGGCGTCGGGGACGGCTCCGCGGCGGCTGCTCTAATAGCATTTATCCGCGGCTGCCTCCCCTCTCGCCGCCGCCGCGGCATGTGGACGCCGCTCATTGGCCAAGAGGGCCCAGCGCGGCGCGGGAGGCGCGGCCCCGCCCCCTCCCTCCGGCGCCCTCCCTCCCGCGCGACTGGCGCCCACGCGGCCGCGCAAGCCCCGCCCCCTCCCGCGCACCGCCCCCAGGAACCCGGATCGAGGCCTGAGCGCGCCGCGCCCGCGCACTGCAGCCTGCGGCCGTCTCTTCGGCGGAGCGCTAGCCCACGGCCTCTTTTTGGCTCATGAGGATCACGATTCCTACCCGGCTCAACTACCTGCAGACGTAGAACCCAGGAGGGTGGAGGGCTCACGGTGCGCTTGCTGCATTCGCTGCCCCTAGGGAACTGCCTGCCCTTCAGAGTCGGTCTCGGGTTGGGGGTGGGTGACCGGGAAGGCGAGGCCGAAGAACCTACGAACTCGGTCCTCGGAGAGCTTCCGGAAGCGTGCTAGGGTTGGTGTCCTTGGTTCGCTCCCTCGCCCTCCGCCCCCAGGGTCGCGCTCAGCGTCCCTAATCTTATATCTTTCAGAGCTCCTCTCAGGAACGGAGGAGAGGAATTCCGCAGTTCACATCCCACGCGGCCAAAATTCTTCATCTGTCGCTTCGGGAACACCGCATCCCACACCCCCTGCCGAGAGCTCCACCGCATGCAAATAACCAGCCCTACCCTAGCGCCTTCTGTGCTCAGAGGGAATCCCACTCTGGGGAGAGGAAGAAGGTTTTATTTTATCTTTAATACCCCACACAGCTTTTGATACGTAGAAGTCACAGATTACACTACTGTAACTTAAATAAGCGAGAGTTGTGCTAGAAGGTGCGTTTCTTGCACATTAAGATCAGGCTATTTTCTAGACTCTCACTTTCGTTGGTAGCAGAAAAAAGGGACTTTAATCCAAAATCTGCTCTTAAACCGCAGATATTTGCTCTAGAGGTCTGCAGAAAACCTACATCAACAAAGACCTACTGTATAGCACAGGGAACTCAATAAATAACCTATATGAGAAAAGAAGGACAATAAAGCTATAAAACTGAATTACTTAACTGTACACCTGGAACTAACAGAGCATTGTAAATCAACTGTATTCTAGTTTAAAAAGTAAATTAAAAAATTTTTTTAAAAACTATGTAGCATCAAGATAAAGAGAATTTTGCTAATATAAAAAAATTAAGACTATTGGGACTTCCTTGATGGTCCAGTGGCTAAGTAAGACTCCATACTCCCCATGTAGGCAGTCCAGATTCCAATCCTGGTCAGGGAACTAGATTCCCCCACGCTGCAATTGAAGATCCAGAATGCTGCAACTAAGACCTGGTGCAGCCAAATAAATAGACTGTTAACAGAGAAAAAGACCTTCTCATTGAGTTCAGGAGCAAAAGGTGAACATATTTGCATCACAGAGCAATTTTCTTAAGGGACCCTGTGGCAGGATGAAGCATGTAGTCCGCTTTTGTGTTTGGCTATGATGTACTGTCCACACCAGCCAAAGCAGAACGAAAATCACCTCAGCTGTCCCAGATGGCTCAGCCTCAGGACCTAAGTAAGTGTTAGTCACTCAGTCGTGCCGACTCTTTGCGACCCGATGGACTGCAGCCCACCAGGCTCCTCTGTCCATGAGATTTTCCAGGCAAGGATACTGGAGTGGGTTGCCATTTCCTTCTCCAGGGGATCTTCCCAACCCAGGGATCAAACCTGGGTCTCCTGCACCACAGGCAGATTCTTTACTGAGCTACAAGGGAAGCCCTAAGATAAAGTCCTTTAACAGATGCAAATCACAGTGCATTACCGGATTGAAAAAAATCAGGCAGGTCATTTATTTCCAAGGTGTGGAGGCTGGTATGCAGTTTTGATTGATACTTGGAAAAGGACCAACAAAACCCTACACCAAACAAACAAACAAAAATTCTAGTGTATGGCAGTGCACTAAGAGAAACAAGGTAGAAACTGGTTAGGTCACAGGAATGGAGCCTCTTGCAGGAGGAACAGGTGACTGCATGGTGGGGGTGTGGTAATGGAGGGCTGGGGGTTCTTTTCCTTCTCAGACCAGGTCTGCTCCACTTCTTACCCATTCTGCCTCACCCCAGTGAGGGTAGAAAGGCAAGAGGATTGTTAACCTCAGTCTGGAAATTATCTCAAGCATTTGACTTTGGATCTGCGGCTTGGTCTCTGCTTGGAGTTGTCAGCACTTCTGCTTCTTGAGAGGCTCCTGAGCAGGGCTTTTGTGCTGAATGCTGTTCCCCAGATCTTCGAGCTTCTTGTTCCATGGTATCTTTCAGATCTCAGCTTACATGTTAGCTCCTCAGAGATATCTTGACTGACAACTTAAAGGACTAGGGCTACCCTCCCCAGTCACACTGGCTATCACATTATTGTTTTATTTTCTTCACAGCACTTACCACTGATGTGTTTTCTGCTTAGCTGTTTACTGCCTGTTTCCTCCTACTAGGATGTAAGCTCCATGAGAACAGGAGCTTGTCTAGCTTGTCCATCATTAGGATGCAGAAGACCCCTGGTATATATCATTTATAGAATGCCTACTGTTTGGGTGAATGAAAGAGTTCCCACCATCCCTGATCAGTGACTTGCAAAGGGTGGGGCAATGGAAGGGCCCCAGCAAGTTTTTGCTGAACTCAAGTTTATTGATTTCCAATTAGTGAAATAAACAGGTTGTTGTGTTAGTCGCTCAGTTGTGTCTGACTCTTTGTGACCCCATGGACTGTAGCCCACCAGGATTCTCTGTCCATGGAATTCTCCAGGTGAGAATATTGGGGTGGGTTGTCATGCCCTTCTTCAGGGGATCTTCCTGACCCAGGGATAGAACCTGGGTCTTCTGCATATCAGGCAGATTCTTTACCATCTGAACCACCAGGGAAGCCCTGTCACCTCATGTGAATGACTGTGAAGCTTAGGTTTAAAGCAAACGAAAACAAAGCGAAGCAGCATTATAGGTTTCTCAGAGACAAGCATATGTCTAAGTTCACATTGGTAGTGTTATCAGACTGTTCTTTGCAAGTCTTCTATTTCCCAGAGGTTGGAATACAGATATTTCTCAACTTACCATGGCATTATGTCCTGATAAACCCATCATAAGCTGAAAATGTCGTTAAGTCAAAAATGCATGTAATACACATAATATACTCCTGGGCTTCATAGCTTAGCCTTCAATGTGCTCAACACACATTAGCCTACAGTTGGGCAAAATCACCTAACACAAAATCTATTTTATAATAAAGTATTGAATATCTCATGTAATTTATTTAAAGTGAAAAACAGAATGGCTTTAAGTGTATCAGTGTTTACTCTTTATGACCTATGTGGCTGATTGGGAGCTGCAGTTGGCTGCTGCTGCCCAGCATCTTAAGAGTGTGATAGTGTGAATTGATGGCCTGGGAAAAGATCAAAATTCAAAATTCGGTTTTTGCTGAATATGTATTGCTTTCACATCATCATAAAGTCGAAAAATTATAATTCAAATCATCATGAGTCAGGAACTGTCTGTATTCCCTTAAACTGAAACAGTGTGCTTGGGCTTGGCCCTTTCTGTGTCACATACCAATTATGCCCTTGGTTCCTCAACCCATTGGTGGCTCTAAAATATGTTGTTTAGAGGTTGCCAAAATTTAGCAAAACATAGCTTTCCAAAGGCAGACAGATCCAGTTACTCTTATGTAGAAATCAACTTAAGCTCAATGGGTTTTATACACATACTTCTTGTTAATAAGGTTAAGCAAAATACGAATGGGTTTTAGAAATAGTTGACCCTTGAACAACACAGGTTTGAACTGTGTGGGTCCACATATATTCAGCTTTTATTCCTGTAGTGAATACTGGAATACTACATTATCTGTGGTTGGCTGAAACCTTGGATTTGGAACTACGGATGTGGAGGAACTGTGTATGGGGACCAAGTCAGATTTTCAACTTCATAAAGGGAGGGTGGACACTCCAAACCCTGTGTTGTTCAAGAGTCAACTGTACTATATATATATATATATATATATGTATATATGTGTTTTTTTTTTTTTAAACCAAGGGCTGTAGGTATATTCAATCAGTTGGGGGCAGGGAGAGGAAATAGAGAAACTGTGATTCAGAAAGATGCATGATTTGATCAAAGACCCTCAAAGAAATTAATAAAGGACGATATTAGCTGGTAGTAGGCATGCGTGCTCAGTTGTGTCTGACTCCTTGCAACCCCATGGACTGTAGTCTGTCAAATTCCTCTGTCCATGGAATTTTCCAGGCAACAATACTGGAATGGGTTGCCATTTCCTACTCCAGGGGATCTTCCCAATCCAGCGATAGAACCAGCATCTCCTGTGTCTCCTGCATTGGCAGGTGGATTCTTTACCACTATGCCACCTGGGAAGCTGGTAGTAGGCAGGCTGGTTTAAAAAGCTAGGTAGAGACTTCCCTGGTGGTCCAGGGACTAAGACTTGAAGCTCCCAGTGCAGGGGACTCAGGTTTGATTCCTGGTCGAGGATCTAGATGCCACATGCCACATCTAAAGATCCCATGTGTGCATTGTAAGTCTTTAAAGTCGTGTCCGACTCTTTGGGACCCTGTAGATGGTAGCCCCTGGCTCCTCTGTCCATGGGATTCTCTAGGAAAGAATACTGGAGTGGGTTGCCATTTACTTCTCCAGGGGATCTTCCTGACCCAGGGATCTGCTGCAACTAAGACCCAGCACAGCCAAATAAATAAATATTAAGAAGAAGGAAAAAAAAAAAGCTAGGTAGACAGAAAAGGCCCAATAGAAAAAAATGACATGCCAACTTCCCAACGCTCTACAACCCTCCCATAAGACAATGGAGATGGTAAAAGGCAGTCTGTTCCATATTTGGACAGCTCTAATCATTAAAGCAGTTTCATTCTGGGCTGAATCCACCTCCCACTAGCCAACTTCATTGACTCTTGTTTAACCCTCTGGAGTAACTTTGAATAAGTTTAGTCTCTCCTCTGTGTGAGATCCCTTCCAGTATTTCAACGTATTTATCATGCTCTGTGAGTCTCTTCTCTCAGGTAAAAAAACTGCTCAGCCTCTGAGCTGTGATGTGTATAGCAGGAGTCTGCAGCCCCTCAGCATCCTTGTCGTCCTGTCGTAGAGACACCCAGCACTGAGGACAGGATCTCGCAGTGGAGTTATCACTGTCCACCTTTGTTTCCACACTTTCCCCGGCACATTGTTAATTTGTGCACATTGTTGATTTGTTTGATTTGAACAATCAATTCAAAAATGAGTCCTGTGTATATAAACTGCAGTCATTTAATCTTCCCATCATCTACTTACACTGCTGATCATTTTAAACCCAGGTACTGAACTCCGACTGTAATGGAATGTCTTCCTGTTCACTTTGGCTCATCTTTGCAGTCTAGTGTGGTCTTTGGAGTCTTCATCTTCAAGGGATGTTTTAGCTGTATGCCCCAACTTGAGTTACACACAACTTTGATAAGCATGGCTTCTGTCAACTGCTGCAAATCAACTTGACTACAGGTTCCAAAGTCAGAAAAGTGAAAATCTTATAACACACTCTCTTGCCTCATTTTGCATACCATATTATTATACAGATCATTCTTTTGGTTGTACACCTGATGTAGCAGCTTGACTTGAGGATCATGACATATGAAAAATACATGTTTACATACTAGATCAGAACTGGTACACTAAGGTGTTTACACTGAAAGGTAAGTGGGAATTAAAGCCATCCAACTTTTTTACATCTGCTGTCTCTTAGTGACTCTGGAACACAAGCTCATGGTGTGGAATGCCAGGCAAAATCACCTGTGCTATTACATTCTATGTTATGTAAATTGTTAAGCAGCCCTCCATGGGCTTACAAGGACTGCAGTTGCCCAGATTTACAACCAAAGAAAGAGCCCAGAGTCAGCAACAGAGACATCTGTGGTTTAATGGATGGGAGAGCTTACACATCTGAAGCAAGGTCCTAGAGCGACACCCTCACTGTGTGCCACAGATGGCAGGCAGGATGTGGTGGCAGTCTTCACTCCCAAGGGGAATGGGAGATAGATGTCAGGTTGACTTATTAGTTACCAGGGAAACCAGCAGAGGGACATGCTCCTCACCACCCCTTTGATAAGCCAGCACAGGCTAGGGGCTCGGGCAACTACGTAGGAAGGTCAGTCCTGTGCATAGGGTTTAGGTGAAGCTGGCGCTCGCTGGACAGATGTGCAAAAAGCAAGAGACAGACATCGTGAGCGGCCTGACCATAAAGTCTCTCAAGGTAATTATGGGATGTATGGGATGTTAGTCCACTGTATTATTATCTAGCCCACCTTTCTGGTCCATAAGGACTTGATGAGAGGACTCTGTCAAATGCGTTGCTAAGATCTACATAAATTTTCTGCAACAGTCCACAGTCTAGTGATCTTTTCAGCGAAATGTGTCCAGTTTGGCGGGCTTGTTACTGATCATATGTCAGTGCCTAGTGATCACTTTTTCTACATGCCCACAGACTATAGCTTTAACATCTGAGAATTTGCCAAACTTAACAGACTGTCGTTTCCAGAATCTGGCCCTCTCCCATTAATAAGCATTCTTTTGATGGCTAAGTGTCAAAAAAACTCCAACTGATTAGCTTATGCTTATGAAAAAAGAATTTATTGGGAAGTAGATCCAATTCAGAACAGTTTGATCCAGGTGCTCAATTAAACTAACAGAATCTCTCTCCATCTCTTGACTGCTGTTTTGCTTTGCTTTTTACTGTCCTGAGAGCTCTCTCCAGGTGGTAGCAGATATGAGCCCCAGCATCTTCAGTTTACAGTCCACAAGTTTAGCAATCTCAATGGAAGGACACGGCTAATAGTTTCTCTGGGTCACGTGTCAGATATGAGCCCCAGCATCTTCAGTTTACAGTCCACAAGTTTAGCAATCTCAATGGAAGGACAGGGCTAATAGTTTCTCTGGGTCACGTGTCCACCCCTGGAAGCAGGGACTGTGGACAGCTCCATCTGAACTACATGGACAGAAAGTGGGGGAGAAGTGGGTCCTCAAGGCTGTGGTTTTCAAGCTTTGGCGTGTATCAGGGAGGCGTGGGGGGGCAGGGGCAGTGGTGTGGGTGGTGTGCTCCAGAATTCTCAGTCATTAGGTCTGGGATGGAGACCAAGAATTTGTATTTCTAACAAGTTCCCAGGTGATGTAGATGCTGCAAGTTCAGGACCCATACCCTGAAAAGCAATAGCCCAGAGGGAAGTCTTGGTGCTCTTACCAGAAGGAGAGGAACAGATGTTGGGCTAGCAAAACGAAAAATGTCTACTTCACTGAGAAAAGTCAAAGCTCTAACAGGTTGGGAGGAATCGGAGGTAAAGAGCATGGAGCACCCTGTATTCTTCCATGGAACCTTTCAATTTCATCTGCCCTATGTTCACCACAACCTCCCCTCCAATTCTAAGCTCCGGTCACACTGGACCATTATCTGCTCCTCCGAACCTTTGCTCAGGCTGTTCCTGCTGCTTGGGTATGCCTGGTGAACACCAAGATGAAGGCTCAGATCCCACCTCATTGGGGCGGGCTTCCCTGATAAGGATCCTCTCCATTACTTCCAACCTCACCACCTAGAAAATTAGTTGTGCCTTCTTCTGTGTCCCTCGGGGATCACTCAACTCTACTATAGTAACTTAGGTTTACTTCCTATATCTCTGGCTGATCCTTTTCAGTCCTCTTTTCATGCACTTCCCCCTCTCCCACTCAACCTGAGGTGTGCAGTGTCCTGTGATTGAGTACTTAGCATTCTTCCTCACCTGAATCTTGCCATAGGTCCACTGGTTTCAGTTCAGTTCAGTCACTCAGTTGTGTCTGACTCTTTGTGACCCCATGAACCGCAGCATGCCAGGCCTCCCTGTCCATTACCAACTCCCGGAGTTCACCCAAACCCATGTCCATCAAGTCGGTGATGCCATCCAACCATCTCATCCTCTGTCGTCTCCTTCTCCTCCTACCCTCAATCTTTCCCAGCATCAGGGTCTTTTCAAATGAGTCAGCTCTTCGCATCAGGTGGCCAAAGTATTGGAGTTTCAGCTTCAACATCAGTCCTTCCAATGAACACCCAGGACTGATCTCCTTTAGGATGGACTGGTTGGATCTCCTTGCCATCCAAGGGACTCTCAAGAGTCTTCTCCAACACCACAGTTCAAAAGCATCAATTCTTTGGTGCTCAGCTTTCTTTATAGTCCAACTCTCACATCCATACATGACCACTTGAAAAAACATAGCCTTGACTAGGCAGATCTTTGTTGGCAAAGTAATGTCTCTGCTTTTTAATATGCTGTCTAGGTTGGTCATAACTTTCCTTCCAAGGAGTAAGTGTCTTTTAATTTCATGGCTTCAGTCACCATCTGCAGTGATTTTGCAGCCCAGAAAAGTAAAGTCAGACACTGTTTCCACAGTTTCTCCATCTATTTGCCATGAAGTGATGGAACCGGATGCCATGATCTTAGTTTTCTGAATGTTGAGCTTAAACCTCACCAAAATATTGATGTCCATTTGTATGTCCAGATCCCTAAACCCAGTTATCTCACTTTGACATTTAACTGGGACTTGTCATCTGAGAATGACAAATGTGGTGGATAGGGCAACCCTCTCTCTGAGAAGTGAGCCATGAATTATTAATATTACATTCATTTGCATATTCAGAGCTGAGAAGAACAGCATCTAGGGCAGAAAGAAAAGCAAAGGGGACACACAGATGAACAGTACTCTGACAGCACTTACCACTAGCATTTATTCATCTGCTTATAAACTCCAGGAGAGCAGGGATCATATGCATTTAGGGTATGTGCACAGGGACTTCCCTGGAGGTCCAGTGGTTAGGATTCCATGCTTCTACTGCAGGGGCACAGGTTCAATCTCCAGCTGGGGGACTAAGATTCCATAAGCCATGGCATGGCCAAAAAGAAAAAAAGGGGATATATGCAGTGATTGGGCTTGCCTGGGAACTCAGATGGTAAAGGATCCGCCTAGAATACAGGAGATCCCTGGGTCGGGAAGATCCCCTGGAGGAGGAAATGGCTGCCCACTCCAGTATTCTTGGCTGTAGAATCCCATGGACACAGGAGCCTGGCGGGCTACAGTCCACGGAGTTGCAGAGAGTCGGATACACCTGAGCAACTAAGCACGCATGCACAGTGATGAATGAACTCATGATATTTACTTGCCTTAAGGACTTTGAGGGTCCCTTTGTGTCCCCAGTGCCTAGCACAGAGTGGGGGCCCTGTGGCAAGTGCTCAGTACATGTCTATATACCACATCAATTAACGAGGCCCTTCACTTCCTTTGCTATTACTGCTCAGGGGAAAAAAAAAAAGTTGCCATTTAAAAAAAATTAAGGAAAAGAAACCCATACAGCAGAGTGCCAAAGTACTGTGGAATGGTTTTCAAAACCATAGCTCCCTGATGGGATAATGTAGTTTAAATATAGCAGCTATTTTCCCCTCCAGTCGGTTTGTTCTTTGATTTTTGTGGAAAAATTTCAAAAGTTCTCCTCCACTGCTCTCCTTCCTCAACCCCCACCCACCCTACCCCACCCCACCCCGCCCCGCCCCGCAGCGTGCTCAGACCTTAAACAGCGAAACACTTAAAATGCAGAGATGACAGGGCCTCCTGAGCCTGGTAGAAAAATGAACGGTGATTAAATGCAATTTTTAATTTTAAATGATGAGTTACTCTGGTTCTGCCTTCCCCGCCGGGGCACCAGGGTGTTGCTTTAGCCGTAGTGGTGGCACAGAGAGCAGGTAGAGTTTCCGTCGGACATGATTCAAGGACTGTGAATGCAGCGGATAGGTTGCAATGGACAAATTCCTAGAACAGGATCTCTGTTTCCAAGCTGACCAGCTTGCTCCCTGGATGTCTCACAATAGGAAAAAAGGGAGGGGGGATGTGGAGGTGGCAGAGGCATGTTTAGGTCTCCTACTGTGATCCCGCTGGAGTTACCTGATAGTTCACAAAAGCTCCCAGGAGGCTGGCCATCCTCCCATGTCACCTTGTGATTCTCTTCTGATTGGGGATAGGGGAAGGGAGCGGGACACCGAGTATCCGGAGGGAAGCATGTCTGACGAGCCTGATCCACTCCATCTGGGACGATGCATCAGGGCCCCACCTGGCTCCAACAGCCTGCTGAGGCCGAGGCAATGATCCTCTCCTGAACACCCCCACCTCTCTGGTCCCTCTGAAGCCTGCCAGGCCTTCATCTTCCCCTGAAAGGAGACGCTCGCGGCTTCTCTCATTTGTAAGACTTCCCCTCAATTCCTAGGCCTTGGCTTCTTTTCCACAATCCCTTGGCTCCTTTCTCCCACCCGGGGCCCCTCTCCATCTGCCACCCCTCTGTGAGGTGGGGTTGACAGTCCACCGGTCAAGTGCTCTCATGTGGGTGCCCTGGGGACAGCCCTGTCAGTCCATTAGTCCTCTGGCACCACCCAGATCTTGTCCTGGTTTGGAGACCGATACATCCATTGTAAGGTCCCGTCGTGTCTCACTTGCTGGAGTCCAGAGCTAAAGACAACCGCCTCCCATTCTCTTAGCTGCTTGCCATCTCCAAGGGTGGTAGGATCAGGTCACCTGCTCTAGTCATCAAGCTTAACATGTGAAACTTCTCAGGTGGGTCCAGTCTGCTAGATGGGGGCTGGGTGGAGTAGAAGAAAGCAGAAGCTTGGCCCGAGTTGTTTGCAAACATCAGACATTTCTCTTCCATGACTCATCAGAGGAGGGCAGAGTCCTCCCTCTTCCTGGAATGCAGCAAACCCATGGCCAACTCCTACCACCATCCAACCCCCCAGATAAAACCACCCACATATAGAGTTTTGGTCTCAGAAATCAGATCCCCCACCCCCACCCCAAAGATCTGACATGGCAGCTTGGAGAGGTGGGCATTTTGAGGCCTCAGAAGAACAGCCTTCTAAGAGAATTCTCTGACGGGAGAAAGAGTGGCTGCAGAAGCAGCCTGGTGACTTGAAAGCAAAGAAAGCGCATGTGTTGTCAGGATGGGTCTTTTCAAGAAAAGCACTTTCACCACCCTCTCCCTCACTTTCCCCAACCTTTCTGTTTAGTAGCCTTCCTAATACAAAACCTGGGATAGACAACATTTGGGTCGGTCTAGTCCAGCTTGATTTCAGTGGTGGTAGGTACAAAGGTTCTGGAAAAAAGAAATAGGCAGATACAGATAAAAAGAAAGGAAAGGAGACAAAAAGGAAGACGTCATTTATCAGACCCTTATTTGCCAAGCATGTGGTGGTGTTGTCTCACTCCATCCTCAGGACAAGCCTGTCTGGTAGGTATCATTATCATCTCTGTTTTCCAGACACTGATGGCTGATTCTCAGAGAGGTTAAGTCATTTGCAGAAGTCATACAATTAGAAATCACCATTCAATAAACAGTGTGGTGGGAATAGAAGATTATGTGTACAGAGAAGAGTTAGATTGGAGCTATTCCTCACACCATGAAATGCAATCAATTTTGTATGGGAATGAGAGTTAAGCAGTGGGGGTGGGGTGGGGGGGAACAATTAAAAGAAGCAACAAAACCATAAATGTGTGGAAGGGAGATAAATTCATAAGTACTTCAGATAAAGGAACGTTTTTTTGGGGTTGTTTTTTTTTTTTAAAAGGAACGTTTTAAATTTGCATAACAAAGTGTTACGAAACAAACTGAGGGAATATATGAATAGAGGGTTTTTTTAATATAAATTTATTTATTTTAATTGGAGGCTAATTACTTTACAATATTGTATTGTTACGCATAGAGTTTTGAAAAAAACTAGACGAAAAAACTTTTCCTGCCAGGAGTCTGAGTCAATGACTGCAGAGATGCACACAGAGAAAGACATAGGCACAGAGGTCTCAACTGGTGCAAATATCTCTGTGGCTGGTCCCTGGACCAGGTTAATTACCTGGTCCCAGATCAGGCCCACTGAGGTAAGGGGAGGAGATCATTCCGCAGAACTACATCCTCCCCAGGGCGGGGAAGGGATGGCTGATTAATTCATTGCACAGGGAGCTGAGAAACAGGCAAAGCAGAAAGTTACATCCACTGAAAACTGCACAAGACGGCTTCTGCCAGCAGAATGCAGTGACCTGAGCTGGAACTCTGCCAGGACAGTGGGATTAGACTCCCAAGCGCTGGCCAAAATGGGCCCTGGGATTTTTATTTTTATTCGTTTTCCATTACAACTGCACGGCAACGCAAACAAGCCCCAAAACAACGTGAGCCACCGAGAGTCATTTTTCCTCTGTGGGGTGCCATCCCGATACCACACAAGCTGTTGACCTTATCTCCCTGAAGTTTAGAATTGACAGTTTGATTACTCACTTCCCTACCAACGATAATGGGAGAAAGGCGCAATTGCCCAACTAAAGCCATGTGCACAGAAAAAGGGATCTAAAGCAAGACCTGCACATGGAGCCCCTCGTAACCAAGAATAAAAACTTGAGAAGTCAGTGGAAATCTAAGAAAAGTTAGGTCTAGCTCTT
Source organism: Bubalus kerabau (assembly GCF_029407905.1). Taxonomy (NCBI): domain Eukaryota; kingdom Metazoa; phylum Chordata; class Mammalia; order Artiodactyla; family Bovidae; genus Bubalus; species Bubalus kerabau. The sequence goes on along the minus strand of NC_073639.1, from coordinate 58,300,217 downwards.
CCAGTCCTGCAAGATCGGGGGCCCGTGGGCACTGGGACTGAAAAATACCTGATTGCAGGCAAATGAATGTCAATTACAAAAGAGTGTGGGGTAGGGAAGGAAGGGAAAGGGCTTAGTGTTAGACATCAGACTAATGACTCTCTCAGAGGGTACTTTGTACACATATTTTTATATTTTTGACTACAGACATACAGATCCCCAAACAATTTTGCAAACTGTACTATTTTGCACTTTTTAGCTTGTACATAAACCTCACCAATTCTGTGCATGTCCTGCATCTGGCTTTCTTTGACTCACCATTATGGAGCTGTTTCTTATGTAGCTTTAGTTATTTCACTTGTGTTGCTATGCCGTTACCTATATTTTTTAAATAAACAAGTAAAACAACACAGATAAAGCTGAGATCCTCATTGCTCCCTTTCCTCTAGAGTCCATCTTATACATAGTTTCCAATGTTAGGTTTCCCAGATAAAATCAAAGATGAGGATTCCACTTTCTCTCTTCCCAAAACACTTAACTCAGTTTTTTCCTCTGCTTTCAAAATTGATGAGATTTCATTTAAAGCTGCAAAATTTTACACTGCAGGTGCCTGTACATAGACTGTCTGGTTTGCACTGTAGAGAATTCATCTTTGTGTAACAGTCAGGTCCTACCCCCAATTTCAGACTGAGAATGCTGCTTGAAGAAAACGGAAGTCAGCATTGCCATGGGATCTGGCACTGCAGGGAACTTGGCTGATGACAATTTCTCGACTGTCAGGCTTTTGATAGAGTCTTAATATTAAAAGAGAATCAAGAAAAACCTGCAGGTCAGCAGGAATTTTTCACTCACCTCCACCCTCCTTTCCCATTGGAATATTTCAGTTATCTGAAAGGCAGAATGCCCAGATATCTGCATATAAACTTTCCTTTTGGTCTTTCCCCTGAGCTACTACAATAACTCTTATGCTTTAGTTTGCCTGAGAAGTACTGTATAGGAGGGTTGTTTACATTAAATCATATATTTTACACTTTTTGGCAACTGAAGAGATTTTCAGGGGTGTTTTCTTGCTTGATTTTGAGTTTTTTCTGGCTGTGCTAGGTCTTCCGTGTGGGGCACAGGCTTCTCTAGTTGTGGGTATAGCTGCCCCATGGCATGTGGGATCTTAATTCCCTGACCAGGGATCAAACCCGGGTCCCCTGCACTGCAAGACGGATTCTCAACCACTGGACCACTGGACCAGAACCCAGGAGTGGTTCTGACTATAGTTAGTTTTCACTTTGCTTGTCATATATATGATGTCTTTCCTTTGTTTAAGTTTTCAGTAAATGCTAGTAGTATTGTTATTATTGAAGTATATAACAAAAATTTGCAAAAATAGTGGAAGGACAAAATTGACCTGTGGTATCATGGAAAATGGCCAGTATGTATGAAGATGATGCTTTGGGTCTTCCAGATACTGTGTTCTGGGGTGGACCAGGTGGCCTGATGAGATGTGACAGGTGAGCCTGCCATACCATACATGTGGGGTCCACTACAAAGCAGACAGGCTTTCACCTTGTTTTGTTACTGAGCTAACCTTTGGCTTCCCAGGTGGCACTGGTGGTAAAGAACCCACCTGCCAACGCAGGAGGCATAAGAGATGAGAGTTCAATCCCTGGGTAGGGAAGATCCCCTGAAGGAGGGCACAGCAAGCCACTCCAGTATTCTTGCCTGGAGAATACAATGGACAGGGAGCCTGGTGGGCTACAGTCCATAGGGTCACAAAGAGTCGGACACAACTGAAGTGGCTTAGTACGTTAACCTCTGGCACATGTATAATTGGATTTTACGGTGCCCTCCCTCTTTTTAAAATAATTGTGGTAAAAAGCATGGTAAAATGGTTTACGATTGTAACCATTTTTAAAGTGTAGAGTACAGTAGTATTAACTACATGCACATTGACAGACAACAGGTCTCTAAGACATTTTCATCCTCTAAGACTCTATACCCATTGAACAACATTGCTCCTCTTTCCCCTCCCCCCAGCCCCTGGCCATTCAGAGGAGAGGGGCAGAAAAACATACATTTTTTGTTTCTAAGAGTATCTCATTTAAGTGGAATCATGCTGTACTTGTCTTTTTATGATTGGCTTATTTTACTTAGCGTAATGTCCTCAAGGTTCATATACACTGTAGCAGGTGCCAGAATTTCCTTATTTTTTTTTAAAAGGCTGAATAACATTCCATTGTTCGGATAGACCATATTTTCTTTACCTGCTCATCTGCTGATGGACATTTAGGTTGCTTCCACCTCTTGGCTATTGTGAATAATGCTGCAGTGAACATGGGTGTGCCAATCTCTGCAAGATTCCACTTTCAATTCTTTTGGACATATCCCCAAAAGAAGATTGCTGGATCATATGGTAGTTATATTTTTAATTTTTTTAGGAACCTCTATACTGTTTTTCAGAGAGGCTGCCCCATTTTACATTCCCATCAACAGTAGTGCTCCACTGGGACTTCCCTGGTAGTCCAGTGGTAAGGAATCCACTTTCCAATGCAGGGGACACAAGTCTGATCCCTGGTCCAGGAAGATTCCATAACTAAGCCTGTGCATCACAGCTTCTGTGCCAATGCTCTAGAGCCCAAGAGTCACAACTCCTGAGCCCAGGAGCTGCAACTACAGAAACCACTACGATGAGAAACCTGCACATTGCATCTAGAGTAGCCCCTGCTCACCACAACTACAGAAAGCCCATGTAGCAATGAACACTCAGCACAGCTTTGTCCCACCAGTTTGGTGAATTCACCTTCCACCTGTTCTCTCTATCCTGCTAGTTCAGCTCACCACAGGAGGTGCTCGGTGCTCTGGCAGCCCCAGCCCATTCGTCCCCCCTCAGTTAAGCCTCCAAGAGTGATTCCAGATGGAGTGGGGCTCAGGCAAAGACCCCAAGTTCCTGGTCAAGAAACCATCTCAGATCCCCTATTGGTTGCTTTTTACTTTCTAAATCTGGGAAGCATTGCCACTTGTTTCTTATTTTCCTCCTCTTTCATCTAGGAAAGGATATGTAACTGTCAGCAGGAGTTTGTCAGCCTCATTCTGTCATTTTTCTGCTCTTGAGGCCACTGAAGTGGATGAAATGGGCTCTCAGAAGCCCAGGTACACAGAATCTAAACTTTAGTAAAAACTTTGTCTCCTTTCTCTGCTCCTCAGGGTCACCTGTGGCTCTAAGGGTTTGATAGCACAGAACTCTTAAAGGGAAAAGCCCAATTGTTGTTGTTGTTTTAGTCATTAAGTCATGTCCGACTTTTTTGAGACCCCAAGGATTGTAGCCTGTTAGCCTCCCTTGTCCATGGAATTCTCCAGGTAAGAATACTGGAGTGGATTTACATTTCCTTCTCCAGGGGATCTTCCTGACCCAGGGAGCAAACCCGCGTCTCCTGCGTTTCAGGTGGGTTCTTTGCCACTGAGCCACCAAGGAAGCCTGAAAAGCCCAGAGTCATGCACAGTTCAAGTCCCAAGTCACAAAAGGATAGAGTGCTCAGATCTTTCCCTTAAACTCCTTATCAGACCAAAAAGTTGTAGTTTCTTTGTAAAACCACCTCACTGGGCAAATCGGCTCACTGCTAATCCTGAGCCTGGGTATTGTGAATCATCTTCTAACCAGGGTTGGTCTAGTACAAATAACTTCCCACCTATGCCTGATTTAGTCAGCTTCAGTTGTAGATTCAACCTGCTGGTGTTCAGAAGTCCACTTTAGACTTGTGAGGAAGGGCGGCAGGTACAGAAGGAGACATAAAGACCTTCTGGAACTATATTCTCTAGTTTCAGTGATGGATAGAGTTGGACAGAGAGGAGGGAAAAAAGGTTCAAAACAGTCTCCTCCCTCAGCCCAGAATTCTCAGGCTGAGTATTTATTGAGGCTGTCTGCTGGAAACAGGTAGGCTGAAGCCTGGACCAATTAACTGACCTATCTCGATTTTAGTCTTGGAAAAATGAGGTTCATCTCTAAATGGGGTTCATGATAAACCTAATGTCCCTCTCTGGGTCTTAAGTTTCCACTAAAGAGATAACAGAGAATTTGGAAATCAGTAAAGATAATGGGGATCTGATTCCATGGGGAAGTAATAAATAATAAATTTACTTTATATAGGTCAGTCTCATGCCTTGAAAAATCATGCTGATCCAATTCTCTATTTTCATTATAATTAGTACAATTAGATGGTCCGTTTTATGTGTCATTTTGGCTGGACTACAGTTTCAAGTTATTCAATCAAGCATTAATCTAGCTGTTGTTGTGAAGGTATTTTGTAGAAGGGATTAACATTCATAATCAGTTGAATTTACTGGAGACATCACAGGTCGTAATCTCAAGTTATATTACAAAACTATAATAAACAGTATGGTATTCATAAAAAGAGACAAATAGATCAGCAGAACAGAATAGAGAGCCCAGACATAAATCCGTGGATAAATGGTCAATTAATTGACAACAAAGGAATCAAGAATATACAATAGGGAAAGGGTAATTTGTTCAGTAACTGGTATTGGGAAAACTGAAGAGCCACATGCAAAAGAATAAAACTGAATTCCTATCTTGTATCATACACAAAAATCAGCTCAAAGTGGATTAAAGAATTAAATTTAAGACATGAAACTGTAAAACTCATAGAATAAAACATAGGGGGTTATCTCCTTGACATTTTGGTCTTGGCAATGATTTTTCTGGATTTGACACCAAAAGCAAAATCAATGAAAGCAAAACTAGGCAAGTGGGACTACATCAAACCAAAAAGCTTCTGTACAGCAAAGCAAACCATTGATGAAATGAAAAGGCAAGCAACAGAATGGGATAAAATATCTGTAAATCATGTATCTGGATAAGGAGTAATTTTTAAATTATATAAAGAATTCATACAACACAGCAAAAAAAAAACTAAACAACCCTATTTGAAAATGGACAGACATTTTCCAAAGGCATACAAATGGCCAACAGGTATATGAAAAGGTGCTTAAATATCACTCACATCAGGGAAATGCAAGTCAGAACCATATTGAACTTTAACCTCACACCTCTTAGAATGGCTGTCATCAAAACAACAAGAGATAACAAGTGTTGATGAGGACATGGGGAAAGGGGTACACTGGGGCAGTGCTGGTAGGAGTGTAAATTGGTGCAGCCACTATGGAAAACAGTATGGAGGTGCCTCAAAAAACTGAAAATAGAACTAGCATATGATCCAGCAACTCTACTTCTGGGTATATATCCAAGGGAAATGAAAACAGGATATTGATTCCTTGCACTCCCACGTTCACTGCAGCTTTATTCACAATAGCCAAGAGAAAGAAACAACCTAAGTGCCAGTCAATGGATGATGAACGGATAAAGAAGATGCGGCCACACACACACACACACACACTCACACACAGAGGAATACTATCCAGCCATGAGAAAGAAGGAAATCCTGCAATTTTCAACAATATGCATGGACCTTCAGGGCATTATGCTAACTGAAATAAACCAGATAGGGAAAGACAAATACTGTGTGATATCATTTATATGTGGAATCTAAAAAAAAAGTCAAACTCAAAGAAACAGGAAGTAGAAAAGTGGTTGCCAGGGGCTGGGGGAGAGGGGTGTGAGAAATAGGGAGAGGTTGGTAAAAAAGTATAAACTTTCAGTTATAATATTAGTAAAGTGTGAGGATCTAATGTATAATATGGTATCTATGAAAGTGAAAGTGTTAGTTGCTCAGTAGCCTGCCAGGCTCCTCTGTCCATAGGATTCTTCAGGCAAGAATACTGGAGTGAGTAGCCATTCCTTTCTCCAGGGGATCTTCCTGACCCAGGTATTGAACCTGGGTCTCCCACATTGTGGGCAGATTCTTCACCGTCTGAGTCACCACGGAAGTTATAGTTGATAACAATTCCATAACTGAAATTTACAAAAGGAGTAAAACAAATATTCTCTCACACACTATATACATATACATGTATATAGTGTTATATAGATCTATTAACTTACTAGATGGGAAGGAATCCTTTTATAGTGCATACAGTAAAAATCATCATGATGTACACTTTTAATATCTAACAATTTGTCAATTACACCTCAATAAAGCTGAAAAAAGAATCAGCTGACTTTAGGTAAATGAATGTATTCTAGATAATCTGGATACTCTTGATCTAATCAGCTGAAAAGCCTTAAGAGCAAAGGTGAGGCTTCCTTGAAGTAGAAATTCCATGTGTGAAAGTTTCCTTCCACCTGCCCTTCCTGACAGCCCGACCTATAGATTTCAGATTTTCCCAGATGGCCCCCATCACAGAAACCAGTTGCTTGCAATGTCTTTATTGTATATCCTACTGGGGTGCTTCCCTGATAGCTTAGTTGGTAAAGAGTCTGCCTGCAATGCAGGAGACCCTGGTTCAATTCCTGGATCGGGAAGATCCGCCGAAGAAGGGATGGGTTACCCACTCCAGTATTCTTGGGCTTCCCTTGTGGCTCAGCCGGTAAAGAATCTGCCTATAATGTGGGAGATCTGGGTTCAATCCCTGGGTTGGGAAGATCCCCTGGAGAAGGGAAAGGCTACCCTCTCCAATATTCTGGCCTAGGGAATTCCACAGACAATATAATCCATGGGTTGCAAAGAGTCGGACACAACTGAGTGACTTCCATTCACTTCACTCACTAGTTGTTTGTCTGGTGGAACCCTGATGGATATGGTACCCTGCACACGTGTTTCGGAGCAGCTAAATGAATCTTGCAATTCCCAAATGTGCCAACTGCATTTCCACTTCTATGTTTCAGCTTGTTCCTTAGCTTTTGTTGGAATGTTCTCTTCCATGAGGCCACTTTTCAAATCTATGTCTTGTCTTTAAGGTCCAACTTGAATAGCTGCCTCTGTGAAGCCTTACTGGCTGCCTGGGGTCTGTTGGTGCCCCCTCCTCTGAATTCATACAGCATTGTGGGTGACCACTTGTTTGGCCTGCAGTCCAACTTTATCTTGTTATGACCTCAGAAGGGTCAGAAGGTCAAAGGTCTAAACCTTTGTTTCCCTAATCCTAACTGCTGTAAGGCTATGGTTTTTCCTGTGGTCATGTATGGATGTGAGAGTTGGACTGTGAAGAAGGCTGAGCACCGAAGAATTGATGCTTTTGAACTGTGGTGTTGGAGAAGACTCTTGAGAGTCCCTTGGACTGCAAGGAGATCCAACCAGTCCATTCTGAAGGAGATCAGCCATGGGATTTCTTTGGAAGGAATGATGCTAAAGCTGAAACTCCAATACTTTGGCCACCTCATGCGAAGAGTTGACTCATTGGAAAAGACTCTGATGCTGGGAGGGATTGGGGGCAGGAGGAGAAGGGGACGACAGAGGATGAGATGGCTGGATGGCATCACTGACTCGATGATCGTGAGTCTCAGTGAACTCCGGGAGTTGGTGATGGATAGGGAGGCCTGGCGTGCTACGATTCATGGGGTCGCAAAGAGTTGGACACGACTGAGCGACTGAACTGAACTGAACTGATGCTTCTGCAATTCTATCAGCACAAGCAGAATGCCATTTTGGGCATTCTGATGCTTTTCATAATTCCTGTCCCTTCACAAGTGCCAATTTTTTGTGGTGTGGAACATCCCTATCCATGTGCTGGGGCTCAGATATGCTAGAATAACAGAAGGAAGCCTTCTGTAACATCAGCTTCAAATAGGTAATTGAATCAAAGACACGATTTTGATGTAAAAGCAAATGGAGTTATGTCAAGACGCTGAGGAAAGGTCTTATTGTCCAGTCCTTAGGCCAGACTTCTGCTTTTTCCACTTTCCCTGCCTAGAGTGACTCGAAGTCTCCTCTGGCTCCATGCAGAGAACACCTGAGAGAACTGAATGTGCAACACCCTGAGTGGAAGATCTAAATGGAGGTGAGGATGTGGGACGTGGGGGGCTAAAACCTGGAGCTTGGAAGAGAGAGAGTCCATAGAAGAGAAATTGGTGTCCAGAGGACAACCCAACATGGAGCGAGGCAGGCAGGGTCTGGAGGTGCGGCGGGTGACTGCAGTGCAGGACTGAACCCAAAGTGAACACACCTGTCGGATAGCATTTCAGGCTGGAGCCCAAATCCAGGAACTCCTGGACTCTGAGGGCACACGTGACTAACCCGCTGGCACCTGCCCTTCCTCGGCGCTGGCTGCACCTTCTGTGCCTCTCAGGCTCTGGGCAGAAGAGGGGATTACACAACCTATCGGAAATGACAGTGCATTCCTCCCTAACTCAGAGGATCAAAGGGCTCTTCAAAGATGCGGGAGGTGGGGGGGCAGGGGGGCTTGGTCCCTGTCACAAAGCTCGGTAGGGGGGACACAGGCTGCCTCAGCCCAGGGGTTTCTTCTTCCTGCCCCCATCCCTTTCTCACCTCCCCTGAGAACAACAGGAACTGAAGTTTCTTGGGAAGAGAACAAAACTATACCGTCTCTAGAAGCGTCTGAGAAATCTTGAGCTCTCACCTTTGCTCTGAGGTGGGGCAATTCCAAGGGAGCTACACCTGAGGCTGAGGGTGAGAGGAAGTGGGGGGCAAGATGGGGACCCAAAGGCTCATCAAGGCCCAAGTCCTCCTGGGTGTGTTGAATATGAAACAATTTCTCCTTGCTGATGCATCCCTAAGTTATCTGGGTCCAGAATGAAACTCAAAGAGAAACAGCTAGTAAAAAGCAGGAGAGAAGTTAAGGGCCAGCAGGAAGGGTGAGTTGCTCTCTGCGAGGCTGACTCACAAATCTACAACTGACTCATGAGTGCGTGAGAGAAAAGTTCAACCTGGTGAGCAATCAAGGAAATGTAAATCAAATCAAAGAGGAACCTGAACAGTCTTTAAAGAGGGTCTTCTCTGACGCACGCTGGTGGGAGGGCATACTGGTTTTCTGGAAAGTCACTTGTTAGTAAGTAATAAGACTTGAAAATGATGATTCAGTCATTCTTCTAGGAAATGACTAAAGAAATAACAAGAGATGTGAACAAAGATGACTGTATGCAAAGATGATCACTGCTTCATTATAAAAACAAAAAAACTGAAATGTCCAGCAAAAGAGAATAGTTAATTATAATTAATCCACTTTGGACAATATGGTATAAGTCATTAAATGTGGTCATTGGTATAGGCAATTTGGTCCAAAAATGTGTGTGAAATCCCATGGATATTTTAAGTCTTTGCTAGCTGGGTGAGTTCTTTGCCTCTCCAAGGTCTCAGTCTCTTCACCTGTAAAATGGGTTTATCAATATCTACCCAGGACAGCTGTTATGAGAATTAAATGTGTTTATGTGACCAGGGTTTCTGGCTATTTAAGAGACTCAACCAATATGAGCAATGATTATTTCACAGCAGATGTGTAATTTTTTAATGAGGAAAAAAATTCTAGTTCATGCTATTTTAAAATAATATTTTAGAAGAATTTCTGATGAAATGGGAAACAAAAATAATATTAAATATAAAAGCAGACTACAAATAATGCATGTAGCTGTAATCCCATTTTGCAAATGCACACATATACACAAACTGCATTTCAGAAACACTTAAAGGAGCTACCTCAAAATATTACCAGCAGTTAGGTCGTAGATTACAACCTAATCTACAGTAGTTTTTGTTCTCTCTTTTATAAGTTAGTGTGTTTTCAAAAAATTCTACAATAAATGTTTTATCTTTTTTTTTTTTAAAGTAAAAATTTGTCAAAGATTCTGAATCTGATATGCGAAGCACACAGAAGGGAAAACTGTGACCTCCAGCTGTGAGTGGCCCCTCTGGGGGTGTCATGCTCCGCAGAAAGCCGAGTCACCCCTGTGGGGCCAGGGTGTCCTGTGAAATATATAGACCAGGGTCACAGCAGCTTGTGAGGCATGATGGCCTCGGCAGACCTTTCCGGGGAGTGGGCACTCTGCCACCTGGGCCTGTATCATAATGAGATAATGTTTGTGAAAGCACTTTGCCAAAGAGAAAACTCTATCCAGATAGGCGATTCTGGGGCTTATTCTAGAGAAAGGAGGCTCTCGGAGCACATTCCATTAAGGAATTTCACACTATGCCTCCTCCTCCAAAGTCCTCTGTTTCTCCCTCCCGCTGAACAAGAATATATTTAGTAACCCTATCTAAATCCTCTTCTTTCCCTTAATTTGATTAAGAAGCTAGGGGAACAAGGGATGAAGTGGGGGGTGAGCAGAGGGGGAGATTGAGTTGTGGGGAAAGATTAGAGGAGCTCAATGGCTATCTCAGGCAGAGTGACGCCTGAGTGTGGACAGGACAAGGGCCTCCAGGTACTTAGTACAGAGGCACAGAGGACAGAGGGAGGGACACGGTTGGTCACGGAGCAGTCTCTCTGGCTTCAGGAGAATCAAACTGGGGAGGGGCAAGCTTCAAGGGTTAATGGGGAGAATGGGCGACATTCGCTAGAGGAGGCATTAGCATCTTCCTCCCTCTCTTTTGGATTCCTGGAGCTTCAGGGTCTTCAGATCCTTAAGAAGTTCCAAGGGGTTAATATGTTGAACTGCTATGAGGGAGGAATTTTCACATGTATCAACTAATTTACTCCAACGAAGTAAATTATCACCCATGAGGCTGATGCTCAGAGAGAATGGTTTTTTTGCTCGTAAGCAGACAGTGTCAGGGGGGTGTGGGGAAACTGGGGTTCAAATCGAGCCCTCCCTGCTTTGACCACTGTCCCTGGCAAGTGTTATCTTCACATCCAGCACTTATTTTCTTGTGCTTTACCAAGAAGTGGTTTCATGATATTTCTACAAGGTAGATACTATTAATAACCCCATTTTACAGATGAGCAACCTGAGGTTTGTAGTAAGCAACTGAGCTAAAGTTACAGAGCAGATAAATGGTGAGAGAGCAGGGTCTTGGAGAGCCTGGGCAAGTAAAGGAACACGGGGTATGAGGTGTTTTGGGTATTGGGGAGGGGGTCCTGTTTCATGTGTCTCTTCTAATAGCTGGTTGATCCTCAAGGACAGGGACTTTACCTTGTTTATCTTTCTCCCAGTCCCTGAACACAATGCCTGGAACATGGGGAACGTCTGCCGCAAGAACTAGTGGTACTTGTTAAGTTTGGCCAAGCGGGAGTCTCCACCAAGGGCCAGCGTGGTGAGGATTAAGTGAGACATATTTGTCTAGGGATTTCCAAGGCTAAAATGTCACAGTGCTGGGCTTCAGAAAAGGATCCGTTGGCAGTGGGAATCCCTGCAGGAGGCTTTAAAGGCAACCAGGACCTTGACAACGGGTAGGCCCAGGGAGAGGGCTCCAACTCTCCTGGAAGGATTGGATTCAGACTTCAGTGACAATGAGGCAGGGATTGGCACATGCTCCCACTGCTTCCTTCCACAGGGACGTCTCAAGGACACCTCCCAATCTTGGGGGATAAAGCACAGTATGGCAGATGAAGGTGAGGGTAAGAAGAGTGCCACCTGAGCAGCTCAGGAAGACAGACAGGAGAGAAAAGGAAGTGGGGAGAGCTTAGTGCTTTCATTAACAGGGACCTAAGACTCTTCTAGAAATAGGTTTGAAAGGATAAAGGGCAGAAAGTTCTCCTCTTCTGGAGAGGACTAATATCCTCCAGGAAGGGACCTCAGGCTTCAGCAAGAGTCTCTCATTGCTAAACAAACACCATATTGCTTTACGGTCCACTACAGCTTTAGAGGAAGCATTCATGCTTCTCTTCCTTCTACAACCTGTGAGCACGGTTACCAAAGGGCAGAGAACAGAAACAGCCAGCAAGTTCTTGGGCCAAGTCCAGGGCTTCCTGGCCTGTGTTTGGAGAGCCTCAGCTTTTTCCTCCCTCTTGCAATAGTTCTTGGTGTCTTTATGTGAGCTGCTTATTAACCAGAGGATATCAGGGCACTGGGAGGGGAGAGCCAGTGCCAGTTGCCAGGGAGTGGAATTCACAAGTGCAGAATGGAGCAAAATGATGTGTGCGGTCTGAGTGATGGGGGATGGAACCAGACTCTGGTCAGCATGCTGGGCCATCAGATTGGAGGATCCTGTGGCCTGTGGGGGCAGGCAGGAGACTCAGGGGTTCACTACCAACACTGTCTGTTCCTAGTGGAGTTCCATCCGCTAGGATGAACAATTAATGAATGGCTCTGAAGCAGCTGGAGGAATCCTAGTAAGGGTGGGACAAGGCATTGGGTCGACACTCCCCTCTGTCAGCAACAAGTGGAGGGAGCTCTCTCAAGAACTTCTTTACCAGCCGCCTTTCCCAAAGACACTACTTTTCAATTAAATATGAAAATCCTGGGTATCCTTTCTCCTCTTTTCTAGTAAGTTGCAGCTGACAGTCCCAGACTACAGGAGTACTTCTGATGGGTTTCATCAGCCAGCTGACCTCCTGGGGTCAAACCAAGGAAGCAGAGCCCCCCTGGGCCCTGAATTGGTTCTGGATACTAGAGCGCGGAATGGCTTCCCGCTGTGTCTAAACAAATACGGCTTAGCCAGGCTTCAGTAGGCTGCAGCATTAAATGTCTTAGGTTTCAAGTTGGTACCAGCTGCACTGAAGGGAAATGGTTGGGGAAATTCTCCCATTTGGCTTCTTTCCACGTGGAGGATGGCTAAAGGAAGAGAGAGCTTAGAGCTGTTGTGCTGGTGCCTTAAAAATAATGATATAAACACAGCCACAGAGGTTGGCCTGTGGAGTCCCTGATGGGGACCAGAGAAGAAATGTTGTCCTGACTTACCCTTCAACCCTCGCTCTGCAAACAGAAGTGACCCAGCCCTCATCTATCACCTCTGAAGCTAAACAACTTCCTCAGATGGCCCCACGGAACATAAATCAAGAGGGCCCTGGCTTCGGAGAAACCTGTACACAACTGTAGCCCTCAGAAATATCTGTCCTCATATTTTCTTCCTCTATGTTCAGAATAGGGTGCCAGCAAGTCATAATGCCAGAGGAATACAGCAGATCACCTTAACTGTGCTACTCAATTTCGCTGAACCTGGATCCTCACCATTAAATGAGGAATCATGTCGTGGGTTTGAGGTGGCAATTAAGGGAGATAATTCAAGGAGAGTGCTTCGTTCAGTGCCTTGAATAATATTAGCTTCTATATTATCATGTCATTGTTTGAGGGCCAAAGAAGAAAGGCAAACACATAATAGCAATTCTAATTGTAATCCCAAATAAGAAGGGCTGTGGACTACAGCCTCAGTGATTTCACAACACACATGGCTTCTGTCTCTTGCTCACTCTCAAGCCAAATCTGGGACAGACCTGGTTATACTTGGCAACCTCGGTGGCCTCCAACTTGTTTAAATTCTCACAGAGAATCCCAATGGATACTTAGACCTGCTGACGGAGAGACAAATTCAGACATGCCAGGCTGGCAGTGAAATGGAGGATAAGAAATCAAAGAAAGTGTGTTCACATTCTAAGAGTGTCTGAAGCACTGTGGTTTGCACAGAGAGCCCTCCTCTCACATGGGAGGCTCACAGATTCTTTCTTCTGGTGGTTATTCCACAACAGCAGCATCATGCCCATAACAAACGTAACAAACGTGGTTTTGTGGTTTTGCTCCCAACCGAACAGGTAAAGACAGGACAAAGCTATTGAATGCTAACTCCTCTGCTTCTGCTCAGGTTGTTCTAACCATCCCTGCCTGGGAACTGGATCTGGGGTAATGGGTGACCCAGCAGGCACAGAGATGACAGATTCCTACATCGTGTAGCAACGCCGGGACAACCTGGGGCATCTGGCCTGGCAGACAGGCGGGCAGGCTGGGAGAGGCAGCTGTAAGTACACCGACCTTTGTCCCCGTTTGCTCTGGGAGAGGGTGGACCCTGCCAAGGCTCTCTTCTTTCTCTCCGTGGCCGCCGGGCACTCCTGCTAATCACAATGTTCTCAGGGACCTCAGAAAACCTGACCCTTGTCGGTGGCAAGCAGAGACCTCTTCTGGCAGCCGAAGGGCGCTCTGAACCTCTGTCCAGACACGGCAGGCACAGGGCTCCTAGGCGTGCGTGTGCTGCTCCTGAAAGAAATCTCTTCCCTTCTGGCTTTCTCCCAGCTAGAAGGCTTATCATTAACTAGCCATTTACTCCTCTAGAAAACTATCCACTCTGGGCACTCCTTCATTCAGACCGCTAAGGGATCCAAGGGAACAGATTAGAGGTCAGTGCCCCTGACTTTGAGCTCAGCAGGACTGCCTTCCTCTTTGCAGGGCTTGTCCTCTGGGGAGGGAAACGCTCCTGTTGCTGCCGTGCTCACTGTCAGGACTGTCAGCTAAGTGCTGGTTCTGAGGAAACTGTGTTCTTTCTTCCAGCAAGGTCCTCCAGTCCTCTGGCTCCCCAGGCTGGACACGAGGAGGGTGAGGAACGCACATGTCTAGTGGGCAGGTGGGGGTACTCTCTGGTTCGTTCAGGGTAAATCTGCCTTCTTTTTCCCCTTTCTTTCTTAGTTTCCCGGAATGATGCTGCTGGGGGTTGAGGCAGGTTGGGCCGGAATGTCAATTTTTCTTGAGAAAAAGTCTGAGAGTTTGCTCTTTGGAGTAAGAAGTTAGGCCCCGGTTGCCTATCCCCTTCACCTTATGGAGGGCACTACGCCTGCTAGTTCCCGTCCAGCTGGCAGGGGAGCCCACGGTCAGAGAGAAGCATCCTTCTCTTTCACAAATAAACAAATCCAATCCATGTGCTAGAGGACTTAGGGTATATTAATAGCCAGATATTTTGTTTTCCTATTCTGGTGCTTATCCCCGTCCACTAGTATGAAAGATAAGAGAACACAAAATGTTCTCCACTAGTCACCCTTCTCCCCTCCCCCAGGGAGAGGCAAGCCAGGGGGCATGAGCTATTCTGTTTAAAGCCATCGCTGATGTACGAACTCTGAGAAAATAGACTTAAAAGTTTATATTCGGTCTCTCTTGGCTACTGTTGCTGCTCAGCAAAGAAACTCTATATTGTTTAAACCCTCCAGGCAAATGGGTTGCAAGGCAACCTTCAAACAATAGAAAATACCCCAAACTAAAAACACAGGCATTGAAGGATCGAAAGCATGGTGGTATCTTGGGGAAGTAATTCCAAAACTGGGATGAAGGAGAAAGCTGTCGGCTAAGCTGCTGTTATGTCATGTTAGCCCATTTGCCAGCTTTCGCCCTTCACTGAGTTTCTTATAATCCACACGTACTGGACTTAGTTCTTTCTATGGTCATCAACACCTTTATGAGGGAAGGGAGGATGCTCAAAAAGCCTGTAATATCAGGCTGTCTCCTGTCCTACAAAAGTTACAGTGATTCTAATCAATGTACTTCCCTACTAGCTCCCAGCCCTGACAATGATTGCAACTTCTATTCCTGAGAAGTCCTTAGAAACCCAAGAAAGAAGAGGGCTCAGACTCAACCATAATGGTCCTGTGCCAGGAAGGCAGAGGCAGAGTTAGACAGTAATGTGATGATGGAAGGAAAGGTGAGAATGATGCATTTGGAAGGCAGTTGAAGGGACCACAAGCCAAGGAATGCAGGTGGCCTCCAGAAGCTGGAAAAGGCAAGGAGTTGCATTCTCCCCAAGAGCCCCAGGAGGAACATAGCCTTGCCGACACCCTAACTTTAGCCTCATGAGACTTCTGACCTCCAAAAAAGTTAAGAAAATACACTTGTGTTGTTTTAAGTTTGTGATAATTTGTTACAGCAACAACAGGTCACTAATACAGCAGGTGAAAATCCAAGGATCTTTTCCAAGGACAAGAAGCCTTCCATTAGTTCTTGGGTCCTCCATACTCTAGTACTGCAGGCAGATGACTGGGAAACCAAGGTGGTTCCTTCCTGATGTATTTACCACAGATGACCAGATCATCAAGGGGCGCTGAATCAGGTGGGCTGATTCACAATTAAACACAAATCAATAAAAAGGCTGCTCTCTGGGGACTTTCCTGATAGCCCAGTGGTTAAGAATCCACCTTGCAATGCAGGGGATGCAGGAACTGGTTGAGGAACTAAGATCCTACATGCTGAGAGGCAACTAAGCCCACATGCTGCAAACTACAGAGCACATGTGCTCTAGAGCCCACATGCCAAAACTACAGAGGCCCTGCACCATCCCTGGGCCACAGCTAAGACTCAACACAGCCAAAGATTACAAAAAAAACAAAAAAGGCTGCTCTTTTATTTTTACCCATCAACACTGCAGGCTGATCAATCTATTATCCAGTAGGCAGACTGGAGCAGCTGAGACGTGGTTTTCTCCCTTAACTTGTGGCCCGATCCCAACCAGCATCACTCAGAGCAGACCAGAAAGGCAAACTGGCAGAAGGAAAAATGAACCACCTCTATTTCTCTACTCCAGGAAGCTGGCCAGAAACTAGAAGAGAATCTCTTAGACCTCTTTGAAGGAAACACTTCAGAAATTTCAAGGCTCTCTTCTTTTGTGAGCAGTTTTGCTTTTTTCCAGAGTATTCGCTAATTAAATGTCTTCCTAGGGTTTGCATAGAGTGCCTAGGAAACCCTATTTTAAAAACAGAAAAAAAAAAGAGAAAAGCACAGAATTTCCCTAGTTCTGTGCCTCCTAGAAGCATAAGTACTGGAAGATAGCAACTCACTCTGTCTTATGACATTTCAAGGAGATAAGAACCATTGATCTGGCCCCCATTTTGTATTTTGGGACCCTGAGTACTACAGAAAGGGCAGCAACACGGATACGGTCACCCAGCAAATGGAAGCGATTGGCCCAAACCAGAACACAGCTCCCCCTACTCCTAGACTGGCGCTGCCCTCCTGTCCTCATGCTTAGTCTTGGGCCCTGGTGAACCAGGTCACTAGGGTGTGGCCTCTGGGTAGGTGGTCTCAGTGGAATGCAGAGATATCAAACCATTAAGCCTGTCATCACATGGCAAGCTACTGACGCCCCAGGGGAAAGATTTTCCAGACCAGAACAGAGCTAGGAACTGCTCTGTATGTCTGGTATGTGTGTGTGTGTGTGTGAATCTGGAAGGTAGTCAGGGGTTTGAAACAACTGTCAGGTCAAGGTACGTGCACTCTACCTTACCTAAGAAAACTCATGAAGAGGTTTCATTTTTTTCTACCATCAAAACAAATCTTTTTCTAGCTTCTCTCTCATTTGTCCCTTCTCCCCCTCCCTCTACCATTCTTCTGCTGCTGCTGTTGCTGCTGCTAACTCTCTTCAGTCATGTCCGACTCTGTGCGACCCCATAGACAGCAGCCCACCAGGCTCCCCCGTCCCTGGGATTCTCCAGGCAAGAACACTGGAGTGGGTTGCCATTTCCTTCTCCAATACATGAAAGTGAAAAGCGAAAGTGAAGTCGCTCAGTCGTGTCCAACCCTTAGCGACCCCATGGACTGCAGCCTACCAGGCTCCTCCGTCCATGGGATTTTCCAGGCAAGAGTACTGGAGTGGGGTGCCATTGCCTTCTCTGACCATTCTTCTGTGAGAACCTGAAATCTAACTTTAGGAGCAAATCTAATAGACTTTCCAAGCTCACCGCAAGGGGATCGCACTGGCTTGTACTGAAATGGTGACTTTGGCTTCAGAGCCAGATCTACAGATGCCCCAGCTCAGTGTGATGCTGACCAGCTCTACACAAACTCCACCATTCTACTGCCCTTTGACACACAGGGGGCTGATTTCTCTGCCACAGATTGAACGGGGGCACCTGGCAGTGAAAGCTCAGAGTCCTAACCATTGGACCACCAGGGAATTCCCTGGTTAGTGCTTTTTAAAATCTGGGCTACTGATGTACTCAGATTTTTTTTTTAAGTTATTTATTTATTTATTGGCTGTATTGGGTCTTCATTGCAATATGCAGGGGCTGCTCTTTAGTTGTGGCACACGGGTTTCTCTTGTTGCAGAGTGTGGGCTCTAGAGCTCGAGAGTTCAGTAGCTGCAGCACTTGGGCTTAGCTGCCCTACTGCATGTGGGATCTTAGTTCCTTCCCAGACCAGGCACTGAACCCGTGTCCCCTGCATTGGAAGTCTACCACCATGGAAGTCCCCCGGGTTTGGGTTTGACTGACTGTCCCTCAACTTTGTATTAGTCCTACATGAAAAATAACCAATGCCCCTGAGTCTCCTTGCCTTATGCTACAACTATGCATACACAGGGATGACAGGATACGGAATTGGGTTTTACTGGTGAGGTGAAGTGAGACAGGAAGACTGGGACCCAGGGCAAAGGATCAGATGGAAACCAGAACCTTGTTATAAGGTTAACTCTGAGAAGTCCAGAAGTAAACCGTCACAATTATGATCAACTGACTTTAAATAAGGATGCTAAGACAATTCAGGGGCTTCCCCAGGGGCTCAATGGTAAAGAATCCACCTGCAATGCAGGAGATGTAGGAGACACGGGATTGATCCCTGGGTTGGGAAGATCCCCTGGAGAAGCAAATGGCAATCCACTCCAGTATTCTGGTCTGGGAAATCCTATGGACAGAGGAACCTGGCAGGCTACAGCCCATGGGGTCGCAAAGAGCTGGATAAGACTGAGCGACAGCACACAGCACGCACTATGAAAATTCATTGGGGAAATTATAGCCTTTCAACTAATGGTGCTGGGACAAATGGATATCCACATGCAAAATAATGAAGTTGGATTTCTTCCTTATATCATACTCAAAAATTAACTAAAAATGGATCATAGACCTAAATACAAGAGCTAAAACTATAAAAAACTCTTAGAAGAAAATAGGAGTAAATCATCATGCTCTTTGGTTAGGCAAAAGCCTTTTTAGATATAACACCAAAGGTACAAGTGTCAAAAGAAAAAGTAACTTTGACTTCATTGAAGTAAAAAATCTTTGTACTTCAAAGGACACCATTAAGAAAGTATAATATAAGGCAACCTACAGCACAGGAGAAAACATTTCTAAGTCATATGTCTGACAAGCGACTTGTATTTAGAATAAAAAACTCCTACAACTCAACAAGAAAAAGACAAATGGAGGACTTTTCCTGGTGATTCAGTGGTTAGGAATCCACCTGCCAGTGCAGGTGGATTTGATCAAGGGCTGGAAGATTCCATATGATGCCACAGGGCAACCTAAGCCCATACAACTATTGAAGCCCACACGCTCTACAGCCTGTGCTCTGCCACAAGAGAAGCCACCGCAGTGAGAAGCCTCTGCCAACTCCCACTCGCCGCAACAAAAGAAAGCACTCAGTGCGGTCAAATTAATTAATTAATTTAAAAAAAAGACAAATGGAAGGGACTTCCTTGGAAGTCTGTGACCAAGACTCCATGCTCCCAAAGCAGGGAGCCAAGGTTCAATCCCTGGTCAGGAAACTAGATCCCATAAGCCGCAACTAAGACCTAGCACAACCAACGAACCAAATATATAAATAAATATTTTAAAAAGACAAATAAAAATGTAAGGAAGGATCTGAATAGACATTTTGTCAAAGAAGATATGCAAATGGCCAATAAATATAAGAATATTAGCCATCAGGGTGACTTCTCTGGTGGTCCAGTGGCTGGTACTCCATGCTCCCAATGCAGGCTGTCTGTGTTAGATCCCTGGCTGGGGAGTTAGATCCCACCTGCTGCAGCTAAGAGTTTACATGCCGCAAGCAAAGATCTTGCATACTGCAACAAAGATCAGAGATCCTGCATGCCTCAACTAAGACCTGGCACGGTCAAATAGATAAAAATGGTTAAGGGAATTCCCTGGCAGTCCAGTGGTTAGGGCTCCATGCTTTTCACTGCTGTGGGCCCAGGTTTGATCCCTGGTTGGCTGGGGAACTATAATAAGACCCTGTAAGACACGCCATCCAGCCAAAAAATAAAAAGGTTAAGATGGTAAATTTTATGTTATGTGTATTGTCCCACAATTAAAAAAAAAGTAATGATATATACTGTGACATGGATGACCTTGAAAACATTATACTAAGGGAAAGAAGCCAGACACAAAAGACCACATATTACATGGTACCATTTAAATGAGACATTGTCATTTCCCAGACTGAGGTGTCTGGGGGAAATGGGGAAGGACTGCTAATGGGTACAGGGTCTCTTTTCAGGGCACTGAGATGTTCTCAAAATGAATGTAGTAATGGCTGCACAACTCTGGAAATACACTGAAAATCACCGAGTTTTTGAATGGGTGCACTGTGTGTATGTGAATTACATCTCAATAAAGTTGTTAAAAAATTAAGGTAGGCAGACTGAAAATGAATGAACTGCTTCTTTTTTTAAAAAATTATTATTGTTAGGTTCTGTGATCTAACAATATCTTAATGAACTGTGGGAACATGAGGCTGTTGCTATGACAGAATGCAGGAGAAGTGTTATTCACAAATAGGAATACAGCTAACTCAGTTGAAGAATTTAGAAAGAATATCTGCAGGCTGGAAAGAAAAAAATAATGCAGCAGCAGAGATTTTTTTAAAGATACTTAAAAAAAAGTTGTAATAGGTCAAATACATTTTTAGAAAAAGAAAACTAAAAACCTTCAATACAAGGGGCTTGCAAAAGGTCTAACGTTTTTCTCAAACTAAGCCCTACATTGTTTAATCACTTTATAACCTCTTTTGATTTCTTGACAAGATAATTTGGAAGTTCAAATGTGTATTTCAACTTTCTTCTCATCATTCTGTATTTGATCAGGTCTGGGACATTAAAATAGACAATACTGCAAAGATGTTTAACAGTAAAATAGACTGTACCATAAAAATGACATTGAAAAGGACAGTGGGGCTTCCTTGGTGGCTCTGTGGTAAGAATCTGCCTGCCAATGCAGGAAACACAAGTTCAATCCCTGATCCAGGAAGATCCCACATGTGGAGCAACTAATCCTGCGTGCCACAACCTTTGAGCTTGCGCTCTCAAGCCCGAGAACCACAACTTCTGAAGTCCCCTAGAGGCTGTGCTCTGAAACAAAAGAAACCATCGCAATGAGAAGCCCAGGAACCACAATTAGAGAGTAACCCCCACTTTCTGCAACTAGAGAAAAGTTCAAGCAGCAACAGAGACCCAGCATAGCCAAAAATAAATTAAATAAATAAAAAAAAAGGGACAATGGTCTGCCTTAAACAGAAAAGAAATCCTGTCACATACTACAGCTTGAGGACATGCTAAGTGAAGTAAGCTGGTCACAAAAAGATAAATACTTTATGATTCTACTTACTTGAGGACCCTAGAGTATCCAAATTCAGAGACAGAAAGTAGAATGGCAGTTGCCAGCTGAGAGAAGAAGGATGGGGAGTTAAGTGTTTAATGGGTATAGAGTTTCAGTTTGTTCTGGAGATCTACTATGCAACAATGTGAATTTTCTAAACCACACACTTAAAGGTGGTTCAGTTCAGTTTAGTTCAGTCGCTCAGTCATGTCCGACTCTTTGCGACCCCATGAACCGCAGCACGCCAGGCCTCCCTGTCTATCACCAACTCCTGGAGTCCACAAAACCCATGTCCATCAAGTCGGTGATGCCATCCAACCATCTCATCCTCTGTTGTCCCCTTCTCCTTCTGCCCTCAATCTTTCCCAGCATCAGGGTCTTTTCAAATGAGTCAGCTCTTTGCATCAGGTGGCCAAAGTATTGGAGTTTCAGCTTCAACATCAGTCCTTCCAATGAACACCCAGGACTGATCTCCTTTAGGATGGACTGGTTGGATCTCCTTGCAGTCCAAGGGACTCTCAAGAGTCTTCTCCAACACCACAGTTCAAAACCATCAATTTTTCGGCGCTCAGCTTTCTTTATAGTCCAATTTAAAGGTGGTTAAGATGGTAAATTTTAGGTTATGTATTCTTCACCATAAAGAAGGATGAGCATCAAAGAATTGATACTTTCGAACTGTGGTACTGGAGAAGACTCTTGAGAGTCCCTTGAACTGCAAGAGATCAAATCAGTCAATCCTGAAGGAAATCAACCCTTGAATATTCACTGGAAGGACTGATGCTGAAGCTGAAGCTCCAACTTTGGCCACCTGATGCAAAGGGCCAACTTACTGGAAAAGACCCTGATACCAGGAAAGATTGATGGCAGGAGGAGAAGGGGGTGACAGAGGATGAGATGATTGGATGGCATCATTGACTCAATGGATGTGAGTTTGAGCAAACTCTGGGAGATAGTGAAGAACAGGGAAGTCTGGTGTGCTGCAGTCCAGGGGGTCACAAAGAGGCAGATACAACTTAGCGACTGAACAATAACAACAAATTCTTCGCATAATTTAAAAAAATTAAAATAGGACAGAGCTGAGTTATAAGCCTTTATAAATTTTCATTTTTATTCTACTAAGATATGACTGACTTGGAAAGAATTTTCAAATTTGATAAAGAAACTTGCTGGTTGTGTTTATCTTTACCTTTTACTCCTGCTGGAGTATAATGAAAACAGATCACTTGGTTTAATTTTGTGATTATTTTTACTTCCTGGTTCCTGCCTGATTATGTACTGCTTTTGATTACAAATAGGAAAAAAAAAGGTTATGTGCTAGTATTTTTATGGTATTACATTAAAGAGGCATGGACTAAGAGATATTTTTGCTTACGTAAGTTTTATTCAAATTTGTTTCTAAATAAATTGAAATTTTGGAAGGTAAGGAATCTTCCTTAAGAACTATGAGGTGATGCTAATTTAGCTTCCTTTCAACAAACTTAAAAGGTCATAGAATCTATCTTAAGTAATACATAAAATATTTCATAGATTTTAAAAGTTTCATCACATTAACTCCAAAATGTAACCATTGCTTGGAACTATGATAATTTGATACATGAGAAGCCAAAAAGGACAGATGTTCATTACAATTATGTACAATGGGTCACTCTGAGAACAGTGACCAACTATTCCATACTTGTACTATGTGCATTCCTTAGTTATCCTCTCTGCTTTTAGACAATAATCATACATATGCATTTCTAAGTGTGTTAAAGGCCTGATAACATTCATTTTCTATAACCTTCATCCTAAGTCTGATGAGTCTTTTAGTATTACACTCGAATTATACAACATACTCTTAAATGAGAATGAAGCAGTGGTTAAGATGTCAGAGTCTCCAGATCATACTGGCAATTATTTCTAATTATAGAGCTATGTTATATTTATTTTACTCTGTATCTGGTTAATCAAGATGACACTCGGGCAGTTGCTACAGTAAGCTCTACCTGAAGGGTGACTTTCCTTTGCAGTTTTCAGAGAAATAAACTAAGGTCCAAAGCAATTAAGTGATTTACTTAAGGTCACTCTCTTTTACTTTCACTCATTATTCATTTAACTAGTATTTACTGATCAAAGTTGCTTATGTGCAAGTAGGCACAGGAAATGCAGCTGTGAACGGAAACCAGTTCTGCATGCCATGCTCGTACAGTCCCAAAGGAGAATCAGGTAAGGATACGTGTGATTACCATACAGGACTTGTACCTTTAACTGGCTGACCCTGTCTGTTACATATTTTACTGTTCTCCAGGTGTCTACCATACTTCCTGAAGGTTCTTACCCTGGCTCACTAATCTCATCTCCTGTTTTATGTGTGTGTGAGAGAGAACAATGATTATATATGTTCAGACTCTATCTTCCATGCCATTAAGGGATTATACAGCTCCTTTTCCTCCACTAAGAGACCTATTGGCTCCTAGGAAATCGCCTCCAGTTTGAGCCCTGGTAGTGACAGGACAGTGTCAAGGAAAGAATGCTAATGATTTTTCCACTAGCTGATCCCAAAAGCTTGGCAGAGGGGAGCTCAGTCCACTGAATATTTATATAGCACCTTGATTAAAACAGCTCAAAGCAGTATTCTAAGCAGCTGTATTATAACCTCATTTTGTAAACTTTGTATTTTAAATACAAAAATAAGCTCCTTTACCAATGTTAAAAATAATCATGAGATAAGTTTCACAGAAAGAAGACTAGAAATAAAATTGTAAATGGTGATAATCCCTGGGTGGTGGGATTACAGGTTATTTTAATCATCTTCTGTATTCAAAATTTCTACAGTTGACATTATGGACTTCTCATTTAGAAAAAAAACTACTACTGAGGCTTCCCTGGTGTCTCAGTGGTAAAGAATCTGCCTGCCAATGCAGGAGACACGGGTTTGATTCCCAGTCCCCTGGTTCAGGAAGATCCCACATGTCATGGAGCAACCAAGTCCAGGGCCCCAAATACTTGGCCTGTGTTCTAGAGCCCAGGACCCACAACTACTGAGCCCACACCCCACAACTACTGAAGCCCAGAGCATCAACAAGAGAAGCCACTGCAGTGAGAAGCCTGCATGCTGCAGCAAAGAGTAGCTCCCTCTTGCTGTAACTAGAGAAAAGCTGGTGCAGCAATGAAGACCCAGCACAGCCAAAAATAAACAAGTAAAATTATAAAAAATATTACTTAAGCAATTTAAAAAGAGACTGTAAAAACTCATCACATAATTTAAAAATGCAAATTAAAATAATTATTTAAACCTATCATATTGACAAAGATGTAATGAAGCTAATATACATAGTATAGGTAAGAGGACAGCTAACAGGCACTGTCATACATGACTGATGGGATTACAAATTGTCAGCAGCTTTTTGCAGGGTGATTTGGCAATACTGATCTAAAATATCTATCTAAAAATTTAAATGCAAATCTGAATCCAACAATTCTAAGATATTTTTCTCTGAAGATATACTTGCATAACAGTGCAAAGATATAAGTAGAAGGATGTTCAATAAAGAACTTGTTAAACTGTACTATATTCATGTAGTGGATATAGTGGAATACTCTGAAACTATTAAGAATAAGATAGCTCCATATGTACATATGATTATAATTTACTGTTTAGTGCAAAAAGCAAGTTTTAGAATACTGAATATAACCCTTTTGGTACATAATTTTAAAAGGCTGTAAATACATACACGTGTTTGTGTATGCAATTAAAATGTCTGGAAGAATATTCTAAAACCTAACTGTGGAAACATCTCTGAGAAGTGAGAAAACTGAGACAGGTGAGGGTTTTTTTTTTTTTAACTACTGATATTATCTGAAATTGTTACACTGAGCTTGTATTTCTAACAGCTTTATTGGCACATAATTCACATACCTTACAATTCACCAATTTAAAGTGATTTTTGTGTATTTTATTATTTTTGTGTATTTCACATTCATTATTTATTTAACATATTCATAGAGTTGTAAAATCATTATCACAGTGCGTAATTTTTTAAATGAAAAATATTTTGAGAAATGCTTTAAAAGTAAACTTAGTAGTAGTAAGAGAATGCATGTTTGAGAAAGGATCAGAAAAAAATTTGAGGGACTTCCCTGCTGGTCCAGAGGCTAAGACTCTGCACTCCCAATGCAGGGGGCCTGGGTATGATTTCTGATCAGGAAACCAGAACCCACATGCCGCAACTAAGAGGTGGCATGCTGCAACTAAAGATCTCACATGCTGCAAATAAGACCTGGTGAAGTCAAGTAAATATATAAAATAAAAAGTTTGAATAGTAAGGGAATGGTAAACATAAACAGGGAGAAAAAAAATGATGGAAAGGATCTGAGACAGAAAATAAATAAAGATGTTAAACCGAGTTTTAACTAGGGATGTATTAGATCTCCCTTCATTAAATCAACACATCTGGATTCTGAAAGAACAAGATCAAGGTAAGACATTCAGGCATGATAAGAAAAAAGAAAGAAATCCTTGATTTGATGGTACTACAAATATTTGGATAAACCAGATTCTAGATAAATCTGCAGACAGCTGGATATGAATTCCATCTATGGATCTATGGAAGACACAGATCAAGAGAATTTAGAGAAATATATTTACTTTGTAGTTGCTAGAAATCTCTCCTGTCTTAGGAAAATGGCAGAGAAATACTAAGTCTTGAGCAATGAACACTTACTGAACTCAACAGTGGTCTGATTTACATAAGAATACCAGAGAATAGGAAGACTTGGGTAGAGAAAAGAGCTTCTGAAACATAAACTTAATAAACAAACACCATGTAGAAATATTCATTCTGACTCTTTGACTCAAAGTTTTATATATGTTTTTAGAAGATGGATGAGAAAACATACATTTGAAAGATAATATTTTATGAAAACATTCAGCAAAACTCACATTTAATCTCTGTACTATTTAAAATTACTTTTTCTCTGAGACTTTTCCCTCATTAAAATCTTCCCTGAGCACTACAGATCTTAGGAACACTTTGTAGAATATCATCTATTTTCCTCTTTCGTATCTTTAAAAAATGCAGTTCAAAAGTTGTGAGGTTAGAGGATTCTCTGGAACCAGGAAAGGCAAACTTCACTGATTATCCTATGAATCAATTAGCTTGGGTACAATGAGCTCTTATTTATAATAATTAGGGCACTGAGGAGACTGTAGCAACTGATCTGGTTCAACATCAATAAAATAATGGAAATGTATGCAAGATACCCATACTCATGCAAAACCTGTTTTTATAAAGAAGTAAATGTTCGATTAAAAAAGGTCACCAGTTTTGAATTAGGAAACTACAGAGTAACAGTGGTATAATAATTTTTTTTTGGTGATCCTCCTGAAAGTTGCTCAGTCTTTGAGACCCCATGGACTGCATAGAATTCTCCAGGCCAGAATACTGGAGTGGGTAGCCTTTCCCTTCTCCAGGGGATCTTCCCAACCCAGGGATCAAACCCAGGTCTCCCACATTGTAGGCAGATTCTTTACCAGCTGAGCCACAAGGGAAGCCCAAGAATACTGGAGTGGGTAGCCTATCCGTTCTCCAGGGGATCTTCCTGACCCAGGAATCGAACCGGGTCTCCTGCATTGCAAGCGGATTCTTTACCAACTGAGCTATCAGTTACTGTGTGGCAACTCGCAGGATCTTAGTTCCTTGACCAGGGATTGAACCTGAGTCTTCAGCAGTGACAGCAGGGAGTCCTAACCACTGGACCATCAGGGAATTCCTGCTGGTGCAATAATTTATAACAATTAAAAATTTAAGATCAATCTGTTATCTGATAGTACCCATCATCTTTAAAAGTTGCTTAAGTGTTAACAGTTACAAAATCACTCACCTTGTGGCTCACAATTGATACAATACTTGATTCAAAATCAAGCAACAAGACATAAAGGACCGACTTTCGGACACAGGGGCAGAAGGAGAGGGTGGGATGCTTTGAGACAGTAGCACTGAAAGTATACATTACCATATGTAAAACAGATAGCCAGTGGGATGCAGGGAACCCGAGGACAGTGCTCTGGACAGCCTAGAGGGGTGGGATGGGGAAGGAGGTGGGAGGAAGCTTCAAGAGGGAGGGGACATATGTATACCTATGGCTGACTATGTTGATGTATGGCAGAAATCATCACAATATTGTAAAGCAATTATCCTCCAATTAAAAATAAAATAAATCAAATAACAAAGAATGCTCAAGAACACGATATGCTTTGAAGTATTATAATATGATGTGTCTTCCTATTTCTACATGTGCATGTTAAATGTGTGCATGTGTGTAACACAACATTTTACTGGGGATTAATGAATTGTGCATACTGGAGGCTGTTGCTAACAACATAATCATCTCTATAAATGCTCTGATTGACTATGACAGCTTAGGAAACCATGTGAAAATAAAAAGCATTATGCTCCCTGATAATATGCTATGGAGGACAATGATCAAACTATAATTCGTAGTTATTTATTTACTTAAAAGTAAAATTGCTTTATCAGAAAGGTTACCTAAGTCTTGTCCTGTGACTGTGACAACAGATTAAAAATGGAACTGCTTAAACCTCCAAAATATGCAAATGGTAACTGAAAGAATATCACTTTAATGACAGTTAAAACCATCCATCTCCATGGGCTAAATGTAGATGCATTTGGAAGCTAACCTTGGCTTTCAGGCTTGAGGTTAGACTAGCAGGACTTCTATTGTCATCTGGACAGGTGGCAATAACCTTAGACGGGGATGTCAGAGCCTCCAAAGTCTTCTTTTAGATCTGACATCAAGCTACAATGAACCCTGGCTTCTGAACAAACTTTGAATGCCAAAAGGCAAAGGCGAAGGGTTAACTGCTCATTATTTTTTTTTCAAAATTTCTTACATGCCAAAATATTTTAAAAAGCAAGGACAGCTCAATTTAGATTATAAAAAAGGCACTCTGATGAAAAGCAAATGTGTTCCTAAATGTATTTTGAAGTAGATGGTTAGAAAGCTAATATAGAGCTTGCAGTCTAAATATATCATTCTTTTAGAGGCAGAACATATTGCTGGGGGAAAAAAATTCTCTATCACAGGACTTATGGCATATAGTAACTAAAATGTTTTTCCATTCGTTGAATTTTCAATGTTCAGGAATATTATTCAGTAGACCCAGAGAGAAGTCCTAAATTGGAAAAGCAGCTGAGTCCAAGGTCATCTCTCTTGTTTCCAAATATATCTTGAAACAAATGCAAGAAGGGCACTTTGCTGAGTGTTATCTGGACATATATAGTTTCAATCAAATTCTTCAAGAAGTGTCAGAATAAAAGCTGAACATTTGTTTGACACTGCCAAGTCACTAGCAAGTGGGTCTCTTCAAGGGCTGAGGCTCTCCTTGGCTACTTGGCAATTATTACAACGTAAAATAGTTTTTTCTTACTCTCAAGAAAAAGCAATCAAGGACTGTTAAACACCAGCTTTGAATTTTTTTTCTCACATTTCTGGATACATAGGAAATCAAATAAACTTATAAAAATGTCTCTCAACAAAACTGTAACATTAAAATATTCTGTTTCTCATCTAAATTCCTTCAAATTAGCAAATCTTTTCTACGTATCTGAAAATGTGACATGAAACAAAAAAGTGATTGTACAAATGAGATGACAAAGAGTTGTAAACTGAATCAAAGAATAAAATATTGAATCTGAGTTAGTGTAAAAAAATATTCCCCCAAAGATAATGAAACAAACAACTGACTTATTACCTATACTGCTCTCTTTTGTCATAAAAAAACAAATCAAACTAGTCCATGATAGCAGTCTCTTGTGGAGATGATAATCTATGATTCCCTACAATGAAGTGAATCTCTCATTTCATCAAGGTCCAAAAGGAATTAGGATATTAAGAACAGTTCCAACAACTGCACCAACTCAAAAAAGCTCATCGATTTGGTTTCCAACTCCTTTTCCAGCTTTAACTCTCTTACTCTCTGCAGCCTTGCCTGGCTTGTACCTCAGGGCATTCCTTTCTTGGGGCTTCCTCATCCCTGTGGAGCTCTTGTTTCCTCCCTAAGCCAAATTCTACCCATGCTTCCAGAGTGGTTTTAAACTTGTACCATCTCTTTCTCCAGTCTGCCCAGATTGCTCCAGCCCACAGTGTTTTTCTCCTCTCTGATTTCCCATTGGACTAGTACTGTTGATGGCATTCCAAAAAGCTAAACTGAAACTTTTAGAGACCCTAAACTCTAAAGAGAGTGTAAGGAAGTATGAGTTTTGATTTTTCTAATGAAAACTTCTTTGATTTCTGAAATATCAAATATTGGGGTATATCTGTTTGATAATCCAGTGCTGTAAATTGCTTCAATTGCTGGTTCCTATCCAAATTTTACTCATCTTTCCAGGCTCAGATCATTCCCTCTTCTTTGATGAAACCTCCTGGACTCCCCTTTGACCTTTTAGTCTTCCCTAGTCCATTTTGGGAGAAGGAAATGGCAACCCACTCCAGTACTCTTGCCTGGAAAATCCCATGGACAGAGGAGCCTGGTAGGCTGCAGTCCATGGGGTCGCAAAGAGTCAGACATGACTGAGCGACTTCACTTTCACTTTTCATTCTCATACACTGGAGAAGGAAATGGCAACCCACTCCAGTATTCTTGCCTGGAGAATCCCAGGGACGGGGGAGCCTGGTGGGCTGCTGTCTATAGGGTCGCACAGGGTTGGACACGACTGAAGCAACTTAGCAGCAGCAGCAGCAGTCCATTTTGACTGAACTTCGACAGCACACAAAATTTAGCACTAGGTTTTAGGATTCAACATATTTGCTATGTATCGTACTGTTAGTCTGGTTAATGACAGGGGCCATGTCTTATCCTTTTACTGCACCTTTTCATGGAGTCCAGCTGAGTGCCCAGCATGTCAAATTACAGAGCACACAAGCTTAGCCCATGTTAGGAACTCCTTACCCTGGCCTCACACAACTAGGTAACTTACTGAGCCATTCTAGACTTGTCATTTCCTGAACATGTCATGTACTTAAATGCCTTTGTCTTCTACTTGTCTTATACTATCAAAATCTTAATTCATTCTTATAAATCCAGCTCAAGTCCCACCTCTCCCATTAATCTTTCTCCAATCCCCCATGTCAAAAATAACTGCTTCTTCCTCTGAGATCCTTGTTTTATACATAAAAAAAAAACTTTTCTTTTTGCTGCTTAATATTAGAATCTTCTAGACTGTGTGCTCTTTGAGAGAAAAAAACAGGTCATGTTCATTTTCTATTTTAGCATGTAGCACAGTGTCAAGCATGCAGAAGATACTCATTAAACATTCACATATAAATAAATGAATGAACTTACAATTTTATTCTCCAGTTAATCAAGTAACATCTTGTTAATATCTTTGGTTTAGCCTTGGCATTTTCATAGATGAGATGAGAAAAGTCCATAAAACTATTTAATGAATTCTGGATTTGATGAAATATTGTGGTTTTGCTTAATATTTTATCTTATTTGATGGCAGCATTGTTTATAAAGTAAAAACCTGGAATCGATCTAAACATCCAGCAACAGGAGACATATATGAGTTTAAGACTTTCACAGAGAAAGTTGTTTTTCTTTTCTTTTTCACCACCATCTACCTCCAGAACTTTTTCATCATCCCACACTGAAACTCTTCACAGAGAAAGTTTTAAATTATAACCTATAAAGTTTCTACTCTCTCTTTACCTAAAACTATTACTCACTTCTTTTATGCATTTACTCGACTATCATTTTTACTATAATTCCCTAATCTGGTTGGTAGAGTTTATTTACTTTAAAATATTTATTGATTTATTTTATTTATTTTTGGCTGTGCTGAGTCTGTGTTGCTGTACACAGGCTCAGTAGTTGCAATTTGTATGCCATAGTTGTGGTGCATGGGCTTAGTTGCCACAAGGCATGTGGGATTTTCCTGGAGCAGGGATAGAACCCATGTCCCCTGCACTGGCAGGTAGATTCTTAACCACTGGACCACCAAATAAGTCCCAGCAGAGTTTATTTTTAATCATTTAGTTAAGTAATGAAGTTTGTTTTTCAGCTACAGTTAAGGAAATATAGTATTGAAAATACATAATAAAAGCAAAAAAAAATTTCACATATACTGCAGTTCATAAATGGACAGCAACCTTTATGGATACATACAACCATGGGTCACACTGCAGGACAGCACAGTAGTTAAGAGCACAGGTGTTGGACCCTGGCTCCACCTGCTACAGTTATTAGCTGTGTAATACTGTAAAAGCCTTTCTGTGCCTCAGTTTCTTCATTTATAAAGTGAGGATAACGGTATCCATCTCATAGGGTTATTTGGAGAGTTACACTGGCTCATACACATAAAGCACTTAGGACAGTGTTTGGTACATAGTCAGTGCTTACTAATGGACTAGCTGCTAGCATCATTATTATTTTCATCATTCTCACGATTCTGATTATTATAATAACCACAATATTACTCCCCTGAAGTAAAATTTTTTTCAGGGAGCAAAATTTGTTCAATCTGGCTTTGCCGAACTGCTGTTTAAAGAAATCCCCTTCCTCTGTAAGTTGGCTTTGCTTCTAGAACCAATAAAGCAATCAGTCTTTGCTCTTTAACAATGGGACCGGCTCCCTCGTGAGGAGTGAACTGCATTGCAGTTACTCTACCGAGGCTGGAAAGCCATTTGCCATAAGCACCCGTGTCCTGATTTCTGCACTGAGAGAGGCTGAAAGAGATCCCTTAAAGGTCCCAATCTAATGAATGACCATATGAATCATTCTGAGGTTCCTTTCAAGCTCCAAAATTTTTTGCCTATTTACCAGGTTCTCACATGCAATGTTAAATAGCAGTCTTGCCAGGAACCTGCAGTTCACACTCTGAACTGAGGCGGAAACAAATACTGTCACAGAAAATCTTAAATTTCTTTCTGTGTTCTGAACAATGCATTTCCACAGCAGTGAACCATGTTTGGTGACTCAAGTCTCTCAGCAATTCTAGAGAGGAAATTGTGAAATTATCGCTGTTTGCTGAGACAGTACTTACAGTTTGCCAAAAGAGGGAGCATGGGAGCAGAAAACACATTTGCCCAAGTCTTTTAAAAAAAAATGTTTGTTTGGATTCTGTTTTTCAGTTTTTTATTTCTTTTGCAAGGATTGGATGAAACTAAATGACAGTTACAGACAATATTTTCTTTTTAAGACTGTCTTAAGACAGAAAGGTCCAAGATTGAAAATAGACACATAACTTTAAACGATCTCTATCTTCCCCAGACAAAACATTCACCTTATGCCTGGCTGCCACACATCAAACAGCTCTAATTAAACTGCTCTCATTAAAAGGAGAGGAAGGAGGCGCTCAGGCCAGCAGTTCTCCTGAGTAGGGAAGCAATCACACATTTAATAAAAGTGCAACTTTCTCTCCTGGCTGCCATGGATTATTTAAAAAAGAAGGATTCATTGTATATATAATCTAGATCTCACCTTTACTACAACAATGGAGAAGTTATTGAAATAACCAAGTTTAATGAAAGTTAATCATCAGGGTGCCAAGTTACTCACTCCCTAAGGCTAAACACTCCTTGGTGCCAAGCAAGAGGAATGATGTAAGCTCCTAGAACCTTTTGTAGAAACAAGTCTTAGATTCACACTCATTAGTCACTAACATTGGGTGAAAGCCAAGGAGGTTTCTATAAGACACATATATCCCTACAAAGTCATTGTTTCAATACAAATTTGATTGCTGCTTTTGTAAAGGCAGCTTTGGCAATTTCTCCATTTGTACATATATTTTCAATTTGCAGAAGAATTCTGCAAGTTCATGTATTTTTAGTTTAAGGAACATATTCAGTCTCTTACTCAAATTACCAAAAAGTGCTCTGTATCATGTTTAGCTTAAAAATTTAAGAAGGACACCTGGAAAATTCACAGAGCTTAAAATTTTCCCCCCAAATTATATATATGTTATATAAACTAATTACTTGATAGTTTAATGAAATGGTTTCTTTTATTGCTGCTGTCCACTGCCTTAAAGAAATATGATGTAAAATATTAATCTAAAGAAGAAAGTTAAATATTCTACAATTTCCTGAGATTTGGTTTAATCTCCATGTGCCTCTGAACAATGCTCTAAGGTAATTCTGCTAACACTTTATAGACCTGGAAAACACATGACCTTAGATTCAGTTATTAACAGATTTATAACAGAAAAGATATTATATTATAAAATTCTTCTTAAAGGACAACCTTTAAAGTTGGATTATTTCCTTAACTAATACAGGAAGCAAGATAGGCAGTGGCTTTTTGAAATTTATGGTTTAGTCAGTCCCATGCAACAGCTGGCAATACTGGGTCCTAGGAGGAGAAAATCTGTGAACACAGAAGCAGATTTCACAGGCTACATTTTTTTCCTTTATTTGGGTCATCATGTGGAAGACAAGATTATTTTCCAAAATGATTAGGCATTCTCATCAATTAGCCAGCTAAAGTATCAATCCTGAAGGAAAAATGTAATAAGCTCTTCTTTTGTAAGTGCCACCTGTCAAAAACTGTCAGAGTTAGTCAAAGCTTTTTACTGTCCCAATCAAATCATAAAATGAGTGGAAAGTCACTGTACAAAACCCATTAAGCTATGTTACTAAATGTCCAATGTTGCATAAAAACTATAAATAGCTTTGCACTTTTAGGCCTTTTTTTCAATTTGCTTTTCTTGAAGTAGTAATGATGTTCTGCTTCAGTGAATAAAATAATTTTGGAGCTGCCTTAGTGTTTAATCCACATACTCTTTCTGTGTGAAATGAAAGCAAGCAGTAATCAAATCAGAATTTTAAGCATTCCTTGAAGTATCTCTTGCTAACAATTTTAAAAATTAAGAGCACCAAAGATAGCAAAGACTGAAAAAACTAGTCACTAGGCTTAATAATCTTACAAATTGACATTCCTTTGGGGAATAAAATGCTGTTTCTGGGAAGGGCATCTAGTCTTTTTCAAATATTTGCAAAGGAATTCATACTCTAAAAGGAACATCACTTACTACTGGCTTAAAAATAACAAGCCAGTAGCCAACTCTGAACAAATACAATGTCCAAAAACTGATTATTGAATTAGTTAAGTGTTTGTTCCACACACTGAACACAGTCTTTGCTCTTTTAGTACATGGTTGATCCAATAGTTGATCTAAGGGCCAAGTGAGAACTCTGATAACTGATATTCGTCCAAATAAGTAGCCAAAGTAAGCTGAGGACCTGATCCAAACCACTTAATAACATTGAAATACTTCTCTTTTTTTCTTACAATATGTTAAAAGACGTTTCTATACTTTCCTGGTAAGTTCTTCCATACTCGGATGGATCCTATCTATTCTGGTGATAGCTCCTAGAAATGTAAGTAATTTCCATGCTAATGAGATTCTCTAATTATCAAGAAAGACAAAAAAAGGGTAGGATACATTTGGGAACAGACACCCAAGGCCATTAATCAGGTTTGTATATTTTGCAAGGGTGGAAACAATTTTTTTCATCAAAATGTTTTTACTTTGTTTTCTCCAGGAAAGCTAAGAAGAACGAACCCAAGAAGGACATGCTAACCATTTGAAATCTGAGTTTTCAAATCTAAAATAAAGAAAATTTTAAAAGTATATTGAAACTGAAATGAAGTAAAGGGTGGCATATGAATTTAGTATCTTTAAGTAAAAATTAAAGACATCTTCGATACCTTGTCCAGATGAAGCAGAGATTGGAGGCACTCTGACAGTTTCTTATATTTAAAATAATCCCAGAACCTACTGTGTTAGATTTTTGGTGAAAATAAGCTATAATCTTAAATTTAGTACAGTATTATACATGAATACTTACTTAAAAAAGATTAAAATTTACACTATATAAATTTTAAATAGCCATGATATGTGCACCAAGTTTTATTTGCCTTTAAACAACACAAATAGAACAAATATGTGATTCAAAATATTAAATGTTCTTGAATTGTACAGAAGAAAAAGAAACTGAAGTGAAACTGTAGGAATTGCTGAACTTCAGATAAATGTTTCTTCAAAACAAGAGATATTATTTCCTAAAAGATTTCTCTAAAGTTAAAAAAAGATTAAGAAAAACATTAAGCCACTGGGTTATTATGTTCAAACAAAAATTTACATGTTTCTTAATGGACATGTGTTTACATTTACAGATAGTAAACTCAGTCTCTTGTCTTATAAAACAGAAGACACCACTGATGTATAAACTAAGCGAAATAGTAAAAGCCTCTTTTTCATATTAGAAACTTTTAAAACCTAAATCTACCTTAGCATTATTTTCCATGAGAACTTAATAGGGAATGGCTAATCTGAAAGCAAAATGTTGAACAAATCACTTTCAAAAAAAAAAGAAACACACCATGGGATTTTACTTATAGCTAGCAGCATCAACTGACGCCCCAAACAATGGCACATGAACTCAGAGTATCAGCCGGTCCTCTCCTCCCTCCTGAATTACCTGACCAATGGAAGTTTGGGTTTGTTGTTTCAGAAAGCACTGTTTCTTACATTCCATCAATTGTTCAAAATCATGCCACATTTTTGCTTGTTTCATATTTGGACCATGACTTTCTCGTACAGCTTTTTGTTTTTCCCGGAGTTTCTAGCATAAAAAAAATAAGAATAATTAAATATCATATAGGGATTTACTTCTACTGCTCTAATCAGAAGAATATGGTATGCTTTGTATATCTGATAAATAATAGCTAAACCACCTGATATATGAAAGCTAAGATGATAAAAGTTAATTAAATTTTTGATAGATCTAAGACAACCTGAAGCTAAAAAGGACAGAAAAATAGAAAAGAAGGGGAAAATAAAGGAAATCAGGAAAGTGGAGCAGTATCATGGTATATAAAAAATGCAGATTTTGGAAGTCAGAAGACTTGAGTTCCAGCCTTGGCTTTGTCACTAGCCATAAGGAAGACAATTTCTCTGGACTGTAGTTTGTTCAATTGTCAATTAAGGTTAATAACAGGAGTAATTATAAAAGTAACTGCTTTATAATACTATTTTTTTCACATGACAATAGATATAGAAATAATTACAAACTATCATGTGTTATATATGTTATTATTATTAAATATTATATTCTTTCCTGAATCAGTATACTCTAAGGGTATGCTCTATGCCCAAATAAATCAAATTGTATGCAAATATTCTTCAAGGAGAAGGTCCAGTGATATTTTAAAAAGGCTCAGATCCTTATCATAATTATTTTTGTTACTAATAGCCCACATATATAGTTCCACCTTCCAATATTTTTCTACTTACTGACTAAAATTATAAACAGGAATAGGAACATTTTTCAGTAAACTGAGAACTGTTCTTTGGCTCTGTGTTACGGCAAATCAAGGAAGAGTGACAAAGAAAAGATGGCACAAAGTCAGAGAGACAATGAGAGGAAAGAAAAGTAGGAAGGAAAGAAGAGAAAAACAGAGATGACAGTACACACATAAGGAAGCACAGAGTAACAGAAATACACTCATGACACAGAGTGTGAGAAATCACCAAGAAGCGCAGAAAAACAAGCAAAGACACAAACAGATTACATGGGAACATCCCCATCTTTTCCTCTTTTAGTATGCAGGGTTGATCTAACAGTTGATCTAAGGACACAAGTGAGAAGGCCGGTGGTCGGTACTTGCCCAAATAAGAGGCTAAACTAAACTGAGGCCAGATTCGAAATGCTTATTAAAGACTGCCCTTCCCACCTATGGCTAAGAAAAGCAAAGTTAACAGCAGATAGCAAAACAAAACAGAATGAAGAAAATATAATTTAAATATAAACAGCAAATTTTTGACACAATGCCTGGCATGCAAATACATCTATTTAAGTCTATGTTACAAATAAAGTATCTTACAACAAATATTTTTATCCTTATAAACTAAAACAAAAGTAGTAAGTCAGATCAAGAGTTTTAAGAGTATTGAACATGATTTTAAGATTAAGGTACTACTTAACTGTAACTTTTCTTGTATTATTGGAATAATTTCTTTTTAAAAAATCCTAACAACCTATAAAAGCTATTTAAAGAACCAAAGACAGGATGCAAGCATTGTCTGTATCAAAAATATTAAATTTAATTTGCTCCATAACCATATGTGTTTGAAACCTTTAACTTTATGAATACAACTGACTTTGTAATTTATTTTTAATGTTACCGTCATGTACTACAGATTTATTTTATGGATAGTTGTAATGCACAAAAAATACTTGTCACAGATTTCACTGTTCTTAAAAGGAGGAGGTGGTACAGGAGGGGGAAAGTTACAACTTTGAGCATCATATTCCACAGCACTTGGTAAGGCAAAGTCTAGTATACGATAGTGTGAATTGTAGCACTATAGTTTGGTCTAATTTCAGAAACTCAAGCTGGCCTGAGGAAGTCTGTGGATGTCCAGTCTGCTGGTTTGGAAGACTTACGCTATTGTCAGTTTGAAAGCCTAGGTATATTCTGAGTTTGCTTTGAAAATTTAGATCTATTCTAAGAGTGAGAGGATCAAGAAGCTTTGTTTCTTAAGTGATACAGCCAGACAATCAGGGCATGAGCTAATCAATGGCTCATTTTGCTCAAACATGCTTGATGTCAGACTGTTGCTACTGCTTTCCCCTCAAATCTTGCAATATAATAAAACACTATACTGGGAGGGGAAAGAATAATCATATTTAGCCATTAAGTTTGAGTCTTTGAAAGGATTCTAGGTTTGGCAAATATTTCTCTATATACAACATCCATTCAGATACTAAACAAATGAAGTGGAAGAATATTTTCATATGAAAAAGTACATTACTTCACTTAAGAAATATCTGGATGAAAGTCTATTATTGACAATCATACTAAATCCTAAAGCCCCCCAAATACCTAGTTAAAATACTGTACAAATGTGTGTACAACTTGATTCAAATACATACATTTGAACATGAAAATATCCAATAGCTAAACTGTACAATATATTGATTGAAGCAAAGCCATATTATTAATTTGTACTTTCAGAACAGAAAAGCCCATATTTATATAAAATCATTTCCAGGCTGCAGACTCAAGAATATTTGAACACTGAAATGAGACACTGACATATAGTTAGTATTTTAAAAGAAAAACTGCAGCTAACAATTCCTAACAAATGATAATACAAACCGGACACTCCTACTAGAAAAGCTAAGAGGAAACTTCAATTTTCAGTAGTGAAACTCGGTAAGAAACAGATAAAATGGAGTATAGTGAAGCATGGTTAGCATTCACTATGTAACATGGTCTTAAAATCATTGAAGATTAGAATCAATTAGAGAAATCAGTTAGTCATTTACATCCTGATGGTCAAGGCCCCTACCACCTCTTCCACTAGGAGTGTCTTAGAGAACTGAAAAAACAAAACTCAATCATACACTCCTATTTTTAGTAGTCCTCATATAAGACTGGCAGGTAGGGAGTGAGTTTCTTAAGAAAAGTTTTTCGATTATTTTTAACTGAGTCAAAGTTTGTAAAGGACTTAGACCAGGCCCTGGCTCATAGTAAGAGCTTTGTGCTTATTAAATAAAATAAATGTGTAAGTTTATACTTATCTTATATACAGAGATACCTGGAAATAATGTGAAACTTGTAGTTCATTCATTAGATGTGGCATTTTGTTATGCATGAACTTTTTATTTAAAACTAGATTTCTCCCTTTCCCCCAAAATCTATGAGCCTTCAGTTTTATAAAAATAAATTTCTAAGGAAGAGTCTTCATTTTTGAAAGGGAGTAAGAAAGTTCTAATTTCCCCTATAACCTTAAAAAAAACTGACAATGACATAACCATGTCCTGTAAACCTGAATTATGCACACATTAAAAAACAAACAAATATTTTTACCTTTCCAAGATTTTCCTGTTCAGCAATATTTTTGGTATATTGTTCCCTAGGAAGTAAATATAATGATATAGTTTACATTTACTTCAATTGATTTTATCCTACAACTAAATTATAAATCAACATATCTATCTAAATATATTAGATAATACAGTTTAGAGTACTAGAGTCAGAATGAAACTCATTATCAAATACTCCCTTTTCTAATCTTTAGTCAGTTCATCTAATAAACAATAATATAAGTAAAAAAACAAGGCAAAATATCATGTAAGAAATAAAGTACTATTTGTGGTTAATTTACACTTAAAACAATAGAAATACATTTGCTTAAATTACACTTTTTTGGAAGAGGCTTGCAGAAAAGAGAGAGGATACACATTAAAAAAATAACAAACCACAATAAATATCATCTAACCCTGCAATCCAACTTCTACGAAGCTTTCCTATAGAAAAACTCATAAAACTTAATAAAAATAAAAGCAAAGACTATTCACTTCACCATTGCTTACAATAGTAAAAATCTACAACCAACTAAATGTTGATAGATGGGGAAATGTTTAAATAAATTATGGTACATGCATTCAAAAGAATAATACAGAGTTGTGAAAAAAGAATGAGGTAGATTTAGAAATACTAAACTGGACAGAATTCTAGATAAATGAGGTATGGCAATGTAGACAACATTTAATTTTTGTGTACTATACTTGATAATGGTTACTTTTTGTTTTTATAAATATTTCTTTTGTATGCTAAAAAATTATAAATTTTTAATGTAAAAAATATAAATCACATCATACGGTATTTTTAAACAAAAGTATAATTATATTTTAAGACAAAAAGTGAGATTTAAAGTGTTAAGGACTAAGACTGAAGAATGAGGACAATGGAACCAATGATAAGAAGAGAAACTTTAGACCTCAAATTTGTATGGAAAAAGACTATATTTCTGTGAAAAGCTACACAGCAGTACTCAAGAAGAAATTACATAACACAAAATTGGGAATCTAAGAAATCATAAACCACAAAGACAAACTTTAGCAGCTTAAGTGAAGAAAGATTTGCATTGGTGTAAAAAAGGGAGGTTAACGTCTTTAGAACAAAAGAATGGCAATCAGAAGTACCCGAAGTCCTTACAGAGATGAAGTGAAGATAGAATTTGTGCACAAGAATAAAAGCGAAAGGGAACAGACCCAGTCTGGATGAACCTTCATTTTGCCCATAAAATATATGAGACACTAAGTCAATGTTATTTGCCTTTCTAGCTCTCCAGTGAAAAACAGCTCAGAGGATATAAATGACATATTACTCAGAATAATGTATGATTATAATTAAGAGAACTTTAAATAATTCATTTATTACCCCAGGTCTAAGGAATGTCCAAATTGTTTTAGGATTTCCATTTCTATTTTATTAAGAAATCAACAGGTGCATGCTCCACACTAATATGTAATTTTATTCAATTGATTTATTCAAGTAGTAATTACAGAGCACCTGTCCTATACCAAGCACGTCCTGGGATTTCAAGAAGAAAACAGGGACAGACAGGGTCCTCACTCTTCAGGAACTCATACTATATCATTTCTAAAATACTGCTGCAAACATTACATTGAACTTGAGCTCCTATGGCATATATTGTTCTCTTTATTTTATAGATGAAAAAGTGATATATCCAAGGTCACAAAACTAGAACTGGAAAAATCAGGTTAGAAACAAAATTTTATTGAGTCCCTTTCTAGAACTTTGATATATAACATCTTGCCTCTTTAAATAAAATTACATTTTACAGGTGATCTTTCAAAAACAAGCTAATTTCTTAGACCTTTGGCCTTACCAGAAAGTACCATAAAAGTAGAAAATGAAATGACATCAAAAATATTGTGTCTACACTAGTAATAAATTTTAAATATGTATCAGTGAGTTTAGAGTATAACTCCATTTTATTCCTAAATATTCTTATCACGTACTTCTCTAGTCAGGGTGCAATATTTTTCTATTGGAAAACTGAGGAATGGTAAAGATTTACAATGATTTTTAAAATAATGGAGACCTCCTTGGAAGGCCAGTGGTTAAGATTTCTCACTCCCAA
Organism: Bubalus kerabau; assembly: GCF_029407905.1. NCBI lineage: Eukaryota > Metazoa > Chordata > Mammalia > Artiodactyla > Bovidae > Bubalus > Bubalus kerabau. The sequence goes on along the minus strand of NC_073639.1, from coordinate 58,259,211 downwards.
CGCAGGGGGCACTGGTTCCATCCCTAGTTGGGAAACTAAGATCCCACATGGTGCACTGTGTGGCCAAAAAAATAAATAAATAAAAACGATGAAGAGGAATAGCTAGAAAACAGATCAGAAAACCAATAGCTCAGGAGCAATGTTTCCTTTGTTACTAATTGTATTGATAACTTTGGAAGAAAAGAAACAATTTCTAAAACTTTTATTTTTCAAGAACAAAATTACTTCTCACATAAGTGAACATTAGTATTGACTACATAGATTTAATGAGCAAAATTTACATGCAATAAAAGAATTTGAATAAATACATTCAGTATGTTTAATATGCTAGAGTATTAAAAATAATATCCTATTTACAGGATATTTTCAGCCTGGCTTGCATTATATTAAAAAATTTAGACTTTGCAAAACATTCTATTTCTTAGATTCCTTTTTATAATATAAATGTACTGCTGTTGTTCAGTTGCTAAGACATGTCGGACTCTTTGTGACCCCATGCATTACAGCAGGCCAGGTTTTCCCATTTCACTATCTCCTTGAGTTTGCTCAAACTCATGTCTATTGAGTCATGAATATCAACATATAAGCTACTAAAAATCTCAACTGCAATCTTGAATAAATGTGAATCCTACACTTCATCTGAGTTCTTCTTGAATGGTAAAAGCAAAGTATTTGAATTGTGATAAAGGGCAAAGAAAGTTTATCTTGTTCACTACTGCATTTTTTTCAAAGCTAGCAATTCAACTATAAATGTATTTTTAAGGCAGCATTTATTATATTATAGTATGCTAGGATTACAAAAAGAAAAAATCACCATGTAAGGACTAGAAGTATTTATACATTCTTTGTTTCAAAGGCTGGCACTCTGCAATCACAGAATTTCTAGCTGAACTGCAGCTGCTCACACTGCAACAATGAGCACACCAATGACCAGAGTCCAGGCCATGTGGGACTTTAAAAATAGACCAAATTTACTGCTTATAAAAAAGCAACTATGAAATTATATGTAATGCTACATGCATACATACTCAGTTGTGTCTGACTCTTTGTGACACCATGGACTATAGCCTTCCAGGTTCCTCTGTCCATGGAATTTTCCAGGCAAGAACACTGGAGTGGGTTGTCATTTCTTACTCCAAGGGATCTTCCCAACCCAGGGATTGAACCTACGTCTCTTGTGTCCCCTGCATTGGCAGGCGGATTGTTTACCACTGCGCCACCTGGGAAGCCCAACGTATTCCTGAGGAGGGGGTAATGGGAATTAAGTGGCTTAATGGCTATAAGAGTTTCTATTTCAGGTGATGAAAACGTTTTGGTAATCTATAGTGGTAATGGTTACATAATATTTTGAATGTAATGAATACAACTGATTATACACTTAAAAATGGTTAAAATGGCAAATTTTATGTCTTTTGCCACAATAAAAAGTAAGCAAGCAAACAAGAAAAATTATATGTATTCTTACTTAGTCAGGAGGGCTGGACTACCCAGAGGATGTTCAACAAGATTTAATTCTAAATAATATCTTACTATTTGCTTATTTAGGTACTCTGTATAATTCCATCTTATCTTCTATAGATGAAAACATTATATATAAAACAATCATATACAACATCAATATAAAAACAATAAAATTACTTGCCTAATTGCTTTTCTTTTTTCTTGTTGATCAGAGGAGACATATGCCTTCATTTCATCAGTAGCACGACGAAGTTGTACTTCTAGGTTCTAAGTGGAAAGACTATGTTTTAGGTTAAGTCCTTGATACAGAAAAATCTCAGAAAAGTTTCTGATCCACTTTTATTTGTCTTACCTTAATCATACAATTTATATAATGGTATCTACTTTCTTCTTGAAGACACTCCTCACGGAGCCCTCTGACTTCCTAAAACATAATTTTAAATGGGCAATATTATCAAAAGAATAATTAGATACAGAAAGGATAACCAAATGTACAACAAAAGAAATACTATCAGAGTATTTCCTCTTCTGGGCCAAAACTTATCAGACTAGGTTGCAATCTTTTCTAGAGACCATGCATACCACTCTACAACCTATAAGTTAAGTTATTAAGTAACTACTGTGTGCCTAGCTCGGTGCTAGGTGCTGGGGACAGAGAAGCGAACAAGACAGGTCCTTGCTTTCATTCAAGTAGAGGAGACAGATATAAACAAGGAAATGTGTAACGAAGGCAGTTTCAGATGGGGTAAGTGCTATGAAGAAAATTCTGCAGTACAATGTGATAGGGGTACTGAGTGGGTGAAGTTAGACAGGTGATTAGAGAAGATCTCTAGGAGGTGGTAACATTTAGGCTGAGACCTAAAACGGTGAAAGAAAAAGAGAGAGAAAGGCAAAGAGCTGGCAGTAGAGTATCCCAGAGAGAGAAGAATATATGCAAATCTGCCCCTGAAGAGAAAACAAGCTTGGCCTGTTTGAAGTACAAGAAGAAGGCTAGTATGTCTGGGGTCTGTGGGTGAGGAGGAGAGCATGTGGATATGAAGTTCATGGAGCAGGTAGGGTTTTGAAAACCAAAGTTTTGAAGTTAGATTTTAAGTGCAACAGGAAGCCGGTAGAAGGTGGTTTAAGTGTTGTACCAGTTTCTTTGGCTGCTCTATGGAGAATAAACCTTAAGGAAAGGCAAGTGTGGGAGGGGACAGGAGGCTGTAGGTTACTGTGGTAGTCAAGGAAAGACATGATGGGGCCTGGACTCTGGCAGTAGGGGTGCAGATGGAGAATTTAGGGTGTGTACATCAAGTTTGAAGAAATAAAAATCTCTGCAACTTATAGACAGACTCAAGGCATGAGGGCAAAGATCTGGGAATCTTTTGACACTGGTGAGGTAAAAACATGCATACAAAGTCAGTTTCTGCTAGGTTGTTAAAATAAGAACTATCTTCTTACCTGTTCTAATTTGGACCGATTGCTTTCAAGGCCTGCGGCACAGCTATCATACTGGGATTTCTTTTCATCACACTCTTGGGTTAACTCCTAGTATGAAAAGAGTGATTGATTGAATAAATAAAAAAAACGAAGGCCTAAAAGGTGACTCTGAAACAATACATGCCCTTGTCAGTCTTGTAACTTAACTCTAAGCTTCTTGGCATACTAACGAGTTATTTATACAACAACCAGATATTTGAGCATTATGACAGATGAAGGTGCTGATAAAAAGAATAGCTGCCATGGATTGAGCTGTGTGCCAGGCTCTCTGTTAGAAGCTGGGGATACAAGAGTGAACAAAAGAGTCAAAAATCCTTCCTCTCAAGTAATGCTCAGACAAGTAAACAGGCTGACTGCTATGAGAGACAAACGCAAGGTGTTACAGGAGCACATGCAACTCTCATTGGACTTAACCCAGGCTTGGGGATCAGAAGGGACAACTTCCTGGAGAAACTGATATCTAAGCTGAGGTACCAAGGATTAGTAAGAATAGTTAGAAGGGACAGACAAGGAGGACAGTGTTCAGAAAAAAGAAACACTATGTGTGAAATCTTGGAAGATTAGAGAAAAGAAGGACAATTTAGGACGTGTAAGTAGTTTATTATACTGGAACACGTCTGGGAAGTGTGAGAAGGGGCTGAAGACTTTGGCAGAGGCCTGATCAGAACTTTGTAAACCATGTTAAGGCTGTTTGAGCTTTACCCTTGACAATAACTAAATCTCACAACAACCCCTTAAGGTAAATACTAATATCCCCACATTGTGCTTAGAGAAAGTTCACAGAGGACAAGTATCTTGCAAAAGATTATATGGCTGGAAAGAGGTGTTAGAATTTGAACTCAGGCTGTTTGAGTAGTTTCACGCTTTTTTCTAATGTAATATTTTAAAGCAGATAATCTGAAAATTTGCTACCAAAACCTAGAAATGCTAAAAGTATCAACAAATGCTTGATAAGGTAGGGTTAGCATTCTTTCAAATCAAGAGCTAACTGAACTCTCAAAGAAGTAAAACGAATTATCAGAGTTAGAAACGAAGGATGACAGCCTGTGGATACCCTTGGTGAAGGGAGTTGGGAGTCAATTTTGATAACAGAATGATTAGAATGGCTAGGCAGGGCAAAGACCTTGAAATCTGTGAGTAAAGGGTTAACACCAGGCCAGCCTGGGAATGACCTTGGTTTTACATAGCAGTTTCCTTGGAAACAAGAGAGTTAACATTACTGGGTAATGTTGTGTGGTGCTTCCATTGCTGGATGGGACTGCATCTGGGTTGGGGTGACTAGCAAAGTATAAAAGACTGGTGGGAAAAAGATGCCATGGCTTTTATGTATCAAAGTGACCTACAGACATCTGAGGCTCTTGTGGTTGACAGTCACATACACCCCAAATAGAAGAAGGGGCAATAGAGGCTATGTACCTGGGTAGCTGCTGGGCCTGTTAATGAAATGAAGATACTATAGTAGACGAAGGACTTCTTTTGTCTGTGAGTCTGATGGACAAACCAATCAGTAAATGTAGCTATGTTGCTTCAGAGGCAGATGGAACAAAGGTGCCTGTCCTCAGCAAGTTTGGGATTTGGATTTACCCTATGTATGTGATCTAAGAACTTCCAAGCTGAGACATTAACTCAAAATTAGCTCCAAACTTGTGACATTCAGAACACAGAATATCAGGAGAACAACAGCAAAAACACCCTGGAGGGACACACCCTCCATCCTAGCTGCCAGGATTCAAGAGACAAAACCCTACTAAAGATAAGCTCACAATCCAAAACTAAAAATATGCAGGGAATAATCAATCCATTATGAGTGAGAATTAGAAGATATAAAACAGCAGGAGTAAACCTCCTCTAGCAGGAGAATACTAGAAATAAATCTATTAAATAAGCATACTTAATATTTTATTAAAGGAGGAACTGAAAACAAAAGACTGAAAAAGGTACAGTGAGTAAAAAAACAGAAATGAAAAAGAAGTCACTGAAATTAAAAACTAAGTAGGTGACATAAATATAAGATTAGTTCAGGAGATAAAAGAATGAATTAGAAAACAGAGCTGAAGAAATTATCAAAAATTCATCACAAAGAGACAAAGATATGAAAAAATGAAAATGAGGTTAAACAACAGAGAACAGAATAAATACATATGACATATATTTAACAGAATTGCTGAAGAACAGACTAGAAAGACCAGGGGAGAGAATATTTGAAGACATGTAGTATATGTCCAGAATTAATGAGACAAAAAGCACGAATTCTAGCAGAGCAAATAACACTAAATCTATAGTTAGATCATGTCAGTGAAATGGGACAAGACCAAAGACAAAGATAAAAATACTAAAACTATTTATAGATTCAAGGGAATCCCTATCAAAATACCAATGGTACTTTTCACAGAACTAGAACAAATAATTATAAAACTTGCATGGAAACACAAAAGACCCTGAATAGCCAAAACAATCTTAAGAAAGTAGAACAGAGCTGGAGGTACCACATGCCCTGACCTCAGACTATACTACAAAACTACAGTAATCAAAATAGTATGATGTTGGCACCAAGGAGAGACACACAGATCAATGGAACAGAAAAAAAGCCCAGAAATAAACCCACACTTATGGTCAATTAATCTATGACAAAGAATATACAATTGAGAAAAGACAGTCTCTTCAATAAGTGGTGCTGGGAAAACTGGACAACTACATGTAAAAGAATGAAATTAGAACATTTTCTCACACCATGTACAAAAATAAACTCAAAATGGATTAAAGACCTAAATGTAAGAAATCATAAAACTTAGAGAACACAGGTAGAACACTTTCTGACATTAATAAATCATAGTAATATTTTTTGGATCTGTCTCCTAAAACAAAGGTAACAAAGGCAAAAATGAACAAATGGAACTTAATTAAATTTAAAATCTTTTGCATAGCAAAGGAAACCATCAGCAAAACAAAAGATAACCCACTGAGTGGCAGAAAATATTTTAAAATTATATTGGTGATAAAAGGTTAATATCCAAAATATATAAATAGCTCATACAACTCAGTATCAAAAAAAAAAAAAGGCCCAGTTGAAAAATAGAAGACCTGAAGAGTCATGTTTTTTTCCAAAGACATACAAATGGTCAACAGCACATGAAAAGATGCTCATCATCATTAACCACCAGACAAATACACATCAAAACCACAGTGAGATATCACCTTACACCTGTCAGAATGGCTATCACCAAAAAAGACCACAAATAATTTGTTATTCATGAGGATGTAGAGAAAAGGGAACCCTTGTACACATTTGATGCAGCTACCATGGAAAATAGTGTGGAGGTTCCTCAAAAAACTAAAAACAGAACCACCATATGATCCAGCAATTCCATTTCTGAGTATATATCCAAAGAAAGCATATTAATTTGAAAAGATATATGCACACCAATGTTCACAGCAGTATTATTTACAATAGCCAAGATATGCAAGCAACCAAAATGTCCATCAAGAGATGAATGGAAAAAGAAGATGTGAGATACACACACACACACTATGGAATACTACTTAGTCATTAAAAACAAAGAAATTTTGCCATTTACAACAACATGATGAACCTGAAGGGTATTATGCTTATTGAAATAAGTCAAAAAGAGAAAGACAAACACTAGATGATATTACTTATATGTGGAGTCTAAAACAAGCTAGTGAATATAACAACAAAAATTAAAACCCATTATAGGGAAGACATTACCTAAAAGAGAAATGAGAATTAAATCAATAGCATATCCTTCAACACGAGAAAAGAGAAAGCAATGAAAATAGTTTTTTTCTGACCAAGTGACTATTGAAGAGGAAAAACAAAGATGGTTTGCTTTTGGCAATGATTCTTTACTGAGAGAACTACTAAAAGAAAACAAAACAAGGAAATTTCATTTCAGGAAGAAGGAAACTGAATCCAGAAGCAAGGAATAAAGTACATGAGGCAATGGTAAGAATTGCTAAATATGTGGGTAAATCTAAACAGGAAAAGACTGTATGAAGTAGTAATTATTATAACAGTAATGACCACCATGACAGCCACTTTTAGAGTTGAAGAAATAAAATGGAAATTAAATACCAGAGGATAGGAACACATGTGTAAGGCAAGAGAGGGTATGAAATCATTCTGAGGCCCTTGTATTGTTCAGGAGATTAACAATTGTTCAGCTGATTAACTTTAGGCAAGAAAAGTGTGCTAAAAATATAAGAGTAAACAATATCAGAACAGGAGTAGAAAAGGAAATAAAGGGAAAAAAGAAGATAAAGAAAACAGGATTGGTACAATGGAAAGTAGAAAAAGAAAAAGAAACATAGGAAAAGCACAGTCAATAGGATGTGCAAAACAGAAATAAATTCCAAAGTATCAATAATAAGAGAAAATATACACGGGACTAAACTCACTAATTAAAAGACAAGTTCTCAAACTGGATGTAAGAAACTATATCAACACAAAATCCCCTATATGATATTTAAGAGACATATATAGGACAAAAATAAGGATGCAGACAGCTGAAATTAAAGAAAGACATACCAAGCAATACTAAACATAAGAAAGTTGGCACACTTATATTAATAGCAAACAAAATAAGACCCTTAAATAAAAAGCACTGCAAGGAATACAGTCATAAAATAATGATAAAATGAATAATTTACCAGGAAGTGGTTGTTTTTTTTTTTTTTTAAACCAGGAATTTCTTTCTAAATTGTGGTAAAATACACATAATCTAAAACTTAACTATTTTAACTATTTTTAAGGCTGCAGTTCAGAAGTATTAAAACATTCACATTATTGTACAACCAATCTCCAAAACTCTTTTTATCTTGCAAAACTTAAACTCTACATCCACTACACCAAAAGTCCCCATTCACCAGGAATTTCTGAACAGGCACATTCAACAACCTTGATCTGATAAACACATGGAGAACTCAGTACTCAACAACTGGAAAATATATTCTTTTCCAGATCAAGTCATTAGAAAAATTGGCCTCAGCTCTCTCCATGGCCACCCTTAACTCCTGAAGACTATGGAGCTACTCTTTAAAAATCCTCAAGGAAAGAAAGCATGATGTAATGATTTTTATGCCCAATCAAGCAGTGATTGAAATATTTAAGGCAACAAACTCTAGAAACTCATCAGGGAATATTGTTCTTCTAAGCTTTGAGGACTCTACTAGAAAACAAATGAGAGACAATAAAAAGTAGGAAAATGGGTAGTGAGAGGATTAGTAATGAGCACTGAGTCTAACAAGTACAAGTATGATACTAAAGACAAAAGGGAGAACTAGTGTAACAGAACAGAAAGTAAATGTTATACGCTCTGACAATGTAGACATGATATATAAAATGTGCAGGGAGGGGAAGGGAAAAAGAAGGTGGAAGGTAGAATGAGTAAGCTGGTCTCCTCAGCAAGCAGTTTTCCATTGCTGGGGATGGTAGGGGAAGGGCAACAGATATAATTAAAACTGATGAATCAAGTCATAGTATAAGCGTATTACATGTATAAAGGCAAACAGTAAGAAAGACAAATGACCAAAATGAGGTGCTAAAGGACAGGGAAGAAGAAGTTAGAGAAAAAATATCAATTTCATCACTACTCATCAGATCAGATCAGATCAGTCGCTCAGTCGTGTCCGACTCTTTGCGACCCCATGAATCGTAGCACGCCAGGCCTCCCTGTCCATCACCGACTCCCGGAGTTCACTGAGACTAACGTCCATCGAGTCAGTGATGCCATCCAGCCACCTCATCCTCCGTCGTCCCCTTCTCCTCCTGCCCCCAATCCCTCCCAGCATCAGAGTCTTTTCCAATGAGTCAACTCTTCTCATAGTGGGAATTAATAGATACTATCAACAGTAATGAAATATTAATGGTGGCATTACAGATACAACCAGTAGAGCAAAACCACAAGCCAGAAAATATGAAAGAGAGACAGAGACAGAGAATGAACAGAGGAATTTATTTTTATAGGCTTTAAAGTCAGAAGCAAAACATAATAAAGTAATGGCATTGAAACATGTAAAATATCATGTATGAAATGAGTTGCCAGTCCAGGTTCGATGCACGATACTGGATGCTTGGGGCTGGTGCACTGGGACGACCCAGAGGGATGGAATGGGGAGGGAGGAGGGAGGAGGGTTCAGGATGGGGAACACATGTAAACCTGTGGCGGATTCATTTTGATATTTGGCAAATCTAATACAGTTATGTAAAGTTTAAAAATAAAATAAAATTAAAAAAAAAAAATAAAGTACACAAGGACCAAATATGTTTGCATATCAATAAATATGAACTGGCTAAACTTATTTATTAAAATAAACCTGTCAGATTATATCATATAACAAAACACAATTCAAGATCTATTCAGAGACATACCTAAAACAAAGCAACTTTTTAAAAGTTGAAAGCAAAAGATGGGCAAAAGTATAGCAGGAACAACGAAAACAAAGGAAGCAGACATTAATATGTCAGAGTTAACTTCTGCCCCCTCACCCCAAAAAGCCTTTGTCTTTTTCTATGAGAGTAGAACAAAGGTGTGGAGAGCAAACTTCAGGAAGCCAATAAATAATTACCTATTCATTAATTTTCAGAACACATGTATACCTGTGGCAGATTCATTTTGATATTTGGCAAAACTAATACAATTATGTAAGTTTAAAAATAAAATAAAATTAAAAAAAAAAAAGAAAATTTCTAGAAAATGCACAAAGAGCTGTTAACATTATTTCTAGGGAGTGTGCTGGGGTGGGATGTAGAGAGAGAAATAATTTCAATTCTTTCCCTTAAATAATTCTTTAGAGTTTGAATTCTTGCCAAGAGCATGGTTTTACTTTTATAAGAAAAAACAATCAATAAGAAATATTTCAGTGAAATCAATAATTACCATATTATATACTCTAAAACAAGTATTTTAGCTTTAGCAATTACATGTATTATGCCATTTAATTACATATAATTTAAGGAACAGCTTCTAAAAAACAAACATGAAACTTCAAGATGCTAGCTAATTCCAGATAATTATAAAAGATTTAGATAAATATAAGCTGTACATCTTAAGTTGTGATGCTCCAATTTTCAAATGATTATGAATATTCAATTTATAACAAAACACAAATACAAAAGAAGGGAAATGTATTAATACTTCACTATAAAATTTCCTAAATTTTGAGAGTTGTCCATTAAAACAAGAAGTGTAAAGTATTTTTTAAGTACTCCTGCACTTTAACAATATGATAGGGGCTCCCTGGTATCTCAGTGGTAAAGATTTTTCCTGCCACTACAGGAGGCACAGGTTCAATTCCTGATCCAGGAAGATCCCACTTGCCGCAGAGCAAGTAAGCACGTGAGTCACAACTATTGAGCCTGTGCTCTAGAGCCTAGGAGTCGCAATTAGGGAACCCACCAGCTGCAGCTGTGAAACCTGTGCTCCCTAGAGCTGGTGCTCCGCAACAAGAGGAGCCACCGCGATGAGAAGCCCTCCCACCACAACTAGAGAAAGTCTGCTCACAACGAAGACCCAGCACAGCTATAAATAAATAAACTAAATTATTTTAAAAATGTAATACATCCATGTAGTTTCAAGGGTTAGATATACTTACACAAGTTAAAAATAAATACCATTCAAATTTAGAGAACAATTAAGAATTTCAGTTACTATTTGGAAATAACTCAAAGTCAATGAAGTGGCTTTTTTTCCAGTCTACTTTTCATTACAAAAGGTTTCTGGGTAAAAATAAACTATACAGGGATGTAGGAGACTGACATATGGAGATAAACAAAATGAACATTAGGGACTCAACAAGGTCATTGAACTCAAACATTTAAAAAAACCAAATGGTTAATAAAAATGTGGGCAAGTTCTATACTCTCCTTTTTTTTAGACTTTTAAAACTGTGGTAAAATACACATAAAATAAAAATAATCACAATAAATAAAAATACTTATTTATTATTTTTTGGCTGTGTTAGGTCTCAGCTGTGACAAGCTGACTTCTCTCTAGTTGTGGTGCATGGGCTTAGTTGCCCTGCCACATGTGGGATCTTAGTTCCTCGACCAGGGATTGAACCCACACCCATGCATTGGAAGGCAGATTCTTATCTACTGGACCACCAGGAAAGTCCCACTTAAACCATTTTTAAGTGCACAGTTCAGTGGCGTTAAATATATTCACACTGTTGTACAACCATCACCACTATCTATCTGCAGAACTCTTTCCATCTTCTAAAATTGAAACTCTGTCCCCATTACTTTTCAACATGGCAGAAGACAGAGATGAAAAGCTTACAGGACTTCGGTGCCCCTTTGATTTGATGAATATGTTAAGAACTGAAGAGCTGTATTATCTGGGAATGGTGGTGAGATAGCTATATTTCTTTGAAATGGAACAGGCAGGAAGTACTTGACATACAGAGAAATCCAGTTAAAACACATAAAAATGAATTTCAGGTTCTGGTTATATTTTATAATAAATGACTTTATAGAATTTAATCTAGTATATGGTTTTACTGAGAAAATAAATTTTTTTGAAAGGCAATAGTATTCCTTCCTTTAAAACTATTTCTAATAGTTATAATGATAAATACCTTTTAAAAACAGTTCTTGTGTATTAGTCATTGAATTGCTAAAGCATCACCACGAACAAAGCTAGTGGAGGTGATGGACACTGAGTTATTTCAAATCCTGAAAGATGATGCTGTGAAAGTGTTGCACTCAAGATGCCAACAAATTTGGAAACCTCAGCAGTGGCCACAGGACTGGAAAAGGTTAGTTTTCATTCCAATCCCAAAGAAAGGCAATGCCAAAAAATGTTCAAACTACTGCACAATTGCACTCATCTCACACGCTAGTAAAAAATGCTCAAAATTCTCCAACCCAGGCTTCAGCAATACATGAACCGTGAACTTCCAGATGTTCAAGCTGGTTTTAGAAAAGGCAGAGGAACCAGAGATCAAATTGCCAACATCTGCTGGGTCATGGAAAAAGCAAGAGAGTTCCAGAAAAACATCTATTTCTGCTTTATTGACTATGCCAAAGCCTTTGACTCTGTGGATCACAATAACTGTGGAAAATTCTGAAAGAGATGGGAATACCAGACTACCTGACCTGCCTCTTGAGAAACCTATATGCAGGTCAGGAAGCAACAGTTAGAACTGAACATGGAACAACAGACTGCTTCCAAATAGGAAAAGGAGTATGTCAAGGCTGTATATTGTCACCCTGCTTATTTAACTTACATGCAGAGTACATCATGAGAAACGCTGGGCTGGATTAAGCACAAGCTGGAATCAAGATTGCAGGGAGAAATATCAATAACCTCAGATATGCAGATGACACCACCCTATGGCAGAAAGTGAAGAGGAACTAAAGCCTCTTGATCAAAGTGAAAGAGGAGAGTGATAAAGTTGGCTTAAAGCTCAACATTCAGAAAACTAAGATCATGGCATCCAGTCTCATCACTTCATGGGAAATAGATGGGGAAACAGTGGAAATAGTGTCAGACTTTATTTCTGGGGGCTCCCAAATCACTGCAGATGGTGATTTCAGCCATGAAATTAAAAGATGCTTACTCCTTGGAAGGAAAGTTATAACCAACCTAGATAGCATATTCAAAAGCAGAGACATTACTTTGCCAACAAAGGTCCATCTAGTCAAGGCTATGGTTTTTCCAGTGGTCATGTATGGATGTGAGAGTTGGACTGTGAAGAAAGTTGAATGCCAAAGAATTGATGCTTTTGAACTGTGGTGTTGGAGAAGACTCTTGGGAGTCCCTTGGACTGCAAGGAGATCCAACCAGTCCATTCTGAAGGAGATCAGCCCTGGGATTTCTTTGGAGGGAATGATGCTGAAGCTGAAACCCAATACTTTGGCCACCTCATGCAAAGAGTTGACTCATTGGAAAAGACTCTGATGCTGGGAGGGATTGGCGGCAGGAGGAGAAGGGGATGACAGAGGATGAGATAGCTGGATGGCATCACTGACTAGATGGACATGAGTTTGAGTGAACTCCGGAGTTGGTGATGGACAGGGAGGCCTGGCATGCTGCAGTCCATGGGGTCGCAAAGAGTCGGACACGACTGAGCGACTGATCTGAACTGACTGAAAAGTACCTTACATGTGTTATTTCATAATTTTACAACCACTCTATTAAGAAGGGATTGGTTTACAGGTGAGGACACAATATAGAGATGAAGTCATCTACCTAAGGTTATTTAGGGTCTGCCTGATTCTGTAGCTTCTCCAGAAGGAAAATTTTCTAGGCAGCCATACTTAGTTCCATATTACCCTCCTTTCTTCTGATCCTTACCCACAAGCATAGCCGGTTCAACTAAGGATGGATCCTTGATCTGACCTGAAGATAGCAGTAATCTCTGAGTTGGTCTGGCATGGAAAACTGCTCTCCAAAGAGAGGCACTGCATCAGGAATTTAAATTAGAAAACACAGAGAAAATGGGAATTATAAGTTCACAACTTCAACACATATGTAGAGAAAGGCTACAGTGTGAGATGTGAACACTGAGGAGCCATAAGCAAGCTAAGGTTACAACTATGCCAATCCAAAGAATGAGGAGAAACTAAAAAATGGAGGAAAAAAACCAGCACACAGGCAGACACATGGCTGTGGCAGGAACAGTGAGAAGCCAACACAAAGTGATTCACTGAGTCATGTTATTGGTGTAGTATGAGTATGAGTTCTTTTTTTAAAAATATAAATTTATTTATTTTAATTGGAGGCTAATTACTTTACAATATTGTAGTGGTTTTGCCATACATTGACATGAATCCGCCACGGGTGTACATGTTCCCCATCTTGAACCCCCCTCCCACTTCCCTCCCCATCCCATCCCTCTGGGTCATCCCTGTGCACCAGCCCTGAGCATCCTGTCTCATGCATCGAACATGGACTGGCGATTCATTTCACATATGATAATGTACATGTTTCAATGCCATTCTCTCAAATCATCCCACCCTCGCCCTCTCCCACAGAGTCCAAAAGAGTGTTCTATACATCTGTGTCTGTTTTGCTGTCTTGCATATAGGGTTATCGTTACCATCTTTCTAAATTCCATATATATATATATGTTAGTACACTGTATTGGTGTTTTTCTTTCTGGCTTACTTCACTCTGTATAATAGGCTCCAGTTTCATCCACCTCATTAGAACTGATTCAAATGTATTCCTTTTAATGGCTGAGTAATATTCCACAGTGTATATGTACCACAGCTTTCTTATCCATTCATCTGCTGATGGACATCTAGGTTGCTTCCATGTCCTGGCTATTATAAACAGTGCTGCGATGAACACTGGGGTACATGTGTCTCTTTTGATTCTGGTTTCCTCAGTGTGTATTCCCAGTAGTGGGGTTGCTGGGTCATATGGCAGTTCTATTTCCAGTTTTTTAAGGAATCTCCACACTGTTCTCCATAGTGGCTGTACTAGTTTGCATTCCCACCAACAGTGTAAGAGGGTTCCCCTTCTTTAGAACTTTGCTCTGCTATGTACCAGCCGTGTAATCTTGGGCAAGTTCTTTACCCTGTGTGCTTTTTTGCTCCTTTGTGTAAAGGGTGGTTATCTAACTAGGTGGTTACGAGGCCTGAATGAAAAACGTAATAGTGCCTGGCAGAAAGCACTTGATAAATGCTCTTATTATCACTGCTGCTGCTGTTGCTGCTGTTCAGTCACTAGGTAGTGTCTGACTCTTTTGCAACCTCCTGGACTGTAGTCCACCAGGCTCCTCTGTCCATGAGTTTTTCAGGCAAGAACACTGGAGTGGGTTACCATTTCCTTCTCCAGGGGATCTTTCTGACTAGGGGTCAAACCCGCATCTCCTACATTGGCAGGCAGATGCTTTAATGCTGCGCCACCTGAGAAACCCTCTTACTATCACATTCATTGATCCTATCCACAAGCTCCCGCTAAAGTCCCTGAAGCTTCCCTGAACCCAAATGCTCAGGCAGTAGTACCTCCAACTGCTCCAGACAGACTATAGTTTTGATCTTTGGATTTCCATAACAGTGCGTTTCCTTTGTGTGTGTGTGCGTTAGTTGCTCAGTCGTGTCCAACTCTTTGTGACCCCATGGACTGTAGCTCATGAGGCTTCTCTATCCGTGGGATTTCCCAAGCAAGAAATATGGGAGTGGGTTGCCACTCCCTTCTCCAGGGGATCCTCTTGATCCAGGAATTGAACCCAGGTCTCCCACATTGCAGGCGAATTCTTGACCATTTGAGCTACCCAGGAAGCATTTCCTTTAATGCACTAAATGCTCTTTCAATAACTCTTCCCATTTAAAATGTAAATGGAATTAAGGAAAGAACTACAGGCATACTGCCTCAGTTCAGTTCAGTTCAGTTGCTTAGTCATGTCTGACTCTTTGTGTCTCCATGGACTGCAGCATGCCAGGCCTCCCTGTCCATCACCAACTCCTGGAGCTTGCTCAGAATCATGGCCATTGAGTCGGTGATGCCATCCAACCATCTCATCCACTGTTGTCCCCTTCTCCTCCTGCCTTCAATCTTTCCAGCGTCAGGGTCTTTTCCAGTGAGTCAGTTCTTCACATCAGGTGCCCAAGTATTTCAGTTTCAGCTTCAGCATCAGTCCTTCCAATGAATATTTAGGACTGATTTCCTTTAGGATACACTGGTTGGATCTCATTGCAGTCCAAGGGACTCTCAAGATCTTCTCCAACATCACAGTTCAAAAGCATCAATTCTTCAGAACTCAGCTTTCTTTATAGTTCAACTTTCACATATATACATGACTACTGGAAAAACCATACCCTGAACCTTTGTTGGCAAAGTAATGTCTCTGCTTTTTAATATGCTGTCTAGGTTGGTCATAACTTTCCTTCCAAGGAGTAAGCATCTTTTAATTTCATGGCTGCAATCACCATCTGCGGTGATTTGGGAGCCCCCCAAAATAAAGTCTGACACTGTTTCCACTGCTTCCCCATCTATTTCCCATGAAGTGATGGGACCAGATGCCATGATCTTAGTTTTCTGAATGTTGAGCTTTAAGCCAACTTTTTCACTCTCCTCTTTCACCTTCATCAAGAGGCTTTTTAGTTCCTCGTCACTTTCTGCCATAAGGGTGGTGTCATCTGCATATCTGAGGTTATTGATATTTCTCCCGGCAATCTTGATTCCAGCTTGTGCTTCTTCCAGCCCAGTGTTTCTCATGATGTACTCTGCATATAAGTTAAATAAGCAGGGTGACAATATACAGCCTTGACATACTCCTTTTCCTATTTGGAAGCAGTCTGTTGTTCCATGTTCAGTTCTAACTGTTGCTTCCTGACCTGCATATAGGTTTCTCAAGAGGCAGGTCAGGTAGTCTGGTATTCCCATCTCTTTCAGAATTTTCCACAGTTATTGTGATCCACAGAGTCAAAGGCTTTGGCATAGTCAATAAAGCAGAAATAGATGTTTTTCTGGAACTCTCTTG
Source organism: Bubalus kerabau (assembly GCF_029407905.1). Taxonomy (NCBI): domain Eukaryota; kingdom Metazoa; phylum Chordata; class Mammalia; order Artiodactyla; family Bovidae; genus Bubalus; species Bubalus kerabau. The sequence continues at coordinate 58,242,819 of NC_073639.1, read as the reverse complement.
CTTTTTCCATGATCCAGCGGATGTTGGCAGTTTGATCTCTGGTTCCTCTGCCTTTTCTAAAACCAGCTTGAATATCTGGAAGTTCATGGTTCACATATTGCTAAAGCCTGGCTTGGAGAATTTTGAGCATTTTTTACTAGCGTGTGAGATGACTGCAATTGTGTGGTAGTTTGAGCATTCTTTGGCATTGCCTTTCTTTGGGACTGGAATGAAAACTGACCTTTTCCAGTCCTGTGGCCACCGCTGAGGTTTCCACATTTGCTGGCATATTGAGTGCAGCACTTTCACAGCATCATCTTTCAGGGTTTGAAATAGCTCAACTGGAATTCCATCACCTCCACTAACTTTGTTCGTAGTGAAGCTTTCTAAGGCCCACTTGACTGCACACTCCAGGATGTCTGGCTCTAGGTGAGTGATCACACCATCATGATTATCTGGGTCATGAAGCTCTTTTTTGTATAGTTCTTCAGTGTATTCTTGCCACCTTTTCTTAATATCTTCTGCTTCTGTTAGGTCCATACCATTTCTGTCCTTTATCGAGCCCATCTTTGCATGAAATGTTTCCTTAGTATCTCTAATTTTCTTGAAGAGATCTCTAGTCTTTCCCTTCTGTTGTTTTCCTCTATTTCTTTGCATTGATTGCTGAGGAAGGCTTTCTTATCTCTCCTTGCTATTCTTTGGAACTCTGCATTCAGATGCTTATATCTTTCCTTTTCTCCTTTACTTTTCACTTCTCTTCTTTTCACAGCTATTTGTAAGGCCTCCTCAGACAGCTATTTTGCTTTTTTGCATTTCTTTTCAATGGGGATGGTCTTAATCCCTGTCTCCTGTACAATGTCATGAATCTCCGTCCATAGTTCATCAGGCACTCTGTCTATCAGATCTAGTCCCTTAAATCTATTTCTCACTTCCACTGTATAATCATAAGGAATTTGGTTTAGATCATACCTGAATGATCTAGTGGTTTTCCCCACTTTCTTCGATTTAAGTCTGAATTTGGCAATAAGAAGTTCATGATCTGAGCCACAGTCTTTACAAACATTTCTTTTTACTATATTTTATTAATACTATTATAAAGAAATTTTATCATCACTAGAAATACATATAACTGTTCCCTTTGGGTTTCCCTGGTGGCTCAGACAATAAATAATATGCCTGCAATTCGGGAGACCTGGGTTCGATCCTGGGTTGGCAAGATCCCCTGGAGACAGGAACGGCTACTCACTCCAGTATTCTGGCCTGAAGAATACCATGGACAGAGGATCGTGGTGGGCTACAGTCCATGGGGTTGCATGCAAAGTGTTGGACATGACTAAGTGACTTTCACTTTCAATCTGCAAGTTGCTGGCACAAGAAAAGCACTAAGAAAATCAATTACTAGAATATACCCATGAAAATAATTCTTGATATCTTCAATCTACAATTTTTTTTAAAAATCTCCTTTCTGAAAATTTTCTTCCTGACAATCATTTTATTTCCTCATTTCCTTCATTTCCTTCCCATTTCCTCATCAGTTAGGAATATGATTCTGATTATATTTTTTCTATACTGTTCTTAAGTTGGGTTATCTTTTGTTTTTCCTAATTTCTTTTGTGTTTGTTCCACCTCTCCTATTATAGTATGAAGCCCTGAGGACTGGGACTTTTCTCTTCCATTTCTCTTGTGACGGCAGGAGTGTACAATGAAATAAGCAGAAGATGTAAAATATGCTAGAGATGCTAGAGTGAAGCTCCAACTCTCTCATTTCCTCTGCTATTTGGACAAGTCACTAAACCTGTCACCAACCTGAGAGTGGGACTGTAAAGAAAGCTGAGCACCGAAGAATTAATGCTTTTGAACTGTGGTGTTGGAGAAGACTCCTCAGAGTCCCTTAGACTCCAAGGAGATCCAACCAGTCCATCCTAAAGGAAATCAGTCCTGAATATTCATTGGAAGGACTGATGCTGAAGCTGAAACTGCAATACTTGGGCCACCTGATGCAAAGAACTGACTCGTTAGAAAAGACCCTGATGCTGGGAAAGATTGAAAGTGGGAGGAGAACGGGACGACAGAGGATGAAATGGTTGGATGGCATCACTGACTCAATGGACACAAGTTTGAGTAGACTCCAGGAGTTGGTGATGGACAGGGAGGCCTGGTGTGCTGCAGTCCACGGGATTGCAAGGAGTTGGACACAACTGAACAACTGAACTGAACTGAAACCTGTCTCAGACTCCACGGCATTTTCTATAAAAAAAGGAAACAATGTCTATCTGATTTCAAGGTCCATGTGATCTCTTACTGTGCTTCTCTTGTCTCTTATGGATAGCATTTATGAAGAGTTTTATAGTTTATCCTTAGGCACATGCAGTACTGCTCACATTCAAACCTAAAATTACTACATGGAGAATGATAAAATAACAATTGTTAATGTCAAATGGTGAAGGCCACCCAATCTGGGCATTTACCTTCTTACAGTTTATCTTTAAAGCAGTGTCTAGAATTAGCTTCCAAGTAACTGTATTTCATCACTTAAGCATAAGTTATCATGATTTGCCCCCCATCCTGCTCCCCAGCAAAGCAAGTTCATTAATCTAACATTAACTTGTCACCACTTGTTGGCACACTCTGAACTTTCACCTGGCCACTGAAGAATGTGACTTCATATTTATAGCTCTGACATGAACATTATTTAAAGCACAAATCTCATTTGGCTGCACTTTTGACTTTAGCTTAAACTCGTTCTTCTCCTTCTCTCCCCAGCACAAAAATTTATGACAAAACAAACATAAATTAAACAAAAACCATTGATGGTCACATTATTATTCTCTTTCACAGAATCATATAAAAATAATGATTTGTTTGCCAGGAATTATCCAAGTAAAATATCTAGGATTTTAACTAATACATTTGAACAAGAGAGAGTATTAAAAGTATCACAGAACTAAATTATCTTACTTGGCATTTCTGACGCAATTGTCGTAGTTCTTTTATAATTGGAGCTAGAGCTGACTTCTTTTCAGATACCAGGGAATTCAGTTTTTTTACCTGCCATTTAAACAAAATATATGACATCTAAGAAAAGAATTCAAAAGAACAAAAATACCATATGTACGAAGACATTTACTGAAGTATTAATATAAGTGAATAAAACTATAAATTATTTCAACACCAACCAAAGGGAAGTCATTTAATTAGTACTGACTTCTCAGTAAGACAGAATATGATTTAACTATTCAAAATGTCAATTATTAAGACTGCAAATCATTATGGGAGAATATAATCTAGCTGAAGGATAAAACAAATTACAAAGTTGCTAATATACAACTCTGTATTAAGTTTAAAAAGTATGTAAATTATGTAGGTTATATAAAATGCACATAAACATGGATGAAGTGATAGTCAAACTACTTAATAACCCACAAGGTATAGCAATGACCAATCACAATGGACACCAGCCGTAGAGATGAATCAGGTCTTGGAGGCATCTGCTGTGCAAAATGTTAATCTTTTTAGGAGTTAGAATGTTGTGAAATCCAGAGGGCTCTGGGAACAATGTGGACAAGACAGGTGGAGGTAGGTACTCTGAGAGTTTGGGGCAGCAGCTATTTACCAATAAATAATGATAGATTTCAACATTTTAAAGTCTGATGAAGCTCTACCTGTGCATTCTGGTTAAATAGCAGTCCTAAACATGGAAAGAAACTAAGGACATACACAAAAATGAAATAACTGTATTAAGTTAAGTAGTATAATTTGGGAAACTTATTTTTTATCTTAAATATTTCTTTAATGCTATGTAACTTTTACACACTTCAAAAACCACAAAACATGTAAAGTATTACAAATTGAACAACCTCCTAAGAATGGAAAAATTTAAGAGAGTGATAAAGACAGATGAAAGAATATAATGAAACAATACACAGAAATGAATGTTGCACTGAAAAACAGAACAAACACAGAAATATCTGCCATCGAGCCTATGTGTAAAACAAAGCCTGTGTAATCACCATTTCAGACATGTCATCCAGTGTTCGTCCTTTCATTTCATCAACTTCACTCTTCAGAGCAGACACTCGTTCTAGTTCTTCTTGGGTATAACTATATCCAGATATACCCCTTTTCTCCTCAATAGTTTGCTGAAAGTAAAGAATAAAAATAGGCGTAAAAAACAAGAGTCCACAAAATTGATGTCTAACCTTGATGATTCCATAAGAAGTATATAGATTTAATACATAACAATAAAGTTGTAAGTAAAATAAAGGAATTTAGTCAACAATCTTCATTGACTTCAACAATAATTATATTCCTTTATATTTTATAAACTTATACTAAATTTTACTATTGCATCTTCAGGGGCATAGGAAGTAATTATAATTTTAGACTTCAGTGTAATGCTATGTACTTGGCATAGAAGCTAAAACACAGGATGCACTCATTAAATATTTGGTGAATGAATGATCTCAAGTGAAAAACTGTACATATTTGCTCACTGATATAGTATTTATTAATGTGCCAAGTACAGATCTAGGTTCTTTAGAAGAACTAAACAGTCTCTTGATGAGGGCAAAAGAGGAGAGTGGAAAAAGCTGGCTTAAAACTCAACATTCAAAAAACACAGATCATGGCATCTGGTCCCATCACTTCTCGGCAAATAGAAGGGGAAAAAGTAGAAGCAGTGACAGGTTTTATTTTCTTATGCTCTTGAATCACTGTGGATGGTGACTGTAGCCGTAAAATTAAAAGGTGCTTGCTCCTTGGAAGGAAACCTATGACAGACCTAGGCAGCGAATGAAAAAGCAGAGACATCACTTTGTCAACAAAGGTCGATAGAGTCAAAGCTATGGTTTTTTTCAGTAGTCATGTATGAATGTGAGGGTTGGACTGTAAAGAAGGCTGAGTGCCAAAGAATTGATGCTTTCGAACTGTGGTGCTGGAGAAGACTCTTAAGAGTCCTTGGCCTGCAAGGAGATCAAACCAGTCAATCCTAAAGGAAATCAACCTTGAATATTCACTGGAAGGACTGATGCTGAAACTAAAGCTCTAATACTTTAGCCACCTGATACAGAGAGCTGATTCATTAGAAAAGACTCTGATGCTGGGAAAGACTGAAGACAAAAGGAGATGGGGGTGGCAGAGAATGGATGGTTAGATAGCATCACTGACTCAATGGAGATGAACCTGAGGAAGCTTTGGGAGAAAGTGAAGGACAGGGAAGCCTGGTGTTCTGCAGTCAATGAGTAAGACACAACTTAGAAACTGAACAAGAACACAGTTCTAGGTACCACATATACTGCAGGGAAAAAAATCCCTTCCCTCACAGACCTAACTTCTAGTGAGAGCAAATGGGCAATAGGTAAACAACTAAAGTATATACAGTGTGAGGGAAAAGTAGGGTTGGAATCTTAACAAGGTGGTTAGATAAGGTCTCCCTGAGCAGATGACACCTAAGTGAAGCTCTGAAGGAAGTGAGGGAGCAAGTCATAGAGATACCCAGGGGATCAACAAGTGCAAAAGACATGAGGTAGGTACGTACTTGGGGACTTCCCAGGTGGCACAGTGGTAAAGAATCTGCCTACCAATGCAGAAGACATAGGTTCAATCCCTGGGTTGGGAAGATCCCCTGGAGTAGGAAATGGCAATCTACTCCAGTATCCTTGCCTGGGAAATCCCACAGACAGAGGAGCCTGGTGAATTACAGTCCTTGGGGTCATAGTCCTGGGGACTGGGGGACTACAATCCTTGGACACTACTGAGAACAGCCCAGCACAGGAGCATGCTTGGCCCTTTCAATAAACAACTAGACGGAGGGGAGCTTAAAACAGAGGTGGAGATAGGGGAGGGATCATATAGGACTTAGCTGGTTAGCTGAGACAGTATCAGTTTACATTTATTGTCCTTTGCATTCTGAAAAGTGTCCTAGTTTTGATGATAAATTATATTGTTGTGTTTTAGCCCAGTGAAAGAGCTTGGACTTACTTTAAATAGAATGGGAGACTTGTTGGAAGGTTCAGAGTAAAGGAGTTTTTAAGTGAAAACTTTAACATCTATGCTGACTGAGCTCAAACTATAGAGGGACAAGGGGAGGGGCAGAGAAATCAGTCAGAAGACAATTTCAATAATTCAAGTTAGAGATGATGGTAGTATGAAGCAGATGGGGGCAACAGAGGTGATGAGAAGTGGTTCTGTATATATTTTAAAGACAGATCCAACAAGATATGTGTGTGTGTGTGTATATATATATATATATATGTACACATTTAAAATATAATTCCTGGCTACACTGGGTCTTCATTGCTGCGCTTGGGCTTCTATAAGTTGCAGCAAGCCGGGGCTACTCTCTAGTTGTGGTATGTGGGCTTCTCTTATTGTGAAGCACAGGCTCTATGGCACGTGGGCTTCAGTAGCTGCAGCACAAAGACTCAGTAGTTGTGGCTCGCAGGCTCTAGAGCTCGAACTCCGTAATTGTGGCACACGGGCTTAGCTGCTCTGTGGCATGTGGGATCTTAGTTCCCACACCAGGGATTGAATCCAAGTTCCCTGCACTGGCAGGTGAATTCTCAACCACTGGACTGCCAGGGAAGTCCCTCCAAGAAGATATTATGACAGGTTAGGATGTGAAGGAAAGTGAGGGGTAAAGATGACTCCAGGGGGTTTTGGCCTGAAGAACTGAGAGAATGGACTTGCTATTTGTTGAGATGAGGAAGACTCAGGAGGACAGGTGAGGGAGTAGTGAAGGTCAGAAGTTTAAGTTTGGATGTATTAAAAAAAATCTATACTCTCTAGTAGAAATCCAATAGACAGTTCAAGATGTTACATGCACAAGATTGGAATTTGAGAAGCGATCTAGGCTGGAGATACAAATTTGTGAGGTTGTCTGCACAGACAATGTCTTTAAAGCCACAAGAGAATAAGATCACCAAGGGACTGAGGGCAGAGAAGAGATCCAAGGCCTAAGCCTGGGGGACTCTGACATCTAGGATTTGAAGAAGTGGGAAGAAATCAGCCATGGAGTAGGAACAGTAGTGTTAGTAAGGAAAAACAAGGAGAGTGTAGTGTGCTAGAAGACAAGTAAAGAACAATTTTACAGGAAGAGGGAGTTGTCTATCACGTCAAACATTGCCAATAGGAAGGTAACTATAATAAATTCACATGGACTAATATCAGGATATCTGCAGTGGATACTGTGGCTGCTCTGCCCTGAACTGCTTACTGTGTCAGTGTACCCAGCCCCTAAATCTTGTGAGAATTGGTATTTTGATGGTTTACAGTTGTCCCTTCCTCAAAGTGTACCCTTGGCTGAACAGGAACTGTGTCACACCACCTCCTGAGTGTTAAGAGGATCCATAGCAAGTGACTGACTGACATAGGGGCCCAAAGGGGGCAGCCCTCTTGCCTAAAGATGAGACCAACTTTGTGATGCAATTTATGCCCAGAGCTCCTTGTGCAATCAGAATGAAACTGGACTCCAACTGAATCTACTTCTTCCTCTTTGCTTCATCCTGTTTCCTTCACTTCCTTTCTCCTAAGAGCACTCACTGAAATAATCATGTGAAGAAGAACAAGAATTCTTGTTTCAGATTCTGCTTCTAGAGAACCTGATCAAACCTGGCTTCTAGGGTTGGATCACTCACTGGATGAACAAGGCAGAGGGCCCTCTGACTGGGGGCAAGTAGAGTAATATTAGTCTTGGACATGTTATAGCAGTACAATTGTTAAGACCTGTCAACTAGGGCAGAAAATAGGTGGAAGTGATTATAGTGGTCATGACAATGGATTGCCTGAATCTCCTTAAAGAGAGTTTGCTGAGAGGAACAAAGCTGAATGACAGCCATTACTGTTGGCCCTCTGTCTCCACCATCATGTTCATACCAAGGCCATGCTTCCCCCAGGCTGTTACCAGCAGCTAACCCATTCCCTCTTGACAGGGAACTCCTCTTACTGGTGACTGGCTCAGGAAGTCCCCATCTTCCTAACCAAAATGTCCCTAAAATATCCTATATCCTATCCCCAATCTTCCTTCCTCCTTCTTCCTTCATAGATATCAGACTTGCATTAGAGCCTAACATCTTTCCCTGCCTCCTCCTGCCCAATTCCCTCTACCCTTCACAAATACTTCCTTCATAAATCTCTTATACATTTAAACCAATCTGGATGATGCTTCTTGGAGGACCTGAACGATCACAGGAAGGTACTAGCTGGTGCAATGTTGTCAAAGGAAACTGTTAGCAAGGTGAAAAGACAGCCTTCAGAATGGGAGAAGATAATAACAAATGAAGCAACTGACAAACAACTAATCTCGAGAATATACAAGCAACTCCTACAGCTCAACTCCAGAAAAATAAATGACCCAATCAAAAAATGGGCCAAAGAACTAAATAGACATTTCTCCAAAGAAGACATACAGATGGCTAACAAACACATGAAAAGATGCTCAACATCACTCATTATCAGAGAAATGCAAATCAAAACCACTATGAGGTACCATTTCACACCAGTCAGAATGGCTGCGATCCAAAAGTCTACAAGTAATAAATGCTGGAGAGGGTGTGGAGAAAAGGGAACCCTCTTACACTGTTGGTGGGAATGCAAACTAGTACAGCCACTATGGAGAACAGTGTGGAGATTCCTTAAAAAACTGGAAATAGAACTGCCTTATGATCCAGTAATCCCACTGCTGGGCATACACACTGAGGAAACCAGAAGGGAAAGAGACACGTGTACCCCAATGTTCATCGCAGCACTGTTTATAATAGCCAGGACATGGAAGCAACCTAGATGTCCATCAGCAGATGAATGGATAAGAAAGCTATGGTACATATACACAATGGAGTATTACTCAGCCATTAAAAAGAATACATTTGAATCAGTTCTAATGAGGTGGATGAAACTGGAGCCTATTATACAGAGTGAAGTAAGCCAGAAAGAAAAACACCAATACAGTATACTAACGCATATATATGGAATTTAGACAGATGGTAACAATAACCCTGTGTACGAGACAGCAAAAGAGACACGGATGTATAGAACAGTCTTATGGACTCTGTGGGAGAGGGAGAGGGTGGGAAGATTTGGGAGAATGGCATTGAAACATGTAAAATATCATGTATGAAACGAGTTGCCGGTCCAGGTTCGATGCACGATACTGGATGCTTGGGCTGGTGCACTGGGACGACCTAGGGGGATGATGTGGGGAGGGAGGAGGGAGGAGGGTTCAGGATGGGGAACACATGTATACCTGTGGCGGATTTATTTTGATATTTGGCAAAACTAATACAATTATGTAAAATTTAAAAATAAAATAAAATTAAAAAAACAACAACAACAACAAAATGTTGCTGGTATTTGAGAAGCATAAATAAATAGTCACTCTAAGACTATGAAATCAGGGTGGCTGTTGCTAAGCTCAACTGACAGGCTCAAATCCATTAATCAGTGATTTAATGCAAAGCAATAAGGTCAGAGAACTTCCTTAGAAGGTTTAAAGAAACCCTCATTTCCTATGGCTACAGAGCAGAGAAAGCTGAAAACAAGGGACAGGACTTAATCCTGGCAAAACTTCACAGAAGGCTGAATATATCCCATGTCAAAGTCAGGGCTGTGATAGGGAAGAGAATGTGTGCTGAGTCTGAAAGGGGGATAACTGGATAGATTCACTTGAGAATCTTAAAACCCCAGATTATCTTGTATCCTCTGGGCAGTGACAAATGGCTTAGCCTGTTGGTCAGGGGCCTGGAGGAAACAAGAGAGCAAGACTGAATGACTAGGACAAGGAGGTCTGGGGAGAAGGCATGTGGACCGAGCTATAAGAATTTACACTAAATGTGAAGATCTCTTCATCACATGTATATAGCCACTAGAGAATGCCCACAACAGAAGGGGCACAACTTTAGGCTCTGTGAGTATAAATGTTCTAATTTCCAGATGGACTTGCTTTTACCAGAAGGCACACTGACAGGCCCTCTAAACTTAATCCTCTGGCCACCATCCTGTCGCATGGGCTCCTCATGCCCAAAGACCAGTGGGCAAAAGAAGGAGTGATTTATTGGCAGGATACCTTAAGGCTATACTGATGTGCTATATAATGGGGGACAGATAGGAATATACTTGGCATTCATGTGATCCATTATGGCATATCTTGGTACTCTCCTACCCAGTTTTACCAGTAAATGGGTAGGTTTAGCAACCACAATCTGAGAAGGGCATTGTTACTAGAATCTCATAGCTCTGAGGAATGAGGGACTGAGTCATCCCACCAAGTACGTCATCTAGACCACTGGAAGTACTAGCTAAACGTGTGGGGAATCTAGGATGGATGGTAGAGAAAGGAGATACTGAATATTAGTTATGTCTTTGGGACCAAATGCAGCAAAGAGAGTTTTAATTTGTCCCACAAACTCTCTTAAATTTTCCTAGAAATTTTGACCAACTGTAATCCTCTAGAAGAAATACCAGGATGGAGCGACTTTAACATGATAAACAAGCAGATCTCAGTGCAAGGGATGGGTTATAGAGGATGTTGTTGGTGCACCACTCAGACCTTATCTGCAAGCTGCTATGAGTGCTGATTGCTAATGCCTCACAGTTGCCCCTTCTTTAGAACATGCCCTTTGCCCAATGGGAGCTGCCTCATCTAGGCTTCATCACCCTACCACAGCTGATGACTGACTGATATGGGAGTATAAAAGGCCAGACCCCTTGCCTCAAGGTGGAATCAACTCCATGGTACAATCTGTGCCCAAATCTTCCTCACAGGATCAAAATGAAGCTGTTTTCAGTCAAGAATACACCCTTCATATGTATACCTATGGCTGATTCATGTTGATGTATGGCAGAAACCAACACAGTATTGTAAAACAATTATCCTCCAATTAAAAATAAAATTAAAAAATACACCCTTGTTTGGCTTTTTTCTACTGCCCCACTTGTTTCCCTCATTCCCTTTCTTCTGAAGGTACTCCCTCCCTCAGAAAATCACTTGTACCAAGTATTCCCTTCTCCGGCTGTGCTTCTAAGAAGCTTAAGGAAAGATGTACAGCAAAAACTGATGGAACTAAAAAGAGAAAGAGCATAGATATTGTAAAACATCTTTCTCAATAATTGATGGGACAAGCAGATGAAAATGTCAATAGAAACACAGAAGATTTGAGCATCATGGTTAACATACTGGACTGAATTGACATATATGGAACACCATCCTCAACATAATATATATTTTTCTCAACTGTGCATGGAACAATGATCAAGATAGACCACATGCTAGGCCATAATGCAACATTCAAATTTTTCAAAGAACTGAAATCACAGAGTATGTTCTTTGGTCATAGCAGAAATAAACTAGAAATCAATAACAGAAAGGTAACTATAAAATCCCCAAATGTTTGGTTTTAAGCAGTAACCATAGGTCAAAGAAATCACAATGAAAATTAGAAAGTATTTTGAAGTGAGCAATAATGCAGTTGCTACATATCAATTTTAAAAGTTACTGTTGTTAGAACCTGTTTGATGTTTGTAAATGTTCAATCTTTAGTTCCCTAGAACCAAACAATATTCAACAGCATGAGACAGAAAAGTTCATATTGCCAGCTAACCACAACTGATTGAAATTTCATTAACCTCTAACAGATTATTGCTAGCTGGTAAGCCAACATCCAACCCACTTCAATATTCTTGCCTGGAGGATCCCATGGACAGCAAGCCTGGTGGGCTATAGTCCATGGGGTCGCAAAGAGTCAGATATGACTGAAGCAAGTTAGCATGCATGCATGCAAGCCAACATCATATGATGATGTAATTTCCACATGGGTGAAAGGGAAAAAAAAAAAAAGCCAAATCAAGAAAACTCAGAGAAAGTGGCACCCACAACAAGAACAGCTTTGTTGCTAGACAGATTTCTCTGGGTTGAACTTTTTTTGACAACCAAGGCACAAACATATAGGGAACCAAGCCTGCAGGCAAACTTCCATATAGAATCTTCCCTGAATATATCTTTCTATAGCTCCACGGAAGTGGCTGCTTAGATTTCTGACTAGTAGGCCATGATAAATAAATAAGTTACAGTCAATCTCCTGGTATGATTATTTTTGTTATATTAGTTAGCTATCCAAAAGAAAAAGCTACTTGCAATTCAACATCTATTAATTATCCCAAAGTCCAGCACACATAAAAAAGCACTCATTGCTACAGTAAAGTACATGAATCAGCTTAAAGGTCACTTCTATAATTAATCAGAAAAAATGAATAATTTTATGGTTTTTCTAATAAAAACAATGACTTCAGTATGAAACTACAACTTATAAACTTCTAAGCATTTGTACTTTTAGAACCCCAATATAATTTTGTATTACCAGTTGATGTTGAATATTTTCATGACGTTGCTTAAGAAGTTCTTCTGTCCTCTGCAAGAGACCAAATTCAGCTTTAAATTCAGCTATTATTTGATGCTTCTTTTTGAAAACTGTACTTTTGCTTCGAAGTTTACTGACATATCGCTTGAACTGCAAAAGAACACAATGTGTAGTTTAATAAGTAGAAAAGTAGTTGCTAAATATTATATATAACCTCAACGTATTACAAACATTTTCTTTTCTACTGTCCAACATGCATGTCACAAATACAGAACAATAACTTAGTTTTATTAAAAAGTTGGAAAGACTAACTGCTTAATTAAAATACTTTGTGTACATTTTGATTTTTTGGACCCATTAAATACTGGAAATCCTTATATAAAAGCTATTCATTGTGAGCTTTACAATAAGGATTTGGAAAACAGCAACTTCAATCCTATAAAAGTTAAACAGGTTAAAAAGAAAAAGAAGAAAAAAGTGGAAGACCAATTCTGGCTATGGTCTTATCGTTTTATCTCTTATGCATTGTACTATTTTGGTGACCCTGGATCTACTGGGATTAATATAACCAAGCAGAACAGTCAACATTTGCAGTTACCATTTATCATTTAAGAAAGGTACTGTGACCATATACCCTAAGAAGCATCTGAAACTCATCCCAAATGTTCAAAAGCTAAAAATACTCCAAATTAGTGGGAACTCATAGTTGCTTAATTCAGCTGTTGACCTACTAATAATTGTAACTACTCTAATGGAAAGACTCCATTGTTAAACAATACCAACTAGAGTTCAGAAAAGCACATGAAATGAATATTTAAAGGAATTTATTTATCAAGTACTACTTATTAACTATTACATAGGCACTGGGCAGACACTGAGAATACAACTCTAAACAAGATACGCATCCCGCCCTTAACAAGCTTAAGAAATAGTGGGGAAAATAAACACTGAACTGATGTTCACAACCACAATGAACATTATGAAACAGTGAAGGGGCCCTGAAAATAAATAACAGGAGTTTAACCTGGGTTGGGACCAAGGTAGAAAAGGTGGGGGGGGGGCAGTTAGAATTTTAGAGAGGTGAGTTATGACAAATTTCTCTAAAATAATTTAAGCAAGACTGAAGTAGCAGGAGTATGTTAGAGAAAGGAGAAAGAAGCAGGGAAGAGCATTCCAAGTAGTAGAAACAGCAGGTGTAAAGGTCCTGAGGCACTGGCTCATTAAAAGTATTGCTCAATATAAGAGACAAATGCAAAAATTTTCTGGTATTTCTAAAACAGAACAGAATACTTTTAAAAATCACTTTCTCTTATGCACCATTAGTACTAAGAATTTTCAGATTTTTTTTTTACTACATAAAATAATTTTTCTGCTCCAACCTTTTAACTACATTCTTTTAAAAATGTTCATAGTAAGAATCTGGCCGATTATACTTAAATGCATCACTTCAAAACAAAAGTAAACCTCCATATTACCTACAATGTGAAAATTCTTTAATACTCTTAACCTTTGTAATGCCCAGTTCTTTATAAGGATAATTAGGGGGGTAATAAATAATTTTATAAGTAATAAAGGTAAATGAATGTTATTACTGAAGCTTTAGAAAACAGAAAAAAAGGAAAATTCATTCAAAGCCACTATTTAATGCAAACTCTATTACCATGTGGTATTTTACCTCCTAAAAATAGGCTAAATCTAAGGTCAGTAATTCTCTTGGGTTGGTCAAAAAGTTAGTTTGGGTTTTTCTCTAGGATGTTATGGAAAAATCCAAACAAACTTTCTGGCCAACCCAATAAACTATAAGGTAGCAAAACAGGAAGGAGAACATTTCTAAAATTAAGGTTTTTTGTTTTTCTTTTTCCTTAAAGACTTGATTGATTCCTGAATATACAAAGAAAGTCCTTAAAACCAGTAAGATTAAAAATTCTTCACATAAAAATAACCCGCTAATTCATTGTTTAGACATCTTTTTAAATGACTTAAACTTTGAAAGAAATGACGAACACATTGTGATTTAGAAGAAGGAAGTTCAAAATATTTCTCTATCCATGATTGAGTTAGTTTTAATATCAAGGAATCTAGCCCACACACAGCAAAATTATCAATGGCTGGATTACAGAAACTGTTTTAAAAAATTTAAGTCAGACCAAGGTACCTAGAATCTAATAACTTGCAATTTTTCCTTTAAAAGAATAAATGTGTAAGTCTGACACAACCACAAATTCAGAATCCTCAGAGTAACTATATGTTCTATTAAAAGTGTCCTGGGCAAAGCGCCCAAAATGAAATCAATCCTGTTCATCTGCTATCCTCTGTATTATCTAGGCCAATCGTCCCTTTCTCTGTCTTGCTGTGCTCTGGAACTATTTTTAAAAGCTAAAAGCTATAAATGTTTTGTGAAAGAACAAACCTACTGATTACTCAATGTGCTCTATGCTGATTGGTTATTTGACATTCACTGGACAAACTACCTAGGGGAAAAGTAGTCAGGGTCAGATAAATAACAAGGATTTACTATAGCACAGGGATATATTGAGTATATCTTGTAATAACCTATAATGGAAAAGAATCTGAAAATATATGTGTAACTGAATCATTCTGCTATACAATAAATTAACACTGAAACTAACAACTATGCTTCAATTTAAGAAAAGAATAAAATGCTCAGTTAATGGAGCCCTTACTTCATAATGTATAAAAATCAATACCAACTGGATTATATAGACTTAAATGTGAAAATGAGAACTAAAAATCTAGAATATAGGACAATATCACTATGATTATTGAGATAGGAAAGGATTTCTGAAACAAAACACACACACATTGAAAATGGATGTTGATAAACTTGACTTTGCTAAAATTGAGAACTTCTGTTTATCAAAATATATATTAAGAGATTAAGAATATAAGCTACAAGTTGGGAAGAATATATTTGTAACATGTTAATCCAATAAAGAATTTATATCCAAAAATACATAAATTAAACCCACAAATCAATGAGAGAAAGGCAAATAACCCAATAGAAAAATGGATGAAATACTTGAATAGTCACTTCATAGAAAAGAAAACCCAAAGTGGCCAATAAGCATATTAAAAGATGTCTGACCTCATTTATAATCAGTGATGCAAATTAAAACCATAGTAAGATACTATTATAATGCCCATCTGATTAGTAGAAATAAAAAGCCCTTCCATACTAAGTGTTGTTGAAGATGTGGAGGAAGTAGAACACCTATACACCACTGACAGTGAGGGATATAAATTTGGAACCATAATTTGGAAGTCAACTGGGCATAGCTACTAAGGTTGACCATGTACCTCCCGTCCCCCACCAACTCCCATAAACAGCAGTGTTTCTCACACTTATCTATGGTAATTGACCAGTTTTTCAAACTTTCTAATTGTTTGTAAACTGCATACTTTTATAAAATAATAAAAATGTTTATACAGTATCAAATCTATCAGTTCAGTTCAGTTCAGTCGCTCAGTTGTGTCCGACTCTTTACGACCCCATGAATTGCAGCACGCCAGGCCTCCCTGGCCATTACCAACTCCCGGAGTTTACCCAAACTCATGTCCATTGAGTCAGTGATGTCATCCAACCACCTCATTTTCTGTCATCCCCTTCTCCTCCTGCCTTCAATCTTTCCCAGCATCAGGGTCTTTTCAAATGAGTTAGCTCTTCACATCAGGTGGCCAAAGTATTGGAGTTTCAGCTTCAACATCCGTCCTTCCAATGAACACCCAGGACTGATCTCCTTTAGGATGGACTGGTTGGATCTCCTTGCTGTCCAAGAGACTCTCAAGAGTCTTCTCCAACACCACAGTTCAAAACCATCAATTCTTTTGTGCTCAGCTTTCTTTATCGTCCAACTCTCACATCCATACATGACTACTGGAAAATCCATAGCCTTGACTAGACAGAACTTTGTTGACAAAGTAATGTCTCTGCTTTTTAATATGTGGTCTAGGTTAGTCATAACTTTCCTTCCAAGGAGTAAGCGTCTTTTAATTTCATGGCTGCAGTCACCACCTCCAGTGATTTTGGAACCAAAAAAATAAAGTCAGCCACTGCTTCCACTGTTTCCCCACCTATTTGCCATGAAGTGATGGGACTGGATGCCATGATCTTAGTTTTCTGAATGTTGAGCTTTAAGCCAACTTTTTCACTCTCCTCTTTCACTTTCATCAAGAGGCTCTTTAGTTCTTTTTCACTTTCTGCCATAAGGGTGGTGTCATCTGCATATCTGAGGTTATTGATATTTCTCCCTGCAATCTTGATTCCAGCTTGTGCTTCTTCCAGCCCAGCGTTTCTCATGATGTACCCTGCATATAAGTTAAATAAGCAAGATGACAATATACAGCCTTGACGTACTCCTTTACCTATTTGGAAGCAGTCTGTTGTTCCATGTTCAGTTCTAACTGTTGCTTCCTGACCTGGATATAGGTTTCTCAAGAGGCAGGTCAGGTGGTCTGGTATTCCCATCTCTTTCAGAATTTTCCAGTTTATTGTGATCCACACAGTCAAACGCTGTGTCAATAAAGCATAGTCAATAAAGCAGAAATAGATGTTTTTCTGGAACTCTCTTGCTTTTTCAATGATCCAGTGGATGTTGGCAATTTGATCTCTGGTTCCTCTGCCTTTTCTAAAACCAGCTTGAATATCTCAAAGTTCACGGTTCACAAATTGCTGAAGCCTGGCTTGAAGAAATTTGAGCATTACTTTACTAGCGTGTGAGATGAGTGCAATTGTGCAGTAGTTGAGCATTCCTTGGCATTGCCTTTCTTTGGGATTGGAATGAAAACTGACCTTTTCCAGGCCTGTGGCCACTGCTGAGTTTTCCAAATCTGCTGATATATTGAGTGTAGCACTTTCACAGCATCATCTTTTAGGATTTGAAATAGCTCAACTGGAATTCCATCACCTCCACTAGCTTTGTTTGTAGTGATGCTTCCTAAGGTCCACTTGACTTCACATTCCAGGATGTCTGGCTCTAGGTGAGTGATCACACCACTGTGATCATCTGGGTTGTGAAGATCTTTTTTGTACAGTTCTTCCGTGTATTCTTGCCATCTCTTCTTAATATCTTCTGCTTCTGTTAGGTGCATACCATTTCTGTCCTTTATCAAGCCCATCTTTGCATGAAATGTTCCCTTGGTATCTCTAATTTTTTTGAAGAGATCTCTAGTCTTTCCCATTGTTTTCCTCTATTTCTTTGCATTGATAGCCGAAGAAGGCTTTCTTCTCTCTCCTTGCTATTCTTGGGAACTCTGCATTCAGATGCTTATATCTTTCCTTTTCTCCTTTGCTTTTCACTTCTCTTCTTTTCACAGCTATTTGTAAGGCCTCCTCAGACAGCCATCTGCTTTTTTGCATTTCTTTTTCTTGGGGATTGTCTTGATCCCTGTCTCCTGTACAATGTCACGAACCTCCATCCATAGTTCATCAGGCACTCTGTCTATCAAATCTAGTCCCTTAAATCTATTTCTCACTTCCACTGTATAATCATAAGAGATTTGATTTAGGCCATACCTGAATGGTCTAGTGGTTTTCCCCTCTTTCTTCAATCTAAGTCTGAATTTGGCAATAAGGAGTTCATGATCTGAGCCACAGTCAGCTCCCAGTCTTGTTTTTGCTGACTGTATAGAGCTTCTCCATCTTTGGCTGCATGAAAAGTATATAATCAATCTGATTGCAGTGTTGGCCATCTAGAGATGTCCATGTGTAGAGTCTTTTGTTGTTGGAAGAGGGTGTTTGCTATGACTAATACGTTCTCTTGGCAAAACTTTAATAGCCTTTGCCCTGCTTCATTCCATACTCCACGGCCAAATTTGCCTGTTACTCCAGGTGTTTCTTGACTTCCTATTTAGATGTTCCTAAATGCTTCCTCCTAATTTACATGGTTCTGGATTAGTAACTAACAGTTTGTGTACTAGAACAGGTCTTCAGACCACACTCTGAGAAGCACTGCTCCAGAGCAGGTCTTCCTAAATGGGGTGTGCTCCAGGACACTCATGTGGCACAAACAGTACAGGTGTGCCCACATATTAATCAACTTAGACTCTGCAGCAGCTGGTCAAGATATTATAAAGAACTCCCAGGCCAGTCATCCTCAGCTATAAGCAGCCTTGTCCTTTGATCTCAGTATGCTAAACAGTAACTATTTACTTTAAGTGCCATGTTGTGAAAAAAGTTAGGAAACACTACCCTCCAAAAATCCTTGCTCATAGTCACAGGGAGACATACACAATAATATTGATAGAAACCTGCAATACCAAAAAGTAGGAAAACATGCCATAACTAATTGTTTTATATTCATACAATATAGTATATACAATCAAAATAAACAATTATAGGTTCAAGAAATAATGTAGAGCCAAAAAAGCAAGTTACAGAATAAACAGAGAATGCTCCCATTAGTAGTATTGCTTAGGGAAACTAAATAATATACTGTTTAGGGATACAAATGGGTTGTCAAACAGTAAATAAAAATCACAGAAGGATAAAAACCTAACTCATGATGGGAGTAACCTCTGAGAGGGGTGGAAACTGGATGGGATAAAGTGAAGTCACTCAGTCGTGTCCGACTTTTAGCAACCCCGTGGACTGCAGCCCACCAGGCTCCTCCGTCCATGGGGTTTTCTAGGCAAGAGTACTGGAGTGGGGTGCCATTGCCTTCTCTGAGACCTCCTACTGCTGCTGCTGCTGCTGCTGCTGCTGCTGCTAAGTCGCTTCAGTCGTGTCTGACTCTGTGTGACCCCATAGATGGCAGCCCACCAGGCTCCCCTGTCCCTGGGATTCTCCAGGCAAGAACACTGGAGTGGGGTGCCATTGTCTTCTCCAAGACCTCCTACTACTCCTGTTTAATTCCAACCTCTACAGAGGAATGCTGGGGTCACCTCCCTGTGCCGATGGTACCTAGGAAGGGAAGCGTTTTTTCCACAGTCACACCAACTCCTCACCCCCGTCTCCTGACTGCCAGGCCAGAGTCCTGCTATGGGGACAGTCAGGAAAGCTCTGAGGACCCTTTGACAGCTCCCACATTGGTTTTCCCCCCCTTTCCCGTGAGAAACAAGAAAAAAGATCTTTTCACTTGTTCTTATTCTTAAGTAGATTTCACCAAGATCTGTGATCTTTCTCAGAAGACAATCTAGGTGTTGCAGTGAGAAAGAGGATGTGTGATGTTTGCAAAGTGTCTATGAGAAGTTCCTCTCTATCTGGAGGTTATACTTGCTTGCTTTTCTTTTCTGGGTGTTTTTATTAAGGAATGGCAAAACATTTAAATGTCCCTTTGCTTAGATTGTCCCCAGCTGTCAGTACTGTTTACAGTGTGTGCTTGGAGGAAAGCAGTAAACAGGGTCAGAAGCTTACCCAGCTCTGGAATGATGGCCCCAGTCAAGCCTGGCCACAGCGGTGGGAACCCTAGATGGCTGCCTCTACCCAGAGAATGGGAACCCTGAACTCCTCTGAGCAGTGAAGATACCTGCTTCAGGCTGTAGGCAGGGATAAGGTAGAGGCATAAAAGGAATCTCAAAAGTGTTGTTTTTTTTTAAGCTGAGCAATAAAAGTATGTGCTTAGTTACTCAGGCGTGTCCAACTATTTGCAACCCCATGGACTGTAGCCCGCCAGGCTCCTCTGTCCCTGTCCATTTCATATTGTTTGTGGGGTTCTCAAGGCAGGAATACTGAAGTAGTTTGCCACTTCTCCAGTGGATCACATTTTGTCAGAACTCTCTACCATGACCCATCCATCTTGGGTGTCCCTACATGGCTTGGCTCATAGTTTCATTGAGAGAGACAAGGCTGTGATCCATGTGATCAGTTTGGTTAGTTTTCTGTGATTGTGGTTTTCATTCTGTCTGCCCTCTGATGGATAAGGATAAGAGGCTGGTGGAAGCTTCCTGATGGGAGGGACTCACTGTGGGGGAATCTGGGCCTTGCTCTGATGGGTGGGGCCATGCTCAGTAAATCTTTAATCCAATTTTCTGTTGATGGGTAGGACTCTTCTCCCCCCTGCAGTTTGGCCTGAGGCCAAACTATGGTAGGGGTAATGGCAGCAATGGCAGTCCTCCTTCAAAAGGAGTTATGCCAGCATGCCCCAAGGCTCCCAGGACTGTTGTATTCGGTGCCACTGACCTCACAGCAGGCCACTGTTGACCCACGCCTCTGCCGGAGACTGCTGGACACTCACAGGCTCAGTCTCTTGTGGGGTCACTGCTCCTTTTTCCTGAGTCCTGATGTGCACAAAGTTTTGTTGGTGATGGACAGGGAAGCCTGGAGTGCTGCAGTCCACGGGGTTGCAAACAGTCAGACATGACTGAACCACTGAACTGAACTGAGGCTCCTCTGTCCATGGGGATTTTCCAGGCAAGAATACTGGAGTGGGTTGCCATGCTCTCTTCCAGGGGCTCTTCCCAATCCAGGGACAGAACCCAGGTCTCCCACATGGCAGGCAAATTCTTCACTGTCTGAGCCATAAGGGATGTCTTTCATACACAACATGCACACACAAACACAAACTTTCACTATTCTTAACATAATTTTAAAAAATTATAAACATTTTGAAAGTAAATAAACATTGAAGAATCAATCAAGAAGGTCCCAAATCTAACCAATGAGTTCCAGAAGACAACAGAAACAAAAAAGATAGAAATAATACAAGAAAATTTTCCAAAACTGAAGAACAAAAGATTCTAAATTAGAAGAGCCAACAGAATGCACAGTTCAATGAAAGAAAGAGCTTACTTAAGTATACAATCTTAAAAATTTAGAAAACTAGAGATAAAGAGAGGATTCTAAAAGTTTCAAGAAGAGGTAAATGGCAATAATAACAATGAAAGATCACATCAAAGGACTGGGAATCAGAACAGCCTCAGATACCAACAATGAATACTAGCGAGTGTGCACATACTCAGTTGCTTCAGTTATGTCCTACACTTTGGGACCCTTTGAACTGTAGCCGCCCAGTCTCTTCTGTCCATGGGATTCTGCAGGCAAGAATACTGGAGTGGGTTGCCATGCCCTCCTCCAGGGGATCTTCTCCACACAGGGATCAAACCTGAGTCTCTTAGTCTCTTGCATTGGCAGGCAATTCTTTATCACTGAGCCACCAGGGAAGCCCAATGAATACCAGAAGACAATAGAATAATGCCTTCAAATTTCTCAGGGAAAAAGATTTTCAACCAGAATTCATTATTTAGTCAAATTATTGATCACGTATAAGGACGGAATAAAGACAATTTGAAACAAGCAAGATTCACAAAAACGTATTATCCAAGTTCCTATTTTCAGGAACATTCTCTATTATAACAAGGAAATAAACCAAGAAAGAGAAGACTTGAGGTTTGGCAAACAGGAGATCCAAAACAAGAGTGGTAAGAGAAATTTTCAGGATTACAACTGTGAAGCCTGAGATTACCATTGTATAGCAAGCCTAGAAATTAATTTCCCTACACTGCAACAGAAGAATGAGAGGGGCTCCAGAAAGAATTAGTCCCAAGGTTTAAGAAATATAATTACTAGATTACTGTGGATGACCATAATCCCATATTAAGAGAAATTGTACAGTTCTACCAGAAAGTTTAGAGTTAAGTGAGTGATAGGTATATAAAAAACTAACCAAACAAAAACAAAAAAATGAGGTCAGTATTAAGAAGAAAAAAAACCAAAAGTGTACAAGAAAGGATATGTAATCATAATATGCTGTGTGGCTTAGCTGTAAATAACATGTTTATACAATCATCATAATGAATATAGTAAATAGTGACATAACCAGAAATTATAATTATATTGGGAGGCTATAAAGAACATAAGGGTGGATATGGAGGGTAGACAGGAAATGGAGAATGTAGAGCTAAATCCTCATTTCCTATGATTCAGTTCAGTTGCTCAGTCCTGTCCAACTCTTTGTGACCCCATGGACTGCAGCACGCCAGGCTTCCCTGTCCATCACCAACTCCTGGAGCTTGCTCAAACTCATGTCCATTGAGTTGGTGATGCCATCCAACCATCTCATCCTCTGTTGTCCCCTTCTCCTCCTGCCTTCTATCCTTCCCAGAATCAGGGTTTTTTCCAGTGAGTCAGTTCTTCCCATCAGATGACCAAAGTATTGGAGTTTCAGCTTCAGCACCAGTCCTTCCAATGAATATTCAGGACTGATTTCCTTTAGAATTGACTGGTTGGATCTCCTTGCATTCCAAGGGACTCTCAAGAGTCTTCTCCAACACTACAGTTCAAAAGCATCAAGTCTTCAGCTTTCAGCTTTCTTTTATAGTCCAACTCTCACATCCATACATGACTACTGGAAAAACCACAGCTTTGACTAGACGGACCTTTGTTGGCAAAGTATTGTCTCTGCTGTCTAGGTTGGTCATAGCCTGTCCAAAATTTTTTTAAAAATCAAGAAATTTTGTTGTTTAGAAATACAAAGGTAAATATTAGAAGAAACAACTAAAAGCATTAAAAGTGGTTGCCTCCAGGAAGCATGACTTGGGAGCATGGAAGGGTATCATTATTTTCATTATGAGCTTTGTGGTACTGTTGTACTTTTATTTGGCTGCACTGGGTCTTTATTGCAGCGCACAGGCTCTCTCTGGTTGTGGTAAGCGGGGGCTACTCTCTAGCTGCAGTGTGTGGGCTTATCGTTGCAGAGCACTGGCTCTACAGCGCACAGGCTCAGGAGTCCTGGTGCATGGGCTTAGCTGCCCTGCAGTATGTGTGATCTTAGTTCCCAGACCAGGGATTGAACATGTGTCCCCTGCACTGGCAGGAAGATTCTTAACTTCTGGACCACCAGGGAAGTCCCCTGTTTTAGTTTTTAAACTACATATTTGTGTTACTCTAAAAAATTATAATGAAAAGAACACTCCACCTCAAAAAAGCCCATCACCAACAAAAACCTTACAGCTGATAGACTTTAATTTGAATAGACTCTGAGTATTAAAAATTAAATTTACTCATAATTCTGTTATAATGACTTATCTGGGCAAAAATTTATAAACTTATAAATTAATCATTAAAAGTCCTAGAAGTACAACAAGGTCACAGAAGCAGTTCAGAGAATTGTTGAGATCACGGGCTTTGCAATCAGAGAAACAATTTCAAATCTTTGCTACACCACTTAAAGTGACCTTGGGGAGGTATTTAAATAAGATCCATAAAATGTACTAATGTTCTACAAAATTGAATGATGGATAATGATTAATAATGTCTGTCATTTTGCTTGAACTGCTACTGAGGCTGTAATTCCAATACGTTGGCCATCTGATGTGAAGAGCCGACTCACTGGAACAAACTCTGATGCTGGGAAACATTGAAGGCAAAAGGAGAAAGGGGCAGCAGAGGATGACATGGTTAGATAGTATCACCGACTCAATGGACATAAATTTGAGCAAACTCTGGGAGATAGTGCAGCCCACACGACTTAGTGACTGAACAATAACAACAAAGATTACACGGAAGATGAGATAATTTACTATTCCTTTTAAACACTAAGAAACAAAGAAATGTCAAATAATTAGGACGAACAGAAGAGTAAAGATCTAGGTGTAATATAGTGCTCTTTAGAAGTAAAACAGAACAATCACTACTGCAAGAAACTACAAATCTACATACTCTGAGTACAACTAAAATTTTTGTATGTATGTTTATAAACTGAGATTGGGAAAGAATGAAGAAATAAAGATAAATGTTGTGTTGGGTATGTAGGGTCATACATGAATTCTTTGAGATTTATTTCTTAGATATTTAAAAATTAAAAATATTTTGAAGGAACTTTGGCACGAGATAAACAATAAATCCTTAGAACATTAAGGAAAAAGCTTTCAACAGTGCACCACATACAGCAGGCCAATCAAGTCAATTTGTCATGAAAGTAAACTATAAAGATTGCCACTGTGCAGGAAGGCCCATTATAGCAGCTATTACTAATCATTTGGTCCAATACACAACTGTAATCTAAATTTGTCATCTATGAAAGAGCAGCCACCATTTCAGATGCTGAGATGGGTAAGATTAATGTTTTAATAGTGCTTGATTCTGGCTTCAGGACCAATTTTACAGACTCAATTCCTTTGTGATCAAAATGGAATTTGACAGATCTTCTTTCTCCTTTTGCCCATTTAATATGTTTTGGAACCTTTAATAGTAATGGTCAAAATCTGAGCAAGCTTTTTAAAAGGACAAGGCAGTTTATTTTCCTATGTATGTAATCATTTACAAATATTTTTCAAGCTTATCTGGAACTCAAAAGTATTACTGGATTCCAGATATCATTCTGCATATTTATGTGGAAACAAGAATCGCTGCTTCTGTTGCAAATTTCCAACTCAATATCGGGCATGAAGCTATTTTCACAGTGCTTAAGCTGTGAAGACTTTATAAGACAACCGTATAATAAGCACTTTATATGGTCAAGAATTACAAAGAGCTATTTTTTAACACTATTCCTCCTTTTACAGAGGAGAAAACCTATTTAGAAATTAAAGCAACTCACCGAAGTTCAGAAAGTTAGAAAAAAACTGGATTAGAATGAATACTTGTGTCCTCAAATCCTGTTAGTGCACTATCCATGCTATTTTCCACTTCTTAATTAAATCACATCTTTGTCAGTTATTTTATCAAATGATGGTTAGCCATAGAAAACTATAGAAATAGGCCTAAGAAAGTTATATGTGAGATGGATAACACCAATGTTCAAGAGTAGAATGAATATGCCCAAATGGCCATAATTTTTTGCCCACTTCTATTCTGTCTGAATTCAGACTTGCAGAAAACCTGAAAAGGCCATCTTTTCAAGTCACGCTTCATGTCATAAATCATTTGGATTCCCTGAAGTCTGGTATCAGAGTGGTTATTTGTTTTAAGTCAATAAAAAAAATGTTTTTAAGCAACCGTTGTTTTCTGCTAAAATGTTAGTCTTTTCAAATCACTCATCATAACTAGCGCAATATATAAATATAGACATACAAACACTATTCTAACCTTTTCCAACCTGTTAGTTTTATGTTTTCAACTTTAAATTAGAAAATCTCACTAAGCCAAGCATAAACAACATAATTACCTACATATGGTAGTGGATAGTTAAGTGCTGATTCTCTTGGGAGGGTCTATAATAAGCAATGTGATATATGTTAGTAGAAATCTGTCTTAATAAAAACTTGTGGCATAGGAATATCCATCTGGGAAACACAGTTAATCATACCATCCAAAGTCTCCATGCTTCTATTATAAATCAAATCACCACCACACAGCTGTTACTATATCTCTAATGGGGTTTTCAACTGCTGTCCAAGCAGTTAACTCTTAAAAAAATTTTCTATGAAAAGTTTTCACATTTGGAGTTAAAGATGTGGGATTACATGGACTGTATATATAATAGTCTACCTTCTATTGCAGTGAAATGAGGCAAATTTATTTGATTCTGTTTTGTTCCATCTCCTGGGAAATTTTAGGGGTCTCAAGTCCTGCTATGAACTCTAAAGAGGGTAATGTGATTTGAAAGGTTCTAAAAATATCACAAGTTTGCCTGGACTCACTTAGAAGGGTGGATGATTCAATTACAAGTGTCAAAATTTGATTCCTAATTTTTCAGGATCTGACAGCTGCAGCTAATCTTGCCAGGATTCCCTTATCTTCATTGTGCTTCTCTTTGAAGTATTTAAAGAAGATTTCGTAATCTTTGCAATTTAGCTCTAGGATTTCCGTCAGTAGCTGTAGAACGAGCCGGCTGGTTCTTTCTAAAGCTACTTATACATATTATTTGATCAAGCACATTTTTAAAGTAGCCATTAACTGCAAAACAGCTGAGCTTCTTTTAACGGTTAGGGAAGAAAATATAATGAACTCTAAACCCGTACACCATAAACCAGGAGTGACCTTTCAATGCATGAAATGCCAATGCAACCTTAACCAAAGGTTCAGTTGTTGCTATAAAAAAGTTCAGATTCAAAAGGCATGCATTCATTTGAATGACAGCTCCGAGAAGGGTACTAGCACTGAATCACTGTGGCTAATTTTTTGTTTTGCTTTTCAAATAATTAAAGCAGAGATTCAGAGATAACAAGGTGGCAAAGATGGTAAAGATTGGAAGCCATGTGGCAATACTACCTTAGGTACGGCCTCTATTCTCTGCTCTTCCATTAGTGAGACAAAAGTCACCAAGCTCAGATTATTGCCCGTGAAAGGGTAAAGATCATATTTAACAAAAGAACTGACTGAGGACTACTGTATTAATGGCAAATTTAGGTTTTTGATCAGGTATTTAAAAATAACTTCATATAATAAACAACTATGGTTAGGATGAAGACTTTATAAAAATAATTTTTCTTATCAATTGAAGTGCCGTGACATTTTAAAATATTATCAATTTTCTAATGAAAAAATCTGTATGTAGATTAGATTATACACTTCTATTCAGGTTTTCTACACATTTACCAAGTGTTTATTACATGCCAGCTATTAAGTAAATGGTGGCGAAAAAGAGATATGGCCCTGCCATAATGGAGCTTACTGGTTTCTTAGGGGAGGCAGAAATTTAACAAGTGATCTTAAGTGAGCTGTATCTTAGACACGGGCTTTGCAGGTGGCTCAGTGGTAAACAGTTGGCATGTCGATGCAGGAGACATGAATTCAATCCCTGGGTTAGGAAGACCATGTGGAGGAGGACATTGCAACCCACTCCAGTATTCTGGCCTAGAGAATCCCATGTACAGAGGAGCCTGGAGGGCTACAGTCCATGAGGTTGCAAAGAGTTGAACATAACTTGAGTGACTGAGCATGCACATCTTGGAACACATGTGAACAGAGTGGTATGGGAATGTTTCAGGGTTGTGGGGTGTGAGCTGGGAAAATAATAACATGGTATGATTACTGGGAGAGATGCTACTCCAGCTTTGTTATCTTAAAATCGTATTGATCACATCAACCTTTTATTGACAACTCAGATTCATAATTATGAACATTTACTATTATACTCTGCTCTAACACTTTTTAAATCTCCTCTGACACTGAATTTTGCATAAAGCAAGATAATTCTACGTAAACATTTTTATAGCACCTCAAACTATGGAAAACCAAAGTCACTTATTACTAAAATTCTGTTCCAATATATGAAGTTATCATAGAGTGGAACAACAGCAACAATTTGTACTTTATCATAAATTATATACCAATAAAACTGTTTGGAAAAAAGGAGAGGAAACCCTCAGTGTGACAAAAGACAGCATATACAAAGTTCAGTGATAGATGACAGACTAGAACAATTATCTAGATTAACAACTAAAATCCAGGTAAAAATATGATAAAGAGATAAAAAAAACATTCACTCCATTAGAAAAAAATGAAGAAAGACAATAAAAGGGCAAATGACAGAAGAAATATAAATGACCAAACATGTATGTGGACAGCTGTTCAATCTTAAGAGAAACGAAAATTAAGACATAATACTGTCAGAATGACAAAAAATCAAAAGAATGAGGATCAAGTGCTGTTTTAAATAACAGAGGAAACAGATCCTTTTGTACACTCTTGGTTGGAATAAAAAATTGTACATTCTATAGAACACAATATAGCAATTAAATTTTGTACATGACAATAATTATTATAACTGTAGTTTGTATTTATGAAGTACTTCCTATAAGCCAGCCACTATTGTATACTGCTTAGTTATATTAAATCATTTAGCCCTCACAGCCACCATACAAGGTGGGTATTATTATTGTCCCCACTTTACAGATAAAGAAACTGAGGCACAGAGCAGTTAGGTAACTACTGACATTAGCTGTTAGGTTGAACAGCTGAGAGGTGGCAAAGCCGAGTTCTGCACCCAGGTATTCTGCCTCCAGAGCTGATTTTCTAAACCTCTAGAGAAAAGCCTCTTCATTTACTTACATGGAAAAATTTCTGACACATGTTATTAAAAGTAAGTCGCACAACACACATAGTACAATACCATTCTTTTTTTTTTTTTAAGGTTTCTTTTTTTTTTTTTTTTTTAATATTTTTAAAAACCCACAAAGCAGTATTATCCAATCTGTGTCTCTCTCCAAAGAAAGGACTAAAAGAGTTTACAAAATTAGTAGCAGTGGTTTCTCTCTGACAAAGAGTCTGAGGACTGGAGGTAGAAGGTAATCAATGGGGACTTCTGCTTTATGTATACTGTTTGCTTTTCATTTCATGAAAATGTATTTAGATATTACTTGCACAATCTGATTTTCAAAATATTATTTTATTATTATTATTTTATATACCCTGGAATAAATCATACTTGATCATGGTGTATGATGTACACTATGTTGTTGAATTCAATTTGATTTGAAGATGGAAAAAGGTATTCGATGTAAATAGAAACAAAAGGAAAGTTGAGGTAGCAACATTAATATCAGACAAAATAGACTTTAAAACAAAGAAAAAGGACATTACATAATGATAAAGGGATCAATCCAACAAGGAGATACAACAATCATAGATGTATCCAAGACAGGAGAACCTAAATATACAAAGCTAATATTAACAAACATGAAAGGAGAAACTGACAGTAACATGATAATAGTAGGGGACTTTATCACCCACCTACATCAATGGACAGATCATCTAGACAGAAATTTAATAAGGAAACACTGGCCTTAAATGACCCATTAGACTAGATGGATTTAATAGATCTAGCAAGAACATTCCATCCCAAAACAAGAGTAATACTAATCCATCTGAATCAGGGGTCCCCAAGACAACCCCCAGGTTCAATGATTTGCCAGGAGAATTCACGGGACTCTGCATAAAACCATGCTCTTGGCCGTGCTTTATTACAGTGAAATGGTACAAAGCAAAACCAGCAAAAGGAAAAGGCACATGGGGTGAAGTCAGGAGGAAACCAGGGGCAAGCTTCCAAGAGTCTTCTCCCTTAATTCCTCCAACAAAGAGGTAAAATAACACGTGTGAAATGCTGCCAACCAGGGAAGCTCATTAGAGACTCAGAGCCCAGAGTTTTTACTGGGGGCTGATCACGTAGGCATATTCTGCCTAGCCCATACCAAAATTCCAGACTCCAAGAAGGAAAGCAGGTCTTCAACATAAACCACACTCTTTGTACATATAGTTTAGGCACATGAGCCACTCTTATCAAGGAATGGTGGGAATTCTTCTAAAATCCAACTTCCTAGATGCCAGCCAAGGGCCAATCTTGCAAGCAAGTTTTTCTAAAAATAGCAGATTCAGGTCCACTGTTTTAACTATTTTCTGCAGATCCTTCCATAATCCTAGCTTTTTGCTCTCAGCTAATTCATAATGAATTCTTTCCATGAATGTTTCCAGACTTTTCATTTGTTTTGGTCACCTTCATCTGGACTCTGGCTTGATTATGTCTTTCTTAAAACATGACGCCAAAAATGTAAAATAATATTCTAAGCATAATTTCACATAAATGGGATATTACATTTTTATTAACAGAGTATAATTTAAAAAATTTTTTTCTTGGCCAAGCTAGGTAGCTTATGGGATTTTAGTTTCCCTACCAGTGATTGAATCTGGGGCCCTGGCAGTGACAGTACTGAGTCCTAACCACTGGACTGTCAGGGAATTCTCAGCATTTTGTCTTTTTAAAGCTGCATTACAACTGGATGATTTTTTTAAACTTTTTATTTTATATTGGAGTATAGCTGATTAACGGGAGAAGGCAATGGCACCCCACTCCAGTGCTCTCGCCTGGAAAATCCCATGGGCGGAGGAGCCTGGTAGGCTGCAGTCCATGGGGTCGCGAAGAGTCGGACACGACTGAGCGACTTCACTTTCACTTTTCATGTTCATGCATTGGAGAAGGAAATGGCAACCCACTCCAGTGTTCTTGCCTGGAGAATCCCAGGGATAGGGGAGCCTGGTGGGCTGCCATCTCTGGGGTCCCACAGAGTCGGACATGACTGAAGCGACTTAGCAGCAGCAGCAGCAGCATAGCTAATTAACAGCTACAGTCCATAGGGTCACAAAGAGTTGAACACAACTGAAGTGACTGAGCATACACGCACAGCTGATTAACAGTATTGTGAGTTTCAGGTGGACAGCAAAGAGACTCAGTCATACATATACATGTATTCATTCTCCCCTAAACTCCCTTCCCATACAGGCTGCAACAACAACTAATGGATAATTTTTGAGCTGCAGATAAAACTCAGATTCTACATTATTATTATTTATAATCCCATTAATGACATTTTGTTTGCTTAAGTACAAGGCTCCTAACTACCAAGATGATTTTGAATTACAATGCTATCACCTGTCTCAGACTGACTGTTCCTTCTAGCTTTCTGCCATGTGAAAATTATTAAGGTTTCTGGAGCTAGACTGCTGCTGCTGCTAAGTCATTTCAGTTGTGTCCAACTCTGTGTGACCCCATAGACAACAGCCCACCAGGCTCCTTTGTCCCTGGGATTCTCCAGGCAAGAATACTAGAGTGGCTTGCCATTTCCTTCTCCAATGCATGCATGCATGCTAAGTCGCTTCAGTCATGTCTGACTCTGTGCGACCTACCTCAATTCAAATCATGGTGCCAAAACTTACTAGCAATATGACCTTGGATAAGTTAGCCAAAGTCCTATGTGTGCTGGTTTCCTTATCTGTAAAAACTGGGAATAATAATCATACCTATCTCATAGAGTTGTTCAGTGAAATAAATGAGATAATGTATATAATAAACCTAATATAGTGTCTGGCACATTCAATTGCATAATAAACATTATTAATCTAAATTATTGATGAGAATAATAAGCAGGTTAGGATCAAGGGCAAAGTTCCATGACATTTTGGGGGTGACTTCTCTCAGAGATGAAAGCAATCAAAATTCTTTGAGAATATCATTTAGTGAGACTTCTACTTTATGTACTTATGTATGTACTTTATGTACTTAAATCCAGTACAGAAAACTTCAAAATATAAAGGAGAGTTAGAGACTCATTATTATTATCAATTTTCAGCTGTTAGAAACTGTAGTCTCTAAACTTAACCTCTTAATCACCTACCAAACACTTGTTTGAAGAGAAAGAAATCAAGATAGACTAGACTGGCAAGAAAATCTCTATCACTAAGAAGATACTTCCAACTGTGCAAGAAATTCCTACCTATGTCAGAAGTCTGGCAGAATAAGATTTTGCTGTGCTTATCCCTATATATTGCCTACAAGTAAATCATTGAAAATAAACTGTTAACCAAAGTATCAGGAAAAAAACAAGTGTTTTTAGGCTCTTCACCTGTTTTTTAAAAAATATTTATTTATTTGGCTGCTCCAGGTCTTAGATGCAGCACTCAGGATCAAGTTCCCTGACTAGGGATTGAACCCAGGCCCCCTGCATTGGGAGCACAGAGTCTTATCCACTGGACAGGCAGGGAGGGCCCCATCTTTTTTAATAAGAAAAATCAAAGGAACACAAATGAAAAATTTAGTAAAGAACAAATGCCTGTAGCACTTGTCATCTGCAATTAGAAGAGCTAAAATTCTTGGACAAAATGTAGCATCTGGAATATTGACTTTAATGGCAGTAGGAAGCATCAAAATACACACTTTGATACTGAATTTTAAAAATGAACTCTAAATGATCTCTAAAGAAAAAAATGACAAAGGAATATAAATTACTATATGTATAATATTTGTTACATTCATCCTAACACAGTCACATTCCTCAATTTTTCCAAGAAAAGATCAGTCAAACAACTACATATGGACAATCAAGGAATGAAGGTTTATTTCCAAATAAATGGCTGTCATACAGTTTCTAGCAAACTATTGTTTCCAGTTAATGACTGTGTACAATGTGGTCCTATTCAGAGTCAAATATGAATTTTAAAATTAACTTATTCTAATAGTACCTTGAAGAATAGTTCAGTATTCATTTTGGAGAACAGCTGCAGAGGCATTCAGATTTGGATTTAAATCCTTGTTCTGCAACTCACTGTGTGACTTCAGGCAAGTTACTTACTGTCTCTAAGCATTAAGGAAGCTGGCCAAGGTCACCCAGCTAGTAAGTAGGCTGAGAAAGCCAGGATGTGCACTCAGACCAAGTTATAGAGACCATGACTTAACTAGTCTGCCACCCTGCCTCTTCCAGGTGCACCAACATGGGTCCCAGAGGAATGATCACTTTTGGATGCCAGATGTTACATGTTGACTTAGCCTTTGAGTTTCTCAGAAGCTTGGACATCCATTATTTTATAAATGGAGAAGGGATTTGCTTAAGGTCAACAGGAACATGTGAGAGAGACCTAGATCCTGCGTGGCCACTTATTAGTTGTGTAAATCTATAATTTTCCTGAGTTTCAACTAGTTGTAAAAATGGAAATAATAGTAATCTCTCTCTCAAGAAGGGAAATATATGTTTGCAAATCATCTAGCACAGAGCCTTGCATAAAAGTTGCTCAATAAATGTTAGCCCTACCTTTCCTCATTCTTCTATTTGTGACTCTGGGCACAATATTCTTTTCGAACACCATGCTACTATTTCTTGATACCCTCTCACCAACTGTGTTAACAGATGGGTGGCAAAGAACATGATTTTTTGGCAATTACCATGTGATACCAAATGAAACCTCAGTGAAGTCCAGCTATATTATATAATTTTAAGTAGAACAAACTTCCTCCCTTTTGTCCATATGGTCTACCACTTTATCAGAGTAGAAAACAAAATTGGTCTACCAAGATTTGTTCTTAATAAAATTATGCTTAATGTTCCCCAATACCTTCTGTTCTTTTAGGTAACTGCCAAATGATTTACTTGATTTGTTCTAGTTTCTGACCAAACATTGTTTAAAAATTAAGTTGACCTTATCCATATCCAAAATTATCTTTTTCCCCTTAAAAAATGTGCTCTTTTCTGTCATCAGATACTTTTCCTATTCACTATAATTTGTCAAAGATAAAAGCTAATAGCTTGGCACGAGGTTCTTTTCCATCACATTTGCATAGAGGGAATATTTAATACTGAGTTATAACCACTATTCAGTGCCAAATATGGCCATAGCAATTGATATTTGTCAAATAGACAGTATTTTCTTAAGAAAAGATAAAAATGCTAGGAGATAGACTGTTCTCTTATAAAGCAAAGTTGCTGCATAATTAATCTTTATTTCCTGGATAGCAAGGATATCATGAAGCACACTCTGTTGGCTTCCAAGTATCATTTAAAATACTCCCATTTCTTTTTTTTCTTGGTTTGGGTTTTTTTTTAATTGAAGGATAACTGCTTTACAGAATTTTGTTGTTTTCTGTCAAACCTCAACATGAATCAGCTATAGATATACATATATCCCCTCTCTCCCATCTCCCTCTCCATCCCTAGTCACCCCTCTAGGTTGATACAGAGCCTCTGAGTTTCCTGAGACATGCAGCAAATTCCCATTGGCTATCTATTTTACATATGGTAATGTAAGTTTCCATGTTACTCTCTCCATGCATCTTACCCTCTCCTTTCCTCTCCCCACGTCCATAAGTCTGTTCTCTATGTCTGTTTCTCCATTGTTGCCCTGCAAATAAACTCTTTGGTACCATCTTTCTAAGATTCCATATGTATGCATTGGTATACAATATTTATCTTTCTCTTTCTGACTTACTTCACTCTGTGTAATAGGCTCTAGATTTATCCACCTCATTAGAACTGACTCAAATGGGTACTTTTTATGGTTGGGTAATATTCATTTGTGTACATGTACCACAATTTCTTTATCCATTCATCTGTTGATGGACATCTACGTTTATTCCATGTTCTAGCTATTGTAAATAGTGCTGCAATGAACACTGGGGTACATGTGTCTTTTTCAGTTTTGGTTTCCTCAGGGTATATGCCTAGGAGTTGGATTGCTGGGTCATATGGTGGTTTGTTCCTACTTTTTAAAGGAATCTCCATACTGTCTTCCATAGAGGCTGTATCAATTTACATTCCCACCAACAGTGCAAGAGGGTTCCCTTTTCTCCACACCCTCTCCAGCATTTATTGTTTGTAGACTTTTTGATGATGGCCATTCTGACCGGTGTGAGGTGATATCTCACTGTAGTTTTGATTTGTATTTCTCTAATAATGAGCAATGTTGAGCATCTTTTCATGTGTTTGTTAGCCATCTATGTCTTCTTCAGAGAAATGTCTGTTTAGATCTTTAGCCCACTTTTTGACTGGGTTGTTTTTCTGGTATTGAGTTGTATCAGCTGCTTGTATATTTTGGAAATTAATCTTTTGTCAGTTGTTTCATTTGCTATTATTTTCTCCCATTCTGAGGGTTGTCTTTTCACTTTGCTTATAGTTTGCTTTGTTGTGCAAAAGCTTTTAGGTTTAATCAGGTCCCGCTTGTTTACTTTTGTTTTTATTTCCATCATTCTAGGAGGTGGGTCATAGAGGATCTTGGTTTGATTTATGTCATCGAGTGTTCTGCCTATGTTTTCCTCTAAGAGTTTTATAGTTTCTGGTCTTACATTTAGGTCTTTAATCCATTTTGAGTTTATCTTTGTGTATGGTGTTAGGAAGTGTTCTAATTTCATTCTTTTACATGTAGCTGTCCAGTTTTTCCAGCACCACTTATTGAAGAGGCTGTCTTTGCCCCATTGTATATTCTTGCCTCCTTTGTCAAAAATAAGGTACCCATAGGTACATGTGGAGAAGGCAATGGCAACTCACTCCAGTACTCTTGCCTGGAAAATCCCATTGACGGAGGAGCCTGGTAGGCTGCAGTCCATGGGGTTGCGAAGAGTCAGATACGACTGAGTGACTTCACTTTCACACATTGGAGAAGGAAATGGCAACCCACTCCAGTGTTCTTGCCTGGAGAATCCCACGGATGGGGGAGCCTGGTGGGCTGCCGTCTACGGGGTTGCACAGAGTCAGATACGACTGAGGTGACTTAGCAGCAGCAGCAGCAGCATAGGTGCATGGCTTTACTTCTGGGCTTTCTATGTTGTTTCATTAGTCTATATTGTTCCGTTTTTGTGCCAGTACCATACTGTCTTGATGACTGTAGCTTTGCAGGATAATCTGAAGTCAGGAAGGTTGATTCCTCCAGCTCCATTCTTCTTTCTCAAGACTGCTTTGGCTATTAGGGGTCTTTTGTGCTTCCATGTGAGTTGTGAAATTTTTTGTTCTAGCTCTGTGAAAAATGCCTTTGGTAATTTGATAGGGTTCACAATGAATCTGTAGATTGCATTTGGTAGTACAGTCATTTTTACAATATTGATTCTTTCTACTCAGAAACATGGAATATCTCTCCATCTGTTTATGTCGTCTTTGATTTCTTTCATGGGTGTCTTATAATTTTCTGTATACAGTTCTTTTGTCTCCTTAGGTAGGCTTATTCCTAGATATTTTATTCTTTTTGTTGCAATGGTGAATAGGACTGATTCCTTAATTTCTCTTTCTGATTTTTCATTGTTAGTATATAGGAATGCAAGTGACTTCTGTGTATTGATTTTGTGTCCTGTGAATTTGCTAAATTCATTGATTAGCTCTAGTAATTTTCTGATAGTATCTTTAGGGTTTTCTTGTCATCTGTATCATGTCATCTATAAACAGTAAGAACTTTACTTCTTCTTTTCTGATATGGATTCCTTTTATTTCTTTTTCTTCTCTGATTGCTGTAACTAGGACTTCCAAAACTATGTTGAATTATAGTGGTGAGAGTAGACACCCTTGTCTTGTTCCTGATCTTAGGAGGAATGCTTTCAGTTCTTCACAATTGAGAATTATGTTTGCTGTGGGCTTATCATATATGGCCTTTTCTATGTTGAGTAAATGGTACTTCTATGCCCATTTTTTGAAGAGTTTTAATCATAAATGGGTGCTGAATTTTGTCAAAGGCCTTTTCTGCATCCATTGAGATTATCACATAGTTTTTATCTTTCAGTTTGTTAATATGGTGTAACACATTGATTGACTTGCATATATTGAAGATTTCTTGCATCCCTGGAATAAACCCAACTTGATCATGGTGTATGAACTTTTTAATATGTTGTTGAATTATGTTTGCTAGAATTTTGTTGAGGATTTTTGCATATATGTTCATCAGTGATATTGGCCTGTAGTTTTCTTTTTTAGTGTTGTCTTTGTCTGGTTTTGGTATTGGGGTGATGGTGGCTGTGTAGAATGAGTTTGGAAGTGTTCCTTCCTCTGCAATTTTTTGAAAGAGGTTTAGAAGGATAGGCATTAGCTCTGCTCTAAATGCTTGACAGAATTCACCTGTGAAGCCATCTGGTCCTGGGCTGTTTTTTGGGAGATTTCTGATTACAGTTTTTATTTCAGTGCTTGTAATTGGGTTGTTCATAATTTCTATTTCTTCCTGGTTCAGTCTTGGAAAATTGAACTTTTCTAAGAATCTGTCCATTTCTTCCAGGTTGTCCATTTTATTGCCATATAGTTGTTTATAACAGTCTCTTATCATCCTTTGTATTTCTGCCCTGTCTGTTGTAACCTCTCCTTTTTCTTTTCTAATTTTGTTGATTTGATTCTTCTCTCTCTTTTTTCCTTGATGAGTCTGGCTAAAGGTTTGCCAATTTTATCTTCTCAAAGAGCCAGATTTTAGTTTTATTAATCTTTATTATTGTTTCTTTCATTTCTTTTTCATTTATTTCTGCTCTGATCTTTATGATTTCTTTCCTTCTGCTAATTTTGGGGTTTTTAAGTTCTTTTTCCAGCTGTTTTAGGTGTAAAACACTCCCATTTCTTAAAGCAATCTGTAAGTTAATGTCTTTTTTTTTTTTTTTTTTGCTTCACCACTCGGCAGGCAGTCTTCAGTTAGCCGATCAGAGATTGAACCATGCCCCCTGCAATGAAAGCCTTCAGTCCTAAACACTGAACTGCCAGGGAATTCCCCAGGAAGTGGATGTTAAAATCCAAAGAAGTTTTTCAATCAAGTGTTGATTTATGAATTCTACCTCCCCAATAAACTAGAAGGCATATAGAGAGGCTACAATCAAAAGCACCAGAGGAAAGTGGTGCTATGGAAACAATTCATTTGTGTTTGGCATAGTGAAGATTCACTGCCAATTTGTAACAGTATGAATTCAATAACTTTTCAAAGCCAAAAATGAGGTTTGGACCAGAGCAGCTTTTCAAAGTAGCTTTTGCTGAGAACTAGTAGCTAATATCGGAGAAGGCAATGGCAACCCGCTCCAGTACTCTTGCCTGGAAAATCCCACAGACGGAGGAGCCTGGTAGGCTGCAGTCCATGGGGTCGCTAAGAGTCGGAATGACTGAGCGACTTTACTTTCACTTTTCACTTTCATGCATTGGAGAAGGAAATGGCAACCCACTCCAGTATTCTTGCCTGGAGAATCCCAGGGACAGAGGAGCCTAGTGGGCTGCCATCTATGGGGTCGCACAGAGTTGGACACGACTGAAGTGACTTAGCAGCAGTAGCTAATATAACATAAAAAAGCTGTTAGAGGTGGTAAAGAGATGCAATGTTTATGAATTAAAATATGACCTATCACTTGTTTTGCTAAAAGAAAGAAAAAGCACTGAGCTGAAGGCAAGATATTTTGCTTCATGTATTTACTCTTTCTTGAGATAACTTCATAAAAAGGAGATGGGGTTTATATTTTTGATGCTTAACTTCAACCATCTATAAATGACAATATTACTTGTCCTACTCATTTCATGAGTCTGACAGAACGATAAGTAAAATAAGAGCTGCCAAATCATTGTTCAAAATGTAAAGAGACAGCAATGTAAGACATAATTATATTTTTTAAATTTGTAAGCATTTTTAAATGAAGTCATTTTAATGATGCCAATCCCACATGCCAAGTACACATTATTGATGAAGCAACTTAGTAATACTTTCTCAGCTCTTTATGGAATTATATTTATCAAAAAATATGAATATTTGCTTACCTGACAGTTCCTACTCATTTGGTTTCACTTTTATAACCTAATACTTATAATAAATCCAATATAAATCCACTTAAAAAGTGAAAATTTGGAACATTTTTTCATAAAATCACTAAAATCTCTGTCATTATATATCAAGCATATCTCAGTATTACTGAAAAGAGCTTTCAGTTTTATTCTAATTTTTTAAAAATATTTATTTTTATTTTATTTATTTGGCTGCATTAGGTCTTAGCTGCGGCATGCAGAATCTTCATTGCAG
Organism: Bubalus kerabau; assembly: GCF_029407905.1. Taxonomy (NCBI): domain Eukaryota; kingdom Metazoa; phylum Chordata; class Mammalia; order Artiodactyla; family Bovidae; genus Bubalus; species Bubalus kerabau. Next base: position 58,204,386 of record NC_073639.1, on the reverse strand, counting down.
CATGCAGGATCTTTAGTTGCACATGTGGGATCCCTGACCAGAGACTGAACCTGGGCCCTCTGCATTGTGAGCATGGAGTCTTAGCCACTGGATCACCAGGGAAGTCGCAGAGTTTTCAGTTTTAAATAAATAAGTTTCATAAAATAAATGAACTTCCTATTTTTTTATCTTTCTTTTTTAAAATTATTTTTTAGTTGAAGGATAAATGCTTTACAGAACTGTGTTGGTTTCTACCAAACATCAACATGATGAATATCCCATTACTGACAGACAAACTAAAAAGTAAAAAACATTAATGATTTCAAACAAAAGCAATAACCATATTCTCGTCCCATTAGATATCTCAACTTACCTCATCTCCCTTCAAAACTTCAGTGCCGTCATATTCACGGGTCTGACTTGTCTTCACTGACACTTCTCTCTCTAGGTTGGCTAACTTTTCCTTTGCTTCTTGAAGTTCCTCAGCTTTGGCTTCTTTTTTACGAGAAATGATAGATGCCTAATTAAGCATTAAATAAGAATGTAAAATGAGACAATCAACTTTCTATTATTTTCTGAAATTATGTATTTTTTAGATTTTACTGACTGAGCTAAATTTTCATATCAGGTTGACTTCTGATAATACCCTTTGCCCTACTACCTGCTATCATGAGTTTTATATTTAGTATGAGTATGCTATACACACACACACACACACATATATATACACATATCCCCTTCACAGATCACTGCCTTGTCATGGCAGAGAGGCTTGCATAACTCTGAATCTATAAGCCATGCCATGCAGGGCCACTCAAGATGGGCAGATCTTAGCAGAGAGTTCTGACAAAAAGTGATGCACTGGAGAAGGGAATGGCAAACCATCCCAGTATACTTGCCATGAGAACCTCATGAACTGTATAAAAGGCCAAAAAGATATGACACCAAAAGATGAGTCCCTTGGGTGTGAAGGTGTCCAATATGCTACTGGGGAAGAATGGAGAAGAATTACCAAGAGACCCAGAATGAATGAAGAGGCTGGGCCAAGGCAGATATAACATTCAATTGTGGATGTGTCTGCTGATGAAAGTAAAATCCAGTGCTGCAAAGAACAGTACTGTATAGGAACCTGGAATGTTAGGTCCATGAATCAAGGAAAATTGGATGTGGTCAAGCAGGAGATGGTAGGAATAAACATCGACATCCTAGGAATCAGTGAACTAAAATTGACGGGAATGGGCAAATTTAGTTCAGATGACCATTATAACTACTACTGTAGGCAAGAATCCCATAGAAGAAATGGAGTAGCCCATATAATCGACAAAAGAGTCAAAAATATGGTACTTGGGTGCAACGTCAAAAATGACAGAATGATCTCTGTTTCCAAGGCAAGCCATTCAATATCACAGTAATTCAAGTCTCTGCCCCTACCACCGATGCTGAAGAAACTGAAGTTGATCATCTCTATAAAGGCCTGGAAGACCTTCTAGAACTAACACCTAAAAAAGATATTCTATTCATCATCAGGGATTGGAATGTAAAAGTAGGAAGTCAAGATAAACCTGGAGTAACAGGCAAGCTTGGCCTTGGAGAACAAAATGAAGCAGGGCAAAGGTTAACTGAATTCTGCCAAGAGAATGCACAAGTCATAGCAAATACCTTTTTTCAACAACACGAAAGACAGCTTTACACATGGATACCACCAAATGTTCAATACCAAAATCAAATTGATTACATTCTTTGTAGACAAAGATGTAGGAGAAGCTGCATACAGTCAGCAAAAACAAGACCTGGAGCTGACTGTGGCTCAGATCATCAGCTTCTCACAGCAAATTCAGGCTTAAACTAAAGAAAGCTGGGAAAAACACTAGGCCAGCCAGGTACGACTTGAATCCATATGAATTCACAGTAAAGGTAACCAATAGATTCAAGGGACTAGATCTAGCTAACGATGTGCCTGAAGTCCGTAATATCGTACAGGAGGCGGTGAACAAAACCATCCCAAAGAAAAAGAAAAGCAAGAAGGCAAAGTGGTTATCTGAGGAGGCTTTACAAATAGCAGAAGAATGAAGAGAAGTGAAAAAGCAAGGGAGAGAGGAGAAAGGTACATTCAATTAAAATCAGAGTTCCAAAAAATAGCTAGAAGAGACAAGAAGGACTTCTTCGATGAACAATGCTTAATAATAGAAGGAAACAACAAAAGGGGAAAGATTAGAGATCTCCTCAGGAAAATTGGAAACATCAAGGAAGAATTCCACCCAAAGATGGGCACAATAAAGGGTAAAAATGGTAGAGACCCAGTAGATGCTGAAGAGATCAAGAAGAGATGAAAAGAATCCATCGAAGAGCTGTATAAAAAAGATCTTAATGAACTGGATTACTATGATGGTGTGGTTAGTCACCCAGAGCCAGACATTCTGGAGTGCGAAGTCAAGTGGACCTTAAGAAGCACTGCTGTTAATAAAGCTGCTGCTGCTACTGCTGCTAAGTCGCTTCAGTCATGTCCAACTCTGTGCAACCCCATAGACAGCAGTCCACCAGGCTCCCCCATCCCTGGGATTCTCCAGGCAAGAACACTGGAGTGGGTTGCCATTTCCTTCTCCAATGTGTGAAAGTGAAGTCACTCAATCGTGTCCGACTCTTAGCGACCCCATGGACTGCAGCCTACCAGGCTCCTCCATCCATGGGATTTTCCAGACAAGAGTGCTGGAGCGGGTTGCCATAAAGCTAGTAGATGCAATGAAATTCCAGCAGAACTATTCAAACCCCTAAAGGATGATGCCATCAAGGTTTGGCATTCATTGCAGAACAATGCCTGCAATATAGCTGCTGCCATTCCCTAAGGACAAAGGGATGGGAAAATGTAGGATGCTGGCCCCAGATAGCTGTGTTAGTTGCTCAGTCATGTCTAACTCTTGGTGACCCTATGGACTGTAGCCCACCAGGCTCCTCTGTCCATGGAATTCTTCAGCCAAGAATACTGAAGTGGGTGGCCATTCCCTTCTCCAGGGGATCTTCCTGACCCAAGGATCGAATCTGGGTCTCCTGCATTGCAGACAGATTCTTTACCATCTGAGCCACCAGGGAAGCCCTTGGCATTCATTATGTTAGCAAATCTGGAAGACCCAGCAAGAGCCACAGGACTGGAAAAGGTCAATCCTCTCACCCCAATTCTCAAGAAGGGTAGTACCAAAGAATGTGCTAACCATCAGACAATTGCACTCATTTCCCATGGTAGTAAGGTCATGCTTAAAATCTTGCATGCTAGGCTTCAGCATTATGTGAACCAAAAACTTCCAGATGTCCAAGTTAGGTTTAGAAAAGGAAGAGGAACTAAAGATCAAATTCACTGGATTATAGAAAAAGCAAGGGAATTTCAGAAAAACATCTATCTCTGTTTCACTGACTTAGCTGAAGCCTTTGACTATGTAGATCATTACAAACTGTGGAAAAAAAAGAAAGTTCTTAGAGAGATGGGAATACCAGACCATCTCACCTGTCTCCTGAGAAATCTGTATGCGGATCAAGAAGCAACAGTTAGAACCCTGTATGAAATAAATGATTGGTTCAAGATTGAGAAAGGAGTACAACAGGTCTGTCTGCTGTCACCTTGTTTGTTTAATCTATTGCTTGTGAGCACATCACAAGAAGTGCTGGGCTGGATGAGTTACAAGCTGGAATCAAGATAGGCAGGAGAAACATCAATAACCTCAGATATGCACATGATACCACTCTAATGGCAGAAAGCAAAGAGGAACTAAAGAGCTTCTTGATGAGGGTAAAGGCGGAAAATGAGCCAGCTTAAGACTAAATATTAAAAAAACTAAGATCATGGTATCCAGCCCCATTACTGCATGGCAAACAGAAGAGGAAAAGGTGGAAGTAGTGACAGATTTCCTCTTCTTGGGCTCCAAAATAACTGCAGATGGTGACTGCAGCCATGAAATCAGAAGACACGTGCTTCTTGGCAGGAAAGCAATGATAAACCTAGAGAGAGCATTGAAAAGCAGAGACATTACTCTGCTAACAAAGGTCCATATAGTCAAGGCTATGGTCTTCCCAGTGGTCACATTTGGTTGTGAGAGCTGGACCGTAAAGAAGACAGAATGCCAAAGAACTATGATGCCTTCAAACTATGGTGCTGGAGAAGACTCCTGAAAATCCCTTGGATAGTAAGATCAAACCAGTGAATCTTAAGGGAGATCAACTCTGAATATTCACTGGAAGGACTGATGCTGAAGCAAAAGCTCCAGTATTTTGGTCATCTGATGCACACAGACGACTCATTGGAAGTCTCTGATGCTGGGCAAGATTGAGGGCAGAAGAACAGGTCATCAGAGGATGAGATGTAATGAACATGAACTTGGGCAAACTCTGGGAGATGCTGAGGGACAGGGAGGCCTGGCATGCTACAGTCCATGGGGTCACAAAGAGTCAGACATAACTGGGCGACTAAACAACAACAATAATATACACATATATGTATATTTATATATGTATCTGGCTGCACCACATGGCTTGTGGGATCTTATCTTCCCTGCTGCTGCTAAGTCGCTTCAGTCGTGTCCGACTCTGTGCAACCCCATAGACGGCAGCCCACCAAGGCCCCACCATCCCTGGGATTCTCCAGGCAAGAACACTGGAGTGGGTTGCCATTTCCTTCTATCAGGGGTTGAACCTGGGCCCCGGCAGCGAAAGCACCAAGTTCAAACCACTACCCCCCACCATGAGGGAATCCCCTGCAATGTGCATTAAATAGCAACCTTAAAACATTTTGGAAGGCGAAATATAGAATATATCAGCAGAGAAACAGAAATGCAATAGTAATAAAAAATATTAAAATCTTGTCAACTAACATTGAAATGCTAATGAAAATATCTTCTAGGTAAACCCAGAAGCTAACACTAAGTCTTCTGTTTTTCTGTATGGTTGGTTTCCTTTCACAGGAATAAAACAAGAATGCTTTATTCCCAAAACTACAATACAGATCATCCTATCTAAATTCAATATCCATACTTTTAAAATAAAATGTTAAAACACTTATTATATTTGGGGCATTCTAATAAATAAAATGCAGATTGAAAATTAAACATCTGATTCACCAGAATTATGCAAATGTTTACACAACCCAGATGGCTGCTCTTAGCCATAAATGCAGCATTTATGGATAATGTAGCATTAGCAACTTGTGGGGGATTTCCTTAAATGAACCACGACTGTACTAGTTTAAGAAAGACATTAGCCAAACTGTCTTCTCCAGTGAAATAGTACAAATATTTTTATCAAACAAATTTTATAAGAGAGGGAAATGTTTAGTGCAAACCCTTTAAACAATTCTCCGTTTAAAAAATGAAAATACACGTGATATGAAAATACAGATGTTCAACCTTGCTTATAGTAAGATTATGTGAAAAGATGATCAACCTTATTTATAGTAAGATAAACATTAAAACTATCATAAAATACCATTTCTTATCTACAAGGATAGCAAAAATCTAAAAGTTTGACAACATACTCTACTGGTGAGGCTGTAAGGAAATAGGCACTCTCATATACTGCCACAGGGATGTAAAATGCTAAAACCCCTATGAAAAGAAATTTGGCAATATCTAGCAAACTTACATACGCAATTACTGTTTGATGTAGCAATCTCACTTCTGAGACTATATCCCAAAGACACACTGACAAAAAAAGCAAAGACATAAACAAAAAGCTATTTATTGATGTATGATTGGCAACAGCACAAGAATGGCAACAACCCAAATGTTCATCAACTGGGGACTGGTTGAATAAACTGTGATATACCTACTCCATACCCAATGGAGTATGTCTGTGAACAGAAATAAGCATCCACTACAGTGGATACAAAATGGACAGATAATAACAAGTGTTGGTACAAATGTGGAGAAAGCAGAACCTTCATAAACTGTTGGTGGCAATATAAAGTGGTATAGCTTCTTTGGAAAGTAGTCTGGCATTTCCTCAAAATGTTACATACAGAATTATCATTGAACCAATAATTGCACTCCTACAAGTATACTCATGAGACATGAAAATTTATTTTCAAACAAAGACTTGTATAAGAATATTCCTACCAGCATTATTTATAATAGCCAAAAAAGTAGGGACAACCCAAATGCTCATTAATTGACGAACAGAAAAACAAAATGTGATATATCTGTATAATGGAATATTATTCAGTAATAAAAAGGTTTAAGCATGTAGAAATACATGTTAACAACATAAAGCGAAAGTGTCAGTCGTTCAGTCATGTCTGACTCTTTGGAACCCTATTGACTGTAGCCTGCCATGCTCCTCTGTCTGTGGAAGTCTCCAGGCAAGAATACTGGACTAGGTTGCCTTTCCCTTCCCTAGGGGATCTTCCTGACCCAGAGATGGAACCCTGGTCTCCTACACAGAAGGAAATTCTTTATTGTCTGAGTCACCATACATGAAGGAACTTTAAAAACAGTATCCTAAGTATAAGAAGCCAGTCACAAAGGACGACATATCATATGATCCCATTTATATGAAATGTCCACAACAGGGAAATTTACAGAGCTAGTTTGGTCTTTTGTAGTTGACTGGGGCTGAGGATCTGGGGGAAAATGGGAAGTGACTGCTAATGGGTTCAGGGTTTCTTTTTTGACATGATAAAAATGTTCTAAAATTGATTGGGTAATGGTTGTACAGCTCTGATACTAAATATCATTGAATTTACACCTTAAATGGGTGAATTGTATAGTATGCGAATTGTATCTCAACAAAGTTATAAAGGAATAAAGATTATTCTACTATACTATTCAATAGCATATATCGAGAAAAAAAGCACTGTGAACAAAAGTGTGTATAATATGCTCTTCTTCCTCTAAGGATGGAAACATATGAATATATGTATATATAATATTATTTTTAGTGTAATAATAAACTTGTGTGTAACATATGGATTAAAGCAAATGATGAATAATGTTGATGTCATTAGGGGATTTGGTTCCCAGGAGAATAGACAACCCTGCACTTTCAAGACACAGATTCCAGTGTCTAGTCATGGGTCAATTTAAAAGGATGAAGAATATCCGCCGTTGGTCACACTACAGGAGGCCAGGGACCATCACATTAAAGTGTGTGGGGCTTTTCCATCCAGAGCAAACAAGTGGGAAGTGGGGTTTACTGTGGGATGTCATAAACCACAGAGAGATTAACCTAATCATCCTGGCTCTTTTCCACACTCTATCCTGCAGGACAAACATCCTCTAAGCAGTCAGCGAAAGAGTGCTTGGAAAAGAGTCATAATAATTACCCAATATTTTCTGGATAGAGCTTTATATACTCCTCTACATATTTCTTTCACTCTAAAGTTGTTCTCTGAGGAGCCGATGTCTTATTCTAATCATGAGCCGTGCTTCTCTGCTCTGATATAAGGCCATCTACTCAGCAGGAATGAATATCGTGGAATTTAGTCTTATTCAGAGAAGCTATATCAAAAAGACTGCTTGCCATAAATAATTGAGCAAGACTGCTTTTCTATAAACAAATATTGGTCAGAATAGTCCTGTCTGACAGCAAAGTAAAGATAAAAAAGAAGCTGGCCTAACTTCAACTCCTCTATACTCCAGGGAATGGCAAAATACCAACTAGAAAGTATTCTTAAAAAAAAAACAACCTGTTCAAGTTTCTAGTTCTAATATATAGGAAATACAGGACACAGAGGAACATTTTAAAAGGACACCATTCAGTTGCAATCAGCAAAACATCAACTATGGGAAATGCTATAGGAAAAGTAAATTTCTTCAATAAAAAATTACAAAAAAATTATTAAATAAATGCATAAATAAGTAAGGAAGAGAGTCTATAGATTAAGAGAGATTTAAACATCAAACAAATGCAATGTATAAACCCTGTATGGATCCTACTTAAAATAAAGCAACTAAAAAAAGAAAAAGAGATCAGGAAATCTGAACATGGACTGGATATCTGCCAGTATTAAGGAATTATTAAAAATTTTAAATATGGTATGTTGTTAAGCTTTTTAAAAGCTTTTATTTTTTAGAGATACATTCTGAAATATTTACATGTGAAATAATATGAAACCTTAGATTTACTTCAAATAATCCAGATGTGGCTGGGGGCTATAGATGGAATAAGAATGGCCATGATAGCTATAGCTGAAGGACACACAAGGATTTATTTAGACTATTTTCTCTACCTTTGTATATGATCAAATTTTTCCATTATAAAAAGGTTTTCCAAAAATTCTAGCATCCTTGAATAATGCTTTGTTATGTAGCTCAGTATTTTCAAATTAGCTGTCATTTGAATCTTCTGTCTAGCAATACGTAACAACATATACATCCTCATGATTTAATACTTCTGTATAAAATGATAAATCTCTTAGCCCTAACATTTAATTTATTCTGTATTATTTCAAGCTAACTTTAAACCTGAAAAAGTATATTGCCTTTAGTTCATTAGGACTTCCCTTCTGGCTCAAGCAGTAAAGAATCTGCCTACATTGTAGGAGACACCTAGGTTCAATCCCTGGATTGGGAAGATCCCTGGAGAAGGGCATGGCTACTCACTCCAATATTCTTGCTTGGAGAATTCCATGGACAGAGGAGCCTGGTGGGCTACAGTCCATGGGATCACTGAGTCAGACACGAACGACTGAGCTGCTAACACTTTGACTTTAGTTCATTAAAGATTTTAAATATTTATTTCTATCACTTGAGGTAAGCATTCACATAAAAAACTCAAATTTCACACTCACAGATATAAACACAAAGAGCTCTCACCACAGTTGGCAGATACTGAGGTAGCTGACAAAAAAGATCTTCACGACCCAGATAATCACGATGGTGTGATCACTCACCTAGAACCAGACATCCTGGAATGTGAAGTCAAGTGGGCCTTAGAAAGCATCACTACGAACAAAGCTAGTGGAGGTGATGGAATTCCAGTTGAGCTATTTCAAACCCTGAAAGATGATGCTGTGAAAGTGCTGCACTCAATATGCCAGCAAATTTGGAAACCTCAGCAGTGGCCACAGGACTGGAAAAGGTCAGTTGTCATTCCAATCCCAAAGAAAGGCAATGCCAAAGAATGCTCAAACTACCGCACAATTGCACTCATCTCACACGCTAGTAAAGTAATGCTCAAAATTCTCCAAGCCAGGCTTCAGCAATACGTGAACCGTGAACTTCCAGATGTTCAAGCTGGTTTTAGAAAAGGCAGAGGAACCAGAGATCAAATTGCGAACATCCGCTGGATCATCGAAAAAGCAAGAGAGTTCCAGAAAAACATCTATTTCTGCTTTATTGACTATGTCAAAGCCTTTGACTGTGTGGATCACAATAAACTGTGGAAAATTCTGAAAGAGATGGGAATATCAGACCACCTGACCTGCCTCTTGAGAAATTTGTATGCAGGTCAGGAAGCAACAGTTAGAACTGGACATGGAACAACAGACTGGTTCCAAATAGGAAAAGGAGTACGTCAAGGCTGTATATTCTCACCCTGCTTATTTAACTTCTATGTAGAGTACATCATGAGAAACGCTGGGCTGGAAGAAGCACAAGCTGGAATCAAGATTGCAGGGAGAAATTTCAATAACCTCAGATATGCAGATGACACCACCCTTATGGCAGAAAGTGAAGAGGAACTAAAGGGCCTCTTGATGAAGGTGAAAGAGGAGAGTGAAAAAGTTGGCTTAAAGCTCAACATTCAGAAAACTAAGATTATGGCATCTGGTCCCATCACTTCATGGGAAATAGATGGGGAAGCAGTGGAAACAGTGTCAGACTTTATTTTGGGGGGCTCCAAAATCACTGCAGATGGTGACTGCAGCCATGAAATTAAAAGACGCTTACTCCTTGGAAGGAAAGTTATGACCAACCTAGATAGTATATTCAAAAGCAGAGACATTACTGTGCCAACAAAGGTCCGTCTAGTCAAGGCTATGGTTTTTCCAGTGGTCATGTATGGATGTGAGAGTTGGACTGTGAAGAATGCTAGGCTGAGCGCCGAAGAATTGATGCTTTTGAACTGTGGTGTTGGAGAAGACTCTTGAGAGTCCCTTGGACTGCAAGGAGATCCAACCAGTCTATTCTGAAGGAGATCAGCCCTGGGATTTCTTTGGAAGGACTGATGCTAAAGCTGAAACTCCAGTACTTTGGCCACCTCATGCATGGCCAAAGTACTGTTGACTCAAGAGTTGACTCATTGGAAAAGACTCTGATGCTGGAAAGGGTTGGGGGCAGGAGGAGAAGGGGACAACAGAGGATGAGATGGCTGGATGTCATCACTGACTCGATGGGCATGGGTCTGAGTGAACTCCAGGAGTTGGTGATGGACAGGGAGGCCTGGTGTGCTGCAATTCATGGGGTTGCAAAGAGTCGGACACGACTGAGCGACTGAACTGAACTGAACTGAGGAAGCTGAGCATTATCAGATATATCAGATTTCAGACTTGAACATGCATCTTTGTGGCTTTTCCAGAAATTTTCTGATTTAATCTGGAGATTAACAATGACAGAAGAACATTTATTCTTTACTTCCTTCTCACTTTAAGACTATAGATAACACAGACCATGGTGTTTATGAAGATATTCACCAACAAGATTACAGATCAAAGTATGTGAGCCAAAAAGAGTGGTCTTATGTGTATTAGCTTCCCTGGTGGCTCAGAGGTTAAAGTGTCTGCCTCCAATGCGGGAGACCCGGGTTCAATCCCTGGGTCGTGAAGATTCCTTGGAGAAGGAACTGGTAACCCACTCCAGTATTCTTGCCTGGAGAATCCCATGGACGGAGAAGCCTGGTAGGCTACAGTCCATGGAGTCACTAAGAATCAGACACGACTGAGCGACTTCACTTCACTTAAGTGTGTTGTTGGGCTTCCCTGGTAGCTCAGACAATAAAGAATCCGCCTGCAATGCAGGAGACATGGGTTTGTGAGTCAAAAAGAGAGGTCTTACCTGTTGCCTATATAGTGACAGTTTGCCTTCAATTGGTTCATTTCTCATCATTTTCTTTTCAATCAGCTGATTGATCTGTGTGTTTATTTCATTTATCTAAAACAGTATGAAAATAAAAAAGGTTAAAACTATGGCTATGATTACCTAAATTAAGGGACATCTGGTCAAACAAAGCTTTGAATTGACAGTTGTTATTATCAGTGATTTTGATAGGAGGATCAGTCCTATTAATACCATTGATGGGCTGTTACAATTACTTTGAGACAATCTGCATTTCATGGTTCATGCTACGTATTTACAGAATTGGATTAGTTACATGGATTTAACCATCCATGTCTAAATTATCCTATTCTACATGAAGTATTTAAATTATTTTTAAAGACAATTTCTAAAAATCTGAAGTTATCCCTTCACCTAGGCTGTGACTTTTCAAGTAATTAAGTGATTAAACAGATCTGGACTAACATTACCCAGGGATTTAGTACAAGGAATTTACGAATCCAGCTGAGAGTTGACTTGAATGACATCTAAAAACGCTTTCTGTTTGAATGAATGATCTGTGATTCTGTAACAGCTGTCATTTATCCCATTCATTAATCTAAACTTTTCTCAAATGTAATAAAACTGAATAAAGGCAATAGAAGCATATAGTCCTATAAGTTTTTTTTTTAATTATATGACTTTCAGTATAACTATCCTTTGAAAAGACTAGAATTTTCCTGCTAATCCTATGATATTAAATTTAAGCCAAATCTGAGTTGGACAACTAATTTCTATACATAAATTAAAAGAATTATCTATTTAATTGCAGTGGCTATTAAGCCTATTAATGTCAAAATCCTTCAATCAATTTTCATGATATTTAATTATTATTTAAATAAATAAACACTTGATTAGTATTTTATTTTTAAGAAACAAAAATGCTATGATATTAGGTTTCAATGAACATTACAAGAAAGTTTAATAATTCCAAAGCAGGCATAAAAAGCTAATAAAAAACATTAGCTTTAAGTACAAAATTGCTATATTATTTTTGGAAATAAAAAGTAATCATTTAAAATATTTTTTAAAATTTGTCATCTAAATGATTATATTATAAACATATAAACCTATGAGTCAACCATATGCATTAATTTATTTCTCCAAGTTACCCAGTTTCCTAATCAGTTGTGGATTAAGAAACAACATAATGTGTTATAATTTCACATAAAGAACAATTCCTTATAAGAGCTGTCAACTCTTAGCACAGGTTAATTTCAGAGTCAAGAACAGAACACTATAGAAGCAGTTCACATAATTTTCATGGGACTGGAGATGAGATAAAATTGGGAGCTTATAAAAAAAAGGTGATTGTTACTTACTTTAGATTCAAGTTCAAGAAGATCAGAATGGCCCATAGCAGGCTCTGAAACCACTTTTTGTAAAAAATGTAATTCTTTTTTCTTGTTCTCTAATTCTTTAGGAAATTTTTCAGTTACCATATATGAATTAAACTTTATCTCCTCCTCTAGCCTCTTCATTAAACCTATGAAAATTAAATAAGTGATTATTCAGCCCAACAGAGTAGGTACAGTGATGCTTTCTGTATTTTAAAACATAAAACCTGGAGACAGTAGGTCTGATTCTGTGACCCCACGGACTGTAGCCCACAGGTTCCTCTGTCCAAGGAATTTTCCAGGCAAGAATACTGCAGTGGGCTGCCATTACAGAACAATAAAGGATTGGCCACTGAAACTTTTTGAGGTTAATCAGAATGATAATAAAGGACAATTTACATAGAAGAATATTTAAATTACAGAAAAAGTAATATTATGATATTCCCAAATTACCATCTAATTCTTTTATACTCCACATTATGCAAAAATAACATTTACAGAGCCAAATATAGTGCTGGATCCTATTTTGTCTTCTATGTATTTAAGGAACCCATGAACCAAATGACAACACAAATGAAATCTAATCCAGTTTACTTCCTCTGTAAGTAGTCATTTATTCTTCTTCTTTTGCAGTACTTATGCAATTTATATTTCTATTCTAATACTTCAGTAATAATAACAGTAATAATATATTGTAATTTTTAGGTTTAAACTAATGAAGACATTATTAAAGGTACAAGTTAAATTCTGAAAAAGAGAAATTATCTACATTCATAAACATTTTCAGCTTTCCACATTTGGTAGTTTTGATTTTACAAAGTATTAAGTTTACAGTTAAGTGACAAATTATATTTTTAAGATTTGATAGTTTTCTTATTCTGGCAGAGAGCACAATTGTACACATACACAGATTTTCAGTGAATAATGATTTTGTTATAAATTCCCAGCCTCAAGAGCTTTAAAAAGTTTATTTCAGATCTTTCCATTACACATCTACAAATTCTGGCTTGACTTTTTAAAACACTGGATTTCCGGTTTAAGTAATCTACGTACGTAGATTGCATAATAAATTTGGATCAAAGCCTTAAAATTATTTTTAGTTTTCCTGAGCTAACCATGTATTAATGGGTAAAAATTTATTAATGGCAAATTCATGAGTTTTCCATTCATCCCTACAATTTCCCATCTCTTTTTTTAGGGACTGGGGAATGGAAGGGAAGAGAGTGTTTCATGAATCACTATAATTAGGCAATCATTCCTATATGGTTTCCAATTAACTCTAAACCCTGGCTTCTTTGGGTGTTAGATGACCAGTTTTTCCATCTTCAAGTTCTTAAAACATACCGCCTATAATCCAGAGATGCAAGAAATAAAGTCTAAAATGTTTTTAAAAGATTTTAAATTCTTAAATATTATTTTGCCTGTTTAAAAAAGTTCCTAATTCTAGAAAATACAAACTAATCTATAGTAACAGAAAGCAGGTCAATGGTTGTCTGAGGAGGGTGAGAGGGACAGGAATGAGACATTACAAAGGAAACGTTTTACAGTGATGGATATAGCAATATTTATATTTTGATTAAGATGATAGTTTCATCAGGGTACACATATGTCAATACTTAACAAGTGTATACTCTAAACATTTGCAGTTGATGTGAGAGTTGGACTGTGAAGAAGGCTGAGCGCCGAAGAATTGATGCTTTTGAACTGTGGTGTTGGAGAAGACTCTTGAGAGTCCCTTGGACTGCAAGGAGATCCAACCAGTCCACTCTGAAGGAGATCAGCCCTGGGATTTCTTTGGAAGGAATGATGCTAAAGCTGAAATTCCAGTACTTTGGCCACCTCATGCGAAGAGTTGACTCACTGGAAAAGACTCTGATGCTTGGAGGGACTGGGGGCAGGAGGAGAAGGGGACGACAGAGGATGAGATGGCTGGATGGCATCACTGACTCGATGGACTTGAGTCTGAGTGAACTCCGGGAGTTGGTGATGGACAGGGAGGCCTGGCGTGCTGTGATTCATGGGGTCGCAGAGTCAGACACGACTGAGCGACTGATCTGATCTGATATATCCATTTAACCTCAGTAAAGCTGAGATAAGGTCAACATAAAAACAGTTTCTGTCACATATTAAATCCTTCTCTTAAAAATTTTAACTTATACTTTGAAAAGTGGGCATATTTCTAAGCAGTTTTAAAAAAATTATCTTTCAAAATCCTGGTGAACATGTATATGTATGGCTGAGTCCCCTCACTGTTCACCTGAAACTACCACAACATTGTTAATTGACTATACCCCAATACAAAACAAAAAGTTCGATAAAAACATGCTGATGAGATAAATATAAGGTCACTAAGATCTTAGCAAACATTGTGATTAAAAACCCTCTGAAAACATCTTGCTGATCCTTTTACAACTGAATAAGAAGCTTCTTTTATATAACAAATCTCAGGAATATGTAGAATATAAAGATTAATTAACTTCAGTGAATGTTTTATAATATGGCTATTAGTCAGAAAAAATACAAATTACACTGTGACACTAAAAATACTTTCATGTTATTTAAGCAAATAGAATTTTTTTGTAAGCCATTTTTTGTTACTAAAATATTTAGATGGACCTTATTAAACTAAATACCTGAAGCAATTGAACATCTGTTTAATTTACTCTTTTCCTAGTCTGCTGAATATAATCCTTAAGACTCTGCTTCCCAGAACAATGTCAACAAAGCAGGGACTGAACTTCCTGCTCCCCATTCCCTGTCAACCCACTAAAAACACATATTGCACAAATAATACCTTATTTCAATATTTTTAGCAGTTCTTTCTTCTTTGATTCCCCTCCTACCTGTGGAAAAGATAATTTCCTTCCTATGCAGGGTTAGGGTCTCTACTTCCTCCTCCCAACTATTTAACAGATTATTTAATAAATGCTTACTGTGCAAATCTGTGTGCTAAGGCCTGAAAATAGAATAATTATGACTTCGTGACTAGCCCAGAGTTTAGCTGACTCAGTCAGGTATGCCAACAATTAACATGTTATGGTAACTGCTGTAGAACATTCAATGAAATACCTGGGATACAATGGGAGCACACAGGAAAGGTTGCTACCAGTTCTCACCTTTTCCTCCCAAATCTTCACATCTTCCTTGGTCTGACTGACTCTTCAGTAATGTAAACACCACTACACGACTACCGTCCCTCAATCTATGCATAGATTTCTCAATCATTCCCACACTCCCTCCCTTGCCTTCTTTTCAAAGACAAGCAGTCAGAATAAGCCTGGCCTTTTATCTCTACTTTCTCCATCATCTGCTCAGCCCACAGCATTGTTGTTTCAGTCACTGTGCTTTAGCATGGAATGTCTTCCATTCCTCCACCTCTGCAGCATTAAGTTACTCAATCACCACACCTTCAGGAAGCCATTTGACTCTGTGTGAGAGCAGCTCAGACGGTAAAGAATCTGCCCACAATGCAGGAGACCCAGGTTCAATCCCTGGGTTGGGAAGATTCCCTGGAGGAGGGCATGGCAACCCACTCCAGTATTCTTGTTCAGAGAATTCCATGAACAGAGGAGCCTGGCAGGTAACAGTCCATGGGGTTGCAAAGAGTCGGCATGACTGAGCAACTAACAGACGTGCTGGAGTTTGGTGTTCTTTACCTCTTTGTTTTCATCGAAGCTGGCTCCATCAGTTTATTTGTCATGCTGCATTATCACTGTCTACTGCTTGTCATTTCACCATTAGCCTGTGAGCACTTTAATAGAAATAGCTTTCCTTTCTATTCCCAGTACTTAGCACAGTACCGGACATGGAGCAGATGTTCAATAAACACTGAATTAATGAACTGGTTCTGAGCCAATTATTTCTATCACTACTTAGCAATACAATTGATTTTATTATTTAGCAGAATCTACTAAACCATCTCAAGAGATGCCCCAAAGAGAACAAATTTTATTTGTCCATTTTATTACTAAATATGTATTTCCTGCCCTCAAAATTCAATTTAGTCTATAAAGCCAAAGCAAAATAAAGTGTATCTGCTCAAATAAAAAATGAAATATTACTAACACTATAAATACCTTTGGATATTCTTAGTTACCAGAATTAAACCATAATAGCATGAAATATTTAACCTAATAAAATTGAGGATAACAGACACTGAAGAAACACATGTTCAAGCTAACATTTTAAATTGTAGTAAACTGTGCTGATCAATAAGTTATTTTTATGCTTACTAAATCTTTCAATTCTTCTACACATTGCTTTCATTTTCAAAAATTCACTATTAATGATAAGTTCTAAAAATTTCTTAGCAAAGATAGACCTATGCAAACAAATTTTTTGTTGATATTCATTTTTTTAAACAGATTATTTTATTTTATTTATTTATTTATTTACCTTACAATATTGTATTGGTTTTGCCATACATTTTTAAATGTGCATCATTTAATGAATTTCTGTTGAAGATTTATCTTAATTTTTTACACTAAAGATGTGAAGGAACCTACATCAAATCCAGAGAACATATACTAAAAAGTTATACTGTATATTGTACTAAGGAGTAAAAAAGCACTAAAAATTATTTTCTTTTGTCCTAACATTCTCCTAAAAAGTGAAAACCTAGTGAATAAAGAATCAAATGATGCCAACAACTTCATGCACAGCAACTTCCTGGTATTGCTTGAATCTGAATTTATGACTGAGAGGAGTGAGAGATTTCATATGGTTAAACAACTCAGTCATGTCTGACTCTTTGCAACCCCATGGACTGTAGCCTACCAGGCTCCTCTGTCCATGGAATTCTCCAGACAATAATATTGGAGTGGGTAGCCACTGCCTTCTCCAGGTGATCTTCCTGATCCAGGGATCCAGGGATCCAAACTCCTGCATTACAGGCAGATTCTTTACCATCTGAGCTACCAGGGAAGCCCAAGAGATTCTATGGAAAGTCATTAATTAACATGTATTAACCATATATTTTATGGGGAATACTATAGTGGTTTCTTACATATCAATTACATGTGCCATATTTCTTTGATTTTAAGATGCTATTAATTATAAGACATCAACTAAATTAACAAATACTTTGTGAAATGTATACATAAAGTGCAAGATATACCCCAACTGCAAAAACAATTAAAATGTTAAAGATCATGTGTCTAGAATCAAGGAAGTACTGTATTATCTCTTTAACAGATTTATTGAGATATAACTTACCATATAGCCATAAAATTCATCTACTTAAAGCATACGGTTCAATGGCTTTTAGTATATTCACAGAATTGTATGACTACTACAATCAATTTTACACCATTTCAATCAGGTTTCAAAAGAAGCCTCTATACCCACTAGCAGTCTCCTATCCCCCCGTCACCCACCCACCAACCAACACAGTTGTCCTCGCCTATAATTCCCCAGCCCTAGGCACTCATCATTGATTTCTGTCTCTATGTATTTGCTTATTCTGGAAATTTCATACAAATGGGATCACATAATAAGTTGTCTTTGTTTCACTTAGGATGATTTGAGAGTTCATCCATATTGTAGCATGTATCAATACTTCATTCCTTTTATTGTTGAATAAAATTCCATTGTATGGTTATGCTATAATTTGTTTATTCATTCATCAGTTTAGGGACATTGGTATTGTTTTTATATTTGGCTATTATGAAAAGACCCTGATGCTGGCAAAGATTGAAGGCAAGAGGAGAAGCAAGAGCAGCAGAGGATGAGATGGTTAGATAGCATCACTGATTCAATGGGTATGAATTTGAGCAAACTCCGGGAGAAAGTGAAGGACAGGGAAGCCTGCGTGCTGCAATCCATACAGCTGCAAAGAGCTGGACACGACTTTGCAACTGAACAACATTATGAACAATGCTGCTATGAACATGTGTGTACAAGTTTTTGTGTGGACATATGTTTTCAACTCTTTTGGGTAGATATCCAGGAATAAAACTGCTGAATCACATGGTAACTCTAGGTTTAACATTTCGAGGAACTGCCGAACTGTTTTCCAAAGTAGATGAATCATTTTACATTTCCACCAGCACTGAATGCAGGTTCCAATTTCTTCACAACCTTGTCAACACTTGTTATTGACTGTCTTTTTTATTATAGTCATTCTATGTATTATATATTAGAGTAGAATGTTTCCTAGAACACTTAAAAAATATCCTCCAAGAGCTGGATATTTACATTGAAATATTTCTCCAGTACAAATGAGAATTTTTTACTGCTCTGTCAGTTTACATCATCTCCCTTCTGATGAACAAAAACCTAGGATGGTTTTTAAAATGCCTAGGATGGGTTTGGTGGTATAATCTGGGATTGCTGTTCAGTCGCTCAGTCATGTCCAACTCTTTGCAACCTCATGGACTGCGGCACGCCAGGCTTCCCTGTCCTTCACTATCTCCCAGAGTTTGCTCAAACTCATGTTAAGTCGATGATGCCATACACCCATTTCATCCTCTGTTGCCCCCTTCTTCTCCTGCCATCCATCCATGTAAAGCTAATGTGATAACAGAGCCAGAGATACCCATTTCATTGGCACAACCCAAAATATGAAAAGCACTCAGTTTTAAGGCTCTAGCATTTTATTCTTTTTCTTTATAGCCCTGGCTGTAAAATGATATTTACACTTTTTCTGTCCAACTTTTTCATAGCATCCATTCTAAGTATTTTATACATTCACACACCAGAGAGCCTCCCTCCACCATGGTTTCCACTACCTTCACTCTCTGACAAAACACTGAAAGGGAATTAAAAGACCCTAGGTGAACACTTAAGGGTGTCTTCACCAGGCTGTCACTTACTAGCTAGGAAATGATGCCCCAAAATGCTGACCTATCGCTTGAGAATAATCAATTCCCATTAGTAAGGAAGACTACTGATTTAAACTAATATTCTCACTAATATGATCACCTATATCATACAGTAATTTCCACTTACTTTCAGGTGTTGCATCTGCTGCTGCATGTCGCATACTTTTCAGTTGATTTTGTATTCTTTGCAGTCTCTGCACTGCATGAAAGAGCTTTAAAATACAATTACATCTATTACTTGCTTATTCTGCTGAAACCTACCATTTATATAGACAAGCAATGAAAAATACAAGTTCTACATAATTCTTATAAAGAAAATAAATAATAACTAAGAAATTACTAAGCTAAGCCAAAAATGTAACTGGTTTGCTCAATACATTTTCAAGTAAAACTTAAAAAGCTTTTGGAAATGTTTTCTTTAGTTATTTGTTGAATTTGGTGATCAAGGAAAAATGCATGTTAAAGAAATATTTGTACTAGGCTTTTCTGTTAAAACATGGTTTTCTTAATTCCAAGGAATGCTAACATTCTCAGAAATGATGTTTGAGAATCAGAAAGTGAAGCTAAGTAACCATTCAGGGCACGGGCAAATGCAGCTTACTGCACTAATATTATGATGCCAAGCCAAGTTCCAGAAGAGCCAAAAACCTAAACTACCCGTTTAGTAGGAAATGAAGCTGATTTGAAATATCATTCTAATACACAAGTCCACTAGATTTTTAATAAAATAAAAGAAATACTTTTTGGCCAAATTATTTTTTTCTTTAAGGCAAAATCTAAAAATGTGGAGTATGTGTGATTTTGAGTCTTTTCATGATTTGCTTATTTGCCACTGGAGTAAAACATAAAAAATACCATGATTCATAGAATAAAATAGACATTCTCATACAGTCTGAATCTTAAGACACCCTTTAGAGATTCTAGAAGTTCTATTAACAGTTAATCTTACTGGTTAACATTACAGTGGATATTCTGTAATGCTGGAACAACATGAGTTAAGTACGGCCCAAAAGATAGTGCATAGATAGGCATGAAGAATAGAAACCCAAAAGATGGTTTTGTTTTTGCTGTTGGTACCATGCAATACTCTTAAAAAGAGTATTTCATCATGTTAACAAAGGGAAACAGGAATGTCCTCAATTCTAAAAATCTTCCTCTTAACACCTGAATGTCAGAAGGAACTATTTCTTTCATCATGACAATATAAACTTTTATGTGGGTACCTGATTTTTTTGTTCCTGTTTCTGTTGTGCAAGAAATTCTTCTCTCTCTTTCTCAACTCGAAGTTGCCTTGCTATTTTCAGCATCCTCTGATGATTCTGAACTGTCTCCACCTACAGTAAGGGAATAAGTAGTATATGTTACTGTCAGATTTAAGAGAGACATTAGCATGTCATGTGACTCAGACATTCACTTATCATTTCCTTTTGGTAAACAGCATTCCCTAGAGATGACACTAAAGTTTCAGACTCCAGGTCCTTGAAAGCTTTGGGCTACTGCCTAGGGAGATTCCCTTTCCGTTCATATTATTTGACTCCCTCTTCAGATGTACACTTATGCCTTGCTTAATCTTTACTTGCAATTTCTAATTCTTTGCAAGTTCTTGGGACTGAGGGTCAAAGTTTTACAGTGCTAATTCTTGTCTTACCCTTTTCTTCAAACGTTCAACTCTCTTAATAAGCTGATCCTTTTCTTCCTCCATTGCACTGATATCCTAAAAAGCAGTCAAGAAGACATTATAAGAAAAAATATTCTTTGTCTGTAGAATTCAGATAAGGTTTTTATATGATTACACATTTAGCACTTCCATCACTTATAACCAGAGCAGTAAGAAACAAAGATCCTCTTTTGGAAGAAGTGCATTTCTATTTACCACCCGCCCTTCCTCTCCAGGGTTCTTTATGCAGAGTAATTTATTTGGTAGCTTGGTATTCATTTAGAAAAGCAACAGGTTATAAAATAGTAAGGTGAAGCTGCCAACCAGCCCATTTGTGTTCTAATTCCAATATGGACACACGATTTTTCAAAAATCTTTTATAATGGATAGTGTGCAGGTCTAAAATCATGAACAACAGCTGCTGACATCCCATGTGCTCTGTTAAACACCAAACTTTATATTCTGTCAGTTTTCCAGTAAAATTATTTTTAAGGCTATGGTGTTTTCAATATATAAATTTGTGTCTGGTTTTGTCAATTAACCAATTCCCTTTCTAAAAATAAAAGATTTCAAAAAAAAATTTCCACCAGCTCCACAATATTTTCTAGTGAAAACAAAACAAGCAAAGAAATCCTTGCTAAACCCCAAAAACTAACAGGCTAACTCTCACAGTAATAATGAAAGGAAAAATACACATGGTGGTCAGCATTGCCAGGATCTGGGGAAACAGGGACTGTTACTATTGGTGGTATTGTACTGAAGAATAATTTCAAAAGTCTTAAAATAAATGTGCATACCTTCTGGATCAGTAATTTTACCCATGGGAATCTATAAGGATTCTCATAGATGCTAATTATATCTAAAATTTGGAAATGACCCAAATGTCTAAGGACTACTAAGTGAATTATGGCACAACACAATGAAAGTTACTAAAAATTATTCAGAAGAATGTTGGATAACATGAGAAGAAGTCATGATACGGCATTACTTGAAAGCAGACTATGACATTTATATATAATACAATACCAAGAAAAAAATTTACATATATTCACTAAAATAGCATTAAAAGTTACCACAAGACCATGGGATTTTAAGTGAATTAGTTTCTATTTTTTGCTTAATCGTATTTCCTTACAAACAATATATTCAAAAACACTCTGGTAATAATTAATAAAATTAAAATCATAGACTCTAGGTTATTTTATCATTTCTGGTTACTCACATGGCATAATGGAGGAACAGTAGATGGGTATCTATCACCCTTATTCCATACTTTGTGATAAGTATCTACTTACAGGTCTTTCTTTTCTATTAGATGTGACTTCATCTTTCATTTCTAATATATTCAGTAAACTCTTATTGGAGACCTACTACATGCAGGGGACTGGGGATATTGTGGTAAATAAGATATATAGATATGGTCCTCGCCCTCACAGAGTTTAAAATGTCTAGGAAGACAGACATTAAAATAATTGTAAGTACAATGAGTGTTATAAAACAAAAAGAATTGGGGTGAACTAATCCATCTAGAGAATCAGGGAAGGGCCTCCCTGAGGAAGCAACTTCTAATGATTCTTGTTTGAGAAGATAAAGATGTTATTTCTAAAAATATAAAATTCAAGAAAGCGAGAATTAGCAATTTTCTAGAGAAAGAACTTATATGTCTGGTGAGAGTACAAAAATATTTTTTGGAGAACACTAAATAACATGCATCAAGAAAGACATAAAAATCCTCATATGCTTTCTACTTCTAGAAATTTATTCTAAGGAAATAATCACAGATAGCCCAAAATAAATTTATGTAGAAGATAATTATAGCATTATCTATAATAGCAAATTATGAAAACAAAACACCAAAAACTGTAAAACTATCCATACCATAGAATACTATTTACTCATTGAAAATCACATTATAGAGATAACAATGGGACTATATTCACAATGCAATGATTAAAAAAACAATATACAAATAATTATGTATAGTGTGATCCCAAATACATACATACACACACACACACACACACAAAATCCAAAAGGATATAGTGCAACAAATGTTAACAATTAGATTTTTTCCTTCTATTTTTCTTTCTTCTATGACATAGACTTTATATATATATGTGTGTGTGTGTGTGTGTTTGTAAACACATACATATTAGATAAAGACCCAAAACATAATTACTTTTAATCCATGGCAGTGATCTATACGGGCTTCCCTGGTGGTTCAGTGGTAAAGAATCTGCCTGCCAATTCAGGAGACTTCGGTTTGATTTGTGGATTGGGAAGATCCCCAGGAAGAGGACATGGTAATCCACTCAAGTATTCTTGCTTGGGAAATCCCATGGACAGAGGAGCCTGGTAGGCTCTGGTCCATGGGGTTGCAAAAAGGTCGGACATGACTTAGTGACTGAACAACAACTAAGTGCTCTATATAACAATAGTACATAAGAATTAACTATGAGTTAACCCTGGCCTCATTGATTTCTTCGGTAAAGAATCAGCAAAGAATCAGCAAAGGTCCTACAAAAGAAAATTTGCCATTTGCTATCATTAGTTTCTATAGTCTTAAGACATTCTGAATTTAATTCAAATCCCCACCAAAATCATTATTGTTTTTTCTTTACCCTTCTTATTTCTGCTGTAGAAAATCCAGATGTCTTGAGCTGCTCACATTCTTTATGCAAAGTTTTAAAGGCTTCCATCAAATCTTCATACTAAAAGAACAAGTTAAAAAATTATAAACTGACTAGATCCAGTAGGTTTCCTTAATCAGGTCATCTATTAACTTATAGTCATTATTTAATCAGTATAGAACACCATTAAAATATATCCTTAAATATTCATACAGGACACAAAAATTTTGGTGTATATAATCTGGCCTCTAAAGACTTCCCTGATTACTTTGCTAACCAACATTCCATATGCCAGCTATGTCCACCTTCTTTAAATTCCTGGTATAGTCCACTTTCACTTTACACACCCTATTCCATCCACTTCACTTTACACACCCTATTCCGTCTGAGAACAACACTCTATGACTCCCTCATCCCTTTCCTGGATAACTTACTCATCCTTCAGATCTCAGCATCCCCAAAGAAGCCTTCTTTAGCCCTGTACCTATTCTATATGAGTACCATGATATCAGAGTAAATATCATATAAACTTGTAATTGCTAGTTACTTATCTGATCTGACTGTGGCTCAGATCATGAACTCCTTATTCAGACTTAAATTGAAGAAAGTAGGGAAAACCACTAGATTATTCAAGTATGACCTAAATCAAATTCCTTATGATTATACAGTGGAGGGGTATCTTCCCTGGTGGCTCAGAGGATAAAGCATCTGCCTGAAATGCAGGAGACCTGGGTTCGATCCCTGGGTTGAAAGATTCCCTGGAAAAGGAAATGGCAACCCACTCCAGTATTCTTGCCTGGAGAATCCCATGGAAAGAGGAGCCTGGCAGGCTACAGTCCATGGGGTCGCAAAGAGTCGGACACGACTGAGCGACTTCACTTCATTTCACTTCACTTCATACAGTGGAAGTGAGAAATAGATTTAAGGGACTAGATCTGATAGATAGAGTGCCTGATGAACTATGGACGGAGGTTCGTGACATTGTATAGGAGACAGGGATCAAGACCATTCCCATGGAAAAGAAATGCAAAAAGGCAAAATGCTGTCTGGGGAGGCCTTACAAATAGCTGTGAAAAGAACAGAAGTGAAAAGCAAAGGAGAAAAGGAAAGATATAAGCATCTGAATGCAGAGTTCCAAAGAATAGCAAGGAGAGATAAGAAAGCCTTCCTCAGCGATCAATGCAAAGAAATAGAGGAAAACAACAGAATGGGAAAGACTAGAGATCTCTTCATGAAAATTAGAGATACCAAGGGAACATTTCATGCAAAGATGGGCTCGATAAAGGACAGAAATGGTATGGACCTAACAGAAGCAGAAGATATTAAGAAGAGGTGGCAAGAATACACAGAAGAACTGTACAAAAAAGAGCTTCATGACCCAGATAATCACGATGGTGTGATCACTGACCTAGAGCCAGACATCCTGGAATGTGAAGTCAAGTGGGCCTTAGAAAGCATCACTACAAACAAAGCTAGTGGAGGCAATGGAATTCCAGTTGAGCTATTTCAGATCCTGGAAGATGATGCTGTGAAAGTGCTGCACTCAATATGCCAGCAAATTTGGAAAACTCAGCAGTGGCCACAGGACTGGAAAAGGTCAGTTTTCATTCCAATCCCAAAGAAAGGCAATGCCAAAGAATGCTCAAACTACCGCACAACTGTACTCATCTCACACGCTAGTAAAGTAATGCTCAAAATTCTCCAAGCCACGCTTCAGCAATACATGAACTGTGAACTTCCAGATGTTCAAGCTGGTTTTAGAAAAGGCAGAGGAACCAGAGATCAAATTGCCAACATCTGCTGGATCATTGAATAAGCAAGAGAGTTCCAGAAAAAACATCTATTTCTGCTTTATTGACTATGCCAAAGCCTTTGACTGTATGGATCACAATAAACTGTGGAAAATTCTGAAAGAGATAGGAATACCAGACCACCTGACCTGCCTCTTGAGAAACCTATATTCAGGTCAAGAAGCAACAGTTAGAACTGGACATGGAACAACAGACTGGTTCCAAATAGAAAAAGGAGTACGTCAAGGCTATATATTGTCACCCTGCTTATATAACTTCTATGCAGAGTACATCATGAGAAACGCAGGGCTGGAAGAAGCACAAGCTGGAATCAAGATTGCAGGGAGAAATATCAATAACCTCACATATGCAGATGACACCACCCTTATGGCAGAAAGTGACGAGGAACTAAAAAGCCTCTTGATGAAGGTGAAAGAGGAGAGTGAAAAAGTTGGCTTAAAGCTCAACATTCAGAAAACTAAGATCATGGCATCTGGTCCCATCACTTCATGGGAAATAGATGGGGAAGCAGTGGATACAGTGTCAGACTTTATTTTTTGGGCCTCCCAAATCACTGCAGATGGTGATTGCAGCCATGAAATTAAAAGACGCTTACTCCTTGGAAGGAAAGTTATGACCAATCTAGATAGAATATTCAAAAGCAGAGACGTTACTTTGCCAACAAAGGTCCGTCTGGTCAAGGCTATGATTTTTCCAGTGGCCATGTATGGATGTGAGAGTTGGGCTGTGAAGAAAGCTGAGTGCCAAAGAATTGATGCTTTTGAACTGTGGTGTTGGAGAAGACTCTTGAGAGTCCCTTGGACTGCAAGGAGATCCAACCAGTCCATTCTGAAGGAGATCAGTCCTGGGTGTTCCTTGTAAGGAATGATGATAAAGCTGAAACTCCAATATTTTGGCCACCTCATGTGAAGAGTTGACTCATTGGAAAAGACTCTGATGCTGGGAGGGATTGGGGGCAGGAGGAGAAGGGGACGACAGAGGATGAGATGGCTGAATGGCATCACCAACTCGATGGACGTGAATTTGGGTGAACTCCAGGAGTTGGTGATGGATAGGGAGGCCTGGCATGCTGTGATTCATGGGGTCACAAAGAGTCGGACACGACTGAGCTACTGAACTATCTGTCTCCACCTTTGGACACTGACAGTCAGGAGGATAAGAATCATATTACTTGCGGAGGCTTCTGAATCCCTAGTGCCTAGCATCGTACTTAACCAATACAGGTGTTCAATAAAAAAGCAGTTACAGGAATGAAAAAAGTCACAACTCTTACCCCCAAATTTTTTAAGATAGGTTTTTTTGTGGATAGTGACAGAAAATTAATATTTTTTCTTGACATATATTCTGCAAGTCTATAAATCAATCGCTCTAAAACTCTTCATTTAGAAAGGCAATGTGAATTTTTTATTAGGTCCTCCGCTAAAAGACTGGCTAAACATGTAAATAATTTCATACATACACTTCAAACATGCTTCAAGAACAAATATGTCTTTAGTATTATTAATTCTTCCATTAATAATTAGTTTGCCATGTTTGATAAAAACTATTAATAAACTTCTTCAGAGGAATTAGTTTCTATCAGATTTATTGATAGGGGAGGGTAGGGAGGAGAAAATAGTTCATGTGTACACTCTCTACTGCTTACATTGTGTAAAGCCTTCAAAGGTAGGGGCTGCAATGGTGCTGTGCTTTCTCAAGGTGTCTACTGTATTATTTGACGTAATTATTTGCATAAACCTTTCAACCCTTGAAATGTCTTAAGAGATCAATACTGACTCTATTTTGAGTTACTGTCATGGCTACCCAAAATAACAAAATATATGGATAAAAAACATTTAGTAGATTGTTTCAACTCAACCAAATTTTGAGCCATATCATACAGAAGCAACCCTACAAAATCCTGGAGGAAAACAAAGATGGATAAGACATGACACCTGTCCTTAGAGATCTCATAAATCTACTGGGAGATACAGATTGACAAACTATTAAAATTCACAACAAACTGGCACAAATTGGTCTAAAGACCTACTATAAAACAAAAGTACAAATGCTAAAGAGAAGCAAATTTTTTCTTTTAAATCTCAAGCCTAAATTCTCTAACTTCCATAGTCTATTTCCATAGAGTGGTTTAGACAGTCTTCAATCAGCAACATGCTTTGAAATCCCAGGACCAGGAGCCCGACCAGCCAAAATCCTGTATAGTGAAGAGCTTTAACATCTTAAGGCCAGAAACCCAATATCACATCAACACTCTGGTGAGGAAAGTACACTGAAATTGCAAATTCCTGGTTCTTTCTCTACCTTCTGCCTGATTGGGACATCCTTTGAGATCATAACCCTGGCTTCTTTGCCTACACACAATTTTTGAAGGTGCTCACAAGTCCCAATTCACCTGGTATACTGCCAATTTATCCCTTTTGCTCTGGTGTAATCATTATGATTTGGATGACAAATTATATAGTCACCTAAATAATTAACAAAGTATTCTGCAGTTCCAAGCCCAGGATCCTATCTACCCACAATTATTTTTTTTAAAAATCCACGTGTTTACTCATTCAAGGACATTTTAAAAATTTAGTTAAACTTTTGAGGTAATGGCAGATTCAGTTGTAAGAAGCAGTACAAAGAAAGTCCACATGCCCTTTATTGAACCCCCACCCTCATGGTACTGAGTTGGTCAAATAGTTCATTTAACTATGCACAATTCCTAAGTAATAAATTATTCTAAAATCCTAATTTCAGGATTTTTTCTATCCACATACTCTATCACCAAAAAGGTACTGGTGTTCAGAAGTCAATATTTTCATAGAGTGATTACAGGTGAAAATTATTGATAATAATTTATCCTTTTGGTTCCAATGGAAATACAGAAACAGCAAATAAACTAAAGTGAGATCAATATATATTTGAAACCTTGAAAGTCATTACATATAGCTTAAAAATACCATTTATATATTGTATACCTGTTTATTGGTATCAGCCACGGTTTCATCCTGGAGAAACTCACTTGGTACCTCAAGTTTTATTAAAAAACGAGCTAAATATGCTCTTTTCTTCAGTTCATTAGTTCTCTGAAGAAGCCAGTGGAGAACTGGGTAAATTACAGGTTTACTTCCAATCACCAGACCCTGACGAAAGGTACTCCTATAAAAAAGAAAATACACACACACACACACACACACACACACACACACACACACAGGCTTATAAATAAACCTTGAAAAGAGTTAACATTTGCTCAAATCCAATTTACACTTTTCCTTGACTATTTTAAAAAGATAAAACCAAGGCTATTCTAAAGTAAGTCTGCACATTGACAATAATCATAAAATTAGTCCCTTAATACATCACTGGAATATATGAGGAGGTTGTTTTGGAACCATTAACTGGTCAGCCCTAATACTTCACTTTACTGACTGGACAGGTTTAAATTGTAGCTTTTGTATAGGATGGCAGATAAATGATAAAATATAAACATGGATTTGCCTGACTTTTTTGATTAAGAGAAAGAACCGACTCACTTAAGACTCCTACATGACAAAATAACATTAAAAAAATCAAGATTATTTTGAAATCCAGTGATTTCGTGAGGCCACTGACTTAGGGAAAATAAGCATTGTCAGAAAGACTGACTATGAAGGTTTGGATATTAAAGTACAGCTCTAAGAAAGCAACACTTGGTCAGCTCCTTACATGTCTGCAGCATTTCCTGGAGGTTTGTATTTAAGGATACCAAGAAGGCTCAACATCCTTTTGGCTGTTTGCTCTGGCATCTCCTCTCTGATATCAACAACTTGCTAACAAATAAAGAAATTGAAAAAATGTTATTATGCAAATATAGCAAAGTACAATATTGAAACTCACTGACAAAATTGTTCTGCTAGAGCATAACAGTCACAATGGTCTCTTCATAAAACAGATTAAGTATGGAGGCTTCCAGATTCCAAGGGAGGGTACATGCAAGCTAGATCAGGATTCATACTAAGAATGCCAAGCTTAAGAAAGTCTCCAGTGGAAAAGACCAGTGTATATGAGACATGAGCTAACTTGCAACACAATAAAACCTTTTGTAAAAGCATTTTCATTCTGGAACCAAATCTATTTATGTTTGGAACTACACAAATAATTTCTAAGTAAGGTACAAGGAGGTAATTTAATTTTTGAGCTAGTAGAGAAATCTTAAAGATCATCTACTATCACTTTATAGGAATGGAAAACTAGGCCCAGAGAGGTTAAATAATTTGCCCCAAAGTTACAGATATTTAGTGGCAGAAACTTGCTTTCTTGCCACCCTTTTCATCACAGAGAAAAAGAAAACTCTTACCTTTGGGTCAATCTCAGCCAGAACATCATTGAGAACTTGTAATAGTTGCATTGGCTCCAGGGAATCAAACGTGATTAAATTATAGTTCTTCCTAAAAGGTTCCTTATTGAGATTGTCCACGATGAATTTGATTTGATCACTCATAATTAGGTCTTATAATTTAAACTAAACAGTAAAAATACAGGAAAAAATTCCTCAATATTGGAAACAAAAATTCTGTATTAACAAAATATAGTCACCAGAAGGTCAATATTAAGTTCATAGAAGTAGGCATGGAATATATTCTACATGGAATACAAAATGCTGTGAAAAGAGTTATCTTGTTGAAAGAGTATGCGGACTTTATTAGGAATGCTATAGTACATATTGATAATATTCAACGACATGTTTTTGTATATGCATCTGATAGCAATCATCTGAATTAACATGGACAAGTGAATATAAAACCCACCCACATTAACATTTCTTCCATTCAGCTCCACAATTTCTACCCAGGGATAAAACTCAGCCTGTAGACATGCTTCATTTTTTTTTTTAATTAGCAGCCCACATTAATCCAGGTTTCCAAATTCTCTAGATAATCAGATCTGGGAACCCTGGACCCACTATATGGCCACAACCAACTGAAGCTGGGTGAGTGAGTGAAAGTTGCTCAGTCATGTCCAACTCTTTGCGACCCCATAGACTATATAGTCCATGGAATTCTCCAGGCCAGAATACTGGAGTGGGTAGCCTTTTCTTTCTCCAGGGGATTTTCCCAACCCAGGGATCAAACCCAGGTCTCCTGCATTGCAGGTGGATTCTTTACCAGCTGAGCCACAAGGGAAGCTGGGTAGAGGTTGCAAACTTCAGCCTTAGGTATGCCTTCTTTGAGCTTCCCAGGTAACTCAGTGGTAAAGAATCCACCTGCCAATGCAAAAGATGTGGGCTCAATCCCTGGGTCAGGAAAATCCCCTGGAGAAGGAAATGGATACCCACTCCAGTCTTCTTGCCTGGGAAATCCCATGGACAGAGGAGCCTAGAGGTCCATGGGGTCATGAAAGAGTCAGACATGACTTAGGGACTAAACAATATGTGCTCTTCACATATTGGAAGGCCTGATGCTGATGCTAAAACTGCAATACTTGGGCCACTTGATGTAAAGGATTGACTCACTGGAAAAGACCCTGATGCTGGGAAAGATCGAAGGCAGTAGGAGAAGGGGACAACAGAAGATGAGATGGTTGGATGGCATCACCGACTCGATGGACATGAGTTCGAGCAAGCTCCAGGAGTTTGATGAACAGGGAAGCCTGGCATGCTGCGATCCATGGGGTCGCAAAGAGTTGGGCACAACTGAGCGACTGAACTGAACTGACTGAAGTCACTTCAGTTGTGTCCAACTCTTTGTGACCCTATGGACTGTAGCCCACCAGGATCCTCCAACCATGGAATTCTCCAGGCAAGAATATTGGAGTGGGTTGCCATGCTTTCCTCTGTTCCTCCTGATCCAGGGATCAAACCTACATCTCTTTCCTCTCCAGCACTGACAGTCAGGTTCTTTGCCACTAGCGCCACCTGGGAAACTCAAGCTCAATTTAGCATTCCTCAGTTTTGTTTCCAAATTGTTACCTTCAGTTCAGTTCATTTCAGTTCAGTCTCTCAGTCGTGTCCGACTCTTTGCGACCCCATGAATCACAGCACGCCAGGCCTCCCTGTCCATCACCAACTCCCGGAGTCCACCCAAACCCATGTCCATCGAGTTGGTGATGCCATTCAGCCATCTCATCCTCTGTTGTCCCCTTCTCCTCCTGCCCCCAATCCCTTCCAGCATCAGGGTCTTTTCCAATGAGTCAACTCTTCGCATGAGGTGGCCAAAATATTGGAGTTTCAGCTTTAGCATCAGTCCTTCCAATGAACACCCAGGACTGATCTCCTTTAGAACGGACTGGTTGGATCTCCTTGCAGTCCAAGGGACTCTAAAGAGTCTTCTCCAACATCACAGTTCAAAAGCATCAATTCCTTGACACTCAGCTTTCTTCACAGTCCAACTCTCACATCCATACATGGCCACTGGAAAAATCATAGCCTTGACTAGATGGACCTTCGTTGGCAAAGTAATGTCTCTGCTTTTGAATATGCTATCTAGGTTGGTCATAACTTTCCTTCCAAGGAGTAAGCATCTTTTAATTTCATGGCTGCAATCACCATCTGCAGTGATTTGGGAGCCCCCAAAAATAAAGTCTGACACTGTTTCCACTGCTTCCCCATCTATTTCCCATGAAGTGATGGGACTGGATGCCATGATCTTAGTTTTCTGAATGTTGAGCTTTAAGCCAACTTTTTCACTCTCCTCTTTCACCTTCATCAAGAGGCTTTTTAGTTCCTCGTCACTTTCTGCCATAAGGGTGGTGTCATCTGCATATGTGAGGTTATTGATATTTCTCCCGGCAATCTTGATTCCAGCTTGTGCTTCTTCCAGCCCAGCGTTTCTCATGATGTACTCTGCATAGAAGTTAAATAAGCAGGGTGACATACATACACAGCCTTGACATACTCCTTTTTCTATTTGGAACCAGTGTGTTGTTCCATGTCCAGTTCTAACTGTTGCTTCTTGACCTGAATATAGGTTTCTCAAGAGGCAGGTCAGGTGGTCTGGTATTCCTATCTCTTTCAGAATTTTCCACAGTTTATTGTGATCCATACAGTCAAAGGCTTTGGCATAGTCAATAAAGCAGAAATAGATGTTTTTCTGGAACTCTCTTGCTTTCTCCATGATCCAGCAGATGTTGGCAATTTGATCTCTGGTTCCTCTGCCTTTTCTAAAACCAGCTTGAACATCCGGAAGTTCACGGTTCATGTATTGCTGAAGCGTGGCTTGGAGAACTTTGAGCATTACTTTACTAGCGTGTGAGATGAGTACAGTTGTGCGGTAGTTTGAGCATTCTTTGGCATTGCCTTTCTTTGGGATTGGAATGAAAACTGACCTTTTCCAGTCCTGTGGCCACTGCTGAGTTTTCCAAATTTGCTGGCATATTGAGTGCAGCACTTTCACAGCATCATCTTCCAGGATCTGAAATAGCTCAACTGGAATTCCATTGCCTCCACTAGCTTTGTTTGTAGTGATGCTTTCTAAGGCCCACTTGACTTCACATTCCAGGATGTCTGGCTCTAGGTCAGTGATCACACCATCGTGATTATCTGGGTCGTGAAGATCTTTTTTGTACAGTTCTTCTGTGTATTCTTGCCACCTCTTCTTAAAATCTTCCGCTTCTGTCAGGTCCATACCATCTCTGTCCTTTATCGAGCCCATCTTTGCATGAAATGTTCCCTTGGTATCTCTAATTTTCATGAAGAGATCTCTAGTCTTTCCCATTCTGTTGTTTTCCTCTATTTCTTTGCATTGA
Source organism: Bubalus kerabau (assembly GCF_029407905.1). NCBI lineage: Eukaryota > Metazoa > Chordata > Mammalia > Artiodactyla > Bovidae > Bubalus > Bubalus kerabau. The sequence continues at coordinate 58,171,432 of NC_073639.1, read as the reverse complement.
TCGCTGAGGAAGGCTTTCTTATCTCTCCTTGCTATTCTTTGGAACTCTGCATTCAGATGCTTATATCTTTCCTTTTCTCCTTTGCTTTTCACTTCTGTTCTTTTCACAGCTATTTGTAAGGCCTCCCCAGACAGCATTTTGCCTTTTTGCATTTCTTTTCCTTACATCCTTTCAAACTTCAGCTGACTGAAATAAGCACTACTCCCTACATAGTTTTTCCACCTTTGCCTTCAGTTAATGCTGCTTTGTCTGCCTAGGGCTGTTTTTCCTTTCCCCCATCTCCAGAGGTGCAAAACCTTACCATTTTTCAAGCCCTGTTCAAGGCCAGGCAAGAATACTGGAGTGGGTTGCCATTTTCTTCTCCAGGGGATCTTCCCAACCCAGAGATCAAATTCAAGTCTCCTGCATTGGCAGATGGATTCTTTACCTCCAGGTAGCCACCAGGAAGCCCACCTGAGGACATATCTGTACCTAATTCTATCTTTGAATATGGCATATAAAACAGCGACTTCTTGCACTAGAATGAATTTGTTCACAGGCCCAAGGCCAGAAAATAAGCATAAGCCTAAACAAGGTGGCAGTGAGGAAGATTATAACTTTTTAAAATTGATTATCTGATTATTTAATGGCTGAAACAACTTAACCATGGCTTCTAGTGTTTCTTGCATGCAGACATCATGTGTTTAGTATGCGGGAAAGTGGTAGAAATTTGCAGACAGGCAGTTTTTTAGAGTAGCAGTTTTAAAAAATGAATGTAACAGTGAACTGCCAAAAAAAAGAAATAAGGAAAAAGATATTTCAGTGTTCCCTAATAGTTTTTAACCATGAAATGAAGAGATGCTAATTTACTTAAGACATTAGTTGGAGCTGCATGCATCTTGCTCTGAAACAGATTTTTTAAATTGGGTAGGTAGAGTTGGATACTTAGAAAACATCAAAATGTAAAAGTATCATCATTTTCTCATAATTAAGATAAAATTATGAGTAAATGATTATATTATTTTTGAAAAATAAGCCAAAAGATGGTTAAAAAAAAAAAAAGATAACCAATGTGGTTTAAAATTTTAAGGTTTCCTTTAAGCTATAAAAGGAAAACCTTTAGAGAAATAAAAATCCACACTGGAGATGCAAATTTTCCACTGTGTATTTTAAGTAAAACTTCACGTCACAATCTTCACACATGGATATACTCAATTTTTCATTCTTTAGAAATTATATATATGTAAAAATTGTATGTATATAAAACATAACACATACACACATATATTCTTTTTTTCCCCTTCCAAAACCCAAAATACTAGGATAAACACATAAAACGTTACTAGGAGAGGAAAAGAAACCAGTTGATTTTCACTCCTAGCTGCCCACCAGCTTTCAGATGGTCACCCGCTAAGGACAAAGATGTACTGAATAGGTAGGTTGTCTATGCCCAGTGGGCTCTCCGCTCTAAAATTAGCAAAAGCAATTACTCTCCCTGTTCCAGCGGAAAGTAGACTCACTAATTCACAAACACTCACCCACATAAGAACCCGAGGGGGTGGGGGAGAATTAAAACTAGGACGTGCGTTTATCTGGCACAACTCGGGACAGAATCAGCGCTGTCCGAGTCCCAGGCTGGCACGAGCCTCCTAAGATTCCCCAAAATAGTTCCCCCGCCGCTTCCCGCCCCTGGGGCTCGGGAGAGGGGACAGAAGATCCCATGTCTGACCCAGGCACCTTGCGAGGGCTGCTCTGGGCTCCCCTACGGTTCATCTTGTTGGGGAGCCGCCTGGATCACTGCGAGGCCCCACAGGAGCTGACCCCCGAAGTGAGGGGTTTAACTGCTGAGACCCCCTCCACTCTCGAGGTGCCGCACTGGAAAGCGAAAGGGAAGGGGAGGGAGTTCTCGCCTATTCCGGGGTTCAGGGGAATTTCCGACCGCGACTTGGCGACGTTACCTCAAATTCTCCTCACGAAACCACTTTACCCCCACAGGAGGCATCCAGGCTCTAGTGGGTTCCTAGAGACGAGCTCCTTGGCAACGGTTGCTAGGCCGTGGACACGTCACTTCCGGAGGGGAGGGTTGGCGCGTTTCCGCGAAGCCCGTGGCGGGCGAGCGCAGTGAAGCCGAAGCTCCGGATGCGAAATGCGGAGAGTGCGGGGCCCACGTTCAAAGTGTTTCTCAGGTTCTGAGCCACTGCAGACAGCCTAGAGAATTAGGGGTTGTTATGGTGGCAATAAACTTTCGCAAATGTCCTGCAGTTTGCAGTTTACGAAATAATCTTCATTATTATTATGTTGTTTAGTCCATAAGTCTTGCGGACTCTGCAACCCTATGGACTGGACCCTATGGACTGCGACCCTATGGACAGGCTCTGTCCATGGCATTTCCCAGACAAGAATCCTGGAGTGGGTTGCCATCGCCTTCTCCAGGGTATCTTCCCGACCCAGGGATCGAACCAGCATCTCCTCATTGGCAGGCAGGGTCTTTATCCCTGAAGCATCAGGGAAGCCCCTCTTCATTATTAACCCATTTTAAATTCCTGTGCCCTTTCCCTCTCTCCTCCTTCCCTCTTTCCTGCCTTCCCTCCTTCCTGCCTTCCCTCCTTCCTTCACCAAACATCTGGTGATGACTTCTTTGAGGCAGGGCCAGCAGGATTTGGGCTGAGGAAGCATTTGGCCTGGGCTTCAAATTTAGATTTTTGACATAAATATCTCCGAATTGGGTTATACATGGAATAATTGTAGAGTCTCCGGTGGGATTAACAAAAGACACATTCATCATAGAGATTTCTCTTTCTTTGTCACATTATTGGGCCACATAGCCTGTATTGGGAATTAATTTTTTTCTTCCACAATTTCTTTAATATGGAGAGAAACCAAAAAAAAAAGTAAATGGCCTAAGGCTCTTTGGTTTCTGAGAGCCTATTTTTAGGCACCTGCAGAAATGAATTAAGTCCTCCTTACCTTTCCAAGGAGTTCACATTCTATGAGATAGGGGAGAGGAGATCTTAATGCCCAGATCACAGAGGAGGCCAGGAAGTCTACAGAAGCAGACAGAACCCTAGGATTTTACTAACTGATGTTAGGAGAGAACTTAGTTGGTGAATGGTATTTTGAACTGCCCCTATCAGAGTGGACACCACTGTACTTTGTGATGTCAGCTGGCAGTGAAGAAATGAGAAGGAAAAAAATGAAACTCCTCACCCTCTGAAAACTTAATAGCCTGCTCAAACATCTTGGAAGAAACCAACTACGGATTTAGCATCAGACTTACAAAATAAAGCAAAACAAAACAAATTCCATATTAGGCATCTCCTGTATGCCCTGCTCTATGCTGGCTTCTGGGAATGCAATGGAGGGCAGGAAATTACCTGGCCCCTGACTTCATGGAGCTGACAGTCTATGCAGGAAGAATGACAGTTAAATGGGCAACACCAATACAACATCAATAAATGCTATAAGGAAGGATCCAATGATGGGAGAGTCCAGATGAAGGATCTCAAGTTTATTTGGAGCTGAAGGGATTGTACTGTCAGGAGAGGTTCCATCAGACAAAAAGATGTTTAAGTGTCAGTAAAAAGTAGCCAAACAAGAAAGGGGAGAGGTTTTTTTGGGCAGAGGGAACAGAACATTCCAAGATGGGTACATCACTGGCTGCAGGGCGCTTGGAGAGAAATTAAGACAGGTCCCAGCTCACAGATGCTCAAGACTAGTTAAAGAAGGCAACACTGAAAACCTTGAAAAGTTAACTCTGGACAGTTAACCTTGAAAAGTTAACTCTGGATGGTAAACAACAATAAAAGATGCATGCCATTGTCATGTCTTTGCGACCCCACGGACTATAGCCCTCCAGGCTCCTCTGTCGGTGAAATTTCCCAGGCAAGAATACTGGAGTAGGTTGCCATTTCCTTCTCCAGAGGATCTTTCCAACCCAGGGATCGAACCCATGTCTCCTGCACCTCCTGCACTGGCAGGTAGATTCTTTTACCACTGCACCACCTGAGAAGTCCAAAAGATGCATACAAGGGATGATGTAATTACTTGACCCTATTGGGTATATTAGGAGATTTTCCTGGCTACCTGAATTTGGAGCTTGGATTGCCATTGTATGGCTTCACTTGAGATTTCATTTCCTCATCTATAAAATGTGGCCATATAATTCTTTCCTAAAAGGGTTGATGTGAAGATTAAGTGAGTTGATATGGGTTTTGAGATTAGAACAGTGCCTGATATTAAAAGAGATAAGTACATGCATGCATGCTCAGTTGCTCAGTCGTGTCCAACTCTTTGCAACCCCATGGACTGAAGCCTACCAGGCTCCTCTGTCCATGGGATCATCCCAGCAAGAATACTGGAGTGGATTGCCATTTCCTTCTGGGTTGGATCTTCCCAACCCAGAGGTCGAACTAGAGGTTCCTACATTGACAGGTGGATTCCTTACCACTGTGCCACCTGGGAAGCCCAAGACAAGGACATCTTACCACCCCCCACCAATTTTTTTTTTTTAAAGATACCGTATATGTGAGACAGCAAAAGAGACACAGATGTATAGAACAGTCTTTTGGACTCTGTGGGAGAGGGCGAGGGTGGGATAATTTGGGAGAATGGCATTGAAACATGTACATTATCATATGTGAAACGAATCACCAGTCCAGGTTCGATGCATGATATAAGGTGCTCAGGGCTGGTGCACTGGGATGACCCAGAGGGACGGTATGGGGAGGGAGGTGGGAGGGGGGTTCAGGATGGGGAACACATGTACACCCGTGGTGGATTCATGTCAATGTACGGCAAAACCACTACAATATTGTAAAGTAATTAGCCTCCAATTAAATAAATTTTTTAAAAATTAAAAAAAATAAATAAAAGATACGGTTAGATTTGCTCCTTCTATAGTCTACAGATGTAGGCTATACAAAGATGAGTGAGTTTTCCAGTAGTTTTTAGTTCTTTCTCTGCTTATTGCTGCTATTATGAAAACACTATTCATGTCAGTTAAAAGAATGCAATCCTGGGCTTCCCTGGTACCTCAGTGGTAAAGAATCTTGCCTGCCAATGCAGGAGATACAGGTTTGGTCCCTGGTCCAGGAAGATCCCACATGCTTCAGGGCAAGTAAACCTGTGTGCCACAACTATTGAACCTGTGCTCCAGAGCCCAGGGACCATAACTACTGAAGCCAACAGGTCCTAGAGCCTGTGCTTCGCAACAAGAGAAGCCACCCCCATGAGAAACCCTCGTACCAGGCTTGCCACAACTCGAGAAAAGCCCACCTGGCAACAAAAACCCAGCCCAGCCAATAAATAAATAAATAAAGTGATATTTAAAAAGAATGCAATCCTGTGTAAATTCAAGTGAGCAATGGAATCTACTCTTTGTACTCAAACTTGAATTGATTTTATGCTTAATGTGATTGCTTTGAAACACAGGAAAGAATTTGAAGCCAGTCTGCATGCTGCCTGGGATCCATATACTGGGAAGTTCATATTCCAACTAGAAGCAAAGAAGACAGGCATAGAGCGGCCTTGCACATGTTGGGTCCCCGCCTATCTATCAGGCCCACACACAGGACAAAGGAAGATTTTGCAACCATCCCTTGATTCATGTAGATAAAAAGATTCATTGAGGGATCCAAGAAGAACCTATCAGCAATAATTTCACAACCATGAAGGCATTGCTGATTATATCCCAAGTTAAGCCACCCACATGCATTCTTTTTTCCCCCTTAGGTTCTATATTGAGTCTTCCCTGTAAAGAAGATGCCACTTGGCTGAACTATAGTTGACATTTTTAATAGGTGAAAGGAAGTCCCAGTCACATGAGACAGCCTCTCTGAGAGATTCCTGCTCCTACCCTGACCCTCTCTTTTTATAATAGCTTATTAAGATAAAGTCCACATACATACAATCCACTTATTTAAGTATACGATTCCATTGCTTTTACCATATTTGCAAAGTTGTGCAACCATTACCGCTATCCAACCCCAAAACATTTTCACTGTCCCTGAAAGAAACCCCATTCTCTTTAGCCATTATCTCCCAGTTTGCAATTAAAAAAAAAAAACAACCCACCACTTCTCAGCCCCTGAAAACCATTCATCTGCTTTCCTTCTCTATGGTTGTCTTTTCTGGACATTTCATATAAATGGAACCATAAAGTATGTGGTTCTTTGTGTCCAGTTACTTTCACTTAGCTGCAGTATTTTCAAGGTTCATCCATATTGCAGCAAATATCAGTACTTCCATTCTATGGCAGAATAACATTTCATGGTATGGATTTTTGTTCATCTGTTTATCTATTAATAGACATTTGGATTGTTTCCACTTTTTGGCTACAATAAACAGTGTTGCTATGAACATGCATGTACATACCTCCACTCTCATGGATAAAGCACTTCCATTGGCTAAATCAGGTAAGCAGGGTATGCACATCGGGGACATGGGTTAATGAAGGGGTGGCCTTTCTTGGATTTGTCTTTTCCTTTCAATTATTGTTAATTTTGGCCTCTTGGTTGCTCGTTGTTGCAGACTATAGGACCCAAGGTGTAGATTCTTTAGAATTTTTGGTTGTAAAACAGACTGTTGTTGAAACCTACTCTTCCCTTGCTATCAAAGCACTAAAATTCCCAATCTGCTTCTCAAAGTCCCCTAATAAGAAAATGCTATTATTTGGTATTATCACCAGCTTCCAGTGGAGGAGAAGGTGGGAAGAAGTGTGGAGGAGATGAGAGAGAAACTGGAAGCTGCCCCTTCTAGCTCCCTTATTTAACCTTCTAGATACTACAAGGTCCATCAACAGTTATGCACCTCTGCTCTGGTTATTCAGAGGGGGAAAAAAATCACTCTTAGTCAAGTGCCTTTTCAAGACTGAGTTTAATATTAAATTAAAAATAAGGAGATTGGTCATTATTTCATGTAATTGTGAAGTCCAAGGAAATTCCTACCATCAGGTATGGCTTGATCTAGGAGCTCAATGATGTGATCTTAACTTTCTTTCTCATTCTGTCTTAACTGTCTCTCATTCCCACTTTTCTCGGAATGGGCTGTTAGTAGCAAGAGGCTTACATTCTTCAAACCTAGCAACCTCAATAAAAGAATCTTTACGGGAATTCCCTGGTCTTTTCATTGCCACGGGCCCAGATTTGATCTCTGGTCGGCGAACTAAGATCCCACAAGCCATTCCCTGACAAGTCACATAGTGTGGTAGGGGAGAAAAAAAAAAGAGGAGGATCTTTGCTTCCATGGTTCCAGCAAATTCCCAGGGCAAACTCTCAATGGTCTTAAGTGTGTCTGATCATTCTTGAATCAATTGTTATGGCTCTGATAAACATAGTAATAGATAGGGTAAGGGCAGTTTCCCAAAAGAAAGGGCTGGATTTTCTTACCAGAGGTATAGATACTGTTCAAACAAGAACAACAGATGTCCTGTTCAGGTGGTCTGGGAAGGTGGTTAAATCTTAAAAGCTGGGTAAGCACAACCAGAAGAGGAAGAAATGAGTTTGTACTTATTGTGGGGTGTTTGTGTATCAGTGTAAACCTTCTCCCTGATTTCCTTCCAACAAATTATCTTCCTTCAATGCAAGCTTCCAGCATGGCCCAAATGAGATCTTGGGATAACAGCAGACCCTCAACATCCCCATAAAAATCTGACAATGCTATGAGCTTAATGTCTCCAGCCCCTTCTCATTTCAGAACTTTCCAACAAGAACTTTCCTGTGCAGATTACAGGGAAGCCAAGCCAATTTTCTGATTTGGGTATTAAATTTAGACCTTTCATTCTGACCATGAGATATTTCTGGATTCTTCATGAGTATTCAGTGAATGCCAGTTTTCAAGATGCTATCCCATCTGGGGCTACTCTGCATACTGCCCACTTTATCTCATTCTCTTAAACCGGAGAAAAATGACCCAGACACAGGAACAAATTCGGAAGTGGGGTATTCTGTTATCCATTAATGTTATCCATTTAATGCCTTTGCCCTCTAGGTTATTTGGAGATGAAAGAAATTAAAATTAAATGGAAACCTATTCAGTTTTGCAGAGAGGCTAAATTGTCTCTGCTCTGGCAATTTAATCTTGTGGGTATGTTTAGTAGCAGAATGTGCTTTCCTGAAAGGTTAAAAGGTGAATCATATGTGAAACATTAAACTGAATGGATGAGATTCCAGAGATCTTATTAAGTGCATGCCTGATACGACATTTTTGTCACATGGTTTTTTAAAATGGGTTTTGTGAGATTAATGGGGAATGCAGAGAAGCCAAAATAATATGCAATTCATATTAGTTCCTTGGTTATAATTATGGCTTGAAATATAGAATGCACCTAACATTCTTACTGGGCTCAAATAATAAGTATAGCATCACTTATTGAGTGCTTACTGTATGTTAGGAACTTTGTTAAATAATTCATGTATGTGTCAGAATTTATTAAAATATTAATTTATGTGTGTACTCCTTCTGTTTCCCCTCCTCTTGAAACAATCTGCATCACCTTGAGTTTTACAGGCCAAAATTAGAAGTTGCCCTTACATCTTTCGTAAAGGTCTGAAGTCTTTAGGGGAGCTTATACTGGTTGTCCTCAGGGTGAGTGCAGACAGGGAAGTTCAGAGTAAGAATAGAGAAGAGAGATGCTGAGAAGATTGGGAAAGCAGCACAGGTGGTAAGTTTGGGGTAGCTCTTAAGAAGGTGGAAATACCCCCAAGGAGGCCACTTCATCCATCTGGTGGCTTCCAGTGTGACCTAAGCTTACTTTGTCCCAGGTCTCACATGGAAGCATCAATTCCATTGGACCTAAAAGGACCAGGCACCCCAGGATGATGGGTGGGTGACCTCACAGTAAGTCACTGTGATGGGCCATTGACAAAAGACTATGAGTGATTCCCCGAGGCTTTTGTCATGGCAAAAAACCCAGAACCTTGGCATCCCCCAGGAACTGTGTGAGGCAGAGAAACTCAGCACTGACAGAATGGGGGCTCAGAGTTGGATTTCGGCTGATTATCAAACAACATACTTCCTCCAGCAAATCTGAGACGTGAACTAAAATGGGTGACCTCTGTATCAGTCAGTTCCCTGGCAGGATAAAAATGGCACATTCTGGGCAATGGCGGAGAGCTTAACAAAGGACTATTTATAAAGGTGTGGGCAGGGTTTAGGGAAACCAACAAGCATCCAGCAACAAAGGCAGTCATGCGTCCCTAAGCCTGAAGCAGCGAGAGAAGGGACCAGGTACCAGAAGCCCAACCCAGCCCCTGTGGGGGGAAGGTTGCTCCAGAGGAGCAACCTCTAGGTGCAGCCAGTCTTGGCCTCAGTCTCCTCCCACCCTCTGATCTCCTGCTTGGCCTCCTGTTGGCTAAACCTGACAGGGAACCAAAGGAGCAGGCAACCACTTGAGATTATCCATGCAGACTGGCCTTCCAAGGGAGAAAATGTCAGGGTGGAGATCTGGAGGGGCAGATGGACTGAATTATAAAGCAAATTACACAATCAAAATGATGGGCAGAAAGGCCTTGTCAGGTCAACCAAATCACCTCCACATGGCCAAGCTGCCCTGATTCTCCAGCTGAAGTTCCAGGCATCTCCTTGAGTTAGGTCTAATTTCATTTCTGCATACTGCCCACACCCACATCATCTCATTTAACCTTCACGATAGATTTGTAAGGACAGTATTGCTTTTTCCATTTTGTAACGAAGGAAATTGTGTCCTGGAGAGTTAATAGAAGGCCCAAGGTCACACAGCTGAGCCAAGATTCAAACACCAGTCTGCATGATCCCAAAGCCATTGTTACCAGCCTGGCTAAACTGGCTCAAAACCAGATCAGTGGAGTCTGGAAAAAGGACTGTAAATCACACTGATGAGGCAAAATGATTTTCTGTGTGAGGCAAAGGGATTTTCTGTGTGGGAGGGCCAGGGTTAACATGCTGTCTGGCTTTCTCTGCCTATGAGGGCTTTGCCAAGGAAGTTCTTTTCTTTCCCAGGTAGGGCTAATGGTTTGAAATCCAAGCACTTATCCTGGAATCAGAGAGAGAGAGAAGATGGAGAGAAAATGCTTGGCTGATGATGGGAAAAAAGTATATTTTCATTTCAGATGCCTTTCAAGTTCTTTTTTTCCCAGCTGAGTGTTGGTGTATTTATAGAATTCAGGGGGAGTATTTAAGGGTAACCAGCAGTGAAGCTGCATTTTGGGCCATCAGAAAGCTCAGAATTATGCAGGAAAACGTTGATGGGAGGGGACAAGAAAAGGCCAGGAACAGCAGGGCATGAAGCTTCTTCATGTTGCCAAGACCTTTTCTCCTTTCTGGGCTGATGACGTCAAATCAAGGTCTATAAGAGTGCTACAGATAAAATTATAGAATCAAAATGACAGGCAAATGGATGGATGGCTAAAGAACTGGTGGTATAACCACACAGCAGAATATTATTCAGCCACAACAAGAAATGAAGTATGGATACAGGTTGCAACAGGGATGAACCCTGAAAACACTTTCAGTGAAAGAAGCTAGAGACACCAAGGCCACCTATTGTATGACTCCATTTATACAAACTATCTAGAGAAGGCAAACCTGTAGAGACACTATGCAGGCTGGTGATCGCCAGGGGCTGGGAACTAGAGAGATTGTGGAGCAACTGCTTCTTGGGGACAGGATTTCCTTTGAGGGTGATGGAAATCTGGAAACAGACCGGGGTAGTGGTTGCACAATATTGTGAATGTACCAAATGCCACTGTGTTTTCCCTTTAAAAAGGTTAGTTTTATGTTACATAGATCTCACTTCAATTTTTTAAAGAAAATGATGGGTAGTTAGGCCCTTAGGAGGTCACCTTACATCTTCCAAGCTGTTTGCTCTCAATGGCTGAAGTCTCAGGTGCTGCCTGGTATAAGGTCTGATTTCACACTAGATTTCCCTTCTTTCTCTGCTCTTCTGACCACTGGTTTCCGTTCAGTTGCTCAGACACACCAAACCTGTCCCTGTCTCAAGACCTTTGCGCCTGGCTGTTCTTTCCCCAGATCTTCACCAGCCTGGCTCCTTCTCCCCATCCAGATTACAACTCAGATGTTAGATTTTCAGGGAGGCCTTTTCTGACGCTGTTACTTAAAGTGATACATCTGTGGGTCATTTTCCTTCACTGTGTTTTTCAGACTGTCGGTTATGGCCCATTACTAGTGGGTATTGAAATCAGTTTAATGGGTCTTTTTTTTTTTTTTTTTTTTTTAAGAAACGGGGATGCCCAGCTCTTAAAAAAAAAAATTATTTATTTTTGGCTGCGCTGGGTCTTTGTGGCTGTGCGGGCCTTCTCTAGTTGCAGAGAGCAGGGAGTTACTCTTAGTTGCAGTGAGCGGGCTTCTCGTTGCAGTGGCTTCTCCTGTTGCAAAGCACAGGCACTAGGGCGTGTGGGCTTCAGTAGTTGCGGCACACAGGCTCAGTAGTTGCGGTTCCTGGGCTCAAGCACATAGGCTCAGTAGTTGTTGCACATGGGCTTAGCCACCCCGGGGCATGCGGTACCTTACCTGACCAGGGGTGGAATGGGTGTCCCTGCACGGCGAGGCAGATTCTTAACCACTGGGCAACCAGGTAAACCTGGGTTAATGGGTCTTGATTAAAATTTTTAAAAACTGAAATGAAGTGAAATAGAACATATCACACAGAACAAGGGTAAATGCTTCTTTGGTCAGAAATATTACTTGCTGCATAACAAACCAGTCCAAATTTATTGGCTTAAAAACAACACCTTTCCCCCGGCAAGTCTGTGGGTCAGCTGGGCTCAGCTGGGCAGTTCTTCTGCTCTGTGTAGTATCTCCTGGGGTCACCATGTTACTGAGTTCAGCTGGGAGGGGGCTGGAACATCCAAGATGGTTTCCACTCCTTCTGAGGCCTCAGTACTGGCTACCATTTCTCCCTCAAGTGGACTTTCTCTTTCTCCTTGTGGTCCCTCACCATTCAGTGGTCTAACCTGGGCTTCTTTACATGGCAGCTGTATAGTAGGGGCTTAAAAGTGAAAGCCACCAGGCCTCTTAAAGCTGAGGCCCAGAACAAGTACAGTGTCATTTCCATCACATTCTATTGGTCAAAGCAAGTCACAGGACCCTATTAGGTGCAGAGTCCTGACCACTGGACTACCAGGGAATTCTCTAGACTCCATCTCCTGACTCAGGAGTGGCATGTGCATACCAGGAATGATGTTCGCCAGATTCCTGGTAGACATCTTCACAGACAATCTACCACAACTATGTGAAAGTTTTATTTCAGCTTAGTAAACGTGCATGTGTGTTCATTGGGTGACACAATAAACATATTTCTACTGTGAGTCACAGTCAAAAGGTTTAAAAAAACACTCTGGGACTTCCCTGGTGGTCCAGTGGTTAAGAATCTGCCTTCCAGTGCAGGCGACTTGGGTTCGATCCCTGGTCAGGGACTGAGATCCCTCATGCCATGGAGCAGCAAGGCCTGCATGCTGCAACTACTGAGCCCAACTGCTCTGGAACCCACGTGCCACAACTAGAGAGAAGCCCTCATGCCACAACTAAGATCTGATGCAGCCAAATAAGTAAATATATATATTTTAAAACTCCACACTTCTTCCACATTCATTTTTTAAATATCTTCTATAGCACTTGGTACTCTCAGAATTTAATTTACTTTACTACATATCTCTCCCATTAGAATATAAGCTCTCTGAGGGCAGGGACCTTGTCTGTCTTGTTCACCATTATATCCCCAGTACCTATCAAGGCCTGGCTCTTAATAGGTGCTTAATAAGCATCTGTTGTTGAATAATAATAAGTTATCATTTACTGGGTGCTGAGCATTTAAAAGAACTATGTCACTTAATTTGTTTAATGCACTTGAGCTGCTATTGTGTGCTGGTGAAACAACAGTGAACAAAATAGATAATAATTCCTGCCACATGAAGTTTACTTTACACTATGATACTAGAATACTATCAAGTAGATTTGTTGATATTATTTTGACAGATAAGGAAACTGAGAGTCAGAGAAGTCAGTCAGTTTACCCAAGGTCACACAGCTAATAATTTCACCCTGACACCGGGCTCTTCTCCACTCAGCCACAGATGCTGGGTTTTGCCCAGAGATCGGCCTACGTGGTTACAGATCTCAATTCCTGCAATTGCTTCTCTGAAGGATTAGACTTCTTTCCGGGAATCAGGCACAGGGCAGTGGGAAGAGGCAAGTCCCATGACCTCAGAGTCCCTGCCTACCCCACTCCCTGCCCTCCCCATTCCGTGACGATGTCTCACACCTGGGGTGTTGCAGATCTGAGCCACAGGTCTCAGTCACCCCCCACTGTCTTATCGGCATGTGACATCCCCAAGTGGCTGGGGACTGCAGGCCTGGCAAAGAATGCAGCCCGAACAAAAATAAACCTGCCACATTCCTTGGCAGCCCCCTGCCCCTTCCCGCTCTCCAGCCATCCATCCTCACTGCAGAGCTTGCCAGGGAAGGCTGAGAGAGAGCAGGGTGGAGGAAGTGCTGCGGCAGCCCAACCCTGAGAAAGAGAGGGAGAGGGGAAGAGAGGAAGAGAAAGAAAGAGAGAGATCACCTTATATGGGAACGTGCGCAGACAATGTGTGGCAATGGCTTAGAGGGCAGCAGAGGTCAGATACCAGACAGATGGAAGAAATTAAACATGGGACAGAGCGTGTTCCTGAGCCCTGAAAACAGCTCTTGTTTCACAGCGAGTTCGCACAAAACCTGGCCCGTTTTCCTTTTTTGCCTAAGCCAAGCAAGATGTGCGTCCTAAACTCTACATGACTTTGAGTTAGGCCCGTGACTCTGGCTGGCTGAGGTCTCAATCCTCTCAAGTCATTTCTTTGACGAACAGAAATTCCTCTTTGGAAAAAAAAAAAAAAGACTGGGCTTGTTTCCCAAGAGTTTCCAATATCTCTCTAAAGCACATAAATTAGCAGTTAATGAGTAAATACCCCTTCACTTCTCATTCATTCATTCATTCACTCATTCAACAAATACTGAGGACCAATTATGCCCCATGCATTGAGTCAGGGTCTGAAAAGACTGTGTTGATGATTATGATAATTGTAAAAATAATAACATCAATAATAATAACAGTTACCATTTGTTGATCTGCACTCATCTGATAAGTATTTTAATTCATAATAATTTACTTAGTACCTTCCATGTTCTAGTCATTAGTGATATCAAATGTTGATCTTGAATCATCTGGTCCCTGCCATTGTGGAGTTTACAAGGGAGATGGCTGGATGACATCACTGACTCGATGGACGTAAGTTTGAGTGAACTCCGGGAGTTGGTGATGGACAGGGAGGCCTGGCGTGCTGTGATTCATGGGGTCGCAAAGAGTCGGACACAACTGAGCGACTGAACAGAACTGAACTGAGGGGAACAGAAATGACAGATATTGAACATATGATCCCACTGGATCCTTACAACAGCTTTTAGAATTAGCTACCCTTACCATCTCCATTGCATACAGGGTTTTCAGCCTCAGAGCTATGGACATTTGGGGTTGGATTATTCTTTGCTGTGTGTTTGCTGGGGAGACTGCTCTTTGCACTGTAGGATACTTCCCAATATCCCTGGCCTCTACCCAGGGCTTTCCAGATGGCACTAGTGGTTAAAGAACCTGCCTGCCAGTGCAGGAGATGTAGGAGACACTGGTCAGGAGGATCCCTGGAGGTGGGCATAGCAATCCAATGCGGTATTCTTGCCTGGAGAATCCTATGGATGGAGGAGCTGACAGGTTGCAGTCCATGGGGTCGCACAGAGTCGGACACAACTGAAGTGACTTAGCATGCACACGCTGGCCTCTACCCACTAGACATCAGTAGCGATACTCACCCCCCTCCAGTTCCTCCAGTTGTAACAACCAAAAAACACCTCTAGACATTGTCAGATATTCCTGGGGGACAAATCACTTCTGGTTGAGAATCACTTTTTTTTTTGAGAATCACTTTTTTCAACAAATGAGGAAGTAGAGACTCAGAGTGGGTTATAAAACTTCCTTAAGGTCATACCACTGGAGAGTAGGGCTTACACCCTGATCATTCTGATTCCAAAGCCCATGGGCCTAATCATTACAGTGAGAAACCCTGTTTCCTTGTTCTAACAGATGACTCTCAATTTGTATGATTGTAGACTTCACTGGCTCATTTCACAAAATGGAAGTCATCTGTGTTCAGATCCCCTGAGAAGCAGGTGCTAAGATGGGCATAGATTTGCAAGAGACGTACTGAGGATTTATTTATTTATGCCTATGAAGGATAAAGGGGAAGGGAGCGAGGGTAGGCAAGAGACTATTCAGATTGTGAGGCTGGTCTGATACCTTTGGCAGGAGAAGGGGACGGGAGGATAGGGTAGGAAGAGCCTTGGACAGCAGCACAGTTCTAAGAAAGTTTTGGCCATGCTCAACGGGAGTTCCCCAGCCACAGTCAGCTGAAGAGGGATTCCAGGTCGGGCAGCAGTGAGGCTTCACTAGCACCGTCATTGTCTGGGAGCAGCTCCGGGGAGGTATGACCTTGGCATGAACTTGGTGGATCCAGAGGGGTGACTAGTGCTGTCAGGCAACCATGCTCTTCAAAGCAGAGCTCTCCTGCAGGAGCTCTGAGCAGTGCACTCCATGGCTGCCACGTCCTCAGAGAAGTGCTGCCCAGTAGCTACATTCTCCTTAAGACAAGGAGATTGAAAAGGCGCTGGAGATGCAGTGGGTAACAATGCCAGCTGGGCATCCTTGAAGCAAAAGGGTTCCTTTTTCTCTGCAATGTCTTGAGCTTTTGGTGAACTTCGAAGTCAGCCCCAACTTGGTACCATCAGTGAGGAGGTAAAGAGTGCAGCCTTGAGGGTCCAGTTTGTAGTCTATGGATGTGAGCACTCTCTGAGCCTCAGTTTCCCCATCCACGTAATAGAATTAACTTGCCTTATCTCATAAGGTTCATGTGAGGATTCAACAGATGTTCACAGAATTGCTTCTCAGGAGAAGATGGAGCTCCTCCTGCACAAACTTTCTGTTTTGTACAGATATCTCCCTACTAGCCACCCTCTCATCCTTCCCACTAAGATTCATCTTGGCATCTACCCAAGAAACAAAAAACTAGCACCTCCAGAGCTAAGTCTGACAGATAGACTAGTTGTGTTTGGCTCACAGAATGCTAAACAAACAAACCAACATTGAGATATTTCAGGAGGAGAAGAGTCAAAACCAGTGACACTCAGTTCTATTCATTGGGACTGTCTGGATTTCTGGGTTCCATTGAAATTTTAGGAAATCGGGATATACTGTATGGCAGACTGGCTGAAGTTGAGAAGAGGCTGCCTCCTTCAGATGGGACGTGCACTGACCTGTTTGTCACAGTGCTCGTCACTTCCTACCATGAAGCTGGTGTCAGTTGCTGATTACCATCACCTTTGTGCTGCCGTTCTTCACAGGATGACGTTCCTTCGTCTCATGCACCTATTGAATTGGAGAGTGTAGACGAGGAACCCTACGTTCTTTCTTGTACCTGCTCCTTTATCAGTCTCTTAAATCATCTTCTGCTGCCCGTAGCATCCAAGTTTACCTTTAAGCTTGTCATCCTTTTTTAGCCCTTCTCAAATCTTCTTCCTAAAATTATCCCTGCAATTTTATAACAGGTCTCTACATTTTTACTTCCTTTCAGTTGGCAAAGCACTGTCATTCACTTCTAATAACCCAAGAGGCTCATATTTCCTCCATTTATTTAAGTGTAGTTTAAAAAAATACTTCTTTGTTTAAAAAAATTTTTTTTTTTTGGCTGTGCTGGGTCTTTGTTGCCGCACACAGGCTTTCTCTGGCTGCAGTGAGTGGAGGCTACTCTTCTCTATGGTGCGCTGGCTTCTCTGCAGTGGCTTCTCTTGTTGCAGGGCATGGGTTTTAGGGCATGTGGAGTTCAGTAGTTGTGGCCCACTCCCCAGAGCATGTGGGATCTTCCCAATCCAGAGATTGAACCCGTGTTCCCTGAATTGGCAGGTGGATCTTATCCACTGAACCACCAGGGAAGTCCTATTTTCTCCATTTTTGAGAGGAGTTGTCTTAGAGGGGTGAAGGGCAGTGCCCAAGAACACAGCTGCTTAGTGGCAGAGCAAAGTCCTTCTGACTCTAAGTTTGATACTTTATCCATTACTTTAGGCTGCAAAGTGTTTTAGAGCTTTTAGTTGCAAAAGACACAAAGTTTGCTGAAACCAGCTTAAGCAAGAAGACAAGTTTTTAGCTCATGTAACTAATGAGCTAATCCAAGTGAGCCATAGGCTTTAAGCACAACTGGATGTAGGAGCTCAACTGTTGTCCCAAGGACTCTGTCAATCCTTCTCCATTTCTCTTTATCGACGCTTTACTGCGTTGCCTTTATTCTCAGGCAGCCATTCCACTCAAAACGGCAAGATAAGCTTCATCTGTTACTTTCCAATCCAATGGAAAAAGAGCTGCTTTTTTGAGACCAGCAGGGACAAACAGGAACTAAGTCTCATTGATCGTGATTGGCCTGATCTAGCCATGCACCCTTGGGCCAATCACTGGCCAGAGAAATGTGGTGTTTTGATTGACCACCTCCAAACAAGGGGGTGGGTTAGCTACAACCAAACAGAAGCTTCTGTTTGACAGTGGAGGAGAGATGCCCCAAAGGAAAAGCAGGTGCTGTTATCAGAAGGGAGATGAATTCTAGACGGACAAAGAACCATGTTCATTACACCTAGGCTCTTCCCCACCACTGACTCCTTCCCTCTAGCCTTCCCAATATGCATCAGTTTTCTTCTCTACTCCCACCTGCCCTGCCTTTTTCCTGGGTCATTCCCTTCCTCTCACTGGAAGGCCATCTTCAGACCCTCTTTCTTCATTCAAACTGACTTCAAGACCCAGGTAAAGCCTCACCTATTCAAGCATTCTGGGCTTCAGTGAAATTGTTTTTCTGGGAACTCCTAATACAGTGAGGATCTGAATGACACATACCCGCACTCAACTCCATAGCTGTTGAATGAATGAATGCAGAGATAATTTACATGAATTGCAATAATTAGAAAGCGGGGTCAAGACTAGAATGAAATAAACAAAAATGTTAGTGGTAGCTATTTTGATGGGTTATGGGTGATTCTGGCTTTTCTTAATTCCTTTCAGTATTTTCTACAATTAAGAAAAAGATTATGATAAAAGGCAGTAATGTGAGTCTGGTTTAAACATCTAGACTATAAGCACAGTGAAGGCAAGGACTAAGGGTTAATTCTGATACGCCTCCTAACTCCCCGCAAGAGGGCACAGATAGTGTAAGAGCTAGTTGGAGCTCACTGGAAGCCATGTTAGTAATAACAGCAACAGGGCTTAGAGACTGTCCATTCCCTTCCCCAAAGCCAGTCCTCCTTTCCTCCTTCAGACTCTCCAAACCTCGATTTTATGTGGTGTCCTTTGCCTCTTCCTCACTGCCACGTGCTTCATGGAAGAAGATTCCAGCCCCAAGCCCTGCACTGATCAGTCCAACCCAGGGTTTCTCAACCTCAGCACTACTGACATTCGGAGGCAGGATAATTCTGCTAATGTTGAGTTGTTGCATGTGCCAACTTGGAGTTTACTTGTTGTATGAAGTAAAAACTTTCCTTAATGTTTAAGCTCATGTGAGTTGTGCCTTTCTGTTACAGCATCTTAACCAACCCAGGGGTCTGTTAAAGACACTGCACACACATACAATAAAAGGACCATCCAAAAAGTGATAATCTGGGGACTTCCCTGGTGGTCCACTGATTAAGACTCTGTGCTTCCAGCACAGGGGGTTCAGGTTCCAACCCTGGTTAGGGGACTAAGATCCCACATGCCACGGGGTAAGGCCAAAATGGTGGTTGAGGGTAAATATCAGAATCTGGAGTTTGGGACAGGTGTATCACTTGATAGCCTCTTTTGAGTACCACTGCTGATCTAAAATAGTTTCCAGTGCCATGTGAAATTGCTGATAACCTGTAGAGATGCTGAGACAACGAGAGGAGCTTAATTTCTTTTGCAAAACGAGCAATATCTGGAGTTGAACCCACTAGGTCCCACCATATGAAAACTGCTGCAAAACACCAATGTCTATAGTTGTTAAGCTAATATTTTGGGGAGTCTACCAGTCTCTCAGATGGTGCTTTTAAGTTAAGAAAATACTAAGCCAAATAACATAACCTCTAGACGCCTCAGTTTGCTCATCTGTAAGCTGGGGAGAACAAGAGGAGAATCCCCTGATACTGAGGATCAGAAAACACTTCCTGAACCATAAAGTAGATAGTAAGTTATCAATACTAAGCAGACAAGACATACAGCAATGCTGTTTCTAGCACTGGAATGTTCTAAATTTCAGATGTGGTATGACCAAAATTTTCTGTTGATTAAATTTCTTATGCTTCTGAGGTTCTGCTTTCTCATTTTTGTACTATGGCAAGACCTCATTCTGACTGTGCACTGAGGATAAAATGTGGCTCTTTGAAAAAGAGAAACATATTACTATTTCCCACAATTTTCTTGTCCCAGGCGGGACTATAGGAAGAAGGCAAGCAAAACAGACTTGGAGGCAAAGACTCCATAGTTCACCGCTACCCTCTACTGGTCATTAGTGGTGCCACAGATGGATAAAGAGAAGAGGGTCCCAGAGGGACGCCAGGGAAGGTTCAGAGAGGGAACCGCACTTGCCTGAGGGCACAGAGCTAGCCTTGGACAGAACACTAGGGACTCCTGATTCTTAGCCTTTTCCAAAGGGAGAAAAATGAGGACTAGAAACTCACTCATTATGCTTCAGTCTTGCTAGGTTCTCAGATTTTCTAGACAGTCTGGGATTTTTCTCTCCTGTTCTTCCCTCACCACCCAAACTGCTTGGAACTCCCAAGCTTTTCTTCATACCAAGGTGCCCTCCATTGGCCCTGAGGCTACAAGTCCTGTTGGGTGCTGGATGCTTTACCAAAAATGATCTCAGATCCTTACAACTGCTTTGTAAGGTAGGCCAGGAAACTAAAGCTCAGAGAGGTTAAGACTCTTGCTCAAGGTCCAACAGCTGGTAAGAACAGGAACCGTGATCTCAACTCTCACGTGAGACCCCAAAGCCCATATTATGACTGCCACAAAACAAAAAAAAAAGCAAAACATCATGGCAACATGTGTTGAAGGGATGATTAAAGGTAATCTTGTGGCGTTTTTTAATGCCTCGGATGGCATTTGCTGGGCAGACAGACAGGATGAAGCAATGAAAGAAAGAAATTATTGAACACCTAACACATGCCATTGACACTCATATACATTATCTGTCAATTCTCCTATGACACATATATGCTCTTCAATTCTGTCAACAATATTGAGGCACAAATGAGAAAATTGAGTTCAAAGAGTTTAAGAAATTTGCCTAAAGTCACTTGGTAAAAGCTAGCATTCAGACTCTAATCCCCCTGACTGGTGTCAGTATATAAACAAATCACATTCTTAAAAACATAAGGAGCACAGAGGAGGGTATATGGTAGTCTGTGTCAGGCTCGACTGCAGGCCTCCAGCCACGAAACCCCTCAGACTCTCCTACAAATCATTTTATTCCTGGAGGCTTCAGGATTTGAAGTCCTCCTGATCTAGGTTCAAATCCATTTCTGAGCATGACTATGTGCCAGGCCCTGACTGGGTATATTATTTCATTTGATTCTTGAAAGAACACTGTGATGTAGATAGCAATTATTATTCCTGTTTTACAAGTGAACAGATTGAAGCTCTGAGAAGTATAGTTGACCCTTGAATAGGTTTGAACTGCCCTCACCCACTTCCATGAGGACTTTGTTTAATAGTGAATACTGTTGTTGATTGAACCTGCAGATGTGGATGAACCACAGATATGGAGAGTTGACTGTAAGTTACACTGGGATTTTCAGCTATGCACAGGGTCGGTGCCTCTAACTCCTGTGTTATTGAAGGGCTGTGTGCTGTGCTGTGCTCAGTCGCATTCAACTCTTTGAGATCTATGGACAGTAGCCCGCTAGGCTCCTCTGTCCATGGGATTCTCCAGGTAAGAGTACTGAAGTGGTTTGCCGTGCCCTCCTCCAGGGGATCATCCCAACCCAGGAATCAAACCCATATCTCCAGCATCTCCTGCATTGCAGGCAGGTTCTTTACCCACTGAGCCACCTAGGAAGCCCCCATTGAAGGGTTAGCTGTACCTTATTCAAGTGTGAGCAAGCCCAGGTGTTGATAATTTGCCAATATTTTATGTGATATTGTCTTCATGGTCTTATTCTTCCCCATTAACAGACAGGAAAATAGAGTTAAAGACAAGTGAAAATGACTTTCCTCAGGGCCTTTGCACTCACTGTTCCCTCTGTGTGCAATGCTCTTCCCAGGCATCCAGAGGGCTTGCTCCCTCACCTCCTAAGGTCTTCACTTGGTCATCTTCTGGATTTCCTTTGTGGTCCAGTGGTTGAGAATCCACTTGCCAATGCAGGGAACATGGGTTTGACCCCTGCTCCAGGAAGATTCCACATGCATCTGGGCAGCTAAGCCTGGGAGCCCCAACTACTGAGGCTGCACTCTAGAGTCTGTGCTTTGCAACAAGAGAAGCCACCACAACGAGAAGCCCGCACATCACAACTAGAGAGTAGCCTGAGCACAGCGACAAAGACCCAGCACAGGCCAAAATAAATAAATAAAAATATTTTTAAAGTCATCTTCTAAAATGGAACAGGACCCTATGGTCCTTCCCGCCCCACCCTCCACCACCCCATGTCCTCTGTCTGCCTTTTGTCTGTAGAAAACTTTAGTCAAAGAATAAGTTTAATTAAAGAAATGAGAAATATAGAAACAAAGGAAAACAATGGAGACCAAAAAATAATAATGTAGACATTAAACATAGTCAAGGACCTTTAGTTCTTTCTCAAGGGCTATAGATAATATTCTGAGCCACAGCCTGTGATCTGTCTTATCTAGACTAGAACACCAGGGTGAAGACGTTAGCTATACGATGACCAGATTGTACCCACGACATAAGCTGCCACAATTCTGAGAACTGGCCTCAAAGAAATGGGAACAAATGGATCCTGGAATTGAAGACTAACTGTGTCTAAAACAATCAAGATGATGCTGGTCAGACCCCAATGACCAATTTGAAGATGACTGTAAGAGGTGACTGTGCTGTTTCTACATGTAGGCCCGTCCTTCTGTCTATAAAAGCTCTTGCCCCACTGGTTTTCAGTGTAGGGGGAGGGAGTTGGCCTTTGGACAGATGTCTGCCCTCCCCTCCACCCAGTTGCCGGCATCTGAAATAAAGTAAACTTTCCTTTTCACCAACCTGGCCTGTTTATTGGCTTTTGAGTGGTGAGCAGCTGGACCCCACACACTTTTTTGGTAACACTTCTGGACTTCTCTGGTGATCCAGTGGCTAAGACTTCCCACTCCCAATGCAGGTGGCTAAGGTTCAATCTCTGGTCGTGGAACTAAGAGTTCGCCGGCCATAACTAAAGATCCCACATGCTCCAATGAAGATCAAAGATCCCGCATGACGCAACTAAGACCCAGTGCTGCCAAATGAATAAATATCGTTTTAAAAAAACAATGTCATCTTCCTAAGGGAGGCCTTTTGTGACTGCCCTATTTAAAAATTCACTCTCAAATCTTACATCTCAATGACAAAAGACAGAAAACCCAGTTCAAAAGTGGACAGAAGACTTAAACAGATGTTTCTCCAAGAAGACATAAAAATGGCCAATAAGCACATGAAAAAAGGCTCAACACCTAATAATCTGCATTCAGTTCAGTTCAAAATCAAAGCCACATGAGATACCACTTCATACCACTAGGATGGCTGTTATTTACAAAATGGAAAATTACAAGTGTTGGCGTTGTAGAGAAATTAGAGCCCTCAGACATTGCTGGTGGGAATGTAAAATGGTGCAGCTGCTGGAGAAAATAGTTGGTGGTTCTTCAAAAAGTTAAATATACGACCCAGCAATTCCACTCTTAGGTTTTCACCTGAAAGAACTGAAAACAGGGGGACTTCCCTGGTGGTCCAGTAACTAAGATTCCATGCTCCCAAAGCAGGGGGCCAGGATTCAATCCCAGGTCAGGGAACTAGGTCCCTCATGCCACAATTAAGAGTTCACATGCCACAACTAAAGACCTCACGGGCTGCAACTAAGACCTGGTATAGCCAAATAAATATGTAAATAAATAATATTTTTAAAAGAATACGTTTTGGAACTAGATAGAGGTAGTGTTAAGTTCATCCCTCAATACATCTTATTTCCCTACCTCGTTTGAATTTTCTCCATAGGAAAATCACACACACACACTATTTTAGGATACACTGTTCAGCCTGTTTCTTTAGAATATAAACTCCAAGAGGAGAGGGATTTTGATCTCTTTAGTTAACTCACATAAACCCCCCAAAGAGTTGCTGACACATTAAATATTTGTTTTATAAATGAATTAGAAAAAGTGTAGTGATGAGCAGAGTCTGGCTCCCCCAGCCTTCTATGATGTTTTTGTTGTTTGGTCACTAAGTCATATCTGATTCTTTTTGCAACCCCATGGACTGTATCCTGCCAGGCTCCTCTGTCCATGCGATTTCCCAGGCAAGAACACTTGAGTGGGTTGCCATTTTCTTCTCCAGGGGATCTTTACAACCCAGAGGTGGAACCTGAGTCTCCTGCCTTGGCAGGTGGATTCTTTTCCATTGAGCCACCTGGGAAGCCCCCTCCCCTCCATCTCTGTCTCTAATTCTGACTGGCTCTTGATCCTCAAACATATGAACAATAATCCTCAGTCTGGGTTCATTTTTTCCTCCTTTTCCTAAAGAGCTAAACCCACAAGCTCTCAGCTCAGCCCTATAAACCCTTCTCTGCAGAGAGTCTGAGAGAAGAAGGGCAGGAGATAAGACAATGAATCCATCATTATGTGGAGAAACACTGTCAGCTCCGTCACTCTGTGGCTGCCCGCAGCAATTGATTGTAACCCCAAACCGGTGCTGTGAGGCCATCTTGGCCCCCAGCCAGCAAGACTTCGTTCCCAGCTGCTGCCCAGGTGCTCTTCAGCAGGGACATTTAGAGAAATGAGTCAATAACCATTTATGAACAGCCATTCTAACACAGCCCTGTACCAGGCACTTGGCCAAATTACAAACATAAGATATGATCATTCATTTTATCATTCACTCATTCATGTGGTTTTCAAACACTCATTGAGCACCTACTACGTGTCTTACACTGTGGCCCTTGGTTTCACCATTTACAGTTGAACTTTGAGCTGAGGCGACAACACCATATAGACCAGATTTTCTCAGCTCTGGGCACTACTGACATTTTGGACCAGAAAAGTCTTTGTGTAGGGGGTTGATCTGTGTATTGCCAGATGTTTAGCACCATCCCTGACCATTAGATGCCAGTAGCATTTCCCTGGTGGCTCAGCTGGTAAAGAATCTGCCTGCAATGCATGAGACCTGGGTTCGATCTCTAGGTTTGGAAGATCTCCTGGAGAAGGGAATGGCTATCCACTCCAGTATTCTGGCCTGGAGAATTCCATGGACTGTAAAGTCCACAGGGTCACACAGAGTCAGATACGACTGAGTGACTTTTACTCACTCACTCAGCACTCCCACAATCATGATAACTAAAAATGTCTCCAAACGTTGCCAAATGTTCCTTGAGGGTACACAATTACCCCTGTAATAAGCCACTGGTTTAGATAAGTTGCTTTTGCTTAATTGCTCAGTTATGTCCAACTCTTTGCAACCATATGGACTGTAGCCGGCCAGACTATACCACCACACTGCATACACCCAGCTCTCGACACAGAGCCTTTCACATAGTAGGTGTTCAATAAACATGTGTTGTCTGAATTAATAAACAAAAGGATGGGGAAAAGATTGTGAGAAAGTTGCCAAGCTAGATGAAATCATATGGGCCCAGTGCCGAAGAACTGACACTTTCGAACTGTGTTGCTGAAGAAGACTCTGGAGAGTTCCTTGGCCAGCAAGGAGATCAAATCAGTCAATCTTAAAGGAAATCAACCTGAATACTCATTGGAAGGACTGATGCTGAAGTTGAAGCTCCAATACTTTGGCCACCTGATGTGAAGAGTCGATTCATTGGTAAAGATTCTGATGCTGGGAAAGATTGAGGGCAGGAGGAGAAGGGGACAACAGAAGATGAGATGGTTGGATGGTATCATTAACTCAATGGACATAAGTCTGAGAAAACTCCAGGAGATAGTGAAGGACAGGAAAGCCTGGCGTGCTGCAGTGCATGGGGTGGCAAAGAGTCAGACACAACTGAGCGACTGAACAACAACAATTTCCTCTGCAAAAACACTATCAGGTCATTTTACCTGGGCAAATAAATTCTCTATAGAGCTCTTCCCTGGCTGGGCCATATGACACGCCTTATAGCTGACCAGGTTCCCTGTGAACATAAAAATTTCCTTCCATGCATGAACATGAGCATGAACATAGTTGCATAGTAGTGTCTGACTCTGCAATCCCATGGACTGTGGTCTGCCAGGCTCCTCTGTCCATGGAATTCTCCAGGCAAGAGTACTAGAGTGGGTTGCCATTTCCTTCTCCAGGGGATCTTCCCAACCCAGGGATTGAACCCAGGTCTCCTGCATTACAGGCAGATTCTTTACCAACTGAACTACTAGGGAAACTCATACATGGAAGAGGCTACTCATTCAGGCTACTCAGCTCCAGGTCATAAGACCATTTCATTGGTACCAGTGGCAAGAACTCTTGGTTGTCCTTCAATATCCATTCTCCTTTCTCAATAAAAGTAAGAAAACCCCCCATCAGATTTTAAGCAAGGAACATGGTCAAAGAGAATAAGGACTACATTTCCCATGTTCTATTGCAAGGAGGTGTGGCCACGTGACTAAGTTCTAACTAATGAGCCACAAGTGGCAGTGACAGGCTGTGCTCTTGAGGGGAAGAACATGCCATTCCCTTTCTTTCTCCTTTCCTCCTTTTTCCATCCTTCTATTTGGAATCTGACTCTGATGGGCAGTCATTTTGGACGATGCTAGTAAGGGAGCCTAGAGATGGATCCCTGATGAACTCATTGCTCAGAGTTGCCATACCAGCCCTGGACCATTGTCATCCAGACTGTATGTGAGAAAGAAATCCATTTTTACTTTATTTGCTGCTACTGCTACCGCTGAGTCGCATCAGTCATGTCCGACTCTGTGCGACCCCATAGACGGCAGCCCAACAGGCTCCTCTGTCCATAGGATTCTCCAGGCAAGAATACTGGAATGGATTGCCATTTCCTTCTCCAGTCATGAAAGTGAAAAGTGAAAGTGAAGTCGCTCAGTCGTGTCCGACTCTTAGCAACCCCATGAACTGCAGCCTACCAGGCTCCTCCGTCCATGGGATTTTCCAGGCAGGAGTACTGGAGTGGGGTGCCATTGCCTTCTCCCTTACCTTATTTAGGCCACTGTTATTTGATGTCTTTAACGCATGCAGTTGAGATCTTATCCTAACTGATAACAGTGCCTGCATCAGGACATTTTCAATGGCCTTTAGGCAGAGAAGGGAAAAAAATAAAACAAGGATGTCCATCCTTGCTAAATGCTAGTTTGAGAGTGCAGTGTCTCACTTAATCACCAGGGCACCATAAGGTAGGTATTAGCATCGCCTTTTACAGATGGGGAAAATAAGGCTCAAGGAGGTTAAATAACTTTCTTCCAATCACATAGAAGTAGCAGAGTTGTGAGGTGTGCCTAGAACCACTTATTCAAGTTAGTTCCAGAAAATGATTTGCATATTAAAGACATAGTTCTAATGGTATGTCCTAGAAAAGCTATAGCCTTAGGAAGGGCAAGAACCAGAGTGATTTCAGGGACCACATCAGTTAGACTTGGAGGACTTTTACTCTATTGCTCTTCTTTTTGCTTGATCCCTTAATGTCACTGCCTCTTGATTTATACTCATTTTTAAAAATTTAAAAACATTAAAATAATGTGTCTTTATTTTTAGCTGCACTGGGTCTTTGTTGCTGTGCACAGGCTCTCTCTAGTTGCAGCGAACAGCGGCTACTCTTCATTATGGTAGACGAGCTTCTCATTGTGGTGGCTTCTCTTGTTTTGGAGCATGGGCTCTAAAGCATGGGCTCAGTTGTTGTGGGGCATGGGCTTAG
Source organism: Bubalus kerabau (assembly GCF_029407905.1). Lineage (NCBI taxonomy): Eukaryota > Metazoa > Chordata > Mammalia > Artiodactyla > Bovidae > Bubalus > Bubalus kerabau. The sequence goes on along the minus strand of NC_073639.1, from coordinate 58,144,345 downwards.
CTGCTCCCCAGCACATGGGATCCTCCTGGCCCAGGGATTGAACTCGTGCCCCCTGCATTGACAGGTGAATTCTTAACCACTGGACCATCAGGGAAGTCTAATTTATACTCTTGATAGAGAGACCCCAATTGGTCACTGGCCAGCCAATGGTCTGGCTCTGCTTGGCAGTTGCCCACCCTCATCAAATCAGCCATGGCACCCCACTCCAGTACTCCTGCCTGGAAAATCCCATGGCGGAGGAGCCTGGTAGGCTGTAGTCCATGGGGTCGCTAAGAGTCGGACACGACTGAGCGACTTCACTTTCACTCTTCACTTTCATGCATTGGAGAAGGAAATGGCAACCCACTCCAGTGTTCTTGCCTGGAGAATCCCAGGGACGGGGGAGCCTGGTGGGGTGCCGTCTATGGGGTCGCACAGAGTCGGACACAACTGAAGCAACTTAGCGGCAGCAGTAGCAGGGATATGAAGGGCAGGGGCTGCTGGTTTCAGTTTGAGCTAGAAGAAGTTAGGCATGGCAGAAAAATGTATTACCTCTGCTAAAATTAAATCTTTAAATATTGACTTATTGAACCTGGGCAAAGAGCAACCACTGTCCCTGTCTTCTAGGATCTTATATCCTCTTCTTATTATTGTTACTATAATTAGGAACATATCACTATTAATTAACAGCTGCAATTCACCAAACACTACTATGTACCAGGCATGGTGCTTTTAATGAGTAATCTCATGTTAATTCCTTTAAGGAAAATCAGTCAATCAGAGACCTTTTATCATGTATGGCAACCCAGAGACATTTGGGATGAAGAGGTATGCTTTGGGAGAAGAAGTATAATTATTCAGCTTTCACTTTTTTGGAGAAACTAAGTGGCAGGTGCAATGGAAAGGAAGGCAATTTCCTGGGTAGGCAGATGCTAAGTAGGAGGCTGTTTAGGCATAAGAGAAATGGGGGTGGGAATGAAAAAGAGACAGACAAGGGAAATTAAGTTTGACTGGATAAAGTGGGCAGTGAGCGTTTTGATAAGAGCAATGAAATGGCAGGGAGAGGTTCACAGATCTTCAAATCATGGACTTCCCCAACACCCTCACCCTCTTTTAGCAGAAGAGAATTGGGGTGATGTCCCCAACTCTTCTTCATGGAACCTCCTGGAGCTCAGCCTCCTGGCCCACTCTCAGCTCGGGTCCTCACTTCCTCTTTGTTGTACCTGCTCTGTTACATGTCACCATCTCCATGTGTCCGGCCCCAGCCTGGTGACCTGATCCCAGTTTCTATCCATTCCATTGACTTCTTCATGTGGCTTGGAGCTCTTAAGCCGGACTGAGACTACCCTGATGAAAGCCACATCAGTGACTCCACAGAAAGGGCAGAAGCAGGTCAACATCTTTGACGTGAAGATGCTGTCAGTTTGACAGGGGCCAAGATAATGAGACTATTTTAGTAAGCTTGTTTGATTGTGAGGAATAAATACTCAGTCACACTGGGTCACTGTGATATAATAAGAAATATATATGTTAGGTCTCAGCTCCTGGTTCCTGACACAGAACTCCTAAATTTCTTGGAATTCCCTGGGTGATAGGAACAACTTTTGTCCTAATGAGGCCATTCTTGGTGGGGTACTCGATAGGTTCAGGATAGGGGATGGTCACCAGAAAGACCAAGCCATGATTAGAGGCTTGAAACTTTCAGTCCCACCCCCTCATCTTCCAGGGAAAGAAGAGGGGCTGGATATTGAGTTAATAACCCATCATGCCTATGTGATGAAGCCTCCATAAAAACCTAAACTATGGAGCTTGGAGAACTTCTGATTGGCAGACACTTCTACGTGCTGGGAGAGTGGCACACCCCAACTCCACGGGGACAGAAGCTCCTGCACTTGGGCCCCTGCCAGACTTTGCCCTATGTACCTCTTCACCTGACTGTTCTTGTCTCTTATCCCTTACAATCAATCAGTAAACATGTTTCCCTGAGTTCTGTGAGCCATTATAGTAAATTACTGAACCTGGGGAAGGGGTCACAGGAACCCCAGTGTGTAGTCAAGTCAAAACCTGGACCCACTGCTTGTGACTGGTGTCTGAAGCTAGGGGCAGCTTTGTGGGACTGATTCCTTAACCTCGGGGCCTGTGCTAACTGTCAGCAGTTAGTGTCATAATTGAATTGTAGGATATCTAGTTGGGGAGAGACAAGAGAGACTTGGAAAATTGATTGGTATGGAAAACCCACACATTTGGTGTCAGGAGTGTTGTGAATATAGAGATAGAGGTTTTTCCTTTTAGTCACAATTATTATGCATGTGATCAGAGAAAAATATGTAACATGGGATTTCATGAAAAAAAAAAAAACAAAAAAAAACAACCAAGCAGTTGTAAATGGGTCAGGCTTTTTGGACTCCAGAATTAATGAAGAATTCTCTGTTCAGGGTCACTCCAGGGACCCTTAGAGCTGGTGGGTCTTCATGCCACAGTCCCACACTCATCTTCTAGCTGCTTTCTCTCTGTCTCTCTACTTCTACTTTTCATCTCATGTCCTAAATTTCCATCTATGCAGCATAACCTTATTCAGTGTTTCCCTCTATTCTCTGTAACAGAATGCCCTGTTGGAATTAATGGTTTTTATCTCTGCTTTAATGAGAGAGAAGGTAACTCATTGATACGAGGGAAGTATTTGCCCTCCTGAGGGTGAAATATTCAGCTTTGGGGTTAAAAAGGAGAAGCTTTCATGTGGATATCCTGTTAAGTTAAAAACAAAAACAAAAACAACTTGGTTTCTAAAAAGAATTAAACATGCAATTATCATGATCTAGCAATTTCACTTCTGGCCATATACCCTGAAGAACTGAAAACAGAGACATGACCAGAAATTTGTAAAATGAGCAAGACTTTTCACAATACCTAAAAAGGTGGAAACAGCCTAAATGTCCACTGGTGGGTGACTGGATAAATAAAATATACAAAGAGAGAGACAGAATAATTCACATTTTAAAAGGAATGAAACTTTTTTAAAAACTGAAGTATAGCTGATTTATAACATGTGTTTCTGGTGTACAGCAAAGTAATTCAGATTACACACAAACATTATATATATACATCTACTTAAATCCAGGTGATTGGTCCGAGCTGCTCACGGTCATTTCTTCTCTCTTGTCAGTAAAGGAACAGACATGTGACTAATTTCTATTACTAGAAGGTAGAGTAAGGTGGGGATAAGGGCTCCAGAAAAGATTTTTCCATGAAAGAGACAAAGAATTGATCTTTCTTTCTGAAAAGTGAAAGTGTTAGTTGCTTGCTGGTGCTGCTGCTGCTAAGTCGCTTCAGTTGTGTCCGACTCTGTGCGACCCCATAGACGGCAGCCCACCAGGCCCCCCCGGCCCTGGGATTTTCCAGGCAAGAGTACTGGAGTGGGGTGCCATTGCCTTCTCCCGTTAGTTGCTTAGTCGTGTCCAACTCTTTGTGACCCCATGGACTACAGCCAGCCAGGCTCTTCTGTCCTTGGAATCCTCCAGGCAAGAATACTGGAGTGGGTTGCCATCTCTTTCTCTAGGGGATGATATTGGATATTCGCAACCCAGGGATCGAACCAGGGTCTCCTGCATTTCAGGCAGACTCATTATCATTTGACCCACCAGGGAAGCCCCTTCTTTCTGAGGATGAACCCAGCAACAAAGATCGTAGGGCAGAGATGTAGAAAGAACCTTGATGATGTTGCCAAGCCACAAAATCAACCCACTCTGAAATTTGTCTTCCCTCTCAATACCCTATTACATGAGATAATAATTTATTTCATATGAAGCCAGTTTGAGTCAAACATTCTATTTCTTTCACATAAAAAATCACCTTAAATGACATAATTTTTAACTCCCAGCAAAAGATCAGCCCTGGATCAATGTACATATCCTTCAGTACTGTGTTCATACCTGTCCTGCTAAGACTGATGGAGAAAACAATGGGCCATGGTCTTGAAGAAACCCCACACACCTCTCTCCCATCCACCGTTAGAAGAATGCCAGTTTCCCCCACCCTTTCTCTATTCTCTGTATTTAGGTTTACAGAACATCTCAGTTATCACCTGAATTGGGCAGCTCTTAAAATTAAATACATATATATATATATTTACTTGGCTGCATCAGATCTTAATTGCAGCATGTGGGATCTAGTGTCCTGACCAGGGATGAAACCTGGGTCTCCTGCATTGGGTGCAGCTACTGGGCCACCAGGGAAGTCCCTGAAGTGGCCAGTTCTTGACTAGGAAATGGATTTTTAAAGCTCCCAAGAAGAGCATGTGTATTTGGCTTGGAGAGACGATCTTGGGATAAAAGAAATCCAGCACCATGAGAAGGATACAGGAATTACACCCAGAATAAGTTGAGCGAACCAAGTCATTCTTAAGGCTCTGGTTGGGTTAGGGGGAAAAGAGGAAGCATCTTGCCCTGCACTGTGGGGCTAGCAAAGGATACAAGCCCCAGCAGAAGGGTGACTTTGGTGGAAGGAGAGGCAGAGATGTAGCTTTGCTCACGTTTCTGGAACAAATGTCGAAGACCAGAATAAAGGCAGTAGATATCAATGATCACAAACTCTAAAACTATCTGAGCCACTTGGCAAGCATTGGTTGGTCTCTGGGTGTGGAGGTGGGAGGTGAATCCTGTAGGTGGGAAGGCCCGCAGGCCTTTATCATAATTTTAGTCAATGTAGACTGTTGCAATAAGACATTCATAGTCTTTGATTCTCAATACTACCTTGGAATTCCTGTTTTCCTTGTTGGCTCTCTTCTCCTGGTTACCATAGCAACTGTTTTGAATCTTCTTCTAGCTCACAGAACCTCCTACTGCTCTGCCTCCCATTCTCTCACATCCTATTCTCTCTGCCTCCTATTTCACACAAAATATAGATGCCATCTGACTGGGACTGCCCTGACCTTCCTCAGCTACCTGCAACTGTACATCAATTTCTCCTCTATTTCACAGATTAGTCAGCAGTGTGGTCCGATAAAACTTTAGGTAATGGAAATGTTCTACATTTTCAGTATGGCAGCCATTGGCCACATGTGACTGTTGAGCACTTGAATTATGGCAAGTGAGATTGAGGAACTGAATTTTAAATTTCATTTGATTTTAATTAATTTAAATTTAAACAGCCATGCATGGCTCCTGGCCACCGTATTAGACAACACCAACTTAGTGTAACTCAAAGAAAAACATTGTCGAATAAGAGGGTACTAGGATTTTTCCTAACTCTGTGACATCCCTGAGCAGTAGACTCTTGACCAACTTATGAGAATTATGAACTGGGGGATAAGAAGGAAGGAAGTGAGGGTTAGAGAGGCAGGTTCACAGGAAACCGCCATGGAGAAATAAAGGTAAAATAAATATCATTTTGATGTGCTGCTTTTAGTAGCTCCAGTTACCAGGAAAGAAACCACTGTGAGTCTTAGCTAAAACATTGCATTTCTGAAGGAGAGTAAGAGGCTTGCATCATCATCTTATCATCTATTATCACTGCAAATCCATGCTAGACTTGACACTAAGGCAAAGTTTGAGTGGGAGAAATAACCAAGCACCAGCCAGCTACTGGTGTGGTGTAGTTGTCAGTTATTTCAAACAACAAAACAATCAGCCAATTATCTTTGCATTTCTACCATAACACAAAATGTGTGCAATGTGAGCAGAATGGTGGCTTGATGATCTCTTTTGTGTAGCTGATTCTGTTCACTTTTGATGATTTTATATTTCAAACAGCTGCACATCTTTTTTAATATATGAAAGGTTAGAATACCACATCCCTCTCCCACCACTGACCTCCTCTAAATGGCTGGCCAAATGCTCCGAGATCACATTTTTGAGTAATTTCTTTCTCTTCTGATTGTAAATGCCTTTATCATACCCTAAGTTCCTGCCTATCCTGTGTTTAATACTTGACTCTATTCTGTTCCATTAATTTACCTGTCAGCCTCCTAACTGCTGCTGCTGCTGCTGCTAAGTCGTGTCAGTTTTGTCCGACTCTGTGCATCAGCCTCCTAACTAGTGCCCTTTAATCCTGCAGCATTATAATTGCTCTTAATATCTCCTGTGGCCACTGGCTTCTTTGTGAACCGCTCTCTCCTTGCCTTCAGAGTGCACGCATGCCCTTGGTCTTCCACTCCTTCCCTAATGCCTCTGCTGAGTCTCCATGGTATTGGGTTATTTGGGGATCTGTCCTCAGCCCCCCTCTATGTCACGATGCCCCCTCTCTGGGCCGAATGCCTGCCTCCACTCTTGCCCCTTCTATCCACTTTCCACAGCGCAGCCAGAGTGATTTTACTAAAGTGAAAACAAGATCATGTCACAGCGCTGCTTAGAAATTGACCTATTGTTCTCAGAATAAATTTCTGACTCCTTAACAACAGTAGAGAAGGCTGAAATAGACTGGTTTTCCCTAAGTAGACCCTGAGACAGGATCTGGGTGAAAGTAGCTTATGTGGGATGTGAGCCCAGGAAGGGGAGTGGGGAAGTGGCATAGAGAAAGAAGGGAAGGTAGCCAATGCCCTAAGATTCACTCCCCTGGAATTCTGGAGTTGGGCACTGATCTGGGCTTTCACTTGAATGTGAAAGTGAAAGTCACTCAGTAGTGTCCAACTCTTTGCAACACCATGGACTATACAGTTCATGGAAATCTCCAGGCCAGAATACTGGAGTGGGTAGCGTTTCCCTTCTCCAAGGGATCTTCCCAACCCATGGATCAAACCCAGGTCTCTCACATTGCAGGTGGATTCTTTACCAGCTGAGCCAAAAGGGAAACCCAAGAGTACTTGAGTGGGTAGCCTATCCCTTCTCCAGTGGATCTTCCCGACCCAAGAATCGAACTGGGGTCTCCTGCAATCCATTGCAGGTGGATTCTTTACCAACTATCAGGGAAGCTATCACTTGAATGGTGGACCTCTATCCACAATAGCCTCTGAGAAGCAGAGATGGCCAGCATTTAGAGAAAGACACAGTGGGTGGAAAGAGAGAAATGCAGAGGGGGGAACATTACAGCTTTAGACAAATTGGAAGAGCAACCTCAGCACAGGGCATTTTTTTTTCCTATTCTCCTGATGGGTTCTCACCATTTGGGGCCACATTTTATGCATTTCAGTTCTGTGAGGTAACAGTCTTTCCTAGAAACAACAACAGCAGCAACAACAAAACCTTTTTTTTCTGAAGGAAGTCATTTGATTTTCTGATTCTGTAACCAGAAACACACACAAACACCCTTGACTAAGAGAAATTCACCCAAAGCCCTCCAGCCTCCGTTCCATTCAAGACCTAAGCTCCTACTTCATTAGGCAACAGACCACTGTAGCCCATCTCTACTGTCTCCACTCTCATTAATCCTTATTTGCTGTATTATTTCATGGGAAAGTATCCCATTTTGAAGTTGTGATTTGAAGGATCTGTGGGATATTTGGATCTGGAGTTTCATAGACTACAGATGTGGAATTCCAAAGGCAGGTTTGGTCTGGAGACACAACTTTTTAAAATCTGTCAATGTTTTGTTTGTTTTGGTAAGGTAATGCATATATAGGGTGGAGAAAACTTCACAGAAAGGTAATAAGTAAGTCTCTCGACAAGGACTAATACCCAATTCTCTCCCTGGAGACCATCTCATATCGTTTCAGACACGGCCAACTGCATGGACATGAGACCTGTACAGTCACATAGGAACCTAGGCTTAGAACAGATCTGAGCTTGGATTGATGCCCTGCAGATGCCATCTTGAAATTCTTCATTTTTGAATAAGGGAACCTACATTTTAAATTTGCACTGCCTCTCCCCAAGTTAGGCAGGAGGACCTGTTTACAGCTATATATCGCAGAGTTAAACAAATAATAGACATATTTGCTCCTCTCACCCTCCCGCCCCCCGTTTGTTTTAGCTTTTGGTGATTCTTAAAACAATATGTGTGAATTAAATTTTCCAGAGAGAAGATGCAAAGTTGTCAATACTGTTCACTAAATATTTCTGCTTCTGTTTCTGGGCACATGAGGGATATAGAGTGAGACTGAATTTTCTGGTTCCCCAGTGGTTGGATGGGGTCAAGAGAGCATTTAAATGCTCATTCAAGAGTTTGAGGTACTGCTGCTGCTGCTGCTAAGTTGCTTCAGTCGTGTCCGACTCTGTGCAACCACATAGACGGCAGCCCACCAGGCTCCCCTGTCCCTGGGATTCTCCAGGCCAGAATACTGGAGTGGGTAGTCTTCCTTTCTCTAGGGGATATTCCCAACCCAGGGATCGAACTGGGGTATCCTGCATTGCAGGCAGATTCTTTACCAACTGAGTTATCAAGGAAGCCCAAGACCAAGAGCAGCCAAATTAAAAAAAATTATTAATTTTAAAAAGAAGCTAGACAATTAGTCCCTCATCCCTCAGCACTGTGCTCTAACCATCAAGCTTTACTGTGGATCTCCTCTTCACACAGATGAAGATAACTGTATTATTCAGAGTCCTGCCAGGAAAGCAGTGGTGTACTCCAGCAAGATAACTAATGACGGGGCCATTTATGGAGGTGTGGGCAGAGTTCAGAAAAACCAGTAAGGGATGGTGAGCCCCCTGGGGCTGGCAACCAAATCTGAGCCTGAAGGGGAAAGGAGGGAGTGGTGCCCAGAAGCCCTACCATGTGCAGTTGGGTGGAGAGAAGCCAAGGAAACACATATCTAACCTCACTGTCCTCCTGTTCTCCTGCCTCCTGAACTGGGAGCTGGGAGGTAAGGGAGTCCATGACACAGCAGGTGAGAAAGTAAAAATCAGCTCAGATTGGAAAAGTAAAAATCTGCCTGGCTACTTAGCAGGCAGGAAGAGCAGAAATGGATAAACTCCACTGCAAAGGGAACAAGAAACAGCATTTCTGTATAGCTACAAGGTAATAATGGAGAAGGAAATGGCAACCCACTCCAGTATTCTTGCCTGGAGAATTCCATGGACAGAGGAGCCTGGCAGGCTACAGTCCATGGGGTCGCAAAGAGTCGTACACGACTGAAGCGACTTAGCATGCACAAGGTAATAATACTCCCCATCTTTGAGTGAGTGGCTGCTGCTTTGTTATTCAATGAGAAACGTCATCCTCTAAAATCACAGACTATCAGAAACTTTGCTATTTGAAATTATATCAGTAAGAATGAAATGTTCCTGGGAGTTCACTGGTGGTCCAGAGGTTAAGAATCTGCCTTGCAATGCAGGGGACGTGGGTTGGATCCCTGGCTGGGGAACTAAGATCCCACATGCCTCGGGGCAACTAAGCCTGTGTCCTGCAGTGAGCGAGCCTGAGTGCTCTAGAGCCCATGCACCACATTTAGAGAGTCCATGCATCACAATGAAAGATCCTCCATGATGCAACGAAGATCCTGCGTGCTGCAACTGAGACCCAACACAGCCAAATAAATAAATATTAAAAAAAAATAAAAAAGGATGAAAGTTCCTGTTTTGCCTGGAGAACCTAAGTCATCTTGACACAGAAAGGCAGCCTCAATTTTCAGCTCAGGTATAGAACTTCCAATAAAGTGTTTCTGGAAACAACAATCGACATCTATCTTAGCTTTATTGCTTCCAAGGAAACAGGGCCCTGGGTCCATTTTGAAATCCAGGTCTGAAGTTGGCCGTTTTATATAAACCTGCTTTGCTCTGAGCCTGTGAAAACTTGTGCGTGCTCATGCTCAGTTGCTCAGTCACGTCTAACGCTTTGCAACCCCACAGGCTGTAGCTCTCCAGGCTCCTCTGTCCATGGGATTTTCCAGGCAAGAATACTGGAGTGGGTTGCCATGCCCTTCTCCAGAGGATCTTATGGAATCCAGGGATCAAACCCTGTGAGTCCTGCATTGGCAGGTAGATTCTTTACTACTGAGTCACCTGGGAAACTTGCTTTCATCTGAATTTGATCTAAACTCCACCTTTCCCAGAATCTGATGAGAATTCCATCCCTTTGATTGATGATGTGCACGCCCTCATCGAATGGATTAATAAATCTAATTTTGTTGGATGGCAGGTTTGTTTCTTTTAGGCTGACTGGGTAGGTCATGGGTTGACCTCCCAGGGCATAGAGCAGAGTGGAAAGTGGATCTAGAGAGTTGGCAGGAAATATTCCCCATAGAAATAAAGTCCTCTCCCAAACCCAGCCCCCAGCAAAACAGAACAGAGTGTTGTGAAGATGTGAGGGAGTGAGGAATGGGGAAACCTTCATTCATCCAGCATTCACATACATCTGGGGCTGAATAAAGGGTTCTAGAAATGAACTCATCTGTCTCTGAGTGGGCCTTGAGGCAATGGAAAGATCTGGGCTCTTTACTAAGGCACAGTGGAAGCACTGGGTCTCCTGACATTTAAAGGGCTGTCCCTTTAACCCAGCTGAAATGAGCCAAAAAATAGTGAAAGGAAAAATGGGATAAGGCAGAATTCTTAAAATGCCCTTCCTTTGAACACCATCTTTGTGTAGGCATCTGGGGGAGGCCAGATGGGGCGTGGACATCCGTATCACTTGGCTTCACTTGTTTATTCCCTGACACTTCTGGGGCCATTGCCAGGACCCGCCCCCTCTCTGCCGTCATTGGAGGAACTCAAAACCTTCTGCTAAGAATCCGGACATTTCACTCTCCTTGTCCTGGAGGGTCTGCTGTGGCCAGACTGGGAGGGTTGAGCCCTGGTCCAGCCCTAAGTGGAGAGCGAGCCTCTCACCATGACAGCCTGCTGCAGCTGGAATGATGTTTTCCAGTATGAGACAAACAAAATCATCTGGATCCAAAGCAAGACTTATGGCACCATTAAATGGCTCTTCCACGTTGTGCTCTTTTCTTACATTGGGTAAGTAGGGTGTGGGATGACCCTAAGTCTCTGCAGTGGCTGGCAGCACAGAAAACCTCAAGGTTCAGCTTCTGGGGCACATCCTGAATTCCTTGAGGTTTTAAAATCTGAGATGTGAGGCTGACAGCCAGCTGGGGAGGAGTGGGAGTTGAGGGAGGAAGCAGCAGGCAGGAGGAAGCAGCAGGCAGGAGGAAGCAGTGCTAGTCAGCTGCAAGAAGAAGCCACGGGAAGGGAGGGTGACACTTTGGGTTCTAACCCAGGCCTGCTGGGGCAAGCTGGGCCAGGGCATGCCCGGGGAAGGTGGGAAAATGCAGGGCAACACCCTGGATTCCAGCAGAGGAATCAAGGATTCAGGGTGCGCCTGGTACAAGGCTGGCATCTATGTGAGTCATCACCACTTCAGGGAGGAATAGGATCAGACCTGCAAGTTCACTTTAGGCCCTCCCAGGTGTCAAGAAGACCTTCTTTGACTTTTTTAAAAAAACATCTTATTGAGGTAGAATTCACATACCAAACAAGTCACTCATTTAAAGTGTATATATGATTCAGTAGTTCTTAGTATAGTCAGAGTTGTGCAACCATCACCATAATCAATTTCAGAATATTTTCATCACTTCAAAAAAACCACTCCCACATCCCTTAACCATCACTTTCATCCATCTATTTCCCTGCAGCTCTAGGCACCCACTATTATATTTTCAGTCTCTATGGATCTGCCTATTCTGGATATTTCATATAAATGGAATCATGCAATATATGGTCCTCTGTGTCTGGCTTCTTCTACTTAGCATCGTGTTTTCAAGGTTCATCCATGCTGGAACATGTATCTTTACTGCATTCCCTTTTTTGGCTGAGCAATACTTCATTATATGGATATACCACTGTGGGGTGAAAATCTGGGTTGTCTCCAGTTTCAGGCTATGATGAATGAGGCTTCTATGAATGTTTGTGTATGAACATGTCTTCAGTTTTCTTGGGTATGTACCTATGAATGGAATTGGTGGATCCTTTACTTCCCTGGTGGCTCAGACAGTAAAGCGTCTGTCTACAATGTGGGAGACCTGGGTTTGATCCCTGGGTCAGGAAGAATCCCTGGAGAAGGAAATGGCAACCCACTCCAGTACTCTTGCCTAGAAAATCCCACGGACGGAGGAGCCTGATGTCCATGAGGTCGCAAAGAGTCGGAAACAACTGAGCAACTTCACTTGCACTTTTGGTAAACTCTATTTTTAACCTTTGGAGAAACTACCCAGTTGTGTTTCACAGCGGCTGCACCATTTCATATTCCCACCAACAATGTATGTTCCATTTTCCCTACATCCTCATCATTACTTGATCGTGTCTGTCTTTTGGAGTATAGGCATCCTAGTGAGTGATTAACTCATTGTGATTTTTAAAAATAATTTACTTTATTGTTATTTTTGGTTGTGCTGGGTCTCCGTTGCTGCATGCAGGCTTTCTTACTGCACTGGCTTCTATTGTTGCAGAGCACAAGCTCATGGGCTTCAGCAGTTGTGGCTCGTGGGCTCAGTAGTTGTGGCCCACTGGCTTAGTTGCTCTGCGGCATGTGAAATCTTCCCAGACTAGTGACTGAACCATGTCCCCTGCATTGGCAGGCAGATTCTTATCCACTGTGCCACCAGTGAAGTCTTCACTTTGATTTTTGACTCACAATTCCCTAATGGCTAAAGCCCCGTTGCTCTCTGTGATGATGATGGTGATGATGATAACTTGAATCTATTAGGGAGACAGTGTAGTTTACCAGCTAAAGGTTAAAGCAACTTACTTCATAAACCTGGCTAAGTTTCCTTGACTAAGTCACTTAACCTCTCAGAGCCTCAGTTTCTGCATCTGTGCATAGCACTGTTGTGATAATCACACAAGAAAAGGCCTGACAAGCCCTTATCGATGCCTAGCACAGGGTAAGAGCTTCACAAATGATAGCTCTTTTTTAAAAATAATCTTTTCGAATATAATAGGTACTTTCACAAACACTCTCTCCTTTGACTTTTAAAGTAACCATGCCCAAGCTTGGATTTGAGATCTGGAAATGTGGATTCAAATATCCATCACTTTTTTGAGCCTGACTCCTCATCTGTAAATTGGGGATAATGGTTGTAAGAATGAAAAGAATTAATAAAATGTAAAACGGCTGTGAAAAATACTCAACATATGGCCAGGCCAAAGTGTTAGTTCTTCTTCTTAATAATATTACCAGGATTATCATTATTTGTCATATGTTTACTATTCAATAAAGAATAAGCTGCTGCTGCTGCTGCTAAGTCGCTTTAGTTGTGTCCGACTCTGTGCGACCCCATAGATGGCAGCCCACCAGGCTCCCCTGTCCCTGGGGTTCTCCAGGCAAGAATATTGGAGTGGGTTGCCATTTCCTTCTCCAATGCATGAAAGTGAAAAGTGAAAGTGAAGTCGCTCAGTCGTGTCCGACTCTTCGAGACCCCATGGACTGCAGCCTACCAGGCTCCTCTGTCCATGGGACTTTCCAGGAAAATAATAAGCATGTATGTTAAAATTCTAAAATAAAACATATTACTTAGACCAGATATCACTGAACAGATAATAAAGAACAAAGTTAGCAAATGCTCCCTTATGAGTCAATACATAGATCACATATCACAGTTCCACACTGTGATGTGGTTTCCCAGTATTCTTGGGTCTAGCACACAATGTCTTAAAAGCAGATTATTGTATATATAAGAACAGATTATTATATGAACACCTTACAATGATAAATATTTTTCTTTCATATGGTGGAATTTTATCTTAAGAGCATTTAAGTCCCTCAAGTTCAGCTGTACATGATCCACAGGAGCATGGAGAGAGAGCACAATTTATTTATTTTTTAAATTTATTTATTTCAATTGGAGGCTAATTACTTTACAGTATTGTGGTGGTTTTTGCTATACATTGACATGAATCAGCCATGTGTGTACATGTGTTCCCCATCCTAACCCTCCCTCCCACCTCCCTCTCCATACCATCCCTCTGGGTCATCCCAGTGCACCAGCCCTGAGCACCCTGTCTCATGCATCGAACCTGGACTGGCGATCTGTTTCACATATGATAATATACATGTTTCAATGCTATTCTCTCAGATCATCCCACCCTCGCCTTCACCCACAGAGTCCAAAAGACTGTTCTATACATCTGTGGAGACAGCACAATTTAAACAGTGCAATGATTCAACAATTGGGTGCCCAGGACTAACCTCGTGATGGGGTTCCCTCAGTCTCTGTTCCCACATGCTTCCATAAGAGTGAGCATCTTGCCACACTACCTGTGAATGTTTTCCACCCAAAATGTCCCCTAAAATAAGCCAACTCCTTCACCGAGAGCAAAACTGGAAAAACAGCAGCTTGTTCCAGAGCTGAAGGGAAAACTGGCTCTGATGAACTCGTGGGGAGGTGGAAGATCTGTTTGCTATGCTTTGTGGACAATTTAGGGTCTTACCTGGTGGCTCAGTGGTAAAGAATCTGCCTGAAACGCAGGAGACCCAGGTTTGATTACTGGGTTGGGAAGATCCCCTGGAGGAGGGCACAGCAACCCACTCCAGTACCCTTGCCTAGAGAATCCCATGGACAGAGGAGCCTGGTGGGCTGCAGTCCATAGGGTCACACAGAGTTGGACACGACTGAAGTGACTCAGCAGCAGCAGCAATAGCAGTGAACAATTCAAGGATTTAAAACATAGGCAACTTTAACAAGACACAAGTTTTACCTTAAGTGATGACTTTACAAGATATCCCCCACATAAAATGCTTCTCCACTGTTTATATTTTAAAATATAAAACTGAAGAAAAAGTATTTCCAGCTTTGCTTTCTCCCCCGTCTATGTTAACCATATAGTTATTTACATCTCACTGAATGAAGTCCCATAGAACACTGGTCTCCAGCTTTTTTGGCACAGGGACTCGTTTTGTGAAAGACTATTTTTCCACGGATGGGGGGTGGGTGTGTGGGGTGGGAGCTGTGTTTCAGGTGGTAATGCAAGCAATGGAGAACAGCAGATGAAGCTTCCTTCAATGGCCCATAGCTCACCTCCTGCTGTGTGGCCTGCTTTTGCAGGCCGTGGCAAGTATGGGTCAGTGGCCCAGAGTTTGGGGACCCCTACCATAGAACACAGCTTGGAAAATGCTGCCTTACAATGTACTGTGAGGCCTCAAGCTGATATAACTGCAGCTAGGCCATCTGTGAAATGGGTAGACCCATGATGCACAGGGATTGGGGGGAGGTAGTTGACATCAAATAGGACTGATGTAGACCAGAGGCGGAAATCCAGACAGATTTAGGTAATACTCAGGATATATATAGCACCAGGGGGAGGATTCTGGTCATGGGGTCCTGGGTTCAGAGGCTGTCTACACTCTGGCTGAAAAGGCAAAGAGTCAGGATAATGAAAGAAGACAGGGAGGTACAAGGCAGGCAATAGAGGAAATAAGACAAGAGGCTGATGAGCATCTCACAGTCCTTCACAACTGGGTTCAGATTTAGAATCAGAGGCAAAGACTGTAGCTACAGGCAAGATCATGTAGCTCCAGACTCCAGGGCTCCGGGAGTGCGTGAAGAGCATACTGAATAGGACTGTGTTAGGCGGAATTGTTCAGCTACTAAGTGACAGAAACCTAAGTCATGTTAGCCACCAAGCCACATAGGGGGATTTATTCTCACATAACTGGGCAGTGGAAGAGACGGAGCTGTCCTCAGACATGGATGGTTATAAAAGTTCAAGCTTTGTGAAACTGTAGGGGCTGGGTCTCTCCCCACACACTTTTTTTTTTCCCCATTTATATTTCTCTCCCCACATCTTGGCTCTATTTCTTGAATAGGCTCTCTATGTAGCTAGATGTCACATTCATATCCCCACATCCTCCCCTTTTAGCAACCCCAGAGGAACAAACAAGTCTTTTCTGATAGCTCTGGCAAAAAATTCACAGAGAAGACTCTGATTGGTTGGCCTGTGCTATGCTAAGTTGCTTCAGTCATGTCCGACTCTTTGCGACCTTGTGAACTGTAGCCCGCCAGGCTTCTCTGTCCATGGAATTTTCCAGGCAAGAATACTGCAGTGGGTTACCATTTTCTACTCCAGGGGATCCCAGATGAAGTAGGAAAAGTGGGTGGAAGGAAGAGACAGGCAAAAACCAAATAGCCACTACAGGTCTTTCCAAAAGCCAGGAATTCTAGGGACTTCTGAAGGCTACAGGTCTATCCCTGGCTTGTCTCAACCCAGCACCTGGGCTGTGGAGACTCTACCCCAAATTATTGTCAAGGCTGGGACATTGGTATCCTCAACAGAAAATGCCTCTGAGAATCAGCTCCTGGTTTTCCAAGACATACTCTGTTTCATCTTCTGGCCTCAATGAGATGGGAAGAATGGGATAATGATGACTACACTCCAGGAAAGCTGAGATTCAAACACCTGAATGACAATAAAGATAACTTCTTTCTACTGTTAGCTTTATTTATATCATCTCATTTGATGTGCTGGGACTTAAGTATTCTCTTCATTATTTCACAGATAAGGAAATGGAAGCTATGAAAGATGGAGTTACATTATTAAAAGTCATCCCGTTAGAAAGTGAGTGAGTGAAGTCGCTTAGTCGTGTCCGACTCTTTGCGACCCCCTGAACTGTAGCCTACCAGGCTCCTCTGTCCATGGGATTTTCCAGGCAAGAATACTGGAGTGGGTTGCCATTTCCTTCTCCAGGAGATCTTCCCAACCCAGGGATTGAACCCAGGTCTCCCACATTGTAGGCAGACGCTTTACCGTCTGAGCCACATTTCAATCCAAAACCAATGCTCTTAACCCACAAACCATACTGCTAAAGTAGTTCTCTGTCAGACTTTGAAAGCCCAGGCACTGGGTCTCCTCAATATTTAGCCAACCATTCTTCCTTTTCACCAGGCTCTTCTTTGTCTTTCTGAGTTGACCAGGGCAAGTGAAGGATGATGATGGAGGCGGGGATGAGCATCCCATCATTTTGTATTTCTCCATTGTTTATTCATTCCCCCAATGTTATTATTTTATTTTGTATATTTATTTATGTGGCTGCATCAGGTCTTAGTTGTGGCATGCAGGATCTTTACTTGCAGCATGCAAACTCTCAGTTGCAGCATGTGGGATCTAGTTCCCCAACCAGGGATTGAACCTGGGCCCCCTCCATTTGGAGCACAGAGTTCTAGCCACTGGCCCACCAGAAAAGTCCCCATTCCCCAAATTTTAGAGTATCTACTATGAGTCAGACTCTGTTAATATTAATATAATAGAGATTATATTAATAACAGTCAGTGAAACAAAGTTCTGGCAACTCATTGCATTATATTCTAATGGAGGAAAGAGACATGATATGAAAATGTAGAAACATAATAAAATGTCTGATGGTGTTAAGTGTTATGAAGAATAATAAATTAGGGAAGAGGACAGAGAATGAGCATATGTGTGATAGAGGCCTATAGGCTGAGACCTGCCCAAAGAAAGGGAACAAGTCACTAAATATCTGGAAGAGTGTTTCTGATGGAGGGAATAGGAAGTGCAAAGGCCCTGAGGTGAGGACTTGATAGAGTATTCAAGGAAAAGCAAGGAGGTCAGAGTGGTAGAAGCAGAGTGAACAACGCATTGAAGGAAAGGTAACCTGGGTGGAGATGGGAGGACAGACCATTCAAATCCTTGAAGGCCCACTCTGAGTTATTTGGATTTTATTCTGAATGAGTTGAGAGGAAGATTTAAAGATGAGAAGTAAAAGATATTGGTGTTTTCTTGGGAAGATTTCCCGCTTCACTAGAGACTAGTCCTCTCAGAAGCTTTTCCAATAAATTCAGAAGAGCAGGGAAGGTTGAGAGAGAAACAGGAGAACAAACTCTACTCACAACTGCTTCTTCTCCCTCAAGTTAGCCGCCCAGGCCAATAGCAAAAGCAACATTGTCCTGCACAGCCGCAGGCTGTCTGTCACCATGGAGATGGTGCTGTTGTGCTAATTTGCAATCATTAAATGTAGCTCCTGGCTGGCTGCCCATTACTGGAGGGTGACCACACACTTGTGTGGCTGGGTTTCCTCTTGTTGAATGGAAGTGAGTCCACCGCACAGGCAGAAAGAGTCACCAGAGGCCAGAGAGAGGCAAATCCAACTCAGGCATGGCCCCTGCCACTTGAGGGTGACAGAAACATGATGATATCTGCCATGTTCTCAACCCACCCCGGGCCCCTGGGGGATGCGACAGAGATGGGAAGGCCCAGAGAAGACCACTTCAGGAGGAGACCCCCTCCGGGAGAAGAATTGAGTCACCTTATATATGAGGCCAAGAGGCCAGAAACACAAATGAATGGAAGCAAAAAAGAGGAACAGTCAGAAGGTCAGTGTGTTCCAGAACCTGGTGAGTGAGAAGGAAGGAGCAGGAGCTGAGGACAGGTAGGCAGGGGCCAGGGTTGGGATTTGTTTCTCAATGCCATGGGAAGCCACTAGAAAGTTTTATACAAGGGAGTGAAACCATTTGATTCACGCTTTTAAAAGCACTGTCAGGCCACTGTGCAGACTGTAGATTGTTGCGGGGCAAAAGGGGCAGTGATGGGACCAGTAAGAAGGCTGTTGGAGCCACCCAGAGGAGAGAAGGTGGTGACCTGGACTAGAATGGGGCAGTGCAGCTGGAGAGAAGTGAGCAAACAGGCTATGTTTTAGAGGTGGAACTGACAGATTTTCTAGAAGGCAAAGATGACTCTAAGTTTCTTGGTGGATGATGATGCCTTTTATCAACATAAAAGACCAAGAAGAGGCTATATTGCCAACTAACGCAGCATTGTTAACTATGTCAAACTATTAAAACACCTCGACTACTACCATATTTCAGCTTCCCTACACTAATGTCTAAAGCAAAACACTAAAAAAAGCTAGAAGCACAGAGTTTTTAAAATAAAAAAACAAAAAAAAAATGGTCTTTTTAAGTGAATGATTTTCACTTTACGAAGAGCTTGTCCTGTTGTCCTGGTTTTCTCATTTCAGTGCAGAATGGCAGAGGCCTCTCTGTGGACCGGCTATCATGTACTGACAGGCTTCTGGGCACCACACTCGAGCCCTGCTTCCCACCAGGGTAGAGATCTCCCAGCCCCCCTGGGTTTTGAGCACCATGCTGGGAAGAGCAAGGACCAGATTACATAGATTATTCACACTACTACATGTTAACTGACTGGTGTGCAAAATGCCAGAGAAGTGGAACTAAAGAAGCCAGCGGGAATCCAACTGGGAACAGACTTGAACTTCATCCTGAGGACACTGGGAAAGGAAGAAGAGTCTTTCCTACCCCACTGTCAACGTTTTATTATGACAAATTCCAACCATAAAGGAAACATTAAGGGTTTTATAGATTCAGAGTTCATACTGAGGGTTCATAATTTCATTTTAAAGAAAGCATTCTACTTTCAATATGGCAACACCTATTGAGTACTACTTAGTGCTTAGCATGGGCCAGATTCTGTTCTTAGCTTATGACATGTATTAGCCTGTTTGATGCTTGTAAATAACCCTACAGAATTGGTCCTCATAATTGTAACCATGATTTGAACAGCGTAACTACTGGGAAATTCCCAGGTAAAGGGTTCCACCTCTTGACTGTATGTCACAACTTAATTTCCCAGCCTCCTTTGCAGCTAGGACACAGGCATGAGACCCGAGCTTTTCAAACATATGCACCATGCAACAGTGCTTTGGTACACAGGAAATAACATGGGGTGGTGAGCATGAGCAGAATTCATCTGAAGGAATGTATGGGGCTGACACCAGCCTTCACTGACACCATAGGGGCCACTTCCTGGACCCCATGTTTAGAGATCCCAGCCTGGCCCTCTGCTAGCTGTGAGCTTCCCTATGGAGTAAGGAGCCTGTGGGACTGTATTAGTTTTCTATTGCTGCATAACAAATTACTACAAACTCACCTAAAATACAGCCACTTATTAGCTCACGGTTCTGTAGGTCAGTAGTTTGGACCTGGCATGGCTGGGTTCTCTGCTCAGGGTCTCACAAGGTTGAAATCAAAGCGTTATGCTGTGCTGAGTTCTCATTTTGGGACTCAGGGGAAAATTCACTTCCAAGCTCATTCTCCCTGTTGGTAGAATTCAATTCTGTGCCATCATGGGACTCAGAGCTCTGCTAGCCAGGGGCCACTCTCAGATCCTCTTGCATTTTTTATCGTGTGGCTCCCCTCTATCTTCAAGCCAACAATGGCACAATGTTTTCATGCCTCAAATCTCTGACCTCTCTTCTGGGAGCAACCAAAGGAAATTCCATACTTTTAAAGGCTCAGGGACTTCCCTGGTGGTCCAGTGGTTAAGAATCCGCCTGCCAATGCAGGAGACATGGGTCCAATCCCTGGTCCAGGAAGATCTCACATGCCACAGGGCATCTAAACCTGTGGGCCACAAGTACTGATGCCGGCACTCTAGAGCCTGGGTGCCACAACTACTGAGCCCATGCGCCACAACTACAGAAGCCAGTGCACCCAGAGCCAGTGCGACAAGAGGAGCCACTGCAATGAGAAGCCTGCATGGAAACTACAGAGTATATAGCAACTAGCTAACCACAACTGGAGAAAGCCCCCGAGCAGCAATAAGACCCAGTGCAGTTAAAAGTAAATAAATATCTTTCAAAATACACTAGAAGGAATCAACTGCAAAATAAAGGAGACAGAAGAATAGATAAGTGAGCTGGAAGATAGAATGACAGAAGGAACTGCCATGAAACAGAAAAAAGAAAAAAGAACTGACGATAGTCTCAGAGACCTCTGGGACAACATTCAATGCACCACATTCAAATTATAGGGGTCCCAGAAGAAGAAGAGAAAGAGAAAGGATTTGAGAAAATATTTGAAGAGTATATAGTCAAAAACTTACCTAACATGGGAGAGGAAATAGTCAATCAAGTCCAGGAAGCACAGAGTCCCGTATGGGATAAACCCAAGAAGAAATATGCCAAGACACATATCAATCAAACTATCAAAAATTAAATACAAAGAAAAAAATATTAAAAGCAGAGAGGAAAAAGCAAAAATAAAAAGCACATAAGGGAATCCCCAGAAAGTCTGTTATGACTTTCAAATGTTTAAATAAGCAGTATGTGGGCCTCCACTTGTTCCTCTGCCTCCACTTGTTCTTAGTTGTTAATTTTCCATCACTGATGGAACAATCCAACCACAAACCTGGTAACATAAAACAACAATTTATTCTCTCCAAGTTCTAGAGATACCTAAAATCAGTATCACTAGGTCAAAACTGAGAGGTCAGCAGGGCCATGCTCCCTCCAGAGGCTCTAGAGAAGACTTTTTTGCTTCTTCTAGTTTCTGGGGGTGGCCTGTATTCCTTGGCTTGTAGTCACATCACACCAGTCTTCAAGGCCTGCATCCCTGACTCTCCGCTTCACCTTCATGAACCTTTCTCCTGTATGTGTGTATGTATGTGTGCATGAAATCTCCTGTCTTTTTTTTTTAATTTTTAATTAAAATTTTTTGGATTTTTGGCTGTGCTGGGTCTTCTTTGCTGCACACGGGCTTTCTCTAGTTGCGTGGGGGCTACTCTCTAGTTGCGGTCCATGGGTTTCTCAAGGCAATGGCTTCTCTTGTTGCAGAACACAGGCTCTAGGACATGAGGGGTTCACAGTAGCTGTGGCTCAAGGGCTCTAGAGCACAGTTTCAGTAGTAGCGGCTCACAGGCTTAGTTGCCCTGCAGCATGTGGAATCTTCCTGAATCAGGGATCAAACCTATGTCCCCTGCATTTGCAAGTGGACTCTCAACCACTGGACCACCAGGGAAGTCCCTCTGTCTCTCTGTTATAAGAACACATATGATGGCATGTAGGGCCTACCTAATTCAGGATAATCTCACCATCTCAAAATCCTTAACTTAATCACATCTGTAAAGACCTTTTCCCCAAACAGGGTAACAGTTATAAATTCTGGGATTAGGACATTTTAGCTTTGGGGTCATTATTCAGCCTCCTATAGCAGATGTGGCCCCAGGCATTGAGCTCACTGGGACATGGCGTGACTAAGATTCTGGCACTCAAACACTATTGGCATGAATTTCTACCTATGGCTCGGCAGTGGCTGGCAGTCTTTTCTCTGGAACAGTACCTGTTCTCTAGGTGTTGTTCCTAGCTGTGCATTGTTTCAGCAAGCTGGGTTTTTGGTCTACCAAGAGACTGTATGAATTACCTAATGTCCTTTTAAAATCTCCTTCTTCCTTTATTTTTTAAACAACTTTCAGTTCAGTTAAGTTCAGTTGCTCAGTCATGTCCGACTCTGCGACCCCATGAACTGCAGCACGCCAGGCCTCCCTGTCCATCACCAATTCCTGGAGTTCACCCAAACTCATGTCCATTGAGTCAGTGATACCACCCAACCATCTCATCTTCTGTCGTCCCCTTCTCCTCCTCCCCTCAATCTTTCCCAGCATCAGGGTATTTTCCAATGAGTCAGCTCTTCACATGAGGTGTCCAAAGTACTGGAGTTTCAGCTTCAACATCAGTCCTTCCAATGAACACCTAGGACTGATCTCCTTTAGGATGGACTGTTTAGATCTTCTTGCAGTCCAAGGGACTCTCAAGAGTCTTCTCCAACACCACATTCAAAAGCATCAATTCTTCTGCACTCAGCTTTCTTTATAGTTCAACTCTCACATCCATACATGACTACTGGAAAAACCATAGCCTCGACTAGATGGACCTTTGTTGGCAAAGTAATGTCACTGCTTTTTAATATGCTATCTAGGTTGGTCATAACTTTTCTTCCAAGGAGTAAGTGTCTTTTAATTTCATGGCTGCAATCACCATCTGCAGTGATTTTGGAGCCCAGAAAAATAAAGTCAGCCACTGTTTCCACTGTTTCCCCATCTATTTGCCATGAAGTGATGGGACTGGATGCCATGATCTTAGTTTTATGAATGTTGAGCTTTAAGCCAACTTTTTCACTCTCCTCTTTCAGTTTCATCAAGAGGCTCTTTAGTTTTTCTTAACTTTCTGCCATAAGGGTGGTGTCATCTGCATATCTGAGGTGATTGAAATTTCTCCTTGCAATCTTGATTCCAGCTTGTGCTTCTTCCAGCCCAGCGTTTCTCATGATGTAATCTGCATATAAGTTAAATAAGCAGGGTGACAATATACAGCCTTGATGTACTCCTTTTCCTATTTGGAACCAGTCTGTTGTTCCATGTCCAGTTCTAACTGTTGCTTCCTGACCTGCATATAGGTTTCTCAAGAGGCAGGTCAGGTGGTCTGGTATTCCCGTCTCTTTCAGGATTTTCCACAGTTTATTGTGATCCAACAGATGTATAATTTATTATATCATGAAAGTCACCCATTTTAAGCATATACTTCAACGATTTTTTAATAAATTTGCAAGATGGATAACCATCATAACAATTCAGTTTTGGAATATTTCATTACTCCAATAAGATCCCTCATTCCCATTTGCAGTCACTCCCCAGTCCTACCCACTGGATCCAGGCAAACACTAACTTATACCCTACCTCTATAGATTTGCATTTTCTAGACAATTTTCTTAAACTTGGCAGAGTGGACTCTGTTGTTTAGAACTAGAAACCCTGGCCAATATAATTCTGTCGTGTCTGACTTTTTGCAACCTTGTGGACTGTAGCCCACCAGGCTCCTCTGTCCATGGAATTTCCCAGGCAAGAATACTGGAGTGGGTTGTCATTTCCTTCTCCAGGGGATCTTCCTGACCCAGGTATTGAACCCACGTCTCTTGCATCTCCTGCATTGGCAGGCAGGTTCTTTACCAGTTGAGCCAACAGGGAAGCCCAATATAAATCTAATATCCCCTAATTATAGAAGAAGAACCGATGACTCAGAAAGGCTAAGTAGGACTTCCCTGGTGGTACAGTAGATAAGAATCCACCTGCCAATGCAGGCGACATAGGTTCGATTCCTGGGCCAGGAGTAACTAAACCCGTGTGCCACAACTACTGAGTTTCCATGCTGCAACAACTGAAGCCCGTGCACCTAGAGCCTGTGCTCTGCTACAAGAGAAGCCACCCAATGAGAAGCCCATGAACTGAAACTAGAGAAAGCCATCGTGCAGCGATGAAGACCCACTGCAACTAAAAATTAAAGAAAAAGTAAAGAAAGGCTAAGTAACTTACACAAGGTCATGTGAGTAGTAAGTGATATAGCCGATGTTGAACCCAGAGCCCAAGCTCCCCATAAAGTAGTGTAGAAAACGGAGGAGGTAAGAGTACAAACAGAGGGAGGGAGACCATTTAGGAGAGGATCGGGCCATCCAGGTGAGAGTTCATGGTGATTTGGAATGAGGAGTTAACAGCGGTAGACGAGAGAAGTAAATGGTTTTGAATAATGCTAGGAAGACATAACAATAAGATTCGACAACGGAATGGATGGGGGGGATGAGGGAAAGGATAAATTAGGCGGTTTGCCATGTTCTGGCTTGGGCCACTGATGAGTGGTAGAAGAACTTATTGGGGATAAGAAATGTGAAGGGGGGAAATGCCCATCTAGGGTGGAAGATGAATTCAGAACTGAAGGCACTACAGGCACAAGTCTATGCGACATACAAATGTAGATACTTATTTGATAGATGGATATGTGAATATGGAGCTAGAGATGTAGATTTCTATATCACCAGCATAAAAATGGTTAACTAGAACCATGGCAGTAGCACTCTTAACCACTGGATCCCCAGGGAAGCCCCACTTGTTCTCCTTTGTCTGGGCTTCCCTTCCCTTGTTTTCCTCTTCCCTTCCCTTCAGAGCCCTTCCCAGACATAGCACACTTTGGTTAATAGATGTTTGTTATAGACTGTATGAATATATTTTGCCATTGTTGCTAAGCTGAATAATATACATATATATTTTTTTGTCTGCAGAGGAACCATTTGCCATACAAAAGAATCTTAAAGAGAGCAAGAGAGGATGTAGATGAGAAGACAAGAGGGCTTAGAACAGACCCCTGAGGAATTCTAACCTTTAAGTGATGAAAAGCACAGAGGTCACCAAAGGATTCTCAGAAAGGGCAAACAGAGATCCAAAGAAAGTCAGGAGAGTGTGGATTTGGGAAGGTGAGAGGAAAAGTGGAGGCATGGTCACTGGTGTCAAACGCTGCTGAGAATTCCAGGAGGATCAGGTCCATGGCACGTCTACTGGATTCAGTGATGGTGTTGTTGTTTACTTGACAAGAGAGGATTTATAGAAGTTCCAGGGGTGGGAGCCAGTTTGGAGTGAGCAGAGGAGTGAACTGGAGACTCGGAAATGGATGTGGTGACTCACTTTTTCAAGGGACTTGGATACAAAGGAGGAGAGAGGCAGCAAGTAGTGGGAGAAGAATGTGGGGTCAAGGGAAGGTTTATTTTTAAGATGGGAAATTGATGCTGAAATGCAGATGGAGAGGAGACTCAAGAGAAAGGGAGATGATGGGATAAATGAAAATTATCATTGTTGTCATTGTCATCACTGTCACCAACTAGCAGCTACAGGGAAAGCTTGTTCTGTTCTGGGGCTGTTCTAATTATTAGACATTTCTTCCTTACACTGAACCAAAATCTATCTCCCTGTAATTTTTCCCTTTTGGTTAGAGTTCTGCCCTGTGGTCCATTTTCTACTTGACAGTTTCCAAATGGCTTCAGCCTGCTCTTACATTTCTCCACTTCTCCAAAATAATAGCCGAAGTCCCTCTGGCTCTGTACCCCTAAGACAGTATCCAGACTCTCTACTATCCCAGTCAAGCCCACGCAACCACACTCTGGTTTGTCAAGGCTCTCTTAAAAAGTGATGCCTGCACGCTTGCATTGCTGGTAGAAACATGAAATGGTTCAAGCTTTTGTGGTCTGGTGAAATGAACTGAGATAAAAAAAAAATGTGCATGACCTTTGACTCAGAGACTTATCTTAAGGTGTAAAATTTATCTGAAATGTGATAAGATTCTTGTGTAAACATGTGCCTGACAACATGAAAGGGGAGAGTGGAGAATTAATGAAGTATAGTGTTGAAGAGAACGGACTGAGCCTCAAAAGACTGAGGGTTTCCCCCACCCCCAAAGATCAGGAGCAAGACAAAGATGAGTCTTTTTACCACTGAAATGCCTGTTATTCAAAACTGTATTCGAGATTCTAGCCAGTGCAATTAAGCAACAAAAAGAAATAAAAGGCATCCAAATTGGAAAGGAAGATGTAAACTATACTTTGATGATAAGATCCTATATATGGGGGACTTCCCTGGAAGGTCCAGTAGGTAAGACTCTGGGCTTCCAATGCAGGGGGCCCCAGTTCAATCCCTGGTCAGGGAACTAGATCCCCCACGCATGCCACAATTAAGAAGTCTGCATGCTGAAACTAAAGATCCCGTGAACTGGAAGGAAGACCTGGTATAGCCAAAATTTAAAAAAAAAAAAAAAAAGATACTATATATGGAGAATCACAAAGAATTCACAAAAAACTCATTAAAGTCAATAAACCAATCAGTAAAGTTTAAAGCCACAAAATCAACACACAAAAATCAGTCATGTTTCCACACACCAACCATGAGCAATCTAAAAAAGAAATTAAGAAAGCACTTCCATTTACAATAGCACACAGAGCATGAGCTGGGAGTTAATGCTGCTACTTACCACATGTCTTAGTTCACTGTAACACATACTAAAGACCGAGTGGCTTGTAAACAACAGAAATTTATTTCTCATGGTTCGAGAAGCTGGAAATCCTAAGGTCAGTGCAACATCAGATAAGGTTTCTGGTAAAAACCCACTTCCTGGTTCACAGATGGCCATCTTTCTGCTGTATTCTCACGGCAGAAGAGCTGAGCTGTTTCAGGGGCCTCTTATAAGGGCACTACTCTCATTCGTAAGCGCTCCATCTTTGTGACCTACTCACTTCCTAAAGGCCCCACCCTCTCATACCATTGCATCGGGGTTAGGTTTCAACTTATGAATTTTGGGGAGGGGGGTCACAAACATTGAGTCTACAGCACTACGTGAACTTGCGCTCACTTTCTTGGTGTCACAGTTTGCTCAGCTATAAGGTGAGGGTACGGAGAAGGCAATGGCAACCCACTCCAGTGTTCTTGCCTAGAGAATTCCAGGGACAGCGGAGCCTGGTGGGCTGCCGTCTATGGGGTTGCACAGAGTCGGACATGACTGAAGCGACTTAGCAGCAGCAGCAGCAAGGTGAGGGTAAGACTGTTCCTTCTTTACAGTGTTACTTTTGGGCAGGTGAGGGTGGAAAGAGTTAGTATTTGTTCTTAATATATGCTTAGAAGAGTGCTTGACACATAGTAAAAGCTATATCAAGACTATCAAAAATGTTTACAAAACTGAACTAAAGTTCCAGTTCAATATCCATCAGTAAGAGAACAGCTGGCAAATTTTCACAATTCACTTCTTAGGCTGAACCGTATGGAATTGCCAATATTCTATTGTTTTGTCAGCAAAACAGGCAATTTCATATGTTCCAACCTAAACACTAGAATACCCTGTAACCACTCAAAGTGGGTACATATCATAGATCTATCTTTATCATCCATTTTACACTACTATTGTGAAAAGAGTTAATAACATATTATTGAGCAAAAACAGCAAGTTATTTAATAGCATGTAGAGTGTGGCCATGTTTGTGTGTCTAGGTGGGGGCATAAAGAGGTATCAGGAACATGTGCACACATTTTCAATAGAGATAACCTCTGAGAGTGAGAACGTTGGAAACTTTTCATGTTCTTTGTGCTTTTCTGTGAAGTTTACACTTTTACAAACACCGAAGGGATTCTCGTTAAATGTGTGCCTCATAAGACCTGAACACAGGCTCCTTCTGCTTCTTGCCTAATTAGGGCATAGGTCATTGGCTTATCACCACCCTCAAGGAGAATATTCTACTTCTCTCACCAAAGCTTAAGACGACACTAGTTTTTTGGGTTTTGTTTACTAGAGGATGTAACACAATTTTGGCTAATATGGGTTTGGACTTATTTAAAACGTTGGGCCTCTAAGATAAACCTCTGCTAATTTGGGTGGTCCATGGCCTGTATCTGTATAACTGTTTTTGAACTCAATGCCTTTACACCTATCCTTTATATTGGGTTGGCCAAAAAGTTCGTTTGGATTTCCCCATACTGTGTTCTGGAAAAACCCAAATGAAAATTTTGGCCAGTCCAATATTTCTTCTAATCGGTAAACATTAACTAATAGATTAGGACTCACTCTCTTCTCTCCATATAGTAGGATGTGTAGAAAGTATTGTGTTCTGGAGTAGGAGTTTTTGGAATGATAGAGAGATAGTTTAAGAAGTATGAAAAGGAAGGTTTTTGCAAATGAACTAGATAGTGGATAAGAAGTGCAATAGTCAAAGAAAATTGGAAGAACAGATGATGTCTTAGCCAAGCTATGAGTAACAGGAAACTGAACCCCCTTCATTAGCTAGCTCAAGGAATGGTGTGGCAGAGTAGAACGGGCTTGGTGTATTGTTGTTGTTTAGTAGCTAAGTCATGTCCCACTCTTTAGCGACTTCATGGACTATAGCCCACCAGTCTCCTCTCCCCATTGGATTTTCCAGGCAAGAATACTGAAGTGGGTCACCATTTCCTTCTCCAGGGGATCCTCCTGACCCAGGAATCAAACCCACGTCTCCTGCATCAGCAGGTGGATTCTTTACTGCTGAACCACCAGGAAAGCCCTGCCTATATTGTAGGAGGCTGGATAACGGCCCCCACCCCTTGCCAAATCTCCATGTCCTGATCTCTGGAACTTGTGAATATGGTACTTTATGTGGCGAAAGGAACTCTGAAGATGTGATTAAGTTCAAGATCTTGAGATGGAGAGCTTATTCTTGATTATCTGAGTGGCCCCAGCATGATCCCAGGAGTCCTCAGAAGGGGGAGGGGCAAGAGAGTTGAAGTCAAAAAAAGAAAACGTGCCAAGAAGAGTTGAGGGTAGAGAGTTGTGGTTGGGAACCCAGGGATGGTCTAGAAGCTGGAAGAGGTGAGAACAGACTCTCTAGTGGAGACTCCAGAAGGGAGCAGGCCTGCTGTCACCTTGATCTGAATCCTCTAAGAATGATTTTAAGCATCTGACTCCCCAGAACTAAGAGAAAAAATGTTTGTGTTATTTTAAGTCACTAAGTTCTTGGTGGCTTATTACAGCAGCCACAGGAAGCCAGCATATAACTTGCCTTTCAGGGTGCAGGCTCTCCTCCACTTTCTTCGCAGTACATCTCTGACTGCCTCGGCGCCTTTCTGACCACCCCCGCACACACACACACAGCTGAGTGGACCAGGGTTGGACACGATCAGATTCTTCTCTTGGGATTTTAAATATAAGATACATAGGCTGCAGGCTCGACTACTCCACGAGGCACAGAGGGCCCAGGACCCACAGTTCTCTTAGGGGCCCACAGAAGTCTATGGGCCCTGGGGTAGGCATCAGTTAACCGGATGGGAGGATGGTTCACTTTCAGGTCACACCCTTTCACTCTAGCGTTACCTTTGTTCGGTGAGCTCAGGCACCGTGTGAGTGAAGTCTGGCTTTGCTGAGAGGCACTTCCTTCCCGTGGCACGTTGAGGACTCTCTCACCATGGGTGCATGCAGCCAAACCCCCCTGAGATGCCAGTTCATGTCTGTGAAAGTCCTTCTCATTGAGAATTCGTGGATTGGGTTTCTGAAAAACCTCTTTATGGTGGGCATCGTGGTCTACAACTGGTGAGTCAGGTGCAGTGTGCCAGTCTGGGGACTCCCCCAGCGGACCTTCCCCTCCATCCTTCTGTCCTCCTGCCGCCCCTCCACAGCCCTCCTCTTCAGCTAGACTGGTCTGTGAGGACCCAGGCTTCTCTCACTTTTATTCTCTTCCATCTTCCCAGACTCTTCAGCTTTCTTCTCCCCCATCTCCACCTATCCATCCTACAAGGCCCAGCTGAATTCCCCCAGCTCCGTCATGCCCCTGTTCACTCCAGGGACCACTGGTTTTGCCCTCTTCTGAATGCAGAGAATTGTAGCTTCTTAGAGCTGAACAGTCATAGGGATTAGGGAGCCAGGGAGTTATCCCCCTGTTGTTGTTGTTGCTGTTCAGTCGCTAAGTCGTGTCTGACATTTTGCCACCCCATGGACTGTAGCATGCCAGGCTTCTCTGTCCTTCACTATCTCTGGGAGTTTGCTCAAATTCACTTCCATTGAGTCAGTGATACTACCTAACCATCTCATCCTCTGCTGACCCCTGCTCCTTTTGCATTCAGTCTTTTCAGCGTCAAGGTCTTTTCCAATGAGTCGGCTCTTAGCATCAAATGGCCAAAGTACTGGAGCTTCAGCTTCAGCATCAGTCCTTCCAATGAATATTCAGGGTTGATTTCCACTAGGATTATTTGGTTTGATCTCTTTGCTGTCCAAGTTATCTCCCCATTCAGGGACTAAATCCATTTCCCAGAGAGGTGGCACGGCTTGTCTGATTCACCAAGGAGATCGGGAGACAGCTGCTGGGGCAACCATTAGAATATTCTTTCCATATGCGGACTCTTTCGTTTCCTCTTTATTTTCTTGATGCATCTCTGAAGCATTTTGATTCTTCTTGAAAAACATTTATTTCTTTATTTGGCTACATCAGTTCTTAGTTGTGGCACATAGGATCTTCAGTTTTCGTTGCGTTAGGACCTTTCAGTCACATTAAGATCTTTAGACCTTTTAGCTATGGCATGTGGGATCTAGTTTCCTGACCAGGGACCAAACCTAGGCCCTTGCATTGGGAGTGTGGAGTCTTAAAACACTGAACCATGAATATATAAAGACAAGTTTTCTGATTTCTGAGAGGGTTGGATTCCATTAAGGCTGATCTACACCACATCATACATTTGGGGATGAATATGAGAGACTAAGGGCTTCCCAGGTGTCTCAGTGGCAAAGAACCTGCCTGCCAATGCAGGAGAAGCAGGTTTGATCCCCTAGAGAAGGTCGGGAAGATCCCCTAGAGAAGGAAATGGCAACCCACTCCAGTATTCTTGCCTGGGAATCCCATGGACAGAGGAGTTTGGTGGGCTACAGCCCATGTGATCACAAAAGAGTTGGATGTGACTGAGCAACTAACCAACAAGAGACTGAGCTTCCCAAATGGAGGGTCAAATGGACATGGTTATTCTGGGAGACTGTTGCAATACCCAACACAGAAGAACATTGCACTTTGTGATGATAGGCTTAAATACACTGTTGAATAAGCATCATCATATTTGTCTATGGAATTACACTGGCTAGCTCTGTCTCATATATGCTCATTGGATCTCAAACTGGGCTTTCTGCAAACCTCATTATGTGGATTTCCCTGGGGGGTCCAATGGTTAAGAATCCGCCTGCCAATGCAGGGGACGTGGGTTCAGTCCTTGGTCTGGGAAGATTCCACATGCTGTGGGGCAACTAAACCCATGCACCACAACAAGAGAAGCCACCATGATGAGAAGCCAGCATACCGCAACTAGAGAGTAGCCCCCTATTCTGCCCGCCACAACTAGATGAAAACCCCCCACAACAATGAAGACCCAGCAGAGCCAAAAATAAATTTAAAACCCAACGACAACCTCATTATGCACTTACTTCCCATTTACCCCTTCCGCCAGCCCCAGGGAGCCATCAGTCTACTGTCTCGGTGGATTTGCCTATTCTGGATGTTTCATATAAGTGGGGTCATACACTACATGGTCTTTTATGTCTGTCTTTTTTCACTTAGCACAAAGTTTTTTGAGGTTCTTCCACAGTACTGCATGTGTCTCCTTTCATTCCTTTTCATGGGTAGATGATTGTCCATCGTCTTTTAATAAATGTGTGGGTTGTTTCACCTTTTGACTATTGTGAATAGTGCTGCCATGAATATGTGTGAACAGGTATTTGTTTAAGCAGATAATGTCATTTTTAATTTCTTTAAACTCTATCTCGTTCTGTGGCATGCTTTCCTTACTCAATGTTACGTTATTTCCACATTGATGCGAGCAGTTCTCCATTCACTTTCACTCTTACAGAACATTCCAGCAAATAAATCCAACAATTTATTCACCCACTCAGTGTTCGAGGATATTTCCCTGATTTCCAGTTTTCCCTGTTATAAATAGTGCAGCTTTACAATTTCCTGTACATAACTTGTTGGGCGCCATCTTTCAGGGTTCCTCTGGGGCATATACCTAAGAGTGAAATTGTTGGGGCGTGGGGAATGCACCTCAAATGTACAGTACTTCATATTGCCAAATGTGAGCTGTTTTTCCATGAGTCTCTTAGGGGTTTTCAACCCTGAGTGTGTATTAGAATCAATTTTAGAAAAATACATAGGCACCTGGATAACTCCCCAGACCTATTGAATCAGAGTTTCCAGGGATGAGACCAGGGAGCTGCAATTTTGAAAGCTCCCTAAGTAATTACACTGTACAGCCAAGGTTGAGAACAGCTGGGACCAAGCCTTGGCCCACAGTATTCCAGTTTCCCAAGGTCAGCTCATAGAGGACAGCTACTGACTGCCTAACAACATTCAGATATTAGAGGCTGAGCAGAGGGAAGAGACCAAATAGATACATGCTCAATGAATAAACAAAGCATTTAAAACAAACTCTTAGGGGATTTCCCTGGTGGTCCAGTGGTTAAGACTCCACACCTCCACTGCAGGGGAGGCATGTGTTTGATCCCCGGTTTGGGAACTAGGATCCCATATGATGCACGGGACAGCAAAAAATAAATAAATAAAATAAAATAAATTCAATTATTCAGGGCAATGGGAAACAGGAAATGGATAAATGGAGATGGAATCTACCATTTTTAGTTATCAATTCTACTTTTTCCCTCTCTTCCCCCCACCATAGTAACTTAGAGTCATATTCTAAAGAAGGCCTTAATAGCTTATGAATAGATCAGAAGGCAGGACACCAGAGGCAAAGCCACATCATGTATGAACAAATATAGCACATGAATAAGAGGTCTTGCTCTGGGCTCTACGGTAGACCAGTCAAAGACCTCAGGCCTGCCACTGATGACCTGTGCGATCTTGGGCAAGTTCCTTCACCTCTTTGAGCCCATTCTCTCATCTACAAAAGGGGATGATTACAGGAACTGTCTCCTATCACTGTTGTGAGCACTAAAGGAGGTGATGCATTTAGAACATGTACTAAGTACTCAATAAAGGGTAAGCTGCTATTACCAATGCTATTTTAAACTAGGCAGGTGTTTCTGGAAAACAGGAAGCTGACCTGCTGGACAGACCCTTACGTGTGTGTGTGCATGTTAAGTCACTTCAGTCTTGTCTGACTCTTTGTGACACTATGGACTGTAGCTTGCCAGGCTCCTCTGTCCATGGGATTCCCCAGGCAAGAATACTAGAGTGGGTTGCCATGCCCTCCTCCAGAGGATCTTCCTGATCCAGGGATTGAACCCAGGTCTCTTATGTCTCTTGCATTAGGCAGGCAGGTTCTTTACCACTAGCGCCATCTGGGAAACCTGGAACAAACCCTTAGGTAGATGCTAATGTGTTGCTGAGTCCCATAACAAAGCTGGTGGACTGACCTGGGAGTGGACTTTACTATTTGAGAAGGCAATCTATAAATTAAGGTCTATATTAGGTGATATTAGAGACTGGTATTGGGGACAACAGTTTCCACATGGTGAAAGCTCACTAGGAGCCAGATACAGTGCTGAGGAGTTTGCATGGGTATCTCAGTCCATCCTCAAAACAACCCCATGAGGTAGGTATGACTATTCTTCCCAAGTTACAGGTAAGGAAAATGAGTCACAGTGAAGGTGAGTCACTTGACCAAAGTCACCCAGCAAAGCCTGGATTTTAATGGAGCTGGCTTTCAGTTCCTGCCTCCAAAACCATGGCACTGTGTCTCCCTTGAGAAAATCGCTGATGCTTTTCTGTGTCTGTCATTTAGCTTTGCTTTGGTGAGTGACAAGCGGTACCAACGGAAAGAGCCTGTCATCAGTTCTGTGCACAGCAAGATAAAAGGGATAGCAGAGGTGAAAAAGGAGATTATGGAGAACGGGCAGAAGAAGGTTGTGCAGAGTGTCTTTGATATGGCGGATTACACCTTCCCCTTGCAGGTGAGCACCTGTCAGCATCCTCCCAGGACTCGTCCCCGGTCACTGTCCCCAGGGCCTCTTCCTCCTCCCCTGGGACCTAGAGACTCGCTCCAGAAAAACACTGGCCCCGTTTAAAAATCTCTGTGAAAATCCCAACTGAGAAAACCTAAAAATTGCAAAATTGGGTCAGATGCAGCAACTCAAAGGAGATGACACTTTGTTTTATCAATTCCTACAGGGTTTCTCAAAATAGCAGTGTGTCCTGGTGCATTGAAAACATGATTTGATTCACTCAAACTTTATTTATACATAGCTTTTCAGAACCAGGGCCATCAAGTCAGCAAGTTTTGCCTAGATCCAGAAAGGCAAAGAACTTTCTGCCTTGAGGGGACCAGCCCTTCTGTATTGTTTGTGCAGCATTTTATCAACAAAAATGTCTCCAGGAAAAATCTTGGCTACAGTTTTGCACAAGGGAAGGCTATAGATGACAAAGAATGGAAAGGTGTGGACCATAGCGAAAGGGCTTGATATTGTCTCAATCTGCGAAAAGATAAAACGAACATAGAATTCTCAAAAGGGAAAGATTGAAGTGGAGTTGAGAACACCAAAGAACAGATGGAGGAGGGTGGTAAGAGGGACAAAAGGGCCCATTGGCAGCCCCTGGAAGCTGGAAAGCTTTGAAAAACCATAAAAGCCAAGCTGCTATCCATTTGTTTCTAACAGAGGGTCATTAAAATCTCCACCTATTGCCCAGGTGGTGGGATGCCCTATGACCCTTTCATTAAAGTCCTGGATAATCTGAACAGCATTCTGATGGAGGAGGTGGTGGGATGCCCTATGACCCTTTCATTAAAGTCCTGGATAATCTGAACAGCGTTCTGATGGAGGTAACACCCCCACCTCTACCTCCCCACATCTTTTGGTTTTCAACGTAATGGGACTTATTGTGTCCCCCAAAATGAAAAGGCTGCTTTTGAGGCTGGAATGGAAAATGAGTGCTCAATCGATTTGAATGTTCCTCCGCTCTCCCTCAGCTCATTAGGGCAGCTCATCCAGCTTGGATATTAAGCGCTCTGGGTAATCGATTTGCTTCCAGACCCAGATTTCTAGACTGAAGCTTAGAAGAGTGGAAAGGTTCACCCCCAGGCACTTAGCCAGTTGGATCACTATGATTAAGTAGTTCTGTTCTCAAAGGGCTTGCCATTTTGCCTTCTCTCCTTTTTCTCTGCAGGGGAACTCCTTTTTTATGATGACAAACTTTCTCAAGACAGAAGGCCAAGAGCAAGGGTTGTGTCCCGAGGTAAGGAGAGAGGGATGGGTGATAAGAGATCCTGGAGGAGGCGCAGGTCAGAGGAAATGGAAATTGGGACCAGGGGTGTTGTGGAGCCCACAAATATTGACTGAGCCTCTGCTTGTTACAGAGCAGGGGTGTAGATCTGGGGTGGCTGGTAAGGGTGAGAAGACCCTGCATTTCTCGCTCTGTAACCACCAGATCTCTGTCTGTTGCCCTGGGTCTCCAGCTGTAGCACTAGGAGCCTGTGCAGCTCGAGGCCTGCTTTCTCCGCCACTTGCTCCCGGAGCAGCTTGGGACAGCATGGAACCTTGGCATTTGCATAGTGTCTCATGTTTTAGCAGAGCCTCACAACAACTTTAGGGGGTAACAGCACTCCCAGCCTTATTTTACAGGTCAGCACAAAGATCAGCACTGATATTGGGATCAGGGACCTTCCCAATATCACACAGCTTGCTGGAGGCAGAGCCAGACTTAGAATCCACCTGTCCTCATTCACAACTTCTCCCACTGTTCACTCTGAACTGCCTGCAGGGCCAGCCAGGGAAGATGTCAGACAGTGCAAGTCTGGTATTTCATTGCACTTCTTTAGTTTTAGGCTCTATGTGAAGTGGGGAAGCCCCGATATCTCCCACCCTCACTACCACCATCCACTCACTCTCCCCACCTTGCTTTGCCCTCTCCATACTCTCTCTCAACTTTCTGCCTTCTTCTGGAAAACTTTCTTCCCTATAAAACCATGTGTATCTTATTCTGTCCCACCCCAGTCTTGTTCACTGCTCTGTAAAATGACAACTAGCTATTCTGATAAGTTTGTCTATAGTGATGTCTTCCTAGGCAATACCCTCCTGTTGTTCCCCTCTCAAGTAAGACACCTGTGTTTTACCAGGGACTGTCCCAACACCGAGAGGTGAGGTGCAGCGCCTGTGGGGAAGACCGGCCTTGCCTGTGGGTCTTGCTCATCAGCCCTCTCTGGTGACAAGGCCTAGATTTCTGAGTGAGAACTCAGTGTGGATATGCTTTCTTGCATCACAGTCCTTGCCATCATTTCTACCTAAATTTGGAAATAAGCGAACATTCCCTTCAGGTCTGTCTCAATAATGCTCCCCTAAAAAGAGACCTCTCTACGTTTATTTTGCCTCCATTTCCCCTTAAATGTCCCTGCTACTCTAATGAAGTAGCCAGGTACCTGTCCAACTAAATATTCCCTTCCATCTCCCTACCCAGCAGCATCTGAAGTTGAATCCAATTTGGGGCCTTTGGTTCCCTCCTGTCCCATACTCTGAAATTGCTACTCACACTCCTCCCCACCCCACCCCCACCCCCGCGCCGTAGCACTTTTCACAGATACTTTTCAAGTTATTGAGACTTACAAGAAATTAATAAAGAGACTTGTAAAAGAAGTCAAGGAAGAGAGTCAAGATAGTGCAGAGATTAAGAGCCTGGGTTTTAGGAGCTAGACTGCAAATGGTTCAAAACTTGACTTTGTAATACTTTGTGACTCTGGGCAGGTAACTTCACGGCTCTGTGCGCTGGTGTATTCATTTGCAAGAAGGGGCTGATTGCAAAACCTAGGTCTTGGGATTATTGAAACAAATGAGCGCATCTCTGTGACAGGATGGAAACAAAGCATGATACATTGTAAAAAGCACTCCAATGCTAGCTGTTATGACCCAAATGACAAGTTACTCCTTCTCAGACAGGATGTCACTCAGACTGAGCTCTGTGGAGGCAATGCCAGCCTGGGGAATACTATGTAACTCTTGGGATTTTTATCTGTGATCCGAGCTGGTTTGGGTTGCTCTAATGGGAAATTTGCCTCCTCTCTTTGCATATCGACAGCCAGCCCCCCCACAGTCCCCTCCCCGCAGCCCCGGCCCCGCAACTCTTATCAGAAGGTGGAAGTCAAGGATAGGGCTTGACATCTGTCTCCAGTAAATATGGCCAAGCCCCAGGTGTACACCAAAATGAAGAGACATTGGTCCTAATAATCTATTGCTACATAACAAACTGCCCTGAACCTGCTGGACTTAAAGCCACGAGCATTTCTTTTTTTTAATTTTTTTTTTTTTTGATGTGGACCATTTTTAAAAAAGTCTTCTCTGAATTTGTTACAATATTGCTTCTGTTTTATGTTTTATGTTTCTGGCAGTGAGATATATGGGATTTTAGCTCCCTGACCAGGCACGGAACCTGTACCCCTTGCATTAGAAGGTGAAGTCTCAACCACTCAACCATTAGGGAAGTCCCTAAAGCCATGAGCATTTTAGGGACTCTCATAGTACAGTGGTTGACAGAGCTCTGCTGGGCAGTTCTGCTGATCTTGGGATCTGTGTGGGGGCTCTCATGGCCTGGGCTTGGCTGGCCTTCTCTTCCTCTCTGGGGACTCCTAAGGCTTCTCCTCCTTTCAGGGTCTCTCCATGTAGTCTTTCCAAACTTCCTCACAGCAGCTTAGGATCCGCCAGACCAAAAGAAGCTTCCAGGCCTCCCAGGCTCAGGACTAGAGCTGACACAGCGTTACTCCCACTGCCTTCTGTTGGTTATTCACTCAGAGTCAGACCTAGCTTCAAAGGGAAGGGAAGATGCTCTACCTCCCAACAGCAAGAGTGACAAAGAATTTGTGGCCATCGTTGATGCATGTGACAATCACAAAAGAGATGATTCGAATGTCTATTGTTTTTTCTTTTTTTTTAATTTTGGAATTTCACCTTGAGAGTAAAATAGAGTCAGTTTATCTTCTTTCCTGAGATTTCTTTCCAGTTGATAATCAAAATAACGTAACTTCCCATGAGCCATGGTGAATGATCATTCATTCATTCTTTCCACGTTTATCCAGACCGACTATGTGTCAGGCACTCAGACTACAAAGAACAACCCAGGCTTTGTGTTCAAAGGGTTCACAATATTGTTGGGGATCACAAGAGCAGCAAACCAAGGACATGCTGGGTGACAGGAAGAAGGCAACTTGGGAAGAAGAGAGAACATGAAAGTGAAAGAGATTGGAAACTACAGGAAACATTCACTAAACAAAAGCCACGGGCTAACCCCTTTCTCATCATAACTCATTTAATCTTCACAACAAACATATCAGACAAATCCGTCCATTCCCCTTCTACGGGTGAGGAAACTGAGGTGCAGAGAGGCAAAGTAACCTGGCTGAGGCCACTCAGCTAGAAAATGGTGCAGCTATCGCCAGACCTGGTTGCACCTGCGTCCAAGCCTGGACCCTCCCCTGAATTTCTGTAACAGCCTATTTTCACGAAACTCCTGGTCTCCCTAAGACTGGCCATTAAACCTGGTCCTCAGAAATCGGGAAGTCGAGAATGCATAAACCAAGCCATCTCACTTTTCTCTTCCTCATTCTGCCCTCAGCCCTTAGTCTTAGAAGCTGACTGACCTCATTTTTCTCAGGCCAGGAGAGAGGGCTGGCTGGAGTCCTTTATTTCCACATTTCCTGCTGAGCCATTGCACCTGTCTGCTTCACTTGGTTCCTCAGCCACAAGGCTGCATGATCCAGGCCCCCACTCTCCAAACCAAGGGCTGTTCCCTGAAAGTGGCCCCTGGCATATGCTTCTTAGACTTTTACTTATTTTTATATATTTATTAATTTAAAAAGTATTCATTTATTTGGCTGCATCAGGTCTTAGTTGCAGCATGCAGGATCTTCATTGCTGCATGTAAAATCTTCGTATGAGAGGGATTTAGTTTCCTTACCAGGGATCGAACCCTGGCCTCCTCCATTGGGAGTGCAGAGTCTTAGCCACTTGACCACCAAGGAAGTCCCTATTTTTATTTTTTATTGAGATATAAGTCACGTACCATAAAACACACCATTTTCAAGCATTTAACTCAGTGGTTTTTAGTATATTCACTGAATTGGGCAAACATCATCTGAGTCAGTTTCCAGAACATTTTCATCATTCCAAAAAGGAACATCATACCCACTAGCAGTCACACTCAGTACTCTACTTCCCTCAGCTCCTGGCGACCACCAATCACCCTTCTATCTATGGACTTGCCTGTTCAGAACATTTTATATACACAGAATCATACAATAATACGTGGTCTTTCCTGTCTGGCTTCTTTCACTTAGCATCATGTTTCAAGTTTCATCTACACTGTAGCAGGTATCAGTACTCATTCATTCCTTTTCATGGCCAAATAACATTCTATTGCATGAATGTCCTAGATTTTGGTTGTCCATTCATCTATTGGTGGCTGTTTGGGCTGTTTGGATTTTTGAGCATTATCTGCACACAACTGTTTGTGTGAAGATAGACATCTGCTCTCCTATATCTTAGAGACACAACTTATTCCCCACTATTTTGTCCTTCTTTCTGCAGTACCCCACCCGCAGGACGCTCTGTTCCTCTGATCGGGGTTGTAAAAAGGGATGGCTGGGCCCGCAGAGCAAAGGTATGTTCTGTTTCTTTTTCTGAGACCTGCAGGGGGATGGTCTGGGATCCTGGTGATGTTTGAGAAGACCAGCTCTTTAGCTTCTGGCTCTCAGCTGCCTTTGTCCACCTTCCTTGGGCCATGGATGAGCCTGTGCCTGCTCCCTGCCTCGACTCTGAACCCAGAAGACCAACTGCTGACTATGAATGTGACTCTAATTCCCAGTGAGGGCAGCTCCTGAAAACCTCACAGAATTAGCCCCTTCAGGGTTCTCACTGATAGAAAATTTGAACTTCCCAGTAGCATCATCTGAGTATTCTACACGTTTCCTCTTGAATTTCCCCAAAGGTTGAGA
The DNA here is from genome assembly GCF_029407905.1 of Bubalus kerabau. Taxonomy (NCBI): domain Eukaryota; kingdom Metazoa; phylum Chordata; class Mammalia; order Artiodactyla; family Bovidae; genus Bubalus; species Bubalus kerabau. The sequence goes on along the minus strand of NC_073639.1, from coordinate 58,104,470 downwards.
AGCATGAACGTGTACCCCGCCCAGGGCCCCTATATCAACCTTCAGAGTTTCCAGAGATCTTGTTTTAACTTAAAAAGGCACATAAAATTAAAACAAATTTCGCAAAAAAGAACAAGAAAAAGGAAAAATATCATTGCTTTAAGTGGAGGAAAACTGCTTTACAATGTTGTGTTAGTTTCTGTCGTATAACAACTTGAATCAGCCATGATATACATATATCCTCTCCCTCCTGAGCCTCTCTCCCCTCCCTCCTTTACATCCCTCTAGGTCATCACACAGCACCAGGCTGGGCTCCCTGTGTTATACAGCAACTTTTCATCAGCTATCTATTTTACACATGACAGTGTATATATGTCAATGCTACTTACTCCATTCGTCCCACTCTCTCTTTAGCCCACTGTGTCCACAAGTCCATTTTATACATCTGCTTCTCCATTCCTTCCCTTCAGATAGGTTCATTGATATCATTTTTCTAGATTCCATATATGTGAGTTAATATATGATATTTGTTTTTCTCTTTCTGACTTACTTCATTCTGTACAACAGGCTCTAGGTTTACCCACCTCACTAGACGTGACTCATTTGTTCTTTTATATGGCTGAGTAATATTCCATTGTGTATATGTACTACATTTTCTTTATCCGTTCATCTGTAGATGGACATCTAGGTTGCTTCTATATCCTGGCTATTCTAAACAGTGCTGCAATGAACATTGGGGTGCACGTGTCTTTTAGAACTGTGACTTTCTCAGGGTATATGCCCAGTACTGGGATTGCTGGGTCATATGGTAGATTTATTCCTAGTTTTTTAAGGAATCTCACACTGTTCTCCATAATGGTTGTATGTTCTCCATAATGGATGTATCAGTTTACATTCCCACCAACAGTGTAGGAGGGTTCCCTTTTCTCCACATCCTCTCCAGCCATCAGTGTTTATAACATGTGCTAAGTCACTTTAGTTGTGTCCAACTCTTTGCAACCCTATGGACTGTAGCCTTCCAGGCTCCTCTGTCCATGGGGATTTTCCAGGCAAGACTACTGGAGTGGGTTGCCATGCTCTCCTCCAGGGGGTCTTCCCAACCCAGGGATCGAACCCATGTTTCTTATGTCTCCTGCATTGGAAGGTGGGTTCTTTATCACTGCTGCTGCTGCTGCTGCCACTAAGTCAGTTCAGTCGCGTCCGACTCTGTGCGACCCCATAGACGGCAGCCCACCAGGTTCCCCCGTCCCTGGGGTTCTCCAGGCAAGAACACTGGAGTGGGTTGCCATTTCCTTCTCCAATGCATGAAAGTGAAAAGTGAAAGTGAAGTCACTTGATTGTGTCTGACTCTTTGCGACCCCATGGACTGCATCCCACTAGGCTCCTCCGTCCATGGGATTTTCCAGGCAAGAGTACTGGAGTGGGGTGCCATTGCCTTAAAAGCCAGTTTATAACACACATGTACACAGAAAGGCATATTAATATTCAATTCCATTCCATAATGCTTGTGCATTTGAGTTGGAGGAGAGTTAACTAACACTATTTACTATTTAACTTTCCCCTTAAATATCTGTTAGTGACACTGATGCTCCAGGAAGATGTGCCATGCTTACTGCATGGCCCTGTACATCCTGGTCCCTGCTGTACACACCTAGAGGAACTCAGATGTCTGTTTAGAAGTCATGTGCTAGTCCATTTATACCAGGCAAAAGAATATACCCTGTTCTGCCTTCCTCTCAGGCATCTTTTCTTGTGAAGAAACAAACAAGCAAGCAAAAATCTAACAGCATCTGTGGTCTTTATGTCTTCTCTTTGATCCTTCTTTGAAAACCTTACTGTTCGATGTGTTGCTTGCTTGGTTTTTCTTATGTAAGCCTGTGGTTTGGATGAGGTTACACAGAAACTAAAACTGCTTGGATTGAGAAACAGCCTCTTGCTTGAGTGGAGTGGAGTTTCCTCCCACAGTTCTTTCACACCTGTGCTTCTACAACCCCTTGACCCTTCACAGGAATCCAGACCGGCAGGTGTATAGATTATAATGAGAAGCAGAAGACCTGTGAAGTCTTCACCTGGTGTCCTGTCGAGACAGCGGAAAAGGCTCCGGAGTGAGTTGTAGGGAGGGGACAGACACAGTGGCCCGCAGCTTCAAGCAGATGAAGCCCTGCGAGGCACTGCCCCAGCCTCCCTTCTCAGCACCACCCTCCCTCCCCAAGACCTGGGTCTTACTGGCTTAGTGACTCCCAGGCCAGACACACTAGCAGTCTCTGAGAGGGCCTTGCTTGTGGTCAAAATACTGACATAATGGACCAGCTGATAAATAGCTACTGCTTTGAGCACCCTCGGGTGCCCCTGCCCCTTGAGTGTTCCAGCACTTTCCAGGGCACCTCCAGACACCACCTCCAGTGCTATAGCAGGTCCATTTTGACTGTCAGTGTCTGTACTGAGTGCTTAAGGAAGAGAAGGTGGGAGGGGAAATAGGAAAAAGGAAGAAGAAGGGAAGGGAGGAGAGAAGGAAGGGAAGGCAAAGGAAGTTTCCTTAAATGTTCACAGTGACGTACACATTTGGTATTCCCCTGTGCTGATTCTTCTCAAGGTCAGGCCCAGAAAGCAGAACTTGATGTTAAACCTCAGAAAACACTGGGAGGGCTGCATTTCAGCAGAGAATAAGGGGAGCTGGATTGAAATCCAAGTTTTAATGCACCCTTGCTATGTGACCTTGAACAAGTGCCTTAACCCCTTTGGGTTTCAGTTTCCTTGTCTTTAAAATGAGAATAACAGGCCTTCCCCAGCAGGCCCAGTGATTCAGACTCTGCACTTCCCACGCAGGAGGCACAGGTTCCATTCCTGGTCGGAGAACTAAGATCCCACATGCAGCGTGGCCAAAATATATTTTTTTCAGTTAAAAATAAAATGAGGATAATAACTGCACCAACCTTCCTGGGCTGTTGTGAGAATTAAATGAGATGATAATTGCACGGTGATTGCACAGTGAGCCCTGTGTTTGGCACACTGTAAAGTGCCCAATAACACAAACACACACAGGACCTGCCCCTCGACGTGTGGTGGTTCTAGACCAGCACTGTCCAGTGAACTTTCTGCAATGACAGAAAGATTCTGTACCTCCACCATCCAATCCGGTAGCCACTAGTACATGTGGCTACTAAGCACCCGAAATGTGGTTACCACAACTGAACTGAATTTTGAGTTTAATTTAATTTCAATAGTTGGGCTTCCCCAGTGGCTCAGTGGTAAAGAATCTGCCTCCAGTGCAGGAGACATAGGAGACATGGGTCCAATCCCTAGGTCGGAAAGATCCCCTGGAGGAGGAAATGGCCACCCACTTAGTATTCTTGCCTGGAGAATCCCATGGACAGAGGAGCCTGGCGGACTATAGTCCATGGGGTCACAAAGAGTCGGACACGACTGAGAGACTGAGCACACACAGACACAATTTAAATAGTCACACACGCCACACATGCCTAGGGGATGTCAGACAGTGTAGTTCTAGAGAAACGTGACTCAGGGCCACACCATCAGCATCTGTGGGGCAAAGAGAAAACTTCCCCAAACTAACTTCTTAGAAGCTTCGGGCAAAAGTTCCTGATGTCAGAGTGGGAAGCACCAGGCAGTACCAGCTTATCCGGCTCTCACTCGCTAATGGCACCACCCAGGTTCATTTGTAGGTCCTGGAAGAAATTATCCAAAACCTGGGGGGACATGAGCCTACATTCAAGAAGGCCCTGGTTCAAGGCAAGAGGCTTCTTGATTACCTGTGGTTTTCAGTTCTGGCTCTGCCAGCAACTCATTCATCACATAAATACCGGGCATCTCTGATGTTTTGTGACCTGGGCTGCAATTTTACATGACCCTGGACAAGTAACTCCCTTACCTTCAGTTTCTCATATGTTATACAAAAGCATTACTAAGATGAGTCATTCAATTGTTTCTCCAGCACATCCATTATCAGATAGTAGGGAGAACTGTGCTCATTTTTTTTTTTTTTGTAAAATACAAGAAGACCCCAGATATGGAGCAGGTCCCAAGGGTTTTGCAATCTAATAGAAGAGATAAGACACATGCACAGAGAGCTGTCATTCCAAAAAGGAAATTTTTAAGTGTCATGAAAGAGAAATAAAGGGAACCATTTAGTCCTTTGATTCTGAGCATGTTTCCCAGAAGTTTGAAATCTTCTAAAGGCAAAGGGTCTGGCAAATAGCAGGCATCTGTTGTAAACAAGATTTTGTGTGTGTGCAAGTGACAATATAACTTCAAATGGCTTCAGGAAAAAAAAAAGGGACTGTTAATTTTTGGCTTGTGTTTTTGACTCACGTAAATGGGAAGTCCAGAAACACTAGCTTCAGGCAAGGCTTGATCAAGGCTTTAAATGATGTCTTAAGATTTTTCTCTCTCTCTTCCTCTACCTTTCTCCTCTCCCCAACCTCTAGCTCTTCTTTTCTTCCATGCTGGCTGGCCTCACACTGTGGTCTGGGGCGCTCCAGGTCTACCTTGTCCTTGCTACTAATAATCCTAGAGAAAACAAGTGTTTCTTTCCCAATAGTTCCCACAATAATCCTGGGGTGTTCTCAATGGCCTAAGGCATGTGACAGTCAAAGAATCAATCACTGAAGCCAAGGGGATTGGATTACACTGTTTGTTTTTTTTCTGTCATTATTGTATAGTTTTATTATTGCTTTTATGTTAGTATTTTCCAATCAGATTAGGTACTCTTTGAAGTGAAAATGGTATTTTATCTCTGTCAAGATGGCTCATTACAAAGCTGGTGGATTAAATTTTTTTTAATTGATGATTTATTAAAAATGTAGACTATATTAAGACTACCATGAAATTCAAGCTGCTTCATTTGGGATGTGATTTTTAAAATTAATTTATTTATTTTAATTGGAGGCTAATTACTTTGCAGTATTGTAGTGGTTTTTGCCATACATTGACATGAATCAGCCATGGATGTACATGTGTCCCCCATCCTGAACCCTCCTCCAACCTCCCTCCGCATCCCATCCCTCAGGGTCATCCCAGTGCACCAGCCCTGAGAGCCCTGTCTCATGCATTGAACCTGGACTGGTGATCCATTTCACATATGGTAATATACAGGTTTCAATGCTATTCTCTCAAATCATCCACCCTTGCCTTCTCCCACAGAGATGACCCTATATGCAAGACAGCAAAAGAGACACAGATGTAAAGAACAGACTTTTGGACTCTGTGGATTACACTGTTAAACCAGCTCCGGGTCATATGCCCACCCTGGGAGCTGTAAGGAATGGGCAGGAGATGAGAGTGGACTGAGAGTGGAAGAGACCTGGCTTTCCCAAAGGGAAAAAATTGAGGTGCTACTGCTAGAGGGCGGGAATTGATGTGGAAAGGCAAAAATTACAGTGTTCTCTATAATTACATCCCCAGTAGAGCCAAAGTTGGGCTCTGGAAGTCCTGAAATAAAAAGCAGATCATTCTTTTTTAAAACATTTTTCGATTGTATTGGATTTTAGTTGCAGTACACGAGATCTTCGTGACAGCACGGGCTCCACAGTGTGGGCTCAGTAGTTGCAGCGCCCAGGCTTAGTTGCTCTGTGGTATATGGGATCTTAGCTCCCCATCCAGGGAAGGAACCCATGTCCCCTGCCCTGGAAGCACGGAGTCTTAACCACCGGATCACCGGGGAAGCCCCCAGAGCAGATTATTCTTGATGTTTCCTTCCAAATACCCTCCACCTTTAGCCTGTGCTTCTCCCATGCATATTTGCCACCTACTCAGGTGTGCCAGGCAACAGGATACCAGTGGCATCATTTTGTGGAGCCTGTTCTTTCCATCTTTAACAGATTCTCAACCTCACCAGAACAAAATCCTCGATTGTCTTGTTCATCACTGCGTCCCAAGGGCCCAGCCCCATTCCCGGTACAATAAATATTTGTTGAATGAATGAATGCATGGATGGTGGGTGGACCTTCTGGCAGTCTAGAATTTGGGCTCCTCTCACTCATGGAGGATTTTATACCACTCAGAGCCTCTAGAGAGTGAATGGTAGAGTCAAGTATGTATGTGTGGCCCTGTGCTAAAGGCTGAGGATGCCAAGATGAGAAAATTATTGTCTCAGCCCTGCAGGATCACCAAGCTGATTGTGGAAAATACAAACAGGAGTGTGCTGGAGCTGGCTTATACCAGCTCTGAGCCATTTATGCTCATCCCTTCCCAATTCCAATTCAGTGATGTTCTACGGGTAGCTTGAAATCAGCGATGGTGGGGGTATTTATACCACAGTAGTCAGTAACTGCTACAATATCAGGGCTTATTGTTTTCCTGGAGAGCTGGTTTTTAAACATTTACCAACACACCACTGTACATACCTAACCATACCATTATATCAGAGTGACAAGTATTACAGTAAATGCCACAAAGTCTCTTCTTATGCCACCTCACACAGCTATGGGATCTTAGTTCCCCAACCAGGGATCGAACCCATGCCCCTGCAGTGGAAGCAAGGATTATCAACCACTGGACCACCAGGGAACTCCTTCCATGGGGTCTTAAGAAGGGAGAAATTCTTCCTAGGGAAGCTAGAGAATTTTGGAAGGTTTTGCCCACTGGATTGCATTTCTCTGCAACCATCATATTGACCCAAGCAAGAAATCAGAGCCTCTGGTCACTGGCTCACTGACTCCCTTGGTCCCTGTAGTCACTGATCCCCATTTTGCATTTCTCTCTCTCAGGCCTGCGCTCTTGGTCAGTGCTGAAAACTTTACTGTACTCATCAAGAATAATATCGACTTCCCTGGCCACAATTATACCACGTAAGTGCCCAGAATGTTTGGCTGTATTTGTTATCTACTGTTGCATAACAATTCACCCCAACATTTAGAAGCTAAAAACAACAAACTGTAATTTTCCCACATAGTTTCTGGGCATCCCAGAGTGACATCTGGGAATGACTTCATTGGGTGGTTCTGGCTCGGGGTCTCTCAGGATACAGTCAAGCTGTCAATAGGGGCTGCAGCCATCACCAGACTTGACTGGGGCTGGAAAATCCTCTTCCAAGCTCACTCAAGTGACTGTCATCAGGAGAACTCAGTTCTTCACCATGTGGACTTCTCCTTCAGACTGCTTGAGTCCCCTTGGGACATGGTGGCTGGCTTCCCCAGAGCAAGTGATCCAAGCCAAAGAGCAAGCATGCCAGATAGTAACCAGGAGAGAAGCCACTGTATTTTATAATCTAATCTCAGAAGTGACACACCATCACTTCTGTCATATATCACTGGCCACACAGACCAACACTGGACAGTGTAAGAGGGGAATACACAAGGGTGTGAATCCGGAAGGCAGGATCGTTGGAGGCCCTCACGGTGCCAGGGGCCACACTGGTTCACTCCCATGAAAGAGAAGGATCCCAGTTTTCAATTGAGATGCTTGTTTGCTTTTCATCATGTGCAGGAGAAACATCTTGCCGGGTTTAAACAGCACTTGCACCTTTCACAAGACTCGGGATCCACAGTGTCCCATTTTCCGACTAGGAGATATCTTCCAAGAAACAGGAGATAATTTTTCAGAAGTGGCCATTCAGGTTGGTGATGTTTAAAGTGGAATGTGGGGAGGGTGGGTCAAGGGATGGAGGATGACAAATGGCCAAGAGGCTGGACCACTGGGTCTTAATAATATGCTCTTATTTATGGAGGATTTTGTAAATCCATGTTCAATGACAAGGACTTTTCCTGCATCACCACATCTAATCCCACAACAACCCTATGTGTGAAACCCTTCATCTATTAGTTTCCTGTGGCTGCTGTAACAAATTAACACAAACTTTGTGGCTTAAAACAACACATTTTTTATACTTCTGGAGGTCAGAAGTCCAAAATGAGTATCACTGGGCCGAAATAAAGATACCGGCAGAGCCATGCTCTCTCTGGAGGCCCCAGGAGAGAATCCATTTCCTTGCCTTTTCCACCTTTTAAAACTGCATTCCTTGCATTTCTTAGCTCATAGCCCCTTCTTCCTGCTTCAAAGCCACCAGCATAGCATCTTGCTTCAGTGGTCACATTGATTTCATTTTTCTTTTTTTTTTTTAAATATTTTTATATTTGTTTATTTGGCTGCACTGGGTCCTTGTTGCAGCACATGGGATCCTTCGCTGTGGCCTGCAGGCCTATTTGCTCTGCAGCATGTGGGATCTTAGTTCCCTGATCAGGGATCAAACCTGTGTCCCCTGCACTGGAAGCATGGAGTCTTAACCACTAGACCACCAGGGAAGTCCCCTACACTGATTTCTTATCCTGTGTTAAATCTCCCTCTGCCTGTCTGTTCATAAAGATCAGTATCTTTATAGGGTCCACCCAGATAATCCAGATTTCCTCTTCTCAAGATCTTTATTTAATCATACCTGCAGTCTCTTTGGAGAAGGCAATGGCAACCCACTCCAGTACTTTTGCCTGGAAAATCCCATGGACGGAGGAGCCTGGTGGGCTGCAGTCCATGGGGTCGCTACGAGTCAGACATGAGTGAGCGACTTTACTTTCACTTTTCACTTTCATGCATTGGAGAAGGAAATGGCAACCCACTCCAGTGTTCTTGCCTGGAGAATCCCCAGGGACGGGGAAGCCTTGTGGGTTGCCATCTATGGGGTTGCACAGAGTCGGACACGACTGAAGTAACTTAGCAGCAGCAGCAGCAGCAGCAATCTCTTTGGGGGGTTCCCTAGTGGCTCAGTGCTAAAACATCTGCCTGCAACGCAGGAGACGTGGGTTTGATCCTTGGGTCAGGAAGATCCCCTGGAGAAGGGCATGGCAACCCACTCCAGGAGAATTCTTGCCTGGAGAATCCAAAGGACAGAGGTGCCTGGTGGGCTGCAGTCCATAGAGTCACAAAGAGTCGGACATGACTGAAGCAACTGAGTGTGCACGCATGCAGTCTCTTTTGCCATTTAAGGTAACATATTCAGAGATGCGGGGATTAGGACCTAGGATTAGGTGTATCTGGGGAGCTACTACTCAGGCTGGGCTTCCCTGGTGGCTCAGTGGAAAAGAATCTGCCTGCCAATACAGGAGATGTGGGTTCAACCCTTGGGTCAGGAAGATCCCCTGGAGAAGGAAATGGCAACCTACTCCAGTATCCTTGCCTGGGAAATCCCACAGACAGAAGAGCCTGGCAGGCTACAGCCCATGGGGTCGCAAAGAGTCAGACACAACTTAGAGACTACCACACTTTGGTTACTCAGGATTATTCCAGTAGCGAATTATACAAATCCAACTCAAGTGATTTAAGCAAAAAATAAAAAGTAATTTAGAGGCAAATAACAGAAACAAAATTCAAGTGACTTAACCAAAAAGAAACCATATTAACTTGTGTAGAAAGACCAGGTGGAATGAACATTCTAGTATACCCAAAGCATCTTCCTACCTTGAGAGTTTTCCCTTGCTGTTCCCTCTGCCTGGAACAGTCTAGCCCCAGACATAGTATTAACTGCCTTCTACACTTACTTCCAGTATTCACTCAAATATAGCTCAGTGAAGCTTTCCCTTACTGCTACATTTACAATGACAATTCCCACCTCTATCCCAGCAGGCCCTTTTCAGGTTTATTTTTATCCCTGGTACCAAGCATTATCTGACATACTATATATTTTACATCATATCCATTTGTCTGTTGTCTATTTTCTCTGACTAGAATGTAAGTTCCATGAAGGTAGCTCTTTTTTTTTTTTGGTTCATTTTTGTATAACATTCAGCAGATAATGGACAGTCAATAAGTATTTGTTGGCTGAATGAAGAGTACAATAGATTTAGGCATAGCTGCATCCCAGAACTCAAATGATGTCTTCAGGAATCCGACTCCTTTCATTTTTTGACTGTTTCCTTAATGATGATATTCTCCACATGTCAAGTCAAAGCCACCAAAGCTCTAGCACTCTGCTATCCAATATGGTAGCCACAAGTCACATGCAGCAACTTAAACTTAATTAAAATTAAAAACTTATTTCCTTGGTCATACTGGCCTCATTTCAATAACCGCTGGCTACTGCCTTATAGGGCATGAATACAGACTATATCCATCAGCAGAGAAAATCCTATTAGATAGTGCTGCTTTAGACTTTCACACTCCATAGCTAGTGGTCTCAACCAATAGAGGACCTTTTCCCCTATGGTTCTGGCAAAATGTCTCAAGGAGAGTTCTGATTAACCCTACCTTGGGCCACATAATCTATCTGAACTAATCATCAGGTCCAGAGGGAAGCACTGTCCTGATTGGCCAGGACTGAGTCAGGTGCACTCCTGGGAGAGGTCACAGCCCCATTCAAACCACGGAGAGTTAGGAAAGGTGTTTCCTAAAAGAAATTCCAGGTAGCTTTCCCAGAAGCCAGCAAAATGGATGCCAAGTGACAAAGGTATTAATACATTCACTATAGTAGGTAGAGTGCTTGGCTTAGTGCCTGACCCCCCAAAAAAGGCAGTTGTGATTTTTCTGTGTTATTTCTCTTCTCTCCAAGTCAGAACCTCTTTGTTACTCATTTCTGTATCCCCAGAATACTACATCTAGCATACTGTCTTGAAATGCCTAATTTCATGGATTCAAAGAGATATCTTTTTTCACTTTTAATAATTTTGAAATCAGTGCTTTCAGTTGATGGAATCTCACAGTTTAATTGACACCAGTTTTTTCCTTGGAGGAACATTAAAAAAAAAAAAACCCTGTGTGTCTTACAAGCAATGGTGTCTAAGCTTCAGTGAAATATGATGGCCAGTGCTCAAAAAATGTCTGTAGAAAAAAAAGGAAGTACCAAGTATAGGTAAGAGATGAGCAGATTCTTTAGAAGTTTCGAGGAGAGAAAGGTCACCATGAATTGAGGAGTATAGGGGTGCTTGCGTGGATGGGGAAGGATGTTGGCTGGGTCTTGGAGGATGAGCAGAATTTAGCTATAGAAGTGGGTGGGAGAAATGCTTCACTGGGAGAAAAGGTCAAGGGCCAAGATTAAAAGATGCAAAGTATACCCAGTAATTCCACTCTGAAGTATGTACCCCCCAAAAATGACACCTTATATTCACACAAAAACTTGTATGTAAACATTCACAGCAGTATTGTTCATTATAGTCAAAAGATAGAAACGACCCAAGTGTCCATCAAAGGATGAACGGATCAACAAACTGTAGTGTATTCATACAATGGAATATTCTTTCACCACAAAAAGGAATGAAGTAATGACATTTGCTACAACATGGATGAACTTTAAAAGCATTATGCTCAGCACAAGAAGCCAGACATAAAAGATCATGTATTACATGATTTCATTCATGTGAAAGTTCAGTATAAGGAACTCTGCAGAGACAAAAAGTAGATTAGTGGTTGCTTAGTGTTGAGAGGGGTAATAACTAAAGTTTACATGGTTTTTCTTTTTTGGAGGTAGTGAAAATGCTGTAAAATTGACTGTGGTAGCAGTTGCACACATACATGAATGTAAGTGTGGAATTGTACATGTTAGGTGGGCGAATTGTATGTGAATTGTATCTCAATAAAGCTGTTGAGATACAGCTTTATTTTAAAATAAAAAAGAAGTGAAAATGCAAAGTGTGTCTGGGAAAAGCATAGTCTGGTGTAACAGCTTTCTCCAAGGGAGAATTTGGAGATAAGCAGAGAGGAAGTGATGGAGCACGCTGAATTCCAGTATGATAAGCTTCAACTTAATCTTTTTTTTTTTTTTTTAACTTTACAATATTGTATTGGTTTTGCCATATATCAAAATGAATCCACCACAGGTATACATGTGTTCCCCATCCTGAACCCTCCTCCCTCCTCCCTCCCCATACCCTCCCTCTGGGTTGTCCCAGTGCACCAGCCCCAAGCATCCAGTATCGTGCATCGAACCTGGACTGGCAACTCGTTTCATATAATCTTTAATGGGGGTGGAAGCATTAATAATGTCTGATTACAGGAGGGGTTTGTTGAAAGTTGGGCTTCTCTGGTGGCTCTGATGGTAAAGGATCTGCCTACAATACCACAGACCTGGGTTCGATCCCTGGATCAGGAAGATCCCCTGGAGAAGAGAATGGCAGCCTACTCCAGTATTCTTGCCTGGAGAATCCCATGGACAGAGGAGCCTAGTGGGCTACAGTCCATGGGATTGCAAAGAGTCAGACACGACTGAGCGACTAACATTACTACTACTTTTTGAAAGTTGTATTTTAGGAAAGTAAATTTAATGGTAGTATGTTCCAGGTGGGAGGAGGAGCAGGGAGATGCATTTGTAGTTGCCAAAGTAGCCATTGTATGAGTTAAATTGGATGATACTTAGAGCTCTGAAATTTTTTATCAGCATTTTTTACCCTCAAAAGCAAACTTTTCCTTCAGTGATCATCACTATGCAGGGAGATGTCTGATAGCTGCATAACCCATGTCCAGCGAGGCTTAGAGATTATCTCTTGTTTTCTTCCCAGGGAGGAATCATGGGCATTGAGATCTACTGGGACTGCAACCTGGACAGATGGTTCCATCACTGCCGTCCAAAATACAGTTTCCGTCGCCTTGATGACAAGACCGCCAAGGAGTCTTTGTACCCTGGCTACAACTTCAGGTAACAGTGCTCCAGGTCAGATTTGCCCAGTAACTAGCCCTTGGTTCCCAGGGACCTCCCAGACCTTGCTGAGTTGTATCCCCAGCAGCCAGTAAGACTAGTTTTGTTTCCCAAGGCAACAAGATGAATGTAAAAGACTTCCTCTGAGAGCTAGGCAGTGACTGAATTTTTGTATGAATTATTAAAGAACTGCACTCTCTTTGTAAGATAAAAAGCAAAACTTGGGAAACAGAGATAACCATAGAAAAGAGGATAAAAATCACCCATATAATTCCTCTATCCTGAGATAACCGAAGATAACCTTCTGGTGAAATTTCCTTTGTCTAACCAACATTTGTGAGGCTTATATGAGATCACATAATATGTATAACCTGGTATTCTGTGAGGTGTTTTCATATACCAGTTCAGTTCAGTTCAGTCGCTCAGTCGTGTCCGACTCTTTGCGACCCCATGAACCGTAGCACGCCAGGCTTCCCTGTCCATCACCAACTCCTGGAGTTTACCCAACTCATGTCCACTGAGTCGGTGATGCCATCCAACCGTCTCATCCTCTGTCATCCCCTTCTCCTCCTGCCTTCAATCTTCCCCAGCATTAGGGTCTTTTGAAATGAGTCAGCTCTTCGCAACAGGTGGCCAAGGTATTGGCGTTTCAGCTTCAGCATCAGTCCTTCCAATGAATATTCATGACTAATTTCCTTTAGGATAGACTGGTTGGATATCCTTACAGTCCAGGGGACTCTAGAGAGTCTTCTTCAACACCACAGTTCAAAAGCATCAATTCTTCAGGGCTTAGCTTTCCTTATGGTCCAACTCTCACATTCACACATGAATACTGGAAAAACCATAGCCTTGACTAGATGGACCTATGTTGGCAAAGTAATGTCTCTGCTTTTTAATATGCTCTCTAGGTTGGTCATAACTTTTCATCCAAGGAGTAAGCGTTTTACGTCCATTTTATGATATGTTAATTATATCTCAAAAGAACAAACAAAGAAATCCAATAAGACCATTTCAGATGATGATACATGCTTCAAAGAAAATCAAACAAGATAGTTTGATAGGGTGGGGAGCGGGAATGCAACCAGAAAAGGCCTCTCCAAGGACGGGATAGGAACCCCCCATAGGCACTGTGCACTTTCCTGAAAAGTGAGCTTTCCTAGTTAAGAAGGGAAACTGCACACATAGGAGTCCATCTTAGGGAATCAACTTGCAAACATATTAGCTTCCCTGAATACTTTTACTACTAATGGTCTGGACTCTCAAAGTGTGAGTCCCCACATCAGCATCACGTGGGACCTTGTTAGAAATGCAAATTCTCAGGCTTTCCTCAGACCTACTGAATTAGACACTCCGGGGATTGTCCCTCCCAGGTTATTTGTACGCAAACTCGTTTGAGAATCACTAATCTAGACCCTCGATACTCAAAATGTGATCCTGTTACCAGGAACATGGGCCTTGCCTCAACATGGGAGCTTGTTATGATGTAAAAATCTCAGCTTCCACTCTTAATTTACTCTCTATGTCTCCTGCATTGGCAGGCAGTTTCTTTACCACTAGTGCCTAGAATCTACATCTTATGATTCCCAAAAGATTCATGTGCCCATTAAAATTTGAGAAGCACTGGTCTAGGCTATGTCATCTAGCATCCCAAATATGCTTTCTTCTTTGATGTTTTGTTTGACTATATTTTGTTTCTTACAACCAGGTTGCTAGTTGCCCGGGAGAATGAATAAAATGAGGTGTCTATACTTAATCTGAGTGTGCAAATACAGGCCAAAGTACATGTACAAACACACACACACACTCATTCACTGCCTCCTAACCCTTCTGCTAGCATTCTTATTGACTTTTTGTTATCCACTCAAGCAAATGGATCTATTCATATTTTAGGTAAAGCAGCATCATTAACTGGCAAGCAGACTTCAAACTTTTTTGTTATTGTTGTTATTGTTGTTGCCTGTACAATGTTTTGAATGTTGAGATATTCTACATAAAAATATGGACTTCCTGCTTTTTCTGAAAAATTAAACTATTTGGAAAAAAATCAAACCATGTAACACTGGCTTCATATCCCACAGGAGAGCACTCAGCTGGAGCTGAGTATCAGTGGTTCCCTCTTGGTTTGCCACAGTCCTCACCACTCTTTATTGCCTCATATCTGGCTGCATCACTCATTTCTCTCATCTGTCTGGCCCCTACAGGCATCTGAGTTTGAAACTCCTGACTAAGAGCTGGCTGAGATCAACACACAAGAGGCATTTTTAAAGAACACTGTCTTTGCTTCAGTGACTTTATTTTTTTCATATTTATTTATTTGGCTTCTCCCCCTCCTGCCCTGAGTCTTAGTTGCTGCAAGCGGAAACTTCGTTGCAGCATGTGGGATCTTTTTAGTTATAATATGTAGGATCTAGTCCCCTGACCAAAGATCGAACATGAGCCCCCTTCATCAGGAGCTTGGAATCTTAACCACTGGACCACCAGGGAAGTCCCATAAGAGGCTTTTTGCCTTTTCTGGGGCCATGGAGTCTTATCCAGGGCCCTGAAACCAGCTCCTAGTTTAGGTAATGTTTTGATCATTCCCTGCTGCTCTACTGAATAGGTTTGTGGCCATTAGTAGGAAGTGAGGCCTGGGTCAGTGGTCCCCGACTGCCCTCCCAGGCTGTTTTTTCAGCAGCCAGCAGACGCATGCAGGGCAATGTACCCATCAGATGTTAGCAAATGTCCTTCAAGTCTCTGAGCTGAGCCTAAAAACATTAGCTCCTGGAGAGATCTGAGCTTTCTGAAGAAGTGGTTGATCTTTCAGCTCAAAGTATTAGAGCATTTGTTCTCTGGAATCAAGCACCAGAAGAAATCTGTAGCCAAAAATAAATTGTGGAGACCTGAATGGTAACTTTATTTTCAAATAGCCACAGAAAAGAGAAGGAAATTAGAGGTTATATGAGGTATATGAGAAAATATAAGCTTTCTAAAATACAGGAAGTTGAAGGAATTGATCACGTTGCAGAAATTTCATCCTTTAAAGATCTGTGGCCAAAGGTCCTTAGGCAATGATTCAGTTTATTTACAAGATGTGTAAAGCAGGACAGAATGCTTGATGGGATTCTCTGCTCTCAGAACAGGTATATATGTGCATGCATTTCCTGTGGCCGCTTTAACAAATTACCACAAACTTGGTGGCTTTAAACAACAGAAACTTCACAGTTCTGGAGGCAAGAAGTCCAAAATCAAGGTGTCAGCAGGGACATACTCTCTCTAAAGGCCCCAAGGGAGGATCTCTCCTTGCTTCTTCTGGCTTCCGATGGCTCTTGTTGTGCTTAGTCGCATCCGACTCTGCGACCCCATGGACTGTAACCCGCCAGACTCCTCTGTCCATGAGATTCTCCAGGCAAGAATACTGAAGTAGGTAGCCATCTCCGACTCCAAGGAATCTTCCTGACTCAGGAATTGAACCCGAGTTCCCTGCATTGGCAAGCAGATTCTTTACCACTGAGCCACCAGGGAATTATAGATCTTCACTGGTGCTTTGCTCTTAATGTGACTAATGCTTATTTTTTCTGCTTATCAAGGATATCTTCTTGCAATATATAACTGAACAATATGGGTTTCAACTGCATGGGTCCATTCACACACACTATTTTAAATAATAAATATTAATACTATAGTACTACACAATCTGCAGTTGGTTGAATGCACAGATGCAGAGGGAGTATGGATATGAAGGGCCAACTGTAGTTGATTTTCCACTGGGCAGAGGGTGGGCACCCCAACCCCTGTGCTGTTCAAAAGTTAACTCCATAGCCTTTCTAGCACCAGCACTACATCTAGAACTTCAATTTTTTTTTTTAAATAGGCCAATTCTAGTGGTTTTTTTAATTTCAAATTCCTAAGACAGAAAACTTGATTGACCCAAAATATTGTTTCAAGCCAATTCCAACGAGATGAAACTGCTTAGTTCTTAACTCGTGGCTGCCTCCCTCCAGTATCTGCCTCCGTCTTTACATGGGCTTCCCCTCTGTGTTTCTGTTTCAACTCTCCCTCTCTTTCCTCTTATAAGGATACAGTCATTGCATTTAAGGCCCACCCTAAATCCAGGATGATCTCATCTTGAGATCCTTAACTCATCTGCACTTGCAAAGATCCTATTTCCAAATAAGGTCACATTCGCAGGTGCAGGGGTTAAGCACTTGAGACTTGCCTTTGGTGTGGGCATTATTCAACCCACTACAGCATGCAAAAGCATCCTTGCCCATGAGGGCCTGGTATTTCTGAGTGTGGTCCACTGTTCACCTGTATCAGAACCAGCTGGTCCCTTTCCTGGACATACAGGTTCCCAGAAACATTTCACACCATTTGAAACCACCCTTTGGGGGTGAGGCCCTGGAATCTGCCTTTTGAAAATGCTTCCCAAGTGATTCTTGCCCTCAGTATGAGAACCACCATACCAAACCCCTGAAAACTGAAATTCAAGTATTTACTACAGTGTTAACCTTCCAGGAAAAACAGCTTGCATGGAGAGATTATGCAACCCTGGGGCATGGAGTGGTGATGCATGCTTGCCTTGCATTTTAAAAAGCAAATCAGTTAATAGAGCAAAAGAAAGTGCTGTCATTAAATGAGAACATTCAGATGCAAAGAAACTGAAACCTCTTTGGCCAGAAACAGGCACGGAAAGTGCTGAGAACATCTAATTCATCTCTATGTCAGATCCAGAGAGCTTAAAAAAAGATAAAAATAAGAATTTCAGATGTTCCATACTATATTTTGGCAGAGCATTCATTTTTTTGTTTTCTTCTCTCCCCACACCTATAAGTAGATTATGAGTTAATAACTCAAAGAAAAAAAATAAAAAATAAATAAAACTCACATTCAGAAAACTAAAAAAAAAACAATGTCCTGGGACTTCCCTGGTGGTCCATCTCTAGTGGGTCATCTCTATGCAGTGGTGTCAGCAGCTACTTATATCTTTGCTGTAAACGTCTGTAACACTCTGAACTCCCAATGCAGATGGCTTGGCTTCAATCTCTCTGGTCAGGGAACTAGATCCCATATGCCACAACTAAGAGTTCGAAGATCACAACTAGAGGTTCTGCATGCTGCAACTAAGATCTGGAGCAGCCAAGTGAAAGTCATTCAGTTGTGTTGGACTCTTTATGACCCCATGGACTGTACAGTCCATGGAATTCTCCAGGCCAGAATACTGGAATGGGTAGCCCTTCCTTTCTCCCAGGGTCTCTTCCCAACCCAGGGATCGAACCCAGGTCTCCTGCATTGCAGGCAGATTCTTTACCAGCTGAGCCACAAAGGAAGCTAAATAAATATACAAAAATAATTTTTTTTTTAAAGCAGACTTTCCATCACTCTGTTTTGCCAAAAGTAGAGGAGGTGATGTGGGGAGGTGGTGCTTTGGTTCCAGGTGAAGAGAGAGAAATTTGTGTTCTTCCCTTTGCTAACAACAGCAGAGCTGAAAGAAGACTAGAAGACTAGATCGGCTACTGTTTTGGTTTTTCTTTTCATAAAATACCAGCAGTTTCAGATAGGTCTTTATAAATATGGATCTTTTTCCTCCTACAGATATGCCAAGTACTATAAGGAAAATAACACTGAAAAGCGGACACTAATAAAGGCTTACGGGATCCGATTTGACATCCTGGTTTTCGGCACCGTAAGTCTCTTCTCCGCTCTCAGCCACTGGCATCTCCGTTCCTATGACTGTGTCTTAAATTACTGCCATAGTATCTCAAAGGGTGAATGCTTTGGTCATAGTCATTAGCTGGCACAATGCACTTTGCATGTGGGATATAAAAGGGGAAGAAATGTCCTTGTTCCTGGACAAGTCATCTAATGAGTACAAGAGTGGGCTTGAGGAAAAAACCTAATAACTCAATTTTAAAAATACTCTGATGCTTAAAAAGGAGAGAGAAATTATATATTAATGCATATATATGGAATCTAGAAAGATGGTAGTGACGAACCTATTTATAGGACAGCAATGGAGACAGGGAGGCCTGGCGTGCTGTGGTTCATGGGGTCGCAAAGAGTCAGACACGACTGAGCAACTGAACTGAACTGAATGGAGACACATTCATAGACAACAGACTTATGGACGTGGAGGGGGGAGGAAGGAGACGGCAGGATGGAAGGGGGAGGAAGGAGACGGCGGGATGGGGAGGATGGGGAGAGAAGCATGGAAACATATACACTGCCATATGTAAAACAGGTAGCCAGTGGGAATTTGCTGCATGACGCAGGGAGCTCACACTGGAGCTCTGTAACAACCGAGAAGGGTGGGAAGGGGCGGGAGGTGGGAGGGAGATTCAGGAGGGAGGGGACGTATGTATACCTATGGCTGATTCATGCTGATGGGTTGCAGAAACAAACTCAATACTGTAAAACAATTATCCTTTAATTAAAAATAATTTTTTAAAAAAGGAGAGAGAAAGAGATCCCTCTGTAAAACAGTTTGTAAGGAACAGAACCCAGTTCAAATTGGGTTAGGAAAAAAGAAAAAAAAGTCCTTTTTTTTAGTTCATATAACTGATAAATCCAGAGGCAATTTTCAGGCTTCAGATATCGCTGAATCCAGATGTTTTAATAACATCATGAGGAATCTGCCCCCCTCCATCTCTTACATTTTTCTCCTCTGTTGTGGTGTCATTCCCAGTGGGTCATCTCTAGGTGGTAGTGTCAGCAGCTACTTATATCTTTGTAATTTAGCAACCTCCACAGAAAGAGAACATCTCAGCAAAAACCTCAGCAGATGCCACTGGCTTTGACTGGCCCAGTATGAGCCACATACTCACTGATGAACTAATCACTATGACTATGGTCACTCACAATGGGTCTTAGACCAGCCCTGAACCAGCCTCTTCCCTGCAAACTACAGGGACTGAGTATGCACAGAGATGGTTCTCCAGAGGAAAATTGGCATGCTGTCTCCAGAAGGAGGAGAGATGCAAAAACCAATGGATGCCCACATATCTTGTCTGACAGCATATTATTTACCTAACGTGGTAATAAGCCCCACAAGAATCAATGAGATATAGTGAGAAGATACAAAGACACTGAGAATAAAAATCACAAGGACATCTAAGGGGAGACTTTGTGCAGACATTCCTTCCCTCTGTTTCCAAAGTAATTTCAAATCACTTTTAGGGAAAGCTCTTCTGAAACCCTCACCTTGAATGGAAAAATAAACTTTCAGTGGCTCTCCTCTCAGTGTGTGGGTTCCAGTGCTTCTTAGTTTAAAACACCCATGTTTTCAAGCACATCCTGAGAGACAGAAGCAGAAGGAATGGGATTCATTTTTCAGTCTCCTTAATCGTTGTTGCTGTGAACACATTGGATGCAGTTGTCAAATTCATGGCACTAGACTCCCTCCTCTGCTGGAACTTACAATTACATGTTAGAGCAGAAAAGCATGATTCTGAATTTCAACCAAGTAATCTTTTGTACTCTCTTTTCAAGGGGGGGAAATTTGACATCATCCAGCTGATCGTGTACATTGGTTCAACCCTCTCCTACTTTGGTTTGGTAAGAGATTCTTTTTCTCACACTTTATGAAAATGATGTGGCTAAAGAAAGTTTCACTGACAAGGTGCTTGTCTGGTTCTTTCCAGGCCACCGTGTTCATTGACATGCTCA
This sequence comes from Bubalus kerabau, assembly GCF_029407905.1. Taxonomy (NCBI): domain Eukaryota; kingdom Metazoa; phylum Chordata; class Mammalia; order Artiodactyla; family Bovidae; genus Bubalus; species Bubalus kerabau. The sequence goes on along the minus strand of NC_073639.1, from coordinate 58,084,279 downwards.
TCAACACTTATTCAAGTAAATACTGTCGATCGCATGTTTATCCCTGGTGCAAGTGCTGTCAACCCTGCGCAGTCAATGAATACTACTACAAGAAGAAGTATGAATCCATTGTGGAGCCAACACGGGTAAGACTCGATATGTCTACGGGATATCAAAATCAAAACACCTGAAGGGCCTATTGGATCACTGAGGAGAGTGCAGAAATAAGGCCACGATCACAGGTGCAGTCAATCCCGTGGTGGATAAGTATCAGGACCCTACCCCAATCCACATTCTCCGTCAGATGAATCCTTTCATTGTAGTGAAGAAAACAGGCAAAAATGGAGAAGCACGATATAGGGAAAACAAAATGTTTGTGTTCCAGGATTTGTCAGTTTGGTCAGATTTATTAAACTGGTTGTGCAATAAAAGTATAATAACTTTGGAGAACAATTTGTCAATCTAGTAACATTTAAACAGGACATTCTTTACACCCTGGCATTTCTGGTTCTCCATACCTGCCCTAGAGAAACACTCACATGGGAACCCAAGTGGTGCACATGTACAAGATGTCTATCACAGTGCTATGTGTGACGGTGATGAAGAGCATCTGCCCAAATGCCCAACAGGTGAATGGTGAAATGAACTATGATAAGTCCATAGTAGGGAATGCCTAGCACCAGTTTTAAAACATGACACAGATAATTATAAAAGCAAATGCTCATATAGAGTTCCCAGTGCTATGTATACGTTAACTCACTGAACCTTCACACAGCCTTACAGGTGGGTTTATAGGATTGTGTGATCATCAGTAGAACTCTAGATAGGTACTACTGTTATCTTTCTGCAGATGAGGAAACTGAGGCACAGGAAGGATAAATTATTTGCCCAAAGTCATACAGTTGGCAGAGATCGAATTCTAACTCAGGCAGGCTGGTTTCAGAATCCATGTTGATAACTATTATGTTAGAGGTACTGACATGAGCAAATATCCAAGATTGCTGAAAGTGAAAAAGCAAACTATGGAACAATATCTGTGGTATGATATATAGGCTAAAAAGCAACTATACACCAAAACTATTTAATGTATTTTCTACACATATATATGTCTATTTATATACATACATATATATTCTGTATATTTTTATGTGCATTATACACACACATGTAAATGTGTGGGGAAGTAATAAATGTATACAAAAAGGTTGGGACACTCACAAATCACTCACAGTGATTGCTTATGGAAAGGAGCCTCGGATGGGGGAGTAGTCAAAGGAAATTTTAGTTCACCTGTATGGTTTTGATTTGATTCATTTGGAATTTGATTAATTTTGGAATCCATGATTTCCTCCAATCAAAGAGAAATCTCTGGTACTTTAAAAACAACAAAGAGGGTTTCTTTACCTTGTCCAAGAACACTGCTGTCCTTTTGTAGCGGCTGAATGCACAATTTATTGTTCATTGTACATGTATTTGCAATTAAAATCAAAGTTCATCTTTGCAACTAAAATTAATCACCATTTCATGGCCCAAGATGGGAGGCAATTTAATGAAGATGTAAATAATTTAAGTTGCAATAGTATAACTTTCTGGAGATATTCAACCTTAGCATAACTGAAATTGAGGGAACATATCAAAGGAATTTTTATATAGCACTTGGGGTACCTGGAGATAATAGGCAGTAAGCTGTGGATACTCTAAGTCTACAAATTAAGGTGGCGGGGGCTCCATTTCTGATACTCAGAATCAATTCTTTCTTAGTTAGCAAGAGTTTCTGGTTAGCTTGTTTAATGGGTTGTCATTTGGCAAGTAGGAATAACAGTTGCCTTTAGATATGTTCAGATACACAGTAGGTGTAACGCTGTACTAAAATGGCTAACCCTTTAATTTTTATCTCCTAGACATTAAAATATGTGTCCTTTGTGGATGAACCCTGTATTAGGATGGTAAATGAAAGACTGCTTGGGAGAAGTCTGCAAGATGTCAAAGGTGAAAAAGTCCTGGTAAGTTGTTAGGTGCTTGCTTTTTGTTTTTCGGCTGCGCGGCACAGCCTGCGGGATTTTAGTTCCCTGATGGAACCCACACGCCCTGCAGTGGAGGCCTGGAGTCCTAACCACTGGATCCCCAGGGAATTCTCATTAGTCTTTTCAAACTAATTAATTATTTAATTTGGTTGTGTGGGGTCTTAGCTGTGGCACACAGGATCTTCCTTGCATCATGTGGGATCTTTGGTCGAGGCTCTCAGCCTCTCTAATTGTGGTGCTCTGGCTTCAGCAGTTGCAGTGTGTGGGCTTAGCTGCCCCGCCGCATGTGGGATCTTAGCTCTCCGACCAGGTATTGAACCTGTGTCTCCTGCATTGCAAGGTGGATTCTTAACCACTAGACCACCAGGGAAATCCCAGTCTTTTTAAAAGAATACTTACTATTAAATGTAAATATATCTAGAAATGTGTATAAATCACAACTGATGACAAAGTAAACACCATGCAACACATGGTACCAGCACCCAGACTTTAAAAGTGAATATTACTAGCAGAAGGCCCTTTAATGCGTCTACCCAATTACTATCTTCCCTTAAAAGTAGACATTATCCTGCATTCAAACATTTTCCCTCTTATAGAATTTTACAAAATTTGAATCCTATAGTATGTATTCAGTACACACCCTGTTGAGTGGCTTCCCTCACTCAACATTATTTTTGTGAGAGTCATCCATGATGTTGTGTGTAGCAGTGGTTCATTCTCATTGTTGTATAATTTTTGTTTTATAAACATTCAATTTATTTATCCATTCAATTGTTGAATGAACTACCCATTTGGTTAGTTTCCACTCTGGGGTTCATGCCAGTGCTGCCGCTACAGTAGACATATGGCACCTGAGAACGGAACTGCTGAGTCATGAGGCAGGCCTGTGTGCAGCTTTCATAGTTACTACCTATAAGTTCTCTAAAGGGGGTGTTCTCATTCACACTCTCCCCAGCAGTTTTGGCTGCTGGACATCTTCACTGACTGCATTCGTTTTCTCCAGCTGCGGTAATACATTACCACTAACTAGGGAGCCTGAAACAACAGAAGTGTATTCTCTCACAGTTCTGGACATTAGAAGTCTGAAATAAGGTGTCAGAAGGGCTGTACTCTCTCTGAAGGCTCTAGGGGGAGTCTCCTTTCTTTTTTATTCCAGCTCCAGATGTTTATTTCACCTGTTAGGACGTCCAGCAGGATACTGATCAGAAATGATAAAAGCAGGCATCTTTGTCTCATTTCCTATCTCAGGAATAAAGTTTTTTTTATTTTACTATTGTATTTGCTGTAGGGTTTTTGTTTTTTGGCTTCCCTCATGGCTTGCAGGGATCCTAGTTCCCTGACCAGGGGTTGAACCTGGCCCACCACAGTGAAAGTGCTGAGCCCCGGCAATTCCCTGTTGCAGGTTTTTAAAGAATACCCTATCAGATTAAGAAAATTCCCCTCTGCTCCTAGTTCACTAAGAATTTTTATCATGACTGGATACTGAGTTTTAAATAATGTATTTTTTCAGGCTTTTCAAATAATGAGTTTTCTTTTTTTTGTTGTTTTTTAGTACATTACACTGATTGGTTTTCAAAGATTAAGCCAACCTTTCATTGCTGCAATAAAATACATTGAATGCAATGTATTATTCTTTGTATTTACTGCTGAATTCAATTCACTAATATTTAAGAACTTTACATCTCTTCTTGAGAGAAACTGGCCAAAATTTTTCCATTCTTGTAATGTTTTTATCAGGTCTGGGTATAAAGTGAACTCTCATATGTTGGGGAAGGGCAGTAAAAGACACATAACATAAAATCTACCTTTTAAACCATTTTACAGAGTACAATTCAGTGACATTTAGCATATACACAATGCTGAGCAACCATCACCACTGCCTTGCTCCAGAACTTTTTCATCACCCCAAAAGGAAACTTTGAATCCATTCAGCAGCCACTCCCACTCACTTCTCCCCAGGCCCTCTGCAACCACTAATCTGCTTTCTGTATCCATGAATTTGCCTATTTTGGACATTTCATGTAAATTGAATCTTACTTGTCTCCTTATGTCTGGTTCCTTTCATTTAGCATAATGTCTTCAAGGTTCCATCCATGTTTAGCTAAACAGCCACGTTTAGTATTTGTCAGTAATTTATTCCTTTTCACAGCTGTATGAACATAATTTTTTTTTTTTTTTTGGGTCTGTGTAGGTCTTGTTGCTGCATGTGGGCTTTCTCTAGCTGTGGCAAGCAAGGGCTACTCTCTTGTGGCGTGTGGGCTTCTCACTGTGGTGGCTTCTCTTGTTGGCAGAGCACGGGTTCAGTAGTTGTGGTGCTCAGGCTTAGCTGCCCTGTGGCATATGAGATCTTCCCAGACCAGGGATCAAACCCACATCCCCTGCACTGGCAGGTGGATTCTCAACCACTGTACCACCAGGGAAGTCCTGAACATGACAGTTTTTTTATCCATTCATTCACTGATGGACATGGGTTATTTTCACCCTTTGGCTATTATAAAAATGGTGCTGTGTACAGTCATGTACATGAACCATTTAGTTTTAATGTACTCAACTCACACTCTCTTTGTCTGGTGAATGAAGGTATATGTCACAAAGAATAGACATAAATGATGGCAATTATGGCAAATTCCCTTGGAGGATAACAAAGGGACTTTTCAGAAAAGGGAAAATGGTGAGAAAGGAGAGCTAAGTCAGCAAATATTTATTGTCTACCATGTGCTGGGCACTGTCCTAGGCACTGGGGACACAGGCAGTAAACAAAGCAAACAGGGCCCCTGTTTTCCTGTGGAAGAAGAATCATCCAGGAAACATACCAGTTCATAAGATCATTTCAGATGGTGGTAAGTACTAATGAAGAGCATAGAACATCATCGTGTGGTAAGAGAAGGACCTGAGAGGAGAGGAACTGCCTAGATCAGGTGGGCGGGGCCCAGAGGTCTCTGACAGAGGATATAGGCACTAAGCCCTGGCTTTTCTGAATTTCACTTTCCAAACCTGTAAAATAGAGATCAGGACACATAGCTCACGAGGTTTTCCTTTTTTAAAAAAAAATTTTATTTATTTATTTTTGGTTGCTCTGGGCCTTCGTTGCTACACGCTGGCCCTCTCCAGTTTCAGTGAACAGGGGCCACTCTTCACCGAGGTGCACGGGCCTCTCACTGCAGTGGCTTCTCCTGTTTCGGAGCACAGGCTCCAGGCACATGGGCTCAGAAATTGTGGCTCACGGGCTTTAGTTGTTCCGTGGCATGTGGAATCTTCACAGACCAGGAATCAAACCTTGTCCCTTGCATTGGCAGGCAGATTCTCACCCACTGCGCTACCAGGGAAGCCCTCATGAGGTTTTTCGAAAGCTTAAATGAGGCAATGCTTGTGAAACACAGACTTGACGTGTACATTTAATAAATGAGAGCTATACGTCTGTGTCTCTTTTGCTGTCTTTTTTTTTTTTTTTTTTCTTTTGCTGTCTTGTATTCAGGGTTGTCGTTACCATCTTTTTAAATTCCATATATATGCGTTAGTATACTATATTGGTGTTTTTCTTTCTGGCTTACTTCACTCTGTATAATAGGCTCCAGTTTCATCCACCTCATTAGAACTGATTCAAATGTATTCTTTTTAATGGCTGAGTAATACTCCATTATGTATATGTACCACAGCTTTCTTATCCATTCATCTGCTGATGGACATCTAGGTTGCTTCCATGTCCTGGCTATTATAAACAGTGCTGCGATGAACATTGGGGTACACATGTCTCTTTCAATTCTGGTTTCCTCGGTGTGTATGCCCAGCAGTGGGATTGCTGGGTCATATGGCAGTTCTATTTCCAGTTTTTTAAGGAGTCTCCACACTGTTCTCCATAGTGGCTGTACCAGTTTGCATTCCCACCAATAGTGTAAGAGGGTTCTCTTTTCTCCACATCCTCTCCAGCATTTATTGCTTGTAGACTTGTGGATCGCAGCCATTCTGACTGGCGTGAAATGGTACCTCATTGTGGTTTTGATTTGTATTTCTCTGATAATGAGTGATGTTGAGCATCTTTTCATGTGTTTGTTAGCCATCTGTATGTCTTTTGGACTCTGTGGGAGAGGGAGGGGGGATGATTTGGGAGAATGGCATTAAAACATGTATAATATCACATAAGAAACAAATCGCCAGCCCAGGTTCGATGCAGGATACAGGAAGCTTGGGGCTGGTGCACTGGGATGACCCAGAGGGATGGTATGAGGAGGGAGGTGGGAGGGAGGTTCAGGATTGGGAACACGTGTACACCCATGGCAGATGCATGTTGATGTATGGCAAAACCAATACAATATTGTAAAGTAAAAAATAATAATAATATGGTACATATACACAATGGAGTATTACTCAGCCATTAAAAAGAATACATTTGAATCAGTTCTAATGAGGTGGATGAAACTGGAGCCTATTATACAGAGTGAAGTAAGCCAGAAAGAAAAACACCAATACAGTATACTAACACATATATATGGAATTTAGAAAGATGGTAACAATAACCCTGTGTACGAGACAGCAAAAGAGACACTGATGTATAGAACAGTCTTATGGACTCTGTGGGAGAGGGAGAGGGTGGGAAGATTTGGGAGAATGGCATTGAAACATGTAAAATATCATGTATGAAACGAGTTGCCAGTCCAGGTTCAATGCACGATACTGGATGCTTGGGGCTAGTGCACTGGGACGACCCAGAGGGATGGTATGGGGAGGGAGGAGGGAGGAGGGTTCAGGATGGGGAACACATGTATACCTGTGGCGGATTCATTTTGATATTTGGCAAAACTAATACAATTCTGTAAAGTTTAAAAATAAAAATAATAATAATAATAAAAATAAAATTAAAATAAACCTAAAAAATAATAAAGTAAAATAAATGGTACAAAAGAAAAAAAATGAGAGCTACTAGTATTAATGTAGTATTAAATGTAATTTTATAAGTTCATAAGAAAATTAAAGAACCCAGGACCCTAGGGGTTGTCACTGCTGATGGGTTTGGAAACTTGCCTTTTTCAGAGACCCCAGCTGGACTTTGCAGACTTGTCCTGGCTGCCTCTGTCTCTTCACGACTCACCCCCCATTCCTGGACAACCAGAGGAGATCCAGCTGCTTGGTGAAGAGGTGCACCGTAAATCCAGGGACTGCCCGGATTGGTGCCAGTGCGGAAACTGCCTTCCATCCCAACTCCCTGAGAACCAAAGATGCCTGGAGGAGCTATGCTGCCGGAAAAAGCCGGGTGCCTGTATCACCACCTCAAAGCTCTTCAGGGACCTTGTGCTGTCCAGGCGGGCCCTGCAGTTCCTACTGCAGTACCAGGAGCCCTTGCTGGTGCTGGATGCAGATTCTGCCAACAGCCGGCTGCGGCACTGTGCCTACAGGAGCTACACCACCTGGCGCTTTGGCTCCCAGGACCTGGCCGACTTCGCCATCCTGCCCAGTTGCTGCCGCTGGAGGATCCGGAGCGAGTTCCCCAAGAGTGAAGGCCAGTACAGCGGCTTCAAGAGTCCTTACTGATGCGCTGAGCAGGCACAGAACGTTGCCTTTGCTTGCACCTTGAGCTTCACCTGCAAGGATGTGTGTCCAGATTTTCAGCCAAAGGGAAATGGGCTTTCCTCTCCCCCAGCTCTACATGTGTCAGAGAGCAAAGTGACCGGGTAAACAAACAACAGATAAACCAGAATCCCTCAGCATGGATGAGAGTCAAGAGATTCAGATTCATTTCTCCGTTCTATCCCTAGGAGGTTGAGATCCCAGGCCTTTAACCTCTGTACCTTAGTTGCCTTATTAGCCAACCTACTGTTTCACAATTAGGAGAGCAAATTGAGACAGTGTACACAAATTTTCTTATTAATGCATAAAAGCTACATGAATATGGGCTTCCCTGGTGGTCAAGTGGTTAAGAATCCACCTGCCAATGCAGGGGATATGGGTTCAATCCCTGATCCAGGACGACCCCACATGCTGCAGAGCAACTAAGCCCATGCACCACAACTACTGAAGCCCATGCCCTAGAGCCCATGCTCCGCAACGAGAAGCCACTGCAATGAGAAGCCCGCATACTGCAACGAAGAGTAGCCCCTGCTCTCTGCAACTAGAGAAAGCCCACGCCTGCATAGCAATGAAGACCCCAGAAGAGCCAAAAATGAATTTTTTAAAAAATAATGTTTTTTTTAACTAGATGAATACAAGGCAGATCATTTTGAGGTGAGACTAGGATAGTGCCCAAGCATGAACAAACCCTTTGGGTCCTGGTTAAAGAATGAGGAGGGTTAAAAGTGGCCACAAATTTTTTTGACATCTGTTACACAGGACCTGAGGGTTATATCTCCTCCCCTTGGGTCTTGACAGCTTTGCTCACTTTATCCAATGATAAAGTGATGCTGTATCTGATTCAGGGTCTTGGTCCTAAGATGCTGACAGCTTTTATTTCCTGTCCCTTGAAACTCTTGCTGCAAAGAAAACCAGCTCTCATGTAAAAACCTGGCCATTTGGAGTCCACCTTGCTGTGAGGAAGCCCAAGCAGTCACGTGGAGAGGAGAGATGCCTGACCAGCGCCCAGCACTCAAGACATCTGAGCCTGTCACTAGACATGGGAGAGAAGAAGCCTCTAGACTATTTCAGATCCTGCTAACATATGACTGCAGCTGCACAGACACCCTAAGTGAGAGTTTCCCAGTGAACCCACAGAACAGAATTGTTATCTTAAACTATGTTTGGGGTTGTCTGTTATACAGCAACAGATAACTGGGACAGACAGCAAGCCCGACTCATAGGATGTAGACTCAGCCTACACCCTCTCTGGTTCTAAGGTTCTTAGGCAGCCTGGACATCCCTGGAGCCCCTCGAGGGCTTAGGTTTCCTTTTATTTTAATTGGAGGATACTTGCTTTACAAAGTTGTGTTGGTTTCTACTGTAGAACAATGCGAATCAGCCATAATATATATATATATATATATATATATATATATATATATATATATATATATATGTTGTTACTGTTCAGTTCCTTAGTCGTGTCTGACTTTTAGTGACCCCATGGACTGCAGCAGGCCAGGCTTCCCTGTCCTTCACCATCTTCCAGAGCTTGCTCAAACTCATGTCCATTGAGTCAGTGATGCCATCCAACCATCTCATCCTCTGTCTTCCCTTTCTCCTGCGTTCAATCTTTCCCCACATCAGGATCTTTTCTAATGAGTTGGCTCTTCACATCAGGTGGCTGAAGTATTGGAGCTTCAGCTTCAGCATCAGTCCTTCCAATGAATATTTAGGACTGATTTCCTTTAGGATTGACTGGTTTGATCTCCTTATAGCCCAAGGGACTCTCAAGAGTATTCTTCAACACCACAGTTCAAAAGCATCAATTCTTCAGTGCTCAGTCTTCTTTATGGTGCAACTCTCACATCCATACATGACTCCTGGAAAAACCATAGCTTTGACTAGATGGACCTTTGTTGGCAAAGTAATGTCTCTGCTTTTTAATACACTGTCTAGGTTTGTCATAGCTTTTCCTCCAAGGAGCAAGCATCTTTTAATTTCGTGGTTGCAGTCACCATCTGCGATGATTTTGGAGCCCAAGAAAATAAAATCTGTCACTGTTTCCATTGTTTCCTTATCTATTTGCCATGGAGTGATGGGACTGGATGCCATGATCTTCATTTTTTGAATGTTGAGTTTTAAGCCAGCAATATATATATGTGTATATATATATGCACCATATATATCTTCAGCAATATATATGTGACTGCAGACCAAATCAGGTAACTCACCAGACCAGCTCTGGAATCCATCAAATCTAACTGCTGAGCTACCCAGTACATTGCAATCCACATCACATTTCTATGACTGGAAGTAACTATTGCTGTTAAAAACTGGAAAAAATAAAAGCCACCTTTATGCCTTTAACATCCTGTACTTTGCAACCAATTACAATGGATACAGTCTGATTGCTACTTAAAAAGCAATTGACACTCAAAGCTCTTACCATTTCTATCCATCAACCACTGAGAGTATAAAAATGAATAGCAGGTTTTAGGATCCTCCTCAGGATTTCCTTTTCAAGGTTTTAGCACTAGAACAGACTGTTTCTAAATGACAACTATTTTAAACAATAAATACAGAGCACTATTCAAAACTGTGACTAATAAATGGTGTGTGAGTTTTTATATATACTCTTTAATATTTAGCATTTTGATACTTTTTAAAAATCACCAGCTTTCTACTGTATTAATGTAAAATAATATGAACAAAAACCTTCCTTTTTTGACCTAGCATTTTATCTGGCTTTAAACTCAGGAATCAAGTTAATTGGGCCAGATTTAACTCTCATTTTTACTACCTTTCAGAGATATTTTTGAAAAGTGAATTATATATGACTTCTTCAGAACTGAACTTTTTTACTCCAAGAATTCTATGTACCTGCTACAGATTTCCATTCTGATAGCCTCTGAGCCTTCACATGAAATTTTTTGGTGCCTTATTCCTAGTGTGTTTCTCTCACCTTGTGGAGGCCCCAGATGGAGTCAGAATTTGGAATGACAAATAATCACTGGATCCACCTACTGTTTTCCTTCACCTTTCCCAGATGCTCTGGGTGAGAGGGTGAAGTGTTACGTCAACTGCATGTCTGACACTTCCTAGAATAACATGCATCACATTTATATTCTTATTTTTAGTCTACTGTAGAAAACAGTGTCATCGCCAAAGGCATCCTAATTAAAGTCACATTTTATAGGGTCTGGTTTTTGTACTTAAATCCATTCTTCTGTTATAGTAATTGCACAGTATTCACTGCTTCATCTCTGTATCGGAGATCTGCTTTCTTGTAAGCCTGCCTGATTTCATGTAGCATTGGTTATAGACTTGTATTCCTCTCTTTAGAGGGAATCCTTCTTAAAACCCTTCCTAATTCTAGCTTGGCAATGCAGATGTCTTAACTGTTTTGATAATAATAAAAAAAAATGTGCAATTTGTATTTATTGAAGTATTCCTTTTACTTTCTTTTCTCAGAAGATCCCCAAATCAGCAGTCTTATTCACTGACACATTCATTCAACATATACACCCTGAGGCACTATGACACAAAGATGTATTTTAGTCTCTGCCCCCAGTTCCTGACACAGATCTCCTAAATCCCCCGGAATTTCCTGGAGATAGAGCTGTCTTGTATTCTAATGAAGCCAGTCTTGATGGGCTCCTGGATAACTTCAGGAAGGGGGCTGGTCACCAAAAGACCAAGCCATGATTAGAAGCTTGGAACTTTCAGTTCTATTCCCTTATCCTCCAGAGTGGGGGAGAGGGGTGGGATGGAAATTCAGTTAGTCACTGAGTTTGACTATGTAATGAAGGTTCCGTAAAAATCCCTACCTTATGGGATTAAGAAACCTTTCATATTGAAGAACAAATCCACATTTGGGGAGAGTGGTACACCCCCAACTCCACAAGGACAAAAGCTTCTATACTCAGGACCCTTCTGGCCCTCACTCTATGTAACTCTTCATCTGGCTATTCATCTGTATCTTTTATTATATCTTTTATAATAAGTGAGTAAATGTGTTTTCCTGAGTTCTATGAGCCACTATTGAACCTGAGGAGGGGGTTATATGAACCCCCAATTTATAACAAGTTGGTCAGAAATACAGGTGACAGCCTTGGATGTCTGAAGTGGGGGACAATCTTATGGCACTGAGCCCTTAACCTGTGAGGTTTATGCTAACTCCAGGTAATTCATGTCATAACTGAATTGCAAGATACCCAGTTGGTGTCTAGAGAGTTTTGGAGAATTGCTTGTGTTGGAAAACCTCACACACTTTTGGTGTCAGAAGTGCTATGAGCAGACTACAGGTAAACAGGAGTTTTCTTTTAGGCATTTACTAGAGATCAAAGATAGATAAATTGCTGCTCTCATGGTGATGTGAGGAGATAAATGTTAATCAAATAATTCAAATAAATGTAAACTTGTAACTTATGATAAGTATCATGATGAAGAAGATGTTTTGAGAGCCTGTAATAGGGGGACTTGACCTATTTGGGAAAATCAGAGAAGTCTTCCCTGAGGAAGGAGACCTTCAGCTGAAATCCAAAGGATAAATTCTAGATGAGTTAGAAGAGCTGGGGAGGAGAGAGCAATCTAGACAAAGAGAATAGAATGTGCAAAGGTCCTGGGGCTGATAAAAACCACAGAAGCTTTGTAGAACTTAAGAAGACTTGTATGCCTGTTCCATAAATAGTATGGAGAAGTAAAGAATGAGGTAAGACTGAATAGGCAGGGGTTGGACTGCATAGGGTCTTGAAGGCCATGGCAAGGAGTTTTGTCCTTCTCTTAAGAAAGACCAATGGAGACCCATTGATAGGTGTTAGGTAGGAGCCTGGTAAGATTATATTTGGTTTTTAAAAGATAATTCTGATCATTAAGAGTGGTGGTAGATATAGTTTTAATTTTCATTTCAGTCTTTCCCTACTCCATGAAACATCTGTCCCAAACATGCAGCAAAACAGACTGATTTTCTATTCTCTCTTGCTCTTCCCCTTGGGCTTGCAGGATCTTAGTTCCCTGTTCAGTTCAGTTCAGTCGCTCAGTCATGTCCGACTCTTTGCGACCCCATGAATCGCAGCATGCCAGTCCTCCCTGTCCATCACCAACTCCCGGAGTTCACTCAGACTCACGTCCATCGAGTCAGTGATGCCATCCAGCCATCTCATCCTCTGTCGTCCCCTTCTCCTCCTGACCCCAACCCCTCCCAGCATCAGAGTCTTTTCCAATGAGTCAACACTTCGCATGAGGTGGCCAAAGTACTGGAGTTTCAGCTTTAGCATCATTCCTTCCAAAGAACACCCAGGGCTGATCTCCTTCAGAATGGACTGGTTGGATCTCCTTGCAGTCCAAGGGACTCTCAAGAGTCTTCTCCAACACCACAGTTCAAAAGCATCAATTCTTAGGGATCAAATCAAGGGCCTCTCAAGTCCTAAACATTGGACAGCCAGGGAATTCCCATTGTGCCTTGAATTTTAGAGTATCTCCTGTCCCAGGTAGATGGGGATGAGAACATTCATTGACTTAGAGTCAGGGGCAGGAATGTGCCAAATCTAGAGACAAGGGGCAGTCAACAGAGCCTACAGATGCATTCCATCCTGTAGTGTAAAGCCTAAAATCAAGGTCTAATATCACATGCAGCCTTAACATCTGGTGAAATCAGGAGGGTCTAGCTTGGCTTAACTGCAAGTTTCTCTTCTGATAGAAAAGGTCACCTAGTTCAACAGCTTTCCCTCCTTATTAGATGGACCAGATGCAGTTCCTGCTGATCCCTGCAGAGTCGATTTGAGTTCCCCAGCAGGCCATGGAATTATCCAGAAGAGCCAATGACATCCTCCTGCGGGAAGTACAGGACACCGCACCTTCCTGATACTACCAAACAAGCATGACTCCCACTGCTTCTGGTTGTGCACTCTGTCCCTAAATGCCATCCCCATGTGACCCCGCAAGGCATGTGGTGTCCATCTTCCCTGTGCTGTGAGTATATGTGACTAATGAATTGCTGCCTGTTTCATCTATCCAGTGCTAGGTGTTGTATGCTTGGCCATCCCCATACCCTTAGGGTGGGAATCCCTCCCTTACCAATGGGGTGAAGAGGAGGTGATTCAGGTACCCTTAATTCCAGTTGCCCTAAAAAGTTAGAGGCTTGGCTTCTGTGTAGTCACTGTGCAAAGTCCTGTTTCCTAGAGCCCACGAGACCTGGGACCATTACCCCCGTTTACTCAATTAACCATTTGAGGGCACTGGGTGTGGTTACACTTTCTGCTGCTTGTGTGTTTTTCAGTGCATACTCTGATCCTATGCAGTCATCATTCTGGGAATCCCGAGTCCCCTGACTGAAATCCTTCCGCTCCCTTTTGAATGGACGTAGTCATCACTGTCTTCTTTCACTTTTACTGTGATCTTTCAGATTCCTCTTTTTTAGTCCCAGGAGGGTTATGAATCTTGTTTCCAAAACAGATGATGATCTGTGGAGAGGATTTTGCATTTCCAACCTTCTTACTTCTTTTAAATGAATTATGAAGGTCACATGAATCTGAGTCTTCAGGAATCAGAGGAGGCTAACACTAGTCATTTTAATCAAATAATTACTATACTTGACAGGCTTGGATATGAGCCTGAGGCAAGCCTGTGGAGGACAGTTTAAATTATGAGTTATATTTTACCTCCCCAAGCAAACAAGAAGCTCCTCAAAGGCAAAGGGCTTGGCTCTGCGTGCCTGCTTGCCTACTCCAGCACAGTGGTGCAGTGGGGAAGAGCTGGGATGCTGGAAACTGACCACCTGGGTTCAAATCCTAGCTTGCCCATTAATTAGCCAAGTGGCTTCAGGCAATTTATCAAATCCTTAGAAACTTTCACTGTATCTTTGTGTCCAAGGGTTGTATTAAATATTAAATGTTCTAAGTGTAAATGTATGTGAAGCACTCAGCACACTGCCTGGTACAGACTATGCGATCAATAAATGTGAGGCATGATTATTATTTAAGTTTAACTATGTCTAACGATGCTGGCTATATTGTTATTTGGACAGTACCCAAGCATCACTCCTAAGCTGTGCTGCAGCTGCTGCTGCTAAGTCGCTTCAGTCATGTCCAACTCTGTGAGACCCAAGAGACGGCAGCCCACTAGGCCCCGCCGTCCCTGGGATTCTCTAGGCAAGAACACTGGAGTGGGTTGCCATTTCCTTCTCCAATGCATGGAAGTGAAAAGTGAAAGTGAAGTCGCTCAGTCGTGTCCGACTTAGTGACCCCATGGACTGCAGCCTACCAGGCTCCTTCGTCCATGGGATTTTCCAGGCAAGAGTACTGGAGTGGGGTGCCATTGCCTTCTCTGTCCTAAGCTCTAGGCCCCTATATTTAACTGCCTGTGGGTGAATATTCTACTTAAACAGTGTAGAGGCACCTCAAATAAGCACAGAGGAGAAATCATCATCTCTGTTTCCTCCACTCCGCCCACAGGTGCTCTTCTAGAACTCTGAAGCTCGGTTAGCAGCAACACCTGCCATCAGCTCAATTTTTCCCAAGCCAGAAATCCAAGGGACAGCCTCAGCATCCCCCATCTCTTTCTCCATTCAATCCAATCCCACACCAACTCATTCAGCAAAAATTTATTGAACACCTTGGCACTATGTAGGTATGGTACCAGGTTAAACAAGTGAACAAGAGGTTAGGTGCAATGGGAAAGATGGGCAAGCAATGTGTAAATAAATGAAATGAACACAGCCTGGGACACAGGGTCTGAAGGAAAAAAGCAATGTTCTTTAATTTTTTTTAAATGGAATTACTTATCTCTTTTTAAAAGAATATTTATTTATTTCGTTGTGTCAGGTCTGAGTTGCAGCACTTTGGATCTTCTATCTTCACTGCATCATGTGGGATCCTCAGGTGCACCACGTGTGATCTAATTCCTTGACTAGGGATTGAACCTGAATTGGGAGAGGAGAGTCTTAGCCACTGGACCCCCAGGGAAGTCCCAGCAATGGGGTTACTTCTGACAGGGGTCAGGGATGGCCTCTCCAAGGAAATGACATTTAAACTAGATCTGAATAATAAGAAGGAACTAACCATGATGAGTTGGAGGCAGAACATTTCAGGCAGAGGGACGGCAAGCACCAAGCACCAAAGTGGGAAAGAAATGAGTACATCCCAAGAATGGGTGGATGGCCAGTGTGACTGGGACATTTACAACAAAGCCCTTACCTTCTAGTCTAGCCAGGAAGGGACACAAACTTACTTATTTTCTTACTGCTTCATAAACTGTGTGGTCCCATCTCAGTGAGACAGAAGCTCAAAGAAAGGCAAAATAAAAATCCATACTGACAAGAATAACCACAGGGGGCTTCATACAGCTTATGATACATGTGCTGGCCCTCCTAGATGAAGACTGCAAATATTCAGTGAGATGAGAAGAGGGATTCCCAACAGGACGTGGCACCAGCCAGGTCCAGAGAAGTTAAGTATGATATGTGCTGAGATTACAAGTAGACTTGGTAGGCTCCCCATGTTGGGAATTAAGTGGATGAAAATTAAATAAAGAGTGATTTGGAGAAATCTTTTTTTTAAAAAGGCGGGGGTTGGGGGAGGGGAGGACTTCCCTGGTGGTCCAGTGGTTAAGAATCCACCATGCAATGCAGTGGACACAGGGTCAATCCCTGGTTGGGGAACTAAGATCCCACATATCACAAGGCAACTAAAGGAAGCCTGAGTGCTGCAAAGACCCAGCTCAGCCAAAATTTTAAAAATAAATTAAAAAAAAAAAAAGGGAATTTAGTAGTGGTTCAGTGGTTAGGACTCTGTGCTTCCACTGCAGCGACTGCAAGTTAAGATGGAGCCATTCTTGGGTTGGCGGGTGAGGTGAAGAAAGCAGTGACTTAAGAACAGTCTTCAGGCAGCTATGAGGATGGTGGGTGAAGGGGGAGATCCCAGGAACGAAGATTACTTTCAGACGTCTGCTGGAATCATGTTAGAGGGATTCAAAACAGCAACCTGGACTACTAATTGGGTGGTGGTGATAGAAAGAAAAGAATCTGAGTAAGAATTTTAAAAATTCCATTAACTCCAACACTAGAAGGTTGGTTAAATAAATTATGGAACACTCATATAACAGAGTTGTATGCAGCTATTTAAAATGATGCCATAGAAGGACAGTAAGTGACACTGAAATATGTTCAAGACAAAACACAATCTGCATGATGTTTCTTGCTTAAGGGAAATGTGAATCTTCAATTAGAGTTCATTTTTTTCTTGCAAAGATAGTATTTATTACAAACCTTTAACCCTGAATGCACATCTAAAGAGACAAAGAATCACCTCATTCCACACTGGAAAATGTCACGGATAACGACAAATTCAGAGACAGCAGGAAAGGTTGATGGCATTTCTTGAAATCCAGAAATCAAGTTTAAAAACCATCTTTTGGGTTTTCCTATACCCTGATTTGTCTTGGGTAAGTCACTAATAGCATACCCACCACCACCAAAATGTATATATTGAAGTCCTAGCCCCCATTATCTCAAAAAATGACTATGTTTGGAGATATAGTCTTTAATGAGGCAATTAAGGTAAGATGAGATCACATGGGTAGCTCCTAATCCAATCTGACTGGTGTCCTTATAAGAAGAGGTGATTAGGACACAGGCAAAGAGGGAAGATCAGATGAAGATACAGGGAGAAGATGGCTATCTAAGAAACAGGGAGAGGAGCCTCAGGAAAAATCAACTCTGCTCACACCTTGATCTCATACATCAAATTTCTGCTATTTAAGCCCCACCCCCACCCCCCGCCACAGCCTATCCTGGATCGGGAAGATCCCCTGGAGAAGGAAATGGCAACCTGCTCCAGTATTCTCACCTGGAGAATCCCATGGACAGAGGAGCCTGGTGGGCTACAGTCCATGGGGTCACAAAGAGTAGGACACGACTGAATCAACTGAGCCCCCATACATGCCCCAAGTCTATGGTGCTTTATTATGGTAGTCCTACCAAATAACTCTCTTCCTTTTAACTGTGATGAATATATTTTAAGTACAAAATCTAATGCTTGAGTTTGTCAAGTATTTGTTACTCAAATACTTATATACAGAATTACCTTACGATCCAGCTATTTTGCTCCTAGGTATATACCCAAAAGAACTGAAGGCAAGGACTTGTACACAAATGATCATAGCAGTACTATTGACAATAGCCCAAAGATGAAAACAACCCAAGTGTCCATGGAGAGATGAATGGATGAACAAAATGGGTTATACACATACAATGGAATATTATTTGGCCATAAAAAGGAATGGAGTATTGACATTATGCTATAGCATGGATGAACCTTGAAAACATTATAGTAATTGAAGTAAGCAAGACACAAAGGCCACATGTTGTATGACTCCATTGATATGAAATATCCAGAAAAGACAAATTCATACAGACAGAAAGTAGAATAAAGATTACCAGGGGCTGCTGGTGAGAGAAGAAAATGAGGAGTTCGTGTTTAATGGGAACAAAGCTCCTGATGATGAAAAAATTCTAGAACTGGATAATGACCACAGTTATACAACACTCAATGTGTTTAACTCCACTAAATTGTACACTGAAAAGTAGTTAAATTTATGTTATGTATATTTACCACAATTTTTTACATCTGCAAAAGCAGAAACCAATGCTTAGGCAACGGTAGGATTTTTACATTTCATGGAAATTTACGTATATCATTAAAAGTATAAACTTTTTTTTACAGCATCTAGAGTCTTTGTGACAACAGAGGATGAAATGGTTAGGTAGCATCACCGACTCAAAGGACATGAATGTGAGCAAATTCTGGGAGATAGTGGAGGACACAGGAGCCCCGGTGTGCTGCAGTCTGTGGGGCTGCAAAGAGTCTAACAGGACTTAGCAATTGAACAACAGCAACAATACATTGTTTTAGTCTGAGTTTCAGTTGGAGGCTTGGCTCAGCTTGTTGTTCATACATTTTGTTCCCTCCAAACACATATAAATGTATCCTGTCAGAAAACATTCCAATGGAGATCCCCAGCCTGGTCAGCAAGCCAGGAGAACAATATTTGTTCAGGACATGCAAGGTAGAAGGGATAAGCCAGTGGTTGGGAGATATATATCTTACCTTGGGCTTTCTTAGTGTGGAATTTGAGGCATTGGCCTTGCCTGAGGCACTGACTTTGCCATCCACTATCAGGAAAGACATTTTCCCTCTTCTGGGAATAAATCTGCCTTCAGCTTCAGATAAAGCACTAAAGGACTTGGTTCCCACAGGCACTTGCTGCTGCCTGTGAGGATTCAGGCTCATAGGTAGGGAGGCATCCATGCATACCATGGGCACATGCATACCATGCCCATTCACAGTCTGAGAACTGCCTAGAGAGGCACCTGAATCAGCTTTGCTTGCTCAGGGTGCATCCACATTAGCTCCTGTGCTGCTGGGAGAGCAAAGTGGCTCGGCCTCCAAGGTGGGTAAGGTGAGAAAACCCACATGCAGTCAGGCAGCGCTGGTGGGTAACTTTGAGTGTCTTTGCGATGCAGAGGTTTCAGAATTTGCCACAAAGGCCTCATCAAAAAAAAAAAGTGCTGGGGTAGGTTGTCCTGGAAAGGGACAGCGGTGGCCTGGAGAGTATAAGGTGGGTTGAAGCTGCTGCCTCAAAGAAACAGATCCAAATATTGAAGTGAAGCAGAGAGGGGTATAATCAGAGTGAGCAGAACATTTGAGCGGAGGAAGGAATCCCTGTGGGAAACTCATGTTGTTTTTTGGATTTTTTTTTTTCTTATGGAGAGCTGATTAAAAAAAAAAAAAAAAACTTATTTACTTACTTGGTTGCATCAGGTCTTAGTTACGGCACATGGATTTTTCTCTAGTTGAGGCACTCACAGATTCGGGAGTTGCAGCAGCACGTGGGGTTAGCTACCCCCTGGCATGTGGGATCTTAGTTCCCTGACCAGAGATCAAACCCATGTTACCTGCACTGGAAGGTGAATTCTTAACTCTAGACCCCCAGGGAAGTCCTGGGAAACTCAGTTTATAAAATAACTGGGTTTGAATAAACCTCATCTATAAAAGTCTAGATTTACAAAATAAGTAAATAGGATGGGTAAGCATGATTTTTGCTTATAACAAGGTAAGATTCCTTTCAATAACATTTGAATGAAATTATATAAACATGGAGTCCTCTCTTTTAGGATTTTATCTATCAGAGTAACAGGAGATGTCCAAAGCCTGAACTTCAATTGGCTAGCTGTGAAACCCCTCTAAACCTCAACTTAGTTTTCATATTTGCAAAAGGATTGGGCTAAATATGATCTCTAAGCTACCTTTAATCTCATAGTGCTTCCTCCAGTGCATAAAATCTGTTTGTACTTGTACTCTACAAGACCTTTTAGAACTAACACCCAAAAAAGATGTCCTTTTCCTTATAGGAGACTGGAAGGCAAAAGTAGGAAGTCAAGAAATACCTGGAGTAACAGGCAAATTTGGCCTTGGAGTACAGAATGAAGCAGGGCAAAGGCTAATAGAGCTTTGACAAGAGAATGCACTGGTCATAGCAAACACCCTCTTCCAATAACAAAAGACTCTACACATGGACATCACCAGATGGTAAACACCGAAATCAGACTGATTATATTCTTTGCAGCCAGAGATGGAGAAGCTCTATACAGTCAGCAAAAACAAGACCGGGAGCTGACTGTGGCTCAGATCATGAACTTCTTATTGCCAAATTCAGACTTAAATTGAAGAAAGTGGAGAAAACCACTAGACCATTCAGGTATAACCTAAATCAAATCCCTTATGATTATACAGTAGAAGTGAGAAATAGATTTAAGGGACTAGATCTGATAGACAGAGTGCCTGATGAATTTAGGACGGAGACAGGGATCAAGACCATCCCCATGGAAAAGAAATGCAAAAAAGCAAAATGGCTGTCTGGGGAAGCCTTACAAATGGCTGTGAAAAGAAGAGAAGTGAAAAGCAAAGGAAAAAAGGAAAGATATACCCATTTGAATGCAGAGTTCCAAATAATAGCAAGGAGAGATAAGAAAACCTTCCTCAGCAGTCAATGCACAGAAATAGAGGAAAACAACAGAATGGGAAAGACTAGAGATCTCTTCAAGAAAATTAGAGATACCAAGGGAACATTTCATGCAAAGATGGGCTCAATAAAGGACAGAAATGGTAGGGACCTAACAGAAGCAGAAGATATTAAGAAGAGGTGGCAAGAATACACAGAAGAACTGTACAAAAAAGATCTTCATGACCCAGATAATCACGATGATGTGATCACTCACCTAGAGCCAGACATCCTGGAATGTGAAGTCAAGTGTGTCTTAGGAAGTATCACTACGAACAAAGCTAGTGGAGGTGATGGAATTCCAGTTGAGCTATTTCAAATCCTAAAAGATGATGCTGTGAAAGTGCTGCACTCAATATGTCAGCAAATTTGGAAAACTCAGCCATGGCCAAAGGACTGGAAATGGTCAGTTTTCATTCCAATCCCAAAGAAAGGCAATGCCAAAGAATGCTCAAACTACCGCACAATTGCACTCATCTCACATGCTAGTAAAGTAATGCTCAAAATTCTCCAAGCCAGGCTTCAGCAATACATGAACCGTGAACTTCCAGATGTTCAAGCTGGTTTTAGAAAAGGCAGAGGAACCAGAGATCAAATTGCCAACATCTGCTGGATCATGGAAAAAGCTAGAGAGTTCCAGAAAAACATCTATTTCTGCTTTACTGACTATGCCAAAGCCTTTGACTGTGTGGATCACAATAAACTGTGGAAAATTCTGAAAGAGATGGGAATACCAGACCACCTGACCTGCCTCTTGAGAAACCTGTATGCAGGTCAGGAAGCAACAGTTAGAACTGGACATGGAACAACAGACTGGTTCCAAATAGGAAAAGGAGTATGTCAAGGCTGTATATTGTCACCCTGCTTATTTAACTTATATGCAGAGTACATCATGAGAAACACTGGGCTGGAAGAAGCACAAGCTGGAATCAAGATTGCCAGGAGAAATACCAGTAACCTCAGATATGCAGATGACACCACCCTCATGGCAGAAAGTGAAGAAGAACTAAAGAGCCTCTTGATGAAACCGAAAGAGGAGAGTGAAAAAGTTGGCTTAAAGCTCAACATTCAGAAAACTAAGATCCAGTCCTGTCACTTCCTGGCAAATAGATGGGGAAACAGTGGCTGACTTTATTTTTTGGGGCTCCAAAATCACTGCAGATGGTGATTGCAGCCATGAAATTAAAAGACGCTTACTCCTTGGAAGGAAAGTTATGACCAACCTAGACAGCATATTAAAAAGCAGAGATATTACTTTGTCAACAAAGGTCCATCTAGTCAAGGCTATGGATTTTGCAGTAGTCATGTATGGATGTGAGAGTTGGACTATAAAGAAAGCTGAGCAATGAAGAATTGATGCTTTTGAACTGTGGTGTTGGAGAAGACTCTTGAGAGTCCCTTGGGACTGCAAGAAGATCCAACCAGTCCATCCTAAAGGAGATCAGTCCTAGGTGTTCATTGGAAGGACTGCTGTTGAAGCTGAAACTCCAATATTTTGGTCACCTGATGTGAAGAGCTAACTCATTTGAAAAGACCCTGATGTTGGGAAAGATTGAAGGCAGGAGGAGAAGGGGACGACAGAGGATGAGATGGCTGGATGGCATCACCGACTCAATGGACATGAGTTTGGGTAAACTCCGGGAGTTGGTGATGGACAGGGAGGCCTGGCGTGCTGTGGTTCCTGGGGTCGCAAAGAGTCTGACAAGACTGAGCAACTGAACTGAACTGAACTTGTACTTGGCATCAGGCTTACACAAAGTACATAGCACATCATCTGGTTAGTGTGGTCAATGAATTTACTCTGTTACTTAAAATCAAACATCCATACCATGGCCTCTGAGGCCCTGCTTGATCAGGCCCCTGACTACATCTCAGGGTCTGACGTCACCTCACTCCCCTCCTTGCCCACTTTGCTCCAGGCCTTCTTTACATTCCTGGAACACATCAAGCTCATTCCTACCTCAGGGCCTTTGCACTTGCTGTCCCCTTTGCCTGAGAATCTTTCCCCACTGATTTCCAGCAAGTTGACTCTTTCCGGGCATTCAGATCTCAGTTCAAAAGTACTTCTTTACAGAGGGTCTCCCTGAAGCTAATAGATATACAGAGAATTCAACACCCACCAAGAATCCAAATTCTTTTAGGGTACACATGGAACAGTTACAAAAATAAACATGTATGTATCTCCTTCAACATATTCCCAATGAACAATATGATATAGATCAGGTTCTCCAATGGCATTTCAGTGAAATTTGAAATTAATTTTTGAAAGATAATTGTTTAGAATATTAGGAAACCAAATAAAATATGGCTCAATGACTCTTGGAAATATTTTAAATTGGATGATAGTGAAAACACCACATGTCAACATGGGTGGGGCACAGACATCGAAAGTACTACATTAAAGGCAAATTTATAGCTTCACATACACTTATCAGAAAACCAGAAAGGTTGAAAAAGACACGAGCTAAGCATTCAACTCAAATACGGGGAAAGCAGCAGCAGAACCAACGGAAAGAAACAAAAAGAAAATAATTAGGAGAGCAGAAATCAACAAAATACAGAACAGCTGAGACGGCTACCAAAACTAAACGCTTCCATGAGAAGTTTAATAAGATAGAAGTCTTACTGGAGGTGTGTCTAAGAAAAGGGTGGGGGGAGCAAACAAATTATAGAATAAAAAATAGAATATAACCACAGTCACAACGGATTTAAAAAATACATATTAAAAGTTATAAACGATCATGGGGTAATAAATCCACGTGGCTTTCCCTGACTGCTCCTACTTAGTATTGTTATCGTCTATTATCTGTCCCCTGGAATTGAAATGTAAGCTCCTTGAGGCAGAGATTTTTGTCTCTTTGGTTCACAGATGACCAGCAACTATTTGATGAATGCACAGATGAATGTCCCCAATAAGCCAGCACAATGAGGTCAGATAAGTTCTCAACACAGATGTTTTGGTCTTCTGCAGATTTGCCCAGAACAAAGACAAATGGGAAGGAATCCCGCTAAAGGTGTCTGGGATCTGATCACACCACTGGCACACTGTTCTGTACCTTAGTAATTTCAAGAGCAACTCAGAGGAACTACGAATTTCTGCCTCAGCAGGCCACAAGTGTGCAGCAATCCTGAATATGAAGACCAAAGAAGTAAAACAGTTTGGTGGTCCCTCAAAAAGCCAAACATAGATTTACTGTATGACTCAGCAACTCCACTCTTAGGTATATACCCCAAAGAACTGAAAACCCAATTCAGAGCAACACTAATAGACGAATGCTCACAGCAGCACTATTCATGACAGCCAAAAGGTGGAAGCCACCCAAATGTGGATATGAAAGTGAAGTCGCTCAGTCGTGTCCAACTCTTTGTGACCCCACGGACTGTAGCCTGCCAGTCTACAGAGGACAGGTTCCTCTGTCCATGGAATTTCCCGGGCAAGAATACTGGAGTGGGTTGCCATTTCTTTCTCCAGCGGATCTTCCCAACCCAGGGATCGAACCCAGGTCTCCCGCATTGCAGGCACTCTACCATCTGAGCCACCAGGGAATCCACCCACAAAATGTGATGTATCCATACAAGAGAATACTGTTACTGTTACTGTTGTTGTTTAATTGCTCAGTTGTATCTGACTCTTCTGTGACTCCATGCACAGCTCCTGTGTCCATGGGACAAAAATAAATCAGAAAATTGTCCTGATGTTTATTTACTATTTCCATTTTATTCTTATACCTTGCTAATCAAGTTTTACAGTTTGGTTTCAATACTATACAAGCATTCATTCCTCAAGACTGCTCCTATGATTGCTCCACTGAACATCTGGATATTGCTTAGATATTTGCTTTTGACAGTTGGCGGGTGGAGCTAAGTAAGATATTTTTGGCTGTTCTGTCAGAACAGGACAGAGCTTGTCATGTTGCCAGCACATGACCATGATAAAGACTTATGTCCTCTTCAACTTCCATAACTTGAAAACTGGGTGATGATGTTGGAGCAATCCCACAAATGAAGCTTTGTGCACTGCTTGAAGATACTTTCTGAATATTTTCCAGACCAAGTGAAAGATTATTCCTTCACTCACATTTTAAATTCCTAACATCTTGAGGCCTTTATTATTATCCAAATTATTATCTAGCCAACAAAACTCTCTCCTAATGGTCTACCCATCAATTTATTCTATTAAACGTATAAACTATTGATAGAACTTCAACATGTAAGGAGATCTTCCACTTCACTTATAACTAGAATGCTCATCTACATTTGAAACTAAATGTTCACATACTAACAACATATCCCAGGCCTCATTCATATCACATTTTGATGCTCTGATTAGAGATGATGGTTACTCAAGGGCTTCCTTGGTGGCTCAGCTGGTAAAGAATCCACCTGCAATGTGGGAGACCTGGATTCATCCCTGAGCCTGGAGGGGGGCATGGCAATCCACTCCAGTATTCTTGCCTGAAGAATCCCCATGGACAGAGGAGGCTGGCGGGCTATAGTCCATGGGGTCACAAAGAGTCAAAACACAACTGAGCGGCTAAGCACAGCACAGCACACACAACATGGGACACAACATTCACGTGCAAGTTCAGAGAGGCCACACACTGTGCTGAAGTAGTCATTTGACCACCTGTCCTTCCCAAGGCTGAGACTAAAACCCAAGCCAAATGACAGATTTGGGCAAAACAGAAGGCTGAGGCTGATGGTGTTTCACCCCTAGTAAAGAGGCGAGACCAGGGAGCCAGGGGAGCTGAGCAAGCTGGATAATTCTCAGGGTAGAAAAGAGGCAATTTTTGCCCTCACTGACCCAAAGAAAGTGACTGCAGTTTGTCACCCCATTTTCCATGGAATTTCCTACTGACAAGGAAACAGAAAAAGGGAAGCAAGCAAAGAGGTAGGATGCTACCCTCCACAAACACTTCCTGTTGTTTGTACTAAAACTTATACAGCTCACGTCAGCACACCCTACAGCACAGCTCTCGGCACACACACCTAACACTGAGAGTTCTAAAACTACTCAGGTGCACAGTGTTCACTAAGTTTTCAGGGCCTACACTTAAGGTTAGAAAATTGAGAAAATCCAAGAGGATGCTTTGTTATTTGCTTATGTGAACTCAGAGGTTATTCTTGTCTGCGTCCAGACAACAGAAATTCAGTCATTATTATCAGGTGGATGGTTTTAGAGTCTAATGAATCCTTGCTTTCCTCTGTGCTTTCATCCTCTCCCAGCCACCAATTAGGAAGAGAAATCTCTTACTGACAGAGGCCTAATAACTAGAAAAAGCAAGAAACTCCAGGATGTCTTATAAAACATTTATGAGGTTTGGGCTTCTTCGGTGGCTCAGAGGTAAAGAATTCACCTGCAATGCATGAGATGTGGGTTATTCCCTGGGTCGGGAAGATCCCCTGGAGAAGAAAATAGCAACCTATCCCAGTATTCCTGCCTGGGAAATCCCATGGACAGAGGAGCCTGGTGGGCTAAAATCCATAGGGTTGCAAAGACTGAACACGCACACACACACACCATGAGGCTGAGCTTACACTCGACTATAAAAAGGGATTCTGAGTATCACTCACTTGAAAGTGGTTTGCAAAATAGAAACTGCTGTGAAGAGCCAAAGAAACCTGAATTCCCACTATGCTGGATTTAGATTTGCTGCTGCTACTGCTAAGTCGCTTCAGTCATGTCCGACTCTGTGCGACCCCATAGACGGCAGCCCACAAGGCTCCCCCATCCCTGGGATTCTCCAGGCAAGAACACTGGAGTGGGTTGCCATTTCCTTCTCCAATGCATGAAAGTGAAAAGTGAAAGTGAAGTCGCTGAGTCTTGTCCAACTCTTAGCGACCCCATGGACTGCGGCCCACCAGGCTCCTCCATCCATGAGATTTTCCAGGCAAGAGTGCTGGAGTGGGGTGCCATTGCCTTCTCCATTAGATTTGCTACAGGCTGTTTATTTGGCTAATAATCCAAAAATTGCAGGGGTGGGGCAGGG
Source organism: Bubalus kerabau (assembly GCF_029407905.1). Taxonomy (NCBI): domain Eukaryota; kingdom Metazoa; phylum Chordata; class Mammalia; order Artiodactyla; family Bovidae; genus Bubalus; species Bubalus kerabau. The sequence goes on along the minus strand of NC_073639.1, from coordinate 58,057,683 downwards.
ATGGAGGATGGGGAGAGACAGTCTATATATTCCAGAAAAGTCTTTTGTCTTTACTAGAGAAGAAAGCTGATGGGTTTTCATTTGAGACAAGTCATATAAAAGATACACCTTTGATGGTTTTTGTTGTTGTGTTTCATTTTCACTCAGGCTTCCAAGAAAGCATGAGGTTATCTGATACAAGATCAGGAGAAGTATGAGTTAGAGGCTACATTTCTTACAAAGGCTCCCTGCTTCTTGCAAAAGTCTTTTTATTTTTTAAACAGATCTAGTTCCAGTTTCGGAGAAGGCAATGGCACCCCACTCCAGTACTCTTGCCTGGAAAATCCCATGGAAGGAGGAGCCTGGTGGGCTGTATGTAGTCCATGGGGTTGCTGAGGGTCGGACACGACTGAGCGACTTCACTTTCACTTTTCACTTCCATGCATTGGAGAAGGAAATGGCAACTCACTCCAGTGTTCTTGCCTGGAGAATCCCAGGGATGGGGGAGCCTGGTGGGCTGCTGTCTATGGGGTCGGACACGACTGAAGTGACTTAGCAGCAGCAGCAGCAGCAGCAGCAGTTCCAGTTTAACCCGTACCAGTCCCCAGAGAATGAAGCTTGAAGTGGATGAGTCGAGTGGGGTGGGTGGCGTCAACAGCCTGTGGGGCCCTGGGTCAGAATCCACACTATGATGAGCCTTCCCGAAGCTCGCTGACTCATTCTGGCATTCGCCAACTCATCCTGTTTGCCATGGACTTTCCCAGTTTTAGCAAAGTCCCACGTCCCTGGGCTTCCTGGGTGGCACTAGTGGTAAAGAACCTGCCTGCCAATGCAAGAGACATATGAGACGTGGGTTTGATCCCTGGGTTGGGAAGATCCCCTGGAGGAGGGCACGGCCACCCATACCAGTATTCTTGCCTAGGAGCCTGGCTGGTTACGGTCCATAGGGTCACAAAGAGTCGGACATGACTGAAGCTACTTAGCCTGCACGCAAGCACATCCCAGGAAACTTCTTAGTCCCAGGCAAACCAGGATGTTTATCAATCATCTGAAGATTTACCTCCCTTGCAGAAGCTATACCTTGTTTAAACAAGACACCGAAAGCAGGATTCAAAGTACTGCAAACATTTCAAGTTAAATGTCTGTATTTTGCAGCCTTTGTTTCTGTGTGTTACCAATCTCATCATCAGCCTCTTTCTACCACTGAATAGGAGGCCCATCTAGTTACCACAAAAAAGTCATAAAGAACGCTAAATGGTGCAACATTTTTACTCAGTTAAAGATCTTTATTTTCCACATTTTTTTAAAGAAAAAAATCTAAATTCATGCAAATAGTCTTGAATTTTTTTTAAAACTTCAAACCTGTTTGGCTGATTTATTTTCTGTGTTTACAAAAAATATGTTGTGGGGAGAAATAATGATTTTCCTGGAGGAACAATGATTTACCTAGTTGAGTTAGCTTTGTACATCTCCGTCAAGCTCCGGTCCCTTGCCATGTATTTGAGTATATATAGAAGAACAACACCAAAATCCTCCCCAAAGTCAATAAATCAAGCTGTCCCAAGATTAAAGACTAAAAGATAGTAAATTAAATTCTCTGTGGCTTAAACTGAATTAAGAATCTTGTGCTCATAGTGTTTCTATAGAGTTAGTAACTGTATTAGCTTCCTACTGATGCTATAACAAACTACAGTGGCTTAAGAAAATGCAGATGTTATTTTACAGTTCTGGGGATCAGAAATCCAAAATGGGTCTAATGGGCAAAAATCAAGGTGTTGGCAGGGCTGTGTTCCTTCAGGGAGGCACTGGGGGAAATCCACTTCTCACCTTTTTGAAAAAAGCTTCATTGCTTGGCTCACGGCCTCCAATTAGCAGTCTCATCATGCTCACCTGTGCTTCTGTTGTCACTGGCCTTTTCTGACTCTGATTCTTCAGTTCCTCTCTTCCATTTTTTAAAGAACCCTCGTGATTAAAATCAACTGGATAATTCAAGACACTCTCTCAAAATCTTTAACTTAATTACATTAGCAAAGTCCCTTATGCCATATGAGGTAACATATTCACAGGTAGTGGGGAGGAGAACCTGGATATCTCAAGGCGGTCATTGTTCTGCCTCCCACGGTAATTAAGACACCATCTTGGAAAGTTATCAGATTTGACATTAATAGGATTGTATCTTGAGGTCCTATTTTCTTGAAGTCCTATTATCTTAAATCTGTTAGGTAATCCTTCCAAACATTTAGGTATCTAATAGTTTCTAAGTAAATCTGAAAAGATATTACATCACAGGCTAACGTCAGGGAACAGGATGAAATGTATGGGGGTTCCAATAATGATCACCTCCACAAGCACAACTTCTCCCATTTCAAGGTGACCCCCATAATCCTCATTATTGCTTAAACTAACATTACATACCAAGCAATGGAATCACAAAAAGAGTCCCATGTAATATCACACAATTATTTAGAACGGACAAAATTTCACAGCATTTTAAAACTACATAACGAAATCTTTCAGAGCAAAAATCTTGAAATAAAACAGACATGGACTCAAATCCTGACTCAACCCCTTGCATGATCAAGTCCCAGTTTTACTTCTCAGTGTCTACCTCACAGTTCATGTGAGACTGAATGAAAGGAATCCTATAAAGTTTTTAGCAGCATGTTAGCTCTTATCACTGTCATAAAAGCGATATACTTGACAACAGTAACATCGACCCCCATTTTACATATAAAGAAACCAACTCCCCCAATATAAACAGCTCATCTAAAGGATGTATAACTAGTAAATAATCTTATACATATCCCAGTGCCTGGCACACAGTGTATCCACTCCTGAATACCTTTGCTTTCAGCAACGTCAAATACAATTCCCTACAGGCTGACCTCACAATTGTTTCATCATCTCGAGTATTCACAGCTTTTTCCCCTATCCGTCCTCTATTCAAAGGATGTGGTCTCTGATATCATTTCGCTTCCAAGAAACCAAATGTGCTGAGATTTCAAGACACAGTTTCAAAAACAGGTCCAGCTCGTCTGCAAGAATATACTCTCCACTTTTTCCATTTCGATAAGCTATAACTCCTCCCCACTGCTGATCATACACCTGATAAGAAACTGAAACTACAATATATAAAGAACACTTACAACTTAAAATAGACACATAACTCAAATACAAAATGGGCAAAGGATCTGAAAGATGTACAAATGGCCAATAAGCACATGAAAAGTTCAACATTAATCATTATGAAAACGTAAACTAAATGTTTATATATATACACGCACAATGCACATTCATATATATATATGAGTGTAGGCCAATCATATTTCATATTAATTTTTTTCAAGTCTCCTAATGGGGTATTAGAAAATATTTCTTCTTAAAGGGATGTTGAGTCTGACAGGGTTGCGATCCAGTGATCTAGCAGATACGATCAACACATGGCCTGTTAGATAAGAGTCAGGGTTTTTTCCTCTGCTGTGTTCCACAAAGGCTTCAGCCTTAAGGACTCCATGGGAAAAGCAACAGTAAAATTAAAAGTAACTTATTCCTCACTTTTGCTACCAACTTGTTCTTTATTTAGGGAATGTGCTGTTTCTGGAGATATATAATTATACATGTGGAGCTCATGCATCTGTCATTATGTTATACAATGACATATTTTACAATGTCTACAGTGCCAGATAAGTGAATCTTGCATCTATAAATGCCTGAACGGTAATTTAAACTTTTTTTTTTTCATTGAAGATACTCCTGCAACAAAAGATACAGCTTCATCTGGCTGACCGTTTGCAGCTCAAGGCCACTGTAATGACATGCAATTAAACGCCCTAACATGCAACAGGGTCAGCTACTGCTGGCCTCTCGACTAAATGATCCCAGAGAGATGAGGTTTTTGGAGTTCCTGGCTCTGCTTTTTATAGGAACTTCTTTCTTTTTATGGGCTATTCATTAATTTATTGCTGCTTTTAGCACTGGTAGCCTCAAGCAGTGCCTCCTACCTCTAAGATGCTGCATTCGTACAAACATTTGTTTTAACACCCACATTACCAGTGACAGTACATTTTTCATCTCTTGGAACCTAGTGCCATAGCCAAAGCCTTTCCAACCACAACTTTTAAAGTTTACTAGCTTAAGAAAAAAACGAACAGTTATTACAAGCTTATGGGGGTACCTTGAGGGCAAAAGGGAACCAAGGAGTCAGAACCAGGAAGTGGAAACTCAGCAGAAACCAAAAAGGCCATTTTCTTAGTATCCTCACCTCTGCTCCCTTTGCCTGCCCATTTCTTTCTTTTGATTCTGTAAACTCCCTTTTTCGGCTTCCAACTCTACAAACCCTGAAGTTACATCAACTCACTTGCAGAGAACCAAGAGCTACCTCTCTCCCAGTGCCAATCTAGAGGAGAGAAACCAATCTAGAGGAGAGGAAGGCCTTTGAGTTAAGTTCCCCTGTGGTCCAGTTGATAAGATCGTGTAGTATAAAAATGGCTGCTGGGGCCACCTTGGTGAGGAAGGGCAGTTTTTAGAGGACAAATGTTGTGATAAACTGGCTTAATGTGCAACAAAGGAATCAGATAATCCAGACTGCTGGAGCTTAAGATTCTAAAATAAGAATTAACTCCATATGAGGGCCTGAGGTGCTCCCCTATTAGGAAAGAACATGAGGTTTGGCCCCATTATGTGGTAGGTACTTCTTTTTTTTTTTTTTTAGGTCTTTGATTGCCTACTCCCTGTGTCTTTCTTTCTTTTTTTAACTTGATATACTTCACATACCATAAAGAGCTTCCCTGGTGGCTCAGCAGTAAAGAATCCACCTGCTGATGCAGGAGACGCAGGTTCAATCCCTAGGTCTGGGAGATCCCCTGGAGTAGGAAATGGCAACCCACTTTAATATTCTTGCCTGTCTCCCATGGACAGAGGAGCCTGGCTGGCTACAGTCCGTGGGGTCGCAGAGTTGGACAGAAATGAGCACACACACACACACACACATACCATAAAAGCCACCTTTTTAAAAATGTGCAGTTCAGTGACTTTTAAAAGATTCACAAGAGTTCTGCAACTATCCCCATTATCTATTTTTCAGACCATTTTTATGATCCCAAATGGGAACCTCAAACTCAGCAGCAGTCACTCCTGATTATTTTGTTTCCCTAGTTCTAGGCAACTACAGATCAACTTTCTGTCCCTATGGATTTGCCTATTCTGGACATTTCATAAAAACAGAACCGTACAATTTGTGGCCTTTTGTACTTGGCTTCTTTCGCTTAGCATAGTTTTCAAGATTCATGCACATGGTAGTATGTATCAGTGTTTCATTTCTTTTTATGGCTGAAGATTTCATTATATAGATGGACCATATTTATTTATCCATTCATCAGTTGATGGACATTTAAGTTAATTCCCCTTTTTGGAGCTTACAAATAATGCTACTATGAACATTTATGCATGAGTTTTTACACGAACGTATCTTTTTCATTTTCTTGGGTATATACCTAGAAGTAGAAATGCTAGGTCATATGGTAATTGTTCAACGTATTGAGAAATTGCCAAACTGTTTTTCTAAAGCAGCTGCACCATTTTACTTTCCCACCAGCAGGATGTGAATATCCCAATTTTCTCCAGCCTCATCTTTTTGATTGTCAATTGGTTTGATTACAGCCATGCTAGTCGGATGAAGTGGCATCTCACTGTAATTTTAATTTGTACTTCCCTAGTGACCAGTGATACTGAACATCTTTTCATATCCTTACTGCCATTTGTGTATCGTCTTTGTAGAAATGGCTGTTCAAACCTTTTGCCCATTTTTTGTTGTCATTTTACAGATGAGTCATGAGTTAGAGAACTCTTATTTAAGATTCTAGATCCCTATCAGATATATGGTTTTCCCTATTATGCGGGTTGTCTTTTTTCAGTAGTGTCCTTTGATGCACAAAAGTTTTAAATTTTGATGAAGTTAATTTATCTTTTTTTCTTTTTGTCAGTTGTACTGCAGGTGTCCTTAAAAGCCACTGTCTAATCCAAGGTCACAAAAATTTACACCTATGTTTTCATATGACCCATAGTTTTAACTTTTATATTTAGGTCTTTGATCCATTTTGAGTTAATTCTCATAGATGGTAAGAGGTAGGGGTACAAATTCATCATTTGTGTTTAGATATCCAGTTGTTCCAGCACCATTTGTTGGAAAGACTATTCTTTCCTTATTGAGTTATCTTTACTAAAATCTTTTCAAGAAAAATTTCCAAAGTTTTCTCAATAACTGACTACACTCAGGCACACAATACGGAACTCAATGCAAAAAGTCCCCACTGTCATCTGCAGTCACTTTCACTTTATACACTAAAATTATTCTGGCTAACATATTGGATATTCACTATCTTAATTGTGGTGATGGTTTCATGGGTGTGTACATATGTCAAACTATAAAATTGTATACTTTAAATATGTGCAGTTTATTGTATGTCAATTATGCCTTAAGAAAGCTGTTTTTAAAAGAGATGAACTAAGGGCAAGTAAATGAAATAATTTTCTTTTCCTAATTATTTTTCAGGATCAGCTTCTCTGGTTGGCCCTAGGGGTACACTATCAACTAGGCACTCACAAAAACTTTTTATTTCTACATTTCTCTTAACTGAGTATTGTTTCAGAACACAATCAAACATTTAAATTTCAGATCTGTAAGGCAGGGACCATCATTACTATGAGATAAGTACTGAGAGCTGGAACTGTGTTTGACTTTTAAGGAAAAGTATTTTGAAGTCTCTTTCCAATGAGAACTGAGTGACTCAGTTTTCCTTTTCTGCATAAAATTTAAGCCCCACCTCCACCCCAATGGCACAAAGTTTCATTTCAGCAGAGACTTCATCTGTCTGTTCCCCTCCTATGCCTAGAACACTGTCCAACATACAATAGGCACTCAGTAAATATCTGTCAAAGAATGAAATAAAATCCCATTTAAATTATTACCACCTTTTCCTGGGGCCGTTTTGGACTGAGGGAGATGGCAGCTCTATTCCTCCCTCTAACATGACAAGTCCATCTCCAGAGGCACGTACTGTTTTCCTCAAATTTTATTATTCACCTTCTTATATTTGGAAAAACAAGGTGATGTGGCTTAGGAATCTCACTTCCAGGAAAAGAACTAAAAGGGTGTGTCAAAGATTATGCACAGGATCCACAAACTAGAAGCAATCAGATGAGAGCAGTTAGGGAAATTATCCCTAACTGAGGAAACAATCCATAGATTTTTAATGACAAGTCTGTGGTAACATGGAAAATGAAGTGTGAATTAGGAACTGGAAAGCACTATCACTGACTATGCTTACAAATTATATACAACTACCTGCTAGAAAACTTACTCCATAAGGGTAGGATGTTTGGGTTTGTTCTGTTCACTAGACAGTCCCTGGTATATGCAAGGTGTTTATTAACACTTGTTGAACGAATCAATGAAACGAAATATAAAACATACTTATGGAAACATACCTGAAGGGAATGAACACAGGTGGAAAATTATGTTCAAGTGGTGCAACTGTGGGTGTTCCTTCCACTTTCCCTCTATTTTCCAATTCTCCCTAAAGTTGTGATAAAACTTTCTCAGTTCAAAGGATGGTCACAGAAATCCCTCACCAGGCTCAGGCTGCTTCCTCCTCTGTCCTGCAACTAAGGAAGCATCCGGATTGGAGTAGGGATGTGCCTGCCTTCAGTCTGGGGAGGGGTATTTTACAGCGTTTGTGGCTCCAGCCAAGAGCTACTGCTGCTGCTGCTGCTGCTGCTGCTGCTAAGTCGCGTTCAACTCTGTGCGACCCCATAGACGGCAGCTCACCAGGCTCCTCCTTACCCGGGATTCTCCAGGGAAGAATATTGGAGTGGGTTGCCATTTCCTTCTCCACCAGCCAAGAGCTCCTGGGGTACCAAGTATTTAGGCTTTTCCCCCTGGTGGCTCAGATGGTAAAGAGTCCACCTGCAATGCAGAAGACTGGGGTTCGATCTCTGGGTCCCCGGGGGGGAGGGTGGGGGAAGATAGAGAAGGGAATGACTACCCACTCCAGATTTCCATAAACAGAGAAGCCTGGCGGGCTACCGTCCATGGGGTCGCAGAGAGTCCTACATGACTGAGCAACTAACTCTGCCCCACCCCCACCCCCGCACCCCGCAATACAGAAGGCGTCCGCTGCACCGCCCCCATTGGAGCCTGCACGAGTTTGAACTTCCAGTCGGACTACACTTTCTCCTAAGCTGCCCCCATCCTTAGCTTCCCTCCTCTCCGCCTGCAGTCACTTCTAGACATCCCACGGGGGTCGCATTGCCCGTCTAAGGGGTGTGTGTGTTGGGGGGGCAGGGTATCTTGTTCCCAATGGGGAGGTCACTCTCTGAGGGCTCTATCTCCCCTGAGCTTCATTGGTCCTCCCTGGACCTCCTCTTGGGGTCATTCGTCCCCTTAGAGTTCATCCCCCTTGAAGGGGGTCGCTCGCCCCTCTCCTCAGGGATCATTCGTTCCCAAGGAGGAGGTCACCTCAGCCCCCGGGCTCATTCCCCCTGAGAAGGTGTCTCGTCCTCCGGCCCCCCTGAGGCCGCAGGGTACTCGTACCCGAGGGTCAGGTCACGCCTTCCGCCCGGCCCCGTCCCCTCAGGGTCAGCGCCGCCTCCTTCCGGGCCCTCCCCACCGCGAACGGCGGTTCCAGGCGGGGCTCCCGGGCAGGGACGCGGCGGCGGGGCCGGCAACCGGGCCTAGAGCGCAGAGCCGGGCGGCGCGGCGGCGGCGCCATGGCGGGCTGCTGCGCGGTGCTGGGGGCCTTCCTGTTCGAGTACGACACGCCGCGCATAGTGCTCATCCGCAGCCGTAAAGTGGGGCTCATGAACCGCACGGTGCAGCTGCTCATCCTGGCCTACGTCATCGGGTGAGCGCGGCCGCGGGCATCCACCCCGCGGGGGTCCTGGGGTCAGGGCGTGGCCCGAAGGCCGGGAACTCCTCCTGGGTCCCGGCCGCGCACCTGCTCATCCTGGCCTAGGTCCTCGGCTGAGCCCCGCGAGCGCCCTCCAGGTGGGGTCCTGGGGACAGCGACCCGAAGCCTGTGACATATCCCCACTCCCCGAATCCTCCATCTACTCCACTCCACCCCCAGCCTCGAGGGGGACCGGCTCTGTCCCGGGTCTGGGTCCGGAGGCTGCTTTGATGATGTGTCTTGAAGGCAAAGCCTAGCTAGACCTTCATCCTCGCCATTCCTGCTTCTTGCCCTTCTGACTTGCTCCCTGATGGCCTTTGACGGGGGCTGGGAGGGCTTCGCCCTAAACCTCTCACTCTTTGCTCTTCACTTCCCATTCTGATGGTCAGCTGACAGAAGCCAAGTTTTGAGACTTCCACTTGGTTCCTTTGGGGTCTGTGGCTTCCTGTCCTTTCCTTTGAGCATCATGTGGTAACCCAAGATACCAGGTCACACTTTGAAAAATCACTTAAAGTTCATTTCCTTCATATTGTGGGGTTGTTGGAGTCTTTGGTATAGGCACCAGCCCTAACCTCATCATTTGCCATGCTGCCCTCTTTGCTTACCTGTCCTGCCACCATAAGTCCTTACCAAGTGCTTAACTTTAATTGATGTACCCATTACACTAAAATTAAACTCTAGCCAGGAGGTGGAAATTAATTTACCAACTGGGTCCGCCTTCATGGTCCACCTGGAGTGTCTACAGGTGCTGAGCTGACAGATGTTATCTGCTGCATCATTTTTGTTTGTTTGTTTGTTTTGTTTTGTTAAAAGGCCTAATACAGTGTTCCCCAAACTGCACATAGAGCCATTTGGGGATCTTTAAAATATACTGATTACCGGCTCTCAGACCCAGATCTTCTGATTGAAGTGCTGTCGAGTATGACCACCTCCCCAGGTGATTCTGATGTGCAGCAAAGTTTAGGAACCAGTGTCTTAGTGTTTCCCAAACGTATCTGATCATGAGAGACTCATCTGAGGAATTGTTTAACGGTAACAGGAATCCACCCCCCTCCACTGGGGTGGGGCTTGGAATCTGTTAACACTGCCTGAAAGAATCTACATGATCTGGCAGGTTTGGCTTCTACTATCTATCGGCACAGCAGCAGTAGGTACTGACAGTGTTCACTAAAATGGCTTTCCAGGTATGGAGTCTACATCACAACCACCTGGCCAGCCCCCAGGTTTGGACTCATTAAGTCACATAAAGTATCGTCACAACCAACCCAGTGATTGTGATGGACCCCTCAATTTTGAAACCCATTACTAATGGGTTGGGCTTCCCTCATAGCTCAGTTGGTAAAGAATCTGCCTGGAATGCAAGAGACCTGGGTTCGATTCATGGGTTGGGAAGATCCCTTGGAGAAGGAAATGGCAATCCACTTCAGTATTCTTGCCTGGAAAATCCCATGGACAGAGGAGCCTGGCGGGCTACAGTCCATGGGGTCTCAAGAGTCAGACACGACTTAGTGAGTAAACCATCACCGCTAATGGGTTCACTAAACTCACGGTGCTAGGTTGGACCTTTGGAATCAGAAATTGTCATGCAGCTTTTTCCTTTTGGCTTTTGCTGCTCGTAGGAGGATCAGTTTACACCTACTTTGGGGTATCTTAAAGTTCTAGACTACATACAGTCCATTGGCACTTGTACTGTATGGTAGCCAGAAGTCCCACGAGGCTGTTGAGCATTTGAAGTGTTCCTGCTCCGAATCGAAATGTGCTGTCACTGTAAAATGCACGCCAGGTTTCAAGGACATAGTACGAAAAAAAAGTTAAATATCACATTAACACATCTTATATTGATAATGTTAAGATATATTGGACATATTGAGTTACATAAAATATATCCTTAAAATTAATTTTACCTGTTTCTTTTTAGCATTGCTACTAGAAGTGTTTAAATTACATATATGACTTGTGTTGTATTTCTGTTGGGCAATGCAGCTTTTTTTAAAAATCAGTTTATTTTGGGCTGCACTGGGTCTTCACTGCTGCAACACCAGCTTTGTCTAGTTGCGGCAAGTGGGGGCTGTTCTGCGCTGCTGAGCTCGGGCTTCTCATTGTGGTTGCTTCTCTTATTGTGGAGCATGGGCTCTAGAGCACCGGCTCAGTAGTTGTGTTACACGGGCTTAGTTGCCCCGAGGCATGTGGAATCTACCCTGACCAGGGATTGAACCCATGTCCTTTGTGTTAACAGGCAGATTCTTAACCACTGGGCCACCAGTGAAGTTCCTGGGCAGTGTAGCTTTATAGGGTTCCTGTGGAGGGTTGTCTGCCTCTGTTATGAGGATTTTTTAAGCAGTAAATGCTTTGCTTTTATACGTCTTGCTGTGATCAAATCTGACTCAGGATCTGAATTTAGGGGATTTGGAAAAGAAAAAAAAGAAAAACACCATCTCTTAACTTCCTGATTCAGTTCCCCTTGGTGAAATTGTGATCTCTTTTCCAAATGTGATCAAAGGTAATTCTTCCTTCAAAAAGAGACTGAACACTTCTCAGTTATCTAATTGTGTTATCAGTCACAGGATGAGGTAATATTTATTTATATAGCGACTGCTGTGAAACCATCTGTTTCTGACTTCTGACAGCAACTCACTGTCCAGTAGGCTCTCCATATCTGCAATTTAAGAGACCTGTTTTATTTTATAGGTGGGTGTTTGTGTGGGAAAAGGGTTACCAGGAAACGGACTCTGTGGTCAGCTCAGTTACTGTGAAAGCCAAGGGCGTCACCATGACCAACACCTCTAAACTTGGATTCCGGATCTGGGATGTAGCTGATTACGTGATTCCAGCTCAGGTAAGCCTCCCACTGTGACTCTGTCTTTTAAAGCTCAGGCTTGTAGTTCGCTGCTTTCCCTTTGACTTTGCCCACCTGACTGGTGATTGGCATGCCCAGAGTGCTAAAGATCACCAGTGCCCACACTGATTGTTCTAGTCCAAGAAAGCAGTGTAGACAGGCCTCTTTTTGGCTTAGGGTCCAACAGGCAATATTCAGTCAGCTGTGTTTCTTCAGCCCTAAAACATGGCTGGCTTAAACATAGGAAGCTTTCCATATGGACATCTCGGTCTGTCTCAGGCCCTGAAAGGTGAAAAAGCATATGTTTTAAATCCTGGGAAAAGTGCAGGTGAAACTTTCACCTTTCCACATTTTATGATTTAACTTTATTGTTGTAAACCTGCAAGGTAAATCTTTTCAGTCATTAGAGTTGTTGTTGTTGAGTTGCGGAGTTGTGTCCAACTCTTTTGCGACCCCATGGACTGTAGCTCACCAGGCTCCTCTGTCCATGTGATTTCCCAGGCAAGAATTCTACAGTGGGTTGCCATTTCCTTTTCCAAGGGATCTTCCCTACCCAGGGATCTAACCCACATCTCTTGCATTGTAGGCAGATTCTTTACCACTGAGCCACCTGGGAAGCCCCAGCCATTAGAGACCCAAAGCCAAACAAGAAGGAAACAGACCTACCCACATGGGATTCCATCAGGAACAAAGGGAAGGGAAGAAGCTGACACAGCATCGTAGTCTTCCATATGTTAATCCACAAGCTCCAAGTTAAATATTGACTCTCTTTAACCATGATATGACTGTGATCCATAGCCAGTCCCCACATATCTTTCCAGATGGCCCCCATGCTCAGGTGACTGGGCTGGCCAGGTGCAGATAAGCTGCCAACTCTTGGCTCAGAGCAAGGACTTTAGAAACTCTTTTTTTTCTTCAAGTGTGTTCATTTTCCTTCTGCCTTCTCAAGGAAAGGGTCTAGGGGAATGCCCAGAGAGAAGTCAGAGCTAATGGAGCCATAAAGGTCAAATGGAACAGAGGATTTATAGTTTGCTGGAGGCAGCTGGTCCTGTAGGCGCCTGTCCCGACAGAGAGACCTCTGCTTCCTGCGAAGCCACAGCCTCATCGAGGCAGGTTCTAGGAATATCACGCTCAGCCTGTTTACTGAACACACAGAAGGATACAGCACCCTGCTTGTGACCCTCGGTGGAAGGGAAAATACAGCAACTTCGCCTTCCATCTCGGATCAGGGCTGGGGGCCACGTGAGTTCTGCAGGGTTCTCCTCACGAGCTCTCACGATACCCTTCTGCTTCTCCAAAGACAGAACACAAATATCTGTTTGCACCACATCTACTCAGCTCACCTCCAGACCGAAATTTCTCTAAACTTAAAGGAGATAAGAAATAGGAAACAAAAAGTAAATCTCACTGACTTGTTCAGGTCTAACTCAGGAGCGATGTGGGAGCAGTCTTCTGTAAACACCGAGCGAGCAATGTGTCTGTGTATAGAACACGGGAGCCTGACAGGGCACCTGACCTGGGCCTCCTGCCCCATCATCATGCCTCCCCCTCCGGCTATTTCCTCCACTCCTAACGTGCTTTGCTCCAGGCCTGTCCTTGAAAGGGGCTTCCCTGGTGGCTCAGACAGTAAAGCATCTGCCTACAGTGCAGGAGACCTGGGTTTGATCCCTGGGTTGGGAAGATCCCCTGGAGAAGGAAATGGCAACCCACTCCAGTACTCTTGCCTGGAAAATTCCATGGACTGAGGAGCCTGGTAGGCTACAGTCCATGGGGTCGCAAAGAGTCAGACACGACTGAGCGACTTCACATTCACGTGTCCTTGAAAGATGCTAACTGTTCCCAGAGCTTCCATCACCTTGTCAGACCTGGGGGTGGAGACATCTGGAAACTCTTTGGTCCCTGAGTTTCCTTGATGGCTCCCCGCACTGACTGCTCTTCCTGGAAGTGTGAACTGCTCAGAGCATTTCATTTTAGAGTATCAGTGGCCATTGTGGAAGGCCCAACTTGAATTTGCAGGACCTTTGTCTTTTATTCCATATACTAGAAGGTCACTACCCACTCTGGTGTTCTTGCCTGGAGAATCCCAGGGATGGAGGAGCCTGGTGGGCTGCCTTGGGAGGAGGAAACAGAACCTTCTCTAAGGGAGAAGTATCAGTGGCTAACCCTGATTGGGTCTTCTGTATAGTATGTTTGATGTATTTACTTTAGTTCCTGTTAGGAAAGAGAACCAGCCAAACTTGCGCTCTCATGTTTCTGGGCCTCTGAGGTAGTCCAGTTGGCAGAGGATATTCCAGGCACTTCTTGGCTCTTTCCCCTCAATAAGTCAAGCTTTATTAAGGAACTGTTTCAGAGTGTAGACATGTTTTATTTTTTTTTAATGGAGGTGAAATTCATGTATTGCATTATTAACCAGTTCAGAATGACAAATTCAGTGGCATTTAGCACATTCACAGGGATGTCCAACATCACCTCAATCTAGCTCCAGAACATTTTTATCAGTCTGAAAGAAAACCCCACACTCATTAAGTTATCACCTTCTCGTCCACCTTCCCCCACACCCCGACCCCCTTACAACCACTAACCTACTTTCTGTCTCTGGATTTGCCTCTTGTGTACGTTTCATATCGATGGGCTCACAGACTACGCGGGCTTTTGTATCTGACTTCTTGGATTCAGCGTCATATTCTGAAGTTCATCCACCTTGTAGCCATGTCAGTGCTTTGCTCCTTTGTATGGCTGAGTCATATTCCATTACAGGTGTGGACTGCAGTTTGTTTATCCATTCACCCATTAGACAATTTATTTATCCATTCACCCCTTGATAGATGCAGAGTTATTTCCACCTTTGGCCTGTTGTAAATGCTGCTGCTGTGAACACACGTGCAGGTGTTTGAGTCCCTGTTTCCAGTCGGTTATAAACTCTCATAGGCAAGAATGGGAGACCCTAAGATCAGTATTTAACTACTTCTGGTGTGGCATGTGGGAGAAGTGAAAGGTGCTGTCTTAATAATGTCCGACTCTCCTTGTGGCTCTGCCTGGCTCCCCTGAAGGTCACACGCAGCTCTGTCTCCCCTCTACCCTCTCTGCAGGAGGAAAATTCTGTCTTCATCATGACCAACATGGTCATCACCATGAATCAGACGCAAGGCCTCTGTCCTGAGGTAGGGAGCTTCCTGGAGAAGAGCCTTGGGCCTCATACCCCCCTCTCCATCCTTGTCCCTCAGTAGGTGGGGCCAGGCTGTGTGAAACCTGTTTTCACTGGTTCTTCCTCCTCCAGATCCCGGGTAAGACCACGGTGTGTGAAACTGATGCCAAGTGCACTGCCGGCTCTGCAGGCACCCACAGCAGCGGTAGGAATCTGTGACCGTGACCCCACAGGAGACGCTTAGTGGGGAGGGCAGCCTCCAGCCAGACTGCCTCCCCGTGGTGGGGGAGGGGCCCTCTCAGAGGGAGATCTCCGTGGTGGAGGAATCCCCCGCACCCCCCAGTGCCTTCACATGACCCAGACGGGGCTCCCGGGACCCTCTCGAAATTCATCTCTGTCCTTTGCACTCCAGAAACCATCCCAGATCTTGCCCTGTCCTGTGGCTCAGCATCACCCTGTGATCGGCAAAGCAGAGATGTGGCTAGGTCTCAGGCAGATCTTTTCCTCCAGTTTGAATCTCTGGACAGTGTAAATCCCAGGATTGGAATAGCTTGAGACTGACTGCATAGGATGCATGGCAGAGCTTCCACTCTGACTCACAAAGTAGAAAGTAGAAGACCCCCACAGACCTGGGTGCCCCTCTCCCCTGTAGGAGTCGCGACAGGGAGGTGCGTGTCGTTCAATAGGACCTTGAAGACATGTGAGGTAGCAGCCTGGTGCCCGGTGGAGGACGACACAGAAGTGCCAAAGTGAGTCCTACTCAAGGAACGCAAGTGTCCTCAAGGCTGGGTCTCGGTCTTGGGGGCGGCAAGCGGGAACTGGTTTTTGTGCTCTCGGTGTCAGCCTGTGCTGGCAGGCTTCCCTGGGCTGACGGTTCTCAACCATCAGTGGCGGATGGGCCACGGTGTTTATCACCCATGATAAGAGTGCAGATGACTTATTTCTATGTTAGAAATCTGTCAGTTGCAAGTAACTGACAGGAAACAGTTCTCAGGGCCTTAAGCGGGTATGTGCACACACACACACACACACACACACACACACATACATGCATGCTCACACACATGCATTCACAGTGGGGGCGGTTTATTGTTCAGCTAACCACAGAGATCCCAGCATGGCTAGATCTGGACCTCAGGGGACAGCGTCTGAGTCTCCACCTCTGGGCTCTGCTTTCTTCCATGTTAGCTTCATTCCCAGGACCCATGAAGTATCCCAGGTCTCCCTGCCCAGCTGTCCATAGAGGTTCTGTGTGTGCTCAGTCATGTCCGACTCTTTGCAACCCTATGGACTGTAGCCCACCAGGCTACTCTGTCCATGAGGATTCTCTAGGCAAGAGTACTGGAGTGGGTTGCCATGCCTTCCTCCCAGGGATCTTCCCAACCCAGGGATCAAACTTGTGTCTCTTGAGTCTCCTGCATTGGCAGACAGATTCTTTACCACTATGCCACCTGGAAAACCCATAGAGATTCTAGACCTGTCCGTCTTTACATCTTCAGCCACATCTGTCAACCCATCCAGTCCATTCCTGTGGTTGGGGGATGGATTTTGCTTATGACTTGGGCCTGGGTCACAGGCCTTCCTGGCTAGAGGTGAAGTCAGATCCACCCAGATGACACAGGCTGAGTGGATTCTAAAGGAAGCATGTTGTTCTGTTACCAGAAAAAAGGGGATCAGATGCTGGGCAGGAAGATTATTAATGTTCATGGACATGTATTTGATAAACTAGAGCAGGTTCAAGGTTGCCTTGAGTAACATTGAGTAACACAGCCTAACTGATCATCTGTGCTGTGAGTGGGTGGAGCTAGAGGTAACGCTTTTGGAGTCTGGAATCGCTAGCAACCTGGAGGCCTTCCTTACTCAGAATTTAGACTGAGGCCTAGATAAGCCCAGGGGAGCAGGTAACCAGGTGAACATCATCCTGGGTGTGTCTCAACACAAGACGGTGTTGAGATCTGCAGGTTGCTGAGGGCAGCAGCTCTGGCTACGGAAGGGAATTCCACAAGACAAGGAATCCTAGCATTCTGGGGCTGGAAAGGACCTTATGGAGCTGGTGGCCACGTGTGGCTACTGAGTGCTTGAAATGCAGCCTGGGGGACTTACCTGGTGAGTAGGTGGTTAAGACTCCGTGCTATCAATGCAGGGGCCATGGGTTCCATCACGGCCAGGAAATTAACATGCTGCATGCCTAGGAAAGAAAGGAAGGAGGAAATGCAGCTGGGTCCAAAATGAGCTCTCAGGGTAAAATACACTCCAGGTTCTGCATACTTTAAATTATTTAAGAAAAGGATATGTAATATCTAATTAGGGCTTCCCAGATGGCTCAGCAGTAAAGAATCCACCTGCAATGCAGGAGATGTCGGTTACATCCTTGGGTCAGGAAGACCCCCTAGAGAAAGAAATGGCAACCCATTCCAGTATTCTTGCCTGGGAAATACAGTGGACAGAGGAGCCTGGTGGGGTACAGTCCATGGGGTCACAAGAGTCAGACACAACTTAGCGACCAAATCACAGTATCTCATTAATAATATTCTTTGTTGTTTACGTGTTGGAATATTATTTTAGACATATTGAGTTATTATAGAAAAGTTCATTTCACTTGTTACTTTTTAATGTGACTGTCAGGAAACTTAAATTACAACACAGTTTGTGTCTTGATCCCTGGGTTGGGAAGATCCCCTGGAGAAGGGAATGGCACCCCACTCCAGTATTCTTGCCTGGAGAATTCCATGGACAGAGGAGCCTGGCAGGGTACAGTCCATGGGGTTGCAGAGAGTCAGACACAGCTGAGCGACTAACACTTTGTGTCTCACAGTATATTTTCACTGCAGAGCACTATTATAGATGGCATCAGTGTAGGATGGTTTTTAAGTGTTTACTGATAACATGAAATAACACTGAGTCACATGGAGAGAAAGGCATTCCCGTCTTCACTCTTATTCAGCCCTGAGCCGATGTCAAGGAGGAGGTGCTGGTCAGGAGTCTGTATCCCTCACTGATTTCCATTTCTCACCAAGAACAAGCCCCAGGCTCAGTACACGACAAAATGGGAACCACGGTTTGTAATGACATTGTTCTGACTTAGTTATATGTATTTGAATGATGACCTCTGACTTGTGGCAAATGATATTTTTTTATAGTCATGATGGAAAGTTTTATTTTGAAATGAATGTCAATTAAAAAAAAAAGTGAGTTGAGGGATTCTCTGGTGGTCCAGTGGCTGACTCTGCACTTACGCTGCAGGGGGCACAGGTTCAATCCTTGGTTGAGGAACAGAGATTCTGCATGCCAGGTGATGCAGCCAAAAAAAAAAAAAAAAATCGACCAGGGTCGGGGGGCCTCCTCCACCGAGGGGTCACTTCACAGTGCCACATCCCCCTGTAGAAATGCTCTAAGGCAGAGTACCCGCCCCCCATCCCGGGACAGAGTCTGCTCCTGCCTCAGCAGGGGCTGACGTGGCACTTCCGGGAAGAGGTGGTGCAGCAGCAGTCACGCGCCACATGCCGTTTCCAGCCTCTAGGTGAACTCGCCTTTGCTTTCACTTGTTAAACCAGATCTGTTGCGGACACCTGAGGTAAGCCCTGAAACCCAGCACCTGCCGGACCCAGTGATTGCTAGGGAGGCCAGGAGGCCCTGCCCCTCCCACCCATGTCGGTAGCTGTTCCTCAGGTTCTTAAATTCCCATGGCCTCAAGGAAAAGGCCGTGCCCTTCTGTGCTTGGAAGAAACTAGAAACCTTGGTTTACTGTCTCCTCTCTTGACCTAGTGTTTGTGCAGAGGAGAGTAGCAAAAAAAAAAAACCCATGAGAAACGTTTTACTTTTTTCTTGGCAAAGTGATATTGTAAGACACACGTGTGTCTGCTGCTTAAAAATATTACCTAGGTATATTAGGAGTGTACATATGTTTGTACTTTTATTAACAATATGTTATCATTTTTTTCAGGCCTGCTTTTTTAAAGGCTGCAGAAAACTTCACTCTTTTGGTTAAGAACAACATCTGGTATCCCAAATTTAACTTCAGCAAGTAAGTGGCGACCAGCCGTGTGAGTTCACCAATGTCTTGGAGAAACTTCTGGCTCTTCTTTGAGGTTTTCCTCGCTCCTATTTTCTGCTTCCTCCTGACTTTAGGAGGAATATCCTTCCCAACATCACCACCGCCTACCTCAAAACGTGCATTTATGATGCGAAAACAGATCCCTTCTGCCCTATATTCCAACTTGGAAAAATTGTGGAGAGCGCAGGGCACAGCTTCCAGGACATAGCCATTGAGGTGGGTGCAGGTCTTGGCTTTTCTTTAAAAAAAAAAAAAAATTATGTATTTATTTATTTGGCTGTACTAGGTCTTAGTTGTGGCTTCCCTGGTGGCTCAGCTGGTAAAGAATCCGCCTGCAATGTAGGAGACCCGGGTTTGATCCCTGAGTGGGGAAGATCCCCCAGAGGAGGGCATAGCAACCCACTCCAGTATTCTTGCCTGGAGAATCTCATGGACAGAGTAGCCTGGCGGGCTACAGTCCATGGGGTCGCAAAGAGTCGGACACGACTGAAGCGGCTTAGCATGCACACACGGTCTTAGTTGGAGTGCATGGGATCTACACTGTGGCATTCGGGGTCCTTAGCTGCCTCATGCAGGGTTTTAGTTGCGGCATGTGGGACCTAGTTCTCTGATTAGGGATTGAACCCAGGCCTCCAGCTTTGGGAGTGGAGAGTCTTGGCCACTGAACCACCAGGGAAGTCCCAGTCCTGGCTGTTCTAGCACGACCTTTGACACATCACCTTCTAGAACGGGCTCTGCTCGCACCCCACAGGGAGGCATCATGGGCATCCAGATCAAGTGGAACTGCAACCTGGACAGGGCCGCCTCCTTCTGCCTGCCCAGGTATTCCTTCCGCCGCCTGGACACCCGCGACGTGGCCCACAACGTATCCCCAGGCTACAATTTCAGGTGGGTGCGAGCTTGGGCCCCATGCCTCATGTGTTGGGGGTGATGGCAACTGGATCACTCCCCAGTGGGGGCCTCCACGCCCACCCAAGACCAAGGGCAGGAGGGGAGGCATGCTCCAGGGAGAGTGGTCCAAGCAGGGCCTCGCCCCTGTGGCATTCCAACCCGTGAGAGCCCTCCCTGCCTTTTCTTGCCTCCAGGAGAGTCTGCCTGCTTTAGCTTTCCCAGACCAGCCTCCACCAGGACCGTGCCATTAATTCTGAGGAGTGGCTGAGTCTGTGGTCCTCCAGTCCAAAGGCCTCTGGGGCCTGACTCGTGAATTGGCTTCTTAGGTGATCTGGCCCCTAGAATCTCCAAGGAGCAGGGATACAGGTTTTCGTCTCAGGAAAGGCCTTTGCTGGTACATCCACGTGGGAAGTGCTGTGCGTTTGTTTCCCATGACTGCCCTAACAAATGACGACAGACTGGCTGGCTCCAAGTGGCAGGACTCTATCTTCTCACAGTTCTGGAGAACAGAAGCCGCAGATCAGTGTATCTGCAGGCCAGGCTCCTGTATGTACAGGCCAGTGTATCTCCTGGCCTCTTCCTGCTTCTGATGGCTCCTGACAACCCTTGGTGGTCCCTGGCTTACAGATGCATCGCTCCAGTCTCTGCCTCTGTCATCCCATGGCCTCCTCCTTTCTGTGTCTGTGTCCCTGTGTGTCCTTCGTCTTTTATAAGGACACCAGTTGTATAGGATTTGGGGTCCACCCCAATCCAGTATGACCTCATCTTAACTGTGATTACATCTGCAGAGACCCTATTTGTAAGTAAGGTCGCACCCACAGGTTCTAGGTAGACATGAACTTGGGGGACAGTATTCAAACCAGTGCAGCTGGTAATCTGAGGAGAGGGCTGAGGGACCAGTCACTTTTTGGCTAACAATTGTCACTTCCTTGACCCAATGAAATCTGCACCACGTACATTTTCATGCCGTCTTTGTTGCATTTTCCACACCAAAACCAAGCACCAGGAAGGACCACCTGAGCAGGCTGTGCTGTTGTTTGCTAAGTCGTTTCAGTCATGTCCGACTCTTTGTGACCCTGTGGACTGTATAGCCTGCCGGGCTCCTCTGTCTGTGGAATTCTCCAAGCAAGAATGAAGAATGGTGCTCTTGTCCTGCACTTATCGCCCTCTAGTGGTGATGAAGTGAAGTGACGTGAAAGTCGCTCAGTCCTGTCCTCTTTGGGACCCATGGACTAGAAAGTCCATGGACTTCTCCAGGCCAGAATACTGGAGTGGGTAGCCTTTCTTCTCCAGAGGATCTTCCCAACCCAGTGATAGAACCCAGGTCTCCCGATTTCAGGCAGATTCTTTACCAGCTGAGCCACAAGGGAAGCCCAAGAATACTGGAGTAGGTAGCCTATCCCTTCTCTAGTGGATCTTCCTGACCCAGGAATCTAACCGGGGTCTCCTGCAGTGCAGGCGGATTCTTTGCCAACCGAGCTATCAGAGAAGCCTAGTGATGATGAGTGGAATCAAATGCACACAGGATCTGTTGTCCTTTTGAACCATCTGGTTCACTGATTAGAAGGGAAGATACTTACATTTTTTCCTAATAAGGAAGTCTGATTTGCACTGCTCTATCTCTGTGGTTACACAGTTCTTGTAGAAACCACTGTGGAAAAACCTCCAGCTTGGGCTGGAACCCCAGAACAGAGAAAAGTCCTCACAAGGACACCTGTCAGCATTAGTCCCACCTGAGTTCCCCAGGCCTGGACCACGGCATGGAAGTTGGGGGCCAGACAGATCTCAGGCCACAGCTTAGGCTCCTGGTGGATCCCCTGTGTAACATGGGCAGCAAATGGTAAAAATCTCAGTGGTTCTCCCCACAACGTTCCCTCTCTCGTTCTTTTTAAATGGCTTTATTGAGATATAGTTCATATTCTACACAGTTCACTCATTTAAAGTAGAATTCAGAGGGGTTTTTTTTAAAGCATATTCATATTCAGAGTTGTGCGATGATTACTGCAATTTTAGAATGTTTTCATCACCTCAGAAAGAAACCCCAGCCTCTTAAGCTTTCACCGCTCTATCCTTCCATCTACCTCAGCCCCTGGCAACCAGTAATCTACCTAATTTACCAATTCTTGAATTTCATAGGAATGGACTCATATCATAGGTGGCCTTCTGTGACTGGCTTCTTTCACTTAGCATCATTTTTTTCCAGGCTCATCCATGTTGTAGCATTTATCAGTACCTCTCTTTTTATGGCTAAATAATATTCCACTGTGTGGACATACCACATTTTTTTTTCATCTACTCTTCCTACTGATGGGTCAAAGGTTCTTTAATTTAAAAAAAAAGGTCCAATGCTGATGCTGTCTGTCCCACCCACAAAGCAGTCTTCATGATTGCTGCTGCCTGGCCACCTTTTATTAGCGGCCACGGTCTCCTTACTCAGAGAGGCAGGGGGCTCAGCAGTGTCAGGAATGACTTTCAGAGGAGGAAGTTCTGGTTTTAAGTCGTAGCAGGTGACAGAGATGACAGAGGGGAGATCTCTTTGTGTGCCCTTCTGCCTGCATTCCAGGCATTCTGCACTGTGGGCCCAGGCACCCTCCTCCTCAGCAGGCCAGCCCTTCTCCCACATGGCTCACATTAGCCAGGAAAGGCCTTGAGGAGCTAGAAGACGTGAAGTGAAGTGAAGTTGCTCAGTTGTGTCCGACTCTTTGCGACCCTATGGACTGTAGTCTACCAGGCTCCTCCATCCATGGGATTTTCCAGGTAAGAATACTAGAGTGTGGTCTATATAGCATGCAGGCATGAGTGAATCCTTAGCTCGTGCCAACTCCGCCAGGGCCTCAGCAGTTCACTCTGACAACCCTTGCCAGGATCCAGATGCTGTCTCAGGCCGCCTGTGCCTTTGCACTGTAACCTGGCCTTCTCTCCACAGGTTTGCCAAGTACTACAGCGACCTGAACGGTGCTGAGCGCCGCACGCTCATCAAAGCCTATGGCATCCGCTTTGACATCATCGTGTTTGGAAAGGTAGCCTGGCCACTGGCTCCCCTTGTTCAGAGCCCACTAGTCTTCTTCTGGGTTGGTTGGGGGGCAGAGGGCCCACTCTCTACCTGCATCACAACTTTTTCTTTTTCTCCTATCACTCGCAGGCTGGGAAATTTGACATCATCCCCACCATGATCAACATTGGTTCTGGCTTGGCGCTCTTGGGGGTGGTGAGTGGCTCATTTAGACTTTCCAGTTACTCATCCCCACCCCCCACCCTGCCCCAGGGTTGCAGCCCTCCCAGCAGTGGCTAGCACAGCAAGTTGAGACTCTCCACTGCCACCCCGGTCCTTCCCCACGACCCCAGACTTGTTTCTAGACTCAGCCCTCCAGCCTTGTTTCCCTTTCCCCATCCTGCTGCCTCCACATGCCATTCTCTAAGACCATGCCCCTTGGGGCCTAATCGTTTCCCCCGAGAGATGGGGGAGCCTTTCCTTTCCTTGGAGGATCCCAGGTGTCATGGGAAGGGGCACACACAGAAGAGCAGAGACCACAGCAACTTGGCTCATTCTTTCTCGCCCTGCGCCACGTTCAGGCGACAGTGCTGTGTGACGTCATAGTCCTCTACTGCATGAAGAAGAGATACTACTATCGCGAGAAGAAATATAAATACGTGGAAGACTATGAGCAGGTAGGCCGCCTCCTGAACTCCCAGCAGGCAGGCCAAAGCACCTGACCTCACCTGCCTCTTGTACCAGTGGTGAGAACCCAGCACATTTAGGTGTATTGTCCACCCAGGCAGTCACACACCACTCTCATCATCCACTCCATTTCTGGACCATCCGTACTAACATTTGCTTCATACTTTTCTTCAGATGGACTCACCCTTTAAAATCTAGCATCATTTTAAACAGTGACGTCTCAGGCTAGTTAGGGCTTCCCTGGTAGCTCAGCTGGTAAAGAATCCACCTGCAATGCAGGAGACCTAGGTTTGATCCCTGGGTTGGGAAGATCTCCTGGAGGAGGGCATGGCAACCCACTCCAATATTCTTGCCTGGAGAATCCCCATGGACAGAGGACCCTGGCGGGCTACAGTTCATGGGGTTGCAAAGAGTCGACTGAGCGACTAAGCACAGGTTATTTATGAGAATGTAGCATGACGAAATCTGTATCCACACTCTACTTAAATTTGACTTGTAGCGCAAGAAAGGTTGGGTACCTCTAGGATCTGCCTGAGTACTTTCAGTTGTGGAGGGTCATCCAGATGTCCTCGGGGAACGTGCCCAACCCTCCTTTGTCCCAAATGGTCTAGGCTTGCCTGTAGGCAGCAACTGGTGGGTGCACACATATCCATAAGCACATCAACTGACAACAGGCATGTTGCTCTTTGTAGGGTCTTGGTAATCAGATGGACCAATGATGCCCACCCCTCACCTGGGCTCTCCACAGGCCTCATCAGAGCACAGCGAGGAAGGAGAAAAGGCTGCCACGTCATCCCAGAGAAAGTTCCAGATTCTGAGTTATCTCCAGAAGCACTGCAGGGTTGCCCAGCTGCTCCTGCGTTCTCTGTGTAGGGTTTGTGCAGTAAACCACTCTGCACAGTGGCAGCCAGCTCACCTCTGCCGTGCCTTCAGTTCAGCATCACTGGGCTGAGCTCCGGCCCAAGGCCAGTGATGCAGCAATGGCTGCATGGGGGCCGTCTCCAAGGCTGGCTTTCCTCAGAATCTTCCATCTCTAGCCCCCTGGGAGACCAGGCCGGTCCTCCAAGGCCCGACAGCTCCATTAAGCACTTTATGAGGAAGGCAGGACCCCGGGTATGGTCGTAGCTCTTTAGCACTCTGGGCCACTGTTCCTCTTCCCCGACCGAGGCTTCAACCCCACACTCGTGGGGCGGAGCCAGCGTTTTTCCTTTGTGAAGAGCTACACTAAGATGACTGAGGACCAAACATTAAAACAATTGACTTTCTTAATCTCTGTGTGGTTTCACAGCATGGGCTAGAACTTTCCTTCCTTCCCTTTTATTTCAACCAGTAAATCCACCTGTTACCCCAGCTCACTGTGTTCAGAAAGGTTCCTGAAACAAGTCTATTGCTGGAGCTTATTTTTTTTTTTCCCCCTACTTTAACCTTCTCTTAAAAGCCTAAGAAGTCTGGTTCTTCATTAGCTTATGTTCCTATGGAGTTTACAGGATTTTTTTTCCAGTGGTGTCTTACCTGTGCTTACATTTTACATAAAAGTGTGGGTGTATACTACAGGGAACACAGTTTTAGGGGACACGAAGTTGGCTTATGCTCCCTCCCCATTTGCCTTCCAGAAGCCTTGAACCAAAAGCAGCACCAGCTCCATCTACCTTGCCACCGGTTTGAAATGTTAATGAAGCTATTTCTGGCCTGGCCTTCACACCGACTTCATTCTGCATCAGGTGTTCAGCGTCTCCTTAAAGGAAGCAGCCCGCCCCTCCGCCTTGTCAGGAATTCATTTCCAACTGTTAAAGGGAACATTTATTTTAGAAGTGCTCTGCTTCTGTGGGGTAAATGACAACCTGGGCTTTTCTTGCTTTGGGAGGGAAAGAAAAAGTTTACCAACCCCTTTGAAAAAGTTTTGGTTCAAGCTACCTTCTCCCACCAGCCATGGGACACAGTGTGGATCTTAGTTCCCTGACCAGGGATCAAACCTACGCCCCCTGCATTGAAAGACAGATTCTTAACCACTGGACCACCAGGGAAGTTCCTTGAGCTACTGTTTTTGAAAAATGCCTGCTTGAATACACAGGTCCCATGGAGCTGGACTGTTTAGGAAAAGTTTATTCTCTTGCAGGCTAAGGAGTCATGGTTGCTGGAGTGGGAGAGACTTCTTATGCCCCCCCCTTTCTAAAGATGGGGTGAGGGCTGGGGCACTGATCTTGAACTCGCCAGAACTGCCTTGTGTTCTGCTAACAGCCCCGCTTGTTGGCACTCCTTGGCACT
The DNA here is from genome assembly GCF_029407905.1 of Bubalus kerabau. Taxonomy (NCBI): domain Eukaryota; kingdom Metazoa; phylum Chordata; class Mammalia; order Artiodactyla; family Bovidae; genus Bubalus; species Bubalus kerabau. The sequence continues at coordinate 58,031,889 of NC_073639.1, read as the reverse complement.
GCCTCTTAAGTAGAGCTTTTTCAGCCTTGCATCTATGGATGACCTTCCAGGAGACTCTGAAACCCCTAAAACTCTGCAAAGTTAGGCACCTGTGGGCATTTCTTCTCGCTTTCATCAGATTCTCTGTGGGGGGAGGGGAGCCTTTAAATAGCAACAGCTGCTCTTGACTCGAAGGCCAGTATTTCAGGGCTGTTATTTCTGCAATAACGGAACAGGAGTCTTTCAGACTTCATCCACTGTCCCCTGATAACAGAGAACTGAAGTTCAAAGCCAGTAACGCAGTGCCGTGGGCTGGATTCACATTTGAAGTGCAGGGAACCTTCAGCCCACAGTCTGGAGAAAGCAGCAGTTCTAAAACAGTCTCCAGACGTCATGAAAACTGGCAACCATCAAGGCTCTGCAGAACACTGAATTGGTTGATAAATTTGGAGCCTTTTCTGAGCCTGTTTACAGATGATGACCCGTAAAATGGGCTCAATACCCAGCTTATGCGGTGGAGTGTCACGCAGTATGACTGCCCACAAGATGTATTCAGTGTGTGATTAAAACTGCTCCCATAGCGGCTCACCTGTTTGGGCTCCACCAGAAGACTATCTGGCAGTGAGCTGCCTCAGAGCAGTGCGTTGCAAACATCAGCATCAAGTGAGTCACCTGGGGCCCTGTTTGAATGGGGCCTGTGAATCTGAATTGCTAAGCCACTCCCAGGTGACGCTGGTACTGCTGACGTGGGGACCACCCTCTCAGTAGGGAGGTACTCTCATGCTCAGTCGTGTCCAACTCTTTTTGACCCCATGGACTGTGGCCCACCAGGCTCCTCTGTCCATGCGATTTTCCAGGCAAGAATATTGGAACGGGTTGCCACTTCCTACTCCAGGAGATCGTCTGGATCCAGAGATCGAATCCTCATCTCCTGTGTCTCTGCATTGGCAGGTGGATTCTTTACCACTGCACCACCAAGATGACCCAGCGAGGTACTAGGACATGCTTAAATTAGGGACTTGCTGAGTACATCAGCCCTGACTCGGGCATTCAACTTTGCTGCCAGCCTAAAGAAGGCAAACAGACATGAGGACAGGCGACCTCAAGACCACTGACTTAAAACAACCAAAAAAAAAAAATCCCCAAGAGGCCCAGACTTTGCACCATTTTGCTGTTTATTTCAAGTTTACAGAGAAGCTTAAACATTTGTGGAAAAACACTGAAGGCTTATTTTTTCTTAAGTTCATGTACTTTTCAGTGATAAATACACAGTATTTAACTTTGTACACCTGATAAAAGGAAAATGCATAGTAGAAAGGATCAGGAATAAAACAGAAGCATCGGGCATGAAATCAACCACAGAATAGAAAAGTCAGTAGTCCCATGAAACTCAGCCTGTAAAGCTGGAGAGAAGATTGAAATCAACGACCTTGAAACCTTCCCTAGCACCTTGGAAGCGAGTGGAGGTCTTGGTTCTTCCCCCTGGTGACAAGAAGCTCCCCTTTGGAAGATGGGTGAGAGCGACAGGTGGAGCCTATGTGTCTAAATTGCACAGTTCTTCGCCTCGTCCTGAAAGGCTTGGAGGACGAGAGCCCTAGCTTATGAGAAAGGCCAGACCAGCGGGTAGATGGCCTCTCCGGCCCCAGGTGCCAGCAAGGGGCTAGATAAGGCTTTGTGGGAGCCACTGGCCAGGCTGTGGAACAGACGGGGAAGTGAAACAGGGTGGAAGAAAGATGGATAGAGAACATGTGCTTCTTCAAGGCCACAGGTGCAGGCCACTGCTTGCTTAAAAATTGGTCCCACAGATGAGCCAGTAATGGAAGAGAAGGATAGGCATCCTTTTTTGCTTACCTAGAAAAGTTGCTCATATCAGCTTCTGCCCTTTCCTGACAGAGTTGGGTTTGGGGGGAAAAATCAATGTTTGTGCTCTAAGGAGTGTAGACAAACCCCAAGAGTCTGCGCTCCAAGTAGCTCTAATGCTTTTTGTTACAGCCCTCTCTGCTTATCCTTTGCTCAGTGGGGTGGTTCTTTTCCACAGCTTTCTTTGGTGTGTCTTAGTGTTAAAAAAAAAAAAAAAATAGTAATGAACATGGGCCTCCCCCAACCCACCTGCCTGAACAGTTCAGTGCCGTCTGATCGCTGGCTTTCCACATGTGAAATCTTCGACGGAGAGTTTCATGGTGGGAGAAATGGCATCGCCGATGCAGTTGTGTAAACACAGGAGGAGTTCTGCAGAGGCTCTGCATGCTGCCAGCCCCCGCCCCTCCAGGCGAGCACCCCCACTGCCAGGTCAGCGTCCACATGGACTAAGATGAAGAGCCGGCTGACTTGAACCACTGCAAGGTGCTTATTGCAAACTAACCAGACCCATTTGTTCCCAGGAGGGGTGGAGCCTGTAGATTTAAACAAGCACAGGAGGAAGAAGTACTGGATTACAGAAATAAAGAAAGCAGGCCAGAGGACCCTCCATCAGATGGGTGTCCTTGGCTTTAGGAAACCAGCCTTCTCTAACTCTGTACTGCTTATAAAGTAGAAGAGTCTGGCTAAATGACAGTCAAGAGCTTACGAAGATCTGTGGAAGCTCTGTGAACGTACTTGGCAGCAGACACAAGACCTGCTGCTCTGTCTCTGCAGAAAGTGCCCCTTTCAACAGGGATCAGCCAGAAGCTACAGGAGAGCTCATGCTTCTGATCCTGATTACCGACACTATTTTCCTCAAGGCAGATTCCACAAAGCACTGGGAATCCCCCAGGCCAAGTCCTTCCAATTTTCCTCCCTCTTGAACTTCACAGTTACCCACACAGGACTCTGGAAGAAGTCACACTTGAACTGCAACCAAACTTCCCAATGTTAGTTGGAAGTCAAAAACGTAAACTTTTTTCTTTCTGGACTGCTGGCTACAAAAGGGGACTTCCTGTGCCAAGCTCTGGTTGTCTTGGACCCAAGGACTGCTCTAGGTTTCAAGAATCTTCTCTAAAAGGGTATCCTATAGTTATTGTTTAGATCCTAACAGAGCTTTGCCAATAAGGATGATCATTTATGCCTCAGCTGAATGAAAGTACTTCCTAACTAGCCCTCCACAAACTGGATAACTGTTTGTTTCACTGACTACAACAATCAGCTACTGCTGAAAAAGAAAACAGAATCTTAGCAGCCTCTAGAATACACAGGTTATAAGCAAGCTGAGCTGCTAATATACAGGATAGATGTCATTGGCGCTAACTCTGATCATACACCTGAAGCCATGGAATAGCTCCTGGAAGCTCGAAATGATTTCTGAACTGCTCAAGAGTTCAGACTAGTTAGAAAATTGAAAGTATTTGTTGTTGTTGTTTACTCTTAAGCCATGTAATGTACATGGAAGTGTAGGATTTAATTTCACCCTGAAGTTTCTGTAATTTAACAAGAGATTGACTAGAGCCCCTTCAACTATTTAAGAAAAGTTTCAGCTCTGAGCGGCTGTCATAAACACACTCGTTCGAACAGTCCTTGAGAGGAGATGTCCCACCATAACCACCAAATGCCCTTCTGGGAATGCAAAATCCGTACCCCCGCCCCCCCACCCAAGCTCTTATGTATCAAGCCCTTTCCATTTTCCTGATTACAGCTCTACTCATTAAAAAGATTTATAGTCCTTCTTAGGAATAAGTTGCGTCGAATCAGGCTGCAGCTACTGAGGGCTAGCCCTGTCCTGACTCCATGAATCCACATTCTAGAACGTGCCACGATTTGGGGTTTTGCACGAAGTCACACCTGCTCTTCCTCTCCCTTTCAAATGCAGCCAAGTGTGGCCTCGGACCACACCACCAGAGTTTCCCGCCAGTTCTTCCCGATGTTCAAACCTCACACACATTCAGTTGGTATCTCTTGACACCATTCTGAGTTCACAAGGAAGGATTTTTGGCATAAAAACGTCTTAAAAAGCAATTGTCCCCCAATGCACGAGGCTTTGGGTCTGCAACTCCTCACACCTGCCCATTCAGCCAGCCAGCGGCCAAAGTCGATGTCATGGAGTCGTCTTTTTTTTTTTTTGTCCCCTTTAAAACAAGAAAGAAATCAAACAAACTAAAAACAAAACAACCAGAGATGACTGTCAAGGCTCTACACACGTGCTCGGTTTCCCGTAGGACATGCTGCTATGGAAACACAGGGCGCCGCCAGCAGAGGTGAGACGTGCATGCGCAGTCGCGGTCCGGCGCTACTCCATCACCTCGTCCGGCCGCGCAGGCTGAGTGTGCTCTAGGGAGCTGGGGCCTGGGACCCCCCAACTCTCCACGCCAGGGCCGCCTTTCATGAGAGCACTTCCTCCTCCCCTACGGGGGCCGGTTCGGGGCCCTGGAGGCTGTCTTCGCTGCCTTGCTTCCTGCTCACCGAACAAAAAAAACCCACATTAAGTCCTGGGGCGACGCGGACAGGGCCCTGAACCATTGTCTCTGGCAGTCCTGCACTGCCTGGACCATTATTTACTTCCGTTTTTAGAGTCTCTCCCCCTTTTTTCTTGCTTATGTGAAAGTTTCAGAGGAGACCTTGCATCCCTTTGGTAAATGGAAAACCAGCATCATGTGCCAGGAATATAAACTATAAACATAGATGCGAACCTATGGGCTGACACCTGAAACCATAGCACAGAATACAGGTCATATGGGCTCCACACTGGGCCCTGTTCACAGAATTTAGGCATCTTCGCTTACCCCGCTTTAGGCTCTAAGCTCTTGCGGGGCAGGAACTGTACTGTCTTCAGTCTCCAGGTGTGTTTCGTGGGGGACACAAGCAGGACCACCCGACTCGGCCTGACACAAAGCCAACCTTTAGGACATGGTTGTCAACAGAAATGTGCTGAGCACACAGGCCCAAGGGATGCCTCTGACAGAGAGAAGGGCCCTCATCTTGGCAATGTGTGACCAGAGCAGAAGAGACTAGGTTGGTGGGAAATGTCCCCATGTTCCCAAGAGGCCATACCCTGAAGTGCCCCCAGCTAGAGCTGCCTGGGGTGACGGATGTGGGCTGCGTGATGGGAAATGTGAGGGGAAGTCCCTAAGGAGAGGCCCAAACACTTTACCAACATTAAGCAAAGAATGCCTGTCCTAAGGACAGCCACTGGGCTTGCCACACAGGACTGGTATCTACTGAGTGTCTTTGGCCAGAAGGGGCACTGCCCTGTGCATCAGGCAAGGGCATGATGTCCGTACATTCCTAGGAAGAAACTCCTCTTTGTTTAAAAATCACACACATTGGCTATTATGTTTCTGCCAAAGAAGAGAGGGTCAAGTCTCTGGGGAGGAGAGATGTAATTGGATATCCAGTGAGGCCCAACAGCTGTCTGCTCATACCAGCTGGTCTCACTACTGACGGGCCATGGGCCCAAGGCCTCCAAAGACTGCCTAAGCCCTCCAAAGACTGCCTAAGCCCTAAGAGCTCCAGAGTGCTGGACTACTGGGACAAGCAAAAGCATCCACCCGTGGGCTAAGAGCAAGGGCAGATAATCCCCAGGTGCTTCTGGGATGGAGATGAGGGAAGAGAGAGGCAGTAAGGTCTTTTGGGCCAATCTCAGTCTTTGGTGTCCTGTAACTTTGATCTCATTAAAAACAGAAGATGAAATAAACAGACTTGCACAAAAAAGGAAGCAAACCGTAAAACAGGTTGAGAAGAGAAGGGACAAATACAGGCCAGCCCATCAGGCTTCAACCTGTGACCTTGTAAGGCTCACACCGTAAGTGGGGCCACCTCATCTCGCGGCTGTAGAGACGCCTGAGAACACCGTGGCAGGGACGGAGGCAGCCTTCCCAGGCTGTCCATGATCGGTTCTGAGGGCTAACTGCCGTTTTCCCTGCTCTGGAAGAGCATAAATGATCCACAGATGGTCTTCCTACGTTACTGTATGAGCACCTGGCTCCTATGGTGGCCAAGAAATTTCATCTCATAAGCAAACTCCTAACAAACAAATGCTGCTTGCACAGGCATCGTTCAGGGCAGCATTATTCATGCGTGACAGTCCCCAAAGTGGAAAATGTATTCATCACCGAATGAATGGAGAGACAGAGTGTGGGTATATCCATACAACGGAATATGATCGAGCCATAAAAAGGAATGAAGTTCTGACACATGCTGTACCACAGATGAACCTCAGAAACATTAGGCTGAGTGAAAGAAGCCAGACACAAAGGCCGCAGACTGTATGATTCCATTGATATGAAATGTCCAGAATATGTCAATCTATAGAAACTGCAAGTAGCCTCATGCTGGCTGGCGGATGGGGGAGTTGGGTGGTGAGAGACGAGGGTACAGAGTTTCTACTTGAGCTAATGAAAATATTCTAAAAGTGACTGTAGTGATGGTTACACAGCGGCAAATATATTAAACTCTATTGAGTTACATACTTTAAATGGGTGAAGTATATGGTATGTGACTTATAGCTCAACACAGCAGCTTTTGAGACTTAGAAAGGATTGCCTGGAGCTCCCAACTGAGAATGAGGTGGTGAGATGGGCTCAGTGGGGAGAGTCCCAGGACTGCTATCCTGTCACAGGCACGGGGTGGGGAGTGATCATCCTGTCATCTCAGGCTTGCGGGGACAGAAATGCTCCTTTGTCCTGGGAGGCGCTAGGACAGCTAGGCTGGGCGTGTGTTTGGAAGAGGATGGCGGACCGGATCCTCCTCCGAACCAGGGGAGCTTTCACACTCATTTGCAACAGGCTGGACGGGGACTTATTTTCTAGGTCTTAACCCATCAGAGAAGAAGGGGTGGATGCTGGAGAGCCCAGGGGGGGAGCCCCCGAGCACAGCATGCCTGCTCTAGGCTCTGACCACCAGACCAGATCAGGGGCGGCCTCGGCCCATGACATAGCTTCAAGGCCGTTGACGTGCACCGAGCCTAGGTGGGTGCCAGACTAGGTCTAAGACCCGAGTGAGTTCACAGGCATTCCGGGTGGAGCGCCATGCACCCGCAGCCCCAGCCCACATGCACGACCCGTCACCAGGTCCAAGCCCCTGGATGCCCCGTTTTCCTCCTGGGTCTGGAGGCCCCGGGCTGGATGGAAGGTCCGCCTGGGTGCAGATGCCCCGTGCTCTGCAGCTGCCCCCGCCCCCAGGCCCCGGCAGAGGCGAAGGCACAGGCAGGCAGGCGTTACCTTGGGCTCAGACAAGGGCTCACACTCCCTGGTTGGTTTTTTGCTGGAATCGCCAGAGGGGAGGGAAAAGGGAAGTGAGAAGGGACACTTGGCACCCACGGCATGCCTGTCCCCCAACCCCCAAAGACACTCAGACCCTGAACACCAGCTTCACGGAGCTGTTGCCAGGGTGGTCAGGAGCAGGATACTCCCCCTCACTGTGAGACGTTTTGGGGGGTGGTGGTCCCATGAGTGAGATTGTCCTTGCTCACTCTTCATGGGGCCACAATCCCACCATCAAGCATGCATTCTCTGGGGTCTAACAGCCTGATAATCAACCATTCTCCCACCCCTGTTAAAATGCATGTACCCCCGGAGAAAGGTAAAAGTTCTCTGTCAGTCAAGGAGGCAGGCTGGGTCCAGGGTGGGGCAAATACCAAAGCCAGCAGCTTTGCTCTGACTTCCCCAGAGAGCCTGGCAGGGCTGATCTGAGTCTGGACACTGCTGCTGAGAGAATGGGCCCAGAGATGGTGGGGCAGGGCGGCCTCCAGCTCCCCACCCCAGGGATACTCACCTGAGCAGGTTTCCAGGTGCTGACAAGGAACGCTCCTCCCGCCGGCTGCCCTCAAACGGGTTCCCGAAGGAGCGTTTTCGTATCATGGTCTTCACCAGGATCTGGAAAGGAGAGGAGGAGGCTCAGCCACCTGGGGGTGGGGGGACTCCAGGCAACAGCCTCCCTCGTGCCATAGCACAAGTCTCCCATCTTTTTCCCTTCCCCTCCCCTCATTCCCACCCACCTGCACACAAACACCCTGCCCCCTGCCAGTTCCCAGGACTGATTGCTGATGGCGAGCCTTTGAGAAACATCCACCCAGGATACAGGAGCCAAAGCCATCACCAAGTCTTACTGGCCCACAGCCAGAATCTTCCACGGCTCCCTGGTTGTCAACAAGATATGGTCTAAACTCCTCAGTCTGACATCCAGAGCCCGTCACAGTCTAGTCTCAGCCTACCCAACTGCAGGAGAGCTGGCCTGCACTGTTTGTCCAGTGTCCGTGGTACCATCTGTCTCACCTGAGCCATCGCTGGACAGGCCCTCCTGGCCCGTCGACCTGTCTCCTCTTCAAGGCGAGGCTTTTCCTGGCGGTGAAAGCCGTCTACAACCACCCCAAAAGGCAACCAATTACTGCTTCCCAGGTATAATCTGAGAGGGAGGGGGATCACTGCACTTTTAATTTAAATGTAATTCACACGGCTTAAAATTCACCACTTTAAAGTGTACAGTTCAATGGTTTTTAGTATATTCACATCACCACTATCTAATTTCAGAACATTTACATCACCGCCAAGAGAAACCCAGTACCCATTAGCAGCCACCCACATTCCTCCTCCCCAGTCCCTGGCAACCACCAATCCACTTTCTGTCTCTATGGGTTTGTCTTTTCTCATTTCGGATAAATGCAATCATTCAGTATGTAGCCTCTGGGGTCTGGCTTCTTTTACTCAGCAAGCATGATGTTTGCAAGGTCCACCATGCTGCATTGCTTTATTCCTTTGTATGGCCTGGTAATAATCCTTTGTGTGGATACACATTTTGCTTATTTGTTCATCCATTGCTGGATATTTGGACCATTTCCGCTTTGGGGCTATTATGACTAACGCTACTATGTACATCTGTGTACAAGAGTTTGTGTGGACATACTTTCCACACAAAATGTTTTCATTTCTCTTGGATGTACACCTAGGAGTGGAATTCTCAGATCATCTGGTAACTCTGTGTAACACTTTACGGAGCTGCCCGATTGTCTTCTACAGCGGCTGCACCATTCTACAGTCCCAGGAGCAATACAAAAGGGCACCAGTTCCTCGGGGTGGGGGTGGGGGTGCATTTTTGTTGAGGATGAGAAGCTTTGGTCCCAGTCTAAGGAGCTGAGGAGGCATCCCAGGATATGGAGGGTGGCCCATCCACAAGTTGGTGTGATGTGAGGGCAAGAGAGGTCTGAGGTCCTGAAAGCCCTTCTACGCCTGAGAGGCGCTGGGAGCCAGCCTGTCCACGGCCGTGAGATGGAACTCTTTGGTGTCCCCCACCCCGCCCACTGGGAGACAGACAGGGTCCGCAGCTTGGTTGGGAAACACATGCCAGAGGAGGCGATCTTTGGGGAAAGGGTCACTATCCCTCTATCACGTCCCTCAGCCACTGCTCAGCTTCCCTCCTCTGCCTCCCAGTCTGCCCCTCAGCGCATCCTTTCTTTTTTAAAAAAAAAGTTAATTTGGCTGCATCGGATCTTTAGTTGTGGCTCGAGGGGGGTCTTCACTGCATCACGTGGGATTGTTTGTTGCAGTGCATAGACTCTCTACTTTGGGCGCTCGGGCTCCAGAGCATGTGGGCTCAGTAGTTGGAACGCAAGGGCTTAGCTGCAGAAGCATGTGGGATCTTAGTTCCCTGACCAAGGATTGAACCCATGTCCCCTGCACTGCAAGGCAGATTCTTAACCACTGGACCATCAGGGAAGTCTCTCGCCCTATCCTTTCTGAAACCCGTATCTGATTCCCTCACCCCCTGACTTGGTATCTCTCACCCCTATGAGTTTGGAACTTAACCTGTTACAGGCCACGGAGCCATGGAAGGTTCATGATGCTTTTGGCTGCTGTCGTTCATGAAAGAATTTTCAAAGAAGTGGCCTCAACACCTGTAAGGCTCTGGCCTCCCTTCCAAGTAAAGTATGATGTCTCTTCAAGCTGTTTCATATACTAAGCCTCTGGACTTTAAAAAAAAAAAAAAAAAAATTTTCATGCTAAAAGAGTAGGGGGAAGTGTTTTTAAAAACCACTGATTTACTAAAAGGTGGAAACCACCAAATGTCCATCAACTGATGAATAGATAAAATATGCTCTACTCCTATAATGGAACACTATTTGGCCCTAAAAAGGAATGACTGGGTACAATGTGGATGAATCTTGAAAACATTATGTTGAGTGAAAGAAACCAGACACAAAAGGCCACTTACTGTATGATTCCATTTATATGAAATGTCCAGAATAGGCAAGTCTATAGCAACAGTAGATGCCAGGGGTTGGGGGTGGTTGGGGAGGGAAGAGTGAGTGACTGTCAACAGGTATGGGGTTTCTCTTGGGGATGATGAAAATGTTCCAGAACTAGAGACGTGATGGCTGCAAATACTGTAAATGTATTAAATGCCACTGTATTGTTCACTTCAAAATGGTTAATTTTATATTACACGAATTTGACCTCAATTTAAAGAAAGAAAAGAAAAATGCTGAGATAAGAGAACGAAGGCCATGCCCCTTGACAAGCACGCATGGTGCCTCACTTGCCAAGGCCCAAGCTCTGTGGTTCCTGGAACATTTGGACCTGTTTCGCTCCCCCAGTGAGCCTGGCCAGCCCTCAGGACCCAGCGGAAGGGGCTCCTACCCTGCGAAGCCTCCCAGTCCCGCCCCTCTCCCCGCTGGCCTGTCACTGTGTGGACACTCAGTGTGTGATGGCACCAGAGGGTGAATCTTTCCAGATTCATCTTCCTCAAGAGGCCAGAAGCCCTATGAGGGCTGGCACTGTCCCGTGCTCATCTCTGTAACCTCATGCCTGGCACACACAGCTGAAGCCCCCACGGCCTCCTTGTCCCCCAAAAGTCAGTCTCCACGTGGGACCTTCCTCAGGCCAACACTGATCATGCCACTCCCCTGAATCAAATCCTGCAGATGCTTCCCACACTTCTGGGACCAAGATTTAAATTTCTGCTGTGGCCTCAGGACCTGTGTGCTCTGGCCCCACCTCCTGTCCAGCCTCATGCCACCCTCCATCCACCTCCTTAGCCCTGTTTCAGCTGCCCTGCTTTTCTTAAGGTTCCTCGTGGGCCTTGCCACCTCCCAACAGAGGGTCGCTGCATTTGCTGCTCCCTTTTCAGGAACACCCCACCCTTTACCCTCTTGGCCTGAACACCCCGCCATCCTCTTAGCATACGCCTTCCAGGAGGCTTTCCCCAACCCATCACCTGGGCTGCATCCCCCCAGGAGGTTCCCCTCGCAGCCCCTCTGTTACTTGCACGTTTACTTGTTGGTTCTTTGCCCAGCATCTGCAGGCACCATCTTGGTTTTATTCACCTCTGTATTCCCCGCTCCCACCACAGGCCTGAGACACCACTCTGTTCAAGAACTGTTTCCTGAATAATCAACGCCTATTTCAGACCTCTAGGATCAGACACCTTCTCCCAAGAATATTCACAACCAGGAACAGAATAACCCACAGCGGGTGCTGGGAGCCCGACGTCAGCTGCCTTCCCCACCACAGGCTCAGGACATGGGTGTGGTGGGCGGAGGAGAAGGAGTGGGTGGGTGTGGGTGAGTTTTCAACAGTGAAGATCATGCAGAGGCCCCTGGTCGGGGAGGAGGAGGAGGAGGAGAAGGAGGATGTGAATAGATCCCCCAGGGCTCAGGTTCTAGAGGGAGAGAGAGTGTGTGGGGAAGCAGAGGGCGAGGTGCAAAGCTGGGAGCGAAGGAGCCAGCACTGGGGCTCCTAAGGTCACTCGAGGCTGGATGCAGTATCTGGTCCCCCCGCAGAGCCCAGGGCCCTGCCTGCTGGGGCTGGTGCTAACTGAACACACCCAGGACTCCCGAGGTGGCCATGGTGAGGCAGCCCACTGGATTGCTCCCCTAGGACTGTTGCCCAACCCCCGGCCCCCTGAGGGTCTCCCTCCTGGAGTCAGACACCCTCTGGGCACAGTCTTGGCAAGTGGGTGATTCTCTGAGTCTCCAAGGTGATTCTCTAGCTCCATCTTCCTGGATCAGGACCCAAATTTAAGGCCATAAAAGGGGATCCAGTAGTCCCTGAGCAAACACCCCCCTCTAGGAGATGGGAAGAGTCACCCCGGCAGTTGCCCACACTGCAGAGATGAGAAGAGCTAAGCCGTCTGCTCTGGGGACAGGAGACCCAGTCAGGGATAGCCCCTCTAAAGACACCTTGGCTCCAGCTCCCCCCAGGCACCTGCCCTGAGCCTTCTAAAGCTCCTCCTTCTCCCCTGGACAAGCTCTGAAAGCAGGAATTCCACAAAGGGCAGAACAATCCTTAGAGAGGGGCTACTCTGTTTAAGTAACCTGGGACCCAGCTGCAGAGAGAACTCAAGCTAGAAGATGCAGGGGCCACCTGGCCTGCTGTGTGACCAAGGCCCAGGGGCTGGGAGCTGTGGGTGAGGGGCAGACCTGGCCAATCCCTGACTCTCAGGCCCAACACCTGCTTCTCAGTTGCCTGCCCGTGTCCTGGTTCATCCCTGCCAGGCTGCCTGTGGCTCTCTGGCCCTGCTCTTGAGCAGCGGTTCATCCTGCCTTACCACGGTTGCCAGGCTGGGAATGTGTTTGACTGAATTCTCGACCTCCTCTTCGGTCACCTCGACCAGCGTGCAGTTCTCGTCCTCCGATGGCAGCGGCTCCGCCCCATGCCTCGTGACCCAGGGGTGCAGCTTCAACGAAGGACAGGAGGGGTGAGGGGCCGTTGCCACTGGCTCCCAGAGACCCTGCCTGTGAGCAGAGCCAGGGAGGGGACGCGGGAGGGGAGAGCCAGTGGCCTGAGGTCAGGGATGCAAGAGAGCAGGCAAGCCAGGCAGAAGGTGGGGGTGAGCCAGGTGGGAGGAAACATGAGATAGATGGAGGGAGGGAGCCACGAGGCCAGAATGTGAGCTGGACCGGATTCTCCATCTCGCCCCGTGTCTTGGCAAAAGGGCCTGGAATTTGCCATCTGCCTTGCATGGTTGTCCAAGGAGCACCTATCACTCCTCTGCAATTCTCTCTGATGCCTGGAAGGCTCAGCTCAGAGCAGGCAGCATCCTTCCCATTTTACAGAAAGGGAAACTGAGGCTCAGGGTGGCACAGGGAGAACACTGAGAAGAACACAATTGGGAGGGGACTTCAGCAGAGGTCTGCCCCCCAACTACCTGCCTCTTGGATCCAAGCCTTTATCTGTAACATTTTGGGCAGCCCCCTCTTCAACTGCTAGTTAGCTGAGGTGCCTAGCTCCCGAAGGAAATCTCTAGATTTCTGAAAGGTCCATGTGTGTGCACGTGGCTGCAAGGGATCAGTAGGGATCTTATCTAATGCTGTTCTTACAACATAGCGGAATTCAGCAGGCAAGGGTCAGAGGTAGACAGTCAAATTGCTCACTAACTTCCTCTACTAACTGTATTTTCTCAAAGGGATAGGAAGCGTCAAGGAAAAGACCCCAAGATTTCGGCAGCCACAATGGAGCATACAGAGACTCTGGTCTGGTCTAGGGAGGTAGAGGCCATCAATTTAAGCCAAGTGGAGCAAGTGCTAGCTGCTTGGCTGGTAGCAGATCCCACTTCCACAATCACAGTGAACACAAGTCCCAAATCCTCCCCCACTGGCTCCCAGCACCCTAGAGGCCACAGGGCATTGGAGGGCAGTGGTGCAGAAGAGAGTGTGGCACTGTCAACAGCGGAATATGGGGCCTGACCGAGGCAGGGTTGAGCCAAAAAACCCAAGCAGAGGAGACAGGCTGAGCCCCTGGAACACGCCCCAAGGGACAGCAGATACCTTGATCTCTGGCACCACAATCCTCGACTCAGGGTTCTTGTCCAACATGCGTGTGATCAGGTCCTTCAAGTCCTCGGCTATGTCAGGCCTTGGGGGAGGAGATACATCAAGGGTGGGAGACGTCACCAAGGGCTCGGAGAAGGTAGCGACTTATGGTACGTGAAGGATACTCACTGATCTGGAAATTCCAGAGCCTGGCTCTTGATCTTACTGTGTAAACACATGATCCGCTCGTCCATGAACGGGCACTGCGAAGAGAGGTCAGGGACACAGCGGCCATCAAGGGCTGGCACAGCTGTCCTTCAAGGGCAGGCGGCACTCCACATGGGTCACAGCAGAGAAAGAAACAGCCCAGCAGCCCAGTCCAGGGAGGAGGCAGTTCCTATACCCCAGAGATCTAAAAGGACCAGGAGTATCTTTCCAGAAGGGTTAGAGCCTTTCTAACTACACTGGCTTTCCTCTGTACCTGTGCTTTAATTTACCTACATAAAATGTTAGTCACTCAGTCGTGTCTGACTCTTTGTGACCCCATGGACCACAGCCCGCCAGTCTCCTCTGTCCATGGAATTCTCCAGGCAAGAATACTGGAGAGGGTAGCCATTCCCTTCTTCAGAGAATCTTCCCAACCTAGGAATTGCACCTGGGGCTCTCCCACTGCAGGCAGATTCTTTACCATCTGAGCCATCAAGGAAGATCATAAAGCAAAGACCGAAAGCAAACACTCACTTCACCCACCTGCCCTGTGAACATTAATAATACAAAGAAAAATACAAAAGACAAAGCAGCAGTAGCTGTGATTGGTGAGGGCTCAGCCTGGGCCAGGCATTGTATTGAGGTTTCTCAGGACCAACGTCTCATTTGGCTGTTACCTCTGCCTGGAATGTTCTTCATACCAGTATCTGCATGGCTTGTTTTATTCCATCATTTAGGTGTCTGATCAAAGCTCAGCCTCTCAGGGAGGTCTTCCAGAGCTCCTGTCTAAAATGGACACCCACTCCACCTCCATATGATTTCTCACCATCACATGTCCCCTCCTGACATTATATTCCATATGTATTAGGGAAATTTCCCTGTGGTCAGTGGTTAGGATTCTGCGTTCCCACTGCTAGGGACACAGGTTCAATCCCTGATTGGGGAACTAAGATCCCACATGCCACATGGTGTGGCCAAAACATAAAACCATATGGATTTATTCACTGTTTAATTCCTGCACGGGAATGTCAGCTCCAAGAGGGCATGGATTTTTGTCTGTCTTGCTCACTGCTGACACCCAGTGCCCAAGAACATCCCTGGCACAAAGTAGGGGCTCAATAAATAGCTGGTGAATTAATGAATGCTTGAATTATTTCTGCTGATCCTCTCAGAAGCCATAAAAAATAGTAAATACTGGACTTCCATGGTGGTCAAGTGGTTAAGAATCTGCCTGCTAATGCAGCAGACCCGGGTTCCATACCTGGTCCAAGAAGATCCCACATGCCACAGGGGAACTAAACCTGCAAGTCCCAACTACTGAGCCTGCACCCTAGAGAAGGCACACTGCAGCTACTGAGCCCACGCGACACAGCTAGAGCGCAGCTCCCACTCACCGCAACTAGAGAAAACCTGCACACAGCAACGAAGACCCAGGGCAGCCAAAAATGAGTAAATAAATAATTTAAAAAATAGCAAATATTATTCTCATTTTACAGAAGAGAAAAAACAGAAGCTCAGAGAGGTGCCATGTCCTAGAAAGCATGAAACTGGTATTTAAGCCTAGACTGTACCCTGAAGCCTATTCACACACCACCTCCTGGGTGACAAGGCGATCTTCTCACAGGGGGAAGGGCCTGACCCAGGAGGAGCTCAGGGATTGTTTTGGAAAAAGAAACCTTTATGCAGGGTGCTCAAAAGGCTGCAAAAGGTCACAGAAAGTGACCTTGTCTACTCCTGTCCAAGGAAAATGATGCCATGAAAAACAATAACTTGATATGTCAAGATTGCACAGGTGCATCCATTTGACAACTCAGCAAATAGTACACTTTTAACATCTGTAGATTCCCTGATGTGTAAATGTTAGCCCAAAAGAAAAAAATGAAAGCCACAGATAGTGAACTCTGGCAAATGACTGCACTCTGAAGCATATGTAAGAAGGTATAATTCTTACAACTTGACTACAGGATTGAAAATTTTCTAATCAAATGTTGGGTTGTGGGGAGATTATAAACTCCTTTACTTCTCCATGGGATCAGTTTCTTAAGCTTTCCTCAACAGGAGCATAAGCTCAGGAGAAGGAATAATTCTCACTTTTACTGCTCACATAATCAGTCTGAACTGTAGAATTAAAAATGCTGCTGCTGCTGCTAAGTCGCTTCAGTTGTGTCCAACTCTGTGCAACCCCATAGACGGCAGCCCACCAGGCTCCCCCGTCCCTGGGATTCTCCAGGCAAGAACACTAGAGTGGGTTGCCTTTTCCTTCTCCAATGCATGAAAGTGAAAAGTGAACGTGAAATCGCTCAGTCGTGTCTGACTCTTCTCGACCCCATGGACTGCAGCCCACCAGGCTCCTCCATCCATGGGATTTTCCAGGCAAGAGTACTGGAGTGGGGTGCCATTGCCTTCTCCAAGAATTAAAAATAGAAGCCCCTAAATACGAGTAATATAAAAATAACAAAAGAACAACAAAATGAAGACAAACAGCACTCCCTAAATCAATAATGCCAAATGTTTTAAATTCCATTCCAATTCTATTCTTCCAACAACAGCTTCTAGGAACACTGTTGAGAAGAACATCAAAGCAGTACCAGGCTCAGAAAGAAAGATTGCAGTTATTGATTAGTGATGCCTATCTCCTGTTTAGAAGTGGAAAGAGGTGCACATTTGCTGTCCTTGACCTAAATTCATCAACTGTATTTACAACCTCTAGAGCCTCTGCCAAAACCCCGTTTTAGCAGGTTGTCTTTTCACAGATATGACTGTCATGCACAGCTATGTATATTTGGGAAGGCATACTTTTTTATATTCAGATCTAACTGTGGAAATAAAATAACTTTTAAATGAGTAAGTACTATCTCCCTGCAAGGGTAACTATTAGTCCAAGGGAGCCACCCACAACACCCAGGACACAGGACATCCCACCTTACCTGGCCAAACACAAAGCAGTACAGTGTCACACCCATGGCCCAAACATCCAGTGCCTGCAAGAAAAAGAGAGCTCAGTGTGAGGGGGCAAGGGGCAGTAAAGGGCATAACCTTCTTTCACCTGTCCAGGATCCAATCCTCCAGCTTTCCTTTGGGGAAGCATCTCTTTTTCACTGCTCAGACCATGGGAGTTTGAATAGGGTTGTTCCTGCCCATCAAACCCCACATCTGACTGAGCACATGATTCAGGCCTGGCCAATGAAAGCAACACTTTCCCCAGGCAGTGTGATTTGTTCAAGGATGGGCACATGACCCGGAACTGTCCTATCAGAGCAACACTTCGTCAGGCACAGTGATTGGTTCGAGGATGGGCCACACTGGGCCAATTACAGCCAATCCTAGGATTTTCATTTGAGTCCTACAGAAAGAAAAATGCTCTTTCCACTGAGGCTTGTAAACTGGTAGAAAATAGCCTGGAATTGCTAATGACGTTCACCTGGGGAGGAAACTAATTCAGGAAAACAGAGCTGAACCCCACTCCTCACCCACAGATCACTCTTTACCAGTGAGTTAGATTTTTGCCACTTACAACTGAAAGGACCCTAACACAGGCAGAACTGCACATCTCAGGCAGGTCCAAACCTACCTTCCCAGAGAAGATCTTCCGGGTTTCCGAGAGCGACTCAGGAGCCATGAAGGCCGGGGTGCCCACAGTGTTAGAGAGAAGGGCATCACTGCCCTTGAACTCATTGCTCACACCAAAGTCCGCGATCTTGATGTGCCCATCTTCTCCCACCAGCAGGTTGGAAGGTTTGATGTCCCGGTGGATGATCTTCTGGTAGTGTACTGGGGGCAGGATGGGAGAGAGGGGACAGAGAATCCACACGAGGAGCTCCATGCGGCCCACAGAGCCCAGAGACACAGGCAGGAGGCCCTCTGTTCTTCCAGGGTCCCAGGCCCTTCCCAGCCTTCCCCTCCCAAACCTGTGAAACACCCTCAGCTCTAAAAGTTAAGGGGAATGTCTCTAAGGAAGCTGGCCCATCCTCCAAAGTGAGGAGTGAAATACTGACTGCCAATAGTAATTGGTAACCGCCTGCCACAGTCTAAGTCATGTGTGCATGGAGAGCTTTTGCTGAGCTTGGCTCCCAGCTAGAAGCCTTAAAACTTGTGACAGTCAAGCATGTTTTCATTTATTAACGCCACCTCACAACCTGTTCACCAAACCAACAATGACTGGAACAGGTATGATTTGAAGTGTGAAACACAGCAGGATTGGGACTTGGCCAACGGTTCCTGCCTGGGTGTCTGCCCATGGGCAAGGACAATCCTACAATCTGGAAGACCCAACTGTGTTTCCGGGGTGGTGATGATGATGATGATGATACTGGTAACAGGAGCAGCAGCTGCTTTTACTGAATGCTAAGTGTTAAGTGCTCCTCATTCACCCCATTTCAGTGTCACAACAAGCCTGTGTAACACCAGGCAAAGGGTGTAAGTCAAAATGTTTAACAACCAGTAGCAGAAAGGACACCCTGCCAATCAGAACACTGATGTCCTGGCTGATTTCAGACCTTGTGAGAGATATTTTATTCCCATTTTACAGATGAGGAACTAAGGTTCCCAGAGGTTAACAGGATCCCAGGGTTCCTGGGAATAAAGGGTGATGCTAGGAAATTAACAGTGCCTGGTAGAAAGAACTGGATAAACAGTCACTAACACTATTGCTCTTAGTTTTTCTGTGTGGCCAGAAGAAGGGTTTCTGCTTGGAGGGGGTGTCGCCATAGCTCAGGCAGCTCTGTTTCCTGCCCACCTCCCTGTGCTCCAGGAGGGAAGTAAGAAACCTTCCACTTTCCATCCACTATCTGGGAACACTAACCACCCCCTGGGTGAGAGTCCTCCTGTGAGCCCCGCTTACAGTACTCGATGCCTTTGATTAGATCCTGGAAGTAGAAACGGGCCTGGTCTTCAGAGAGTGGTTTGAGGGTGGGCACTTCCATCACAGGCCTGAAAGGTCGACACACACATGAAAAGCAAACCAGAAACACCAGCCTTTGCCCCCTCCCACCACCTCATTCAGCTTTAAAGCTCAAGAAGCTTCGGGCCTCATACCTGCTGGGAATGGGGACACTCACCCTTGGTTGACCAGTTCAAACACTGTAGGAGAGAGAAGGGGGTGAATGGTTACACTGGAAAAATGGAAATCCATCTTCCTCCCCTCCTCCCCAGCTCCCAACCACCCCTAGAAACACTGAGAAGCACTGAAACTAACATGGGGGCTGGGGAGGGGAACAGTCCACTGAACCAAAACCACAGAAGGTTCTGCTTTTCTAAGTTCCCATCAGGAAGCTAGGGGTCAGAGATTTCTGGTGTCCCTGGGACCCCAGGCTGGCTATACATCTGGTCCTCAAAACAGCTGAGGACCCTCTGCCAGAGGAGACAAAGCAGGGAGACTGGAAACAGGTGGGGACAGCCTCTTTCATTGTCTTCTCATACCTAGGTGGGAGGGGGTGGGAGGGGAGTCCCAGGGATACGACTGATGCTAAACTATGTCCTGTCACTCATCCACGTCCTGAGCCAAAGACCTGCCAAAGAACAGGTCTAATGTGGATTTATGTGGACACAAAAGCAGCAGCCCTAGGGGTCTACTGAACCCTAGCAAAGTTTCAGTTCAAGAAACAGCAAGAACAAATTTCAATGACCCCTCTCACATTTTCCAAGCTGCTAGGCTATGTCAGGCTACGTAAACCAAGAATTGTCGGATAATGTTGTTCCAGCTCTTTAGCACTCTGTGTCAGCTGGCGCTCCAACCAGTGACTTCGAATCAAATCAAGACTTGGAGCTAGAGGTGGGGAGGGTGATCTCCCTGCCACCTCAAAGGCCAGCTGATTCTGTTCCTCCTCAACAGGGCCTTTCTTGACTCACTGCCTGCTAGCTTCCTCACAGCCCTGTGTATGTGGGATTCCCCACCCCACCATCAAGTATTAGATACACTACGTTTAGGGAATGCACAGGGTTTTTGTTGTTGGAGAAGGGCGGTATTTTTTGCATTTCTAAAAGTTGAGGTGAAATTTCAGAATATACAACTATTCTAAAGTGCATGATTTAGTGGTATCTAGCAGTCCACTGCCTCCAGGGCAAGCATCGCCTCTAATTCCAGCACATTTTCAGTCCCCTAAAAAGAAACCCTGTGCCCATTAGTAGTCACTCCCCACACCCCTTCCCACAGCCCCTGGCAACCACTAATCTGCTTTCTGTTTCTATAGATTTGCCTATTCTGGACATGTCATATATATTGACTCATACAATATGTGACCCCTAGTAACATGCTTTTTCACTTAGCATGTTTTCAGAATTCATCCACATTGTAGCATGTATCAGTACTTTCTCCCTTTTAATGGCTGTATAATATTCCATAGTATGGATATGCTACATTTTGTTTACCTGTTCATCAGCTGATGAACACCTGGGCTATTTCCACATTTTGGCTATTATGAATAATGCTGCTATGAACATTCATGCACAAGAATTCCTGCACAAGTGTTTATGTGTGGCTGTTTTCAATTCTTTGGGGGTACCTAGGAGCAGAATTGCCAGGTCACGTGGCGTAGTTATTTTAATTTTGTTCTGCTTGAACAGATATAACTGGGACTATGAAGCAGTACTTTAGGAAATGAAAAAAAACAGGACAGTGGATTTCAAAGTCCCATGGAGAATGATTTTGGAGTTTTCTGTTTTCTAGAAGCAAACACTTGAGCTTCTTATGGAAGAAAAGTGTTTCAAAGCTGTCCAAAGGCTGAGATGGCCAAAGGGAAAGAACCAGCTCCTCAGACAAAAAGAAGGCTTAAAGGCTCAGATCAGAAAAGGAACTTAACTCCCCCAGGGCCACACCCTGTTTTCAGGTTCATCAACCAGCAATGGCCAAACCCGAGTTAGGGCAAATCTGCTGTGGCTTCAGGCTGTGGTTAGAAGCAAAGGCAATGGCAAGGCTCCCACCAAGAGGAGCGCTGGGCCCCTCAGCTCCCGCTTTCCCACCTTGTAAACTTAACTTTCAAGAGCTGCTTCATGAATTTCAATGTTTCCTCCCAAGCACCAAAACTCAGTTGGCATGAGGGAAGCTGGCCTGTTGAAACAGGTGTATTTTCAAGTCACTCACAGTTTAACCCCTCCTGGGCCTGAGTGGCAGGTGGGAAGTTTTTAACCTCGAGAAATACTGATCATGTTCTCTACCCTTTGAGAGTCAGGCCTGCAGGTGCAGAACCCTTGCCGATATCTGCTAACTGGCTTCACACGCTGCCTATTCTGTCCTAGCCACACACAGCTATGGCTGGAAATGAAAAAATAAAGTATTGGGATTGTTTCAAAATCACTGGAATCAACACACCAAAACCACATGGCTCCATCCCACTTTGCCACCTCAAGAAGTGAAAAACTCTGTCCATGAAGCTGCCTGGTCCAAACGGCTTAGGCAACTCCTCTTTGAGGCTTGAGTCATGTTCTTTACATACTCATTCAACTCCTCAGCTCAGTACCCTCCAAGGGGGACATGCTTGGCAGTCCAGTGGTTAAGAATCAGCCCTGCAATGCAGGGCATGCAGGTTCAATCCCCAGTCAAGGAACTAAGATCCCACATGCTATGAAGCAACTAAACCTACGTACCACAACTAGAGAAGCCTGCATGCCACAACTAAGACCAATCACAGCCAAATAAATAAATATTAAAAAAAAAAAAAAGTCCTCCAAGGGCCCCCTTCTCTCTCAGAGTAAAAGGCAGTCTTACAATGACATGAAATGCCCTTTGCCATCTGGTTCCCAGGGTCCTGCACAGGTCTCACCTCCATGAAGCATCCCAGGAACCACTGTTTCCCAAGCCTCCAACCTGGAACTCCTGAGTCCCCTGACCCTGCTCAGGTTAGCTTTTGTCCATGGTGCTGTCACCTTCGAGCTTCCCTGGTGGCTCAGCTGGTAAAGAATCTGCCTGCAATGTGGGAGACCTGGGTTCAATCCCTGGGTTGGGAAGATCCCCTGGAGAAGGGAATGGCTACCCACTCCAGTGTTCTGGCCTGGAGAATCCCATGGACTGTACAGTGCATGGGGTCACAGAATCGGACACGACTAAATAACTAAACACACAGCATAGCTGTCACCTCTAATACTTAGGTCGCATGTATCCGTCTGCCCTCATCAGAGCACTAAAATGCCCTGAGGGTGGAGGGCCAGGGTTTGAGTTTCATTCCCTGAAGAGCCGGGATCAGGGCCTGACAAACTGTGACATTTGTTGAATGGACAACCCACCTCCTCAAAAACAGCTCAAAGCCATTCAGAGTCAGGTCCGGGGCCTCAGGTGAGTGAACAATGCTGGGGATGCCATTCTGGGCCCCAAATGACCTTTTATATTTTGTGTTTTCTTCTGTGTTCCCCCAAACTTCACTTGTTTGCCTACCATGGTTATAATCTGGCTATATTTATATACTATGTAAACTATCATTTATTTCACACTTTTAAATTGATTTAGTATGAAAACTTTTAGTCTTATCTCAGGTAATAAAATCCATGAAATCATGAGTTTAGTGTGCTGGTTATAGTTTTTCCTATACAAATGGTAAAATAAGTCTAAAAAATGTTTTAAATGGTTGTCCATATACCACCTAAAATGATCTCATATATTTTTTTCAAATCATCTTTCTTCTTAAATTGTATTTATTTTTGTCTGTGTTGGGTCTTCATTGCAGCAAGCAGGGGCTACTCCTCGTGGCGATGCATAGGCTTCTCATTGTGGTGGCTTCTTTTGTTACAAAGCACGGGCTCTAGAGCACAAGCTCAGTAGTTGGGGCACATGGGCTTAATTGTCCTGCAGCACGTGGACATTCCCAGAGCCAGGGATCAAACCTGTGTCCCCTGCACCAACAGGCAGATTCATTACCAATGGACCATCAGGGAAGTTCCTGTCTCATACATTTAAAGTGGTGCATGTACCACATTGAGAAATTGTGACTCTGTGATGTTCATAATTTTATATGAATGTTTCACAATTTTTTTAGGTTTTCATACCTAATGGTATTTATTGTGTACTTCTAAAATGTTTCTTAAGGAAGGGTTTTAAAGTTCTAAAATTTGAGGATGACCTACACACTAGATGCTCCTAAGGAATTGGCATTAACTTTTCAGGTGCGATTGTGGTATTGTGGTATTGTGAGGGCTGCCCAGGTGGCACAAGAGGTAAAGAACCCACCTGCCAATGCAGGAGACATAAGAGACATGGGTTTGACCCCTGGGTTGGGAAGATCCCCTGGAGGAAGGCATGACTCAAGTATTCTTGCCTGGAGAATCCCATGGACAGAGGAGCCTGGCAGACTATAGTCCATGGTGGTGATGGTTTAGTCGCTAAGTCATGTCCAACTCTTGCAATGCACCATGGACATAGCCCTCAAGACTCCTCTGTCCCTAAGATTTTCCAGGCAAGAATACTAGAATGGGTTGCCATTTCCTTCTCCAGGGGATCTTCCCAGCCCAGGGATCGAACCCAGGTCCCCTGCATTGCAGGCAGATTCTTTACCGACTGAACTACCAGGGAAGCCCCTACAGCCCATAGGGTGGCAAAGGGGCAGACACAACTGAAGTGACTAGGAGATGCAGGCTAAGGTTTTTAGGAACTAATGTGTCAGGATGTCTGCTACTTTACTTTTGGATGGTTCAGAAAAAAAAAATAGAGAAATGGATGGGTGGGTGGCTAAACTGATAAAGCAAATATGACAAAAAGTTACTAACTATTGAATCTGGGTGATAGGTAAACAGGTATTCCCTGTACTCTTCTTTCAACTTTAACATTTTTCATAATAAAACCTGGGTGAGGGAACTTCCCTCATAGTCCAGTGGCTAAGATTCTGAGCTCCCAATGCAGAGGGCCCAGATTCAACTGTATGGTCAGGGAACTAGATTCCACATGCCACAACTAAGACCCAGCACAGCCAAATTTAAAAAACAAACCAACAAAAAATACCTGCGTGGGGACAAGAGAAATAAAATATCCTAAGCAACAACAGCATCCTTGGAATGAAACCATAGCAACTACTTTAGGGGAAACTGAGCTCTGAGCTCCAGTTCCAAACCAGACCCATTACTTTATGATTCATCACTCCCTGTGCAGCAAAGGATCGTGCTGTGCTCATCCAGCAGACATCTGGATTCCGGGCTGGGCTTGGCCCTGCCCACACCACTCATCTCCTTGATTCCCCTCCTGGCTGTCATCTGTACCCACTCGAAATACACAAGCTTGTCTGAATGCCTCCCCCAGCCACACATCACCGGGACACATGACCTGCTGATCATGCCTTCCTGGGCCTAATAGTCTGCTGTCCAGCTTTGCATTAGTCCTGTTCTTCCCTCCCTCATCAGTGCTTATACTGAGAACTGAGCGCTGTCCTGTGTCCCTATCATTTTTTAAAATAAGGTCTCTGAGGACATACCTGAGTCCTTCTAGGTCTGTGTGCAGGACCCTTCAACAGCCCCTCAAGGCTCCAAATGCCCCACCAGGGCCACCCACCCCCACCCCAGACCCTCCATCCTCACCTTCCCTCCATACATGGTTTTCTCTCCTGCAGCCACATTTTTTAAACTCTAAGCTCTCACCAGCCCTGGGGCCTTTGACCTGCTATTTCCTCTACCTGGAATGCTCTTTCCCAGATTTAACAGGGCTGAGTCCTCGACATTCAGGTGCTAAATGCTCACCTCCTATCTGCAGCGGCCCCTCCATCTTTCTCTCACATCACCCTGTTTAATCTTCTTCAGAGCATCAGTCTGAAGTTGATCATCTGCTTTATTTAGTTATCCCTAGGTATTCACAGGGAATTGGCTCCAGGAACCCTGTAGATACCAAACTCTACAGCTGCTCAAGTCCCTTAAATGGTGTAGTAGTTGCATATAACCTACACACATCCTCCCCTATACTTTAAATGATCTCTGGATTACTTTATAATACCTAATACAATGTAAATGCTATGTAAATAGTTGCCAGTGCATGCCAAATTCAAGTTTTACTTTTGGGAACATTCTGGAATTTTTTCTTTGTAATATTTTTGATCCACAGGTGGTTGAATCTGCAGTTGCAGAACGTGCAGACACAGAAGGCCAACTATAGTTGTTGACTGGCTGTTTCCCCTGATCAGAACACCAGCTTCATCTTTCTTACTCATCAGTGCATCCTTAGTGCCTAGAACGGTACCCAGCACACAGTAGGCACTCAACAGATATCAGAAGACGGATGAACAGGACACCCAGATAAAGTCCCAGCAAGAACTCCTCTCCACCTCCTGCTTTAAACCTCGGGTACAGCCTTCTGTGTGGGGCCCCACTGGAGCAGGAAAGGGTGGGAGATTCCAGGCACAGGGGCCGGATGGAGAGTTCCCCTGGGCTTTGGGCAGGTGTAGCTGCATGAGCAAGGGTGGCAGAAGGCAAGGGCTCTCTTACCCATGTACAGATGGTCCTCATTGGGGTCATCCAAGACCTGTTGGCACAGCCGCATGGAACAGGCCGGAGATGAGAAGCAGGGGAAAGGAAGAGAGAGAGAAGACATGAGCAGGGAGGAAGCAGCATCCACATGACTGCACTTGCCAACGGGAGGGCTGTGCTTTCCACTGTTTTTCCCAGTTAAGATGAAGGGCACAGGAATGTGTGATCCAAACGGCCATCTGGAAAATAAGCGCTTTCTAGCCCAATTTTCAAGGGTCCAAAGCACCCAGAAAGGAGGTTACATAAGGGAGGGGGCAGATTCCTCCCCTGGAAAATGTCTCAGCTTGAATAAGAAACCCACTTGTCTCCTAGGAGACAATGGATTGGCTGTCAGAATTGTCAAAATTCAAATTCTCTCCCCATCCCCCTGCCCCAGCAGGAAATGATGTCCTCTTGCCTGGAACTGCTGCAGTGCCTTCTTTCTCTCTTTCACAGCCTTCCTGTTTTCACCTTATCACAATTTCTATCTTCCTCTCTTCAAAGAGCAGGCACCAGGTTGCATCCACCTCGGCTGCCTCCATGGTGCCCTGTACACGACTAGGGACCTAGTAGATGCTCAGGGAATGTCTGACGGGTGAATGAACAGGCAAGCTGTCAAAAGGTCTTGTTGGGAGCCCACACACCACAAGGCATGAAGGAGGAGGGAGATCCCGCCAGGACCCGACACACACCCCAACCAAGCGCCCTTGGGTTTTCTCTAGGACGGCAACCCAAGCATCCATGGGTTGAAGTTGTGAGAGTTGTTGTGGCAGATGGAGATGGCCTGCACCTGCCATCTCTCCTTTTGGGAAGAAACAAAGGCAGGCTCCTGGGCTAGACTGATCCTCCCACCTCTTGACACATCATACTCAACTTCCCCAGTCAGCCAAGAGTCACAGGACAAGAACCGTGAGAAAGGGACGCACCCGAGGCAGAGGCCCAGGACAGCCAGCCTGGAACCCCTAAGCCCTGCCCTTCCAGGAAAAGTCAGACCCAGGCACTTGCCTATCTATAGAGTTCTGTTATTTTTCTTTTTTAAAAAATCACATTAATGTATAGGATTATTGTTGATTTTAAATGAATTAAAAAATAATTTTTAGCTTCTCAATTTTAAATCCTAATGTGATAAATATAACCCCCATAAGCAAAAGGTTTTTACAATCTTCAATTATTTTTAAGAGCATGGGGTGGGAGGGTGGTTCAAGAGTGCGGGGACTTTATGTATATTCATGGTTGATTCACATTGTTGTATGGCAGAAGCCAATACAACATTGTAAAGCAATTCAGTTCAGTCGCTCAGTCATGTTCAACTCTTTGTGACCTCATGGACTAAAGCAACTATCTTCCAACTAAAAATACATTTTTAAAAAAATGCTTCAAAAAAAGAGCATAAGAGGGTCTGGAGACCAAAAGCATAAGAAATGCTGATATCAAACAGTTTTATAAGTAAAGTTTTATCAAAACATAGCCAGGCGCATTTGTTTACAGGCAAATGGCTGCTTTCATGCTACAACTATACACATTTGTGTAGTAGAAAAAGAACCAGCTCCAAAAAGACAAACAGGTAAAGGGCAAGCCTCAGTACTCCTCTGAGCCTCAATTCCTTCATCTGTAAAATGGGAGTAATAAACAGTCTAAGCACGGGGCAAGGATTACATGCAATGACAGGGTGAAGGAGCCTGGAGAAGTAACCACCACTCAGCCCTGTAACAGTGCTGGATGTGACGTGGCTCTCCCCGGGAACCAGTGGTGTCGCATTTTGGTAATCACAGAGCCAAGGCTGGACCATCCCCATTCCTCCTCCCGCCTCCGTGTCCCCCTCATCTCACCTCCACCAGCTTCACTACGTTGGGGTGGTCCAGCTTCTTGAGGATGGCAATTTCCTGGTACACCTGCTCAATTGGGCCCCTGGGCTGGATGCAGCCCCCAGGGGCTGGTCGGGTACCTCGGGGAGGGGGGCGACCTGGAGGAAACATGAACCATCCCAGAGTCAGGACAAAGAGACTCTCCTCTGCAGAGGGGGACTGTAAGCAGGACAATTTATGGGGGGTGGTGTCTCAGAAAGATGGAGTGGCTGATGCCACCAGGGGCTTTAATCAGCCTTCTTTTCATCTGTCTTCTCTGATGCTGGAAACTAATGAGGCTGGAGACCCAGTCCCCTTGCCCAGCCTTCTGTTAATTCTCTTCTTCCTGTCCCATGCTCTGGGTCACAGTGAGCATCAAAAGTTCACTGAGGTACAAGGAAAAGAAGTCTGGGGTCTAGTGGATCAATCTCAACATTCCCTCTCTGGGGCTCAGTATTCCCACTCCATAAGAGGGACAAAAATATTATTCCTTGCCTCCACAACTCATGTGGAAATATAGGTGATAAAAAAAAGTCAGGGATAGGAAAAGAAGTAAGAACTGATGAGAGGAAAAAAACAAACTTGCTTGGCCCAGTAGTGACTGACAGTCAGAAGGTCACAATGATGGAAAGGTCCACAGTGAAAACACACTGCATATTACATGTAAGTGAAAAGTGAAAGTGAAAGTTGCTCAGTTGTCCAACTCATTGTGACCCCATGGACTATACAGTCCATGGAATTCTCCAGGCCAAAATACTAGAGTGGGTAACCCTTCTCTTCTTCAGGGGATCTTCCCAACCCAGGGATCAAACCCAGGTCTCCCACATTGCAGGTGGATCCTTTACCAGCTGAGCTACCAGGGAAGCCCTATTACATGTAAGTAAGGATCTAAATGTGACTAACAGAACCGAATGTAGATGTGTCAGCCTTGGAAAGTAAAAGCTGAGGTGCAGGTATCAGAAGTGAGATGTGGACTGAGGAAAGGCAAGTTCAAAGGAAAGAAACCTGCTGCACCTGCTGGAACAAGAAGGAAAGTGACAATGGTAGCGACAAGGGAGCTGAACATCCTGGTATCACCTCATTGCCCAGCTGCGGAAGGGAGGAGAAAGGACTGGTTTGAGCTGTCCTAGAGGAAGTCAGAAGTAAATGTCAGAAATTAATGAATCAAGAAATAATGACATAAGGATATTATCTGGCTCAGAGTTCAGGTAAGCAGGATCAGGGTGCTGGTAGTGACAGGGTGGGGTTGGGGGATTTACATTTATCTATTTTCTCTTTTTGGCTCAAGCGGACATTTTGCTCAGCTCCACTGGCAGGGAGCTTATGCTGGAGCCGCCTCTGATATGCTCACCTACACCCGATCACATGCGGTAATTACCAGCTCCTGAAAGAGCTAAAAGTGGTGGGTAGGGTGCCTATAGAGAGACGGAGGAGTACAGCAAGAAATGTGTAACCTCCATTATACATCCTTCTGTTCTTTTGCATGTTGTAGATATAACTGAAATACCTTATGGTAATTAAATTTTGTAAATTGAGCATTTTAAAATGTGTAATGCAATGCTTTTTAGTACATTCACAAGGTTCTGCAACCATCACCACTAAGTCCTAAACATTTTCAACGGCCCCCCTCAAAAAAAAAAAACACACAACCCTTATCTATCATCAGTCATACCCAACTCCCTCTTAACCCCAGGTTCTAGGAATCACTAATTTGCTTTCTGTCTCTGGATTTACCTATTCTGGACATTTCATGTAAGTGGAATCATACAATATATGGCCTTTTGTGTCTGGCTTCTTTCATTCAGTATGTTTTCAAAGTTATCTGTGTTGAGGTATATATCAGAATTTCATCCCTTTTTATGGCTGAGTAATACTCCATTGGCTAGACAGACCACCTTTTGTTTACTCATTCATCTGCTGACAGACATTTAGGATTGCTTCTACATTTTGGCTATTTTGAATCATGCTGCTACGAGCCTTCATGTATGAGCTTGTGTGACTGTGTTTTCAGTTCTCTTGGGTACATATGCCCAAGAGTAGAATTGTTGGGTCATATGGTAATAGTACGTTTAACTTTCTGAGGAACCACCAGACTGTTTTCCTCTAACAGATTTTTTTTTTACTTGATACCTATATTCCTTTCATAAATATTTTTACAAGAAAATGAATTTTTTAAAAACCTCAGCCGGAGGCCCAGCACTATCTTTGGGGAACCCACCCAGGGCACACTCTGCAGGGGACACCATTCAGTGAGTCTTCCCTGTCTTGCCCCAGCCTCTGCAACTAAAAACAAAGGCCCGGCAAACTCACGTGGAAAGCCCGCCTGTCGGATCAGTTTCTTTTTGGACAGCACCTTCATTGCCTGTGGGAGAAAAGACCCCGCATCTTGATTAAAATGGAGAGGAGGATGGAGGGAGAGTTCCTTCCACTCCTGAGCCTGCCCAAGCTCTCGGCACACCAGCAGCCTTGGGACCACGTAGTGAGCACCTTGCCATTGGAATGGGTCAACCCCACAGGTTATGTGGAGGCTGGACGTTCGGGGTCCCTCCAGCCTAGAAGGTACTTCTAAGGTTCCAGATCAGCTCTCCCATCTGGGAGACCACAAGCCCTGGGACTGGCTACCACTAAATCAAGACATGAGTGAGCTGGCGTGATGGGCAAGGGATATTTCACATGTGGAGAAACTGATGTTCGGCATTTAGATCATTTGCCCAGGGACACACAACTGGCACATGGGAGAGTCAGGATATGAACCCATACTGGACCGATTCCAAAGCTCCAGAAACAAGGGCATTTTATCTCATGACTAATTAGTTCTTGGTGCTATGGAGGATGTAGAAAGGGCAGCCCAGAGAAAGGATATGAGATATTTGCTGGATTTATTCACTCAATCTTCCTGGGCCAATTGCTTCACCTTCCCACTTCCCCACTTCCTTCCTAATGCATAAAATAAACATGACCTAAAAATAAAATGAGACAACAGCTAAGAAAACCTTCCAGGAAACCAAGTTCTGGATAGAAGGCCTTTTCTCTGGACAAGGAGGAGGGCAGGGAGGAGGATGTGGGTACTCACGTAGTAGGTATTGTCATTTTCATTGTAGGCCAACTTGACTACGCCATATGAGCCCTGGAGAAAGGGAGATGCCCGTGACACAGTATCCAGACATTATGATCCACAAAATAAGGACCCTAATACAGAGGTGACAAAGTGGTAGCCTGTTGGCAAAATCTGCCCTGTATTGTGTTGGATCTCCGGTTTTTAGAATGTTTGAATGAATGGCCAACATTTAAAACAGTTCAGATATAAAAATCCAGATTCTGATGTGGATATGGAGTCATAATCATTTCCATGTGTTAACAGTTTGCCACGGTCCTCACCACTCCCTATTGTATTACACCTAGCATGTTTTTTTCACATATATTACTCACTTGCTCTCTATTGACATTTGAGTTTTTGAATTTTGATACTGTCCACTGATACTGTCCACTTGATACTTTTGATACTGATGTAAAAGCAAAAACAGATATGAGAATACCTTAAGAAGGAAAAAAAAACCAACACCAGTGTTGGTGATACAGAATTACTCTGGAAACTTTGTGAGCTTTTGTAGAAACACAGTCTGATGCAAAAACAAAACAAAATAAAGCAAAACAGACGGGCCATTAATAACAAAACCCTCCCCCTCCCAGCCTGTTCTCCAAGGATTCCTCGCTCACTCCCAGCTCTAGCCGGGTAGAGCCACAGTATCCAAGACATCCTTGGTAGGTACAGAAAACCAGCCTGTCTCCTGGGATAGTTACCTTTCCAATCTCATCCTTCAGTGTGTACTGATTCAGCTGTACACAATCCTGGAAAGTAAGTAGAAACGCACAGAATATGAATTGTCAATTTGTAGCAAGATATATTTTTCACAAACAAACGCCTGAACCAGAATCCAAGTCAAGAAAGAGAACATTCCTAGCTCCCCAGAGGCACCTCCCATATGCTGGCCCCTGTCCGGGGCGACCATTATCCTGACTTCTAGTACCACAGTTGTTTTTCTTTTGGCCATGCCACGAAGCGCGTGGGAGCTTAGTTGCCCAACCAGGGATTGAACTTGTGCCCGATGGAAGTATGGAGTCTTAACCACTGGACCTCCAGAGAAGTCTCTACCAGCACAGTTTTTTTTACATTGTGAGAGTGTAATCATATAGTACGTACTCTTTTAATACCCATTTTAAAGGTTCTTCCCATTTTTCAAAAGTTCATTTTATTTACTTATTTTTTAAAAGTTAAGGTAAAATTAAACAATAATCCATGACTGTGCTATTCTGTAAAAAAAAAAATGCAAAATGATACAAGAAGAGAAAATCTGAATGGCCTTAGGGAGGAGAAAGGTTTCTTAACAGTTTCTGAAAGGGTCTCTTTTGTACAAGAAGTGCAAAATATAAAAGGAAACAAATGATAAATTGGATTTCAATCAAAATTAAGACCTTTGCTCTTTGAAACACTACTAAGAAAACAAAAGGCAAGCCATAGACTGAGAGAAACGAATTGCAATACATAGTCAAAGGACTGGTAATCAGAATATATAAAGAACTCCTATAACTCATCAGTTAAAAAAAAAAATTGGCTAAAGATCTGATATTTCTCTAATGAAGATACACAAATGATCAATAAGCACATGAAAAGATGCTCAGCATCATTACTCATTGGGGAAATGCAAATTAAAACCACATTCACCAAATTGGCTAAAGTGAAACAGACTAACCAAATCAAGTATTGTCAGAATGTAGGGCAAATGAAACTTTCAGAGGCTACTGGTGGGAATTTAAAAGGTACAGCCTCTTTGGAAAATAGTTTGGCAAAACTTCTCAACAGGCATTTCCCATATAACCCAGTCACTCTACATCCAGGTGCTTACTCTAAAGAAAGAAAAGGAAAACCCGTGTCTATGTAGAGATGGGTATACAAATGTTCACAACAGCTTTATTTGTAGTAGTCAAAAGCTGGAAACCATCCAAATGCCCACCAACAGGTAAATGGATAAGCCATGGTATATCCATACAGTCCAATACTATTTAGCAATAAAAAGGAATGAACTACTGATATGTGCAAAAACATGGATAAATCACAAAAATCACTATACCATGAAAGAAGCTAAGCAAAAAAAAAAAAAAAAAAAGTATGTACTAAATGATTCCACATATATAAAATTCCAGAATTTGAAAGCTAATCTATAATGATCAAAAGCAAGTCAGCGAGTACCTGGGAAAGGGGAAGTGGGGGAGGGATGCATTGCTGGGTGTGCTGGAAAGGTCTGGGATCTTGATAGGGTTGATGGTTTTATAGATGTATACATACATCAGAACTGACCATACTGCACATCTGAAATATGTGCAGTTTATCTCACTTCAATTATACCTCAATAGAGTTAGGGGGAAATGTTAAGTGATATAGGAAACTGGGAAGAGAAGCATGATAGAAAGCAAACCATCAAGTGTTTCAGAGAAGCCCAACTTTCCCTTGAACCCCCTCCCAAGCCCCAGTTCTATCCCTCTCCCCGAACCTTGATATCAGTTTGATGTATAAACTTCCAGGTCTTTTTCTGTGTACATGCACGCATACATGCACCTGCAGAAAATACAGTGCACTGTTTTGGGATGGGGTTGGGGAGGCCTAAACAGTGTCACACTAAATCAGTTCTCAACTCCCTTTGACTGGAGGTGGTTCCGTCAGATCAGTATCTTTGACCTGGCCAGGTCAGGCCCACAGAGCTCTCCCCTCACTGCTGGGCTTTTTAGTTTGTTTCATGTTTCTCTCCAGTACTGTTTCATTCCACCGAGTCCTGAAGGGATGTGACAGGCAGAGGTGGGGCCCTGCAGAACTGTCTTGGGGGTCTCACTGCCTTCGAATCCAACCCCCACATACTGCTGAATTCATCTTCAAGAATCCACTCTGACCACATCAGCCCAGCTCTCTGCTGTTTCCAGGGTCAAGTCCTGACTTCATGGTCTGGCCTTCAGACCCTCAAAAGCTCTGACCTTGGCAGAGGTGACTAGTTGCCCACCAAATACCAGTCTCTCCTTTCTTCCTTATAACTGGAACACTGGGTGGCAACAGTCCAGGCTGGAAAACTGCATTTTCCAGCTTCTCTTACACATAAGGTGGCCATGTCACTATGTTCTGGCTAATGTGAGACAGGTAGAAATTGCTGGGTAGAGTTTCCAGGAAAGAGGACTGACTCAGATGGCACACAGCTTTTGCTTTCCTTCCCTGTTCATTCTTCTTGCCTGGAATGGAGCTGTGAAGGCTTGAGCCACAACAGCCATCTTGACATCATGAGGTTTTAAGGACCAAAGCAACAACAGAACCATCTCACCAATACCCAATGCCTAACCCTATGCATTTATTTTACATGATAAATAAGCCTTATTGTGTTAAAGCCACTGTTGTTGGGAGATTTGTTTCTCTAAGCTGATATAAACGGAAATTCTCCCTCCAGCCTTGTTGCCACAGTGTTCCCCTTTGGGGCCCCACACTCTTGCTAACTGAATCCCTAACCTTTCCTGAATTCTATGGAAAAGAAATATGTTGGTGTACATAGCTGGTACTTAGCTGGAGTATGGTAATCATACTTTTAAAACGAAAATATTAGAGGAATGAGACTACCTCTGTCACCTAGGTGGCCTGTGGCTAGTTAATAAACTAGGAAATGAAACAAACAATAACAATTTAAAAATGGCTTTCTCCCTTGGGGGTCTTTGCTCATGCTGTGCTCACTCCCCTGCAGTGAACTCTGAGTGTGTACCCATCTCCAACTGAGAAAATTATACCTAGCCCTCAGATGGTAGTTAAATATCAGCTCCTTTAGAATGTCATTCTGGATTTCCAGCCTTCTCCCAGTTAAATTTATTTCTTCCTTCAACAAATATTTTTGAGCCACCATTTACCAGGCACTATGCCAGGTGCTAGGGACCCTGTGGTGAACAGGACTGTTCCTAACATCCTAGCTGGGGGCGGCAGAGGGACAGCAATAAACAACTTAACAGACACAGATAATCAGATGGTGACAAGTGCTATGAAGGACAGTCAACAGGCCAGAGAGGGGCTGAAGGCTGCTTAGAAGGGGTGTCTGAGAGGCCTTTCCAAGGAGGTGACATCTGAGTTGAGATTTGGAAGCCAGATGGAGATGGCCTTGAAGAGATTTGCAGGAGGGAGGGGTTTCAAACAGAGGGCACAAGAAGGTAAAGGCCTAAGGGAGCGAATGAGCTTGGACATCTGAGGAAGACAAAGAAGTGGGTAAGGTTGGAGCCCTGAGTTGGCAGTACAAAGGTAGGAGGTGGGGTAGGGGTGGATCAGGCCCTGTGAACCAGCTGGGGGTCTGAGTTTCAACCTACCTCCCAGAAGTTTACAGTAAAAACCATGGGAGAAGTGCACTTACAGTGCCGAGGCCTCTCACTGACCCGTCAGCCCCATGTCAGAGTCCCTGGCACAACTTCTAACTGCCATCGTGAGGGTCTCTTTGCTAGAGGCTCTCTCTGACCGGGAGAGGCTCTGGGTCCAGGGACTGCCAGCAGCTGGTGTAAAAGGCCCAGCTCCCTCGCCCTCAGGTGGAATAAGTCTGGGGCTCATGTCCTACATTGTCCCACAGGGCTGCCCAGAGTGGTGGGGGGGCCCCAGTTGTCCACAGTGATAACTGGCTCCATCATGTATGTTTTATTGACATCTCTCTGGATTTCCTAGGGTAGCCTTTCCAGTCAACTGGTTGCACCGGGATCCTTCCGGGGGACCCCAGCCCAAGGTAGAGACATTCTGGGTGCAGGGTAGGGCACCAGGGGCCGCCGCTCACGCACCTGCATCCCAGTGATGGAGACGTGGTGCGACTCCACCGTGGGCCGCCGGGGCAGCCGTGGCGAGGACTGCGGGGAGCCCACTGGAGAGTGGGGCAGCGCCGGGTAGACGCAGCGCCCGTTGGCATCCAGCAGGGACCGCTCCTGCAGAGAGAGCTTGCGACCGGAGAGGTGGGGCCGGGCCTGAGACCCCGAGGCGTCAAGGGTGATATCTCCGCCATGGGCCTCCAGGGGCCGGTCCCGGGTCAGGCCGTGGTCCACAGCGCAGGCCGGCTCGCACTCAGTGACCACGATGAAGGACTCCATGCCCAGGCGAATGCTCAGGGAGGAGAGGCCCCTCAGAGCCTCACAGGGCTTCTGGCCTTCGCTGCTGCTGCTGCTGCCGCCCCCGCCCCCCAGCTCATCCTGGGGGGCGGCCCGGTCGCTGCTGGGCTGGCTAGAGACGCATGATGACATGGTGCATGTGCGGACCTCATGCAAGACAGACACGCCCAGGCACTCCCATCCGGCAGCAGAGCCACCTGCAGGGAGAGGAAGGGTCAGTTGCCCCCACCCTGGGCGGCAGGGCTATAGCCAAGAGGGGTCTCTCCTGTTGGCCCAGGCCCATACTTCATTCCTGCTTTGAGTTGACGTCCTTAAAAAAAAAAAAAAGCTTAAAAAACTGTGTGATCATACATCTTTTGAGTCTATATACAAGAGCTTAGGGCACTCTTCCTCATTGTATCCTTTTTTTTTTTTTAATGTATAGCTGATTTACACAGCAGTTACATTAGTTACTGCTGTACAGCAAAAGTGATTCAGTTATGTATTGTATACATTCTTTTTTATATTCTTTTCCATTATGACCTATCATGTATGCTAAGTCGCTTTGGTTGTGTCTGACTCTTGGAGACCCCCATGGACTACAGCCCGCCAGGTTCCTCTGTCCAGAGAATTTTCCAAGCGAGAATACTGAAGTGGGTTGCCATAATCTCCTCCAGGGTATCTTCTTGGCCCAGGGGTCAAACCTGTGTCTCCTGCATTGACATGCGGGCTCTTTAGCACCTGGGAAGCCCTATGACGTATCACAGAACACTGAATCTAGTTCCCTGGACTATACAGTAGCCCCTGGTAGTTTCACATTTCCTTATTTTAAAAGCTCCTCCTCACACAAAACAAAAATCCCAAATTCAATCCTGTAGAAACCAAGTATGAGAAAACCTCCAAAATTGAGCACCCACATCCCTACAGAGGTGGCACCTACTTCTAGCTCAAGCCAATTGTTAAGCAAGGACTGGAGCCTAGAATTTTCTGGTTACCTCCTCACCTCTCTCTCTCTTTTTTTTTTTCCCAAGAGAAGATCTAAAGCCAGGATGTTAAATGAGATCTCTTTTTTTTGTTTAAGTCAGCAGTTATTTTAAATATTTTAAAATGCTGGGCAGGTGAAATGAAACA
The DNA here is from genome assembly GCF_029407905.1 of Bubalus kerabau. Taxonomy (NCBI): domain Eukaryota; kingdom Metazoa; phylum Chordata; class Mammalia; order Artiodactyla; family Bovidae; genus Bubalus; species Bubalus kerabau. The sequence goes on along the minus strand of NC_073639.1, from coordinate 57,995,532 downwards.
CTTTTGCATGGTGACCTCTAGGCTGCATCATTTCATAACAGCAACAATTCAGACAGCACTTTACAGTTTATAACATATCTTCCACACATCAGGATAATCTCACAGGCACTCTACGTTGTTGGTTTGCCATTATAACCTCATTTTGTAAATGGGGAGACTGTGGCTCAAGAGAGGGAGAGGGATTTGTCCAGGTCTCCTAATGTGAAGACCATGCACACGGGCGTCCAGTCGCCTGGCCTGATCTCAGGCCAACAATTCTCAACTGAGGAGTAAGGGGTCAGGGGTCATACCAGAAGAAGAACAGGCACTCAGAGTATGTGAGCCTGGGTGATTTGTGTTGTGTGAAGAGTCAGGCTCCACATACCTATGATCTAATGTTCCCCTAGTTCAGCCCCCAACTAGTACCTGCAAGATGAAAGGCAAACATGAGACTAAAAAAAAAGAAGTTAACATCAAATAACTTGGTGGTTCCTCAAAAGATTAAACAGAGAATTACCATATGACCAAACAATTCTGTTCCTAGGTATATACCCAAATAGCTTTACTCACAACAGCCAAAAGGGAGAAAACCAACCCACACATCCACTGACAGATGATGGGTAAGCAAAATGTGGTCTGTCTACACAATGGAATATGACTAAAAAGGAACCGACACAGGCTACAACCCCCATGAACCTCAAAAACATGATGCTAAGGGAAAGGTGCCTGACACAAAAGATCACATGTGCATGATCCTATTTATATGAAGTTTTCAGAACAGGCAAATCCATACAGACAGGGAGCAGATTAGTGGTTGCCTAGGAGTGGAGAGGTGTTGGGGGAAATAGGGAGTGACTGCCAGTGGGTATGGGGTCTCCTTTGGGGGTGATGAAAATATTTTGGACCTAGACAGAGGTGATGGTTGCCCAACACTGTGAATGGACTAAATGCCATTGAATTGTAGATTTTTTAAAAACTATTTTTATTGTAATATTTATTTAATTATTTATGTGGCTGCAGCAGGTCTTTGTTGCAGCATGCGGGATCTAGTTCCCTGACCAGGGATCGAACCCGGGCCCCCTGCATTGGGAGAGCAGAGTCTTAGCCACTAGACCACCAGGGAAATCCCTGAATTATACATTTTTTAAAAGTTAATTTTATGTTACATGAATTTAGAAAAAGAAAAAAAAAGATTGACACTCCCTCAGACTGTCAATTCCTTCTGACTCTGGGACAGAATATTAACCTTTGGTTCGTATGTTTGACAAATTCTGCTGGACAAATGTCACAGGTACCACTGGAATTCAGGAAGTACACCCACAGATGGCAGCACCACACTGATCACCCACGTCACGAAGGTGCCAGGAAAACAGTGAGGACCGAGGAGAGATATTTTATGAATGAATATAATGATATCTCTCTTTAGGACACTGGGTGAGAGTGGTGGGGGGTCGTGGAGAAGAAAGCACAGATGGGAGCAGAAAGCCAGTGCTTCCTGGAGGGCCTGGTTGAGGGCCAGAGAAGTGCAACCTGCCTTCTTGGGTCAGTCCTATGAGAAGTATTTATGGAATAATTACCATGTATGCAATCTGGACCATGACTGGGCAGATGGGGGTCCCTTGTGGAGCAGGGAAAGACGACTGGGAAAGGCATTAAGGAAATAAAAACAGCATCCTAGCCCAGACATGGCATGATTTATGAACCCACAGAGTTCCATGTAAAGGAATGACAAAGTACCCAATCATGTGACAAGATGCTCAGCCTCAGTTACAATAAGAGAAGTGCAAATTCAAACTACAAGAAGAGCTTCCCTGGTGATCCAGTGGTTGAGTCTGCCTTGCAATGCAGGGGACACTGGTTTGATCCCTGGTCCAGGAAGATTCCACATGCTGTGGGGCAACTAAGTCCATGCATCTCAACTACTGAGCCTACGCTCCGGAGCCCATGAGCCACAACTACTGAAGCCTGTGTGCCCTAGAGGTCGTGCGCTGCAACAGGAGAAGCCGCCAAAATGAGAAGCCTCAGCAACGCAACCAGAGAGTAGCCCCTGCTCACCACAACTAGAGAAGCTCACACGCAGCAACGCAGACCCAGCACAGCCCCAAATAAATAAACTACAAGGAAATGGTTTGGGGTTCATCAAAAAGTTAAATGTAGGATTATCATTTGACTCAGCAATTCCATATATATATATAATATATATATATATATACACACACACACACACACACACACACACACACACCCCAAAAAACTGAAAGCAAGAATTCAAACAGAAACTTATACACCCATGTTCACAGCAGCATTATTCACAATAGCCAAAAGCTAGAAACATCTCAAGGGTCTATCAGTGGAAGAATGGATAAACAGTATGTGGTTTGTTTAGACAATAAAATATCAGTCAGCTATAAAAAGGAATAACATTCTGACACGTGCTATAATATGGATGAGCCTTGGAAACATGCTAAGTGAAACAAACCAAACATTTAAAAAGCCAAATACTGTATGACTTCACTTAGATAACAGGCAAATTCAGAGAGACAGGAAGTTTAAAACAGAGGTTACCAGAGGCTAGGGGAGAGAGAAACAGGGAGTCATTGCTTAAGAGGCACAGAGTTTCTGTTTGGGGTGAAGAAAAAGTTCAGGAAATGGATTAGCAGTGATGGCTGCACAACATTCTAAATGTAAACAGGGCCACTGAATTGCACACCTGAAAGCGGTTAAAATGGTAAGTTTTATATTATATATATTTTACCAAAATTAAGAAAATAACAATGAAGCTACAAAAAAATACCTTTTTTCCAACTATCAGATTGGCAAAGACAAAAAATATAGTAACATCACTATTTTCATGGGGAGGATGATCACTCCTAGAGGCAATCAAACCTGAATATTCATTGGAAGGACATAAAACTGAAGCTCCAATACTTTGGCCATCTGATGTGAAGAATCGACTCTTTGGAAAAAACCCTGATGCTGGAAAAGACTGAAGGCAAAAGGAGAAAGCAGCAGCAGAGGACGAGATGGCTGGATGGCATCATTGACTCAACGGACATGAGTTTGAGCAAGCTCCGGGAGATGGTAAAGGATGGGGAAACCTGGCGTGCTGCAATCCATGGGGTCACAAAGAGTCAGACATGACTGAGAGACTGAAAACAACAAATGAATTAGTAGCATCCTTATGAAGGAAAATTCACCACTATCTAATAAGATTCCAAATGCACATACCTTTGACTCAGCAATTCTGTACCTGAGTATTCAGCCTATAGGCAATCTCACACATAAAAAATGATATACGTACAAGATTATGTTGGTAGTGTGGTTTGAAATGACTGTCCATGGTGGACTGAGTAAATAAAATGAGGTAATGTAGCCCAGGAAAAAATCATGCATTTATTTTAAAAGAGATGACTCTGTACATCCTAACATGAGTTAGCTCCAAAACATGCTGTTCCATGGGAAAAAACCAAGGCACCAGCATGCTGTTGTTGGCACAGGGAGAAAGGACCGTACATCCGGACATTATCGAGTATGCACAGCATATTTCTGAAAAGATACACAAGAAAATGATAACAGTGGCCTCAAGAGAAGACAACCGGTTTGCAGAAGTCGGGGTTGGGGGCAGGGTGGAAGGGACTAAATTTTCACTATATTTACATTTACTCCTATAAAAGTAAGTATGCAAATAGTAACTATTCAGAAATGAATTTTTAAAAGAAAGTTAACTGTAACTACAAGAGGAATTAGGATGATCAGGCCTGACTGCAGGAGAAGTTGGAGGAGGGAAGAGTTGACCTTGTCTCCTAACCCTCTGTCCCACTCTGGCTGCATCTGAGAAAAAAATCATTAAACGGTTCCCCTGTCTTGGCTTTCTCTTCAGTGAAAGAACACAACCTGAGTTCAATGTTCTCCATAGTCCCAGTCGCTGTTAGTTTACATATCCTTTTTATCATCCTTATTTCCCAGAAGTGGAAAAGCAGAGCCCCTGAAGTTTGACTGCCTGGGGTTGCAGCCTCGGTGTTCTTATCTATAAAATGGGCACTCAGCCAAGTCATGAAGATTAACTGAGCTAAGAACTCAATATTCATGTCTGGTGCGTGCTTAAAGTGCTCAAAAACCTCCTCTTCCAACAAAAACCTACTGAATGCCCACGACCTGCCAGGCTGTGTTCCAGAATGTTCTTCCTCCTGTGTGTGTTCTGCAGCCTTGGCATCGAGGGCCTGTTTCCCCTCCACAGGCCCGTCCTCCTTCCCAGGGCCACTTCTGACAGGGCTGCGGAGTTCCTGAAAAGAAAACTAGTCTGGCAGCACCTGAGAAAGTTAATGGAGAATTCTTTTTTTCTTGCCAACAGGAAAACAATTGCTTATCAATCACCACTCCAGGCCAAGAACACTAAGCCATCCACTCCAGGCAAAGCTGCTTTTAATCAGTCTCCATGACAAGCTAGTGTCTGGCCTGTGCCTTGGCTCTCGAGGCCTGGAGGAGAAAGGAGGGGGAAAAAATGCACCTGCTGGGGCAGGGCCAGCAGTTGGGATGGAAGTCGGGACCTCTGTACTGGAGGGGCAGGTGTGTCCAGGTCTCAAGAAAGAGCCTCAGGGGACTCAAACCTCAGTGCCTCAAGGCCACCTGGCAGGCAAGGCCTTGGCCATTCAGCACCACTGACCCCATGGAGTCTAAGCTGGAGTCTGATTGGTTTTAAGGTCACATATCCTCTGAGGTCACAGCCTTTAAAGGAGCTGATGAAAGTCATCAACACTGGGGGCAGGGGGTGGGGGGGTGGAATCACACAAAAGACAGTGGTTTGCATTATAACAGCTACATCTAACTGAGCACTTCTTTACCAATCATGGTTAAGGCTCTGTCTAGGTTATCATTTAATCCTCACAGGCCCTCTGCAAGAGAGGGACAGCTAAACACTCGATTTTGGGGGGGCGGCGGGGAGAGTTGAGGTTTGAGAAAATTCGCAAAGTCCCCTCCTCGAGCCTCCTGCCCAATCTATGGTTCCTTCCCCAGGCCCTGAAGCCTCCCTACCGCCCTTGGCTGGCAACCCCTCCCTCAACTCCCTCCCCTTTCACAGGTGGCTCAAACGGAGGACCAGAACCTTCCTGGAGCAGATGGACCGGGCTACAGGCCAGGATGAAGGGAACACTCCTTCCTCTGCCAGGAAGCCAAGTGCACGGGCCTCCAGGAAATGCGCTCCCGTTTCCTGGGGGCAGTTTCCAACCTGCCCTGCTTACCAAGTGCCAAGCCACCACCACGGGAGCCTCAGCACAGCAAGTAGCCAGTGAGTGAGCCAGCGATATGCCCAGACCCATGTCACAGGGTCCTCTGTAGGCTCCCCAGAGGTCCCAGCAGACACTCCAGGACAACAGAGGGGCCCAAAATAGCTGTGTGGATGCTGCCAAGGCCAGAGACGATGTCCTCCCTGGGATAACAGGCTTGGCCAGCCACATCCTCTCTCACCTGGGGAAACTGAGGCCTAGGGAAGTCCAAAAGGAAATTCACTCATCCATTCCTTTCTTCAACAAGTAACTACTGGGGACCTACTATGTGCCAGATAAACAGAATAAATGTAATTTCTGAAAAGCAGGCACACAAGTGACTCTATAAGCACAAACTGGAGGAGAAAACCAGGATAATATCAAAGAGAACAACACAGGGACCCGGGGAGGGGTACGGTCTGAGTGGGAGGGTCTGGGTCGAGAGAGGCTTCACTTGGGGCAGTTACATTTCGGCTGAGACCAACTTGGTGAGTTGGTACTAAGGGGGTAGCAACTTGTTCCAGGAGGACGAAAGAGCTTCTGAGAAAGCCCTGCACCAGGAAAGAGGCGGGAGAAGGGAGGGAGCAGAAAGAAGACTCCTGGAGCTGAATGGGGCCAGGGGACAGTGGGCAGCTGGAGGGGCCAGAGCACAAGAACTTCGTTGGAAGCTGATGGGAGCAGGTGGGGTGGCCCAGGCAAAGCCACAGAGGCCCCACTCAGCACCTGTTATGGGTCATGGAATTGTGTCCCCCCAAAAAGATATGCCAGAATCCTAATGCAATATGACTGGTGTCCTTAAGAAAAGGGGGAAATCTGGACAGACTCACACCACATGGAGAACACCATGAGAATGTGAAGATAGAGACGGGGGTCCTGCACCCACAAGTCAAGGAATGCTCAAGACTGCCAACAGCCACCAGACGTCAGAAGAGAGACAGGAACAGATTCTCCTTCACGGCCCTGGGAAGACCCAGCCCTATAACACCTCCATCTGGGGCTTCCGGCCTCTGGGACTTTCAGCCTCTGGGACTTCTGGCCTGTTGGACTTCCGGCCTTCAGGACTGTGAGCTAATGCATTTCTGTCACTGAAGCTGCCCAGTTTGTGGTACTCTGTCATGGCAATCCTAGCAAACTAACACAGCTCCCCACCCAACCACACAAGCCTGCTGCCCCAGAGGCCACGATGCAGAGGGTGTCTCCCAGAACTTAAGTGGGAGAACTGGGAGGCTCGGCTGTAGCTGTAGCAGTTGACACAACGCTGAGACTTGACATCAGCAGGAATATTCCAGATTCTGGGCCTTGGCCCAGCCAAGCAGTCTTTATCAGACTTAGTGACAGACTCTTAAAACTGTCTCTCCTTATATAGTCTTTAGTTTGGAGGCACTGAAACTGATTGTTTCCCCCCGAGACAAGGGTCCTTCCTTGACAGAGGACATGAGGGATGGTGCTGGCTTTTTTTTCTTTCTTTAATCTACTATTTATTTATTTTTGGCTGCACTGCACAGCTTGCAGGATCTTAGTGCTCTGACCAGGGATTGAACCAGGGCCCTGAGCAATGAAAGCGCAGAGTCCTAACCACTGGACCACCAGGGAATTCCCATAGTGCTGGCTTTGGAGTGAACAGACTCCATCCCCATCACAGTCCCTGGAGCCCAAAGTGCCTCTCATGTGATGTCTGGCCACCCGATGTATTTTGCTTGGCCTACACTGTGTTTAAAACTGTTTGAATGAGATGCCAACATTTCAGAGCCAGGAGATTTCAGATAAAAAATCAAAATGTCCAGGCTCTTGAAAAACTGAACACTGATAGCACTGGGCCTGAATTCTCCCTGTAGCTGTGGACAGTAGACACACTGGCCTGCATGCCGCAGTCCTCACCGCTCCCCCTTGGCTTCCCAACGCCAAGGACAGGCTGAGTGCCATGTTACACATCCTCCTTCTTTTCCACCTCTCACCACCTATCTCACCCCTACAGGCCCTACTCTGAGATGCACTGGACCTTAGTGCTATAAAGGGCACACGTCAGTGATCACCTATTCCAACCGTTTTATTTCACCAACGAGAAAAGGAAGGCTCAGACAGATTTATTGATTTGTCCAAAGTTACGCAGTGTTCCAAGCAGGGCTAAAACTGGTTGAGTTTTTCAGAAAGGGGCTAAAAATGACAGGTACAGCCTTGCAATGTCCACATATTGTGTCCAGAAGGAAGTCCAGGCTGAGCCAAAATCTCTAACAAAGAGGGATATCTGAGCCCATTCCTCTGGCTCCCCGACACTCCAACCTGTGTGAGAAGCGAGAATGTGAAGGTGCGGTGTCTTACAGTGCTCGGGAAGATGTGCCTGGGCACAGAGATGTCAGTGCAACTGAACTTGTGAGAGCGTTGCCTTTCCCTTTCTTGTTTATTGGACTCCAGGACCTAGAACTTTCCAGAACACTGCCAGCACTCAATAAATACTGGCCAGAGGTCACTGTTTATTTTATTTATCCCAAGACCACTCAGAAGGTCAGACGTTTTCTTTAGCCGGCCTTGAATCCATCCAAGTTCCTTTAGTATGATAACAGCAGCCTGATTCACATCAGGAACCAATCCTTCTGTGTCAAAGGGGACTCCGTGGAGCTGGCCGTGCTGTCAGCTTTAGGGGTTCCACTATGACTCAAGTCTGGTCAACTGGGCATCAACTGCTCTATTCAAGTGATTGTTTCAAGAGTGGATGTGTGACCCAAGTCAGTCTACTAAAGTCTTATTCTAGGATTTTGTGGAAGTATTAAGAATGTCTCTTTCTGTGGAACACAGAGCAGTGAAGATGTACTTCTAGAGTTACCAAGGGCTTGAGAGAACCCTTCGTTAGAATGAAGCTGAGAGAGAGAGAGGAGAGAGACAGAAAAGAATTAAAGTTGGAGACACTGTGTGGCACCTGGATCCAGCCCTGCCTGCAGTCCATGTATCCCCAGGAGTTTTTAATCTACATGAGCCAGTAAATTCCCATTTATTGCATAAGCTAGTTCGCAGTTGGTTTTCTGACATTTACAACCAAAAGTCCTAACAGATAAATGATACAGAGTTGATTGACAGAAAAGCTTATCCACTAAGCTCCCTGACAGATGATCAGTTCCCTACACTTTAAGGCTCCCAACCAGGCCAAACTGCCAAGCAGCTGAAACCCCTGACAGCCTTCACACTGACAGTTTGGCAGACACCAGCATTTTCAAGTTGCTTTTCAATTTTTTTTTAATTTTAACAGCGGAAAAAAAAATCAAAAACAGGGAAGGAAAAGGCTTATCAACAGGATGGAATGAAGGGAAGAAACTGACTAGTATTTTTAACACAAGAATCAACAAGTTGAGAAAGTGGCATTGACATATAACAGAGGGAGCTATATAACAGAGGGCGCTCAGCCTGGCACTCTGTGATGACCTAGAGGGGTGGGAAGGCGGGAGGGGAGGGAAACTCAAGAGGGAGAGGATATGTACAGAATTAAGGCTGATTCACGTTGTTGTAGGCAGATACCAACACAACATTGTAAAGCAATTTTCTTCCAATTAAAAAAAATTTTTTTTTAATGACATCACTATAGCAGCAGCCATAGGAGTTGTAGATGCAATAATAGTGATAACTAGTCTTTAGTGCTGGCCGAGTGGCAGGCACTACCACACCGTACATGTATCATCTCATTTAACCATCACAACAACCTTATGAGTTAGGTACTATTATCATGCTTATCTCACGGATAAGGAAAACTGAAACACAGAATCTGAGTGACTTGTAATACTCAAAATTCTCCAAGCCAGGCTTCAGCAATTTGTGAACCATGAACTTCCTGATGTTCAAGCTGGTTTTAGAAAAGGCAGAGGAACCAGATCAAATTGCCAATATCCGCTGGATCATGGAAAAAGCAATAGAGTTCCAGAAAAACATCTTTTTCTGCTTTATTGACTATGCCAAAGCCTTTGACTGTGTGGATCACAATAAACTGTGGAAAATTCTGAAAGAGATGGGACTACCAGACCACCTGATCTGCCTCTTGAGAAATTTGTATGCAGATCAGGAAGCAACAATTAGAACTGGACATGCAACAACAGACTGGTTCCAAATAGGAAAAGGAGTACGTCAAGGCTGTATATTATCACCCTGCTTATTTAACTTATATGCAGAGTACATCATGAGAAACACTGGACTGCAAGAAACACAAGCTGGAATCAAGATTGCCGGGAGAAATATCAATAACCTCAGATATGCAGATGACACCACCCTTATGGCAGAAAGTGAAGAGGAACTCAAAAGCCTCTTGATGAAAGTGAAAGTGGAGAGTGAAAAAGTTGGCTTAAAGCTCAACATTCAGAAAACAAAGATCATGGCATCTGGTCCCATCACTTCATGGCAAATAGATGGGGAAACAGTGGAAACAGTGTCAGACTTTATTTTTCTGGGCTCCAAAATCACTACAGATGGTGACTGCAGCCATGAAATTAAAAGACGCTTACTCCTTGGAAGGTAAGTTATGACCAACCTAGATAGCATATTCAAAAGCAGAGACATTACTTTGCCAAAAAAGGTCCCTCTAGTCAAGGCTATGGTTTTTCCTGTGGTCATGTATGGATGTGAGAGTTGGACTGTGAAGAAGGCTGAGTGCCGAAGAATTGATGCTTTTGAACTGTGGTGCTGGAGAAGACTCTTGAGAGTCCCTTGGACTGCAAGGAGATCCAACCAGTCCATTCTGAAGGAGATCAGTCCTGGGATTTCTTTGGAGGGAATGATGCTGAAGCTGAAACTCCAGTATTTTGGCTACCTCATGCGAAGAGTTGACTCATTGGAAAAGACTCTGATGCTGGGAGGGATTGGGGGCAGGAGGAGAAGGGGACGACAGAGGATGAGATGGCTGGATGGCATCACTGACTCGATGGACATGAGTCTGAGTGAACTCCGGGAGTTGATGATGGACAGGGAGGCCTGGCATGCTGCGATTCATGGGGTCTCGAAGAGTCGGACACTGATCGACTGAACTGAACTGTACCAAATCACACAGTGATTTGGGAAAGTACAGGTGTGAAATCAAAGGCTCCCAGAGAGGGGGAAACATTTGTGATCCAGGGCACAGCCCTTCTTAGCTGGTGACCTTGAGGATAACAATGCCTACCTCACCTACCACCACACAGGGCCCTGCACACAGCAAATGCTCCCTAAACAGAAGCTGTTGCCAAGAAAGCACTTCAGTGGCTATCAAGTTCAAGCCCCTTCAATTTATATTAAAATAATTTTTTTTCTAATCACACCATGCTAACTTAACTCTTTCCATCTTCCCTTCTAATTCTTATCCATATGCATCACTTTTTACAAAATTAAAAGCAGAGTGTGCCTATAATTTCGCATCCTTGCTTATCTGTGTCAAGAATTTTGCACACACTCTCACAGCTTTCATAATCAACACACTAGGGCTTCAAAAGTAGTGGTTGAGACCCAGGGAGGTGAGATGACCTCTCCTAGGCAGCCCAGCAGGTCCCAGGCTAGGCCAGGGTATGACCCCTGACCCCTGCAGTGTCCCCTTCTGCCCTGGATGCTGGCAGAGTAAGAACCTCCACTGTCTTAAGAGTTCCTAGACTGCTACTGTTAGGTCAATAATGACGTATAGCAGAGAGAGAGCATCCCCCATCTCATGCCAGGTACCTAAGGCCAGGTGTGTGCAGATGGTCCTTGCCTTGAAGAGCATGAATGAATGGGTAAGTGTGGGTGTGGATGTTGAGGGTACTTAGAAAAGCGAGGTAGGAATCATCTTACTTCCTCTTTTCCCACCGAATCCCTCCCAGTCTTTTACTGAACCTAAGGAAGAAGTCCAGCAGTTCATGGGGTCCCAAAAAGAGCCGGACATGACTAAACGATGACAACAACAAGGAAGAAGTGGGAAACAATTGAAATTTCAATTTGTAATGAAAAGAAAAAGACTTGACTCCAACATTCTGCAGCTTGACAAATCAGAGGGAGGGGGCCAACTGGGAATCTACAGGCATCTGGGCCTCGCCCACCCACAGCCCTTCTCCCTTCCTCTTCCCTGCTGTTTGGAGGTGATGCTAAATCTAGCTTCCTCCCTTCCCAGCTTCCAGCACAAAGCAGCCCCAGCCCGGGGCAAAGACGGGCTGGGAGCTGGCTCTGGGGGTCCAATCGTGTCCCCCACACTTGGACCCAGAGGGCAGTAGAATTGTCTGGGAACAAATCTAAATAAAATCTCTGCCAGAGGCCTTAATGGCAAAATCCCGAAGCGGTTTTAAAAACTCACAAGGGAGATGTCCTTTCCTCCACACCCTGCCCCCCAACCAAACCACTGGTTCCCCAGTTAAACTTCTCCAACAAAGGCTTATCTCAGGCACCTCCCACTGTGTGCCTTCCCCACCCCACCCCCACTCACTTCCCACCCCATGCCCAAGCAGGAGGGGCAGAGGGGCAAGACCTTGGCCTTCCTCCCCATTTCCTTGGGGGACTATCAGTGTCTCCTCCCCAGGTTGGAATTAGCATTTTTATCTCTGCAACCGCCATCTCTCAACTATTTACAGAAGCCAACAGGGATAAAAAGGGACAACATAAAAATAGTTGCTCAGCAGCTTTCTGGGGGTGAGGAGGGTAGGGGCACAACACACTCTTCCCATTTTCTTTCTTCTTTCTTTTCAAAATGGAAAAATGCTAGAATTGTTCATCTTTTCCAAACGGATCCTCAACAGTTCCAGACCGCTCACTCAGGCGCTCCTTAGGGACAAGGATCAAGTCCCAGCATTCCTTGGTTCCCAGGACGGAGCTTGTCACCAGCCCCTCCCGAAAGTGTGGGTTCAGTGAAAGATCACCAGCACCCTGCTCTGCCTCATTTCTGCCCCTGGGCCTCCTTCCAGCCTTCCAAAACCATGAGCCAGTCAACAACGAAAAATTTTTTTCCTCTATCCACTTTTTTTTTTCTCTATCCTTAAAATGTTTCATAATTGACAAGAAAAATTCAGCAGCAACACTACACACATGACTGAAACTGAAAACACTGGCAGCTAAAATAATTCCTTCCCCGTTTTGGTCACTAGCATCCCGCAGCAGGGAATACCAGAGGTCTTTTCTGTGAAGTCAAACAGCGCTCCTTTTAAATATGCCCTTCTTTTTGGTTTTATCAAGGAAGGGATCCAATCAGGGAAGGAAGAAAAAGTAACCATTCAAAATCTTTTTATTTTTTTGAGAGCACAACCATTTGGAAATCATTTCCACACCATAATCTCCTGGGGAAGGTTGATTCCACTCCATGAGAACATGGGCATCGTTTGGCAGCATAAGGAGGCCAAGGGAGACACGAGTGCTCAGGATGAGAAGGTACGTCAGGAAACTATACAGATCTCAGGGGACTTGGGCCTTGATTTTCTCATCTGTAAAACGGAGCTGCGGCAACCTACCTAGAGGGTAGCTGTAGAGTCAATCTTCTAGAAAAATGCCCAACATACAACATGGCCCATAAGCAATGCTCTCTCTAAAAAGACTACGTTCTCCCTTCCCTTCTTCTCTGTGCTCCACTTTTCCCAGCCATCATATAGGAGGGGTTGAGGGGCTGGAATTCTCTGGGCTTCCTCCCAGCTCATTGATCACACCACTCCATTTCCATGTTCTTGGTGGGCTTTCCTGGCAAAGCTATCAGGACCTGAGCTGGCTCCATGCCTGGCCACAGGGTGCCAGCACCATCTGTCTGGTGAGGCTTTCTCTACTCTGTGGATTTCCTTACCTGGAAAAGGATCTCACAGTATACATACCAATAAAATCACACAGGAACCTGCATTTAACAAATCATGACTGAAATGAATGAAACTGAATAAAATCCAGGCTCTCCCTGAAAATCACACTGTGAGCTGACCTGGGAAGTGATGGGCTTAGACTGGAGCTAGGAGGATAAAGTGAGAGAGTTTTGAAAAGTAAGGGAGTTTCCTTGTTCCAGGAAGCTGGTCTCCAGTTGATTTCGGAGAACCTTTCTTCCATCACTTTCTCCCTGCAAACAGAGTGACAAAGTAATGTCGTGTACTCAGAAGTTTATTAGTTGGGGGCTGCGGAGGCAAAGGAAAGTACAAAGAAGTTTAAAGTGCAAAGGCCTTAAGAAGCTCTTATGGGGCTTCCCTGGTGGTCCAGTGGATGGGAATCCACCTACCAATGATCCAGGAAGACTCTACATGCCACAGGGCAACTAAGCCACAACTACTGAGCCCGAGCTCTTGAGCCCATGCTCCACAATAAAAGAAGCCACCGCAGTGAGAAGCCCACACACCCCAACTAGAGAGCAGCCCCTGCTCGCCACAATGAGAGAAAGCCCAAATGCAGCAATGAGGACCCAGCACAGCCAAAAATAAGTAAATTAATTAATTAAAATTTAAAAAAGAAAAGAAGAAGCTCTTATGGCAGAAACAATACAAGTGTCAGTCAACAGATGAATGGATAAACAAAATATAGTGTATCCATACACAGATTATTCAGTCATAGAAAGGAAGCAGTGATATATTCTACAACAAGGGACAACCTTGAAAACATTTTGTTCAATGAAAGCCAGACACAATAGGTCCTACATTCCTAACAGGTCAGTATATAACAAGCACAGCCTGAAGGGAGAAAAGTCAGTTCCCAAAGGAAAATGGCATTTCCTCAACTTTCCAGTTAAGAAGGCACAGAAGTGAGGCTGAAGGCCGAAGCCTGCATCTGGGTTATCTGGCCCAGCCCAAAGGGGAGGAGCTACTGGGAAAAGCAAAACATCTGTGCAAAATAGCAAAACAAGGCCCTCTGACCCAAAGGAAAATCTGAAATAGCATGTGCCCGAAATCACCGGCATCAGGAAACGAGAACCATATGCTTCCCACAACCACCATGATCCTGAACGAGCTACTCAGCCTCTCCAAGCCCATCCATGAAATGGGTTCATGATGCGGTCAGGGCAACTCCATGGCCCACGTTAAAATCTCAGCCAAAAAGCCTTGAAAACAGGCTTGGCCTGCCCCACCCGCCTATCCCTTCCTCCTGAGAGAGGCGCTTCCCCACCAACCAGCCCATCTGGGATGCAGTTCTCAAGAAGGGGATTCCAGGTTACTCCAGAAAGCTCCCTCTGGTAGGTCATCCCATCCTACTCCCCTTCCCTCGTCCTATCCAATCTCCACTTTTCAGCCCATCCTTCAAAGTTCAGCACGAATGACACCTCCTTCAGAAAGCCTCCTGTATTCACACCTGCCAGAAGGGATTTCTCCAGAACCCCCACTGCCCTCTGCTTCCTCATTTCCACAGCACTTATTCCTCCTGGTATTTCTCAGCAGGAGCACTCTTAGCCATTTACGGCAGGGCAATTCTTCACGCCTGCTGTGAATCTGGCCTGCCTGCAGGATATTTGGCATCCCCAGCTTCTGCCTACCAGAAGTCAGGAGTGCTCAGCTTCATTTTGACAACCAAAAGTCACCCCCACACTTCTCCAAATGCTCACCAGGAAGATGGAAACACCTCTGATGAGAACTACTGCATAGTTATTAGTGAATATACTTGTCTAACAGCCCACTAACAACCTGGAAACAAACACAAGCCCAAGTCAATCAGCATCACCACCGTGACACCTCAAGCTGTTTTAGCAAACTTTTCTGGGCTCCTCAAGAAGCCTAGGGCAGCCTTGCAAAGGCCTCTGTTCTAGAACAGGTGGTAAAGTGCACCGGCTTTAGGACCACAACCTGGGTTGGCTGTGTGACCGTGAGCAAGTTACTTAGCTTCCCTGAGCCTTTCTATAAAATGGGCTAACTCCTAGCAAACTGCAGGATTGTTTTTAGCCTCAGTTTCCTCATCTCTATACAATGGAGATAAAAATCCCCACCCTACAAGATTTTGGTAGGCAATAAATGGGATAATGCCTGCAACACACAGTATAGTATTTAACACATGCTCTCAGTCAATCAGTCATATCTGACTCTTTGTGACCCCATGGACTGTAGCCCATGGAATTTTCCAGGCAAGAATACTGGAGCGGGTTGCCATTTCCTCCTCCAGGGGATCCTCCCAACCCAGGGATCGAACCTGCTTTGGCAGGCAGATTCTTTACTACTGAGCCATCTGGGAAGCCCATCTAACACACAGTAAGAACTCCATAAATGCTGGTTATGAACACTAT
Organism: Bubalus kerabau; assembly: GCF_029407905.1. Lineage (NCBI taxonomy): Eukaryota > Metazoa > Chordata > Mammalia > Artiodactyla > Bovidae > Bubalus > Bubalus kerabau. Next base: position 57,980,157 of record NC_073639.1, on the reverse strand, counting down.
TATTATTATCCAAGTTAGGGGCCCATCAAATGATGGGCTTTACTTTTTATCACAAAAACAGGCTGTGCGCTCTCCCTACAAAAGGCTGCTCTCTATACAGGAAGGGTTTAGGACCCTCGGTCCGGAAAGAAGTTCTAGGACCCATCAGGAAGCATGCACAGTTTGTTCCTAAGTTGAATGTTTTTGTGAGGCGCTTTGGCGGGGTGGGGTGCGGGGTAGGGGGTAACTCCCGCAAAGCCCTCCCCGTGGTGCTGCCCCTGCCTCCCCCTAGGAACAAGGGACTCTATGGGGACACAGCTATCTACTTCTCTCTCCCCTGGAGGCAGAGCCACCTGAGGTGGGTGGTAAATAACAGCAAAGCTCTATTTAGCTCTAGATAGAAACAGAAGTTTCTATCTCTAGGGCTGTGGGAACTTCCAGATTGAGGAAGGTAAAAGTTGCCCCTAAGGAGGAGGGCACTGCACGACCCACCCCGGGCCAGCGTGCCCCTCTTACTGCGGGCACCGAGATCCCCGGCCCCGCAAGCATCATCCCTCTGCCCCAACCTTACCAAGGAGATAGGAGGGGCTTCGGCGCCACCTCTTCAGCACCAAGTGAGAGCAGCAGGGCCGCTGGCAGAACTGTGAAAACACTCCGCTTCCCAAACTGGGCAGTGCAGGGGGTGGGGAAGCCAGAAAAAGCGCAAGGCTGGAACCGGGCGCGGGGGGGCGGGGGGCGGGCACGGCGGGCAGCCCAGGCACCTAGACCAAAGCTGAGCGGGGACCGGGCCCAGCATCCCCGCGTCCCCAAGAGTCAGGTGGAGGGTACCGGCGAAGGCACCTCCCCGCGTTCACAGAATGCAGCGGCCCCGAGGTGAATTTAGGTCAAAAAAAGACCAAGCTTGTGAGGTTCCGGCTGAGAGAAGGGGGCGGGGGCAGAGAGGGCCAAGAGAGGAGAGGCTGAGGGCCCCCCGGTCCCACAGCAACCGGTCCAGGGTCCCGCCGCCAGATGTCCAACCCACCACGGCGCCGGTGTGCACCCGCCCCCCCCCCACTCCCCACCCCGAGACAGGAGAGGAGCGGGGATGGGCCGCTCAAAGTCTGTCAGCCCTCTCCGCCTGCACGCCCCGGCTTTCGCCACCTGTCAAACGCGAGGGGGTGGGCCTAGGCCGCCTCCGAAATCCTTAACTGCCCCGACCGCCGGTGACAACGGTTCCAAACTCCGGGACCGCCCCTGCCACCCTGGGCCGGGCGCGGCCCAGCCGAGGCGGCCACCCCCAGGCCCCCTGCGCCCCGAAGACGAGGGGGAAGGGGCGCCAGGGGCCGCGTCCCCACGTGGCGGGGCGTGGGGCGGCGCACGTGGGGTCCTCTGGGCTTCGGGAACCCGGGGTCGGCCTCAGGGCTTTGTCTGCAATACGGGCCGTAGTCCCGCACCCTGAGAGGGCGAGGGCGCCCGCCGGGGCTGCGGCGGCCGCGTCCCCCGCCCGCGGCCCAGCTCCCGCCGGCTCACCTGGGCTCCGCGCTGCCGCCGCCGCCGCCTCCCGCGCTCTGCGTCCCCGGCTCGGCTCCGCTCGGCTCGGCTCGGCGCGGACGCGCGCTCCTCTCCGCGGCCCTGACGGGCGCGCGGGGGGCAGGGAGGGAGGAGCCGGCGGGTCCCGGCTCGGGCGCGACGCGGCCGCGGGCTGCGCGGAGATTGGCTGCGGCCTCTGGAAACCCCGGCGCGGAGCCACCCGCGCCTGCCGCGCGCCCCCGAGGGCTCGGCCGCGCGCCGAGGAGGGGAAGGAGGCGGGAGCCTGAGGAGACGAAAGTAGCGGCGCGGCTGAGGGCAAGGAGAAGATAGGGGAGGAGGCGGAGGAGAGGGAAGTGAGGCAGGGCCTGGAGCGGGGTCGGGACAGGTTGCGGACCCGCGAGGAGGGCAGAGACCTGCCGGGGCGCGGGAGCGCGGGAGACAGGACTGCAACTTTGCCTCCGCCCGCCGTGTCACCTGCCCGGCTTCTCCCCGCCGCGACCGCGGCACTTCGCGCAGGCCGGACGTGCCGGCTGAGCTCGCTTCATTTAGTCAAACGCTGGGACTGCGGGGCGGCGGCTGAGCCACGGAAACTTCCCCAAGCCTGCGAGTCACCCGCGGCCCCGCCTCGAGGCTCGGCTCAGGTCCCCGGCTGCTATCCCTGCCCCAGGCGCCCGGCGGTGGATGTGGCCTGGATTTCGGGTCACCACTCGTTCGGGGGACACCCTTCCCTCCCCGCCTCCCCAGAGACCGCTGCTCGGGGCCCGCCCTAAAGGCTGGGGACTGTGTTCGTTTCCCACCGCCACTCCACCTGGATGTACCGAACTACAGGAAACCCAATGAAGTTCTGGCTTTCCCAAAGACTACTTGAGATGCTTTTCGTGACAGACATCATATTCTTCCCAAACATATTCTTTGGCGCCTGACTTCGCTGGAACCCTTGGAGAGTGTTTAGTCTCCCAGCTGGGTGACAGCGCTCCGGGGAGGGGCTTAAGACCTCACAAGGGCTGCCTGACGCCGCCTGTCCTTGGATGGTTGCAAAACTCAGTCCTGAGTCAAGGTCCAAATTAAAGGTTCGATGTCCCTTTCAGTTTAGTTCCTCTGGCATTTTCACGCAGCAGAAGCGCTCACAAGCAATTCAGAGCGTTCCACTAAGATGACCGCCCATTCTGGTGTTATTCAACATGCCAGCGTTCGTTGGTAAGAATAAAAACCTGGGAACAACTGTCCTAAATGTTTTCGGGAGAATGGATCAATGAAACGTTTTATAGCCACTTGATGGGATATGATGCAATAGTTCAACTCAATGCCTCATATCTATTTGTACAGACGGGGGAGAACTCAAAACAAAATGCTGAGTAAAAAAGCAGGTTGCAGAACACAGTCTTTGTTGTTCACAGACACATTCCCTACATACAAGTGGTTTTTTCATTGTTTTATTTTTTCATACAAGTGTTTTAAAAGGCAAAGGGAAGGGGACATATGTATACCCGTGGCCGATTCATGTTGAAATATGGCAAAAACCCTCACAATTTTGCAAAGTAATTATCCTCCAATTAAAATAAATTAAATAAATGAATAAAAGCAAAAAAAAAAAGGCAAAGGGGATGCATGCAAATGACAGTTTGCCACTAAGATAAGGAGACACGGATAGAGAAGAGACATGGGAAGCATAAGGAATGTTGTAAAGTGTCATGTGAAAGTGAAAGTCACTCAGTCCTGTCTGACTTTGCCACCCAGGCCAGAATACTGGAGTGGGTAGCTGTTCCCTTCTCCAGGGGATCTTTCCAACCCAGGGTTCCAACCCAAGTCTTCCGCATTGCAGGCAGATTCTTTACCAGCTGAGTCACCAGGGAAGCCCAAGAATACTGGAATGGGTAGCCTATCACTTTTCCAGGGGATCTTCCCAACCCAAGGATCAAACCCAGGTCTCCTGCATTGCAGGTGGATTCTTTACCAGCTGAGCTACCAGGGAAGCCCTTGTAAGGTGTCATGCCTTTTACTTATAAATGAATTTGAAGCATATGGCAAAATTAATCAACAGTCAATTCTGAATGGCAGATGCATGGTTCTGTATTTTTCTATATTTTTCTATTGTCTGAAAAAAATATATTTTGGGGAGTTGATGGGGAGCATTTTGAACATGTCTGACTCTATGGCAGGAGTCGGCAAACTTTTTCTGTAAAGGACCATGTGGTAAATATTTTAGGCTTTGCAGGCTCTATGGTCTCTTTTGTAACTACTCAACTCTAACATTCTGGCAGCCATAGACAAAAGTAAGTGAATGGGCATGGCTGTGTTTGAATAAAACTTTATTTACGAACACTGAAAGTTGAATTTCATTTAATTCTCAATGTCACAAAATATTATTGCTTTGATTTTTCTTCAACTATTTAAAAATGTATAAACCATTGTTAGCTAGAGGGACATATAAAAATAGGTGGCATGGCAGATTCAGCCCCTGGGCAATAGTCTAGCAACTCCTGCTTTGAAGAAACCAAAATAAATATTGATCTTTCCCTGTTGCTTGTTAAAATATGCAATTCTATGTTTACATTGTGTTACTCAAGTGTCTGTATTTTAGTAGAACACCGGAGCTAATACAGGCAAACACAGATATCTCTGTGTGTGTGGTAGTCGCTCAGTCGTGTCTGATTCTTTGCAACCCCAAGGTTGCAACTCAACTCAATGAAACCCCATTGACTGTAGCCCATGGAAATTCTCCAGGCAAGAATGCTGGAGTGGGTTGCCATGCCCTCCTCCAGGGGATCTTCCCAACCCAGGCATCGAACCCAGCTCTCCCACATTGCAGGTAGATTCTTTACTGTTGAGCCACAAGGCACAGCTATGTAAAGTAAGAAGCTAGTTATGTGAGAAACGTATGTCCATTCAAATCTAAATTCAAACCAAAGACCCACTTCTGTCTGGAAGAATTTCCTAAAATGCTGTGACCGAGGCCCTCCTTGACTTCTCCCCTTTCTTAGCTCCAACAACAAGGACTGGCCCACTTACTTGATGCTCAGCAACTGTATCTTCTTTTTCTTTTATATATTTATTTAGTTATTTGGCTGCACCAGGTCTGATTTGCAGCACTTGGGATCTTTAGTTGTGGCATGTGAGATCTAGTTCCCTGACCAGACATTGAACTCAGGCCCCCTGCATTGGGAGCACAGAATCTTAGCCACTGAACCACCAGGGAATTTCCCACTGTGTCTTCTTTAGTCTTTACTTTTCACTCCTGCCTTCTGACTTGCCAATAGAGCTATATATTCCTGGAGTACAGGTAAATACCACAATGAAACATTTGCTTACTGGGAACATTGTGGTTGAAAGCAGTGACTTTGGAGTCAGTCAGACCTGACTGAAATCACAGCTTCGCTAGTTACCAGCTCTCTGATGCGAAGAACTGACTTATTTGAAAAGACCCTGATGCTGGGAAAGATTGAAGGCCAGAGGAGAAGGGGACAACAGAGGATGAGATGGTTGGATGGCATCACCGACTCAATGGACATGAGTTTGAGTAAACTCCGGGAGTTGGTGATGGACAGGGAGGCCTGGTGTGCTGCAGTCCAAGGGGTCACAAAGAGTCAGACACGACTGAGTGACTAAACTGAACTGAGCCTTGCATGAATGACTTTGGGTTCATCAGCTGTCAAATGGGGATAATAAACCTAACTCAGAGGCTTGGCTTGAGGTTTAGATACAGTATTGTGTGTAGGGTCCATTGATGGATAAATGGATAAAGAAGATGTATAATATTTAAACCTAATAGAATATTACTTAACCATAAAATGAATGAAATCTTGCCATTTGCAACAACATAGCTGGAAGATACTAGGAGGGTATTATGTTAAGCGAAATAAGTCAGAAGGTGAAAGACACTGTATGATTTCACTCATATGGAATCTAAAAAAGAGGAAAACAAATAAAACAAATCAAAACTCATAGACACAGAGACACATTGGTGGTTACCCAAGGGGAAGAGGGTTGGGGATGGGCGAAACGAGTAAAAGGAATCACATGTATGCTGATGACTAGACTTTTGGTGATGATTACTGTGGAACGCACACAGACGTCAAATCATAATGTTGTACACCTGAAAGATTATGTTACATAACTATTTTACCTCCAAAATAAAAGATAATAACTCAGTGCCTGGCACTAAAGTGCTCAAACATACTATTAGTATACTTAGCACAGAGCTAAAAACCCCATCAATTAGGTGCAATGCTTATTAAAGTGAATCAGAACAGAGCTGAGCAAACACAATTGCCTTTCACTAACATTCAGCTGCTGTTATGATAGGAGTCATCCCACTCAAGGGAACTGTTTTCTTCTTAAAAGATATGAAATTAAGAATTGGCTTTGCTTTTTGAGTTTTCTTCTCCAAGAACACCAGAGAAACCTATTCTAGGCAAACAGCTCTTGTTGTCTTGACAACACAGATTGCCAAGAAAATAAGTAAACAAAGCATCTGAATCTTATTTTTAAGAAAACTTGGACAGTACAAGGGAGGGGATGAAAAGCAAGACTTTAAAATTATCTCGCCCACTAGGAAGGCATCAAACTCCTGCCAAGACTTTGTCTTTTCCTTTCTGTTCTGTGTTCTACTCACATTGTCCACTGGAATGTTCCACCTCCCAAACCTTGAACATCCAGATAGAGACAGCAGAATTAATCGCACCAATGTACCTTATTTGATGAATTCTCTCCCATTCAATAAGACAGTAGAAAATGCTGGGATTAACAAAAAAAATAAAAGACACTGGTGGGGGGTGTAGGGGGGACCTTCCCTGGTGATCCAGTGGTTAAAACACCAGGCTTCCAATGCAGAAAGCATAGGTTTGATCCCTGGTGGGGGAATTAAGATCCTACATCCCACATGCATGACAGAAAAACAGAGAGAAAGGAAGGAAGGAAGAGGACCCCAAGAAGTTTCTTGGTTTTCTTCAACAGGCAGTGAGATTAATATGTGTGTTAGTCCCAAACATAAGCAACAGTATAAAAGGGGAAGTCATCAGCAGGAGCATAGATGAAGTTCATTTGCCTTCTATGTATTTTGAGAAAGAAGATAATTAGCCTGGCCATCCAAAAATAACAAAACATAAAACACTCTGAACAAGTAGTAGTATTCAAGGTACCCAGATGAGCACAGGGCCCCCCAGGTGGCACTAGTGGTAAAGAACCTAACTGCCAATGCAGGAGACTTAAGAGATGCAGGTTTGATCCCTGGATCGGGAAGATCCCCTGGAGGAGGGCATGGCAACTCACTCCAGTATTCTTGCCTGGAAAATCCCATGGACAAAGGAGCCTGGCCAGCTGCAGTCGAGTGGATCGCAAAGAGTCGGATACAACTGAGGCGACTTAGCATGCACACACACAGATGAGCACAAAGGCAGCCTGATGAGAAGGAATGAGAACCTTATCACACCTGCACTGAATCCTGACTGGCCTTCCCTAGTGTGGGGGCTGAGTCAGGTCAAGTCTCTGGGTCTGTTTCCTCACCTGTAAAATGGTATTTGGCTCACAGGCATTAGAAATGCTATGTATGAAAGTACTTAGTTCAGCATCTGGCCTGTACTGGGTACTAGATAAATGACAACTGATTTGATCAATGATGTATTCAACAGACAGAATGTTCTCCCAAACAGTAAAGTACTTTTCAAAAGGCTGGGGCAAACAGCTGTAGGGTAACACAATAGCAACCTATTAGCTGTTATGGGTTTGGGTGGTGAGTGACTTAACCTCTTCATGCCTCAGTTTCCACATCTGTTAAATGGGATTATTATTATTGCCTACCTCTTAGGACAGTTGTGAATAATGTGTTCTTAGTCAGTGAAAATAACAACACTCTGTAAGCATCAAACTGTGTACTCACCTGCCCCAGGACTGAAAACACAGTAGCAAACCTTCGGGGGAGAGTTCCCACCGTGCCACGCCCCTGGCATAGGTCATGACCCCACTCCTCTTTCCCTTTGAGGATCTATCCTCAGGTCTCTGGTAGAGACCAAATGCCCATTGGCTATTTACTTTTAGTTTTCTCCTCTTTAAACATCTTCTTCCTTTAACCAAACCATTGATTCTTTTTCTTTTATATTGGACAATAGCCAATTAACAGCATTGTGATAGTTTCAGGTGGGCAGTGCAGGGACTCAGCCATACATATACATGTATCCATTCTCCCCCAAACTCCCCTCCCATCCAGGCTCCCACATAACAGTAAGCAGTGTTTCTTGCACTATACAGTAGGTCCTTGTTTGTTATCCATTTTAAAAACAGCAGTGTGTACACATCAATCCCGGAGAAGGCAATGGCACCCCACTCCAGTACTCTTGCCTGGAAAATCCCATGGATGGAGGAGCCTGGTAGGCTGCAGTCCATGGGGTCGCTAAGAGTTGGGCACGACTGAGCGACTTCACTTTCACTTTTCACTCTCATGCATTGGAGAAGGAAATGGCAACCCACTCCAGTGTTCTTACCCGGAGAATCCCAGGGACAGAGGAGCCTAGTGGGCTGCCGTCTATGGGGTCGCAGAGTCGGACACGACTGAAGCGACTTAACAGCAGCAGCACACATCAATCCCACACTCACTATCCCTTTTCCCCCTTCTTCCCCTGGGCAACCAGAAGTTCATTCTCTAAGACTGTGAGTCCGTTTCTGTTTTGTAAATAAGTTCATTTGCATCATTTCTTTTTAGATCTGCATATAAGGGATGTCATACAATATTTCTTCTCTGATTTACTTCACTCACCATGACAATCTCCAGGTCCATCCATGCAAATCACTGAGTCTTATACCTCTACATTAAACCTCTTGCAATTATACTGTTCTGATTCTTCATTCCCAAATGCTTCACCAGGAAAAAAAAAAAAAACTAATTAGCTGTAACCCAGACAGTTATGAGTTTGGGGGTCACTCTGGTGTTTCCAAATTTCCATTTAACCTACTATTCCTTCCTGAAGAAGCCGGGCTCCAGTCAGCCAATCTCAGTCACAGACGGCCGGGAGCCGCAGACTCTTTTTATTAGCTTTGGATGCAGGCCTGGCAGGGTGAACGTGCAGCTAGCTGAGAACAGGGTCAGGCAGGAGACTTCACAGGGGTGCCAACTGTGCAGTCAGACAGGGCTCTGTGTTTAGAAGGGCCCGCACCTGGTTTAATGCTCTGCTTAAAATATAGGCCTGGTATTTTTATCTTATTCAGGGCCTCACAGTTTACGTAGCTGGTCCTGGTCAGGTTTAATGATGTCTGGTTTTTGTCACCCCACCTCTTGGACTTTTGTACACTAAGGGCAGAAAGATCCCTTCTTAGATCGGAAGGAGCTTAAGTACAATGACCAAAAATGACATTGGATGAGAGAATACATGGGAAGAATAGAAACTGATAATCGTGGTTACTGCCTGGGAGGAAGAATTACATTTTATTACACAGCCTCTAACAATATTTAAGTTTTACTGTCTATATATATAACCTTTCAAATAATTTTAAGATTTTTAAACATCAACATACCAATTAGTGTCTCTATCCATACTATTTTATTTTCACAGCAGCTGTCTTTGGCCAGTGAACAATCGCACCCTCATGAGTGGGAGTTGTTTTATACTATTTCAAAGAGCTCCGGGGGTAAATTGTTTCCCATCCGAAGGTTTAAATTTAACAGAGAAAGAGCCAATGATAGAAGTTGCAAGATTTGGTTGGTTCCTTGTTGCTGTTCTGGATTTGAAACACAGGGATTTTTCTGTGAATTGCTGAAGACAAATTCACAAACAGAACAACAACTGGCTTCTGCTTAATTGCAGGGATAAGATATGTAAATTAGATGCTGTGCATATTTGAGTGATAGCATCCACACACCTCTGAGCTTCAGGCCCTTTCTCAACTTATAATCACCTTATTCAGGAGAAATTCCTTATCTCACCCCTCATTTACTTAGTTAAGTAAAGAAAAAACATACTCATGCAGAAGAGATGAGAAAGTCAACACCCAGAAAGTGACTGAAATATGCTTCTTGTCATGGGTCCAAAAACCCATAAAAAGACCTCTTCCATCTTAATCTCCAGTCAGGGATTGACATGTGCTTGCAGGCACACACAGGCCCACAACGAGCAGCAGTCCAGCAGAACAAAGCAGGGCAGCTTTGAAGAAAAACTCAAGCCTCTGAAAAACTGGCCTCAACCCCCTTGAGAGATCTACCAATACTCACAAGAGCTCTTGTCTGAGCACAGATGCAAGATGAATTTTACACAGTGGTGGAGCTTGTGCACGATTTCTAATAAGATATTGGCAGTTTTGCCCGGAGAGAATATAATCTTTAACACTTGCACTAATTTAGCAATAAACCAGGCATTTATTAAGAAAAAGTCAGTATCCTTTCTATCTTTTCAAAAGAAAGAAGAGGGAAAACAAATGTGTTTATTTTAGCAACAAAATAAGACAAGACTAATCAGAATGCAGTTTACTGGTAAGACAAACATCATATACATCATTTATGTGGAGGGAGGGAGTATGAACAAGTCCAAAATCTTATACTTTTGCACAGGCATCCAGCGGGGGTGTTCTCACTAGAGAAGATTTATCAAGGGCACCCCGTGAAAGGGCAGGTCCTGATGCAGCTGCCGGAAGAGCATCGCACACCGATTCCTCTCCTGAGTCTTCCCCAGGGTGTGGTAGAGTCTGGCCTGGAAGTAAACGACGTCTCTGATTTGCTCTTTGCAGTCGACCTTTGCAAAATAGTTCTTGGCTTCGTTGAGGTTCTCAATGGCGGCCTCCAGAGCTGTTGGAAAATGGGGGAAATACCACACATTTTTAACTCAATGCTTCACATGTAGTTTTCAGACCTTCATATCTATTTTTATTGATTTAGCATGTACCAGAAACTTTTACATTCTACTCTTTGAGAAAGAGAAAAAAACAAAAAACAAATAAAAAACTAGGTCTTTAGTCCTGCTTTCCAACCTGGCACCTAGTTCTGCAGGGTTAAGATAACAATTCACTTGCCTTCAACCTTCATGCAAGCATGCAAGTGAAAGGACTTTAAATGGTGCATGAAATTTTCACATGTATTTGTGAACACTCAAAATTTTACAAGTGTTTTTAACAGTATTACCTAAAAATCTTTGTATGGTTTCCTACCTTCTGCTTTCTTCAGTGGCTCACAGGAAGCTGCTGATGCCACCTGGCACTTGGCCACCAAGAACATGGCCCGGCCTTTGTCCAGGACAGCCCCATCAGCCAAGATGGGCTCGATGGCCATATGGAGAAGACTTAAGGCCTGTTCTGGGATTCCAAGGATGAGCTGAAAAAGAAACATCATGGTGCTATACACGCCCGCACCCACTGCCCACTGCAGGAAGGGCTTCATTTCTGGCTCTGCTCTCCTGAATTGCAATGTCTGGCTTACTTTCTCCCTAACATGTACTATCTTTAGTGTGTACCACACTCTTAGAGAACAGAATGCGTGACCATCTGATTTCAGACTACAAGAGATAAAGGCGGGAATAGTTAATTATAGTATAGAAAGGTTTCTGTCTTTACAAAAATCTTTTACATTGATGATTCAAAAAGGCTGAAGTAGCTGTGTAAGGGAGGACTTCCCCGGTGGCCGGATTCCCTCATAGTTCAGTTGGTAAAGTATCTGCCTGCAATGCGAGAGGCCCTGGTTCAATTCCTGGATTAGGAAGATCCTCTGGAGAAGGGAAAGGCTACCCACTCCAGTATTCTTGGGCTTCCCTTGTGGCTCATGTGGTAAAGAATCCACCTGTAATGTGGGAGACCTGGGTTCGATCCCTGGACTGGGAAGATTTCCCTGGAGAAGGGAAAGGCTACCCACTCCAGTATTCTGGCCTGGAGAATTCCATGGGCTATATAGTCCATGGGGTTGCAAAGAGTCAGACACGATTGAGCAACTTTCACTTTCACTTTCCCTGGTGGCCAAGTGGGTAAGAATCCACTTGCCAATGCAGGAGACGCAGGTTTAATCCCTGGGTCGGGAAGATCCCCTGGAGAAGGAAACAGCAACTTACTCTAGTATTCTTGCCTGGGAAATTCTATGGACAGAGAAGCCTGGTGCGCTATAGTCCATGGGGCCACAAAAGAGTCTGACACGACTTAGTGACTAAGCAACAATAAGGTGTGGATCCTACCAGGCTGATATACCCAGGAAGAAACAGTCCCTTCTCTCATGGTCTTTACAGTCTACAGGGGGAGATGGAAAACAAATGCAAAATGCAATTTAACTTCTAAAACATTTCACTGAACACATGACTTCCTTATTTCCTTATCTGTTCTCTTGTTAAATCGAGCACAGCTCTGGGCTGGCTAAGTCATTAATACCATGCAATATCCTCAGTGAAGAGGCGCATCCTCCTTTGTAAACACACAGCTCTGTAAAGCCAGTGCCACTGGGAGGTGTCAGCTTGTCACCAAGTTCACAACTCCAGACTTCCATGGAAGGCTTGCACAGTGAGACTCCATATCCAGATTTCAATATCGAGAAGCAAAAAAGCTCACTAGCATCCTTTTCAAAACCAAAGAGTAGTAACAGACTCACCAGTTCTCGAGTACTAACATGTGCTATATAAACAGCAATTGGTTTACCTGGGCAAAAGCCAAGTTCAGCACCGTTTCAGAGGCCAAGTGCTGCAACCGGTACTCCTTGGAGAGAGCCAGGGCCTGCAGGAGCACGGGCAGTGCGATGGTCGGGGAGGAAGACCGCCAGTACAGCTCCGCCACAGACAGCAGGACGCTGCCCACAAAGAGGAAGGCACGTGTGAGGAAAACCAGCATGAAGCACCTCCGAGGGCAGACGCACAAAAGCCCTCCCTTACCTGATCACCATCTCCGTGTTCCTGGTTCTCTGACAATGAATCAACAATTTCTGTAGAAGCTTGTGTGCCTCTGACATTTGGTTCTGAGCCTGTAGGACAATTGCTTTTCTGATACAGAAAGAAAATAGACATGAATGGTTATGTCACTGTTTTGCGAGGGGTGTAAGTAGAGTCAGCTTCAGGGTTAGAATTGCTGTTTCCTTGATTAGCATGTAAACCTCCCAAGGGGAGTAATTGCATCTGATATAATTTGTGTTAAACGAGAAAAAAAAAGTGTCTGTCTCTGTGAGCACATATATGAACACACGCACACATATACATGCACACAAGAAAAAAAATCTGGAATTAGAGATAGCATATTAGTGCTTATCTCTGAATAACTTTCTCCATTTTGCTTATTTGGATTTTCTAACGGCCTATAATAAATAGGTAATAAACAGAAAAAAAATTTTTTTTTCCTAGGCCAAAGTTAATAAATTAATTCACGGACAAAACTAATAAGAATAAAGCCATTTGAGAATTATTTCATTCTAGGGTTGAGAAGTTTTCAAAATTTCTTACCTATATACACCCTCTATGCTATTAAGAGCTGTGATTCCTGTAACGAGCGAATCAGCTAAATGATATTTGCCATCATTCATTGCTCTGTCAAACTGTATTTTTTGATCACACAGCATCCATAACTAATGAGAAAAAAAACAAGTAAAAACAGAATGACAGATGTTCACCTCATTATTCAATAGAAACAAAAGTATTTTGGCTTGCTTAGTAAATATCCTTGCAATTCACACACATCTTTTTTTAGACTTAAAAAAAATTTTTTTAATATGTCAAGTATTTAAAGAAAAAGCACTAAATAAAATAAACACATGTGTAGCAACCATCAACTTTGTCAAATCACAACATTTTGCTTTATGTGCTTGAGAAACTGTTACATGTTGAGGTCCTTTGAAAATTCCATTCTCCTCTCTGTTTTCAAAGGAAACATTTGATTTGTTATCATTCCCATTCATGTTGTTATACTTTTACAAAATATTTACTCATCCTGAAACAATATATAGTATAATCTTACATTTTTTTAACTTTGTATAAATAAACAGAATCATACTGTATGCATTCTTTGACAACTTACTTTTGAGCTCAACATTATTTGGGCTGGGGGGTGCTTATGCATGTTAACACAAGTAGTTCTAATTAATTTCTTTTCACTGGTGAATAGTTTTCAGTTGTATGAAAATGTGACAACTTATCTGTTCTCGTGTTGATGGTAGTTCCAATTTCTCACTTTTCTGAACAGTGCTGCAGCAGACACTCTCCTACATCACCTGGGTGCAATACTTATCCTGGGTACACAGCAAGCAGCAGAAAGGCTGGGCTGTAGGATATACACACCTTCTCCTTAACACAGCGGCCATTTGTTCTTCAAATGGGTCACACCAGTTTACACTCCCCACTGGCAGTGTATAATATCTTATTGCTTCACACACTCACCAACAATCAGTGGTGTCAGATCTTTTACTTCTGGCTGATCTGATGGGTATGAATATCTCACTGTTTTTTCATTTGTATTTCCCTTGATCAATAGCCAGGTTGAGTACCTTTTCATCTATTTATCAGCCCTATATAGATGTATTTTGTAGAATGTGCGTCAAATTGTCTTTTTCTTTACTGTGCACCTTCTTTAAAAGTGAGTGTTACCACAGAACCACGCTTAATTCTTTTTCCCCACAGCATCCTTGGGTGCTAAGCTTCTATTTAGTTTGCTCACCGCCTTTCTGTCTGGGTACTTTGAATTTAGCTCACAGTCTGCTGAATGCAGCAATGAGATCCCAGCACAGCTTATAAGCAGATGGGCATCCACACCGTATCTACTGAGGTGGGGCCAACAACCCACGTGAATGGCAGCCTTCCTCTAGGGACCAACAGTAGGAGATCCTCAGGCCATGGTCTTTTATGATTTCAAATTCCCTAATCGTCTGAAGGCTAAACTGGATAAGGGGAGGAAGAGAAAGATGACCTTCGTAATAGATTTTATTGGCTCCATCAGAGATGGAAATCTGTGCAACAAGGAACAGAGAGCCTAGGACTTTTTATAAAGCTCATTCCCTCTGGATACAACATCTGCCCAAAAGGTTGGCAGCTGGAGCTGCAAAGTAAAAGACAGAGTAACAAAATGGAGACCTAACTCTTGATCGTTCAAAGGACAATTGATTAGAGATATAAGGGATATTCATTTAAAACCATGGAGACAGGAATGAAAAAATATCCTACTTTAATCTCTTTTCAGTTTATTTCTCAACCTTGAACACATCTTACAGAGTCTCCTATGCTGACCAGAAGTCACAGAAAGGAAGCAAGGGGTGACGCTCCAGTATTCTATTCCGACAATAATACACTACAAATGGTCTTTTCAAAAATAAATTGATGACACACAAAAGGCAGGTTACCTGGGCATGCTGACTATTAGGTGGGAATCTCTCCTTCAAGTGCTTTAACACTTCTGAAGCGGCGGCGAAACAGCCCTGAAAGAGAAAGCCGCGGTTTGTTTAGCACACCTGTGCTGATGCCCTGCCTGCTGCCCCACCCACAGGATGCTGCTGCGACTCACCTGTTCTTGTGCAGCAACCTGGATGCCCCTAGGCAGAGACTGGCAAATATCAAAGGGCCTTTTTTTTTTAGGCTCTAACGTATTTCACGTATACTTAAAATCATTTTTTTAAATTACACGTGTAACACATGTTCACTCTAGGAAAAAAACTTACAAAATACACATGAACAATGAGAAAAAACACAAATTACTTTTAATCTCACAGAAGATAATCATACTAATTTCTTGGCACATACCCTTCTGAACTTATATGCACATGAATATGAAACATGTAAATATTCCAAAAATAGGTATATGTACCATTTATACATTGCCTACAGTACTCTTTACCACACAGTAGGCACTCAATAAATATTTTTTCAATGAGTGAATCTTTCCAGTGTCAACAAGCCCAAATCTATACACCATAGTACTTTATTAGGTGAATAAATTATAGTCCATCAAAATAATCTCCTTGCTTGGAATATTTTGATTGCTTCCAATTTCTTCCATTTTAAAAATGCTAGAATGACTATCTTACTGCATATATCTTTTCATACTTGTCCAATTATTTCCTTAGGATAATACCTTAGAAGTAGAATTGCTGGGCTAAGTGGTAGGCACGTTTACGCTTTTTGACACATGTATTACTAAATTGGGCTTCCCTGGTGGCTCAGATGTTAAAGAATCTGTCTGCAATGCAGGAGACCTGGGTTCAATCCCTGGGTCAGGAAGATTCCCTGGAGACAAGAATGGTAACCCATTCTAGTATCCTTGCCTGGAAAATTCCATGGTCAGAGAAGCCTGGTGGGCTACAGTCCATGGGATCGCAAAGGAGTTGGACACAACTAAGCAACTAACACACACATACATTACTAAATTACCATATAGAAATGTACCAAATACTTTTCTTTTGTTTTTATTTGTCTTACATTTTGGCTGTGTGGTACGTGGGATCCCAGTTCCCTGCACAGGGGTCAGACTCGTGCCCCCTGCAGTAAAAGCACAGAGTCCTAATCACTGGACTGCCAGGGAAGTTCCCTCAGAAATATACCAAGTACTTTTACACTGGCATCCTGCACCTTTCTCCTCCCCTTATATTTAATTTTCTTTGCCTACTTGTTTGGTGAAACTGGTTATTTCACTGTATTAATTTTAATTTCTTTAATGACTAGATTGAAGTTTTTTTCATGTTTTATAATCATTTATGTTTTTTTCTGTGAATACATGTCCATGTCTTTTTCACATTCCTAAATTGCTGTTTATCTTATTAACCAAAAAGCTTTTTAATTTATCCCAATCCTTTGATTAAGTAATTTATCTTTAAAAAAAAATGTTTATTTATTTTGGTGTGCCAGGTCTTAGATGGGGCACGCAGGATCTTCCATCTTCACTGTGGCATATGGGACCTTTAGTTGCAGCATGTGGGATCTAGTTCCCTGACCAGGGATCAAACCTAGGCCCCCTGCATTGGGAGAACAAAGTCTTAGCCTCTGGACCACCAGGGAAGACCCTGATTAAGTAATGTATCTTCAGTCTATATAGAAGCTCACTTAAGACGGCAAGTGAACTTCTATTTGAAGTAGATGAAATGCAAAGTACAACTGAATTACAATAGAAGATCATTAATTTTTTTATTTTTGTGATTTTAACTGGCTAATATTGCCAGTTATTTTCATGACTACTCTATGGAGTTGGGCATGTGGATGGCTGTCAAACCTTCAGGCCAAGTAGAAAGAACAGTGCACAATTGGCAATACTCGTCCAAAACACTCCCATCGTGACCTGTCACTTCCTGAGGCCGGGAGAAGAACGTGACACAACCAATCAGAATTACGCAGAGAGAGCAAAGGGGGCCAGCTCTCTCAACACTTCCTCTGGGCTGTAGGAGGAAGCTTGCCAACAGCAGCTCAGACCCCATCACTTCTTTACAGGTTCACCCAAGCGCCAGGCACTGCCATATACCACAGGGCAGCACCCAGTTTATCTGGAGATCAATTTCAGGATACAACTTAAAGCACACACAAAGGAAATAAAAGAGCAAATAGAAACTCGTGATAAAACTGCCTTCTCCGCAGCTGGCCAAGCTTAATTTCACAGGTGTAAATCTAATCTGTGTAATTGAAAATGTAATAGTCATCAGCCCGGTGGGTTCATCTACATGGTCGATGTTCTAACATTAGAGAAGTCTTTCTAAGGCAGGTTGAAGAGCGGTGGGGAAAGGGACTGAATGGAAATAAAGCAGCCACTGTCTTCTAGCTGTGCAACTAGAGGCTTCCAATGGAACCAGGCGATGATGAGGGCTTTCACAGAAGCCCAGAGATGGAAGCGGGGGCGGGAGATGGAAAGATTAATACAGAGTCAAAGAGCAAGATTACTTTCCAGGTCTGCTGCTGCGGCGGCACGCCAGTCGTGTCCAACTCGGTGAGACCTCACGGACGGAGCCCACCAGGCCCTGCCATCCCTGGGATTCTCCAGGCAAGAACACTGGAGGGGGTTGCCATTTCAGGTCTAATCCCCAGTAAAAATCACAGAACAATTAACAACTGGCCTTGGAGAAAGTGTCAAGGCTAAAGAAGTGAGCCAAGACCAGATTTTTGTCAAGTAGTTCTCCATTTCAGCAGAAAAGAAATAATTTCTACCCTACACAACCCAAAAAGGACCAAAGGGAAGTTATTTCACTGTTTATTTTTACTTTTTTGGATGTGCCGCTTGGCTTGCAGGATCTTAGTTCCTCAACCAGGGATTGAACCTGGACACTCGGCAGTGAAATTGTGGACTCCTAAACACTGGACAGCCAAAGAATTCCCTATTTCACTGTTTAAGGCTCGGGTCAGTGAGAAAGGGGCTTCCGAAGTGGCTAGTGGTAAAGAATCCATCCACCTGCCAAAGCGGGAGATGCATGTTCGATCCCTGGGTTGGGAAGATTTCTTGAAGAAGGAAATGGCAACTCACTCCAGCATTCTTCCCTGGAAAATCTTATGGACAGAGAAGCCTGGTGGGCTACAGTCCATGGGGTCGCAAAGAGGCAGACATGACTGAGCAACTAAATAACAACAACAGTGGGGAGAATACTATGAGAAAGAGTCACCAGGGGACACTTTAAATGGGTGGATTGTGGGGCATGTGAATTACATCTCAATAAAACTGTTGGGGGAAAAAAGTTAACATGAAGCTTATACCAATACCTAACTGAATGTGCCCTGACTCATTTGTTACAAATGCTCCGCTTAACCAAGGCACCAGCAGAGGAAAAGAATCAACGTTAAAGAGGTTCCAGTGCCATTACAAGAAGGAGAAAGTGATTAATGCGCAGCATTCCTGGAGGAGAGCAAACGGCAAGAGCCGCTGGCCTGTTTTGATGTCAGGAAGCATGGGTGATGCTTCCCAGGTACAAGAAGAAAGCAGCTAACGGAGGTGCAGGCAGATGCCATCAGCCAAAGCCCATTCACGCCCTCTGTTTCCACAGCTAGTTAGAGAATTGTAAAATGCTAAAATATATCCAGTAGAGAGAAGTATTTACAGACTCTGAAAGGGGCGGAAACCACTCAAGGATCTTCAGGCTGAGGATTAAAGAATATTGAGTGCTATGATGCAACCTAGCAATCATTATTATACCACAAAGAGGTGGAGAAAATAATATGATCAAGGAAATGCACTTACAGCAAGGCAGCAGTTAGTGAGTTAGCTCTAGATAAGAGCGTTCCCCGACCTTTTCTCATGAAAGATGTTTTTGAGCAAAGGGAAAAGAAAGCCAAGAGCAACATGAGCAACCCTTGCATTAATCCCCTATAAAGAGATTTATGTAAAATTACTTGGGCTGTAAGTCAAGGTTATGCCCTACTCCCAATGTCTTTCTTTGGAATCAGTAAGCCTTGGGTTGAAGATCTGACACTGACATTCACTGGTCGTGGGGGTAGGACTTTGCTCCCGGGAACTCGGTTTCTCGTCTGTGAAATGGGATGATACCAAAGCTGACCTGATGGGGCTACTGTGAGGAAGCTGGATGATCACATATGGAAATCACTGAGCCCAGCACAGAACAAATGAACGACACACCTTAGCTGTTATCATTTTAGCTGTGTTCTTATTATGTTCTTCCCTTTCCCACAAATACACAGCTCTTCCACCCTAAATTTCAAAGGCTCCTTTTTATTCCATCTGTTACCTAGAAATAGCTGATCTCTTAGTCCCTTCCCTGATGCCAGAAGAGGTCCTCAGCTCCACAAACCTTGTAGACTCTGTACCCAGTCCATTTCTACTCATGGAATTTCACCCTTTCCGCCACCTCCATCCAACCAGAGCTGTCCAGTGCTTTTGTTGGAGAAGACTCTTGAGAGTCCCTTGGACTGCAAGGAGATACAACCAGTCCGTTCTGAAGGAGATCAGTCCTGGGTGTTCATTGGAAGGACTGATGCTAAAGCTGAAACTCCAATACTTTGGCTACCTCATGTGAAGAGTTGACTCATTGGAAAAGACCCTGATGCTGGGAGGGATTGGGGGCAGGAGGAGAAGGGGACAACAGAGGATGAGATGGCTGGATGGCATCACCGACTCGATGGACATGAGTGTGAGTGAACTCCGGGAGTTGGTGATGGACAGGGAGCCCTGGCGTGCTGCGATTCATGGGGTCGCAAAGAGTCGGACACAACTTAGCAACTGAACTGACTGAGAGGAAAGAAACGGCAGAGCCTGTACTGTTCCAGAAGCACGCTGGCCAGGTCACCTGCCTACCTGCTCCGCGTGCAGCTCAGCGAGGTGACAGAGCGCTACAGCGAATGACTCCGTGTTGTTCTGCTGCACGCCCGCGTTCACCGACTCCAGGCTGTTCATGCTCAGCAACATCTGGGCTTGCTGCAGGGCCATAGTGCTGGGAAGAGGACATAAAGGCATCCCCGTCAGTTGAGAGACCCAGGTGCCCCTCAGCTACACCCTACAGTTACCCCGAGAGGAAATGGGAGGAGGTGATGCCTCTCTGCAGGTTCTGGTTCCGTGAGAGCAGCTGTCTCCCCGTGCCAGACCTCCTGTCCTTGGGACAAGGAGAGCAGGAAAGCAATCTAGATGTGCAGCCTCAAAGGAAACACGTGGTGGGTATGACACAACGGGGAGCTCCAAGTTCCAGACCTCCCCCCACCCCATCTCTGCCTGTAATCTTCCCTGGGGCCACAGTATGTTAATTAGCTTTCACGGTAAATTCAGACCTGATGCCATCTTGGCACCGGCTGCTCTGACAGTGGAAGCAGTGGCCAGTGTCTGCATCTGTTTCACACCACACTGTGCCAAAAATTATTTCAAGTACAAAAACAAGACTGATACAATAGGCACTTCCTTTCATCACTGAATTCCTAGAAACAGCAGATTGTCTAGGTGAGAGGTGAGGTAGCAACAGGGCTCCAGGATTAAAAATCTGGTTCAGAATTTAATTCCAAGCTTGGACATGAATTTGAGCAGACTCTAGGAGAGAGTGGAGGACAGAGGAGCCTGGTGGGCTGCAGTCCACAGGGTCGTAAAGAGTCAGATATGACTTAGCAACTGAACAGCAACAAAGGAGGCTAAATGGAATTAAACACCAGGCCGGAGATGGTCCAGAGAACACACCCTGGTTAACAGGGAAGCAGCTTTCATTACATAACAGCTTTGGGGTTAAGAGGGTGCTCAACTTGAGTGACTGTGGCCCACGACATCTCAGAGCACAGGGGCATGGTGTTTGGAGTCCAAGGATCTCAGTTTGAGTGTGGAGGTCCATACTTGTTAACTTGTTAACTCAATTGTTATCTGGGGCAGATCAGATGTGTGAACCTTGTCCTATGTATCTGAGAATGGAGATCACCCCCCAAGTCACCTCCCAGAGCAGCTGGGAAGAATAAATAAAAACAGGCAGAGAAGGAGCTTCCCTGGTGATCTAGTGGTTAAGAGTCTGCCTTGCAAGGCAGGGGACACTGGTTCAATTCCTGGTCATGGAAGATCTCACATGCCTCAGGGCAACTAAGCCTGTGGACCACAACTACAGAGCATGAGTTCTAGAGTCCTTGAGCCACAACTACTGAAGCCCACCTGAGAACGAGAGCTGCACAACAGGAGAAGCCACTGCAATGAGAAGCCTGTGCACCGCAACTAGACAGTGGGCCTGCCTGCGGCAACTAGAGAAAGCCCGCACACAGCAACGAAGACCCAGTGAAGCCAAAAATAAATAATTACTTAATTAATTTTAAAAAGAAGTAGATTAAAAAAAAAAAATGGGCATAGGAAAAACCTTTGCAAAGTCTGTGTGCAAAGTAGAAAATATTTTAAAACTTTAAAGCACTTTCTTTAACCCCCTGCACAAACAACCTCCATCCATTTGGCCCTCAGAGCACCAGTCTGCTGGCTTCCGCTCATCTGTAAGAGGACTTGTGTCCTCGCAGCCCTGATGGCGGGCTTGAAGACGCACCTACGGCCATAGAGTCTCCAGATGGCTGTCTTCTGGGCAATGCTGATATCGATGAGCTCTGACAGACTGTGCTTCCAGTGCAGGAGGTCCGAGTCCTTTAGGGCATCCATAAGTTTGTTTGCCGTCTTCCCAGCAAAAGCTCTCTGCTGAACCAGGGACTGTATTCCTAGGGAGGCGAGGTACTAAGGAGACAGACAAATGCACAACTCAAGATCGAGATGACACGACAGAATTTGTTTTGCTCTTCAGAAAGCTGGGATATTTCAACATGTGCATAAAGACATCACTATTTATAAAGAAAGTACCTGCAGCCTGACCCTGACCCATATGAGAAATGTTCCTGAAAAACTAGAGGATGGAAGAGAAGCTAATGGTACAGTGAGAAGGACCAGCTCTGAAGCTAGATAGCTCTGGACTTAAATACTGCCTCTGTTGCTGACTGTGTGACCTAGGGCCAGTCACTCAGCTTCTTAGACAAGCCTATCTGTAAAATGGGCATCAAACCTATCATGCAGACTTATTTTAAGGATTAAAATGAAATAGTATATGTCAAACAGTGCTCGGTACATTATATAGTAGGAGATTAAGGAAACAATGCCTATTAGGAGCATAATTATCTCTTCATTAACTTCTGGTATAATTTTCAAGGATGAAAGCTCAACTAAAAACAAGTCCACTTAAATCCATAACAAAAATTGTGCTTACAAAGTCTATCATTTGTTTTTGTTTTTTTTTTGAGACAGAATAAGGTTCTTTGAGCAATAGTAATCTAGATTCTACAGTCATTACTACTTCATGTGTAGGACTTGTGCCCTTTCAATGCCCCTCAGTATCTGTCATTGGGGAATACAGGTTTACTGGTTCGTGGCTTTGTTTATTACTTAAAACAAGGATCAGTAAATTTGTTCCATAAAGGGCCAGAGAATAAATAATTTAGGGTTTGCAGGCCACATTTGGTCTATGCCACATATTCTTCTTTGTTTTTTTCCCCCAACTATTTAAAAATGTAAAACCCATCCTTAGCTTGAGGGCCATACAGGAGCAGGCAGTGAGCCAGGTTTGGCCCGTAGGCTATAGAGTTTGCCGGTCACTGGTTTAAAAATAAGTCTTTCTTAAACATTTTCCAAATAAAGACGTGGAAGTTTAGTGCTGATCAATACACTACACAAAGATCTCATCAAATTGATAAATGGAACTTTCAGGGATGTTATTAGGATAAGAGGAGGAGAGAGAAACCTATTCAAAGAACTTAGTGGTTTGATTAATAATTAAGGTCACATGAAACTACCAAGAATAAAACCACCCCAATTGTTTAAACAATCTCAGAGAAAGATGAGCCTTACTGGTAACCCAAAATGAACAGCTTTCTTCACAGAATGTTCCAGCAGAACATAGCTATCGGATCTCTTCTGTCCCAGCACGTAAAGCCAGCTCTGGCAAAAGAAGTCATCAAAATGTATCAAAACAATGATAATGGCTAATGCTCTACTGAAAGCATCAGCATGGTTGTAAGAACAAATTAACAAGGGACAAAATAAGCCCTCTAAAACACACTTTCACAAATTATGAACTGAAATGAAACCCATCCAACACATTAAAACCATCAGACTGAAATAAACAAGCCATTTATCTTCTTCACCTCTGAGAGCCATGAATGGCAAATGTTCCAGAAAAAAAAGACACGAGGCCCCTGGAAGGCTTGGAAGTGAGAAAGTAAAATTCTCAGGTGGTTGCCGAACTGGGCTTGTTTGATGATGTGCGTGGTGATGACGCTTTAACAGCACAAGCTCTTATCCAATTACCAGGTGCTGCAAACACATTTCCTTCATGCCAGTGTCTGGTGCAACAGTTTTGCGTGGCAAACTGCATTTAAATTTGTAGACAAGAAATGCCCCCAAACAAAATGGACGTCAAGAATTTAAAAAGATAAATACAGTTGGGTTGTCTTTCCTGAATCCCCCTGACCATCTAACTAGTTTCCCATCACCACTGAGGACCTTCCAACTGCAAAACAACCTAATTCATATGGGGCCTTTCAGAGGCCAACAACCCAACCCACGGGCAGAACTTCCAAGGCAGAAGGGTGGCCTCACCAAGCAATGCTGGAGACACACGTGATCGTTGGACTCCTGGGCAATCCTAATTGCCTCCTGCAGGGCAAGCTCTGCCTGTTGACTAACGACAGAATGAACATTAATAACTCATTAACAACCGCAAACATGTGCAAGCAACGGTAACAGGAAGTCATCTGTATGGTAATTCACCAGCGTGCAGGCCTCTGGGTTGGAAGTTGAAACCGTGGGCTTCCTCCTCAGAGACACCCCCATCCCCGTAGCAAAAGAAACTAACAACAGAGATACAGAACATGTCCCTTCTAAGGTGGAGTTCTACTAAAAGGGACCTGAAGTACTGGTTTTTCCCTATCTCAGCTCCTAAGATTTTTTTTTTTAGTTGTCTAATGCTAAGGGCTTCCTGGGTGGCTTAGCATTAAAAGAATCCTCCTGCCAATGCAGGAGATGCAAGAGACACAGGTTCAATCTGAGTTGGGAAGATCCAATGGAGAAGAAAATGGCAACCTGCTCCAGTATTCTTGCCTGGGAAATCCCATGGACAGAGGAGCCTGGGGTGCTACAGTCCATAGGGTTGCAAGAGTTGGACATAATTGAGTGACTAAGTGCGTGCGTGCGTGCACACACACACACACACACACACACACCCCCCCTGCTGAGAGGAGGGACAAGGAGAGGATGTAAGATTTTACTTCTCATCACCTTCCTTTCAGCATTATTTGAAAAATTTTGTGAACTATGGCATTTTATACTTCTATAATTTTTTTCAAAACTAGTTTTGAAAAGTATTTGGAAGATTTTCACTTCTGAGATTTCTTTTTTCTACTCATGTGGTTCCTCTCTATCTGGGGTGTCTCCCCCAGCCTTGCAACTTTTGTGAAAATTCAGTCAACTAACTATTCTTGGCCCCACTGAGCCTTCACTTCTGAAAAAGTCCATAGAAATGGTATCTGCTTGCAGTGCTTAATTAAATATTAATACTATTGTATATCACCCTCTATTTAATGTTAGTTTTATTTCTTTAACCTGCAGGGGGCACCAGAGATGTCTTAAACTTGGAGTTTGCCAGTGGCAAGTCACAGAAGTTCTGTAAATGCTGGGTCACTGAGATCTCAAAATAGAATCAGAAATTCTATGGGTATCACTTATGTAGGGAAAATTATATGCAAAATTTTCTTTCAATAAGAGCAATATTAATTTTATTAATTTTAACAGGGAGAGCTGAATTCTTCCTCAATACTACCTATTTGGATAAAGAAACATTTTTACCTATTTTATATTTCTTTTAAATCCCTTTTAATGCTAAGATGCCCCAGAAAATAAGCTATTTGAAGGCAGGAAGTATATCTTCACACAGAGGCCCCTTATAAATGCCAGTCAATTTAACTTTGCTGAACATCTGATGACCAAATAAGTTATGTTGTGTTTAGAAAAAGTCTTCTGGGAGAATTGTACAGATAGGATGCTAAAACAGGACTAAAGAAAGATTATTCTTCCCAGAGAGGAAGAAAAAGTAGATTACCAACACAGAAACTTCAAAGTTTCTGGCAAATCCTTGAAGAACCAATGGTTTTGCATTGCTGCTAATCAGAAATGCCTCTGATAAAAATTTTCATTAAAGAGCAAGAAGCAAACTGGTTGAAATATTTGAAACATGCTGGCTGTCACACTGTTTGCAAAATGCCAGAGCAGAAAGATCTGTAGCCTCTAACAACAGCTTCCTATGTCATTCAGAGTAAAAGCCAGTGTCCTTCCTTGGGCCTACAGGACCCTAAATGCTCTGACCCCTGCCACTTCTATGACCTCATTCTCTTCTATTCCCCCCTTACTGATGTCACCCTGACCACACCTTTTGTTCCTCCTCAAACATGCCAAGTAAATCCTGCCTCAGGGCCTTTGTACTTGCTGTCCTAGGCGATATGAATACTCTTTCTCCAAATACACACACAGATTTCTCACGCCCTCAAATCCTTTATTTAAATCTCTATTCAAATATTAACACAGGTTAGGAAGGGCCTTAATATTTAAACAGAAATTTTACAAATTGAAGATTAAGACCAGTGCAATTATCTGGAAGAAGAGTGTTACTTATGAAAACAATAGCACTCACCATCGCTCTTTAATCCCTTATCCTGATCTATCACTACCTGATAAATTTAGTGTTTATTATTTACTTTTCCCATTGGAAGTTCCATGAGAACAGAGCATTTTTTTTTCCTCTTTTTTTCACTGCTGTATCCTTAGCACCTAGAACAAGGCCTAGTACATAGATTTTTAAGAAATTACCAGGGGAGGGAGGAAGGAGGAGGGTTCAGGATGGGGAACACATGTATACCTGTGGCGGATTCATTTTGATATTTGGCAAAACTAATACAATTATGTAAAGTTTAAAAATAAAATTAAAAAATTTAAAAAAAAAAGAAAGAAATTACCACAATCCTATTAGCTCAGGGGTAATTATATAGTCTCATAGCTCCAGGACTAAAAATAAAGAAGCCTGGAGTTGAGTAAATCAGAAATTAACTAGTAATTGATTCCATACAGTTAGCTGCCTATCCATTGATAATATTGCAAACACAGAAAAATTCTATACATCAACAGACTTATTATTTGTATCTACCAGACTACATACAAACTTCCAAATGCGAGGGCAAGCTGTGTGTAACACAGAAACAAGTTATTGGCAAATATTTAAATGCTGTTGCTATTTATTACGAGTACATAAAACATGAAAGGCTGTGATCAAAGAGGTTACTAAAGCTGGGCAGACAAAAAGAAGTTGACTCTTAGAATATGGAATCTCACAAAATCATGGAGTTCAGAGTAGCCTTAAACATTTTTTGGCTCAAGTATCAATATGAGGCTTGAATTCGCTGAATGTCACCCCCGCTGCACACCTGAGCACTCTGCTGACACCTTTCTCAGAAGGTTCTATACAAAGAAATCTCCTCCTCATAAACAGCAAAAATGTTTTGCCCTTTAACTGGCACTTATCAGCTCTCAATCTCCTCTAGTAGTCATACCCTTGATCAATCTAAGTCCTTTTCACACGACCTTCACTACAGAAAGATGTCAAATACACGCTTGGTTAAACTGTTTCTTTCCCAGGCTAAACATTCTCACATCCTTCCCACACTCTTCATATGGCATGGCTTTGAATGCCTCCAGTGAGACTGTACCCCAGGCAAGCTCCAGCTTGTCTATGTCCCTTTGAAAAATGTGACAATCAGAAGTTAATAGAATTTCCTTATTGTTGCCTGGGCCATAGAGCAAGGTGCAGAAGTCTCAGTTCTTGAACTTTGGACACTACACTTTTAGAAATACACTCTAGTCTCTACTCAAAGATGCCTGTGACAGAAACCAATTTTTCTTAAACGGGAAAAAGCCATAGGGAGGCAGAGAGACTATCAGTAATTTCCTACCTTTTCACCATTATTCACGTTATTTCATTATTTTCAAAATAGATTCCATATTTTGCAAGACTATCCTGTTAATTCTATGTACTAAATATTAGTAAAATAACTGATCAATTCCCTATTTTTATTTATTAAAATCATAGGCATACCTTAATAATGGCATAAGTCAGTGTCACCTCACTGAGCCCCCGAATGCCAACCAAAACCACAAACATGTGACTTTCGGCAAGCCACATAGTCTTTTGTCAAATAAAGGCACAGCTTCCTTTTGGCTTTTTGAAATACTGAAAATAACTTTTACATATCCATTATTTCCTCTGAAAAATCCTGTTGGGAATTTCTGGCCTAATGACCTAATTTCCTTTTAATTCAGTGCCCATTGTTCTTAGAAGTAAAGCAAGAGGCCAAGCACTTAGACGGTAATGCTAAATTGTGACTCCAGGGGGCAGACTCTTTCATTATCTTCTGTTCAGTGGAAAAAGCTTCCTTCTTTGCAAGTTATTGACAAGGTCAGGTTGAACAATCTCTTTTTCTCTTTTCTTCCCCCTCCTCCTCCTTTTTAAAAAATATACAGCATCTTTTTTAAACTTTTTATTTTATATTGGTGTATAGTTGATTAACAATGCTGTGTTAGTTTCAGGTGTACAGCAAAGTGATTTGGTTATATATCTATTAAATACATGTATCTATTCTTTTTCAAATTATTTTCCCATTTAGATTATTATGTAATATTGAGCAGAGTTCCTTTGCTACACAGCAGGTCCTTGCTGGTTATCTATTTTAAATATAAAAACAGTGTGTGCATGTCAATCCCAGACAATGTGTGCATGTCAATCCCAGACCCCCTAACTATCCCTACCCCCCACCCTTCCCCTCTGGTAACCATTAAGTTCATTCTTTAAGTCAAATACAGCCTATTTTTAAAAACACATCTCAATTAACATTTGAGAGATAGTTTCTTCAATTTCTACATGGACAAAAGTTTATACACTTACTAGTGACCAAAGCGGCAGTGCAGGGCAGCCAGGTTTAGAGCCGCGTATCTCAAGCTCCGGCCATAGCCCTCTTCCCCATTACTCTTGCTTTCGGCTCCAGTAAGAATCAGGCGGTCAAAATAATGAAGGAGGCTGTGTGTTGAACTGAAAACATCTTGAACTCGGAGGTTGTTTAAGTAGCTGAGGTAGTGCTGAAAGGAGGAACATTCAACATATTTTAAATGTTCTGTTCCTCTTGTGTTAGATTAACTCAGAGAGGTCCACTGGCTGTAGACATCCACGTATCCCCTACCCTCCTAAGTCACAGTTTAGCTTAATCTTTTCCCCACAGGCAGAATAAAATAGACTTAAGGTACAGTAGGTGGTTTCTCCCTCAGAATGTGTCCCCAAACAAAATAAAGGGAATTCCACCAGCATGGGTGTCAGAGTTTTGTCCTAAATATTCATCCACTGGTTATATTAGGATCCATGGATTATACATGAGGATGGAGGGGGAATCACCTAGCTTAGATATTAAGGAATTGTGTCAGTATAAAAAAAAAAGGTCTTAAAACCTGAATTCATACAAATATAAAAACCAATTTTTCTAAATGTCCAAGTTAAAACCCAGTGAGACTTTTACTAGTTTATTAGTTTTAGAAGTTAATTATCTTCTATTTTGACACTATTTTCATTTTGTTTGGTTCACTGAATTAAAACTCCCTTCAGCAGGCAGATTCCAGTTACTAAGGAGGAAAGCAGATGTATTTCTACATGTGAATAAAGTCAGATGGCAAAACCCAGGTGCTATTAAGAAAGTTCTCAGGATAAAAATTCAATAAGGAATAGAATTATTTTAACTTAAATATATACAAGAACAACAACAAAAACATTTACAAAAGAGGAGAAAAGAATTTTGGGGCCTCAAACTTTAAAAAAATCAGTCTGTCATCTCCTTCATCCCCTGTCCATAATTCACAACATCAGAGATGATGAATGAAAGAGAACATCAATAGATTGAAGAAATCCCTCCTGGGCCCCTGGGGTGGGGGAGGAGCCTAGGCTAAGTCAATTACGTGCCAACCGCAGGATTTCTTGCCAAGAACCCAGGTCAGCGGGCCAATCCACATTTACTCAACTATTCAACAGTCTTGTCCCTGCTTTCTAATTTAGGAACAGATTCTGGAAGAGGCTCACCGCTTCAGCAAAATCAGGATTAAATTTCAACAAGTTGTTCAATTCTTTCTGCAAAGAAGCTGGAGTGAGGGCTTTGGTCTCATCATTCTTCAACAAAGAAGCCTGAAAGTTAAAAATGACAACTCTCAGTAGAAAGAAATGACCAATAAACATATGGACCCATATACTAAATAGCATCATCTGATTACTTTCTTTTCTGCACCTACACTTTCCTCTTTTTTTTTTTTTTAACAATTTTATTCATTTATTTATTTTTGGCTGTGCTGGGTCTTCGTTGCTGTGCGGGCTTTTCTCTAGTTGCAGCAAGTGGGAGCTACTCTCTAGTTGCGGTGCGCAGCTTCTCATTCCAGTGGCCTCTCTTGTCACTAAGTGCAGGTTCTAGGGCATTTGGGCTTCAGTAGTTGCAGCACATGAGCTTAGTAGTTATGGCTCCCAGTCTCTAGAGCACAGGCTCAATGGTTATGGCGCAGGGCCGAGTTGCTCCTCACCATGTGGGATCATCCTGGACTAGGGATCAAACCTGTGTCTCCTGCATTGGCAGGCAGATTCTTTACCACTGACCCACCAAGAAAGCTCCTACACTCTCCTCTTGACCTTGCAGAACACTGTTTCCTCTTCCTGGAATTACGTCTCGCAACCACCAACCCCACCCACATACTCTTCCATGCAAACACCTGCTCACCCTTCAGGGCCCAGTTTAGATTTCAGCCACCTGCTTCTCCCATAAGTACCTACATGGTCCTATAAGCCCCTGCACTAACTCTTCCTGCAGTACTTATTAAATTATATTACAAGTGCTAGCTGACCCCACCCCAAGACTGTAAGTGCCTTCAAGGCAGAAGTATGTATTCATAGTCTGGCAAAGAGCCTTACAGCACACACTTGCCCTTCTCCTGGTTATCTGTTTCATATGGATGCTACCAGCAACGATTATATAAAATACATAGAGAACTACTTCTAAATTAATGATTAGTACTTAACTGGGTTATAGACACTTCAATTTTACCTAGACAAATTTTTCTTTGATTAACAATAACTTCTAACTCCATTTTAATTCATTGTAGCATTACAGAAGATTCCAAAAATATGAAAAAGCATACAGAAGAAAACAGAAAAGCACACAGAAAATCATCTGTTACTCCTCCATCCAGAAATAACACCATTTTTATGTCAGTGTATCTTATTCCAGTCTTTTTTCTGTGTGTGGGTATATGTATGTGTGTTTGTGTGTGTATGTACTTATACATATACACTGATGGGTTGCCGTGTATGGGGTCACAGAGTCGGACACGACTGAAGCAACTTAGCAGCAGCAGCAGCATGCACACTTTTTTAACAAAATTAGAATATATCATTTTACTATCTGCCCTTTTCATTTTATAATATATTATACATTTGTCTCATCATCAACTGGTCTTTGAAAACACCATTTTTAAAGCAAAAGTATCAATCCTTTGTCATATGTATTGCAAATCCTTTTCCCATTTTGTTGTTTGACTTTTAATTTTGTCAGAACATGTACTAACATGCAGACATTTTTCATTTTTATGCTGAAAAAAATCAAATGATCTCCTACATGTTTTCTTCCACAGTTTTTATGTTTAGAAAGTTCCCCATCCAGAGATCAGTTAAAAGTTAATATGGAGTTCTTTCTAGTCTAATTATAACTTTAAATGTTTACAGTGAAGCCTTTAATCTACCTGTAAAGTACTGAGGTGCAAAGATGAGGTGAGGGTCCAGCTTTCTCCTCTACAGGTAACCAATTGTCAAGATGGGTTTTTTTGTAGGGGTGACTCTATTATCTGCATCTAGATCTAAACATTACATCTTTTAGTAGAAAGAAAATTAATAATAAAATTAGAGGAAACTTAAAAATAGAGCAAAAATCAAAATTCTTTGCTGAAAACATGAAAGAAAAACGTTCAGCTTGTATTACCAAAAAAAAAAATTCTAAAGTAGGTTCAAAAACACCAGTAAGAAATGTCTGGGCTAAAGTGTATTGGTGTTTGCAACTTGAAATGTATCAAAAAAATTAGATGAAATGGTGACTAGAAGGGTAGATATATGATAAACAGAGCTAAATATTAATTGTAGGACCCAGATGATGGGTATGTGGGTATTCGCTGTACAAGGCTTTTCAATTTTATTTCTGTTTGAAAATGTCCTTGATGAAAAGTTGGGAGAAGGGTAGTAAGTCCTCCAAATCACGTTTTGGGGCTGTGTTAGTCACACACCATTACTAAATGAACATGCATTACGACTCTAATAGAGAAATAAAA
The DNA here is from genome assembly GCF_029407905.1 of Bubalus kerabau. NCBI lineage: Eukaryota > Metazoa > Chordata > Mammalia > Artiodactyla > Bovidae > Bubalus > Bubalus kerabau. The sequence continues at coordinate 57,948,897 of NC_073639.1, read as the reverse complement.
TCACATACAAAATAGGGAGGGACATATAGCTACAGTTGCATTGTTAGTGAAGAAAAAAGGACCAAGAGTAAGAATAATGCCGCTTTACTAATAAACCTACTCACATAACAAACATATGTCATGACAAGAGACGGTGAAGGACAGGGAAGCCTGGTGTGCTGCAGTCCATGGGGTCACAAAGAATCGGACACGACTGAGCAATGGAACAGCAACAACAAATAATGTCACAGAATTAAAAAAAAATATATATGACAAACCACAGAACCAACTTACCTGTTGAGAAAGAAAAAATTCTGCTTGTTTTTGGGACAGAGGCCCACTGCAAGATACCTCTTCTTCTCTGGAAAAAAATTAAGTAAAAACAATAAAGAATTACACAATAGTGAAAATGGTAATGCTTACAAAGTCAAATAGATTCTTCATCAGAAAAGCTTAAAAACTTTTAAAATTAATTCTCTCTTCTTAGGAATGATGCTGAATGTCCTGATAAAATTTACATGATTTAATAAGCAGATCTCAACTCTATACAGCCTCCAGCATGATCTTTCTAAAATGCAAGTCTAGGGACTTCCCTGGTGGTCCAGTGGTTAAGACTCTGCTTCCAATGCAAGGGATGCTGGTTGGATCCCTGGTCAGGAAACTAGGATCCCGGGTGCTGCAAGTGTATCATCCCTGACTTAAAGCCCCTCTGGGGAATCCCACTGCCTTCCAGAATAAAGCCCACATTGCTTAGCAGGGCAGATGCAATGCTTCCTGAGTGGTCCTACCTCTCTCTCCTGCCTTCTCATCTACACCCCAGCCCTGATGAACTCCTTACAATTTCCTATCATGCCAAGATGCACACCCGCCATTTCCTTGACCTGCAAGGCCCATTCTTCTATCTACTGTTGGACTGTTGCACCACCTATCATTCAAGAATACCTGAAGTGCCATATCCTCCAAGAATCTCTCCTGACATCTCTCATTTGAGCTCCCACTGTCTCGCAGAAACACGGGTCATAGCATCTAGCACCACCACACTGGCTGTTCATATATTCGTATATGAACACCCAGTCCGTGCCCAGGCGCACAATGGGCACTCAGAGTTTGGGAGATAAATGAATAGTTTTGCACACTTCACTACAGATATAAGACGGTGCTGTACTCAAGAACAAGAGGATTCATCTAAGAAATAACCATTTGCCTAGAAGCTGAGATTATACAGAACAAATAAACAAGATATATACTGATAAAAATCTAAACTTGAGAAATCTATGCATGCACAGTCTTATTTTTGAGAACAGGGTATGAATAGTACGCTTTTGCCACATGATTCTGAAGAAATGCCTTCTCAATACAGGATTATAATAGATATAAAAATTAATGTTTACTCAACAATATTTCTATAAGCACTCTATCTAATACAGCAGTTCTCAAACTGTTTCATGCAAACAATATGGAAATGGGTATTCTAAAAGAAAAAAAATTGCTGCTGAGCTTAAATCACTTGGGGACAGCTGTATACGCTCTCCTCCTTGGAGATTCAAGTCACACATTAAATAAATCCAATAGAGAGACACTTTATTCACTTTTGTTTAATGCATCATTTACCAAATTCATCTCAACAAGGAATTCTTTCCTCACATCTATCAAGAAGGGCTAGCACCCCATAGAAAATACTCTGGGAAAAGCTGCTCTAATATTCTCTTGGTTTCACAAGGCAGCAAGTGTATCAGATTCTGCAGGTATCAGAGATGCCCAGGACCAGCCCCGACCCGGTACAACAAAGATCACTGAAACAACAGTGACCTAGAGGGAAGTGGAAAGAAAATTCATAGGCCAAGTTCTCAAACAGAAAAAGAGTGAAGTGTCTGGGCAATAAGATGCCTTTTTCTCTTAACATATCCCTCAAAGAAAGTAAGCCCAAGTCCTGAAATAAATAACGGCAGTACACAAAAAGGCTAGAGGCCAATGAGGATCTGGATGAAATGGGATACACTGCTCCCGGCCTACCCTCCTCTTAAGGTCCATGATGCTCACCGTCACCAGATGCTTTATTTACTTAACCCTTTCCCCCAAAAAAGATTTGAGGTAGTTAATAAAGGACACAAGAACAATAAAAGTTAATAAAATAGAACCAAAATCACACAAAGCAAAAAGCTACAAATAAAGGCAAATAGATTTACTATAAATGAAGATCAAGTTTGGCCTTGAACATGACTGAGCGACTTCACTTTCACTTTTCACTTTTTCCCATGGTGGCAACAGTGGCCAACGTGAACAAGGTTGGGAAAAGCAAGTGATAATACCACCGCCCAAACCATCCTTTTACTGACTCCTCCTGTGCTTCCTCAGGGCCTCAAATACATGCCAGAGAAAGTAACTCTTAACAGGCCACAAAGGTATTCAGTTTAGGAAGGGTGTTATTCATTTAGGAAAAGGACACAAATAAATTTGTTTATGAATCCAGTTACCAGCTGAGACAGAATTTTAGACTTACAAGTGGCTGTATATCAAAGACATTTAACCTGGGCCTATGAAGGGATTTAGGAGCCCATGAACCTTGTAAAACTGCATGCAAAATACACATTTTTAATGCGAGGATAGTGCATTGCATTCATCTGATTTTCAAAAGGACTCTGGGAACTCCTCTAAAGTGCTTAAATCACCCACTATAACTGAAATTTAAAAAATACAACAGGATTAAACAATCAACAAATGGAGCCGGGGCACACATAAAACACAAGTCTAGGTCCCTGAAAATACAATGTCTTAATGGGCTCACGGTCTTAGTGAAGGCTAAGTCCAGCCCATGTGACGTGATGGCAGTAAGCAATATGAATGAATGAATGAATGAATGTATATTATCTCTGCATTAGAAATGGGAGAAACCACTCCACTTGGAGTGATGAGGACTTTAAAAGTGGGGAAGGAGTGGAGAAATGATGAGGATGGAAGAAGGCATTCTAGGAAAGGAAAATAAGACAGAATGGGAAAATGCCCGGCCTGTTGGAGGGATACGAGCAGAGCTGGATGGCTGGGGTAAAGGACCCAAGTTGAGGAACAGAAATTGAGGTCAGAAAGGTCAACTGGGGAACACCTCAGATACCAGGCCGGGAGACTCTGTCTCTGGAGATTCCTGAGCAGGGTAGAGACAAAACAAAAGCAGGGGAGGGGAAGGACTGAGACAGGGAACAGTTTCAAAACACCCAAGAAGGCCATGAGGACCTGAACGCTTGGAGGTATGTGACCAGAGGGGTGACCTGGCCCCTCCTCCTGACCTCACGTGCTCAGGCCACACTGTCCTCCTTCTGTCCCTCCGGTATGTCAGTCTGTCCTGTCTTGAGAGCTGTGAGTCTGCATATGCTCTGACAACTCTTCTCAGGGCTGGTTCCTCTGTCAGCAAGCCCCCAGTCTTAAAGGGCCCTTTCCTGACAGCACTCCACAGTTACTCTGTATCCTCGAGCCCTAGGTATTCCTTTCCTGCAATACCCTGAAGTTACATTACCTGTTAATGCAGTTACCTCTCAACTCCCCTCTCACCCTCCCCATGTAAACTCCACGAGGACGGGGACTTTCTCCTCCATGAAGACAGTGCAGCACCTAACACAGTACCTGGCCCACCAGAAGCACTGAATAAGCATTTGTCGAATAAATTAATGAAGTTGGGAGATTTGTATTAAATCATTGACAAGTGAAGAAACACCAAAGACTTTCTACTTTTGTTAGAAATTTTTGTTAGTTAAAAGGGACTTTTGGGGCTTCCCTGGTGGCTCAGTGGTAAAGAATCAGCCTGCCAGCCCCTTTCTCCTCTGCCTCTTTCACCCCTGGCCCTTCAGCCCTCCTCCCCACAGAAGCTATAGAGCTAATAGGGCAGCCACCCTCTAGCCAAATCCTGGAGGTTTACTCTGCCTGGCCACCCAAGCCAGTTCACCTGGATTTCCCCGAGCTCTTCTTCTGAGATCCACCTGCATTTTAGGCTTAGAGTGTGTCTAGGGAAGAAGGTAGGCTTCTGGGTGCAAAGACTAACCAGAGGCTTCAGCCCTCCCTTCGCTCTGTTCCAGAGAAACTCAACCTCCATTCCTATTCCTCTACACGAAATGTCCAGGAAATAGAATCAGCAAAAGCCAGTGGGCCTAATGCCATTCTAATTCTTTTCTGGAGTGAAGATGGTTCCTCCTCTCTCAAGTCTGGGAATAAAGGCTCTTAAGTTGTTAGTTCCTCAAATTAAAGGCCACAGACCCTTCTGGGCCCTTCGTGTTCTCCCCGTGGGAGGGCAGTACTGCTCCCTGTAACCTTTAGCCACACTGAAGAGTCCCCCACCAGGGGAGGAGGACAGTTCTGGGAGTGCCCCCCCCACCCCAGGTACCCCATTTAGTCAGCACCAGAGCAGACAAACAGCTACTCCCCCAGAGGCAGCGCTGGCCTGCCTGGCCATGGACCTGGCCATCCTGCTGATCCTGGTGGGCATCCTCAGGTTCCTGCTCACCTTCTGCGGCTGCATCAGATGATCTCTCTGCGAGAACATCTGCCTCCTGCAGACGCTCTCCCTCTGTCCCACCATTGTGTTCCTGCTACAGCTGGCAGCTGGGGTCCTGGGCTTCGTCTTCTCAGACAAGGTGCAGGGCAAAGTGAGTGAGATTATCAATAATGCCATTGTGCACTACCGAGATGACTTGGACCTTCAGAACCTCATAGATTTTTGGCCAGAAGGAGTTCAAGTACTGTGGAGGGATTTCCTATAAGGACTGGTCCCTGAACATGTACTTCAACTGTTCAGAAGACAACCCCAGGCGTGAGCACTGTTCTGTGCATTACTCCTATTGCTTGCTACCCCTAACCAGGCAGTGATCAACACCATGTGTGGCCAAGGTATGCAGACCTTTGACTACTCGGAAGCTAGTCAAGTCATCTACACCCATGGCTGTATTGACAGATTGGTCAACTGGATACACAGCAACCTCTTCGTACTTGGTGGTGTGGCACTGGGCCTGGCCATCCCGCAGCTGGTGGGAATCCTGCTGTCCATGAACCTTGTGAGTCAGATCAAAGATGAGATCAAACTATAGCTCTACAACCAGCAGCACGGGGCGGACCCATGGTACTGAGGCTCCATCCTGCACCTCCTCGGTAGGGCAACAGGCGAGCCTCGTCAACGGACAGCAGTGGTTGCAGCTGCCGGCGCCCAGTGGAGAATGGATTTTAGACCCGCAAGCCACAGCCCAGCAGGAGGAAGCAAACTCCACAGACAGCAGAAGGCAGGGTGCACAGGTGGCCCTAATCTGAGAAGAATGTGCCTCCTCCCCACCCCAGCTCTCAGCATCGTTCTTTTGTATTCTCTCTAACCTCAATCATTTGGGTTGTTTTTGTTTTGTCTGAGCACAGCTGCTTGAGCAACAGCAGTTGAAAAAAAAAAAAAAATCCACCTGCCAATGCAGGACACATGGGTTTGATCCCTGGTCCAGGAAGATCCCACATACACAGAGCAATTAAGCCTGCGCATCACAACTACTGAGCCTGTGCTCTAGAGCCCGGGAGCCATAACTACTGAAGCCCCTGGGCCCTGAAGTCTGTGCTCTGCAACAAAAGAAGCCGCTGCTATGAGAAGCCCATGAATAGCAACAAGTGAGTGGCCCTCCCCACCCACCCCACTCCCTACTCTCTGCAACTAGAGAAAGTCCATGTAGCACTGAAGACCCAGCACAGCCAAAAATAAATGAATGAATAATTTTTTTTTTTTTAAAGGACTTCTGTTAGGTCCTTTTTGGAGCACAGAGAAGATGTTGTTCCAGCGACTAATAGTCTCCGCTACAAACCCACACGGTGTAACCCTATAAGCCTCCTCTATTATTGCAGGAAACAAATGCTGCCCCGTAACAACAATAAGCAAATGAAAAGCTGAAGCTAAATGTCAAGTCTGCACGTTCTTCTGTAATGGGACTTTTTTTTTTTTTGGCCACACCGTGCAGCTTGTGGGATCTTTAGTTTCCCAACCAGTGACTGCGCCGAGTACTAACAACTGGACCACCAAGGAACTCCCTAGAATAACATTTAAATACATTTCTTCTATTTCAGTGATGAAATTCAGTTTACTGAATGCATACCATTTTCTGAAACCATACACCTTAACATCAGACATACTGTTACATTACACACAAATGAATTCTTAGAACAGGATCAAAACAATGTAATTAGACCTAAGTAAATCAGATTAATTTAGGAGAAAGTCAAACCTAATTAAAAAAGTCTGAATTTTAACATTTCTGAAGAACTGACATTCTTCTACTTTAAAAGCATATAAAGTAGCTAGGACAGAGATCATATTGTTTTCTGGAAGCTTCTTAAAAGAGAAATTTCAAAAAGAATAGCATACATTTGTCCAATGTTTACTATATACCAGGCACAGTTCTAAACACTTTATACAGATTTATCATTTAATTCTCACAACAATCCTCTGAGGCGGTCACATAAGCCCCATTTTGCAGGTTAGAAATTTGAGGTACAGAGAAGGTGACCTGCCCAAGGTAGGGAGTGGAAGAGCCAGAATTCAAATCCAGGGGTCTGACTCCAGAGCCAGACTCAATTCTATAAGGTTCAGCCTTTCCACTCCACAAGAAGCATTGTGAGCAAGTCTGAGTTTTTGCAAGTACTCACTGGTACTATAATTTTCTTGTTCCCAGTGTGTGCTGAGCAAATCATATAACCATACAAAGGCCACTCCTAGGAACTGCAGGGAAATATTCTCTGGCTATACCTGCCAGCCCCCAAGGGGGTTGACCAGTCTATACAGGGCAGGTGGGGGCTTGCTTCTCTCAGAGCTCTGAACACACCGTTACTTGTCATTATCTGTTTCCATGTCAGTCTTCCTCCCCAGACCGTGGGCTCCCTGAGATCACACACACACACGCACACACACACGTTTTTCCCTCCAAACACAAGTGGTCTATTTGGGAGGTGATCCCAGGTAACAGCTGGGGAGAGGGGATGTGAAACAGCAAAGGGAAGGGAGTCAACACGAAGTGTTTTATGGGGCCAGTTACCAGTGCGGGCATTGGACGACATGTTCTGATTCTCTCACTGGACATGTCTCATTGGACGACATGTTCTGATTCTCATTCGTCCAACACATATTCAGACACCGCAAGCCAAGCTCTGAGGAAAAGGAGATGACATATAACAGAGAAGGAGGGTCTTAACTCTTGATGGAGTACAAAGGCAAATATAAATGAGTAAGTAAATAAATGCAAAAGGTTGCTTACTGAGGAGAGCTATGAAGGAAAGAAAGAAGATGGAAGTACTTAGGATGGAGGTTACTTCATACACGTAGTCAGGGAAGGCCTGTGTGAGGTCACGGGAGCCCAATGGTGAAAGGAAGGGAGGGAGGTGAGAAGCCAGGGAGAGTACACCAGGCACCCCGAGGCAGAGCTTGGCTGGGCGTATTCAAGAAACTGAAATCAAGCCAGAGCTGTTAGACTCTGACAGTGAAGGGAGAGGCAGGATAAAGAGGTAAGGAAGATGACAGGGACCAGATCAGACAGGTACCAGGGCCACAGTAACTCCAATTTCTGTCTGAATTCCATGGACAGTCAAGGAGGGTTTGGGGCATAAGAACATGTGGTATGATTTACATCCGTGATGGTTTCCTTGGATGTTTCAGGAAAAACTGAGAGTAAGGAGATAAGAATGAAGGCAGGGAAAGCAGCCAGGAGGCTGGAGCAGTCATCCAGGAAAGAGACCAGGTACTGAGACCATCGGGGAAGCAGTGGCGATGGAGAGAAGTGAACTGATTCCAAACATACTGTGGAGGAAGTTCTGGCTGGATATGCAGAAGGACTGGCTGTTGGGGTGAAGGACGGGAAGGACCCAGGGACACACCTAGGCTTTGGGCTTGAACAACTAGCTGAACAGTGCCACCACATCCCCAGGGCTTAAACCTTAGGAGGCACTCTATAAGTTTTCACAGAATTAATCAATTGTTAATTCACTGTGATATAATGAACACTAAACTACCGCTCAGGATCCCAGCAGAAAACAAATGGCATATTCAAATAGGGTAACATGAGATAAGTTTAATAAAGGACCACTTTCAGAAACAGTGGCAGGGGATGGAGAAGCCATAGTGAGTAATACAGTCCCCAGGGCTGGGAACAGTGGGGCACCTTTCGCACCAGGCCTGGGAAACCTTCCCAGTAACCAGACCCTTGAGGTCTGCAGAGCAGGCCACCTGATGGAGGTGGTGACCCTACACCCAGTCCACCGTGACCTTGAAGGGAGGGAACCTGGGAAACCTTCCCAGTAACCAGACCCTTGAGGTCTGCAGAGCAGGCCACCTGATGGAGGCGGTGACCCTACACCCAGTCCACCGTGACCTCGAAGGGAGGGAACCAGTGAATCAACACTCTGACCTTACTCTCCTCGACCCTCTGGATTTCCCATCAGTGCCTCCCAATCAGAAGTTAGAGGGGAAGAAACTAACCGATGCAGCCTGTAAAGGTCCACTTCCTGGATCTGGAGGGACAGAAAGATGACAGCCAATGCAGAAACTCTGGATGAATGAGGATTTACTGTGCCTGTAATGACGCTATTTCACAGGAAAGGGATTCACGCTGGAGAAACCCAAGTTACCTTATAGATACGTCAAGTTCTTCTTTTTCCATTTTCCTTTCGCCCTCCTCTCTGCTCGCCAGTTCCATATCAGCATCTTCCAGGGTCTTTTTCTCACCATTCTGGAAGTACTGCTGAAGGGCAGTGTACAGTTTAAACACTTGACTGAAAGACAGCTTACTGTAGGCCAAGATCATGTGACGCAGAAATAAGCCTGCAAAACAAGACACAGACCAGGCAACGGCATTAACTCAAAAACTGGGCGACTCCAAGTCAATGACTATTTGTTGCAATTCTTCCTTCAAAATAATTGAAAAAAAGATACCTGCAGTTGTTGTTTCCTCCACAGAGAATGTTCTTTCATCACCTTTGAAGCTGATTTTCTCTTTATATTAAAAGCTCAGTCCTCCCACCCACACTCCACTTTTTATCCAGCCAATGTATCCTCTCATGACTGTTACAACTATCAGAAGTTATTGTATTTGTTTACTTTTTACTATCTGCCCGCCCTTCTCCCCACAACCACAAGAATGTAATCTGCCTTAAGAGAAAGGTTCCAGTCTCTCTTCAAGTCCAGAGCCTGGCACATGGAAGATCAACAAATAACTGATGGTAAATAACATAAAAACTACCAGGAAAGAAAAGTCAGGTGGATGGAGCATGGCTATAAAGCTAACAGAAAAGCATCAGGAAACTTCATGTATACCCTAGACTTATAAACTGTAACAATAATCTACTCTTACTCTCGTCATAAAACCTTAGCTGGTGACCCTGACTTAGTTGTGCAATGTGTACAAGTGAGCAGAGGACTGTGGGAAACAGCTGAGAAACCGTGAAAGGCTCCACAATCAGTCTAATACTCTGATGACAGTAGACAAAACAGAAGATGCTTTTCCATGAGACAGTTATTTAAACACAGATCAAAATGGCAAGGCAATGGATAAAACATGTCCAACATCCCCACTGCCTGTGCTCAGATTATAGCAGAGTTAACAACAGATGTGACTCAGAGAGCCATTCACTTCAGTGAAAATATTCTCTGCTCTCCTTAGAAGAATTTCATACCTACTACACTTGTTTTGTGAACCTCTGGTTCAGTTCCAGAAAAAGAATCTGAAAGGTCATCAAAAAATTGTTCCATATCCTTCAATTCGCCTTCAGCCATCAGTTTGATTCTGAACAAGAAAAATGAGGTAAGGATTTTAGGAAGGCCCTTTGAATATCTTCCCACATTTCATATTCCACAATCACCAAAAATGAATCTATTTGAAAATCCAAAATGTCACCCCCATATTCTGAAAAGTATCATTGCTGATGTTTTCTTGATTATAAAATTTCTCAAAGTAGCGTATCAGCCAATAAAAATGAAATTCTCTGCAACAACTAAAAGGAACAAAGTAGATCCATACAAAATAATAAATTTTGAAGCAGTATGTTTAATGCTATCCATTTTTTAAAAAATCAAATTAAGGTACTTAGGAAAACAAGCTAGAATAACAAAGATATCTTTTTTTTAAGGAAATAATCACCATGTGCCATTTTCTAATTTCCATCTACTTTGACATCTTTTCATATATACAGAAGAAAATGGAGCTTACCTGATCTGCACTGAGTTTGCCAGCTGAGGACAAGATTCTTCAATTAATTTGTAAAGTTTAGACAGTGTAATATCTGGGCCCTGGGTAAAGGAGAGAGTGAAAGGTTACAGAAAAATTTTAAAGAGCTGGAGATTGATAAACAGCTGCATACATGAGTTCATTTATCAACCTCTCTGCTTTCTTTTTTTAAATTGGAATGTAGTTGATTTTCAATGTTGTGTGAGTTTCAGGTGTACAGCAATGTGAATCATATGTATATATACACATATATACACATATCCACTCTTTTTTAGATTCTTTTCCCATATAGGCCATTACAGAGTATTGAGTAGTTTTCCGTGCTATACAGTACATCCTTATTAGTTATCTATTTTATGTACAGTAATATGTATACGTCAATCCTAATCTCCCAATTTATCCCTCTCCCTCCCCTATCCAACCTTTCTGTTTTAAAGTTATTCCAAACATGAAATCTCAAACCAGGAAGCAGGAAAAAAAAAAAACCTATCTGCATAAAACACTACAGCAATATTTCACATTTGCACGCATTCTCTCTTAGTTGGAGGAATGACTTAAAATGGAAAAAAAAAAGGCATAGAATCTGTAGTCTGAGGTTCTTTCTTTCTCAGTTTGGTAATTGTAGCAAAGGTGTTGCCTCCCTGGGCCCTTCATCAGTAAGATGGAGATAACAATAACGTCCCATGTTTGTGGCAACGATTAAGTAAAATAATTCAAATTGTTCTGTACCCTGGAGAACATATACTAACACACGGGTCCTATTTTTCAGAAACATAATCTCATTTGATCCTCCAAAACACTGGAAGGTAGGCAGTCATATTATCTACCCAAGTTCATAAAAGGTATCATTAGAGACAGAGAGTATGTGACCTCAGCTATCAGGAAGATTTCAACCTAGCTGAGGTTTACAACTGAACACTGAATACTTTTGGAGGGTAAGTTGATAGTACATATGTCACTTTCAGTTGTGGATAACCCAGCAAGCCCGCTTCTGGGAAAGGTATGTTCCCCATGCGTTTGAAATGAAGAAAAACTCAAGAATCTATAAGGCCATCAATAAATAGCACAGTTATAATCTATAAATTTTAACATTAATTAAAAGTATGCATTAAGGACTTCCCTGGCAGTCCAGTGGTTAAGACTCTGGCTTCCACTGCAGGGGGCATGGGTTCAATCCCTGATGTGAGAACTAAGATCCTAGATGCCTTAAAGTATGGCAAAAAAAAGAATACTGCTTAATTTTTTTAAAGTATGAGTTAAATTATGTTTCTTTTCTCACTGTGGAATACAATGCAGCCATTACAAAGGATGAGGTAAATCTACTCAAATATGCTGACATGGAATGATCTCCAAGACCTACTAAGTGAAAGGAACAAGCTGTAGCATAGAAGTAGCACTTATGTAAAATGAACAAACAAAAAAAAAGCAGAATTAAACAAAAAGGATATAAGTATACATACTTATAATCATCTGCATCAACCTATCTATATACACATATACATAGCAAAAGGTCTAGAAAGATCCATTCTGAACTGTTACTCAGTAAATGTTAATAGCTGAATGAAGGAATATGAACCCTGATAATCTCTGAGAGGAAACAGGATTAGAAGGCCTACAAAAGAACCATAAACTTCCACTCTATCAACTTTAGTATCATTTAAAGTTTTACAATGAATCCTTGTGTATTAGTTGAGTAGTTAAAAATCAGCTAATTTTTAAAGTCAAACAATAAGCAAATAATAAAGGCTGGAACTTAGCTAGATGTTACATGTTGATTAAAATGCCAGGCTGGATGAAGCACAAGCTGGAATCAAGACTGCCGGCAGAAATATCAATAATCTCAGATATTCAGACAACACCACCCTTATGGCAGAAAGTGAAGAAGAACTAAAGAGCCTCTTGAGGAAAGTGAAAGAGGAGAGTGAAAAAGTTGGCTTAAAACTCAACATTCAGAAAACTAAGATCATGGCGTCTGGTCCCATCACTTCATGGCAAATAGATGGGGAAACAATGGAAACAGTGACAGACTTTAGTTTTTTGGGCTCTAAACTTATAACAGTAATGGAGACAGGACTGGGAGCTGCAAGTTCTAGAGACCCTGCTACTTTTATCTAACTAATTGGGCAAGTCACTTAATCTGTGTCCTCAGTACTCCTCCCCCTGCCCCAAAGAGGGTGATGGATTAAAAAAAGCCCTTTATAAGGACTTCCCTGGTGGGCCAGTGGTTAAGACTGCCTTCCAATGCAGGGGGTGTGGGTTTGATCTCTGGTCAGTCCCACATGCCTTGCAGCCAAAAAAATCAAAACATAAAACAGAAGCAATATTGTAACGAATTCAACAAAGACTTAAAAAAACAGTCCACATTTTTAAAAAATTCTTAATTGAAAAAAAGCTTGTTATAAACTATAGTGTACTAGGCTTTGGGGATACAAGGTGAGAAAGAACAGGACAAAGTAATGCCCTTATGGAGGTTACAGTCTAGTAGGGGAGAGAGATGTCCCTCATATAATCACCCGAATAAATGGAAGAACCACAACTGATCTAAGGGAAAGTGCATGAGATTAAAATGAAAATAGCTAAAATTGATGGAGCATTTATTATGTGCCAAACACTGTAAAGGAGAAGGAAATGACAACCCACTCCTGTGTTCTTGCCTGGAGAATCCGAGGGACGGCAGAGCCTGGTGGGCTGCCGTCAGTGCGGTCGCACAGAGTCGGACACGACTGAAGTGATTTAGCAAACACTGTAAAATGTTCTCATGGATTTTCTAACTTAACACAGCCATCACATGACAGTTCCTCTCATTGTTTTCCATTTTACAGAGCAAAAGCAAAGACCCAAACACGTTATGGAACTTGCCCAAGTCGCACAGCAGGTAAGCAGTAGAGTTACAATCTGAGTCTGCAAAGGGAGATAAAGCTTGTAAAGTGCTTGTGTTAGTTGCTCAGTCGTGTCCGACTCTTTGCGAACCAATGGACTATAGGCCGCCAGGTTCTTCTGTCCTTGGAATTCTCCAGGCAAAAATACTGGAATGAGTTCTTGCCATTCCCTTCTCCAGGGGGGATCTTTCTAACTCAGAGATTGAACCCGGGTCTCCCGCATTGTGGGAAGATTCTTTACCGTCTGAGCCACCAGGGAAGCCCATCAAGTGCTTAGTACACAGTAAGTGATCAATGTTGGCTGTTACTTTTTTGTCATTGTTACCACTTATTACGGTCCTCTACGGTACAGCGTCTCTAACAGGTACCTCTAGGGTACCTGTGTCTCCAACGCTCAAGCCTACATGTAGCCTCATTCTACATAAGACGGAGGATCTGCGAAAATAACTCTTTCCCCCGTCACTCAGCTAATAAATGCTGGAGTCATATATAAACCTGCCCAGAAAAATGCATGTAAAGTGCCTGGTCCATCGTAAGTGCTAAGTGTTAGCTGGTAGTACTAAGTGTTAGCTGGTGGTAATAACTATATTTTTCGCGGTCCAAAAGGGCAGAGAGAGTATCCGATAAACCCCCGTGCCCCCAGCCCCCAGGGAGTTGTCCCATCACAGACCGGTGCACAGTAAGGGTTTGCTGGATGAACCGGAGACCCTCACCTGCAGCAGCGGCAGGAGCAGCTGGTTGAGCCTTCGCCGCTCCATGAGGCTAACGGCGCCCTCGCCCGTGCGGCCCATCTCGTTCAGCAACACTAGCACCGCGATCTTATACGGCGTCACCCAGTCCTTGATACCGAATACGTTGGCATGCACCACCCCATTGGTCATCATGGGGTTGAAGTAGAGGCTCTCGTGGACGCTGGCCATGGCGCTCACGAACCAAGTCCAGGAGACCCGGTGCGCGCCCCGGCCGGATTCCTGCTCAGGGAACCTCACAACCTCCCCTAGGCCTCCCCTGGCCTGCGGCGTATCCCAGGAAACTGCCTCGCGACGGCACGCCGATAACCAATCAGAGCAACGAAACCAGAGCTCTATAGCCAATAAAAATGCCCAACAATACCGTGATGGGTGGGGCAAAGGCGGCGCACCTAAAGACTGAGTCCCTACAGAAACTTTTGCAGGAGGGCAGGTTCCGGGTAGACATGGACTGGCACTAACTGAAAGAGTCGACGCTTTTGCTCAAGGTCTGAACGGCCAGGAGGCTGACCATTTGTTCATTTAATTTGAAAATAATTAAAATTAAATTTTAAAGTGATTGAGATTAAGGCAACGAAGTTAGGGACTTCCCGGCGGTCCAATGGTTAAGAGTGGGAGCTTCCCCCTGCAGGGGGCCCGCGTCCGGGAGCTAAGATCCCGCTTGTCGCGGGTTCGAAGAACAGAAAAAAGAAAAGAAAAGAAAAAGCAACGAAATTAAACGTGCACATTTAAAATCTGTATTTAACTGATAAGGTTAATTTTATATTCAAAGTTCGGAAGTTTCATTTAGCTCTGTTTTAATGCGTGAATAAAGTTTTTCCCCCCCTTAGAATTTCACAAATGCCATTTGCAGACAGCGAGGTCACGTTGCAAGTAGCCGTGTATTCTTACGCGTAATAGAAGATAATACCACCTCCATGTGGTGAATGTCTATTTCAGTTCAGTTCAGTCGCTCAGTCGTGTCCGACTCTTTGCGACCCCAAGAATCGCAGCACGCCAGGCCTCCCTGTCCCTCACCAACCCCCGGAGTTCACACAAACTCATGTCCATTGAGTCGGTGATGCCATCCAGCCATCTCATCCTCTGCCGTCCCCTTCTCCTCCTGCCCCTAATCCCTCCCAGCATCAGAGTCTTTTCCAATGAGTCAACTCTTCGCATGAGGTGGCCAAAGTATCGGAGTTTCAGCTTCAGCATTAGTCCTTCCAATGAACATCCAGGACTGATCTCCTTCAGAATGGACTGGTTGGATCTCCTTGCAGTCCAAGGGACTCTCAAGAGTCTTGTCCAACACCACAGTCCAAAAGCATCAATTCTTTGGCACTCAGCTTTCTTCACAGTCCAACCCTCACATCCATACATGACCACTGGATAAACCATAGCCTTGACTAGATGGACCTTTATTGGCAAAGTAATATCTCTCCTTTTCAATATGCTATCTAAGTTGGTCGTAACTTTCCTTCCAAGGAGTAAGCGTCTTTTAATTTCATGGTTGCAATCACCATCTGCAGTGATTTTGGAGCCCCCCCAAAATAAAGTCTGCCACTGTTTCCACTGTTTCCCCATCTATCTGCCATGAAGTGATGGGACCAGATGCCATGATCTTAGCTTTCTGAATGTTGAGCTTTAAGCCAACTTTTTCACTCTCCACTTTCACTTTCATCAAGAGGCTTTTTAGTTCCTCTTCACTTCCTGCCATAAGGGTGGTGTCATCTGCATCTCTGAGGTTATTGATATTTCTCCTGGCAATCTTCATTCCAGCTTGTGCTTCTTCCAGCCCAGCGTTTCTCATGACGTACTCTGCATATAAGTTAAATAAGCAGGGTGACAATATACAGCCTTGACATACTCCTTTTCCTATTTGGAACCATTCTGTTGTTCCATGTCCAGTTCTAACTGTTGCTTCCTGACCTACATATAGGTTTCTCAAGAGGCAGGTCAGGTGGTCTGGTATTCCCATCTCTTTCAGAATTTTCCACAGTTTATTGTGATCCACACAGTCAAAGGCTTTGGCATAGTCAATAAAGCAGAAATAGATGTTTTTCTGGAACTCTCTTGCTTTTTCCATGATCCAGTGGATGTTGGCAATTTGATCTCTGGTTCCTCTGCCTTTTCTAAAACCAGCTTGAACATCTGGAAGTTCATGGTTCACGTATTGCTGAAGCCTGGCTTAGAGAATTTTGAGCATTACTTTACTAGTGTGTGAGATGGGTGCAATTGTGTGGTAGTTTGAGCATTCTTTGGCATTGCCTTTCTTTGGGATTGGAATGAAAACTGACCTTTTCCAGTCCTGTGGCCACTGCTGAGTTTTCCACATTTGCTGGCATATTGAGTGCAGCACTTTCACAGCATCATCTTTCAGGATTTGAAATAGCTCAACTGGAATTCCATCACTTCCACTAGCTTTGTTTGTAGTGATACTTCCTAAGGCTTGACTTCCCACTTGATACTTCCCACTTGACTTCACATTCCAGGATGTCTGGCTCTAGGTGAGTGATCACACCATTGTGATTATCTGGGTTGTGAAGATCTTTTTTGTACAGTTCTTCTGTGTATTCTTGCCACCTCTTAATATCTTCTGCTTCTGTTAGGTCCATACCATTTCTGTCCTTTATCAAGCCCATCTTTGCATGAAATGTTCCCTTGGTATCTCTAATTTTCTTGAAGAGATCTCTAGTCTTTCCCATTCTGTTGTTTTCCTATATTTCTTTGCGTTGATCGCTGAGGAAGGCTTTCTTATCTCTCCTTGCTGTTCTTTGGAACTCTGCATTCAGATGCGTATATCTTTGCTTTTCTCCTTCGCTTTTCACTTCTCTTCTTTTCACAGCTATTTGTAAGGCCTCCCCAGACAGCCATCTTGCTTTTTTACATTTCTTTTCCATGGGGATGGTCTTGATCCCTGTCTCCTGTACAATATCATGAACCTCCGTCCATAGTTCATCAGGCACTCTATCTATCAGATCTAGTCTCTTGAATCTATTTCTCACTTTCATTGTATAATCATAAGGGATTTGATTGAGGTCATACCTGAATGGTCTAGTGGTTTTCCCTACTTTCTTCAATTTAAGTCTGAATTTGGCAATAAGGACTTCATGATCTGAGCCACAGTCAGTTCCTGGTCTTGTTTTTGCTGACTGTATAGAGCTTCTCCATCTTTGGCTGCAAAGAATTTTCATAATCAGTCTGATTTTGGTGTTGACCATCTGTTGATGTCCATGTGTAGAGTCTTCTCTTGTGTTGTTGGAAGAGGGTGTTTGCTATGACCAGTGCGTTCTCTTGGCAAAACTCTATTAGCCTTTGCCCTGCTTCATTCCGTATTCAAGGCCAAATTTGCCTGTTACCCCAGGTGTTTCTTGACTTCCTACTTTTGCATTCTAGTCCTCTATAATGAAAAGGACATCTTTTTTGGGTGTTAGTTCTAAAAGGTCTTTTAGGTCTGTCTTGCAGTTAAGTTTTGTAAAATCCTAAACAACAATCTTAATCTAAATTGGTAAGGCTTTCAAGTAATTCATTCTTCTATTCAAGAAATTATGTGCTGAGCTCCTTCTATATTCAAAGCCATGTTCTAATCATGGTACTCAAAGAGGGTGAACTAAACCAGAAGTTGCAAACCAGTGACCTCTTAACTAAATAAGACCCATGAGATGTGTTTTGCTTGTCTTACATAATATTTGCCAAGCTTCCCAGGTGGCTCACTGGTAAAGAATCCTCCTGCCAATGCAGGAAATACAGGAGATGAGTTCGATCCCTGGGTTGGGAAGATCCCCTGGAGGAGGAAATGGTAACCCACTCCAGTATTCTTGCCTGGAGAATCCCATGGACAGAGGAGCCTGGCAGGCTACAGTCTATAGGGTCAAAAAGAATTGAACATGATTGAGCAACTGAGCACGCACATACAATATTTGCCAACACTTAAAAATTGAGACATTTCAGTGCACCCCTGCCCCCAATCTATATTTCCAGCTTCAGTTGAAAAATTGGAAAACTTGGCAACATGGTTTATTCTGGGTTGGTAACCCTTAACTGAATATAAGCAGCAAGAGCCACCCTTATTCAGGCCATGATATCCCCCAATCAATACAGTCATGGGCATATGGGCCTAGCAGAGCCAATCAGATCCTTCTCTGGATCACTATATGGACTCTAGAAAGAAGAGCCCTCTTTCTCTCAGGGTTGCTAGGCAGGTTGTCAATGTCTCAATACCTCCTTCCAAAAAAAGGCTACCTGTAGGAAGAGAGATCAAGCCAATTTTCAAGTAAAAGCAGAATTGGAGGTCAGGGAGGGGAGAAAGGAAATGACAACCCACTCCAGTACTCTTGCCTAGAGAATTCCGTGGACAGAGGAACCTGGTGGGCTGCTGTCTGTGGGGTCCCACAGAGTCGGACACGACTGAAGCAACTTAGCATGCATGCATGGATTGGAGAAGGAAATGGCAACCCACTCCAGTATTCTTGCCTGGAGAATCCCAGGGACGGGGGAGCCTGGTGGGCTGCCGTCTATGGGGTCGCACAGAGTCGGACACGACTGAAGCAAATTAGCAGCAGCAGCAGCAGCAGCAGAGGGGAGAAAGAAATAGGTCCGGTTCATTGATTTCTATTTTTATCTTGATACCCTGGTTCTTGCAGCTATTTCAATTATCAGCTTTCCTAGAAGATAATCTCCCAACCACAAAAAAATTAGCTAATGTTTGTTGGTCTGGGTTGGAGGTTTTGTTTTTATTTCATTTTTCTTGAGCTTGATTTGAGAAAGATTTTAGGCTCTTGCAACCAAAATCATCAATAAAGGTGATAATAAATGATTGAAAACACTGAAATCTATTCCTCCTACCAGAATTGTTTAGTACTCAGAAAGACCTTCAGGCTCTTTGGTTTGTTACTAGAGAAGCCTTTATCTCATCCTATGTGTTATTCAGGGACTGTCTCCCTTTCTTCCTCAGTCACCAGGTGTTCTCCTGCCAGTCAGAGAAAACATGATTCAAGTAAAGTCATGATTGATGAAACAAGAAGAAAATTGGCCTGAGAATCAGAGCCCTCAAGTTCTAATGTTGGCCCTGAAACTTACTAGCTCTGTGGGTTCAGTAGCCACTTATTCTCCCTAAACTTGGGTCAGTCACATTAACAGTAAAAGGTTTGGACTGGATGATGTGTTAACTCCTCTGCAATGCTAAGATTTTTTAACTTGTTACTCTTAATTTTTATTTAAAAAATTGTACTGCGGCAAAAGCTTATCACATAACATTTACCCATAACATTTACCATTTTAACCACATGAAGGGTACAATTCAGCAGCATTAAATACTTTCACAATGATGTGCAACCTTCACTACTGTCTAGAATTAGAACTTTTTCATCACCCCAAAAAGAAAACCCATACACGTTAGCAGTAACTCCTCATCCAACATATAATGATAATGTGCAGCATCAATAAGGTTTATAGGAAACAGGTAGTGTCACATACTGTGTGCATGCTCAGTTGTGTTCAAGTCTTTTGCGACCCCATGGACTGTAGCTCACCAGGCTCCTCTGTCCATGGAATTCTCCAGGCAAGAATACTGGAGTGGGTTGCCATTTCCTTCTCCAGGGAATCTTCCCAACCCAGGGATCCAAACTACACTTACTATTGAAAGGAACTTAAGTTGGTTTAGCCCTTAGTCCAGACAGGAAATAGAAGGCACTCTAAGTGTTTCAAAACACAGGGAAATTAATACAGAGAATTGGCTCCACAAGTGATAGTAGATCTGAGAAACCAAACCAGATAGAGATTAGCAAAAACAGGAAAATGCTGCCGCTCCCAGGACAGAGGGGACAAAGGAAAGAGATGGTTACCATAGCCCAGAAACTGAGGCCACTGGGTGGGAGCCAGAACTGCAGGTAAATGCAGACACTACAGGAGGATGGAGAGAGAAGGCAAGAAATCCCATGGATTCTCCCTTTCTCTCACTCTCACATCTCCTGTTCAACCCAGCCAGTTGACTCAGGAGCTGGGAAAGGAAACGTGCAAGGGAATTCCCTGGGGGTCCAACAGTTAGGATTCTGTTCTTTCATTGTGGAAGGCCCAGGTTCAATCCCTGCTCAGGGAAATAAGATCCCAGAAGCTTCGTGGTGAGGCCAAAAAAGAAAAGATATATGCAGTGTTTTAAAAAAGGAAACATGTAAGTATCACCATTATGTATTCCAGAACATTTTCATCACCCTAAACAGAAACCCCATGCCCATTAGCAGTCACTCCCCATCCTGCTGCCCTTTAGCCCCCAGCAACTACTAATCTGCTTTCTCTATGGATTTTCTCTTCTGGACATTGCATATCAATGGAATCATACAACATGTATGGTCTCATGTGTTCATTTAGCCAAATCTTTCTGAGGTTTATCCATGTTGTGGCATGTATCAGTACTTCATTCCTTTTCTTATCTTAGTTATATTCCATTATATGGACAGACTATGTTTTGATTATCTGTTCATCTGTCAGTAGGCGTGTGGGTTGTTTCCACCTTTGGGCTATTGTGAATCATGAGACTGTGAACATTCACGTGTATGTCCTTGTGTGAACATGAACATGTGCATTTGGTTTTCTTGAGTATATACCTAGGGGGTGGAATTTCTGGGTCATACAGTGACTCTACACTTAACTTTTGAGGAACTGCTAGACTCTTTTCTACAATGGCTGCATCATTTCACATTTCCACCAGCAATAAATGAGGGCAGCCACTTTTTTCTTCTAAATTTTTTGGCTCTGTGGCATACAGAGGGCAGCCACATTCTAACAAGGATCAGGAACTCAGCTTGCTATTTAATCATGAATCATCATTAGCAATATCATGATTCTGAAAGAACTGAATAACCATCAAAGATGTTTAAATAGTTCTGAGAAATGGATGACTATCTCCATGATTTTATGTATTTCTGAAAACTGTCGTCCCCCAAGGAGAACTGTGCCAGGTAGAACCACTTTTCCCCGTTGCTCATTAGAGAGTAGCTCACCAGCAGTTAAGCTGGCAGGTCACCTGCAGGTCCCAAGACAGATGGAAAAGCCAGCCTTTACCAGCCGATCAGATGCAAAACTTCTGAAAATGTCAAACCCTTGTGCAGCTCTAAGACACCATATTAGAGAAAACAGAAAATTGCTCTGAACAAGGAAAAATATAATATGTGAACCAGGTCTCCTGTGTGCATGCATAATCATTTTCTTTTGATAATTCAAGAAAATCTGGCTGAGAAGGAAGAAAAGATCCCCTATTGAATAAAATGAGGCCCGACTTTGCCAGAGTCACGCAGAGTCTCAGGGTTCAATCAATACAAAAAGTTCTGGGTAATTAACTGAGCTGCTGGGGAAACTTGATCGCTAGCCTGACAAGCATCGCTAAGTATTTCCAGACCCAAGGTAACATTCCAGCTTCTCAAAGCTCATGAACTGAATTGACCTCACTCCCTGGGGAAAGAAACTCTCCTTGTTTCCTCTGGACCTCCTATATCATCCAAAGTCCACATCACCATCTCCAGCTGGAGGGATCAATGGACACATTAATTAAGTGAAATTGAGTTTACATTTCTATTGTCAACTCTCATTATTTGTTTTTGAAAACCCACTTCCCATATCTCTTAGTGCTATTAAGCAAAAGATAATATACATTATGTATTTTTCACAAGTATATGAGTACATCTTATACTCACCATTTTTTTTTTTTTTTTTTTTGCTGATACCCTGACTCACTCCCAATACTTGGCTTAATAGCAGTTTCCAGTAGAAGTGGTTGCTTTCAATAATAGAAGCAGAAACTTCATTGAATCATTGCTTTTCTTCCTTTGCAGGATGATTAATTCCTTAGTTTATAAAATGTTTTTTAGACATTTCAGTTTGCAAGAGTTTCTGCATTTGTAATGTTTGATGATCATCTACCACCATAATGGCAACGCATAGCTCCCTACTTAGCGATAATGCTGTGTAACAGCTACAAAACCCTGAAGACATGACAAGGCACATGTTTGATTGCACATCTAGGGTGGTAGGCTAGGGAGCTCTGTTAATCTTGCTGGGGCTTGGTCACAGATGGGAAGCATGGCTGATTGGGTGATCCAGAATGGATACACCTGGGGACAGCTGGAATGGCTCTAGGAGTCTCTCCTCCTCTGCAGCCCACCTGAGAGACATGGTAGAGACAGAGATGCAAGAAGGGGGGAACAAGTATATCCTACAGTCGTAAGCTAAGTGGTGGCTTGTATCAGTACTTCTGCACATTCCCCCCCCCCTTTTTTTTTTTTTTTCAAATTTTTGGCTGGGTCTCGAGGCTTGTGAGTCCACCAGGGATCAGACTTGCACCCTTGGCAGTGAAAGCGCAGGTCCTAACCACTGGACCACTGTGTTCTATTAGCTAAAGCAGAAGGCCAGCGCAGATCCAAACTTCAGGAAGTAGAGTGGATCTTTGGCAAGAGGAGCTGCAAAGTCATACAGCATCAAGTGGGGAGAGAGGGAACAGTAAAGAATTGGAGCCAAAAGTGCAATTGCCCAGAGGCTGTCACTTCTCATCCCCTTGAACCTCAGCTTATTTAGGTAAAGGGAGAGTTGAGTCCAAGAGGCATAGATATAACTGATTTTTGTGTGTTTAATCTCACACAAACAATTATATGGGGCTTCCCAGGTGGCTCAGTGGTAAAGAATCTGCCTGTAATGCAGGAGCCACGGGAGACTTAGGTTTGATCCCTGAGTGGGGAAGATTCCCTGGAGGAGGAAATGGCAACCCACTCCAGTATTCTTGCCTGGAGAATCCCATGGACAGAGGAGCCTGGTGGGCTACAGTCCATGGGTTCGCAAAGAGTTGGACACAATTGATGTGACTTAGCATGCATGCACGCAAACAATTATATAAATAGATGCATCGGCTGTCTTAGTTTACTCCACCTGCCGTAACAGAATACCATAGATTGTCTGGCTTCCACAACTGGAATTTATTTTCCCTCAATTCTGGAGGCTAGAAAGTCCAAGATCAAGGTGCAGACCAGTTCAGTTTCTGGTGCTAGCTCTCCTCTTGACTTGCAGATGGCTGCCTTCTTACCATGTCCTCATTATGGCAGAAAAAGAGAGCTTCTCTGATATTTCTTCTTATAAGGACACTTAACCCATCATGAGTACCTCCCAACCAGGAGCTCATCTAAATCTAATAACCTCCCAAAGGCCCAACATCAAATACCATCACATTGGGGTTTCAACATGTGACTATGAAGGGGGACACTATTTAGTTAATAACATGAGCTAAACTTAATTTTAAATCGGGGACTTCCCTGGCAGCCCTGTGGTTAAGACTTTGCCTTCCAATGCAAGAGTGTGGGTTCAATTCCTGGTAGGGAACTAGATCCCATATGCCACGGGGCAAAAAAAACAAAGCATAAAACAGAAGCAATACTGTGAAAGTGAAAAGTGAAAGTGTTAGTCGTTCAGTCATGTTCGACTCTTTGCCACCCCTTGGGCTGTAGCCTGCCAGGCCCCTCTGTCCATGGAATTCAGGCAAAAAAGAATACTGGAGTGGGTAGCCATTTCCTTCTCCAGGGGATCTTCCTGACTCAGGGATTGAACCCTGGTCTCCTGCATTGCAGGTAGATTCTTTACCATCTGAGCCACCAGGGAAGCCTTTAATAACTTTATAAAGACTTTAATAAATAAATTTGGTATCTTCATTCTTTCCCCTAAATGTATCTCTCACTTGAGCCATGACTGAATCTTCCTAATGTTAAAAATCAAAGCCAGAACTTAACTCTGGAGTCTAGAGATTGATCAGGACATTATGGAATTTCTTATTTAGTCTTTAAAAACATGTCTGTTTCTACTAGAGTTAAGGATAAAATCTGTACCTGATCTAAAGTTTCAATTGATGTGAAACTTGAAGGAATTATTAAACCGTCCTTGTCATCCCAGATTTATTGGAAAATTCAAAGTGATTCGATGCTTCCCAGCCACAGCATTGGAGGTCACTCTTCCCATAAGCTTCTGGAACTTCTGAGCATTATTCACTCAGTCTGAACAAATACATGATTCTTTCATTCTTTATTTTCAGGCTCCTAAATGCCTTGAACTATGAGAGCAATTAAGTTGCCGGAGAACTTCTCTGATATCCTGTTCCTTTTAACTTCTTCGGACAGGTTTTTATTCAATGTGTGTATTGAATAAAACACAGAGAAAGGAAGAGAAAGTCTTCTTCAGGATCTCAATTTGTTCCTATCAGTGAAGTAAAGAATGGACAACTTGCACTTTCCTGGTGGTCCAGTGAGTAAAACTCTGCACTTCCACCACAGGGGGCTTGGGTTTGATACCTGGTCAAGGAACTAAGATCCCACATGCCACATGGCACAGCCAAAAAATTCAAAATAATAATAATAAGTAAAATAAAAAACTATATACATGACTCCTGATATATCTTGCACAAATGATAAGTATTCCTGTTTTATGCAGCAAACAGACATATACACACACAATCTCAGTATAAATATTAAAACAGAAAAATACACTTGGCAAACAGGTGACAAGTCTTGAAGAGATGATTGCATATTTTGAGTTTCTTCCTCTGTTGATAATGAATCCATTTTGGAATGTAAATTTCAACTAATCTCTTAACTGCTCTACAGCCACTCTAGAGTAATAGGGGGAAAAAATGGTAAGTTTTGGATTTGATTCTTCCTTTCCAAGTACAAATTATCTTGAGGATATAAATTACATGATTTACTTTTTTTTTTCCAGAGTAAGCCTTAAGGGGACATTAAGAGGAAAAACATCATGCCAGTAATTTGCTACACATAAATATTAGTGATTAAATAAGCATTGAGAGTAGAAATATATTATAGGAAAGAACATATTTTGAATATTATTTATGCCCCCACTATATTAAAGTGCTTATAAAACTTGTGACAAGGCCAAAATGAAAGGAAAAATTCTTTTTATCTAAAAAAATTTTTTTGAGGTGTAATTAACCATCTAAGGTGAACAATTCAGTGACAGTACATTTATTTTGTGCGATCTCTTGCTCTACCTAGTTCCAAAACATCTCAGTTCAGTTCACTTCAGTCACTCAGTCGTGTCCAACTCTTTGTGATCCCATGGACTGCAGCACGCCCGGCCTCTCTGTCCATCACCAACTCCTGGAGCTTACTCAAACTCATGTCCATTGAGTCAGTGATGCCATCCAACCATCTCATCCTCTGTCATCTCCTTCTCTTCCTGCCCTCAATCTTTCCCAGCATCAGGGTCTTTTCAAATGTATCAGTTCTTTGCATCAGGTGGCCAAAGTTTTGGAATTTCAGCTTCAGCATCAGTCTTTCTGATGAACATTCAGGACTGATTTCCTTTAGGATGGACTGGTTGGATCTCCAAAATATCTCCATCCCCCCAAAAGGAAACCTCATACCCACTAAGCAATTTCTGCCCATTTCTCCATCCTGTAAGTCTCTAGGAACAACAAATCTATGGTTTTGTCTCTGTAGATTTATCTATTCTGGACAATTCATGTAAATGGACTATGATCTTTGGCATCTGGCTTCTTTCAGTTAGCAAGGTATTGATGTTCAGCCATGTTATAACATGCAGTAGTACTTCATTTCTTTTTATGCCTGAATAAAAAATATATATGTATATCACTAATTGATATACACAATCATAAATTGATGGACATTTGGGTTATACATATCTTTTGGCTATAATGAATAGTGCTGTTTCAAACGCTCATGTATGGTGTTGACCAGAAGGTTTGTTTGGGTTTTCCCATACAGTGCTATGGAAAAATTCAAACGAACATTTTGGCCAACCTAATATAAACCTTACTTTGAGAACTTCAGTATTTCAATTATTTGGAGTGTTTCCCTCACAATGAAATTGCTAATTCTTCAAACTTTTCCCACTGCCCACAGAATCCAGTGTAGCCCAACACTGAGCTGCTTCCTGAGGGTGCCTGTTTTGGGAGAGAAACAAAAGCCATTAGCAGGGTAGAGGAATTCTATTTATTAAGGACTAGAGCCTGATATCAGAGAAGGCAATGGTGCCCCACTCCAGCACTCCTGCCTGGAAAATCCCATGGACAGAGGAGCCTGGTAAGCTGCAGTCCATGTAATCGCTGAGGGTCGGACACGACTGAGCGACTTCACTTTCACTTTTCACTTTTGTGCATTGGAGAAGGAAATGGAAACCCACTCCAGTGTTCTTGCCTGGAGAATCCCAGGGACGGGGGATCCTGGTGGGCTGCCGTCTATGGGGTCACACAGAGTTGGACACGACTGAAGTGACTTAGCAGCAGCAGAGCCTGATATATTCATCACACAGTTCAAACAAACATACAAACAAAATTCTTAAGGGGGAATTCCCTGGCTTTTCAGTGGTTGGATCAGGACTTATACTGCCAGGGCAGGTTCGATCACTGGTTGGGGAACTAGGATTTAATTATTTATTTGTGGCCAAAAAATAAATAAATATAAACAGTTTTAAAAATCGTAAGGGATATATATATGTGTGTGTGTGTATATATATATATATATATATATATATATATATATATTATGCTTTATAGGATATTTGAAAGTATGGCTATTTAAGATCGACAGTTACAGGATCTACCTTTTCATATACAAGAGTCAGTTCCAAACCAGTTAAGGCTGAAGGCCTGTTTATCTGTTGCAAGATTCACTGGTCCCTAAAACGTATACGCCCTACAATATTTGGCTTGATGAAAAAATGTTAAACTCTAGAAAAATAAATGCAATCAAAACAAGAAAGATGCTGTTATGTAGCTATAATATTAGCCAACATTTAAATAAATTGATAAGTAATTACTAATCAAAATGGAGAGAATCAGGACCTTTCTTTACAAGACTGGTAAGAAGGCAAATTGATACAGTATTTTCTGTGGACAAATTTAGGAATTCTTATCAAGGCCTTAAAAATGTTTATATTCTTCGACTCCATTTTTCTCTTTCTGGCTATTTAACCTTAGAGAATAACCACAAGTATTCATGATGATTTTTTAATGTATTATTCATTACAGTGTTATTATAATGAAAAATTGAGAGCTACCTGAAATCCATCAATAGATATTAGACAAAAGTTATGATTCACAGTTAGGAAGAATACATGTGAAACCATATTATTTGATAGAAAATATTTAATGACTTTGAATAATGTCCATTATATTTTTAAATAGAAAATAATATGTGTACTACAACACTAAATTTCTAAATATGTATCTGCATGCACGGAAATGAGTCAGTTTCCTTCCTCTATAAAATGGGGATAATAATAGCATGTACCTCATAGGATGTTATAAAAATGAAATTTAACGAGAATATGTTCATATTCCAATGCTCAGCATAGTGTCTAGCATATTTAAAGCATTCAGTAAATGTTTAATTATTGCTAATGTTGTTGTCAAAGGATATACATCAAAATGCGAGCTTTAGTTATCTTTGGGTAGTGGAATTATGAGTGATTTTCATTTCCTTAAATATGCTTTTCTTTATTTTCCACAATTAATATGTTTTTATTTTATACGTGGTGGGGGGGGGGAAGCATTACAAGAAAAACATTGACTTTCTCCAAGCAAGATAATTCTACTCAAGAATTATTCTAACTTCCCTGCCAGAGAGAGTTGATAGCAGATAAAGATGTTGATATTTCCAGAAAGGTTTCTTAAACTTTGCTGCCTTCTCTTTTGATAAGAGTAGAGATGAAAGCAGTATCAGACAACTTTAAAACAAATAGAGAGAGAGACCTCCTATTAGGTCAGCTCTCTAGGATATTTCTATTCTTAGATACGAAATAAAATTTGGAGAGCAGTGCTTTAGAAGTTAGACAAGAATTTTAAAAAGCCATGGATTACAACAGTTCAGTTCAGTTCAGTGACTTAGTCATGTCCGACTCTTTGTCACCCCATGGACTGCAGCACGCCAGGCTTCCCTATCCATCACCAACTCCCGGAGCTTGCTCAAACTCATGTCCATCGAGTCGGTGATATCATCCAACCATCTCATCCTCTGGGATTACAACAGAGGTCACTAATTTCAAATCAATCAAGCAATCAAAGTTGGATTATGTCATTTACCTGCTAACATTTTACAGCATCTCTTTGCCTAACTTAGAAAATATACAATATTCAGCCAGATATTTGAAGGCATTTCAAAGATAATTTTCAGAGTTAATTAAAGCATTTTTTTTTCTTAATCTAAGTTTTGAAATTTCCAGCTTTGCACTTCAGGATTTTAATTTCACACCCAGAGATAAAAGTGTCAAGAGAAAATTCCAAGAACTCTGTTCTTTGGATGTCACTACCACATACATAGTTGAAAAGAAAACTAGAGAAACTTTCAGAAAAGGATTCTTCTATTTAACAATCTTTAGATATGGTGAGAAATTTCTGGTCATGTGGTTGGATGGGATTGGTCCCAGTCTCAGCCAATGGAGGGCTTCTACTCCTCAGCCATGGTGATTGGTTTAGTGGTGGGCAGGTGATTCAAGTTAGACCATCAGTTCCTCAATATGTGGAGGTGAGAAATAATGGGAAATAAATCGTGCCCTGGTGCCAGTGTGCGAACACTAAATTAAGCTCAGTCTAAAGGAATCTTGCTGGAATAGCCTGTTTAGTTGAGTTATTACCTTGCACCCTGTTTGGGGGTAGCATATTAGCAGGGCAAAGGCTAAAAGAGTTTTGCCAAGAGAAAGCACTGGTCGTAGCAAACACCCTCTTCTAACAACACAAGAGAAGACTCTACACATGGACATCAACAGATGGTTAATAATGAAATCAGATTGATTATATTCTTTGCAGCCAAAGCTGGAGAACCTCTATACAGTCAGCAAAAACAAGACTGGGAGCTGACTGTGGCTCAGATCATGAACTCCTTATTGCCAAATTCAGACTTAAATTGAAGAAAGTAGGGAAAACCACTAGACCATTCAGGTATGACCTAAATCAAATCCCTTACGATTATACAGTAAAAGTGAGAAATAGATTCAAGGGATTAGATCTGATAAACAGAGTGCCTGAAGAACTATGGACAGAGGTTTGTGACATTGTACAGGAGGCAGTGATCAAGACCATTCCCAAGAAAAAGAAATGCAAAAAGGCAAAATGCTTGTCTGAGGAGCCCTTACAAATAGCTGTGAAAAGAAGAGAAGTGAAAGGCAAAGGAGAAAAGGAAAGATATACCCATTTGAATGCAGAGTTCCAAAGAATAGCAAGGAGAGATAAGAAAGCCTTCCTCAGTGATCAGTGCAAAGAAACAGAGGAAAACAATAAAATGGGAAAGACTAGAGATCTATTCAAGAATATTAGAGATACCAAGGGAAAATTTCATGCAAAGATGGGCTAAATAAAGGACAGAAATGGTATGGACCTAACAGAAGCAGAAGATATTAAGAAGAGGTGGCAAGAATACACAGAAGGACTATACAAAAAAGATCATCACAACCCAGATAATCACGATGATGTGATCACTCACCTAGAGCCAGACATCCTAGAATGTGAAGTCAAGTGGGCCTTAGAAAGCATCACTATGAACAAAGCTAGTGGAAGTGATGGAATTCCAGTTGAGCTATTTCAAATCCTGAAAGATGATGCTGTGAAAGTGCTGCACTCAATATGCCAGCAAATGTGGAAAACTCAGCAGTGGCCACAGGACTGGAAAAGGTCAGTTTTCATTCCAATCCCAAAGAAAGGCAGAGCCAAAGAATTCTCAAACTATCGCACAATTGCACTCATCTCAACACACTAGCAAAATAATGCTCAAAATTCTCCAAGCCAGGCTTCAACAGTACATGAACCATGAACTTCCAGATGTTCAAGCTGGATTTAGAAAAGGCAGAGGAACCAGAGATCAAATTGCTAACATCCAACAGATCATCGAAAAAGCAAGAGAGTTCCAAAAAAAATCTACTTCTGTTTCATTGACTATGCCAAAGCCTTTGACTGTGTGGATTACAACAAACTGTGGAAAATTCTGAAAGAGTTTGGAATACCAGACCACCTTATCTGCCTTCTGAGAAATCTGTATGCTGGTCAAGAAGCAACAGTTAGAACTGGACATGGAATAACAGACTGGTTCCAAATTGGGAAAGGAGTATGTCAAGGCTGTATGTGTTCACCCTGCTTATTTACTTATATGCAGAGTACATCATGAGAAATGCCAGACTGGATGAAGCACAAGGTGGAATCAAGATTTCCAGGAGAAATATCAATAACCTCAGATATACAGATCACATCACCCTTATGACAAAAATCGAAGAAGAACTAAAGAGCCACTTGATGAAAGTGAAAGAGGTGAGTGAAAAGTTGGCTTAAAACTCAACATTCAGAATACTAAGATCGTGGCATCCAGTCCCATCACTTCATGGCAAATAGATGGGGAAACAATGGAAACAGTGACAGACTTTATTTTCTTGGGCTCCAAAGTCACTGCAGATGGTAACTGCAACCATGAAATTAAAATTTCTTCCAAGCTTGCTCCTTGGAAGAAAAGCTATGACAAACTTAGACAGCATATTGAAAAGCAGAGACATTACTTTGCCAACAAAGGTCCGTGTAGTCAAAGCTTTGGTTTTTCCAGTAGTCATGTATGGATGTGAGAGTTGGACTATAAAGAAAGCTAAGTGCCAAAGAATCGATGCTTTTGAACTGTGGTGTTGGAGAAGACTCTTGAGAGTCCCTTGGATAGCAGGGAGATCCAACCAGTCCATCCTAAAGGAAATCAGTCCTGAATATTGATTGGAAGGACTGATGCCAAAGCTGAAACTCCAATATTTTGGCTACCTGATGCAAAGAACTGACCCATTGGAAAAGACCTTGATGCTGGGAAAGATTGAAGGCAGGAGGAGAAGGGGATGACAGAGGATGAGTTGGTTGGATGGCATCACCGACTCAATGGACATGAGTTTGAGTGAGCTCCAGGAGTTGGTGATGGACAGGGAGGCCTGGCATGCTGCAGTCCATGGGATCGCAGAGTCGGACACGACTGAGCAACTGAACTGAACTGATTTGGATTGTTGTTGTTCAGTTGCTAAGTTGTATCCAACCCCATGGACTGTAGCCCACCAGGCTACAAGGGTCCATGTAATTAGTCCATGGTATTTTCCAGTCAAGAATACTGGAATGGACTGCCATTTCCCTCTCCAGGGAATCTTCCTGACCCAGGAATCAAACCCAAATCTCCTGCACTGCAGGCAGATTCTTTACTTTCTGAGCCACCAGGGAAGTCTGTACTTCCCTGTACAGGAAATACTATAGATTATAATTGAATGTCATATGCAACTGTTTAGTGCTTTGGTCATGCACATATTTCTTCATTGTGGCTCATTGGACAAGATGCTGTATCTCAAATAATATAACATTCCTCTTTTAAATCTACCCTTTTGCCTTGTTTTTAACTTAATGTAGGATTCATCTTACTTCACCAGAGAATTTTTTTTCAAGTGTCAAATGATTAAATGACTATTTGAATAAAAGAGGCCCTTCTAAATCAAGTTACCTTGAATTAGAAGAGATAAGAATCAAATAGAATTGAGCTAGTTGAAACAAAACATCTTCAATGTAAGGTCAGAAGAGCTGTTTTGGATATCTTTTCATCACCAGTGATGAAAAGAAAACA
The DNA here is from genome assembly GCF_029407905.1 of Bubalus kerabau. Lineage (NCBI taxonomy): Eukaryota > Metazoa > Chordata > Mammalia > Artiodactyla > Bovidae > Bubalus > Bubalus kerabau. Next base: position 57,917,467 of record NC_073639.1, on the reverse strand, counting down.
CGATTTAAAGACAGTTGTGTGTTAGGGAATATCATTCGACATCATGATCTATGCAAAATTATTAATGCTACAAACATCATGACCCCAGAAAATGTAAGGGTTTTAGAATAAAGATGGATGAAAGATTGACATTTTAGGGAACAATTATGAGGCATTTTTATATTATTCTGTTTAGGATTTATGTATTTATTTTTGGCTGAGCTGAGTCTTTGCTGCTGTGCAAGGTCCCCAGCTGTGGCAAGTGGGGGCCACTCTGTTGCGGTGTATGGACTTCTCATTGCAGTGCCCACCTCCCGTGCCCATTGTGGAGCACAGGGTCCAGGTACAAGGGCTCAGTAGTTGTGGTTCACGGGCTTAGCTGCCATTCAGCATGTGGGATCCTACCAGAGCCGGGATCGAACCCTTGTCTCCTGCATTGGCAGATGGATTCCCAACCACTGGACCACTCGAGAAGCCCTATATACCCTTACATGATTGTCAATGAATATGGCGTTGAAGAGAAAAAAGTACTAAGCCTGCAACTGGAGTTTTTCAAGATGACTGTCCTTATCTCAACCACCTGAATATCTCCATCCCTGCATGTTTATCTTGTTCATTTATGAGTTGGCAGTGTTTGTATTCCATTGTGTCTGTCCAATTTGTCTATAAATGTGATTGAGCGTCAGCCTGTCTGCCTTGGACTGTAAATTGTTAAAGAGGCAAGGCAAGGCTTAGCTAATTCTCTCTGTGAATCATTGAGCCCAGCATAGCACCACATGCAATTAGAGATTTTATAAATGTGTTTATTATGGCCCTTGGAAGGAGGCTTAGTCCCATTTATTGCCTTCTTGATCCTGCCAGCATGTCTCAAGAGAGTGGGGAAAGTCGGCTTGATTTGCACTGTCAGCTTGGAAGCAAATGCTGAATGTGATGCCATATCACTGAGGCCTCTCAATGATATCTGCTGGTGAAAGTCTGTGTAGTATAATAAACACATTTGGCCTTTATCCCCAGGTTCATGGCACAGAGAACTTAAAACCTTTGGAATTTCATGAATGATCGGGGTATCTTTTGTTATCCCTTGGAGCCCATTTTGAGCGCACCTGAGCTAATGAGGGATCTTAGGGTGGGGTTCCTAGATGGAGCTTGGTCACCAGAAAGATCAAATGATTAGAGAGTTGGGATTTTCAGCTGATCTTTTTGCCTTTTCAAACTGCTCATGGGGTTCTCAACGCAAGAGTACTGGAGTGGTTTGCTGTTTCCTCCTCCAGATTTTATTTTCTTGGGCTGCAAAATCATTGTGGACAATGACTGCAGCCATGAAATTAAAAGATGCTTGCTCCTTGGAAGGAAAACTATGGCAAACCTAGACAGCATATTAAAAAGAAGAGACATCACTTTGCCAACAAAGGTCTGTATAGTCAAAGCTATGGTTTTTCCAGTAGTCATGTATGGATGTGAGACTTGAACCATAAAGAAGGCTGAGTGCTGAAGAATTGATGCTTTTAAACTGGTGCTGGAGAAGGAAGACTCCTGAGAGTCCCTCGGACTGCAAGGAGATCAAACCAGTCAATCCTAAAGGAAATCAACCCTGATTATTCACTGGAAGGACTGATACTGAAGCTGAAGCTCCAATACCTTGGCCACCTGATGTGAAGAGCCAACTCATTGGAAAAGACCCTGATGCTGGGAAAGATTAAAGGCAAAAGAGAAGGGGGCAGCAGAGGATGAGATGGTTAGATAGCATCACCGACTCAACGGACATGAACTTGAGCAAACTCTGGAAGATAGTGAAGGACAGGGGATCCTGGTGTGCTGCAGTCCATGGAGTTGCAAAGAGCTGGACATGACTTAGTGACTGAACAACAACAACCACTGATCTTTGGGGAAGTGGGTGGGACTGGAGATTAAGCTCTATAAAAATTCTTGAACAAGATTTGATGAGCTTCTGGATTGGTGAACATATCTGTGTGCTCAGAAGCTCCTGTGCTCAGGACTCTTCTAGACCTTGCTCTCTGTACCTCTTCATCTAGCTGTACATCTGTATCTTTACAATATCCTTTATAATAAACTGGTAAATATAAATAAACGTATCTCTGAACTTTGTGAGCTATTCTAGCAAATTATCTGTCCAGAGGAGGGGATCATGGGAACCCCAATATATAACCAGTTGGTCAGAAGTACAAGTGACAATGTGGACTTGCAATTGGCATCTGAAGTGGAGGCAGTCTTGTGGGACTGAGCCCTTAACCTGTGGCATCTGATGTTATTTCCAGGTAGACGGTGTCAGAATTATGTTCAATCTGTGGGACCTCCAGTCAGGGTCTACTGAAAATTGAAGAGTTGGATGGTCATATTGGAAAACATTTCAGTCTGAAATGTTATGTTTTCACTTTTTTTTTTTTGCCATGCTGTGTGTCATGTGGGATCTTAGTTCCCCAACCAGGGATCAAACTTGTGCACCCTGCATTGGGAGAGTGGAGTCTGAACCACCAGATGGCCAGTGAAATTCCTCAATAGCAATTTTTTATTGTCACAGGTTGGATGGGGGCAATACTACTGGCTTAGCTGTTAAAGGCCAGGGATGCTGCTAAATATACTAAAGTAAGCAGGAAAGTCCCCCTGCCCCCCAGCAATGTCTTCAGTCCAAAATTTCAATGGTGCTTGCATATTACTGGTTATATTTTCTAGGATGATTGGCCCTTTTATCGTTACATAATATCTTTTTTTATTCCTGATAACTTTGCTTACTTTGAAGTCTGCTCAGTCAAAAATTAATAGAACTCCTGCTTTCTTTTGATTAGTGTTAGCATGGTATGTTTTCTCCATCCATTTACTTTTAATCTATATTTGTGTATGTACTTAAGGTGAGTCTCTTGTAGACAACACACAATTGGGCTGTGTTCTTTGACACACTCCAGCAATGGCACCCCACTCCAGTACTTTTGCCTGGAAAATCCCATGGACGGAGAAGCCTGGTAGGCTGCAGTCCATGGGGTCGCTAGAGTCGGACACGACTGAAGCGACTTAGCAGCAGCAGCAGCAACAGTCCTTTGAGTTGGTTGGTGCATTTGGAGCTTTGACATTCCAAGTGATTATCTGATACGGTTGGATTAATATTTACCCTATTTGTTACTATTTCCAATTTGTTGCTTCTGTTCTTTATTTCTTGTCTTCCACACCTTCTCTGCCTTTTGGTTTCAGTCAAGCATTTTTTATTTAATTTTCTCTTTCTTAGCATATCAGTTATACCTCTTTTTTTTTTACTCTTTTTAGCAGCTGACCTAGGCTTCGCAATATACATTTACAACTAATCCAAGTCCGCTTTTACATAACACTATACCATTTCATAGGTAGCGTGAATACCTTCTATTAATAAAGTAACCTAATCCCTTTCTCCTTCCTCGTGTCATTGATGTCATTAATTTCACTTACATATAATTATACATAAGTGTATATGTAATATACAATATGTAAAGAAGCATGTATAATCAAATACATTGTTGCTATTATTATTTTGAACAAACTGTATGTTAAATAAATAAAAGTAAATTCTTATTTTGTCTTCACTTACTCCTTTTTTTTAATATGCTCTTCCTTTCTAAATATAGACCCAAGTTTCTAACCTATATTTTTTTCCTTTTTTCTAAAGAACTTTTTTTTTAACATTTTTTGCAAAGGAGGTCTACTGGCAACAAATTCCCTCAATTTTTGTTTGTCTGAGAAGATTTTTTTGAAGAATTATTTCCCATGATACGGAACTTTAGGTTGGTGAGTTTTTCTCTCAGAACTTTAAATATTTCACTCCATTCTCTTCTTGCTTGCATGGTTTATGAGGATAAGTTGTATGTAAGTCTTTTTTTTTTTTTGAAAACATTTATTTAGCTATAGTGGATCTTAGTTTCGGTGTGTGGGATCTAGTTCCCTAACCAGGGATCAAACCTGGGCCCCCTGCATTGGGAGAGCAGTCTTAGATGCTGGAACACCAGGAAAGTACCTGGATATGTCTTAACCTTGTTCTTCTATATGTAAGTTGGGTTTTTTTTTTTACCCACCTCTGGCTTCTTTCAGAATTTTTTCCTTGATTTTTCTGAGCTTTGAAAATGATATGCAGAGGTGTAGTTTGCAGACATTTATCCTGCGTGGTGTCCTCTGAGATTCCTGTTACCTGTGTTTTGGTGTATGACATTAGTTTAGGGAAATTCTAAGTCCTTATTGTCCCAGATATTTATTCTGTTCCTTTCTCTATTTCTTCTCCTTCTGGCATTCTCAGTATGCATATGTAACACCTCTTGCACTTGACCCACAGTCCTTGTACAGGGTTGGCTAAAAGTTTGTTTGGCTTTTTTTCCCATATGATGTAATGGAAAAGCCAGAATGAAAATTTTGGCCAACCCAGTATAATCTACTCTGGTTTTTTAGCCTTTGTTTTCTTTGCTTTTCAGTTTTAGACTCTACTGCGATAGCCTCTAACTCTCTCCTCAGCTATGTCCAGTCTACTAATAAGCTCATCAAAGTCTGTCTTCACGTTTATTGTAGTGTTCTTTAGCATTTTGGGTGTTCTTTCTTAGGATTTCCATCTCTCTGTTTACACTGTCCATCTGTTCTTGCATGTTATCTACTTTATCCATTAGAGCCTTTACCATATATATATTTTTTTATTTTATTTTTTGGCCACACGCCCCAGCAGGTGGAACCTTAGTTCCCCAACCTGGATTGAACTGGCATCCCCTGCATTTGAAGGCAGAATCTTAACCACTAGACTACTACCAAGGAATTCTAGAGCCTTTACCACATGAATCATAGTTGTTTTACATTCCCCCAGTCTGATAATTCCAACATCTCTGTCATGCCTGGTTCTGTTGCTGGCTTTGTATCTTCAAATTGTTTTTTGCCTCTTGATACGCCGTGTAACTTTTTTCTGATAGCCAGTCATGATGTACCAGGTACCTGTAGTACAATGATGGTGAGGTGTGGGGAAGGGGAAGCCGTCTATAGCCCTGTGATTAGGTCGCAGTCTTTTAGTGAGCCTGTGCCTCTGGATTGAGAACTTCACATGTTTTGAACTTCAAAAGTATTTCTCAGTTTTTTCTCCCACCTCTCGCAGGATGGCTAGAATAGGTTGGAGTTGCCTGTTTCCCTTCTCCAAGTCACTTAGGCTCTGATGATATACCAGTGGGGTAGGCTCTGGTTAACTAGTTTGTCCTGAGGGCAGGCCTTGTTAAAAACAGAGTTCTGGCTATTTCAAAGTGGTTCCTTTTCCTACCTGAAGCCTAAGGAGATTCTTCTTTGATATTTACTATGGGAACCTTGTCTTGCTCCTGAAGGTAAATCTCATGATATTATGGGTCCCCCACCCACACCCCATGACTGGATTTCCCTGGAGTCTTAAATTCTCAGAATCAGTTATAGTTCAGGCACTGGTGCCCACTGGCCATTTCTCCTCCCGAGTCTCTGCTCTGGGAAACCAGTCTCATATTTTCCCGTCTGTCAAACTTGGAGGCAGTGGTTTGCTTTGTGCCCTCTCCTCTCATGTGGATTCAGAAAGAGTTGTTGATTTTTCAGTCCCTTCAGCTTTTTGCTTGTCAACATTCAGAAAACTAAGATCATAGCATCTGGTCCCATCACTTCATGGCAAATACATGGAGAAACAATGGAAATAGTGAGACACTTTATTTTTGGGGGCTCCAGAATCACTGCAGATGGTGACTGCAGACATGAAATTAAAAGATGCTTGCTCTTTAGAAGAAAAGCTATGACCAACATAGACACCACATTAAAAAGCAGAGACATTACTTTGCCAACAAAGGTCTGTCTGGTCAAAGCTATGGTTTTTCCAGTAGTCATGTATGGATGTGAGAGTTGGACTATAAAGAAAGCTGAGTGCCAAAGAATCAATGCTTTTGAACTGTGGTGTTGGAGAAGACTCTTGAGAGTCCCTTGGACAGCAGGGAGATCCAACCAAGCAATCCTAAATGAAATCAGAACTGAATATTCATTGGAAGGACTGATGCTGAAACTGAAGCTCCAATGTTTTGGCCACCTGATGTGAAGAACTGACTCATTGGAAAAGACTCTGATGCTGGGAAAGGTTGAAGGTGGAAGGAGAAGGGGACGACAGATGATGAGATGGTTGGATGGCATCACCGGCTTGACAGACATGAGTTTGAGTAAGCTCCAGGAGTTGGCGATGGACAGGGAAGCCTGGTATGCTGCAGTCCATGGGGTCGCAAAGAGTCAGACATGGTTGAGCTACTGAACTGAACTGAGGTATAATAGAGTAACAACTTCGAAGCTCCTTACTTGCAGAACTGGAAACTGGAAATTCCATTTATAATATTTTGATAGCTATCTTAGTGCTTAAATTGCCAACATCCGTTGCATCATAGAAAAGGCAAGAGAATTCCAGGAAAATATCCGCTTCATTGACTATGCTAAAGCCTTTGACTGTGTAGATCACAACAAACTGTGGAAAATTCTTAAAGAGATGGGAATACCAGACAACCTTACCTGCCTCCTGAGAAATCTGTATGCAGGTCAAGAAGCAAGTTAGAACCAGACATGGAAGAACAGACCAGTTCCAAACTAGGAAAGGAGTACATCAAAGCTATATAATGTCACCTTGTTCATTTAACTTATATGCAGAGTACATCATGAGAAAGGCCAGGCTGAATGAAGCACAAGCTGGAATCAAGATTGCCAGGAGAAATATCAACAACCTCAGATATGCAGATGACACCACCCTTATGGCAGAAAGCAAAGAGGAACTAAAGAGCCTTTTGATGAAAGTGAAAGAGGAGAGTGAAAAAGCCAGTTTAAAACTCAACATTTAAAATACTAAGATCATGGCATCCAGTCCCATCACTTCATGGCAAATAGATGGGGAAACAATGGAAACAGTGACAGACTTTATTTTCTTGGGCTCCAAAATCACTGCAGCTATTGACTGTAGCCATGAAATTAAAAGACGCTTGCTCCTTGGAAGAAAAGCTATGTCAAACCTAGACAGCATATTAAAAAGTAGAGACATTACTTTGCCAACACAGGTCCATATAGTCAAAGCTTTGGTTTTTCCAGTAGTCATGTATGAATGTGACAGTTGGACCATAAAGCAGTCTGAGTGCCAAAGAATTGGTGCTTTTGAACTGTGGTGTTGGAGATGATTCTTAAGAGTCCCTTGGACTGCAAGGAGATCAAACCAGTCAATCCTGAAGGAAATCAGCCCTGAATATTCATTGGAATGACTGATGCTAAAACTGAAACTCCAATACTTTGGCTACCTGTTGCGAAGAGCTGACTCATTAGAAAAGACCCTGATGCTGGGAAAGATTAAAGACAGGAGGAGAAGGGGATGACAGAAGATAAGATGGTTGGATGGCATCACTGACTCAATGGACGTAAATTTGAGCAAATTTCAACAGATGGTGAAGGACAGGGAAGCCTGGCGTGCTGCAGTCCATGGGGTCACAAAGAGTTGGACATGACTGAGCAACTGAACAGCATCTTAGTATTCACATCTTATAGTTCTCTATGTTCTCACTTCATTTTTTAAATTATTTGATTAACATATCTTAGTTTAAAAGTCTTTTTATACCTTTTTATATTTGGAGAAGGCAATGGCACCCCACTCCAGTACTCTTGCCTGGAAAATCCCATGGACGGAGGAGCCTGGTGGGCTGCAGTCCATGGGGTCGCTAAGAGTCGGACACGACTGAGCGACTTCACTTTCACTTTTCACTTTCATGCATTGGAGAAGGAAATGGCAACCCACTCCAGTGTTCTTGCCTGGAGACTCCCAGGGACGGGGAAGCCTGGTGGGCTGCCATCTATGGGGTCACACAGAGTCGGACACACACAGAAGTGACTTAGCATAGCATAGCATTAGCATACAAAGTTTATATATTTGCATCCATGGATCTTGCCTCTGATAGCTTCCACATCTTTTATAATCCTAAACCTATTTCATGATACATCTGGAGTAAATAAAATATGCTTTCTCTTAGTTTAAAAAATATATATGTTAAATTTCTTGTTTGATGTAGACTTTATTGTAGATTGGAGTATAAGATCTGTATGGGAACTGTTCCCCAAACCCACATTCCCAAAGTTATCAGACAACTCCAGATTTTGAGTCCTGGATTGTCTTCAAACTTAAGAGCAAAGATGGATCAGATTTTTCCTAAGTTCCTAGTAAAAAGCATGAACTTGGAAACTAGAGACTTAGCTTCTGCACCCAGCTTTGCCTGCAGGTAGATGAGCACATTTGACTCTCTGAGACATAGCTTCTTCAATTCTAAAATGAGGAGCATGTATAAGGTCACCTTGAAGGGTCCTTTATGGCTCAAGAATTCTGTAGCAAACCTTGAAGGACACATTATTTAAGTCCTAAATCTATAGGCCATAGTAAGACTCTTTTCAAACTATACCATTCCATGAAATAACTGTGAAATAAATGGGATGGGTGGGGGTAATTAAGTTAATTCATATATTAGGACCCACAAAATGGAGACCACTCCAGTGGCCCAGCCCAAATCACAAATCTAAACATAAAGTCAGTCAGGTATTTATGGGAAATACCTACCAAGAAAACCTAACATACACCAATTACAATCCTCTAGAATCCCAGGGACGGGGGAGCCTGGTGGGCTGCCATCTATGGGATCGCACAGAGTCGGACACGACTGAAGCGACTTAGCAGCAGCAGCTCTAGTTTGGCAGCAGCTGTTTAGCTTACCCTTGAAAACAGGACCTGCTAGCCTTATGAGGAAATTCTCACCTTCTAGCCAGTCAGGTCCTGTTTCCACGTTGCTGCTTGTATTAATAACAGCTCTTATAAAATTCACTCTCACTCAAAATCCTTCGAGATGGTGCTCCACAGCTTATGAGGTCCTATACTCCCCCAACCCATGGATTGCTTTCTCTTGAATTAGGGGCATTGAATGTGTTACTAAATTGTCTTAGTTTTGTCATTTGACAGTAGCCAAAAGGTACACACCTTCAGTTATAAGTTCTGGGAATGTAACTAAAGTACAACATGGTCACCATAGTTAACAATACTATATTCTGTATTTGAAAGTTGCTAAGAGAGTCAGTCTTAAAGTTCTCATCCAGAAAAAAAAAGTAGCTATGTGAGATGATAACTAAACTTATTGTGATAATCATTTCATTATATATATATGTGTGTGTGTGTGTGTGTGTGTGTATGGATCAAATCATAATGTTGTATACCTTAAACTAATATAGTATTACATGCCAATATCTCAAAACTGGAAAACATAAAATTAGAAATGGGGAGGAATTCTCTAGTGGTCCAGTGGTTAAGACATGCACTTCCCTTGCATGTCTTTGATCCCCAGTTGGGGAACTAAGATCCTGCAAGTCAAGCGGCACAGTCAAAAAAAGGAAAAGAAATGGGAAACTTTTTTTTTTTTAAGTGTTTTTTTTTTTTTTAACTCTGTTTAGCATGCTATTTTCTTTTGGTGGGCGTTCCTATTTAGTGCACTTAGTACAGAGCTTGCTATAAGTAAGCAAACCAAACTTCTCTTAAAACTTAGAAAGGCCAAGAAATACACAGCCAGAAAGAGCACACAGAATGAGACAGGTTTTGCAGTACGAGGGAAAGTTGTGCCCTAACACTCTGATCTGGATACGGCTCATCTTCAGTTGGTGAGTGACTGTATTGTTTTCATGCTCAGTGCTACCATTTCACATGAGTTTATTGCTGAAGACCTTAAACGTAACAGTCACCAGGACTTCCCTGGTGGTCCAGTGGCTAAGACTCTCTGCTCCCAATGCAGGGGCCATGGTTTGGTCCCTGGTCAGGGAACTAGACCCCACATGCCACAGTGAGGATCAGGGATCCAGAGTGCTGCATCTGAGACCCACACAGTCAAATAAATAGATAAATGTGTGTGTGTGTGTTTTAAAGTAATTGTCACCACCTGATGATGTGACCGTAGTTAGCTGAATCATCACCAACCATTGTTTCTTTCCAAACCCATTGTTCACCCCTCTCTGTTACCCTTCCATAAGTGTTCTTGGGCCTTTTGTCCACTGAGTTTTACCTGAAAGCATTGGCTCTGATTTTAAAAAAACAGCGAGGCAGAGAGATACTTTTGTTCTAAAGAATAACTTCTTGGGCTTCCCTAGAGGTCCAGTGGTTAAGAATCCACCTGCCAAAGCAGGGAACCAGTTTGATTCATGGTCTGGAAAGATCCCACATGCTGCAGGGCAACAAAACCCGGGTGCCATAACTACTGAGCCCAAACACTCTAGAACCTGTGCTTCCCAACAAAAGAAGCCACCACAATGAGAATCTCACCGCCACAGGAAGAGGAGCCCCCACTCATTGCAACTAGAGAAAGTGCGCTCAGCAATGAAGATCCAGTGCAGCCAAAAATAAAATAATTTTTTAAAACCCCAAACTATAAAAGCAGACAGTGACATAATGTTTACCAGGGCCTAGGGGTGGGGTGGGGAAATGGGAAGAGATGTTTAAGAAATGTTATTGTTCAGTAGCTAAGTCATGTCTGACTCTTTGCAACCCCATAAACTGCAGCATGCCAGGCTTCTCTGTCCTCCACTACCTCCCGAAGTTTGTTTAAATTCATGTCCATTGAGTTGGTGATGCCATCCAACTATCTCATCCTCTGACGCCCCCTTCTCCTGCCCTCAGTCTCTCCCAGCATTAGGGTTCTTTTCAATGAGTCCACTTTTCACATCAGGTGGCCAAAGTATCAGAGCTTCAGCATCAGTCCTTCCAATGAATAGTCAGGGTTGATTTCCTTTAGGACTGACTGGTTTGGTCTCTTTGCTGTCCAAGGGCCTCTCAAGAGTCTTTTCCAGCACTACAATTTGAAAACATCAATTCTTTGGCATACATACTTGCAAATGGTCGATAAGTAAGTCCTGGAGACCTAATACACAATTCAGTGATTGTAGACAATGATTGCATTATAGACATTAAACTTGCTAAGAGACTACAATGCTCATTGTGTAGAATTTCATCTTAAAGCTAGAGAAGGAATATTCAGTAGAATGCTGCTGCTAAGTCACTTCAGTCGTGTCTGACTCTGTGCGAACCCATAGACAGCAGCCCACCGTCCCTGGGATTCTCCAGACAAGAACACTGGAGTGGGTTGCCATTTCCTTCTCCAATGCATGAAAGTGAAAAGTGAAAGTGAAGTCGCTCAGTCGTGTCCGACTCTTAGCGACCCCATGGACTGCAGCCCACCAGGCTCCTCCGTCCATGGGATTTTCCAGGCAAGAGTACTGGAGTGGGGTGCCATTGCCTTCTCCAATTCAGTAGAATACTGAATATATTTTTCTCTTTCTTTCGTAGGCTTGCCTTGTATAGGGGGTTGTATGGTGCGCTTCCAAAAGATATGTCCACCCAGAACCTGTGAATGTGACCTTATTTGGAAAAGGACCTTTATAATTAAGTTGAGGATCTCAAGATGAAATCACCCTGGATTATATAGTTGAGCTGTAAATCCAATGACTAGTGTCCCTTTAAAAAAAAAATTGAGGTATAATTGAATATAACATGATTTGATATTTGTTTATATTGCAAAATGACCACAATATGTCTAGTTAATGTCATTACATACATAGTTACAGAATTTTTTTCTTGTGATGAAAACTTTGAAGATTTACTCTCTTAGCAACTTTCAAGTATACAATACAGTATTATTAATTTATAGTCACCATGCTGTACATTCTGTGTGTGGTTGCTAAGTTGCTTCAGTCATGTCTGGCTCTTTATGACCTCATGGAGTGTAGCCCACCAGGCTCCTCTGTCCAGGGGATTCTCCAGGCAAGAATACTGGAGTGGGTTGCCATGCCCTCCTCCAGGGGATCTTCCCGACCCAGGGATTGAACCGGCATCTCTTACATCTCCTGCACTGGCAGGTGGGTTCTTTACTATTAGCGCCACCTGGGAAGCCCCATGCTGTACATTACCTCCCCATGATTTATGTATTTTATAACTGGAAGTTGGTACCTTTCACCCATTCCACCTACCCCAATGACTAGTGTCCTTAGATGTTGTGCACCTGAATCTAATACAATGTTACATGTCAACTACGTCTCAATAAAACTGAGGGAAAGAAAGACAGGAGACCATATAGAGAAGGCCACACAAAGATGGAGGCAGAGAAGGCAGGGACGTGGCCACTGTCAGGGAACACCTGGGGTTACCAGCAGCTGGAGGAGGAAAGGAAGGGTCCTCCCTGAGACCCTTTGGAGGAAGCATGGGGCCCTGCCATCACCTTAATTTAGGATGTCTGGTCTCCAAACTGTGAGAGAATACACTTCTGTTTTAGGCTACCAAGTTCATGGGGTTTGATATGGCAGCCCCAGGAAACATAGATGCCACTTCAGAAATTTCTTTCCCTCATCATGGCCATTTAAGCTCCATGAGGAGAGGCACTGAGTCCCTCTTTTCAATGCTTGGCACATAGTGGGTGCTTAATATATATCGAATGATATATCAATACCAGTGGGAAATTGTACTGCCTCTACATTTCAGTGGCAGGTGAATTGTTTCCCCAATACTATATGATGTCTATGAAGAGGTTATATGTGAATGCAAATCTAATGTACAAGAATTAACTTGTTTTGCAAGGTCTGTCTCTTTATTAGAAGAATACTAATACAGGTGAGTATAATACTGGGCTGGGAGAGAAGTCTTGGCAACTATTTTAACTTTCATCATGGCCTCAGAAGCCTCAGGCAAGAGGGTTCATTTCTGTGGTTCAGTTTCCCAAGCCATGAAAAGAAAATCTTGTCTCCTTTCTAACTACTAAGGAGGATCATGGGGGATTGGGCTGCACGGGGGGAGCCTGTAAAGTGCTCCAGCTTACTTTTTTTTTTGATGTGGCCCATTTTTGAAGTCTTTATTGGATTTGTTACAAGATTGCTTCTGTTTTATGTTTTGGTTTTTTGGCCATGAGGCATGTGGGATCTTAGCTCCCAAACCAGGGATTGAACCCTTACTCCCTACACTGGAAGGCAAAGTCTCAACCACTGGACCACCAGGGAAGTCCCTCCAGCTTGCTTAAGAGTAGTATGATGTGGCCCTACATTATTTGATTTACTCTCTGGGAACAGTTTCAAGTTCTGTTTCTGTCTTACTTTCTGTATCTGTATTCTTCAACCATTCAGCAAAGTGGAAGACAATAGCTGCCCAGTTAATAATCTTTTTTTTTTTTTACAGATGGAGAAATTTAAGGCAGAAGCGGGTTACATGTTCAAATCAGCACAGTAATTCACCGAGAGAATTCCAAAAAGATTCTGTGAGTCCAGAACAAAATGATTTTGTGGAGCCATCTGTTCGCCAGCTGCAGAGATGGTTTGCTAAAGTGCAGTGTTGTTGGAACCATTTTGACTGTAGCAGAAGTCAATCAGGATTCAGATAAGACCCAAATTAAGCATTCCAGTGAAGAGATGCTTCTTCATTGTACAGGTGAGCAAATTTTATGACCTCTCTACAACTTTGGCATGTGTAAACTCAGGTTAAAAGAGGATAGAGAGTCCTTGTGGTCTTTTAAGTCATGCAACTTAAGCAGTGACCACAAAGAAGATGTATTATCTTGACTGGGTGAAAGAGTTATACTGTATTTGTGAAGGTGACCAAGGGTAAACAACACAGCAAACCAGATCCAAGGCTCAGATACTTTTGTTCTCAGATACTTTTGGCTCATATCTAGGCAACAGAGTCATGCACTAATCTTATGATGCAACTTAACTCAGATGGGGGGTGGGTGGGGAGTGGGTGGAGAGATGCGTGTGCTGGAGATGAGACAGGAATGGCAGAATGTAGAGAGTTGTTAAAACTGAGTGATGGATATATGGGAATTCATTACACTATTCTGTTTACTTCATCTGTTTGAAATTTCCCCAAATAAATGGTTTAGTACAGCAAGTTGCTAACATTGCAAAAGGCTCAATATAGTCTTCCATGACTTACTGTCTTTGAGACAATCCATCGCTGGAATAAAAACTGCTGTCCTTCTACTATATTGTCTAAAGAGTACACGTGCTGTTGAAAGAACCATTTATTCAGTAACTTTTAAACATTTTAATAAAACTTCTGCTGCTTCGTGAATTTGAAAAAGGTTTTGAAGTTATGTAATTGACTTAAGAGTGCATTATGAATTCAGTAAAAGAATTCTTTTGTGGGATTAAATAAAAGACAAACTCAGAGAACAGCAAGTAAGTTTAGCTGCAATAAATTATCCCACATGTCTTGGGAATACTTTTATTCTGAAATACAAAGTATTAGGCTGTTGATGGTTATATCAGCAACAGACCACATTTTCCTGAACCCTAATCTGTACAGTTAATACACAGTTGAAAGAAGGGTGTCATTATACAAAGTTGGAAACAAAGAAAAAATTTCAATCACACAAAGTGTCTCTTTTATTGAAAAAGTATGATGTTGAAGCACAAAAATGCCTCTCAGGCTTCAGGGGGTTCCAATTTCAAGTATTTAGCAACTGTGAACTTGTGTGTACCCTCTTTACTTCCTTTTTTAAAAAGTTTTTCTTATTTTTTTTCAATGTTATATTCCTTCTCAGTCTTCCAGAAGAAAGAACTCACTCAAACATTTATGGGGAGCTTTGTTTTAAGTTAGGCACAGAAAAAGGTCATCCTCAAGCACTGCAGTGTTAAATGGTCTCCAATACAATCTTTCCCTACTACTGTTTTAATTGCTTTTTCCTGGTCACTCTCCAGGAAACTGCATTAACTTTGTGTACGTGTGCTTTGCTTCTCAATATCTTTATTATCATGATCACAGCTTTATTGAGATATAATTCACATACAAGTCACTCATTTAAATGGTACAATTCAGTAGTTTTTAGTGTATTTACAGAGTTGGGCAACCATCACAACAGTAAATTTTAGAATATTTTCATTGTCTCCCCACAGAAACCCCTGGGTCCATTCACAAATCCCCCTAACCACCTCAACCCTAAGCAACTACTTCTCTACTTTCTCTCTGGATTTGCCTCTTCTGGACATTTCATATGTGTGGACTCATATATGGCCTTTTGTAACTGGCTTCTTTCACTTAGCATCATGCTTTCAAGGTTCATTCACCTTATGACAGGTATCAGTACTTCATTCCTATTTTAGTTAATTTTCCATTGTGTAGACCACATTTCATTTATCTGTCAAATAATGGACACTTGGGTTGTTTCCACTTTTTAACTATTATTGATTATGCTGCTATGAATGTTCATGTTATAAGGCTTTTTGGTGGACTTACTTGGGTTTTTATACCTAGAATTACTGGGTCATATGGTAATTGTGTTTAATATTTTGAAGAACTGCCAGTTTTCCAAAGCAGCTGCACCATTTTAGCGTCCCACCAGCAATGTAATTAGAGTTCCAATTTCTCCAAATCCTTAACAGCATTTATTATCTTTTTTATTTTAGCCATCCTAGTGGGTGTGAAGTGGTATCTCATTGTGGTTTTAATTTGCATTTCCCTGATGGCTAATGATGTTGAGCTTCTTTTCATGTGCTTAATCGTTAACTCTTCAGGTAGACCTGCCAGCTTCCTTTCTAAAGAGGGAGAAATATGACTTTGTACCACCAGCAGGTTTTTATTGAGTTTCTTTGTGCCTGGATCATTAGAAGAATTAATACTTTCTCCTCCATTGAGATTCAGCTGCTGCTCCCACATGGTGAGTGAAAGTCTTTCTTTGCATTTTTCCAAAGAAAATCCAGGACTATAGAAGCTAAACTGCATTATCTGAGCAGTGCTTTAAGCCAGAAAATAAGCGAGTACACAACGAGTATTATTGCAGCCTAAGTGGGATGGCTTTATGTTTTAATCTGACATAGTACATATAAGCAAATCTATTCAAAAGCAATAGACTAGACTTAGGTCCCCAAGAGAAGAATTGATATCTTTATATCTCTTTCTCTACTTAAATATTTAAGTACTGGTTAGAGGGGAGAGGAAGAATATAGAAAACCTACGGAGTGTCATCAAGTCCGGCTGAAGAAATCAGTACTTAATTTACAAACTAATTTTCTCGGTCCAAATAAAGTCAACTCCAAGGACTCACCTTAATTCTCTCACCGTGCTAGGATTTGGTTATTTTGAACTTCGCTCTAAAAGAGCAGTTGGGATCTGAGAACCGTTGGTTCTTCAAGTGTTTTCAATAAAACCTTGTTTTTTAAAGCCAAGTCCTTACGTGAGCATTTGCCACTGCTCAGTGGACGCTTCAGAGAGGAGACCTGAGGTCATTACCGAGTGTGAGAGGCTTGACCGTCTGGAGAGGAAATCCGAGGCCCTGTTTTGACCGTTATTATAACAAAAACCTTCCAACCAAACCGGCTTTTTCAAATTTACCACGCCCCTTACCGCCCTCACTTCCCAGAGAACTTGACCACCCAGCCTTAAACCCAAATCTCTGCCCCACAGACTCTTCAGGGGACGCTGACTCCGATTTCAGCGACCCAATGAAGAAAACCTCTGGGAGTGTGCCTACCAGCCCCCCTCCAGACCCGCCCATCTCTGCCTGCGGCGGAATGGATTCTTCCTTAGCCTACCGGGCAGCGCTAGAGGCCCCGCCCCACTCCCACCCCACTCCCGCCCCTTTATTGGCTTTGCGGACCGGCCTCCGGAGTGTCGGCTTCGGATTGGCAGACTCGGCCGCCACTCGGGGCGCGCAGCGGGCGTGACCACGCCCCTTACGTCTGGACGCTGGGTCGCCTAGAAAGGGCCCGTAATCACCGCCCAGAAGGGAGGAGGGCGGTTGTGCTAGAAGCTGCTATGGTGCTGAGTTCCCTGGCAGAGCCGACCCAGACGCGGCGGTCGCGGCCATGAAGGTGAGGGGCCGATGGGGCCGGGCAGTCCCTCCTCGTGTCTCTTATTTGGCCAGGGCGCCTGAAGCGTCTTCTTTTTCGCCTCAGCTGTTACCCCGCCGGCACCACGGAGAGCTCCGCGGAGACCTGGGGCGGCTGGGAGGGGGGAACACCCCGACCGGCGTCTGGGGCCCTGACCCGCAGGGTGGATGTCCTGGGCTGTCGGCCGTTCCCAATTACCACAGCGCTTCGGACAGCGAGGCCGAGGCCGGGGGAGAGGCCGGGCGCCCCCGACCCTCATGCTTGGTGGGCCCCTCTCGGCGCCGGGCCCTGTCCGCGTCCTTGGGGGCCGGAGGCAGACCCACTGGTGCTTACCTCACCCTCTGTGCCTTTGCCCACACCGTGCCCTCTCCCGTCCCGAGTCCTTGAACTAACCCAAATGCCGGGAGCACCACGGGACTGTCGCAGGACGGCAACTACAGGACGAAGGGAAAAGGAGTGGTGCGGAGAGTCGTAAAGGCTCGGGCTAGGCTCCCTGTTAGAAATGCCTCAGGGCGGGGATCCCAGCCTGAAGGATCTGTTTACAGGCTTAACACTGGGGCCGTGACCTAGAGCGCTATCAAACCCAATGTGTCTCCGTCGCCGCTAGGTACGCAGCAAGTAATTTGACAGCTTGAGTCTTCAAGGTGGGTGTGAGAGCGTGGGAGCATCACTGAGTGAGAAGTTTAGGGGAAGGCGGGGAGATTCTGGCCCACTTTTCGGAACTGATTCTCTCAACTCGATCGCTGAGAATTCTGAAGAACTCTGGGTAACAACAATCAATTCAAGTATTGATTCAAACCAAGTGGGATGAGTCATAAGATGATACTCTTTCAGACCTAGATGGTTTTTTTAAGTTCCGTGAAGAGGTGTGATTGACAGTGGGTTAAGAAAAATAAGAGAGTGAACCACTAGCTTAAAACGCTACTTTCACAAAGCCCCAAGGAAATATTTTGTTGAGCATTTCCCATATGTTAGCTAAGAGGGATATTTCATGCATAGAAGTAATTCACAATATAATCCCATCCTTTGGGAGTTTGCCAACCAAAAGAGAAGAGACATTCTCAAGAGACCACATTCTGAGGGAGAGTTTGATGTAAGGTATCAAAAATGCAAAACCCTCAGGAGCAAGAAAGAATTTTTTCTGGCTATAGAAAGCAAGGAAGATTTTTGGAATAGGTAACTTCTGAACTGGATGTTAAGTATGAGTATATTCAAAGAGCTTATTTTTAACTTCCCATTTCAGCTATAAAATATTTCAACTTTGAATTTACCTATTAAAATATCTAAAACTAGCTTTCTTTGCTGAAAACCATCATCTTGCCGTATTTTATTAATAAGATCCAAAAAACAAAGCAGGAATCTTTATACTAACTCCTCAAAGAATGTTAGTATCTTTATTAGTATTAAATTTGTGACCTACCAAGAAACAAGGTGTCAAAGGAGAGAATGAGGGGCAAGTCCAGTGTTGAAATCTTTTCAGCAGTGTTTTTGAATTTAGGTGGAAGATGCTGCTTTCTGAGTTGAAGTTTTAAAAACCAAATTGAATGGGATTTGAAAATGTAAAAAGACATATATATTGTGAAACAAAGTACAAACCTAATAGACCAGCCTGAACAAGACAATTATGAAGATTCTGTTTTCCATTTAAATTTCTGTGAAAATTGGATTCATAAAATTTAGGATTTGAGCTGTTTATTAACTTTGTTTCTCATTAGGATTAATTAGGTGGTGTCATCTATAGATTTCTGGGCAGGGTCATTGATTCCTGATGTCATGAAATTCTAACATGAATGTTCATCAAAGCAAGTACTTTTTTGATTGGAATTAAAATTAATTTAAAAGTCAAGCAATCAGATAAATACATCTTCACACAAACCCAGGATAGGAGCTGGTTTTAGTATATGTATAAAATGGGTATTACTTTCTTCCTTTAATTTTTTTTGGGGGAGTCTAGAAAATGTTGTTTTGAAATAGGTTTATGTCTCAAAGATTCTGTACTGTTTTACCTTAGAGTAGCATCTAATTAACTTCCTATAAGGGATTTTAAGAAAATACAAATTATTGTTGTATGTTCAGTTCAGTCACTCAGTTGTGTCCGACTTTTTGCGACCCCATGGGCTGCAGCATGCCAGGCTTCCTTGTCCATCACCACCTCCCAGAGCTTGCTCAAACTCATGTCCATTGAGTTGGTGATACTATCCAACCATCTCATCCTCTGTCATCCCCTTCTCCTACCTTCAGTCTTTCACAGCATCAGGGTCTTTTCATCAGGTGGCCAAAGTATTGGAGCTTCAACATCAATCTTAACAATGACTATTAAGGACTAATTTCCTTTAGGATTGACTGGTTTGATCTCCTTGCAGTCCAAGGGACTCTCAAGAGTCTTCTCCAACACCACAGTTCAAAAGCATCAATTCTTCGGTGCTCAGCCTTCTTCACGGTCCAACTCTCACATCCATCCATGACCACTGGAAAAACCATAGCCTTGACTAGACAGACCTTTGTTGGCAAAGTAATGTCTCTGCTTTTCAATATGCTATCTAGGTTGGTCATAAGTTTCCTTCCAAGGAGTAAGTGTCTTTTAATTTCATGGCTGCAGTCACCATCTGCAGTGATTTTGGAGCCCAAAACAATAAAGTCTCTCACTGTTTCCATTGTTTCCCCATCTATTTGCCATGAAGTTATGGGCCCAAATGCCATGATCTTAGTTTTTTGACTGTTGAGTTTTAAACTGGCTTTTTCACTCTCCTCTTTCACTTTCATCAAGAGGCTCTTTAATTCCTCTTTGCTTTCTGCCATAAGGGTGGTGTCATCTGCATATCTAAGGTTACTGATATTTTTCCCTGCAATCTTGATTTCAGCTTGTGGTTCATCCAGCCTGGCATTTCTCATGATATACTCTGCATGTAAGTTAAATAAGCAAGGTGACAGTATACAGCCTTAACATACTCCTTTCCCAGTTTGGAACCAGTCCGTTCTTTCATTTCTCGTTCTAACTGTTGCTTCTTGACCTGCATACAGATTTCTCAGGAGGCAGGGAAGGTGGTCTGGTATTCCCATCTCTTTAAGAATTTTCCATAGTTTCTTGTGACCCACCCAGTCAAAGGCTTTGGCGTAGTCAGTGAAGCAGAAATAGATGTTTTTCTGGAATTCTCTTGCTTTTTCTATGATCCAACAGATGTTGGCAATTTGATCTCTGGTTCCTCTGCCTTTTCTAAATCCAGCTTGAACATCTGGAAGTTCTCGGTTCACGTACTGTTGAAGCCTAGCTTGGAGCATTTTGAGCATTGCTTTGCTCGTGTGTGTCTTATGTTAGTTTGATTTAATCCTCCTTCCTGTTTTTCCATATTTATATTGATTTCCCCCTTAATTGTACTAATAATTGTTACAAATTCAAATGAGACATCAAGAAGAAAGTAATCTGTTTAATGTAATTTCTTTTTTTCCTTCTCTTTGCCCTGAAAGGTAGGGGAGTGGTGCTAAGGGTTAAGTATACTGTTTAAAAAAGAAAACCCAAACAGGAAGAAGACAACATTTATGATCTCCAGAACACGTTATTGTAAAAATCAATCAATTTGGCCAAATGTCTTGCATAAAAATACACATTTTTAAGACCAGCATTTGTTTTTGCAGCCTGCTTAATGTTCAAATGGTATGAGAGAGAGAACTTAGGATGCAGAGTTTCCTCCTTTGTGATATACGGTCTAATACTTGGTCATTAAGGTAGCAGAGTTGCTGGCGTATTATATTTCAGTTGAAGCACCAGTTTCTGTAAGAAATCCTTTGACATTTTAAGAAACTGTGTTCCTCCAGTGGCTCTAAATAGGGTAAAGGTTTTTGCTTATTATCTTAACAGTTTCTTTTGGTTTACTTTAAGTTCTATAGGGAAGTTTAACCTCATTAAAATTAAAACTGTGAAACTTATTATTTTGTATCATGGGTACTGAGATTTGAAACACCTTTTCTTATTGTTTAACACAAGGACATTGAGTTTCAGCAAACTGAAGGTTGTTCAGAGTTTAAAGACAGAGTTTTTGATGATTGACTTCTCTGAAGAAGCTTCCACTAGTGGAAGAACTGAATTCCTGCCTGGTCCTTATAACTTCTTACAGCATCCAAAAAAACTAATGTTTCTGAAATGGGAACTTTTAGGTTTATCCTTAACTGTGTAAATTATTACCACATTTAGAGTGAAAGCAAGCAATGCTTAGGAGGTGGCTTCATGATCACCTAGTTTAGTCAAAAGCAAATGATTTAGACTGTGATCATTTAGATTATTTAGCTTTCCTTGTAGCTCAGCTGATAAATAATCCACTTGCAATGCAGGAGACCCTGGTTTGATTCCTGGGTCAGGAAGATTCCCCCTGGAAAAGGGATTGGCTACCCACTCCAATATTCTTGGGCTTTCCTGGTAGCTCAGATGGTAAAGAATCTGTCTGCAATGTGGGAGACCTGGGTTTGATCCCTGGGTTGGGAAGATCCCCTGGAGGAGGGCATGGCAACCCACTCCAGTATTCTTGCCTGGAGAATCCCATGGACAGAGGAGCCTGGCAGGCTACAGTCCATGGGGTTGCAAAGAGTCACACAGGACTGAGCAAGTAAGCACAGCACCTATGATCATTTAGTTTTTTGCTGTTTTAAAACCCATTAACTTCCCCTGCTTCCTGATTTAGCATTCATGGAAGTCAGTATAGCTTTTCTTATTCCGCATTCTAGTTTGCCTGGCTACTATTACATTTGGTGGACCCATTAAAAGGAATCACATCCTGATATAGTCAACCCACTCCAGTGTTCTTGCCTGGAGAATCCCAGGGACGGGGGAGCCTGGTGGGCTGCCGTCTCTGGGGTCGCACAGAGTTGGACATGACTGAAGCGACTTAGCAGCAGCAGCAGCAGAAGAGGATTCAAAGTTTATGGTAAACTTTTTGTTGATTCTCTCAGTTGAGCATTTTAGAAGTCTCCCCTGCCCTCAACCCCTAGCTATTCTAAAAAACACATTAGAACACACACACACACGACAGCTGAACCTTGAGTCACTGAATACACACAAAATACACACACAGACTCAGGCAACAGCTGAACCTTGAGCCACTCAAAAACTCTGGCACTGTGCCAGAAAGAAGGCTGAGCTATTGCTCTCCCAAAGAAACAACAGGTAAAATGATGATTCAGAATGGGCCTCTATTGAGACTCTGACTGAGGAACACCAGAGAGTGCTTATAAAGTTGGTGGTCTGGTACTGTTGTGGAAATAAGTGTCACAGCACTGGAAACTGTTAGTCCCACTCCTGCAAATTGTCTAGGTTTGTGAATAACGGTCCCTGCCCCTCCTCTGTACTACTCTGGAGGAGGGGGACTTTCCTCTTTATTCTCTAGGAAGAAACAACACAGGAGGAACACTTTCAGCCTTTCTGCTGCCAGAAAGTAAAGAGAAACTTCTGTGTTGGTGATCTTAACAAAGGAGCTAAACATGCTTGACTCAGTACTTTCCTGGGACCTTCTCAGATCTCACTTCCTTTGGTTGGGATGACACTCTGGTTAGCTGGCTGGTAGGCTGCTGTTGGCCAGCCGTGTAGGTAGTTGGGTGACATGTTATCAAGACCAGTTGGCTGCAGAGCTAAAGTCACGTTCTCCTTTTGGTGTTACCAGTAAAAAAGCAAATACTAAATTTCTATTTGTTTTATCTCTTTACTCAGTTTTAGAATGGGAGTGACCAAAAAAAAAAAAAAAAGTGTTATTGGCTCCCTAAGATCTTGGTGCACTGGCTTTGGGGAAAAAAAAAAATAAGAGCTGGCATTGGAAACCAGAATAACATGAAGAGATCTAGGTGTCTGAGGCAGTTCAGATAGGAAACTTGAGAACTTAATTTCTTACTGTGGGTCATGTAAGTTTTTAATATGATATCTGGTTCTTAACTGATGCCAGGCAGGCCCTGGCTCTGTGGCTAATCTGTTCAGAAATAATTTTAGTCTAACAGGATGTGTAGGAAAGGGACTAGGTTTATCAAGAAAGTCATTTATTTTCAGTAGTCATTGATGGTTAGAAAATCAGCTGCAAACAGCTAAATTCCCTGAGCTAGGAGCAACCCACTCCAGTGTTCTTGCCTGGAGAATCCCAGGGATGGGGGAGCCTGGTGGGCTGCCGTCTATGGGGTCGCAGAGAGTCGGACACAACTGAAGCGACTTAGCAGCAGCAGCAGGAGTTTTGTGCCAGACATAAGTAGATGGTTGCCTTATTCAGTTATTCTCTATGTTGTTTTTGAACTATATTCATGGCCAAGAGAGGAAATGTCACCATCTTTACAGATTATTGTTCCTTCTAACCTCTTGGGTTCACGTGATTTAGTCTGTTGAGTCCTGCTGTCAACCGTGGTCCCAAGTGAGGTTTAGAATTGATAGTCACATATACCCAGATCATAGCTTTAGTTTTCAGAGATCCAGACTTTGTCTTTTTTCATGGAAGGGTAGTAGGGTTTTTTTGTTTTTGTTTTTGTTTTAACAAAGTAAGCAGCTGAAAGATGGGTGGTGACCTATATTTAGGTGACACACCTCTTTGTAACTGAGGCATAGCAACAACTCGAATTTACTGCAAATCCAAAAACCAAAGAGCCCTGCCTTGTGTACTGTCTGCCTAGAAATTGTGTTTGCTCAGAATATTCAGAAGAAAGTAGAATCGTTTGGAAAATATGCTTCAATCTTACTATCAAAAGATGAGCAGAATGTGAATAAAAGCAAAATAAGAGAATGCAGGTCGATTAAACTGGTAGAAGATCTTAGAAGATAGGAAAACAGAATTGGAAAGAAATGAAGTTGGGTCCCTAAAGCTCTTCAAGGGAGGGTGCAAGAAAGGGGGCTTTTTGGTTATGACTCCCCTAGATTCGGTAACTGGACTGCAAGAAAATGTAACAGAGTCAGAGAGTCAAAAGCTCAGAGAATAAATTCGTGTTCCCTTACCTGCCCCCTTCCCAAGAACACACATTCAACTCAGTTGTTGGGAAAATCCTCTCTCAAATTGTTCCTGAATTGCTTTTGGAGATTCTGTCTGTCACTTGAAAAATGGAACTGTTATGTGTGTGTGTTGTGTACTCAGTCGTGTCTGACTCTGCGACCCCATGGACCCCGCCAGGCTTCACTATACAAGTATTCTGCAGACAAGAGTACTGGAGTGGGTTGCCATTTCCTCCTCCAGGGAATCTTCCCCACCCAGGGATCGAATTCCCATCTCTTGTGTCTCCTGCGTTGGCAGGCAGATTCTTCCCTGCACCATCTGAAGCCCTGGAACTGTAATATCAAGTAGTAACAGAAGTTTGGATAGATTTGAAAGGGAAAGATTAGTATAGGACACTTCAAGTACTATTAACTGAATGGCAAGGTAACAGTTGTTAGGGAGGGATCCTTGTGCCCGGAGGGAACATACAGAAGAAATGTAAGCAATTAGGACTTTAAGGGAAAGTGCTAGAAGATGAAACATACTAATGGACGTCAGGGAGATGGAGCCGAAGCCTGGAAGCTTCATCTTTTGCGTGGATCCTTCAACTTAGACGTGAAGAACAACAAAAATAGTATGCGCAATGGCTGTTTTTGATGGACGCAGAAATCACTCTTTCTCCCAATATTGGAGATTGCACACAAGAAAAGGTGTAGAGGAATAAGTTAGAAAATAAGAAATTTGGGCCAAAAAACAAAGAACAAATAAAATGAAGGACGGCATCAAATTTCAGCCTAAGTTCCAGGCTAATAACGTGTGGTAAAGGAGAGGGACTAATTTAAGAATCAGAGTAAATTGTTGAAAACTCAAGCTGAGCCTTTCTGAAAGAATGAGGGGAAACCATGGAGGGAAAGGAAAAACTGAAAGCATATCCCACTACTTGGGGCCTGGGGATGGGACATGGGGTGGGGAGTATACATAGGTCGTGAGGAGCATGTGATGGAGGTGTTGGTCCTAGAACTCTAGAGGCACAGGCTTCAGAAGTAACTGCAGCCCCTTCCACTTTGGAATCTCTGAGTGATTCTCCAGCTGAAATGATGGAGGCAGGAAGGAGAAATCTAGACTCAGCAGGTGTTAACCACTTAACCTCGACTGTACGTGCACATCACATGGGGAATTTTTTTTATAGTTGACTTTTTTCTCTTTATTAAAAAATTTTTTAATTGGAGAATAATTGCTTTACAGTGCTGTGGTAGTCTCTGTCATACATCAACATGAATCAGTCATATATGTCCCCCCCCTTATGAGCCTCCCCCACCCCGTATTCCATATTCCACCCCTCCACATAGGGAATTTTTTTTTTTTTTTTTTTTTTTAGTTATGATGCCCAGACTAGTTAAATCAGAATCTTGGGGCTCAGCATTTTTTACGGCTCTCCTGGCCAGTCCAACTGCTGTCTTAAGGGCAGTTTCGCTGGCCTAGGCCGCTCCTTAGTGACAGGCAGTGACAGCAGCCCCTGTAGTACAGGACTAAAAATAACCTGCTCCAAAGACGTGGGGGAGGTTGAATCACTAAAGAGATCACTTTCATTTCAGCACTGGGGTGCCAGAAAACAGCCTTAAAGGGGGAATAGAAATGAAGTTTTTAAGATATGCTGGATGGTAAAGAAAGATACCTGGAATAAAACTGGTACCTGGGCTTCCGCTCTTTCAAATTTCTGCACTATCTTGAGAAAGGCTGGAGTGTCGCCAGTGCTCCTGCCAGAGGGTGACTGCGCACAGGTAGATTTACCCTTTAGCGGGATGTGAGGAATATCTTCTTATTGGGAGATTATTCTCATTTTGGGAGATTTTGTTCAAAATTGAGTTCACAGATCTAAGGAAGCGGAAACAGAATTTCGGTGTTTCAGATTTTTCTTTTTTTTCCCCTCTGATATGGTCTTTGGCTGATCTGTAACAAATATGTTATAGCAACACATTTTTGCCTGGGACAGTGCTCTGGGAGTTGGCTTGGGCTTTGTGTTTTAATTTTTATTTTATAATGAAATAACTGAAAGATAGAAGCATTCTTTCCACTATTTTCCCTTCTGGGGAATGAAGAGGAAATTCTCTCCCCTTTATAGAAACGAGAGGAATTGGATGAAATTGTTACCTTCCAATATTTATGTCTACACAGAGATTGTTGTTTTCCCAAAAACAAATTCTTCTATTCCCTTCATCAGAACCGTGTATATTTTCAACCTAGAATTTTAATGGTTGTACTTATTAACATGGTTTGAAAATTTGTATCCTTCCTTTACTCTCATTGTAAAAGTGTTTCAGGACAGAAAGAACAAAATGTGCAACAGAGCTACTTTTAAAAAGGGAGTATCATTCATTTTTTTGGCCTGCAAGGTCAGAATTTTTTCCATCTTTATTACTCTTTCTTAACAAGACACAATTTGAACTTTTTAGGTAGCACAAAAAAGTTGATTACATTGCCTTTTAAAAGAAGTATCATAATGAAGAAGTATCATAATGAAACCTTTTACAGAGTTATTTATCAATTAGTCATGGTGATGCAACCATATGCTGTGGAGGAAAGTTCTGTTCATGAGGAATTTTCACTGGAGTTGAGACAATATCACCCAGGAATTAAAAGGGTGCTTCTGATGCTGGGAGGGATTGGGGGCAGGAGGAGAAGGGGACGACAGAGGATGAGATGGCTGGACGGCATCACTGACTCGATGGACGTGAGTCTGAGTGAACTCCGGGAGTTGGTGATGGACAGGGAGGCCTGGCGTGCTGCAATTCATGGGGTCGCAAAGAGTCTGACACGACTGAGTGAACTGAACTGAACTGAACAACAATTTAATCATTTAGAAGCTCAGTCAGCAGGAAGCCAAAGCTTCTCAAAACCATACTTCTTTAAACTCTTGGAATGAAAAAAGTTTCTCCTGGTGGTACTTTCTGTAGTTGAGGTATTCCCCCCAAAATATTACGTGCAAATTGAATATTTTGAAAACGTTCCCAGTTGTTTTAAGAGCTCACTGTTTAAAGCACTGCGAATGAATCCTTTACTAAAAAAACACTCACTTTAAATGGACTGTTAGTAAATCTGGATTTTTATGCTTTTATGTTTAAACAAATCATGGCTCTAGGGTCTGAGGGTATGTATTTATTTAAAGGTATGAACTATTAATTATAACTTAACCTGACTTTAAAGGTATCACTGTTTCTTGAGAATTACAGGGTTTGAAGCCATGTAACACTTAAGTCAGTGACCCTGATGCTTCAGACTGTTTGAACCTTGTATTGTGGGTTCGTGTTTCTTTACCTTCTCTTTTCCCGGTATTTAACATAGCATACTGCTTCTGGGGGGCTTCTCAAGTGGCGCTAGTGGTGGAAACCTGCCTGCCAATACAGGAGGCGGTTCAGTCCCTGGGTCAGGAAGATCCCCCGGAGAAGGGAATGGCAACCCATTCCAGTATTCTTGCCTGGAGAATCCCAAGGACTGGCAGGGTACAGTCCATGGGGTCACAAAGAGCCAGACACAGCTAACACTTGAGCTCACACACACACTACTATCTGGGTAGTAGCAAGAATGGCGTGATCCTTCTATAACATTCCAAGTAATCTTTTAAGATTGTTTATAAAAAAAGTTTTTTAAGAGCTCACTGGACAAACAGTGAATGTTTGACAGTTAGATAATGAAGAGAACAGTGTACTGTTGTCGTGTTTTGCCCTTTTAACTAGTAAGACCTCACCTACCTGGAATTCCATTACTTATCATAGTATCTAGAGTCTAGAATGTGCTTAAGAATCAGGACAAGGGGCAAGAGCTCACTGGTTCCAAACACTGTAGCTTTTTGTTTTTAGCATGGGAAAATGCCTAAAGCCCTCACTGAAAAAATATTTTTATATACACTCCTAACAAGCTTGGTTATCAGGTTTCTGAGTACAGTAAAAAAAAAAGAAGTTGCTAGAGGTAGCTATAGTGATAGCAGTGATGATTCACAGAAAGAGAAGAAATGGGAGAAAACATAAAAGGCAGCATATTAGTTTCAAGCCACTCAGTGGTATAGCAAATAGCCCTTAGACCTCATAACGTCATTAGGGTTATCAAGTCATCAAAAATTGTGTTCAGTATTCTGTTTGCTTATAAAAAGTTTCCTTAATTTTAAATTAATATATATATTCTTTTAAAAAATATTTATTTATTTGGCTGTGTTTGGTCCTGGTTGTAATAAGTGGGATGTTCATTGCGGCATCCTGGCTTTCTAGTTGTGACGTGCAGGCTCTGGAGAACTCTGTGACGGGCTTCGTTGGCCCGTGTCATGTGGGATCTTAGTTCCCCAACAAGGGATCAAACCTGCGTCCCCTGCACTGCAGGGTAGATTCTTAACCATTGGACCACCATGGAAGTCCCTAATATTTTCTTTATAAAGATTTGGAAAGCAGGGGAAAACTCCAGAAAACAAATTATATGAGATCTACATGAAAACCTAGAGAGCGCCTCAGGTGGCATTTTGATGTTTTCCCAGTCATTTTAAAAAAACCAAAAAAGTATTCATATGCCATAGTTTATTATGTCCAGTTACAAATGAGAGGACTGAAGTTTCTATTTTGAATTTATATTCTTTCTGCTAAATGATAGGAAAAACTGCTTCAGCCTATAGAACAGTGCTATCTGTAGTCACCAGTCTTTAAGGTTGCCAGGTAGAATACAAGACACTTAATTAAATTTGAATTTTAGATAAAGAACAATTTGGGGGGATAAGCATAAACCCAAAATATCACACAGTAGGTACTTTTATCCAGTCTTTTTTTTTTTCTGTGTTGTATGCACATACATCTCTAAGCATTTATGTGTGGGTTTTTTTTTTTTTTAATGAAATTGGGTTCATGTTGTATCTTCTCCTTTAGTTAACAGTGTATCATGAGTATCCCCAAAGCCAAATATTCTTTGTAAATACCAGAATATTACCCACTGTCAAATAGCTTAAAATTTTGATGCTAAAAAGATAATCTAGATGGGACTTCCTTGGTGATCCAGTAATTAAGACTCCATGCTTCCACTGCAGGAGGTACCAGTTCAATCCCTGGTCAGGGAAGTAGAATCCCATAGGCCAGGCAGTGTGGCCAAAAAAAAACCCCTCACAATCTCAAAATTATTTAGGGCAAACATGCTTCTGCAGAATGGCATTCCTTAAGAATCCCAGAGAGCCCAGGTTCCACTCAGCTTTAAACTGATGCCTGTTTTTGTTCCTTTTCAGGCGGGTGCTACATCTATGTGGGCTTCGTGCTGTGGGCTACTGAACGAAGTCATGGGGACTGGAGCTGTCAGGGGCCAGCAATCTGGATTTGCAGGAGGCACTGGTCCATTCAGATTTACACCAAATTCTGATTTTTCTGCTTACCCACCAGCATCTGCAGAAGGGCCTAATATAGTTTGCAAAGCCTGTGGACTTTCATTTTCAGTCTTTAGAAAGAAGGTGAGTTGCATGAAATGTTATATATTAAAAACTTACGTGTCAGAATTCTCAACTGTATGTTATTTTGAATACTTTCTTCATTTCTTCTTATACATGTCAAAAACTTAGTCCTAATAACCATTTCCCATTTGGAAAAGTACTAAGTTGAAGGGGCTGTGTATCATTGTCAGTTTTTCTGACTAGACACTATTATTCCTTTAACGATGCTCAGCCATCCTTTCTCCTGGACTCTGACTTTGTTTATCCACTTTGATTCTTCCTAATGCTGCTTATATTCTGAAGCAAAAGATTTAATTAGTCAACAGTCTGTTCAGAGATGATTTATTATAGCTCTGACCTCAAATTTCAAAAAATGTGTCCCTACCCATATGAACTCAAGTGAAGAATTGAGTATATTAATATTGGCTATTGTTTAAAGAGTCATCATACCACACTTGGGCTAAAACAGTTATTTTTTTTTAGGACAGAAGGTCATTCTTTCTGAGAACCATCATATTGTTAGGTCATCTCCCAGTCAGTTCAGTCCTTTAAAATACTTAAGGAACAAGGTGTTAGCAAGGGTTGGTATTCCTAACCCCAAGCGGAAATGACCACATCTTAGTATCTTTAAGCTTTGCTCATGGAATGGCTTTGATTGTGATTTAAGGTTCTGCAAAGAATAGCAAGGAGAGATAAGAAAGCCTTCCTCAGCGATCAGTGCAAAAAATAGAGGAAAACAACAGAATGGGAAAGACTAGAGATCTCTTCAAGAAAATTAGAGATACCAAGGGAACATTTCATGCAAAGATGGGCTCGATACAGGACAGAAATGGTATGGACCTAACAGAAGCAGAAGATATTAAGAAGAGTTGGCAAGAATACACAGAAGAACTGTACAAAAAAGATCTTCATGACCCAGATGATCATAATGGTGTGATCACTCACCTAGAGCCAGACATCCTGGAATGTGAAGTCAAGTGGGCCTTAAAAAGCATCACTACGAACAAAGCTAGTGGAGGTGATGGAATTCCAGTTGAGCTATTTCAAATCCTGAAAGATGATGCTGTGAAAGTGCTGCACTCAATATGCCAGCAAATGTGGAAAACTCAGCAGTGGCCACAGGACTGGAAAAGGTCAGTTTTCATTCCAATCCCAAAGAAAGGCAATGCCAAAGAATGCTCAAACTACCACACAATTGCACCCATCTCACACTCTAGTAAAGTAATGCTCAAAATTCTCCAAGCCAGGCTTCAGCAATATGTGAACCGTGAACTTCCTGATGTTCAGGCTGGTTTTAGAAAAGGCAGAGGAACCAGAGATCAAATTGCCAACATCCACTGGATCATGGAAAAACCAAGAGTTCCAGAAAAACATCTATTTCTGCTTTATTGACTATGCCAAAGCCTTTGACTGTGTGAATCACAATCAACTGTAGAAAATTCTGGGATGGGAAAACCAGACCACCTGACCTGCCTCTTGAGAAACCTGTATGCAGGTCAGGAAGCAACAGTTAGAACTGGACATGGAACAACAGACTAGTTCCAAATAGGAAAAGGAGTACGTCAAGGCTGTATATTGTCACCCTGCTTATTTAACTTCTGTGCAGAGTACATCATGAGAAACGCTGTTGGAAGAAGCACAAGCTGGAATGAAGATTGCTGGGAGAAATATCAATAACCTCAGATATGCAGATGATACCACCCTTATGGC
Source organism: Bubalus kerabau (assembly GCF_029407905.1). NCBI lineage: Eukaryota > Metazoa > Chordata > Mammalia > Artiodactyla > Bovidae > Bubalus > Bubalus kerabau. Next base: position 57,886,537 of record NC_073639.1, on the reverse strand, counting down.
AGAAAGTGAAGAGGAACTAAAAAGCCTCTTGATGAAAGTGAAAGAGGAGAGTGAAAAAGTTGGCTTAAAGCTCAACATTCAGAAAGCTAAGATCATGGCATCTGGTCCCATCGCTTCATGGCAGATAGATGGGGAAACAGTGGAAACAGTGTCAGACTTTATTTTGGGGGGGCTCCAAAATCACTGCAGATGGTGATTGCAACCATGAAATTAAAAGACGCTTGCTCCTTGGAAGGAAAGTTACGACCAACTTAGATAGCATATTGAAAAGGAGAGATACTACTTTGCCAATAAAGGTCCATCTAGTCAAGGCTATGGTTTTTCCTGTGGTCATGTATGGATGTGAGAGTTGGACTGTGAAGAAAGCTGAGTGCCAAAGAATTGATGCTTTTGAACTGTGGTGTTGGAGAAGACTCTTGAGAGTCCCTTGGACTGCAAGGAGATCCAACCAGTCCATCCTAAAGGAGATCAGTCCTGGGTGTTCATTGGAGGGACTGATGCTAAAGCTGAAACTCCAGTATTTTGGCCACCTCATGCGAAGAGTTGACTCATTGGAAAAGACCCTGATGCTGGGAGGGATTGGGGGCAGGAGGAAAACGGGACGACAGAGGATGAGATGGCTGGATGGCATCACCAACTCGATGGACATGAGTTTGAGTGAACTCTGGGAGTTGGTGATGGATAGGGAGGCCTGGCGTGCTGCAATTCATGGGGTCGCAGAGTCAGACACGACTGAGCGAATGAACTGAACTGAGAGTACAGATACTGTAAAGTGGTGTCCTCTGTTTGCTTGGCTTGATGTTGAGAGATCAGTTAGTTGTCTTTCTCTTTTCCTCTCTGTTAGGCTTTCCCCTTTTCTCTTTACTTATTTTTTATTTTATATTGGATATAGTTGATTAACAGCGTTGTGTTTGTTTCACGTGTACAGCCCCTCTTCTCTTTAAACCAGGAAATTTTCACAGGAAAAGAGCAGGAAGAGAGTTTGTGCTTGTGCTTTTCTGCTCCATGTGGTTCAAGTCAGCTCTGCTTTGCTAATTACATGTTTGCACCCATGGGTGGAAAAGGTTTTAATTCATTAACACAATAGTATATATTTTTTAAAGGGCTATATTTGTACTTCGGTGAATCCAGACTGCCTCAGCAATGACTGTTTTGATTTTCACAGCTTTGAGAACACGAAACGCCCATGGATCTGGTGCCATAGGGGGCTTCATAAAAACTAAAATTTAATTTTAATAGAAGACAAAAGGAAAACTAGGGCTTTTGCAGTGGTTTATGTCTGGCTGTCATTAAATGCTTCTTTTCTCTCTGTCTCTTCAGCATGTATGTTGTGACTGCAAGAAAGATTTTTGCTCCGTGTGTTCAGTCTTACAAGAAAATCTCCGTAGATGTTCCACTTGTCAGTTATTACAAGAGACGGCCTTTCAGCGCCCTCAGTTAATGCGACTGAAAGTGAAGGATCTCCGACAGTATCTCATCCTTCGAAACATACCGACCGATACCTGTCGGGAGAAAGAAGACTTGGTGGACCTGGTCCTGTGCCACCATCGGCTGGGCTCTGAGGACGACTTGGACACGAGCAGTCTCAATTCCTCAAGGTCCCAGACTTCTAGCTTTTTTACACACTCATTTTTTTCAAACTATACAGCCCCGTCTGCTACCGCATCTTCGTTTCAGGGAGAGCTTATGGGTGGAGACCGGACCTTAGGATCTGGAGCACTGGCACAGGTATGAGGGTGCAGTTACCCCAAGGGCCTGGCACATCGTCCACTCTTGGCCAGTGTGGTGGGGCCTTCAGGGCTGATGGCTCCTTGCTGAGCAGAGGTTCCACGCTTTGCTGAACTCTGCACCTGCTGGCTCACCTAGTGTGAAGCTCTGCACTTGGGTGCTGTACAAAGGGTCTGAAAAGAGCTCATCAGTCTCTTGACCTTAGTTATCCCAGTTTCCTTAAATCCTACAGTTAAATACTAACTGTTGAAATAATGGCCGTGAAACGTAGCACATAAATGTTTATAGGATGTGAACATTTTTACTGTTTGTGTTTACTATTAAAACTAGTAAAAATGTTTACTAATTGTGTGTCAGTGACCATGGAAACTATAAGGTTACCTAATGCCCAGTTGTCTTGCTACAGTAAAGTTGTGCTCATCTAGATATTGGGAAAGAGCCATCTGAATTAGCAACAGGATACGGTTATTTAGTCATTTCAAAGAAATGCCAGTGCAGAATGTTGTCCCAGTGACGTCCTTGGGCATTCTGATGGAATTACATGCAAGGGCTTGTAATTAATACCCAATTTGTAAATATGAATGATTCTAAAATGCTTAAAGAATTGTTTTGAACATTTATCTCCGAGTTTAATTTTCTCCTCTGAGGAAAGAGGTTAGAAGCAGAGGGAAATGTGGTCTAGTTGCTTTCTAAATAGTCATAAATTAAATAAGCCCAAGCTAGGCATTTTATTGTTTTGTCAAATGACAGCTGGCACAATTGTGATGCAAACACAAAGCACATATGTCTGACCTTCGTGTCACTTTGGGGTATATGACACCACTCAGGAGGTGTGGGTTTTGGGTATTACAATATGGTACTTGTGAACTACTAGGATAGAATACTTGAAATTGGAAATTGACATAGGCTTTCTGTTCTCCCTAAAGAAAAAAGTATCTGATGGTTGAGGAACTTCTAAAAACTAGAACTAGCATCCACCATCAGTGAATTATTCTAGAAAGCTTTGCTTGGAATTAGAATGGCTAAGTATGAGATAGTAAGACTGAGATCTTTGAAATCAAATAGCCCTGACACTAGGGCTGATCTTAAAGCTTTAGTTTCTACCTGTATCTTAGAGGCTCCAGTTAAACTAGCCATGTGCGGGTCCTTTATCAGGACACAGTGCAATTTCATACACTATTGGCTTTGGTATCCTGTGATGGGCCCTTCTTAACTCCTTGGGGAGTTAATATTTCTGGTTAGACTTTTACAGATTCACACTCTTATAGGAATTTGACTTGTGAGATAACTACGGAAGGTTAGTTGTTTAGAGAATCATGTGGGGCCCAACTCTTTGGGAGGGGCAGCGGCTCTCAGGACCCTGGGAAGGTGTGGAGTATACCAGGTGTTGGGGTCATTCTTAGGGAGGATGGCTGGAAGGGTTTTCTCCAGTGATAAATACGGGTTGATATTGCTAGGAAAAGTCCTGGCCTAATATCCATTATGTGTGTAGGAGCCCAGTGAAATAGCTTCAGCAAACACAGAAGACGATGAAGATGATGATGACGACGACGACGATGACGACGATGATGATGAAGAAAACTTGGAGGAGCGGGTGAGACTGCCTGTGTAATTTGATTTTCCTGACATGTCTTCACCCTGGTAGGGAAAATACCCATGTGGACTTCCGCTAGATTAGCATAGGTTGTTGCTTCAAGTTTGAACGCAGCACAGCATATAAGACACAAGGACTCGTGAGAAGTCTGGGTCGAATCTCCAGGACCAGTGATGCCCGTAGGGCGAATGTGGTATGCTGTTTTCCTTGCTGAATTTGCAGGAACAGAGGTAATGGATGCACTTTGTGATTTCAGACGCCTGGCCTCGCCAAGAAGAGAGTGAGAGCTTCTCTGTCCGACCTGTCAAGCCTTGAGGACGTGGAGGGGATGAGCGTGCGCCAGCTGAAGGAGATCCTGGCTCGGAATTTCGTCAACTATTCTGGCTGCTGTGAAAAATGGGAGCTAGTAGAGAAAGTAAACCGGTTATACAAAGAGAATGAAGAAAACCAAAAGTCATGTAGGTTTATTTTTCCTTTTTTTTTGTCCTTAGAGTAGCCTTCTTTAGGCTTTTTAAAACTGGGCTGTCTCTGTCACAATGAAGCCCAATTTATTTTTGAGAAAACTGTCCTTTGATTGAGTGTGAATTAGTCATATGAAGCTGTTTATAGATCTTTTAAGCAGTAGGTTCATTATGTAATGTTGGCTTTGAGATCACCATTGCTTCACCATTGCTGGTGAGTCAGGTAATCATTTGTTCAGTTTGTTTTTTCTTTCCATAATTTGTTAGAACGCTAATGAAATTCCTTGGATCTATAAAAAGGCTTCTTTTCTCACTTACCTGTCTTGCAAGCTGGTACTTAGGATTTAAAAGCTATAATTGAGATCATCAGTGAGGAAAAAAACTCCCTAGAGCCAAGATATTAAGTAGTTCTTAGCATCAGTATTAGTAGGTTTCTGTGTAAGTCATGAAAAGCTGAGGTTAAGAACTTCTAAACTACATACTGATGGAGCGTGGAGCAGAAATCCTCAGCCAGTAAAGGGTCAGGGCCACAGAGCATTTATAGGCAAGAGAAAAGAATTCAGTGGTGTTCAGACTGACAAATATTATGTTCTAATCTCAAAAACAGTCTTCCTATTAACTTTTATCATCTTGAATTTTTTTCTCTAAAAGCTGGTTATAACACAGGGTTGGTTGATAAACAGGTCTATGCCCAGAATATGCAGAAAGCCTTTTGAAACACCTGTTTCTAAGATGATGCCACAACAGTAGACACAGGCATCTTAGTCACTGGAGCCTTTAGAGGCTCATGTGTCATCTTATTCCATGCATGCTTTCTACCCACTTTCCAGTAATGGTGTGGGCCGAGAACTAGGACCTCAAAAATCTCTTGACATGGTAGTGTTTATTTCTCTTAAATCCAGAGACTACTGGCCCTTTGAGCTTAGATTCCTGCTCGGTTTTTCTGACCTTCTTCATGATTCCCATTGAGTCCTTCTGTGACCTGTAGAAGGGGAAACCTCACCATCCAAAGCTTTGTGGCCAAATCTCAGGCTGTCATGAACTTTTTAAACTCATTCCACACCTTTCTTGTTCAGAACCAGAAGGTGCCTTTTGGGTAGACAGACCCCAACAGTACTATCATAGCCAGAAACAGATGAATTTCAAGATGCTTCCAAGCCTCAGGGGGTGCCTTCCCCCAACAGCAGGCAACTTGATGTTGATGCTTTAATAAACTTTCCTCACGCTCCTCCTCCAGAGATGAGGCTCTGGAGTCTGTGACTTTCCCAAGGCCACATAGTTGGGCTGGAAATTCCAATCATGTTCTGACTCTGAGGCTCCTCTATCAGCCAGCCTGGGGTTTCTTCATTTTTATTTACAGAAGCAAACCATCATTATCACAAAAATCTTGTATTATGTACAGATATAAAATAGAATCGGGGGTCCCCAGGTGGCTCAGTGGTAAAGAATCTGCCTGCTAATGTAGGAGACACTAGTTTGATTCCTGGGTCGGGAAGATCCCCTGGAGGAGGAAGTGGCAACCAACTCCAGTATTCTTGCCTGGAGAATCCCTCGGATAGAGGAACTTGGTGGGGTACAGTCCTCGGGGTCACAAAAGAGTCAGTTACAATTTAGCAGCTAAACAGCAACATAAAACAGAATTAACATTTGCTAGGCACATCATCCCTGGCCCTCAGCTTAGCATTTCTCATTTATTCTTCACACAACCCTACGAGGCGTCCTTATTGTCATTTCTAGGGGAAGGAAGCGAGGTACAGAGAAGTGGGGACTGCTTCTCACAGTGGGGTCACTGGGTCCCTCCGTGGCTGTGCCCGCCACCCCAGTCCTCTGTTGCCTTTCAGATGGTGAGCGGCTGCAGCTGCAGGACGAGGAGGACGACAGCCTGTGCCGAATCTGCATGGACGCCGTCATCGACTGTGTCTTGCTCGAGTGTGGGCACATGGTCACCTGCACCAAGTGCGGCAAGCGCATGAGCGAGTGTCCCATCTGCCGGCAGTACGTGGTGCGTGCTGTGCATGTGTTCAAGTCCTGAAGCCCAGCCTCCCGTGCTGAGCTCGATCCTAGACATTTCCGTGCACAGAGGGGACTGGAAACTTCCTGTTCGAAAGCTGAAGCTATTTTTTAAAAATTATTTTCACTCCTAACTGGGGACGGGAAAGATTCATCCTGAGTTGCGGCCACACTGGTCCATGCCGTATGCCCGTCAGCCTGAGCACGGGCTCAGTTTCCCAGGTTCTGCTGGGCTCCCTCACAACGCCTCTGATCACTCCTCGCTCAAGTGGACTGCTTATGGCATCAGCTACTGCTCTCTTTGCAGGACATTTCTCTTGTTCTCTTGTTTCTCCTTCGTCCTATTTTTAACTCAGATGTTTGAAACTTCTGTTCTCTTTGGATGAGATCACTGTCTGCAAATGGCTGACATGGTACACACTGAGCAGTGGCACCTCTGAATGTTCATTTTATTAGTCATGTATATTTTAAATGCTACTATTTGATGAATGTAAGTTTCCACATTGTTGCTCTTTCTGTGTTTCAACATCATTGGGAACAACTGACATTCTATAGTCAACTGCCAGGGCCTTAGACTAAACATGTCCATTTTTGTTCAGGTACAGCTTTTTCTAGCAAGGGCTGCATCTAGCTTCCTTCATTAGAGAAGTGTGTGTTGAATTCTTTATTAACGTGTAATCAGTTTACACTGTTTTGTATAGTGAAAGTGTATTTTCAGTGCTACCCACTAGCTAATTTGAACTTTAGGAATAAAATTAGATTTTAAGAAATGTTTTTATGGACACTTTTCCTGGTCAGTTCCTAATTCACTTGGGTGCAGCAGGAATGGGTGTCCACACCTGGTCCCAGCACCTCCTTCAGGAGAGCAAGGAGCACCTTCAAAGACGTTGCCCCCATCTACCCTTGGCTGCTGACTTAATGGTAAGTTTAACTACATTTTCACCGTTTACCGTGACCAGGTGTTGTGCCAGGTGCTTTGTGGTTATCTCCAAATATATATTACCTCATGTCACAGATGGGGAACTCAAGTCTCTGAGAAATTAAAAATCTTGTCTAAAGTCTGTTAAAAAGTCACCACAAGGAATTCCCTGGAGTTCCGGTGGTTAAGACTCTGTGCTCTCATTGCCAAGGATTGGGTTCAATTCCTGATCAGGGAGCTAAGATCCTGTGAGTCATATGGTGAGGCCAAAGAAAAAGTTTTTTAATAAAATAAGCCCCCACCTCAGAATTTGAACCTAGCTCTAATGTTTTTTCTTAACTCCTCTAATACCTGAGATGATAAACCTGAGAAACTAACTTATGCAAAAAAGGTTCTTAGGATATTAATGATGTGAAATCTCTCTTCTTTTAGATCTAATTCTGATCACGGTGGTTGAGTTGAGACCAACTGTGGATTCACTCCCACTGCTTGTGAGGAGGTATGTTTTTGGGAAACTACATAACTCCTTGGGTGAGTCCTGTGGGTTTCTTATCTTTTGACTCTGTGCAGTGGGTAGCACATGCCTTCAGGTGCTCAGGATCCAGAAGTCAATGGACAAGACCTGAAAATTACAGCAAAGGAGGTAAATAGTCTTCCCCTCGGTGCTTAAGGCCGGAAGTTTGGCTAGCTATGAAATACAGTTGCCTTTCTATGTTTTCTGATAGTGAGGGTCAAAGCATGTAAACCAAGGCTTGTGGATACTCTCCAAACCTCTTCTCTTGTGTTTGCCTGCAGACCCAAAGCTCAGCCCCTGCTGAAGCTGTAGGTGCACTTAATCTGTACTTCTAGTCAGACAGTGAACTCCAGAAATTAAACATTACCCACAAATCACTAATTTGGTGGAGGGGTCTAAAAATCCAGGCTAGCAGGTGAGATAGTAAACACACCCAAATAGAAGCCAAGCAGCAGGTATTGGTGTATCTTAAGTTAAATTAGAAAATTGTGATTTGTTTGCTCATAGTCTCAGCTGAAAACAGCTTATTTACTGTTTCCTCTTGGACTTATATATAGTATCAGGTGCTTGTTTTAGCAGTGAACAAAAACTCCTAGTGGTAGATCTTCGTAGGCAGCATTTTCAAACAACCTTGGCTTAGTAAGAAGCAAACACATTTTCAGCCTAATAGGTTGGAATTATAAGGTACTAATTTATTTGGCAGGGGGCAAACATGTCTCTCTGGAACCTGCATTTTCTAGTTGCATGCCATGTCTCTATTTCTGAATAGGTAACCTGTCATATGGATCCATAAGGGAATAAGTGACATCTCTTTACCCTCATGGTACGGAATGATGTCATTCGATGGGCCGTGGTATCTCCCTTTGTCAAGGTCAGCAGGAAGGACCTTGAGGGAGGGTTGGAGCCTCTCCTTTTTCCTGGGTTAAGATGTGGTCTTACCCAGGAACTGCTCCGTATGGTTTATGTGCCTTCCATTACTTCATCAGATACAATATTTGGGCTCAGAATAGCTGTTTGCAAGCATCTAGCTTGGCCCAGCCTCATCTAAAGCTCATTTTGTAAGGAATAGGTCTGTACTGGGATATACCAAGTACCTTAACATAATGCACCTTCAAGTTGTGAACATGTGTTCCCATGTCCAGTCGTGTGAGTTCACATACCTGGAGTACATTGTCATGTGCTGCATCCTCTATAAGTGCTTTTGTGTACTCACAATACTGTAGAGAATACGGTGTTTACTTCAAGCCCAGGATGTCTGGAAGCAAGTGTAAAAGCAGCAGTGATGTAGCTGGTACTGTGCTTAAAGTCTGTACTAGAAGATGAGACATGTTTTTTTATGTATTTGTGTCCAAAATATTATAAACCTATACAGTTCTATATATCTGATTGGATTAGTTGGGTATCTAGGCTAACTTTGTTGGACTTCAGAAAAAATTGAACTTAGGAATGTGCTCTCAGAACAGAACTTGTTTGTGTGTAGGGGACTTACTATATAATCTTAACTGGATTGTTTGGTACACCTGGGGGATGGTAATCTGTGACCAGCGCACTGCAAACATGACCGGGAAACGCTCAGTTTCTAATGCCGAGATTCTACCTGGAAACGACTGTCACCCTTCAGCAGTTCTCAAGGAAGAAGATGTCTTTACTGGACATCAGGGTCACTCTTACTCAGAGGTTCGCAGCACTCAGGCTGCCAAGAAAATGGCAACTTGACCTCTGGTATGGGTGCTCCACAATGAGTGATCAGGCTTGTAAAGGTAAGCCACATTTTTATAAATAAACCATCATGTGTTAAACTAATCTTACTTCTGTCAAATGCATCCCCTGAGTTAAATTCCAGGGTGGAACAGCTTCAGATGTCTCCAGTTTGAGTCAGAAAGGATCTCTGGATTTAAATGAATAGGAGGCAGAGACCTAGACGGGACCTAAAACCATTTCACCATGGAAAAAAAAAAAAAAAGGATTGGGGGTGGTGGTGTGAGTATGAAATGACTATTAGTGGGAAAGGCTGGTCCCATGAGACCCAAGTCTGATGGTGCTGTTGATGACTGAGGAAGGAAGCTGGTCCGTGTTTATCTTCAGATGATTAGTTGCCTTTCTGTGATCTCAAGTTGACTTCCCACCTGGGGCAGTCACCTGCTAGCTAAGGGCTTCCAGCCACCCCAGCCCCACGTCACCAGTGCAGGGTGTGGTCTCCTTGAGTTGCCTCCACTGGAAGCTGAGCAAGTGGACCCCCGTTCCCCCTCTTTGGCAGTGGAAATGCCAAGTGGCTGTGGAAGTTACCTTATACAGGCTAGGTCAGAGGCAACCACACAGGTAAGCCACTCTGCCCCTTAAAGCAGTTCGTACCTAATGCTTACATGTGGACGTACCTTATTAGCCACGAACAGCAAGATCTCTTTCTGAAGACAGAAAAACATGTTCCAAGGGGCTGCTGCATTTCTCCGGTGACTAAGAAATGATACCTAGTCTGGCTTCAGGATAGCATACACTGGTGTCGAGACTATAGCCTCTGGACCTCCCAGTCAGGCTTCCAGTCCGCCCCAGAACAAAAACCCTCAAAGCCCAAGAGTGAGTTTTTTTGTACAATTGTTTATACAAATCCAACAAAGGTAAAACCGCGTCAGGGAAGGTCTAGGAAAACAACACCTTACGACAGTGGCACTTACGATGCGTAACTTTACAACTGGGCAACAGCCATGGGCTAAACCTCAAATGAGAACTCAGCTCACTTCAAAGGAGAGAAGAAAAGAAAAGAAAAGGCTGTGGTGGGTCATTTATTCTATTTCTCGACTCACTGTATAAATTAGATCTATGTAGAATACAAGAGCTCATGCTGGAGCAAACCCCTCCTGAGTGCAAAGGCTGAAGTCTGAATTTCAAAATTTTGAGGGGAAAAAAAAAGGTGAATTCTATACAGAGGAAATTTAGCAAAGTGTCTCTCTCACTTTGACTATAATTTACATATATCCACATCATGCTTATGCAGTTTCTTGACATACAAAGCAGGCTCTCAACTTCCAGTTAGACATGCTTTTAACTAGAGGTCTTAGCCTGCTTTGCCGGATCTGGGCACGTGTATAGATGTGTTTGTATGAAGTACAGGGAAAAGTTCTCTCCTACCTTAAGGAAACCAGGAAAGTTGGCAATCTCAAAACAATAAAAACACTGGTATGCATTCAAACCTTGCATAAATAACTTTTAAACAATTTGTACAAAAATAGTTCTGCATAATGTAAGATGTAACAAAACCAAACAAACATGTTGAGACGGCAGATGTGGTGTGTGGTCCACTTTATGTTGACACCAAAACTCCCCAAAGTTGCCAGGAGTAAGGTGTCCGAAACTAAAACACCACCCCCCACCCCAAAATTTCCTAAGCTCATGCTTCAGTAAGAGAATGTCGCCCAAGTCCATCCTCCTCTCCAACGGGAATGTCTTCTTGGTAAAGGCCGCCTGAGCAATGGTCCAGAAAGCAGTGCGGTTTTGATTCAGAAAGACCAGAGGAAAGCACCAGGCTCACTCATCCCCCAAACGGTGGCGGACTGGCTTCTCCCTCGGTGAGACTTGCAAAAGGGAATTGTCTGGGGTTTGTTGTTCCAAGTTCCAAATTGAAAATATTTAAAGGCCCTAATAAGTCTTTCCCCTTCCCCTGGCGTCTCCCCTCCCCTCCCCTACCCCGTATTTACATACTTGTCCTTGGACTAACTCAGTTTTTGCAGGAGTTTTTCTTCCACTTGCCCGAACTGGACACTAACAGACATTTCGGCTATGAACTGCTCGCAGCCTTCCTTGGTAACTTGCTTGCAGTACCTCAGGTCAATGTGACAGATATTCCCACAGCGTTTGAAGAAGGACAGGCACTGGTCAGTCACCTTATTGCAGTCTGGAGGGAAGAGGACACAGGTGAGGTGGAGGAGGAGTGGAACTGAGGACCCCCCCAACTCCCCCAAGCAGCTCTCCTGTTCAGTCTCCTCAGATGGGGCCTGGTTTCCTCTGCCACTTACAAAGGTTCACACATGCCTGAAAAACACCACAAGTTCCGAGTGAAATTGCTCAGGCTCTTGTCCCATTTAAGAGTCTTACACGTATACATTCTCACATCAACAGGTCCTGTCCATGTTGTTTTACAGATAAGATCACATGACACACGAAAACAGCTTGCTTTTCATGCCTATACTCCTGCTGAGGAACACCTCTCTCTGCACGCTCTTGTGTGCTTACCTGCTCATTCCCAGGGAAGAGATGCTGGGGAGTGAGGACACTGTAAGGCCATCCCGGGACCCTCCTGCTCCCCTGGACACTGGCGCTTTACTGCAAGGCCCACATGCTTGGTCCCCTCCATGGAATGTCTACCTCAAACCCATGCAGGAAACCAATGCACTAGAAGTGGCTGGAGAGATTCCATCCACAGAGAGCAAAATCGGAACTCCGAACCCTCAACCGAGTATTTCTATCAATGTGGACTTAGGGTCTGTCATACTCTTTTCTTAGAACTGAACGCTCAGTCAATGAGCTGCAGTGCCAGCTCTCATCCAGCTGAGGCCAAGTCCCTACCCTGAGCCTGGAGATTCCTTCATCTCAGTGGTATTACTGACCTTGGCTTGTCATTGCTAGTATGCATACTTTCATTTTGCTCTTGAATTGAGTATGAACAAATGTTAACAGTAAGGACAAACTGCAGTAACGCACATGAGGCCAGTGCCAGCTCCATATGTCACAGTGCCTCCAGCTTAGGAGGTGGTACAAAGAAGTCACGTCACAGCATCCCACAAGTCATCAAAGAGCACTCTCCTCAGGTCTGCACAACATCCTTGCACAAATGCTCAGAGTCCTGGATACACATTTCAGACAATGTCAACAAAATCCAATCCTGAACAATGAACTCATGAACTTAGAACAAGTGGTGATGGAAAGCTGAGTGCCTCCCATGCTAGCCAGGCAGATGGCAAAGTGACAAGGATGCTGCCAAAGAGGTGACTTGGAAGATTAACACCTCAGATTTTCCAAGGGTATCCCCTTACCTCATAATCTCTCAAATATTTGCCCACATAGTCTTACTGTAAAAGTCAAGTGAGAAGGATGGTGTATAAACCCTGTAAGGGGAAGAGGTACAAAGCTGGAAGACTCCCCAGAAGAGGGGAGTTCGTCTCTGGGCAAGAGAAAGGCTCTAGACTAGGCAGCACCACTGTGGAAGGCAGGAGGGCCCACTGAAAAATGGGGGTTACAGGGAAATTTACCTGCTGACTGTTGAGACCCCCAGACTCCTTTCCTGCCAAGCCCTGAACACCAGCAGCCTGGCCTGAACCCTTCAGTTGGGAGGTCAAGAAAAGTGTCCTTGGGCAACTTTGACCAGCTTAAGAGGAAAGATGGATAGGTGTCAAGTCTGGATTTCCCCAAAGAAACAACCCGTGCTGACTGCCCAATGACATCTACAGTCAATCAGCTCCCACCCTGTCCCAAGAGCAGCCCATCAGCTGAAGAGAAAACCACATGCTGAAGACAGAACTGAGAGGAGCCCCAGGCAGGCCCACCGACTGCTTCTGAAGGAACGCATGGTCTATGTGGAGAAGAAAATACAACCGCCAGTATCCTCAGGACAGACATCTGGATCCAAGAACAGGCCACTCCCCAAAAGTCCTGAGAACTGTAGCTGTCAAGTTAAAAATATAGGCTAAACCATGTGAGAACTGCCAATATGTGACTTTTGACCTACCTAATAAAGCAGTTTCATGTGTCTGAAATGAAAAATTCACTACAGCTGATCCTTGAACAACACGTGTTTGAACTGTGCAGGTCAACATATCTGCCCATGTGTTTCAATAGTGGTTGAACCTGAGGTTATGGAGGACGTGCGAATACCAAGGGCCAACCATCAGTTATATTTGGATTTTCTACTGCAGAGGGCTCCACCCCTAGCACCTAAGTTGTTTAAGGGTGAACTGACTATGAACTGTGTAAGAAGGGGAAAACCAAAGAACAGAGCAAAAAGACAAGAGGTGGGGAAAAAGTAAAGGTATCAAAAGACTATTAAAGAAAGAAAAAGGAAACTAACTCAAGAAAATTTTCCAGAACCACAGAACATATTTTCCAAGTTGAGAGATTGATTATACCTTATAACATGAAGGTATAATGAAACCATTTCAGACACAGAAGGTCTGGATTATGTCCTCCAGCAAATGAACAGATAAACCAAGAAAGAAGATACAGGATCAAGGAAAGAGGGGCCCCTACACAAGACAGAGACCAAGGAAATCCTAGGAAGCAGACATGCAGATGGCAGAGGCAGTCGAGTTCAAGTGGGGGCAGGAGGAAAGAAAGCTAGGAGGGTGGTTTCTTACCAAGATTGGTTAAGGGCCTAAGTTCATGAGGGTAAAGAATAGTACTCGAGTCTGTTGTAGAGTCTGTTCAGAGACTGAGCAAACAAAAAGGCAATTATTAACTCTAGGGAAAACAAAAAAATTGTGCAAGGAAAGAAACATACTCATAATACACACTTTGGCTCAACACTGGACAATACATGCATGGCCATAATGCAGTAAATAACAGTGACTTAACCACACAAACTGGGAAGATTTTGGGGTGGGGGAGGCGGCAGTGGAGAGAATTTAAGAACAGTAATCCTTATGCTGTACAAGGCAAGTTAACAAAAAGAGCATCTGAGTAAAAAATAAACAAGAAATAGCAATGTAGGCTGTTTGGAAAAGGGGAGGTAAACAAACAGCAAGAGCTCAAAATTTGAAGGTGGTTCCTCCAGGTGAGAAGCAGGGGAGGCAAGGCACCAAAGTGGCTTCACTTTTGCTACCAGACCTGATCTGACCACACTGAAGGACCTGGCAATATGTCAAGCGCTTTCCTTTCTGTGGCAGAGGCTTATTTTACCATTAACTAGTTACACTTATAGGAAGAGAAAACATGTTCAAAAGAACTGAGTATAGAAAAGACTGGGTATGGAGACGGGCCTTCATGCGTGTCACAGCTCTGAACACAATGGAGAGACATGCATGCAGGCTCTGAGACGAAAAGAGGCGACTGGACTGTGGCGGAAAACAAAATGCAAAAGATGACTCACACACACGTATCATGGACATCCTCTTCGCTGCAGGGGAGGGGGATTAAACTGGTATCCCTGCTATATACCCTAGTGACCCAGTCAGAACAGGGTAACGAGTTCATAACTACCAAGCACTTAGAACAAGCTGCCTCCCAGGACCTTCTCCACTGGGCAGCCCAGCATCACTTCAAGACCAATAGCTGACTCACCTCAGTGTGGCGCTCTGTTCACTGCCTCCTTGGGAGGCCACCACCCCACTGCCACCCGCCACCAAAACTCCCTGAGGAGGCGGAAGGGGCCTCCCAGACACTAAGGTACAACTTTAGCTCAAGTGAGCCAAACCTCCTCGCTCCCAGTCGGATGGGGCATTAGCAACAGGAAGGAGGAGTTTCTCAGGAATGAACACGGGCTGAAGAGACAAACAGCAAAAGAGCATGTGAATGCTGACCAAGCCAAACAGCAGATTAGACTGTGTTAAAATAGAATTTACATGAGGTGAGAGTATCATTTATTACTTGCTAATTTCTGGAGGGAAAAAAAATGTTTTTTTTTGGTCTCATCTGAATCTCCCTCCCACACCTAACCTGACCATCCTGAGCCATCAGACCAGTACAGGATTATTGGCTGGGCTGAGAATGGGTGGCGTCACCTCGGTCCACCTCCCTGTTGGTCATGCCCCAAGCTCTTAGGAACTAACTCCAGCCCCATCAGTAAGTGGAGGAAGTGAGGACTCACTCCACTGTGGGGTTTTCTTGTCAACAACGGGCCCCTTGAGAGCAGAGTCAGGAGGGGGACACGTGAGCAACAACAACAACGGCAGCCATCAAGCCGGGCACTCCATCCGCCTGGCCTGGCTGCACTGCCAGGCATCCTCCCACACCGGCTGCTGCCCGGCACCAGCTCATCCACTGAGCCCGAGTGAAGCTTTTCTAGCCCTTATTTTGGGTCAAGAGCCACTTCTATGTGCTCATGTGCACTCACTGCTACTGGCACTATTTTTTTGTAGCAATTATTTAAAATCTAATAATGCTTAATTGTTCATGTGCTTCCCCGCTAGACTAGGCCGTGTGTCTGTCTTGTTCCCTGATGTGTCACAGCACCTAGGACGTGACCCTATAACAAGAGGCAAGCTAGTATTTCCCTACAAATGTCAAATGCCCCCCCACCCGAACCATAGGGTCCTGGACAGAGCCCCGTGGGTGCCCCTGACTGACCTGACAGGTTGATTTCAGTTAAGGAGTCCCGGGTGGTGGTGCCCACAGCAGTGAGCAGGTTGATGGACTGGTCAGTGACGTGGTTACAGTAACTGAGGTGGAGCTTGGAGAGCAGGGGCATGTGGCGGATGATAAGCCGCAGGGAGGCGTCCGTGATGTCCAGGCCGGCCAGACGCAGCTCCACAATGTTCCGGAGCTTACTCCGATTGTCCATCTGACCTGAGAGGGTGGGGCAGAAGAGGCAACGTGTCACCCAGACATGACGCTCTTCAAGGCCCACCCGCCAGATGGGACACCTGGGTTTCATTCAGCCAGTGAGTATCTCCCCTAAAAGATCAGGACTGGTTCCAACGTTTAAAGACTGGCATATTCCACGTCAAGTTTTACATTTGCAAATCCTTTAAAAGTCAGAAAATCTACAAACACAGCCTGCATTCCACCCTCAGTGCTTGGCCAATTAAAGCAGAGATAGCACAGCATCTCTGGGTCAGCAGTTTCCTCTTTTTTGAAGGTATGGGTGTGGAGCAGTGAGCCCTGCAACCTGTTCTAGAGGGCTCAACCCCTGAGGCCCTGCCCAGCCACAAAGACCCCGACGCTTCCGAGGCTCAGAGCTCAGAAGAACAAGTGAACAGCAAAGCAGTCAGACCCACGCAGAGCTCCCAAAGTGGCATGATGGGAGCTGCTGACCTCTCACAGATCCCTTCTGCACCCAAAGCTGACTGAGAACAGGAGAAGGGCCAAGGCCAGAAAAGGCTTGAGGACACAAGTACCAGATGTGTCTGTGGTGAAAACCAGATCCACCAGCACAGCTTGATCACATCACCTTTACCTGAGCCGTGTGGGCCTGGCCCCTCACCTGGCCTGTTGTCTGTAGGCGGGGACAGGAGGTCCCGCATCTGGGCGTCCTTCAGCCCTTCTACCCACTGGACATCCAGGGTCCGGAGCAATGGACAGCTGGAGCTACAGAGGGCGGAGACTGCGATCCATGAGCAGCCGGACAGCACCAAGTCTCGGAGCCCTGGGGGGACAGAGAGGGGGCCGCAGGTCAAGTGACACGCCCCCAGCCCCCAATACTGCACTCTGGGGGGTCCCTGGTCCAGTGCTCACCAGGCAACCGGTTGATGAGCCAGCTCAGCTGTTTCTTGGAGATATTGGTCCAGCTGAGGTCTAGGGAGACAGGCTGTCGCCGGATGATGCCGCTTAGCATCAGGGGCGTGATGGACTTGCAGTGGTTCAAATCGATGCGGGTCCATAACCGCTTATCGCAGCACCTGGGGGCCAGGCCCAGCAAAAGGGGCAACATCAGAGTTGGGAGCTCACTGGGGGAGCCTCCTGCATGGCTGTGGTCAGTCCCCCACCTACCAAGCCCAAGGAGAGGCTCCTTAACTTTGCCCTCTGGACTCTTCTGCTTAGTTTCTGTCTTATTCTCACCTGGAAGAGGCTGCTCTGGGGTCACAGCCCTTCCCCCTATGGAAAGTACCAACACCTCTAATGTATTTACTGGGGGCTTTATGACACCTTCCACAGATCAAATCTCAAAACAACCCTGCAGCATGCCTGTTCACAGATGAAAGTAAGTAACTTGACCAAGGTGAGAAAGCTGGGGACTCTCAAAGCAGGAACCCAGGAACTGGCAAGGTGCCCTCAAACTGGGCTCCTATTTTTTTTTTTTTTTTGGTGCCCTACTGCTTGGTATATGGGATCTTAACTTCCTGGCCAGGGATTCCTATGCTCCTGGCAGTGGATTCCCAACCACAGGACTGCCAGGCAAGTCTCACCTGGGCTAACTCTTAAAGAACAAGAATACCACTTGGTTCTTAGTTCACCTCCCAAGGGGTTAAGCTAGGAAAGCAAATAGGGTTCACCTCTTTCAACAAGACCACACTGATGGGACTCTGGAACTCTCTGAGGATACTGAAGCTGGACTGACTTAGAAGGCGAGAGCATGATAAGTGACTCCCCGTGGGGATGCCCCAGCCCACCCGGGTCTAGCAGCAGCCTGGCCCCCTGGTGCCTCCCTGTCTGAGCTCAGCCCCTCACCAGCGGTTCCAGGTCTTGCAGACCCGCATGCAGACACACAAGTCTTGGTGGCTGAGGTAGCTGAAGACGGCCATCCACACCTCCCTGTGCATGACGTGGGCTGCCCCGTCATCCAGGGGCAGCGAGTCGGGCGGGGGGCTGATGGGGGGCGGCCGGATCACATGTCGCTCCATCTGGATACACTTGGGCGGGGACACGGAGGGAGGGGGCCGGGAGATGACTCGGGGCGGGCTGCGCAGGCCGGGCCCCAGCTGGTGCCGCAGCTCCCGGGGGGTGCCGTTGAGCCCCTTGCTGAAGCGGTGGGGGCGCTCGCAGAGGCCCAGGGGCCGCTTGGGCTCCTCATTCTCGCTCTCAGGCTCCGACTTGATGGGCTGGTGATTCTCCTGGGCCAGGCTGCTCTCCGTCTTCTGGATCTCCTGGTTCAGCTCCTTGCTCAGCTCCTTGCTCAGCTCCTTGTTGGGGAGCCGCCGCTTCCGGCGCATCTTCACCTTCTTCTTCTCCTCGGGCCCCTCCGCGCCCTCTGTGCTTGGCCCGGCAGTAGGGGAGCTGGAGCGCGAGTGGTCGCTCTCCCTGGTCTTAGGGGGCGCCTCGGGTAGGTCGTCCTCTGGTTCCTGCTTGAACCGCCGGAGAGGCTTGTTGGCCAGAGTTATCCGGTCCTCGGCGTTCTTCCAGGACCGTCGCTGAGGAAGGGGAGCACGGGAGTAAGCTCCCAGGCCCGGGGCTGCGCCCACCTAGGGCCTCCTACCCTCCACCCTGACTACTGCCCCAAGAGAGGTTCTGGGACAAAGGAGCGGGGGGGTGGGTGGGAGATGGTACCTTTTTCCTGAAAAGCTTATCTTCTTTGCCGGGTTTTAGCTGTCATGGGAAAGAAAAGATGCAAAGCTTGCTCCCAGGGGTCGCGGGATTTGGTCCCCTCCACACCCAGCCCCACCAAGAATCCACAGTAAAAGAGCAGAAGCTGGGGGGTCACCTTCCCAACAAACCCCCGTCTCCTCCGCTCTGGGTGGGCCCTGCCTGCTGGCTTTAAGGAAAATCTGGAAGTGGCGGAGGCTGATGGAACTATCCCCACCCACTTGACCTCCCACCCCTGGACAGACCCAGGGATCCGCAGTTGCCCATTCAGGTCGGACTTGGCTCTGGGAGCCAGGCCTTGAGGCAGCGTCTGCGGGATTTCCCTGCCGAGCCTTAATGGCTAAAGCTGGGAGAAGACAACCGGGCGCCACCTCGTGGCTGATGCTGGAAGGGCCGGTGGGTGGAGCAGGGCCGCCAGGATCCTTCGAGGTTCCCCAGATCCACAGGGCTTCCCTGCGGCAGCTTCAGCTTCCCAGGCCCCACGCCGGAACCATGAGCTGGTGACCGGGGGCTGGGGCCTGGGAAGTTATGGTGAAACGGTGTCTGGGAGCGTCTGCGGCAGTGGGTTCGAGGACCAGTGGGGCGGGGGCGGGGTGGGAGTGGGGCGCGGGTGCCAGGGACTCGGGGTCCCAGGGGGCCTGGGGCGGGGCGGCGGGGCGACGTGGGAGCACCTGCTGCTGGAAGTAAGTGAGACTGGATCTCCACCAGGGGCTGAGGCTGCTGCCTAGAGGGGGCCTCGGCGAGAGGTGAGAGGAGGAACCGGGGGACGTTTGAAGCGTCGAGGCCTAAAGGGGTGGGAAGAGGAGTGACTCGCTGGTTTTCCCCTCCTTTTCTCTTAGGCTGGGCTCTCAGGACTTATGTGACTTGCTGGGGCGGCCCGCTGCCCGTCCCCACCCCCGCCCAGGCGCCCCTGCATCCGGGACTAGCCAGGCCACCCCTCGCTGCCCGCCCCCTGCCCCCCGACCCTAAGCGTACTCGCTTGCGTCCACTCAGCTCCTGGGGCTTCTCGTATTTCCGCTTCCGCCTCAGGTGCACGTCGTCCGACTTTCGGCGCAGGATGCCGTCGGGGGGCACCTTCTTGGGGTGCTCGTCGGACCTGCGCCGGGGCGCCTCCTCACACTCACTCCTCCGCTTGGCAGGCTCCTGCCCTTCCTTGTTGTCCCGGTTCATCTTCTGCTCCTTGAGCAGGGAGCCAGGCAGGTTGGAGGCGTACTTAAAGCCAGGGCCACGCTTTTGCTTGTAGGCCAAAAACAGAGAAGGAACACACCAACTGTATATCTTTGGACTTGCCCCTGCCCCCGAGTCCGCAGTAGCCCCTCCCAGCCGACATCGCCGTCGGGGGGACAAGCTGGGTCTGGCAAGGCCAAGGTCTACCCCTCCCGGGCTGACCCCTGGGACTTGGAGCCCGGCACTCACTTTCCCGGTCTTGCCGGCGTGGTTACACTTGGGACACTCCCAGCAGTTTGGAAGCTCATCGTTGACCACGCCCTCTGACTCCTTAATCTGGGAGGGACACACACAGAGTCAGCAAGCAAGGAGGTGGGGAACAAGGCCAGCTCTGCCCCAGGCACTGACACCCCCTCCCAAATGCTATTTCCATACCACCTTTGACCAAGAAAAATCAAGAGTAGTAAAGACGGTGGCTCTGGAGTCAGGTCAGGATTCAAATCCTGACTGTGCCTCTTCTAGCTCCATGATCCTGGGCAAATCGCTTCATTTCCGTGGACAAGTACCCTCAGCCACAAATGGAATGTGCCTGTTTCCCTGGAGTTATGTAAGAATTTAATGAGGTAACCTAGTGAAAGCAGTTAGCTCAGGGCCTGGCACCCAGCAAGGACCCACAAACTGTTCACTCATCTCATTGCACCATACTGGGTGCTTGGTATCAGCCAGTCAAATGTGTTGTCCCGGTTCTCCTGGAGATTCAGATCCAAGAGAGAAAGAAGTGACCAGGGGCCGGGGGCAAGTCGTAGCACCCTTTTCAGAGTGGGAGGTGGGTGTGTTGGGGAAAAGGGGATAAGTGTCAAAACAAACCTCCACTAACATCACTGAGGGAAAGGGGACAGACACCTCAGAGTCGAAGTGCCCTTTGAGGCGGGCCCACTGGTGGACCCACCCTCATCTCTCTAAACAGAGATACACCTGGGCTGGCGGGAGGTGCCAGGTATGACGACATTCACTTGAGACAGAAGGTGTGAGGTATGTGCCAGCCCAGAGCAGTTGATTCCTTTCAAAGGTGGAACCGGCTGCCTAAGAAGGGCAGGCCCAGCATGACAGTCCCCAGGAGAAGGCAGGCCTGTCCTGGCAACACTAAGGGAACAGGTTCCTGGCACAAAGGACAGGAATGCAACCACCTGTTGTTACATGACCCGCACTCTCCTGGCCCAGGCCTTACTTTCCCAGAAGACCCAAAAGCAACCCAACTACCCAGTCTTTCTGGCCCAGGTCTAAGACTCTGGGAACTCTGTGGGTCTGAGGTCCTGGCAGGTGGAGTGTGTGCATGTGCATGCATGCGTGTGTGCAGACATGGGTGTGTGCAAGGTCTGAGCTAGTCCAGGCCCTTCTGCTCTCAGCTCATCCTCGGATGCACAGAATCTCCCCGACTCCCAGGTTTTCCAGGGAAGGAACTTACTCCCTCCACCACAACCACCCCAGTGTCAGCACCACAGAGAGAGCCAGGGTCAGGTGTTGAGCAGTGCAGCCCGATGCCCCCAAGCCTGCTCACCTTAAGGCATCCAGGGTGGATGATTTCATTGCAGATGGAGCATTCCATGAGCATGAGGTTAAATTTGCCTTCTTCCTCTTCCACTGTGTCCTCTTTTCCCGCCTCGCCACACACCAGGCACACTGCGGTGTGAGGCAGCACTGGCTGCAGGGTGGGGAGAACACAAGGGAAGTCAGCATGGCCAGGACCCCCTGGGGAACAGATCAAAGGCAACGATTCCCCTCGGGCCTTCCAGGAGCCCTGGGAGAACCAGTGCAGGGCTGCCCACCGTTCATTCATTCATTCAAATCCTTATCCATGTTCTACCTCCACATGCCAGGTACTGTTCCAGCACTGAACCAGGCAGACAGAAGTCTCTGCCATTCTGAGCTTACATTTTAGTAGAGAGAAGCAGACAAAATGAAGAAGAGTCTGTTAGATGGTGACAAAGGAAATGGAGAATAAAGCAAGGAGGGCCAGGCCAGGGGAGAGATGAGGGAAAGGAGGGCTGACCTGAAACACAGGTCAGGGACCGCCTCACACTTGAGACAAGACCTGCAGGGGGAGGTGGGGCACAAACCAAGCCTGGATGTATCGGGGCTGAGGCTGTATTTCTCCAGCAGCCATCAAAGCACAGACCGAGGATTCTGGGTCCTCAGGACTTTAAAGGGAGGTCAAACTATCTTCAGAATACCACCAAGACACCATCTGCTTTTTTCACTGTGTGGGTGAAGCCACCCGTGTCAGGCTCCAATATGCCTGGGCAGTCACTGGACCATTCCTGGTTATACATTCCTTCAAGAAATGGCCAGTTTCATTTAAGGATATCGTAATTTTATGAAAAGTCTGACCTCTGAGGTCACATCCTTTTCAGATTCTGCATGACAAAATAGGAAACAGCCATTAACTATTTTAGCTGAACACCAAAGAATGACGGTTATCTAAAGGAAAAGCACTTGTGACCAAGCTGTGAGCTGAACTCGCAACTTTCTCCACAGAACATCAGTTTTTTTGGAAAGAAGACTGATTTAAAAAAAAGGGGGGGCAGATAATGGCACATTTTTTCGAGGATGAAAATAAGTGAGCCTGTCACAGAAAAATAAATGAAGGCATTTGTTGCAGATGATGAAATACAAATTTTCAAACAAAAATTAGAATTTTGGAAAACTTACATTAACCATCATAAAATAGACAACTTCCCAATACTTAAAGACGTTCCTGAGGACACTAGTGGCGGTGGTAACAAATGTGTTCACTTATTATTTTTCTAACACTGCATAACACTATTTGCCCCTACTTGGAAGATCTGTAAAAACTAAGTGAGCCAGTATTTTCCAAATGTCCAGCGTCTGATGTTACAATATTATGCAGGATACATGAGTGGCAAGAAAGACTAATGAATTTTAATGTAACAGTATGAAAAGTGTGTTGATACAGTTTCGGATTCCACACTGCAACTAACCCGTGAGCACTTGCCACCTGTCCCCTTCTGGTGGTGGATCAGAATATTCACAATTCCCTGAAAACATTACAGTAAAAGACTACTCCCTTTTCCAACTATGTATCTACGAGCCCAAATTTTCCTCAAAGAGTTCTTCTAAAGCATTACCACAAGAGAATAAATACCGGAGCATACGTGAAAACCCAGGTCTTTCCTAATGAACCAGGCATAAAAGAGATTTACAAAAACATAACAATGCTATTTTTCCTACTCATCCCTTTTGCTTTGGAAGATGTTATTTCTCATAAAAATGTTGTTTATGCTAACATATAGTGTGGGTTTCTTGTCATTTTTAAATTTAGAATTCAAAACATTAAAAAAATTTTATTACAGTAATGTTACTAAATAAATAGCCCACATAAACAAAAGCTCTTTGGAGGTTCTTATAATTTTTAAGAGGGTATCCAGAGACCACAAAGTCTGACAGCCAATGTAGTCCTAGACTGTAAACCCCTGTGGGCAGGCTCTCACTCTCTCCTCCTTATACACGCCGGCCTCCCAGTACTCAGAATCCAGAGGAAACACGATCAATTTTTAGTAAACTGAGTTAGAACAGCTTCAAATAAGCTAGGATATACACTCCAGTGATAACTAGTAAAAGTCTATAAGAAGACAACACGTTTCCGTTCAAGTGAATCAAACACTGAAGACAAAGGAGTGCTCGTTGGTTCAGGTGAGGAGGGGCACACTCAGAGGCCAAGCGAATGCAGAGACACAGGAGCGGAAGCCCTGGCCCAGGCTTGAGGGAGAGGGTGCTGGCGGCGGGAAAGGGTCAAGTCAGTGGGGGACGCGTCCTTGGGAGAGGGTGCAAGGGAAAGCTGCCAACAGGAAGAGGCAGACCCACACTTCAGGGAAACGGGCCTGGAGAAGCAGGAGGGGGCGGACGGTCTGCCTGGGTCACAGGCGGATAAAACATGGCAAGAATGCCCCAACAGGTGGGGAAGGCCGGAGAAAGAGGAGGGCAGAGGGCTGGGCTGAGGCTGCATTGCCATCAGACCCAGAAACGTCAGACTAGAGACACACAGAGGCGAGATTTCCTACAACCAGGCACCAGGGCAGACAGCAGGGCTACAAAGAAGAGGTGACGGCAGGGACAGGTTCCTATGACTGGGCCTGGTTCCCTGGAGGGAAGGCAGGGGTGAAAGAGAAAGCACAGCCAAAGAGGAAGAGACCGTCCCGGGACACCACTGATGGGCCAGGTTTTAGGTGACACCGTTCTCTGAACCCAGAGTCCCTACGGACAACCTCTCTTAAATCGTGACAGAATGCAGCAGGTCATGGACCCTCACTCCAGAAAAATGCACACACACTCATGCACACAGATAACAATCTGTATTTAATTTCAGGGGAGCGTTCAAATTCCCTGAAATCCATTCCAATGGTCTGGGTACAGGTCATAAAAACACAAGCCATGAAACTTTAAAACTCCTGCACAGAAAAGAAAAAGACAGTCAACAGAAGGAAAAGGTAACCTACAGAATGGGAGAAAATATTTACAAACCATGTATCTGATCATGGGTTAATATCCAGACTATGTGAAGGACTCCTACAACTCAAGGACAGAGATACAATCCACTGTGGTGGATTCATTTCGATATACGGCAGAACCAATACAACATTGTACAGTTTAAAAATAAAATTAAAAAAAAAAAGAAAGAAATACAATCCAATTTTAAAACAGGCAATGGACTTCAACAGATATTTTACAAAGAAGGTCTACAAATGACCACCAATCACACGACAGCATCCTTGACATCAGGAATCACCAGATAAATGTGAATCAAAACCACAATGAAGTAGCACCTCGCACCCACTAGGAATGCCCACTATCATAAAAAAGAAGACAGCAAGTGTTGTGGAAAATAAAAAGGAAATGGAGAAACTGGAACCCTTGTGCACTACTGGTGGGCAGGTGAAACGGAGTAACTGCTGTGGGAAACAGTATGCAGATTCCTCACACACTTAAAAACAGAACTGATGATCCAACAATGGTACTTCTGAGTATATATCCAAAGGAATTCAAAGCAGGATCTCAAAGGGGTATTGACATGCTCATGTTCACTGCAGCATTATTCACAATAGCCAAGAGGTGGGGGCAACTTAAATGCCCATCAACACATGAACAGAAAGAGAAAATGCAGCATATCCATACAGTGGAGTATCAGTCATCCTTTACAAAGAAGAAAACCCTGGCAAGGATGAGCCTCAAGAACATTAATGCTAAGTGAAACAGACAGACCCTGCCTTATTCAACTTCTAAGAGATCTAAGAAGTAGTCACAATTAGAAACAGAAAGTAGAAAGGTGGTTGCCAGGGGCTGGGGTGGGGGGTGGAGGGAGGTGCTGTTCAATGGATATAGAGTTTCCATTTGACAAGATAAAAAAGTTGCACAGATCAGTTTGCCGTTAAAAAAAAAAGCACATTGGTAATATCACTGACATGTACATTTAAAAATGGTCACAGAAGTTCTTGACCACAATTAAAAACAGAGACAGAAAATACAAGCAGTACATGTAGGAGGGAGAAGAGGAAGGTGCCCCAGGCTTGAAGAAGCAGGGACACAGGAGGAAGGCTCCCTGGATGCCAGGCTGGGCCTGCAATGGGCTCACCTGGGCCGGAGGCCTTGATCCTCCCGCTGAGCCTGCTGTCCCCGGGGAGCAGGGAGATCGCCACTCCCTCCCTGGGGCTGGAGGCACAGTGCCCTAAGGAAGGCAGAGTGCGTCAGTGTGTGCAGGGCAGATGCAGGGCAGAGCTGAGACTCCGCCGAATGGCCAGAGTCAGTGCCCACCGCCCTGTCCAGGGACGAAGCAGGAGGCCAGGTCTGGAGGGGCTAGCCAGGCTCTCCAGCAGCCCACTCCTGGACCCCATAAATCAGTTCTCTTTCTCTGGGACGGCCCCCTCAGGAGGGGCACTGACCTTCCACCCAGACCTCTGACTTTGAAGGCAGGACAGGAAGGAAGGGAGGGCCCACAACCATCATGAACTGGACCATAAATGTTGGCAACGGGGTCAAAGACAGGACAGGCTGCCCCGACATCTTTAATGGCTGAGACTTCAAAGTACTGGGTCATCGAGGGAAGGAAGGAGTTATAAGACCATCGGACTATGAAGAAAAAAGGAGCCGCAGCGCATGGTAGAACCGTCCCGGAGGCCTGCGGCCAGCAATCTGGAAACAGCACTAGGGCCCCCTTCTCTTTCCAGGAGGGAGCACCTCTCCGGGATTTCTGCTGTGGCCACACTATCTTTCAGCGGAGGGACTGCAGAGACCAGCCCCACGCAGAGGAGGTGGGGCCTGGATTGCTCGGTGCCAGTCCGGAGGAAGGAAGGGCTGCCCTTCCGCGAGGTGGGGTCGGGGGAGAAGCGCGGGCCGGGGCGCACTCACCGCAATGCACTGCCTCATGATGCAGCTCTGCTTCATCCGCCCGGGGCCCCCGAACTTCTTCATGTCCTTGCAGAAGTGGCACTCGCCGCACTCCGTCCGCAGGCAGGCCTCGCACTTGCGGCATCGCGTCCGGCGCCGGCGAGCTCCCGCCGTGGTCCGGTTGGCGGCCAACTTCACCGCAGAGGCCGGGCCCAGCTTCCCCTTGGGCCGACCTACCGCTCGGTTCTGCGGGAGAAGACACAGGCGACTTGGTGAGACGGCGGTTTAGGCGGTAAAGTGTGCCCCACCCCCCAAAGACAGACTGAAGTCCCAACCCCACGACCTCAGAATGTGATCTTATTCGGAAATAGGGTCTTTACAGAGGAAATCACTAAAATAAGGGCCTTAAGGGGGACGTTGCTCCAGTGGGACTGATGTCCTTGTGAAAGGGGGAACGTGGACACAGCAGAGAGATCTTATGTGAAGATGCGGAGACGGCGGAGAGATGACTGGAGGGCTCCAGACTCCAAGCCGAGAAATGCCAAAAAAGCCAGCGGACACCAGAAGCTGGAGGAGGAGAGGAAGGGTCCTCGCCTAGAACCTTCAGAGAAAGTAGGGCCCTTGCGACACCTTGACTTCCAACTTCCAGGCTCCAGAGGGGATCCGTTGTTTGGGGCTTCATTATGGCAGGCGCAGAAAACTGCAGGGGACATCCCTGCTTCTGAGGGCAGCTCAAGAGCCTCCCGTGGCCCCCACACCTCAGGCCAGGCTCCTCAGGCCACCTGTGTCTCCGCGGAGAGGCTGTCCGCCACGAGCACTGCCCCCTCCGCACACTGCCCGGCTAAGGCCAGCTCAGGCTGCAGGGCGCAGTTTACACACCGCCTTCTCCTGGCCGCCCTCCCTGACGGCCGGCTCAGGCCCACCACAGCGTAACTGCCCGTTCTCCTGTGGGAGTCTTCTCGAGACAAGAGCTCGGGAGGCAGTTACAGAGGGTGCTTGTCGCCACTGTCCCTCAACAAGGCGGCTGACAGCTGGCATGCGCTCAATAAACCAGACCCCGGGAGAAGGAGACCGGAACCCTAAGGAGCTGATTTCTAAGACCTTCTCCACATGGGCTCCAAATCCTATCAGAGAAACACAGGTGAACACAAAGTGCTGGTAAATGCTGAGCAGGGCACGAGCCAGCCACATGTCCTGCTCTGAGACCCTTACGACCTGGCCACCAGCTCCAGAGCCTCTTGCAAACCAGGATCAGAAGCCAGCTGCTGGGACACTGTCCACCCGGGATTAGATCTGGGAAAGACCTGGATGGCATGGAGAGTCTGTCCCGCCTGGGGCAGCTTTCTATTTGCTGGAAAATGGTTCATCCCTTGGTCAGGGAGACGCACTCTCTTCCCAAAACTATCTAATTGGCATCGAATGCTTCAAGCCCTTCTTAGCCAGCTTCAGTCCATCCCGGCCTTTTCATCTTAGTTGCTTGCCAAACTTGGATCCTTCGGCAAAATCCTGCCCCGCGCCAGTTCCCAGGCTGAGAAGTGTGGTTACAATGTACCACAGTGCAGAGAAAGTCTTCCTTCAGGGGACCCCCCACCACAGTACACACTTACAGTCTCCTCCCCCAAAACTACAGGGGCTGCTGAGAAACTTACAGCCACATCAGCAAGGAAAACAGCCCACCTTTCTCTGAGAATCGCGCCTCACTCCCACCATCTTCTCTGAATCGTGATCCCTCTCATCTTGCTCTCAACTCCAGAGAGAAGGAGACCCAGATCCACGGGTCCCTGCATCCTCACTGCCCCTGCCCTGACCCCGCCACTCCCGCCAGACCATGCCAGTGTCCCCAGGCAGGGTACGGGGCTGCCCCAACGCAAGCTTACTCCTCCTGCAAGCTGTGGAGGGCCTCCTTACACACCACACACACCCCAGGGAAGTTGGGGGGGGGGGGCAGCGCGAGTCATGCACGTGGGCAGTTCCACAGCCCTGGCAGGCACCTTCAGAGGGATATGTCAACCTATGCATCACCTGTCAATTCAGGTCAGGTCTTGCTGCCAGATGAGTAGTGAAAAAAAAATCAGTTTTCAGAGTCTATAGATTTGAGAACAGCAAGTAAGGGACCGTGGACCTGAACACTAAGCAGCAAGCAGCCACGACAGGGACGGTGACCACAGTGCAGGGGGCACTTGCCGGGGGCCTGGCATCCTGCTCATCACTTCACACAGGGCATCATCTAATTTCCCCGTAATAACCCTGTGGGAGATGAGGAAACTGCAGCTAGAGGGCAAGTGACCTGCCCAAGGTCAGGGAGCCAGCAGAGGATGTGCGTACCCTGCGAATGTGAGTAAACACTATAAACCAGAGTGATGCGCAGGCCGAGCAGGGTGAGCACCCCCAGATCCACGGGAACGGGCCCACAGCTAGTGCCTCGATGCCCTTAGCAGAATGGAGGCCAACACAAGGTGCAGAGGAAGACATCAGTTTCTAGAGAAATGGAGACCGGGAAGGTTTTTCCCTCTCTTTGCAGCCCAGAAGACTCTCCAGTAAAAAGCCCGAGTCCGGTCAGCAACTCACTCCTCAAATCCCTGAAACATTGGAGATTCAGAGCCACAAGTCAGGTACAGAGAAGAGAGCACACGCTCCAGCCCCACAGACAAAACCAAGGCCAAGGGCTTACACGCTGACCCTGGAGCAGGAGAGTCTAAGGACTAGCTTCTTTGATGAAGGGAAAAAATTCCAGGTGTCCAAAACTGGCTTCTGCCTCCCACTCAGGAGCATCAGGTATAAACAGCCGCTGAGCACCCCTGGCCTCACTGGCCACTTGGAACTAAGAGAGTTGGGTCAATTCGACCAGAGTCATAAAGCTCATACCTGACTCTGAAATAAACCCACTTTCCTTTGCTTCCCAAAGTTCATTTTCATCTGAAGAAGCACTTTCCCAGGCTATAGGAAAACCAAATCTGTCTGGATCTCGATGGCAGCTGAGACATCCTGGAAAATGACAAGAGTCAACGGCAGACAATGCCTCGAAGGAAGAGGTTTAAGGGCGGCTGCTTCCAGAGACCTTGATTCAGGCCCTCTTTGCCAGGCTGCCAGAGAAGCTGCTGCCACCTGCAGCTTCGTGGGCCAGCAGGAGTCAACTGAGCAACACCTGAAATGCAGGAGCCTCATAACAGACCGATGAGAAAATCAACAGATAAGATCAGAAGGTCTCTATTAGGGAAGGTGACGCTTCTAACCTAACCTCTTTTGGGGTAACGTTCCCAAACTTCTTTTGGTCCCAAACTTTGGTGTCCGACTCTTTGTGACCCTGTGGACTGTAGCCCTCCAGGCTCTTCTGTCCATGGGATTTCCCAGGCAAGAATACTGGAGTGGGTTGCCATTCCCTTCTCCAGGGATCTTCTCTGGATCTTCCCAACTCAGGGATCAAACCCAGGTCTCCTGCACTGGAGTTGGATTCTTTACCACCTGAGCCACCAGGGAAGCCCAAACCAATACTCCATTCTACCCTATCCTACCTGTACCTCTATTCAAATAACCCAGGATGTTCCTTTGTTAATTTTAGCCTGAAGTGTTCTTCTCAGCAAAAGGGAATAGTAGCGACCACTGACTTTCACATACAAACCAGTGTCCCAAACCCCAAGGTTTGTTGATTTTATCAGCTCAGGACTCATAGTCTCAGCTCCATCTGGTTAGGAAAATTGAACCCACACAAATCTTAAGTATTCCAACACTTTTTCCCCATCAACATCTCATAAGTATCATCCTTAAAAGGAATGCTATTGATAAGAAAGTTTTAAATAATGAAATTTTTTAAAAGGAATATTACTGAGATAGTTCATTCATTCCATAAACATTAACTGAGTGCCTCCCATCAGATCCTATTCTCCAGAATATTCATGGGCAGAACCTTCAATCCCTCATCTCTAAAATACTGGGATTAACATTAGTTGGATTAACCTGAATTAATGAAAAGACATCCCACGTTCATGGACTGAAAGACACCACCATTAAGATGGCAGTACCCCCTAAAGTGGCCTACAGACTCAGTGCAACCCCTGTGAAAATCTCAGCTGGCTCATCTGCAGAAACTGAAAAGCTGATTCTAAAATTCATGTGGAGGGACTTCCTTGGTGGTCCAGCAGTTAGCACTCCACACTTCCAATGTAGGGGGCGGGCTGGATCCCAGATCGATTGGAGAACTAAGATCCCACAAGCTATACTTCATGGCCAAAAAAAAAAAAAATCATGTAGAAATGCAAGGAACCTGAACAATCTTGAAAATGAAGAACAAAGTTGGAAGACTTACACTTCCTGATTTCAAAACTTACTTCGAAACTACAGTCCCCTGATAGCTCAGCTGGTAAAGAATCCACCTGCAATGCGGGAGACCTGGGTTCGATCCCTCGGTTGGGAAGATCCCCTGGAGAAGGGAAAGGCTACCCACTCCAGTATTCTGGGCTGGAGAATTCCATGGACTGTATAGTCTACGGGGTCGCAAAGAGTTGGACACGACTGAGCGACTTTCACTTCACTCACAGTAACCAAAACAGAGTGGTACTGGCATAAGGACACATACACAGATCACTGCACTGGAACTGAGAATTCAGAAATAAAGCCCCATAAATACAATAGTTATGACCAACTGATTTTTGGCATGTGTGTCATGACAATTCAGTGGGGAAAAGAACAGTCTTTCCGACAAATGGTGTGGGGATAAACGGATATCCACATGCAAAAGGATGACGTTGAACTCACGTCACACTACATACAAAAATTAACCCCAAATGGATAGAAGACCTTAACATAAGAGCTAAAACCATAAAACTCTTAGAAGAAAAAATAAGGATAAATCTTCATGACCTTGGGTGAGGCAATGAGTTTTTGAATATGACACCAAAAGCACAGGTGACAAAAGAAGATAAAACTGGACTTCAAATTTTAAACTTATGTGCTTAAAAGGGCACTATCAGGGATTTCCCAGGTGGTCCAGTGGCTAAGACTCCACACTCCCAATGCAGGGTTCTGGGGTTTGATCCCTGGTCAGGGAACTTGATCCCACGTGCTACAACAAGACCTGATGCAGCCTTCAGAATGGGAGAAGATAATAGCAAATGAAGCAACTGACAAACAACTAATCTCGAGAATATACAAGCAACTCCTACAGCTCAACTCCAGAAAAATAAATGACCCAATCAAAAAATGGGCCGAAGAACTAAATAGACATTTCTCCAAAGAAGACATACAGATGGCTAACAAACACATGAAAAGATGCTCAACATCACTCATTATCAGAGAAATGCAAATCAAAACCACTATGAGGTACCATTTCACGCCAGTCAAAATGGCTGCGATCCAAAAGTCTACAAGCAATAAATGCTGGAGAGGGTGTGGAGAAAAGGGAACCCTCTTACACTGTTGGTGGGAATGCAAACTAGTACAGCCACTATGGAGAACAGTGTGGAGATTCCTTAAAAAACTGGAAATAGACCTGCCTTATGATCCAGCAATCCCACTGCTGGGCATACACACTGAGGAAACCAGAAGGGAAAGAGATACGTGTACCCCAATGTTCATCGCAGCACTGTTTATAATAGCCAAGACATGGAAGCAACCTAGATGTCCATCAGCAGATGAATGGATAAGAAAGCTGTGGTACATATACACAATAGAGTATTACTCAGCCATTAAAAAGAATACATTTGAATCAGTTCTAATGAAGTGGATGAAACTGGAGCCTATTATACAGAGTGAAGTAAGCCAGAAAGAAAAATACCAATACAGTATACTAACGCATATATATGGAATTTAGAAAGATGGTAACAATAACCCTGTGTATGAGACAGCAAAAGAGACACTGATGTATAGAACAGTCTTATGGACTCTGAGAGAGAGGGAGAGGGTGGGAAGATTTGGGAGAATGGAATTGAAACATGTAAAATATCATGTATGAAACGAGTTGCCAGTCCAGGTTCGATGCACGATACTGGATGCTTGGGGCTGGTGCACTGGGACGACCCAGAGGGATGGAATGGGGAGGGAGGAGGGAGGAGGGTTCAGGATGGGGAACACATGTATACCTGTGGCGGATTCATTTTGATATTTGGCAAAACTAATACAATTATGTAAAGTTTAAAAAATAAAAAAAAAATTAAAAAAAAAAAAAAAAAAGACCTGATGCAGTCAAAAAAAAAAAAGCACTATCAAGTAAGAAGTACAGAGAGTGGGAGAAATTATTTGCAAAATATACATCTCTTAAGGGGCTAGTATCCAGAGGGTATAAAACAGCAACAACAGAAAGACAGATATCTTGGGATTTCCCTGGTGGACCAATGGTTAAGACTCTGTGCTCCCAATGCAGGGGGACCTGAGTTCGATTCCTGGTCAGGGACCTAGATACTCCGTGTTGCAACTAAAAGCCCAAGTGCTACAATTAAATATCCCAGACATAGCAATGAAGGTCCTGCATGCTGCAACTAAGACCTGGAGCAACCGAAAAAAAAAACAAAAAAAACCAATAACTATCTCAGTTTTAAAAGGGGCAAAGGATTTAAGCAGATATTTCTCCAAAAAGAGATATAAGAAATGGGCAATAAGCGCATGAAAAAATTTCTCCAAACTAGGCCAATAAAGCATGTGATCTGTGCCAGAGACTCATTCATTAACCCCCTCACACTCACACCCACCCACCTACCCACTCAACTGTCTTCTGGCTGTGAATTATATACAGACTCGATGCTGGGTGCTGGGACTACAAACCTGAGTAAGGTGTGTTTGTTCCCTACTCTCAAAGGCACTACAGTCTAGGGGGAGAAAGGTATGTTACTGATGTTACTGCATAAATGCACTGCAACACAATGATGATAAAATCAAAAGCTAACATTTACTGAAGTAACACTCTTTTTCAATATTTGTATTGATAATCTATGAGGGAGGAATTATTATCTTTCCAGGTGGTTCTGTGGTAAAGAATCCACCTGCCAATGCAGAACACGTAGGAGATACAGGTTGGACCCTGGGTCTGGAAGATCCCCTGGAGGAGGAAATGGCAACCCACTCCAGTATTCTCGTCTGGAAAATTCCATGGACAGAGGAGCCTGGTGGGCCCCAGTTGATGGGGTTGCAAAGAGTTGGACATGACTGAGCGCACACAAACACACACATCCATTTAGAAATAAGGAAACTGAGGCACAGTGCAGTTAAGTGATCTCCTTAATGTCATACTGCCCATAAACGAGAAGCCAAGATACCCAGGCAGGGGTTCTACAGCCTGGACCCTGGCATGCTGACCCAGAAGTGCCTCATCTCACGAGGAAGAGAGGCTGAGACAAGTGTCACACACGGTGGCTGTGACTAACGTGAGTTTTAGAGAGAAGATAGGCTGCTGCAGGCCAGGAGGAGGGGTGGGGTTCAGGAGTGAATATTCTAGGCAGAAGGAAGAGTAAGATAGAGAGAAGAAGCTAGATGACCCGTACAAGGAATAGCTTGATATGGCTGCTGGAAAACAGCCCTGAGGTGGCAGGAGCCTAAACCTGCAGGGCCCCATAGACCACATTATGGTGTTCTGCGTAAGAGCAGTTAAAGGGCTTTGCGTACAGGAACAAAACGATTGTATTCTGGCTCCACTGTGGGGAGTGAAGTTTCTGGGTGGTGGGCAAGATGAAAGACGGGGATAGGAGTTGAGGATGCTACAGCAGTCAGGTCGAGGGTTGTGAAGGCTGGGGTAGAAGCCACAGAAGGAATGCCAGGGAGGGAAAGATTCAGGGGTGTTTTAGAAGCAGAGCCGGTTTAGAAGACCCGGTAGGCTGGGTGCAGGTGGGGCTTATAAACAGGAAGAGTCCTGGAAGACTCTGAGGTTTCAGGCTTGAGCAACAGGAGAGGAGAGAACACGAATCCGCTGTGGACACATGGGATCTGAGGAGCCCATGAGACATCCAAGGAAGGTGGCCAGTAGCAAGCAGCCAGGAGGGACTGGAGCTGAGGCACACGGCTGGGAATCAGCATCGTGTGGTGCTGAACGACTTAAGTCCACAGGGTTGTTCAGGGAGAATGGACAGCGTGGACCACGGGGTCCTGAGCTGTACTTTCAGGAGAGAAAACATCCCGGGTGACAAAGAGCACCCTACTGAGGAACAGCCAGAAGGGCAGGAGAAGCAGCAGGAGTTCGTGGCATCGCAGACGGAAGCCAGAGAAGAGCTTCAAGGAGGGAGCAGGCCAGAGTTTCAACTGTCAAGAGGAGTCGGTCAGAGAACAGTAAATGCGGCTGTGTCTGTTTTTACGATTTGGTGTTCCCCACCAAACTGCCCCTAACAGCAGCCCACTGACACCCGGCCCCAAGAAGGGCCAGAGCCCCCAGACAGCAGGGGATCTGTCATACTAACGCTACCTTCAGTTGTATAACAGATTTTTTTCAACATCATGTCTGTTCCCAGATCTTCAAGCATAATGGACATCCCAGGAAAGGGTGGTTTTGAGCTGCGCTGCAGGCCCCTTAACACACACCTGCAGACTCCAGGGAGGGCTCGGGTTTGTTTATACACCAAGAGTAAGGAGCAAGAGAATAAAAACACAGGAGCTACCAGAAACCCAGGGGAGGGGTGGGCCTCTGGAGAATCCAAGGAAAGCTGGGGACCTTTATCCCAGAAAAATGCACATACACACAAGGTCATAAAACTTTTGTATGTAATTTGGGAAGGGTTCAGGGACCCATATGAAAATGTCACTCTTATAACAGTTACAGAGAATAGTGCAGTGGTTACAGCCATATAAATTTCTGAGATCTTCTTCATCATAATTTCCTAAAAACAAAATTTTTTTGGCCGTGCCATGGAGCATGTGGGATCTTAGTTCCCCAACCAGGGATCGAACCCGTGTTCTCTGAAGTGGAAGCACAGAGTCCTAATTACTTGACCACCAGGCAAGTTCCCCCAATCAGTATTTTTAACAAACAAGAAGTAATCATTTTTAGTTAAAAAGAAAAAAAAAAAAAGGAATAATGGTATTTACTCTTCAGCAGTTAAAAAAAAACACACAAGATGGGATTCTCCTTACTAATAGCCCTCAAACTAAAAAATCAGAGCTGAAAAGAATCTTCCAGTACATTCTGCACTGAAGAAGCAAAGGAAGTCCATGGGAGAAGGCCCAACCAAGGGTCTCTCCCATTGCACGCGCCCAACACTGGGAGCAGGGAGGCGCAGGGTACTGCGGGCAGGTGCAGGACAGAAGGCCAGCTTGGCGGTACACGCGTAAGGACTGAAGCCGCCCAGGACTGGACAGCACCCTCCAGTGGGGACCAAGGAAGTGCAGAGACTTTTAATTAAGGTAGAGCAGGCAAAATTCTGATCAAGGGTGAGGGGCCAGGCTCAGCTGCAGGGACAGACCAGGTAACAGAAGCTTCCTGACAGGGCCTCCACTGGGGCCCTTCACGCAGCAGGTGGCCCGCAGCAGGTGGCCAAGCATACCTGCATGCCCACACTCCAAGACTTCTGCCCCTCCTTGAAGGAGACTTTAGAGGAGAGCGGGGTCTACAGTCTGTGAGCTGCAGATTCCATCCAGAGACTCTGGCTCCCATGTGGAAGACACAATTGCCTCAGAGGAAGCCGCTCTTCTCAGATCCAAGAAATACTGGGGCTGAGGAAAGGGTTGGGGGTGGGAGGGCAAGCAGCAGGGAGCCATGACCTGGAGGGTTGGCAAATGCAGGGTCTGTGGCTGACAGCCAATTTCTCTATTGGGAGTCTGGGGAAAACCTTCTGCCCACTGGCTGGCCTGGCTTACAGGTCATCTCCCTCAATGCTCCTGAGTGGTAGCATCATCTTAAAGCAAACATGGCAACCTGGAGAACTTCCGTTACTAACAACGCCAGAAGTGCCACAGTCAGGCTGACTGATGTGAGCAGGAGGGGGAAAAATCTGCCTACAGGGAGTATGGGTCCTCTCAGGAGTGGCAAAAAGGTGAAAATGTGATTTAAGCCCAGAGACGTACAGAGGTCCTGTCCCATGTAGAGTCTACCATAGGGTGTGGCCAAATTAAAAAACCAAAACAAAAGAGGTAACAGGAACCTCACTCGACACACCAAAACACAATCAATACTGAATACAGATGTCTTATGAGTGACCAGATGCAGGAAGGGTACGCTGTTGGCAGGGATTGGGCAGACCCACACTGAACTGAAAATTTTCAGAGGAAGAGGTGAAGTATGAACTAAGCAGCAAGAACTGAGAACCTCACAGACTATGCTTCTGCCCTGATGAAAGTTTCAAGGCAAAACCACTTGGGTTTGTCTCTGGGTTCATCCAATCCAGAAGACAAGTGAGATTCAGGAACACATCATAAGATACACGATGAGCCTGAAAAACGTCCAGCAAAACTGAGAAAATGCACTTTAACTTCGTCTCTGGTACATAAAACCACTTAATAATATGTGTGTTACGACTTACGTGCAGTATATATAGTACTTCCTCAACCACGCCTGATAGAAGGGGAAAAAAACGTTCCTACATCTTGGCCTGAACATTCCAAAACATCTTCATTCCACTGAGGAAATGCACCCGGGATTATAAGTAAGCATCTTATTCACCTAGTCTCATGCCCACACGATAACTCAACCCGTCAATGCTTAATTCCTCAGACAAGTCTACCAAGCCGGTGCCCTGTTTCAAATACCGTGCAGATTCTACTTCGTAAAACCTCAACTTTCTTCCCCTGCTTCCTAAACACGAATCTCCCCGGAGTAAATTCACGCCATAAACACACCCAAGGCTTTGTTTTATACAGATTTCAAGCCCCTGGTCCCAAGAGAGGTTGCTTTCCCTTCTAGATCCAACCGAGGCCAAATACTGCCATCTGGGGTCACGGCTTCCTCTCGCCGCTGCCGCCGCCGCGGAGCGGACTCCCTGGGTTCCGGATTCCCCGCGCCGGCCCGTGTCTCGTACCCCTTCCTGTCTCCGTCTGCCCACGGCGGGCGGCCGGCGCGCGGCGCCCAGACAAAAGCTCGGGCCGTCGGGCCCACGGGCCCCGGGCCGCCCACCCTCCGGGCCGCGGGCGTCCTCCAGCCCAGAGGCCGAGGGTCCCGGTGCAACTTTGCAAACAGAAAGGAAGGAGGCGCCGTCGCCTGCAGGTTCGGGTGCGCCCGGGGCGGCCGGCACGCGCGTGGGCCGCGGGCGAGGGCGCGAGGGGAAGGCGAGGCGCGCCCGGCCGCCCGCGCCGGCGCCCGCAACTTGCCCGCGGGCCGTGGCCCGCGCCCCTCAGGGCCCGCCCGACGGCGAGGCCCACATTGTCCCCGCGGCACGGCCGGCCACCCTCACGCACGGACGCTCGCACACGCCCCCTGCCCCGGCCGGCTGCGGGGCCCGCGGCGCCCGGGTGGCCGCCGGCCTGCCGCGCTCCTCCACGCCCCGCTCGGGCCGGGCCCTGGCAGCTCCGCCGGCGGCGACTGCAAAACTTTCTCCTCATCGTGGCGGCGGCGGCGTCGCGACCGCCCGGGGCGCGTCAGTCGGTCGGTCGGGAGGTCGAACCGGCGGGTGGCGGGTCCCTCCCTCAACCCCACCCCGGGCCACAGACCTGGTCCGGCTCCGATTCATAGTCGTCGTCCTCGGCGCTCACGGACATGGCCATGGCTCATGGTGGGCCCAGGCTCGCGCGCGCTGACATGGCTGGAGCGGCGCCGCCGCCGCCGCCGCCCGCCCGGAGCAGGCTCGGCTCGCCCTGGCTCGGGCTCGGGCTCGGGCTCGGGCTCGGGCTCCCGCTGCCGCGAGGAGGGAGCCGCGCCGCGCGCTTCGCACGCCCGCGCGGGAGGGGGCGGAGAGGGGCCGGCGTGGGGAGGGCCGGGGCGCTCATGCATATGCATGAGGCGAGCCAGGAAGGGGCTGGCCCCCCGGGCCGGCGGGCCAATGGCGCGGCCCCGGCGTTCGGGCCGCACACAAAGGGAGCCCGGCCTGCGGTGACACGGGGGCGGGCCCGCCGAGGGCGGCCCCTCGCGGCCGGAGCTGGGGGACTGGGGCTGCGTGGGGGCGTGCCCCGCGCCCCGCCCGGCCCGCGCGCCGCGGGATGCACATGGGTGGCTGCACGCCGCGCGTCTCTAACAGGAAATGCACGCCCGACCTGGGGTGGGGTCTTTTGTGTGGTCCTGCGGGGTGTCTTACAGGAGCCCCGGGGTGTATGGGCCTCCGGGAACGGCCCTGCACGCGACACCAGGGACGGGTCCCTGTGCCCCGGCAGCGGGCACACGGACTCTCGGGTTTGCACAAGCTCTGAGACCACGACCTGATATGCCTGCGAACCCGGCAGTCCCGTACCCTCTTCGGGCCCGCTGGCCTGGGTACGGTCTAGGGAGCCAGTTCTGCAAGACGCCAGCAGTTCGGTTAGGCTGGTCCCCTGACGTTGCCCTCAGGTTTGCCCTTCCAGGTCGCGAGGGAGTCAGCGTAAAATGCGGCGTGGTGGTACAGGCGGGAGCCAGACAGAACACCATGAATGCACTCTGCTCTGAGGTGGGCGCCCTACTGTCTTGGACAGGACCCCACCCACAGCCCGCCCTTTCGTGAGGTGCCCAAGGGTCGCTTTCGAAAGGGGTGACGGCAGGCCAGAACCCAGTCTCGTAGAAGACTTGCAGTGCCTGAAGCTAGCCCAGAAGGTGTGGGTTTCTAAATTCTTAAACTGGAAACATTCCTAACGCTTAAAGCAGCCCACTCCTGTAGAAAACTGTTACTGGAAATCCAGATTGAGATTGATTAAAAAAAAAAAGAAAAAAGTCTAGGGGGTACTTAGGCCAGCAGTCCTTACTCTGAAGGAAGAGCTCAGTGACCATTAGCTAGAGTGAGCAATTCTGTTATAAGCATCAAAACCACAGCCAAACTCAAGCTAAGGACCAGACTGACTTAGCTAGGTAGCTAGCATACTCATCATCTAATTAGGATGTCCAAGGTGACACTAAACATGTATACATGCACCCGTTTCTTCATCTGTAAAGTGGGAGGGTTTGCCCAACCAAGGAATCTGAGGCTTTCCCAAGAAAAAGCTCATTAGCTGTGAAACCTGGTGACCAACTCTGCAGTGTTGTCCAACTGTTATTCGTGCCCAGGCCATGGGCCATGAAATCCACTCTGAGAATAGAAGGGACCCACAGGCAGGTCATGCCCTGGGCTTTCAAGGAAGGCAAAATGAGTGATGGATGTAAAACTCAGGAGGTTTCTATCAGGGAGTCGGCCAGAGTGAATAAACAGGGATGTCAGTTTTACTGAGTGGATTTTAAAGTCTGAAATTTATACAACCACTGACACTTATGGGGGAAAACAAATCCCAGTCAACTTGCTCTTTACTGAAACACACCTTTTCTGAATTACCTTTCTCCCTTCTTACATTTTTCACAATTCACTCAAGGTTAACAACAAAAACGTCGTTTTGAAAAGAATACACCCCCTCCATCTCAATCCACCCCCCAAAGTCTCAGCCTTTATAAAACTACCTTGTCTGGATTAAAGTCTCTATCTGATGTAGTCCGTGAACTCTCAGGGGCCACTCAACCTAGCAGGAAGTCCCTTAAAGAAAGAGGAGGGGCTGAAAAAAAAAAATCTAATCATGCTTTCACTTCACTGTAATTGGTCAAAACTGCCAGGATACAGAAACATACAAATAGCACAATATATCAAGAGAGAGGTATGGAAACAGGACTTCTTCTCAAAGGTTTTTCTCATTACCTAGCAGGAGTACAAGATTATTTAGACCTGTCTTTGGGCTGATTTCTTTTGAGAATTCTCAAAAGCTCACTTCTGTATTTAAGGAAGTAAAAAGACAGTTCTCATTTATCATGGTTCAAAGAAGAGAAAGGGAAAGTGTTAATGAACAGAAGCTACAGCTAACACAAAACTTCCTTCCTTCTGTCACATCATTTCTGAGCTAAAAGGGGCCTCACCGGACACCCCCGTCCCTGACTTCACAGGTAAGGAAAGCCCAGAGAAAAGGTGAGGAAGCCCAGAGAAAATTGGAAAGTAGCTCTGAAGCCCAGGGTTCCTTATAAAACACCATCCAGAGACCCCCTCTAGGGGTCCAGGCAAAAAGAGGAGCTAATGTTTACTAAGCATGATTGAAGGGCTAGATCCCATGCTAAGTGTAGTGTAGATATATCTCATTTATTCTTTTAGACAGCCCCATGAGGTATGTTCTACCGTTCACCCATTTCACAGATGAGGAAACTGAGATACATGGCTGCTAGGAAGTGAAACGACCTGGATTTGAACCTATAAGCAGCTGGAGCCTGCAGCCTGGGCTGTTAATCACATTGTACTAATGCCAGAATCAAGACAGGAGGATGCCATGTGAGACCAGTGTAATAATCCAAGTGAAATACTCAAGATTTATGTGGAAAATTAACTATCCCTGACTAAATTTTGCAAATTCTGTGTTCTCAGTTCAAATTCAATTTCAGGACAGGTAGGCATGGTTTTGGTAACCAGATTGCTGCCTGATGGATCTGTGGAGGTTGATGTGAAAGGAGGAAGCCAGGAATAAGATATGACAATGTGGTGGGTCCTCTCCAAATTTTAACAAGTCTCATGCCAGCAGCCACTGCCCTTACACCTCTTAAAAATTCCTCTTCTGACACTTGCAAAGAGCCTTTTAGCATCTTTACCTCCTTGATCAAAACTTCCTTTAGCTAACTGGTACACACAACTACCCAGCGTTTCTTTTGTATTAATAGTGTACTGGACTATATACAAAATATATTATTTACTTGCCCAGAATTACCACCTTAAAATTTAGCATTTATATTGTGCCTTAGGCTCATCCTTTCTCCCTTTCAACCTCCTCTTCCAGGGACTCTAAGAACTGAACGGTCTCCCAGCTCCACTTAGCCAAGGTTTACTTTCTTAGAAAGAGTTCCCCAAAGCTAATGCCATCAGGGCAACTGGTGCTTGCCCTGAGCCAGGAGGGTCCAAAATTTTCACCAAGTGAGGAAGAAATGGAAGCCAAGCCTGCCTCAGTCACAGGTGTCACCCACGTCTTCGCTTTCTCTGAATGTCATTTAATTTTCTGGTCTGCCTATTAGATCATGAGACTTGAGGAGTGATCCCAGTCTGCCCAGAGATTTTGCCCAGACTTAGCCATCTGAGGGACTGCAGGCTGTCCCAGGGCAGAGATGGGCAGTGAGCTAAGGTAGAAGGGAGAGGGCAGCCATCCCCTCCAGTCCTTTCCATCCTCATGTCCAGGACCAGTAAGAAAGGGACAGATTGAATAAATGCCCCCTGGACTCTGGGCTCCCTAGGGAAGGGTCTCCCTGGCATGTGCCCCATTTCCTTGTATCCATGTCACAAAGGTCATGGCTAAACTTGGAAACAGTCTTTTCCAGAGGATCAGGACAGGGAAAGAGAATGCATTTCCTGTGTCCAGACCAGTAACTGGCTGGCACACTCCTGAACCAAGGGACACCATTTGTAAACATGCCCCTAAAGAAGGAACAAAAATGACTTGGAGGGTTGCTTCCTAACATACATAATAATGTATGTTTAATAAGCAATAGAGAATGCATGCTTCAGTTATTTTACTATTATTTTACCACTTGTCTCTCTGTTCTTCAATGGGTTGTTCCCCATTCACAGTCCAAGAAGTAGGTCTTTTGGAGAGTTATCTTTCTAATAAAACATAAATAAGAAAAATTTTGCATCGTGTCACATAGCAATTTAGGACTAATTTCAGAGCTGCCTGGATAAAACTATGGTTCAAAGAGTCACTGTATGACAGACCAAGGGCTGCACTGATTTCGGTTAAGGAAATTACTAATGTTAATTGCTTTTTATTTTGCCCCTGGAGAATCATTCCACAAGCATTTAAAACCCACATATATCTGTCAGATGGCTCCTTTAAAGAGACCAAGCTTTCTCTTAAATAGAGTTCTTCTCCTAATACTGTCTCCTTACATTACAAAGATCAACCAATAAATATTTACATTCACTGGAAGATTTGTGACTGTGCACAGGATTTCTTTTTTTTTAATTAACTAATTTAACAGGTGACTAGCACTGATCTGAGAAATGTTTCCTGCCATCCATCCCATTTCCAACTCAATCACTGACCTTAGAAAGTTACTTCCCTTCTCCATTCATTTCCCTACACAAATCTAGGTTAAGGCTGAGCGCTCGGACAATTCATACAAAATTAATGGATTCACTTTGCAATCCCACCTCCCACCCCAGAAAATAGGGACTAAAAGTACATAAAATGCCAGCATCATTTGGGCCTATAACCAGGACTTTTTATTATTTTTTTATTGTTTTTTTCCCGAAATACTTGGTATGTGGGATCTTGGTTCCCCAACCAGGGACTGAACCTGCATGCTTGCAGTGAAAGCATGGAGTCCTAACTCCTGGATCACCAGGGAATTCCCTCATGCAGGACTTTCGTAATTTTTTTTCCCCTGTCTACTTTGCATGTGGGATTTTAGTTCCCTAACCCGGGATCAAACCCCTGCCCCCTGCAATGGGAGCACTGAGTCCTAACCACTGGACCACCAGGGAAGACCCCCCAAATATTTTTCTTAACAAGACCAAATCTTGCCCTTGGTCTCCTTCGTAGTCAGAGCACCCCTCACTGTCCATCCCACCATCCTTCAAAGAAAGACCTTGGAAGACCAGGTTATAAAGACTTAAAAAGACCAAATACAAAGCTTACTCAAAATGGGACGATAACGCAGACAGTGAAGAGGCAAAACAGGAGGAAAATTAGCAGCTCTGTTCACAATGGGCAAAGGGCGGAAACAAATCAAATTCTGTCCATCAACGAAAGGTAAACAGAATGTGGTATATCCATACAATGGCGTGTTATGCAGCCATAAAAGGAATGGAGTAGTGATACAAGCTACAACGTGTTGAATCTTGAAAACATGCCAGGTGAAACACACCATATAGTATGATTCCATTTATATAAAATGTCCAGAATAGAAAAATCCACAGGGGCCAAAAGCCAATTCATGATTGCCAGGGGCTGGGTGGGGATGTGATGGGAGAATGGAAAATGACCCCCTAATAGGCATGGGGTTTCTTTGGGGAGTGATGAAAATATCCTGGGGTTTAGAAGGAGGTGATGCTTATACAACACTGTGAAAATATGAAATGTCACTGAATTGGTACTTTAAAATGGCTAATCTTATGCTAATTGAATTTTACTTCAATTTTAAAAATTATGTATTAGGGAGTTTGGGATGGACATGTACACACTGCTATATTTAAAATGGATAACCAACAAGGTCCTACTGTACAGCACAGGGAACTCTGCTCAATGTTTCGTGGCAGCCTGGATGAGAGGGGAGTTTGGGGGAGAATAGATACATGTATATGCATGGCTGAGTCCCTTTGCTGTCCACCTGAAACTGCCATAAGATTATTAATCAGCTATACTCCAATATAAAAAGCTTTTAGAAAGTGTATCTGTATATATATACACATGTGTTTGGGTATATATGTATATATACAATATTTGTATATATATTTGTATTTATATATAATACAAATATTTGTATATACATACACACACACATATACACACACACACACACACACAATTTTTTTTCCTTTTCATCAGGTATCATTTAAGAGTGATCTTAGTTCCTGTCCCTGAAAGGTAACCTGGTTAGGAAATGTAGCCACTCAGCCCTGGAGCAGGTTGAAACTTACAAACCAAGGTGATAGTTGAATCACCTCCTAAATGAGCTGCTAACAGTCACCATGGGGGTCTGATGGGCTTTGACAGCACTTGAAAGCCTTTCACTTAAGGACGCCTAACAAATGCGAATACACATTGGTTGGTATGGCTGGGAGCAGGGATGGGGGAACAGACAGAGACACATACACTCTCTCACACACATACTCCGGCTGCCTTCTTCATGTACATTCTTGCTTTCCTTTAAAAATGGCTCAGCTCCAGCAGGCCAATTTGCCTCTACAAGCCCCTTGGATCTATGAAAATCCATGAGTTTACCAAGATACTCAAAATAGAAAAAGTCTGACAAAACTCATCTGTCACCATTTGAAGCAACCATTATACCAACTCCTTAGTTTGAAAATTGGTGTTTAAAGGGAAAGAATTAAGCATGCGTGCAGCCTTTTCAGGAGGAAGTATATTCAAGGGAAGCGCCCACTGATGAGGGAAAACTGCAGAAAAAAAGCCAGCTAGTGCATAAAGGAGGGATGATAATACTTCAAAGATTCACTTTCTTTTTTTTTTTTGGCTGTGCTGTGCAGTGTAAGGGATCTTAGTTCCCGACCAAAGATTGAACCCATGGCACCCTGCAGTGAAGCGTAGAGTCTTAACCGCTGGACTGCCAGGGGAGTCCCAAAGGTTTATTTTCAGTTCCTGAGAAAATTATTGATACAGGAAAAGAATGATAACTGGTGTTGAAATCATCAGTGAGTGGTAAATGGAAGCAAGGGCCTAACGTATTCCCATCCAGATTATTCTCTAGAGCAAAGAGGGATGAATGTAATTGAATGAGGAGGGAATAATTAGACCACCATTGCTTTAATCCACTACCTATGATATTTAACTTCAATCTAACCAAACCTTTAGACCTAATTTCTAATTTACAGAAATTATAAGAGATAACGAAAAAGCTAAATATCACCAAGAGTAAGCAATCAGACAAATGCATAAAGTGAGATATTCTTCAGGACATGGGTGCATCTTCTCTACCAGTCAGTATTCTGAGAAAGGTCATTAAAAGAGAATTAAGAACAGATTCTTGGAGTGGATCCTGATTTGAACAAAGTAGCTGTAAAAGATAATTTATATGACCCAGCATCAGGAAGAATTGTCAGTTTTGCTAGGTATAATAATGTTATTTCAAGAATGGAGAAAAATATTATTTTTCAGGGATGCAAACCTAAGTATTGAGGGATGGAATGACATGATGTCTGTAATACTCTAAAGAATACTTCAACATAAAAAATAAAGTTAGTTGAAAAACAACATACCCATTAGGAAGGCTATTATGAAAAACAAACAAACAAACAGAAAATAACAATAGCCAGGATGTG
The DNA here is from genome assembly GCF_029407905.1 of Bubalus kerabau. Classification (NCBI taxonomy): domain Eukaryota; kingdom Metazoa; phylum Chordata; class Mammalia; order Artiodactyla; family Bovidae; genus Bubalus; species Bubalus kerabau. The sequence goes on along the minus strand of NC_073639.1, from coordinate 57,841,569 downwards.
GAGAAACTGGAACCCCTCGTGCACTGTTGATAGGAATGTTCGATGCAGTCACTGTGGAAAACAGTACAGCAGCCCCTCCAAAAATTAAAACATAATTATTCTATGATTCCAGCAATTTCATTTCTAGGTATGTACCCAAAAGAACTGAAAATAAGGACTTGAAAAGATTTTCACTCACCTCTGTTCACAGCAGCATTATTTATAACAGCCAAAGGTGGAAGCAACCCAAGTGCCCCTCGACAGATAAATGGGTAAATAAAATGTATATACATACAATGGAAAACCATTCAGCTCTAAAAAGGAAAGAGATTCTGGCACATGCTACAGCATGGATGAACCCTGAAGACATGCTACTTGAAAGGAGCCAGTCACAAAAAGACAAATACTGTATGATTCCACTTATACATGTCTCTAGAAGAGCCAAATTCACAGAGATAAAAAAAGTAGAACATGGGGGAATGGGGATTTAGTGTTTAAGGGATTAAGAATTCCAGTTGCAGATGATGAAAAAGTTCTGGAGACGGACCGTGGTGATGGTTAACAACAATGTTTATGTACTCAATGCCACCCAAAATACACTCAAAATGCCACTCAAATACACCCAAAAATAGCTAACATAGTCAATTTTATGCTGTCTCTTTCCCACAATTTAAGGAAATATGATAAAAGATAAAAAAGATGGACCTAGAGATTACTATACTAAGGGAAGAAAGTCAGAGAGAGACAAAATGCATCTGATATCACTTATATGTGGAACCTAAAACATGGTACAAACGCACGTATTTACAAAACAGACTCACAGACATAGAAAATCTTATGGTTACCAAAGGGGAAAGGAGTGGGGAGAGATAGATTAGGAATTAGGAATTAGCAGATACAAACTACTATATATAAGTAAACAACAAGTCCTACTGTATAGCATAGGGAACTATATTCAATATCACTCAATAACCTATAATGGAAAAGAATCTGAAAAATGTGTAACATTTACTATACAAAAATGAATCACTCTGTTGTACACCAGAAACGAACACAACATTGTAAATCAATTATACTTCAATTTTAAAAAGTAAACTAATAAGTAAAAAGAAATAAAAGAACACCCTCCCCGAGAAGAATCAATCAACTGGGTACACTCAAACCAAAAAGTTTCCCCAGAGCATTCCCCAACACAACCCTTCCTGCCATCTTGTCCCATAAATATTAACTAAGAGAGAAATGAATTTAAATACTCCCTCCCAAAATCATTGTTTTAAGGGAGATTATCTCTGAATTCCTGCAACATGCTTTGCTGTTTAGTCATTTACATACATTGAAGAAGGTGAGTGACTTAGAGCAGGTTTTACCAGAGCTTTCACTTTCTACCTATTTTCTTTGTATATAATTAAAGTTCCCCTTGTCCCAACAAATGGACTTCCTCTTCCCCTTTTTGTAACAGGAAGCAAACTTAAATAAAGCAAATATTTCACCTGTATTCACTTAACTGTGCCCCTTTTTCCTCTAGATCACCTACATTTGGGGAGCAGATTATCTGACAACATCACTTGGTTGCACACACATTCATCTTCCTGATAAAGCCAGATTAGATACGCAGGGGTTGGGTGGGGAGGGCTGTCACAACTTACTTCCAACGTCAGTGATCAAGTATCCTCCTTTGAAACAGGAAATACACAATGCCATTTGATTAAAAAAAAAAGGAAAAGCCTGAAGGATAGAGCACTGTTCTAGAAATAAAACCATGATAATGGCAAGCAATCACTTACAGTGCCAGCCAGGCCTTCTAATTACTCCACCAAAGGCAGGAAAGCCCTGGGTATCTCAATTGCTTTCCAAGAATTTGTCTTTGGCATTATTAACACAGACAGCCAAGCAGGTTATCAGACTAAGGCTGCAGACTTTAATTACAGGTTATTTCAGCTGATCACTGTCTTAAAGTTTCAATAAAATGATACGGTTGATAGCTGAAAAGTTCCAGGTGAGAGATAATATCTTTTTAAGTCCAAGAGGATGAAGGGAGATGCTTAAATGTGAGGGACAAAAGGGTCCAGGGAAGACCAAGAGCCCTTCTTAGTGCTCTTCTAGTCACCATTCTTTTATTGGCTGCAACTGGGACACACAAATTAAAGTAAGGAGAGAGGCTTACTTTCACTAGTGATGACTCTGAGGCATCTGGAGAGCAGGTAAAAGACAGCAAGGAGACTGAACTGACTGACTACAACTTCATCTTCTAGAAGCTCTGGGGAAACCTTGCTATCAAGTTCATTCATTCACTGAACATTTTCTGGAACCAATCTTGCATGACAGGATACAAAAAAGGATGAGAAAAAAATTAATAAGATGAGCTCCAGTCTCAAGAAGCTAATGGAAGCTTAAGACAGATATGCAACAAAATGCAAAGTATAGGGACTTCCCTGGTGGTTAAGAGTCGGCCTTGGAATTGCAGGGGACATGGGTTCCCTAGTCCAAGAAGATCCAACATGCCTCGGGGCAACTAAGCCCAAGTACCACAGCTACTGAGTCCTTGCGCCTGGAGCCCGTGCTCCGCAACAAACAGTAGTCCTGCTCGCCACAACTAGAGAGACCCAGCACAGCCAAAAATAAATAAAATTTTTAAAAATGCAGAGTAGAATGTGGATGTCCAGCAGAAGGAGAAAACGGGAAGTCTGTCTATCAGTCAGGATCTTAGCAGGAAATGAAATGGCATCCTGGCACCCTCCCACCAGGTCACGGAGGGGAGTTGAACAGAGGCTCAATTTACAGAGCATCGTTGGGTTCGACTAAAAAAGGCAGGGGGCTCAGGATCCCAGTCATATGATTCAGAGATTACGGATTCTGGAACCAGAGATCATATATCTGGTCAGAGACCTGGGGTCCCAGCTTGTAAGAAACGTTGGCGTTCTTTGACCATCAATGGGATTTTTCTCTTGCTGATGTTGGAGGCAACATTATCCAGAATGAGCAGACCATCTCTTGTGGGTATTCTGTGATCAGGGGTTTTTACTGTCTGTGCTCCTGGGAACCTGCTGGCCTCCAAACTCCATAGATGACTTAGCTGTCACTTAGGGAAGCCCTGGGGACTCTAGGTGGGGGTCCTGGATTGTGCCTCTCCACCCTACAGCCCCTGCTGCCGGTCTCCCCGCTGCCTGTTCCTGATCTCCAAGGCTGCTCTCACGAGGCTTCTTCCAGCACATTCTAAGGCAAGTTACCCTTCTGCTCACAGGCCTAGGGTTCCTCCCTCCAGTGGAGTGCAGAAGGCATAAAGAACCAGTTCCTTAAACCAGCCCCCTTTAGGGAAATGCCAGCTGTGACTACCTCCACGAAATTGAGCCATTCAGGGCCTTGCCTGAGATTGAGTTTTTGCACCAGCCAGTAATCATGTAGAGATGGGGAATGTCTCTAAACTAATCATCCCCTTCTGACCCAGCTCCTCCTCCAGTGTCTTCTATTTCTGCCTTCTAGATGGGCAGATTCGGGATTATTATTTACTAACAGAACTATGAAAAAGCCTAAGTGCTATCACTGATGATGGAAGGGCTGCTGCTACTGTTGCTAAGTCGATTCAGTCGTGTCCGACTCTGTGTGACCCCAGAGATGGCAGCCCACCAGGCTCCCCCATCCCTGGGATTCTCCAGGCAAGTACACTGGAGTGGGTTGCCATTTCCTTCTCCAGTGCATGAAAGTGAAAAGTGAAAGTAAAGTCGCTCAGTCGAGTCCGACTCTTAGAGACCCCATGGACTGCAGCCTACCAGGCTCCTCTGTCCATGGGATTTTCCAGGCAAGAGTACTGGAGTGGTGTGCCATTGCCTTCTTCGGATGGAAGGGCTACTATAGAGGCATTCTGCAGACAGCCCCTCACAGCAACCTTGTAGGAAAGCGCTATGAGCCCTTTTCACAGGTGAGTAAACTAAGGCTCAGACTGTCCCACAACCACACAGTTAGTAAGCGGCAGAGCCAGGAGTCCAGGTGTACCTGACCCCAGAGCTCAGCCTCATTGTGCATGAGAATTACCTGTGAAGCATTTAACAAGTGCAGATTCCTAGGCCCCACCAACACCTAATGAATAAGAATGTCTCAGGGGAACCCAGGAAACAACTTAGAAAAAAAAAATACGTTTCCCAGGTAAAGCAGATGTCACCAGCCTGAGCACAGGTCCTCATGAGGCCACACGGCCTTTATAGGAAATGATCTGGCCCTGAGCAGGCAACAATAAATGGCAGGCATTATCCTCCTCCTCAACTGTATACCATCAACTTAATTACTTGGGGGAGACAGGAGCTGGGAGCAGGGCAGTGGGAACAGGAAGTACATGGGGGCCTCTTTTAATGACTTATGTGACTCTCCTTCAGGGAAAGGCTGTGTGTGACGCTCCGGGGGGACCCCAGACTTATCAGGCCTCCCAGATCTAAATGACCAAGTATGGAGGAAGGGGAAGAGCAGAACTGAAGCATGACACAGATATCAGCTGTGTGTGTGTGTGTGTGTGTCTGTCTTCCTCCCATGGTTCCGGTGGCGTCCCCGTAAGGAAGCTGATCCACTAACTGCTGTAGAGGGCTGTCCCCATGTCCCTGTCAGGGTTCTTGGTACACTCTGCAGCCTCTCTGCTCCTCCACTCCAGAAAAATTGACAATAATTGAAATTCAAGAGGCAGCCTGGTTTGGCCACTAGAGATTAAGAAGCAAATGCATCAACCTGTTCTCTTTCCAGGAAAACCGTGGCTTCCTCTCACCTCCTTCCTCGGTTTCCTTTTCTGGGAACCAACCTGCAGCCTGGCCCGGTAGAAGCGTCTGGCTGCTGCGAGGGAGGTCAACACACTAATAAGGCTGAGGTCAGAAGTCGGGCCTCAAAGTAGTTCAGTTCCCTCAGTTTGGCTCTAAGGTCACAGACAACCTCCCCCTCTCCAAATCTTACCACATGGTCATAAAAGGAAGTGGCCAGAGTATAGACGGATCAAAACAAATCCATCACCACTGGTGAAAACAGCCAATGGGGTGGAGTGGGGGTGGGGGGACGGTGACCAAGGGTGATTCAGTAGCATCTCTGATTTGAAAGACGCCACATCAGAAATGACCTCATGGCACCTAATCAGTTCCAGAAAGGGACTTTGTTCTCCAGGAGGCAAGGTGGGAGATCAAAGCATTTCTTGCTAATCATCATTTAGCATTAATTATTTAAGTAACCCGAGCCAAACCCGGACCGCTCCTGACTTCGCATCCTGACAGCCTCAATGAGCACCCTTGATCTTTCAAGCCAACCTGCATCAAATTGGGAGGAAGCCGACTGCAAACCTGGGAATCGAGAGACCCGGGGCGGCCCAGGCAGTCAGTCGTGTACTTACTTCTTCCTTTCCTGTTAACTTCTTAACCCCACCAGCCAGGAACCGCATAAATACGGCACCCGGCCGCCCCTCCCCCTGCCCTCCGCCACGTCTCAGAGAGTTCCTCAGGCGCAGGGACAAATCTGGGGATGAACACCTTAGATTCATAAGCTGGGTGGCCTCAGACTTACCAGCGTACCTCTCTGAACCTCCAGTTTCAGCTGCATCATGAAGATAATCCCATCATCCCAGCCTCGTTGTAAGAATTCAATAAGACCTCAGAACTGTTGCATACATTTAGAAGGAATACACGGGGGTTTGGTTATACCAGAAATAATTTATTTCTACAGTTGAAGGGGGAATCATGATATTCATTATTATATGATTTATTCCTTTTTGTATAATGTGTAATACATGTTATGGACTAAACTGTGTCCTCCTCAAATCCATATGTTGAAGTCTGACCCCCAGCACCTCAGAATGTGACTGTGTTTGAAAATAGGTCTTTTTTTGTTTGTTTAATTTGGCTGCACCAGGTCTTAGTTACAGCACAAGGGATCTTCACTCTTTCATTGCACCATGCATTTTTTTTTTTAATTGCAGCACGCAGGATCTAGTTCCCTGACCAGGGATGGAACTGGGCCCCCTGCAGTGGAAGTGTGGAGTCTTAACCACTGTACCACCAGGGAAGTCCCTAGAGATAGGTCTTTAATGAGGTAATAGGTAAGGTAAGTCACTTAAGTCGTGTCCGACTCTGTGCGACCCCATAGACGGCAGCCCACCAGGCTCCCCCATCCCTGGGATTCTCCAGGCAAGAACACTGGAGTGGGTTGCCATTTCCTTCTCCAATGCATGAAAGTGAAAAGTGAAAGTGAAGTCGCTCAGTCATGTCCGACTCTTATCAACCCCATGGACTGCAGCCTTCCAGGCTCCTCCATCCATGGGATTTTCCAGGCAAGAGTACTGGAGTGGGGTGCCATTGCCTTCTCCAGTCTAAATGGTGTCCTTATAAGAAGAGGAGATTAGAACACGCACAAAAGGAAGACCATGAGAAGACTCAGAGAGACAACGGCCATCTATAAACCAAGGAGAGAATCCTCAGAAGAAATAAATCCTGCCAACTGACATCTTGATCTCAGACTTCTGGCTTCCATAAAGGTGAGAAAATTAATTTTTCTGTCATTTCAGCCCCTCAGTCTGGGGTATTTTGTTATGCTGGCCCTTGCAAACTCATACAATTAACTTCAAATAATTCATAGGAAAAAAAACTCGAATGGCTCTAATGAAAAAGACAGGCAATATGAGACTTCTGTGGTGTCCAGTGGTTAAGATTCTGAGCTTCCAGTGCAGGGGGCATGGGTTCCATCTCTGGTCAGGGAACTAAGATCCCATATGCTGCATGGCACATGCAGCCAAAAATTTTTTTAACTGAAAAAAAAAAGATAGGCAATAGGTGTTGGGTGAAGATGTGGAGAAATTGGAACTCTTGTAATTGCCGAGGGGAACACAAAATGCTGTAGCCACTTTGGGAAACAGTCTGGCAGTTCCTCATAGAGTTACCATCTGGTAAGCCAATTGCATGGAGAAGGCAATGGTAACCCACTCCAGTACTCTTGCCTGGAAAATCCTGTGGACGGAGGAGCCTGGTGGGCTGCTGTCTATGGGGTCGCACAGAGTCAGACACGACTGAGCGACTTCACTTTCACTTTTCACTTTCATGCACGGGAGAAGGAAATGGCAACCCACTCCAGTGTTCTTGCCTGGAGAATCCCAGGGACGGGGAAGCCTGGTGGGCTGCCGTCTATGGGGTCACACAGAGTCGGACATGACTGAAGCGACTTAGCAGCAGCAGCAAGCCAACTGCATGCCTAGGTTTCTACCCAAGAGAAATGAAAACATAACTTCACATAAAAACCTGTACATAAATTATTCATGGCATCATCAATCACAATAGCCAAAACGGAGAAAGAGCACAAATGCCCATGGACTGATGAACAGATAAATGGACTGTGGTCCATCTATACAATGGAATATTATTCAACCCTATAAAGGCATAAAATACTGATAGATGCACAATGGAGATGAACCTTGGAAACATTCTGCTAAGTGAAAGTAGTCACAGAAGGCCACATACTGTATAATTCTATTTATATGAAATGTCCAGAATAGGCAAATCCATGGAGACAGAAAGTTTCCAGGGGTTGGGGGAAGGGGAACTGACTGCGGATGGAGTTTCTTCTAAGGGGTATGAAAATGTTCTAAAATGAAGATTGTGGTTGTGGGGATGGTTCCACAACTCTGAATATTTTCAATATATTAAAAACATACTAACTAACTTTAAGTGGGAAAACCATAAAGTATGGGAGTCTTATTTATTATAAGATTAAAAAAAAAAAGAAAAGCCTGCTACCATGAGCATTGTTAAATGTCAAAGGCTCACTCTTCTCCCTCCCACTCACTCTTTCCCAACCAGCCTAAGGGTTCCAATTTCTCCTACCCATGTTGACACCAGCCATGCATTATAGTCCCATGCTTATAAACCAATCCTCCAGAGGAAACTTCAATAAGAACTACTGCCCCCAGAAGCCAGCTTCTTGTTTCCAGACCTTAAGAGGAAAGGGGGCAGAGGTTTGAATAAAAAAAAAAAAAAAATGCCTAGAAGCCCCTGAGGACTGCGCTGGGGGTCTGCTCCAGCACAGAAGACAGGGCACATTTATGGTCCTGAAGTGATCTCCAGAGAGGCTGGTCTGAACACCTCCATTAATTCTGAGATTACAGTGAACAATGCCAAGTGGGTTCCTTTTGAAGCCCATGTTCTACAAACCCCAATCCATCCCATGAAGCAATTCCTCCACCATAAGGGAAGCGGGCAGCAAGGCAAAGCCACGGTTTCCTCTACAGGTTCAAAGCAACCATGGGGCCTGGCTGGGCTATTTCAAGGTGCTATGTGTGCAAGTACAGTCTGTGATCTGACAAATGACATTTATATTTCTGCCCATTTAGGGGAAAGTCAGCTCTGAAACCCCACGCATGTCCACAGATCGGGGAGCTAAAGGTAGAAGATGTGGAGGCAAATCCTTTTCAATCCTATGGCCACTTCAGTTCCCACTAAGCTTCAGACAGAATCAGAATTCAACACCCACAAGGAATTGGGTGCCTTCTCTCCATTAACAAGTCCACATTTAGGAAGATAATCAAAGATAATCAAAAAGGTTAACAGGATAACCCAGAACAGCAATGTCCAACAGAAACATAATGTGAGCCACTTAAGTACTTGAAGCCACTCTTTAAAAGATAAAAAGAAACAGGTGAAATGAGTATTAATAATCCATTTTATTTAATGGATTATCAGGCTTCCCTGGTCACAGATGGTAAAGAATCTGCCTGTAATGCAGGAGACCCAGGCATGGCAACCTACTCCAGTATTCTTGCCTGGAGAATTCCATGGACAGAGGAGCCTGGCAGGCTACAGTCCATGGGGTCACAAAGAGTTGGACACAACTGAGTGACTGACACACAATATGATCATTTCAATGAGGGTTGCCAGATTCTGCAAATAAAAATACAGCCATATTACATTTCAGAAAAGAACAAAAACTTTTTTAGCATAAATATATCCCATGTAATATATGGGACATATTAAACTAAAAAGCGGTCTGTATAATTGTCTGAAAATCTGAAGTTCAAATTTAAATGAGCTTCCTTTTTCAAATCTGGCAACCCTAATTTCAACATGCAATCAATATATGTGGTATTGTACACTGTTCTTTTTTATAGTGTCTTTAAAATCTGTTATGTATATTATACTGGCAGCACCTCTTAATTTAAGCTGGCCGTATCTAAAGTGCTTAATAGCCACACATGGCTCATGGCCTTTTGGACAGTACAGATCGAGAAAGTTCTAGAAAGTTCCTCTCAGTGTTTTTTATAACAGTAAAAAATCAGAAATTAGCAAAATACCCATCAACAGGAAGGCTGCTTAGGTCACAACCAACATTTGGAGAACTTACCATGAGTCAGCCCTCGTCCTATGGACTCTGCATGTGTTATTTTTAGTCCTCACAATGACCGCTCAAAGTAGGTGCCCGTATAACACCTTTCTACAAATGAGGAAGCAAGGCTCTTGGAACTCATATGACTTGCTCAAGAAAGTGAGGAAGCCAAGACAGACTGATGACAGATGAATGGGTTCACAGATATATATCCCACCCTAGATACACCAAGATGTTATTGGTTTTCTCTGGACGGAAGACACTGGGGCAGGTATTGGTTGAAAGTTAGGCCTCCACCGTCAGTTAGACCTATGTTTGCATCCTCGGCTCTGCCAAGTAACCTAACAAGTAACTTCGCCTTTTTAAGCCTCGGTTTCCCCATTGGTAAAACAAATCCTAAGCCTATTCACTGGATTGTGGGAGTCTAAATAAAACAGGGCACGTAGAGGACTAAGTTCTCAGTGACAGCAGTACTACTCTTCTCAGCATCCTTGTCCATTCCTGTTTGATCAGATTTTTCATGGTGAGCATCAACCCTTCTTGTGTTTTTTGTTTTTTGGTCACACTGCAAGGCATGCAGGATATTAATTCTCTGACCAGGGATTGAACCTGTGTCCCTTGCAGTGGAAGCACAGAGTCCTACCCACTGGACTTCCAGGGAATTCCCAAGGATCCATTTAGAAAGAGGAAAAAATTTAACTTTGAAAAGAGGAGAAAACAGATTTCCTGTGGTGAAACAGGGATTTCAGTGTGGTCTAGTGGCTAAGACTCTGTGCTCCCAGTGCAGGGGGCCCGGGTTTGGTCCCTGGTGAGGAAACAAGATACTACATGCTGCAACTAAAGATTCCACGTGCCTCAACTAAAACAGACACAGTCAAATACATAAATTTTTTTTCTTTAAAGGAAAAAACAGCCCATGAAGCAGCTGGAGGACAAAGGAAAGACGGAGATAGAGAAGCAAGGAGAGAGGGGAGGAAAAATGACAGGCAAAGGTGAGGTATCATTTCCCTGCAGTTTTCTGCGTGACCACAAAGGGGCACTGCCTGCAGTTTCCACAGCAAGGGGAAATGATCCCCCTTTGAAAAACAAACACTTGCAAGGAAAAAAAATCACCAGCACCATTCATATTGACTCGGAGGCCTCTCCCTGGAGTTCCCCCTGAAAAGCTGCCGACATTCATCGTACAGGAGATGTGAAAAAGCAGTGGATGTGGTCTCCCAGCTGTGGGTGACCTGTGTCTTACCTTTGGAGTCTTCTTTGGCCAAGTGACTACGGGGACCCCAGTGATGGCCAGACTGGGGTCATCCTCCGCGTGCTCCTTCAGGACATTCTGTGGTCAAGCAAAGGAGCCATATTAGCCCAGGGTACAGGAGATGTCTCTGAAGGGAGTGGAGGCTGGCCCTTACCCAGCAAAAGACAAAGTTCTCTGCAGCTTCACTGCCTGCCCCCTGACTCCACCAATACCCACATGCTCAATAGAAACCAAGTTGCCAGGGTTCCCCAGGGTCCGTAAAACACAAAACATCCCCTTCTCCAAAAAAAGTTTTTAAAAAGCAAATCGCCCACCTCCCTGAGACTTCCACGAACATATTGCTCACTGATCATACGACAACAAACATTTGTCCAGAGCACCAAAGACTCATGGACCCAGCCTCCTTTAATCCTTACACAGTCCTCTGAGACGTGCTTGCTGGGCAGCGGTCTAATAAATCCTCTAACGTACAAGAATTCAACTATGTCCTCAGAGAAACAAACAAAGCAAACATGAGATCTCACTGATGAGCCCTGACTCTGGTTTTTCACCAGTCAGCAAGTATGCCCTAAGTCCTCTCATCCAGGTGTGAAAAGACATGTCTTTGTTTTTTGCATCAAGGTCCCTAAACATAAGTACTCAGTCAACTGGACAAATGCTGGCAGAAAAAAATGGGCTATGATGGACACACCGCCAGACTTTGTGTGGGTCTCCCACATGGCACTTCATGGTCACTCCTTTGTAGGTGGTTTCAATGCTTTACAGGGTAATCCTGACTTCAGCAGCTTTTGGTGTTATGTGTAGCCAACTGCAGAACCTCACCAAGGTGTAAGATGTCACTCCGCTGAATTATCCCTATCCAGTAAGGCAACCAAGATTCAGAAATGCTCAAAGGACTTGGATGCCATTCCAGACTAAGAGGGCAGAGCCCTGAACCCTGCTCTCTGGCACCAGACTTCCTGCCCGATGACCATGTCATGGGGTGCATCCACACGGGATTTGGGGCTGAATCCGCACCATACCATAAGAAAGTGTTGAGGGATGGACAGGAAACTGTTACTGGTCTATTCTGACCCCAACCACTAATTTTTGGATTGTACAAAAAACACTCCTGCAGAGACATCCAAGGACAGAGTAAGTTGCATAGCAGCACTTAACAGGAAGTGCAAAAGAGCTCAGAAGATAAATGTAGGTGAAGATGATTTTAACTCACTTTCCCTAGTCTTCACCAGAAAGAATCCAATTCACTTCTAATTTATTCTCCTGATTTTCCTGCTTTAATTTTCAATTGGTTGCCTGATTTTTCAAACTGTGCTTTATTACCTCAAACACGCCTGAATAACTTCCTCCTCTTCCCACGGAAGGAGGCCAACAGCAAGGTCAGGGGCTTGGGCTCCGGGTTCAATTCTCAGCACGTACAACTTTCTCCAAGTCCAACAGTCAACATCAATGATTTATAAACACTGTTTTTATAAAATGTCTTGGTTCACTGCGATATCCCCCAGCCTTACACAATGACTAACCTACGGGAAGCCTCCAGTAAATATCTTAAAAAACTGAAGCCACAAATCCCCAAAGAGGGACTTTCTGCTGAATGTCTGACCTCTCAAATCTGTCAAGGTTGACACACACAAGCAAACTCTGAGAGACTACCACAGCCAAGGGGCCAGAGAAAGCACACAAGGAAAAACTGAGGAAAAGTTAATAAATTATACACTTAACAACAATGTATCAATAATGTTTCATTAGAAGTAACAAAGGCACCATATTAAGGTAGGATGTTAGTAACTGGGGGAAACAGGGTGTAGGGTATGTGGAAACTCTGTATTATGTGCAGAATTTTTCTGAAAATCTAAAACTGTTCTAAAACACAAATCAACAATTACACTTCTAAAACAATTTTAAAATAATTTTAAAACAATAGCGATGAGCAAATAATCATTTTAAAAATGCTAATAAGACAGTAGTAACAGTTACAATAAAGGAAAACAGGATTCTTAGGCTGCCAATTTTGCTAATACCTATGCGGCATATTTAAAAAATAATACAACAGAAGGGAAACAAGCAGACACGATTCATCTCAGGTATGGACTTCACATGGAGCATCCGAGGCAACCAAAAGCTGGGGCAGTGGCAGCAATCATGCCTGGAGGAGGGAGTATTTCATCACTAACATTGTTTTTTGTTTGTTTGTTTTGGGGTTTTTTGGCTGCACCACCAAATCTTAGTTCCCCAATCAAGGATAAAGAACCTGTGACCCCAGCAATGGAAGTGCAGAGTCCTAACCACTGGATTGCCAGGGAATTTCCACTGACGTTGTTTAGAACTGCCAATTCCTGGTGATGATAAAAAGCAAATCAACTTTTTATCAACTTCATTTTTTAAATTATGGCTTTCACAAACACTGCAGACACTGCACCCCTCAGAACTTGCATCCGAATGGGCCATTTCCACAGCCCTCTCCCCACCTTGGTCCACCTCTCGGAGTAGGTGGAAGCAGCCAGTTTGAGAGGATGAACACATCAGGAGGGCAGGCACCTCACGTTGTGTTGAATGAAAGGATGGGAGTAAGAGGCCCTGAGGTCTTGCTCCGCAGCGGGCACCATAATAAACATTTCATGTCCACACTCTCATCCAATCCTCTTGGCCACCCTGTGGGATGAACGACCATTTCCACAGAGCAGATGAGAAGGGCAGGGCTCAAGGGGCGAAGGGAACTGTTGACTAGCACTCAGCCAGGAAGGGCTGGAGGCTCTTGATGACCTGGGCTCTTTAACCTTGGCATCATTCAGCCGGTCTCTGAAAAGGGAATGGAGCCATGTTCACAGCAACACTGTTCACAACAGCCAAACAGCAGAAACAACCCAAGTGTCCACGGATGGATAAATGGATAACATACAACCCATGGAATATTATACAGCCTGAAAAAGGAAGGGAATTCTGTCACATGCTGTAACACGGATGAACCTGAACGACATTACGCTCAGTGAAATAAGCCAAAGTCCTACACAAAAGGACAAGTACCACACGATGCCACTAATATGAGGTGCCTAAAGCAGTAAATTCATAAAAGCATAAAGTAGAAAGCTGGTAGCCATGGGTGGGAGGAGGGGACAAGTGGGGAGTTACTGTTTAATGGATATGGAGGGGATTTTCTTACTTTAATTTTTTTTCTGGATATAGAGTTTTAAGTTCAGGAAGATCAAAAAGCTCTGGCTATGGATGGTGATGGTTGCACAACAATGGAAATGTACTTAATGTCACTGAACTGAACGCTTAAACATTGTTAAAATTTTATGTTATGTATATTTTACCACTGGCTGAGGGGTGAAGAATCCACTCACCAAAGCAAGGGACTCGGGTTCAATGCCTGGGTCAGAAAGATCCCCTGGAGGAGGGCATGGCAACCCACTCCAGTATTTTTGCCTAGGAAATGCCATGGACAGAGGAGCCTGGTGGGCTACAGTCCATGGGGCTGCAAAACAGTGCAGACACTACTTTGCAACTAAACAACAATATTTTTAACTATTATATTTTTAAATATTTTTATCTATTTTTAACTGGGGAGGAAGAAGTGGGGCAAAGCAGTCCCTCCCTAAGGAATGGATCCAGGACTTCCCTGAATGGTGGTCCAGTGGTTGGAAATCTGCCTGCCAATGCAGGGAACATGGGTTTGATCCCTGGTTGGGGAAGATTCCACATGTTGAGGAGTAACTAAGCTGGCGAACCACAACTGCTGAGCCTGAGGCATGCCTAGAGCCCATGCTCCACAACAAGGAAGCCTCCACACTGAGAAGTTCACGTACCACAACAAAGAGCAGCACACTCCCGCCGTAACTAGAGAAAGGCTCCCTGCAGCGACAAAGACCCAGCACAGCCATTAATAAATAAAGGAATGGATTCACGACCTTCTAGAAAGTACAAGTTGGGCACATACTACCTCTCCAGTTAAACTTTTGCTGTTATGCCTGGGACGACACTAGTTTTAGAGTCAGAAGATCTAGGACAACCTGTGTGATCTCAGGTAAGCCACAGCTTCCTAACGTGTGGCCCTGGGTGGGGGCGGGGGGGGGAGCGATGTCTGCACCCTGATAGGAGGCTACAAAGCTGGAGGTAATTTTACTACCATTCTTAGGAACATTTGTTGAGTGCTTGCCCTAAATGTTAAAATGATCTCAACTGGGAGACTTCCCTGGTGGTCCAGTGGTAAAGAATCCACTTTCTATGCAGGGGATATGGGTTCAATCCCTGGTCTGTGAACTAAGATCTCACACGCCGTGGGGCAAAGAGGCCCACAGGCCACAACTAGAGAAACCTGCACACTGCAATAAAGACCTAGCAAGCACAGCCAAAAAAGAAAAAAAAAAATTCCTACCTGTGGGGCAGGACTGATTCTCCCTGTTTCACAAAAGCAGAAACTAAACTTGAGAGGTTCAGTGATAATAGTTCAAGGTCATAGAGCTGAGAGGTGGGCAGAAGCCAGCACTGACCTGGTCCATCTGATGACAAGTCTAAAGAGTAACACTGGGTGGTAAAGCCTCAGGAGATCGTGGCAGCAACCTCTCCAGCTGATCCTACCCCATTATTAAAAAGACACCTAGGAGAAAATCTGGGCTTAGAGTTACCATTCAACTCGCAAATACAGAAATGAATCACAGTCACCTGTTCTTTGCCAAGAAGAGAGAGAACTAATTTGACTACTAATGCCTTTACAAAGCATCTCAAACAGCCCCCCCAAGTCACAGAAGAGGCTTCCATGACCAAATTGGGCCTGCACAACCATGAAGTTTTGCTGACGTTTCATGGTTCTTACTAACCCATATGAATTTTACACCCTCCTCCACAATACATCAGTTTGTTTTTTTAAAAAATGTTTCCTGCCCACCCCCCAAAATCATTAACACAAAAAGAGCTTTTCAGGAAGATAGTGCATGTGTAACCAAAGCTTATATGGTTATGAATACATGTACAGATATCTGGCCATATGGTTGGGAGGGGGCGGGGCAGAGGACTTCCATAGGACTTTCTGCCCCCACCCCCCATCCCAATCTTTAACTCTAGGCTAGGCATGACAAACTCAAATGCCTCCAGGAACCAATCAGGTAAAGTGAAAAATATAAATGGACCAGAAAGACAGAGAGTGGTGTGGTCACCTGTGGCAAACTAGAGACCACATGCCCTATTTAAAGATAGCAGATGCTTTCTAATTTCAACCTACTAACCTCCTGTGGGAATGAAAGCCCCACTAGATCTCTGATTTTCAGAAGAAACCAAAGATCCAGAGTTTTATTTGAAATCTCTCCAATTTCAAATGTTGGCAACTGACTGAAAATTTAAAAAAAATAAAAAACAAACAACACTTGGGAGCCAAATATATCTGTGGGCTGGCTTGGGCCACGGGGTGACCAGTTTACAAAGGCTACTCTGCGTATGATTGAAAATAGTGACTGGTTGCCTTGGTTTGGTTTGCGTTTCCTTCTGAACTGTCTCAAGATTTCCTGTCATTTCACAATCAGAGCTGGAGTCAGTGACTCACAAGCATTAAAGTGAGGCAGGCCTCTTTAGAGGAATGTCTGGGTACAAAAATTTATTACTGAAGTCATAAGTATTATTAATAATTAAGACATAATTATAAATAATAATTAAAATTAATAGACACCTCCCCAAGTATCCCTCTGTCGGGGGATCTCACACACTTCCTGAAGGAAGCAATACCTCTCCACATGTGGCTGTCAGTGGCCACCAGGGGGCGCTCTGGACTCTGTCCCTCAGGGAAGTATTGTGTTTTCATTTGTATGTGACAGGCTGCAGGAAGAGGAGATTATTCTAATTGGACATTTTCTCTCTGAGAAATAAATTGCGCTGAAGGGAATCATGTCACTGGCTTCCCTGGGCTCTGCCAGAATTTATACACTCCCTGGGGCTCTTAGAAGCAGAGACGAGGAGGCCTGGGTGCCTGCACCAGCCCAGCACTCTTGGGTTATATCATACAAGCCTTTTAGTAGGAAGCCACAGGGCCGGGTTTCTAGAAAGAGAAAGACTGGGGTCACCAGGCCCTTTCTGCTAGAAACTGCCCTGCTTTTGACCTAACAAGATAACCACAGACAATGGATAAGCTGGGCTTCCGCTCTTCCTGATGCCAACTTCTCTCGAAAAGCTTAATTAGTCAACAATGGATTCAGGCCCCATGCTCCCCAGAATGCAGCATTAATAATTAGAAACTGCATCTATAACTGTGACTAAAAATACCAACACTGTGCCAGTAAAGCAGAGGCAAGCATCAGGAAAGAAGCCCTAACCACAGGCCTGTAGAGGGAGAGCAACACAGCATGGAGTAGCTCAGGCTGCTGTTGGGGAACTCGGCAGTCTCAGGAGTCCCTCCTGACCACAGGTAAGGACCCCTGTAAGCAGGCATCAATGCACCTTGGGTTTCCCAGGATCCCTCCCTCCACCCCAGCCCAACCATCTTGTTCAGTTCAGTTGCTCAGTCGTGTCTTGACTCTTTGCGATCCCATGAACTGCAGCACGCCAGGCCTCCCTGTCCATCACCAACTCCCAGAGCCTATCCAAACTCATGTCCATTGAGTCGGTGATGCCACCCAACCATCTCATCCTCTGTCATCCTATTCTCCTCCTGCCTTCAATCTTTCCCAGCATCAGGGTCTTTTCAAATGAGTCAGCTCTTTGCATCAGGTGGCCAAGTATTGCAGTTTCAGCTTCAACATCAGTCCTTCCAATGAACACCCAGGACTGATCTCCTTTAGGATGGACTGCTTGGATCTCCTTGCAGTCCAAGGGACTCTCAAGAGTCTTCTCCAACACCACAGTTCAAAAGCATCAATTCTTTAGTGCTCAGCTTTCTTTATAGTCCAACTTCACATCCATACATGACTACTGCAAAAACCATAACCTTGACTAGATGGACCTTTGTTGGCAAAGTAACGTCTCTGCTTTTTAATATGCTGTCTAAGTTGGTCATAACTTTCCTGCCAAGGAATAAGCATCTTTAAATTTCATGGTTTGCAATCACCATCTGCAGTGATTTTGGAGCCCAAAAAAATAAAGTCTGACACTGTTTCCCCATCTATTTGCCATGAAGTGATGGGACTGGATGCCATGATCTTAGCTTTCTGAATGTTGAGCTTTAAGCCAACTTTTTCACTCTCCTCTTTCACTTTCATCAAGAGGCTCTTTAGTTCTTGTGCCTGCCTATAAAAACCCATCTGTACTGTGTTGAATTGCATCTCTCAAGAAGATATGTTCAGGGAATTCCCCGATGGTCCAGTGGTTAGGACTCTGTGCTTTCACTGCCAAGGGCCCAGGTTCAACCCCTGGGTCATGGAACTGCATAAGCTCCGAAGTGTGGACAAAAATAAATAAATAAAGATATGTTCAAGTCCTAATTCCTGGTACCTGTGAATGTGACCTTACTTAGAAAAAGGGTGTGACCTTACTTAGAAAAAGGGTCTTAGCAGATGTAATTAGTTAAGGGGTCTCAAGAAGTAATTTTGGATAGGGTAGACCCTACATCCAGTGACTGATGTCTTTATAAAAGAAAGGAGGGGGGCTTCCCTGATGGCTCAGTGGTAAAGAATCCACCTGTCAATGCAGGAGACTCGGGTTTGGTTCCTGATCTGGGACTATCCCACATGCCTCGGAGCAACTAAGCCCATGTGCCACAACTACCGAGCCTGTGCTCTAGAGCCTGGAGCCACAACTACTGAAGACCATGTACCCTAGAGCTTGTGCTTCGCAACAAGAGAAGCAACTGCAATGAGAAGCCTGTGCACCACAACGAAGAGTAGTCCCCGCTTGCCACAATTAGAGAAAAGTCCGCACAGCAACAAAAACCCAGCACAGCAAAAAATAAATAAAATTTTTTTAAAAATAAGAGAAAGGAGAGATTTGAACAGAGACATAAAGGAGAAGGCCATGGAAAGACAGAGGCAGAGACGGGAATGACACAACCACAAGCTAAAGAACTCCAGGCAATACCAGAATCTGGAAGAGCAAGGAAGGATCCTCCCCAGAGCCTTCCCAGGGAGCACACCTCGATTTCTGACTTTTAGCCTCTGGAACTGTTAGAGAATAAATTTCTATTGTTTTAATCACCAAGTTTGTGGTCATTTGTTATGGCAGTCCACAGGAAACAAACACACCATATGATGTCATAGTGCATCACAATTAAAGGGAGCTTCCCTGGTGGCTCAGTGATAAAGAATCTGCCTGCCAATGCATGAGACTCGGATTCGATCCCTGTGTAGGGAAGATTCCCTGGGGAAGGAAATGGCAACCCACTCCAGTATTGTTGCCTGGAAAATTCCATGGAGGAGCCGGATGGGTTAGAGGAGCCCTGTCTTGTCCATGGAGTGGCAAAAGGAGTCGGACACAACTTAGAGACTAAACAACAAACATCATGATTAAAAGCTTATTAGCTACATGATTTGGGCAAATCACCACATCTCACTGAGACTCAGGTTCCTGTCTAAGAAATGGATTAATAACTGTCCCCATCTTGCCAGGATCATAACGCATGGAAGGTATTTGGCATGTGGATAATGCTCAATAAACGTTGCATGCATGCTAAGTGTCTGACTGTTTGTGAACCTATGGACTGTGCCAACGTCTTCTGCATTGGCAAGTTCTTTACCACCAGTGGCATCTGGGAGCAGAAACAAATGTTAGTCCATCTCTTCTGGCTTATGCCATATTTCCAGTTGGGATACGCTGTCCCCATTCTCTGTTTGCAGAATTCATCCATTTAACAAGTTCTAAGCATAGGGGGCGGAGAAGGCAATGGCACCCCGCTCCAGTACTCTTGCCTGGAAAATCCCATGGACAGAGGAGCCTGGAAGGCTGCAGTCCATGGGGTCGCTAAGAGTCGGACACTACTAAGCGACTTCACTTTCACTTTTCACTTTCATGCACTGGAGAAGGAAATGGCAACCCACTCCAGTGTATTTGCCTGGAGAATCCCAGGGATGGGGGAGCCTGGTGGGCTGCCATCTATGGGGTCGCACAGATTTGGACACGACTGAAGTGACTTAGCAGCAGCACCAGCAAGCATAGGGGGAAAATATTTTTAAGTTTATTTAGTTGGAACGACAGTTTAAAAGCTGATTTAGCTGCACAACTAGAGTGGATAAAAATGTGATTCAGGGACCAAGAAGCTAATTTTAAGCCAGGAGGACCCCTAAGTGGCATGGATCAACATATCCATTTTTCAGGCCTAGGGGTACACAGATGTCTAGAACTCAGATCTTCTGCCCCTCACTGCTCTCCTTCATTCTCCTGAAGTGGTATCAGCAGCAGACTCAGAATACATGTGGCTTAGCTGACAGGCCTGTCTCATTTATCCCTGAATCAATGCTCTATCCGTTCACAGCTCATCCAAAATACCAAACCCAGGGCTCAGTGTAACATGCAGCCCCAGGCAGAAGAGCCTCAGCGACTACTGGAAGCCTGACCCCCTGACCAGGCTGAATCTGGTTGTTCCCTGTTTTCTATACTCTGGGTCATCTTCAGGGTGTGAGCAAAACAAGGTGTAGCCCTCCCACTGGCTTCCCACCTTCTGGCTCCTCTGAAGCAGGCAGGGTATGATGGTTTTTAAAAAGCCAACAGTGTTGGAGGTCTGGGTTCTACATCTCACTGTTTCACAAAAGAGCAAGACCCAGGAAGGGCAACTTAGATAAGCAGGTGTGTTCTCAGGCTCAGACCTGATGACCCCAAGGGAGAAAAGCTGCACACACCTTCCTTTTACAGTCATGAGTTTCACACACACTCTCACAATTGACCCTTAATGAGCCTGTTCTCACTCCACGGTATCAGTGAGCTCAGCTCTAGCTCACTGAGCATTTAAAGGCCCTGTTCTAAGGCTTTTTAAATATGTCACCTCACTAAACTCGATGAGGCATGATTCTTTCTATCCCTATTTTACTACATTCCCCCAGAGCAGTCAGCTGATAAATGGATGGTGCAGGGGAGTCAGCCCGATTCCAGAACCTTTCGTCTTAAAAGATTATACCTGTTTGGGTGATGCACTCTTATTTTGGATTGCTTCCCAATTGGGTTTTGATGAAAGAGCAATACCATTGATCTCTTTTTTAGTGTTTAAAAATAAAAACAGTAACACCTGAAAGCAGTCACCCCTCACTGTCTCTTTCAGCTTCTTGATTCCACTCTGCCCCACAATTCTATGCAGCCCCATAATTCTGTGCAGTCCCATAACTCCATGCAGCCCCATAATTCCTTGCAGACCCACAATTCCATGCAGCCCCATAATTCTGTGCAGTCCCATAATCCCACACAGACCCACAATTCTATGCAATCCCACAATTCCATGCAGACCCACAGTTTTATGTGGCCCCATAATTCCATGCAGCCCCATAATTCCATGCAGTCTCACAATTCCACCAGTTGCATAACTCCGAGGCCCCATAATGCCATGTGGGGCCCACAATTCCATGTGGCCTGACAACTCCATCAGTCTCATAATTCTGTGAGGCCCCCATAGTTCCATGAAATAAGAAAGATGGTTATCCACAGTACACTGGTGTTTCCACCCCTAGCCAGATACTCTGGCAGCCAAAGGAGCACGGAATCATGTAAAAGAGAGCTTGGTATTATCTTAATTAACAAGGACAGATGCAGAATCACCTGGCAAAAACATATCTAATGAAGACTCTCCCATCTCCTATCTCAGTGGTGACTGCGCACTTAGGCCCAAGTCCTCACAAGCTTGCAATGCATCTGGTTATTTTCAAGTCATTTACAACTACTTAGAGTAATGCCCATATGCCCTCCTTCTCTCCCATCAGGAGCCTCAAACTCTCTCCTTGAGTTCTAGTTGAAAGTATGGACTCTTCAAGGAAGGACAGCATGCAGGCCAATTCCCATCTCACTATGAATTAGTCTGTCCACTGATTAATGGTTGCCAATCCAAGAAAGAAAAGGGAAAAAGACTGCACTGAATTGAACAGCACATGTGTGTGTGCACACACACATGCACTCAAGTCAGCCATGTCTGACTCTTTGCAACCCCGTGGACCGTAGTTCTCCATGTTCTTCTGTCCATGGGATTTCCCAGGCAAGAATACTGGACGCGGGGGTTGCCATTTCCTCCTTCAGGGAATCTGTGCCCCTCAAAATTCAAGCGCATGTAAAACTTCAGAGTATGACCTAATTGGAAAATGGGTCATATGGATTAGAATGAGACCTAATCTACAGACTGATGTCCTTATGAGAAGAAAAGACACACAGAAACACACAGCGAACACAGACTGCCAGTGTAAAAACTGTGGCAGAGACTGGAGTGAGGTAGCTACAAGACCAGGAACTCTAAGGATTGCCAGCAACCAAGAAAAGCTGGAAGAGATGAGGAAAAATCCTCCCGTAGAGGCTTCAGAGTAAGCACAGTTTTGATTTCAGACTTCTAGCTCCCAGAACCATGAGACAATTTCTGTTGTTTGAGCCAGTCTGTGGTACTTTCTTATAGCAGCGCTAGGAAACTAATACAGGTGGTAATCATTAACCCTTAAGCAGGGATAGAGAAGCTGAAAGGCAGGGAAAGAGCATGGGAAGGGTGGGGAGCTGGTCAAAGCCAGTCTGACTCTCCTTTGCCTGCTATCTAAGAATAGCTAATTTTTCTCCGAGGGCTTACTAAGAGAGCTAGGTGCTCATTACCTCATTGTCCCACACAATAATTCAGTGACCTAGGTCCCTGTTACTATCCTTATTTTATAGTGAAGATATTCCGATTTCAATCAGTTACACATTTCTGAATGGCCAAGGAACCTCAGAATCTGGGCTCTGGAGGAACAAAGCACATTCAGTCTAATATCTGAGATTTACATACTAGTAAACAGAAAGGTGATGTGACTTGCTCAAGACCACACAGCAAACAGCTAAGAACAGAAATCAAAGGAAAGCATGTTTCATGTCCCAATTTCCTATTTTCCCATTGCACACAGGCCAATATCCTGCAACCCTAGCAGAATAATTGTCTTAAAAGAGAGTCAGGCTCCTCTGGTGGCTCAGTGGTAAAGAATCCACCAACCAATGCAGAAGACACAGGGGTTCAATTCCTGATCTGGGACTATCCCACCTGCGTTGGAGTAACTAGGCCTGTGAGCCACAACTGCTGAGCCTGTGCTCTGGAGCCCAGAGCCCCAACCACTGAGCCCACGTGCTGTGACTACTGAAGCCAGTGAGCCCAGAGCCTATGTTCTACAACAAGAGAAGCCACCGCAATGAGAAGCCCTGCTCACTCCAACTAGAGAAGGCCTGCGTGTAGTAACGAAGACCCGGTGCAAACAAAAATAAATATTTTTAAAAAGAAACAGACACAAAAAAGGAAGCTTTAAAGGGACAAAAAGCAAGTATGAACCCATTAAAAAAATATATATATATGTTTATATACATGGATGTGATGGAAAAAGCTCCAAAAGTATGTTCAGCAGATGACTAACAGAAGTTATTCTCCAGGAAGTCAGAACTGAGGAAGGAGACATTTTCTATCCTGTAACCTGTAATGTTTATTAAAAAAAAAAAAACAAACACCAATCACTTAAGATTATAATATTATACTCAAAACTTTTTTTTTCCCCTTGGCCATGCAATGTAGCTTGCAGGATCTCAGTTCCCCAACCAGGGACTGAAAACCCAGGCAACAGCAGTGAAAGTCTCAAATCCTAACCACCAGGCTACCAGGGAACTCCCTACAACTTACAACTCTTAGACAGGTGAACTATCCAGAATAAATAAGTCCATAAAGACAGAATGCAGGTTAGGGTGAGGGGGGAAATAGAGCCTGACTGCTGATGGTATAAGGCTCTGCCTAAGGTGATGAAAAAGTTCTGAACTAGACAGAGGTGGTGGCTGCACAATACTGGGAGTGTACTTAACACCACTAAACTGTACACTTGAAAATGGTGAAAACCGTAAATCTTCTTTCTTGAAGATTCTAAGCTGGTGATCTAGTCAGTATAATTAATCAATAATGAAAACAGTAAATATACGTTACCACAATTTAAAAACGTACATTATGAATGAAAGAAAAAAAAATGAATTTCTGATAAAAGCTAAAACCTAGCCATCTGGAGACTGACATTAATATTAATACTTTGGGGAGTGTCTCTAATCCCAGGGGGTCTGGTTACCATGAGCCACCATTAGCAGCCATCTCTGAGGCCTCAGAGAAAGAGACAGAAGAAAAGACATCATCTTTTTGCCACAAAAGTCAAAGATCATGACTGATCAATCATCAAGGGGGAACCGACACTGGTGAGAAACACAAATCGTTCAATAGTAGTGGGAGCAGGGGGCATCAGCTAAGAATTCTATCTGGAACCCACATTCCTGAGCTGACTTTTATTTCTCAGCCAGTGCAAAAGAAACCCCAGCATCTGAGAAGAGAGAACAAAAGGACCTAAAGCGAGCAGCCAGGAAGAAGCTGTTCGCCCTCTGTGACAACACGCTCATTCTAGAAGCTAGTCTTAGGTTCAAAATCTCTTCTGGGTCTCTAGGGACTGGGAGGGGCTGATGGCCTGACCAGACAGCCCGGAAGTAGCTCTCCCTACTCTGGAAAAGGTGATTGGTCCACTTTCCCCATGCAAGCCACACAATACTCAGAGATGAGAACAGAGGCTCTGATTTTCCTGGGGCTTTAAGGAGATGTGTCCACCCAATTTATAAGCTCTTTAGCCTGAAAAGGCTTTCCTCAGACAAGACTCAAGACCATAAATATCTCTGAAGACAAGTTAAGTCAATAAATAAGCTAAGTTGGCTAGATTATACCAAAAAGAGATGGGTGAGCCTAATGGTAAGCCGACACTCAGAAGGCAGTAGGGAGTGGTGGGGACTGGGGTATATAAGATCACTTGCTACTCATTTCTTGCTGCTACTGTCAATAGGGTCACAAAGAATGACTAACTTTCACTTTCAGAGTCAGTCAGAAACATAAGCCAGGATAGCCAAGATATTTTATATAACTCTCTTGATTTTTTTTCATTTTCACTTACTCTTGTGATTTTTTAATGTTGGCTGTTGCTGCTGCTAAGTCGCCTTAGTTGTGTCCGACTCTGTGCGACCCCATAGACGGCAGACCACCAGGCTCTCCCGTCCCTGGGATTCTCCAAGCAAGAACACTGGAGCGGGTTGCCATTTCCTTCTCCAATGCATGAAAGTGAAAAGTGAAAGTGAAATCGCTCAGTAGTGTCCGACTCTTAGCGACCCCATGGACTGCAGCCTTCCAGGCTCCTCTGTCCATGGGATTTTCCAGGCAAGAGTACTGAAGGAGGGTGTTAATGTTGGCAAATAATTACAAAAATATGTTCAACGCTACACAGGTCAAATGCCATGCCCTAGAAGCTAGATTTTGTCCTAAGAGTACCAATTTACAGTTTTTGTCCCAGGACCAAACAAATGTGTTGCCTGTTCTGTAAAGAATGCCATTAAGAGTCACCTTAAGACCTTCTCCCTAAATTCAGAGTGGCCTCTGAGAAGAGAGAGAATCAGTTTCTCTACAGCAGCTAAACAAAGCATGGTCTAGTAGGTAAGTGCATGGACCTCCCCATCAAGCAGTACATGTGGCCTTGAGCAAGTTACTTAACCTAATCTGTACCTCAATTTTCCCATCTGTAAAATGGGGGTAACAAAAGTAACACAGAGGATTGCTAGGAGGTTTAAATGAATTTATATATGAAAAAGACCTATAGGAGCACACAGTAATTGAAATCCATTCATTATCACACATCATCATAAGCTACCACTGAGCCCCAAGGTGGGGGTTGGGGAGGAAAGAGGCTGGACTCCTTGAAATTTGTCTAAGCTCCTACCCCAGGCCTCCTTCACACTACCACGGGGCCTAGGCTGAATCTAGCCTCAGAGGGCCATCAGGAGGGCACAGGTGAGGGCTACAAGGGGCTGAATCCTATCCCTAGAAAGAAATCTGACCAACCAGGAACTAGCAACACTGCACAAGGACATAACAAAGTAAAAAAGGCTCCACAACAACACTTCCTTTTCAGATGAACATGTGTTTTTTAAACTCATTTACAACATTTTGGAACTCTAATGTTATTAGTGATGTTATTATTGATGAAAATACCTTGCTTTCATTTTATAGGACCTTAGAAGAGAAAAGTAGCCACAATGCACAATTCTAAGGTTTCCTTTAGGAAACCCAATATCTAAAACTCCATTCCACAAGATTAGAGGGTCTTAAGCTGGGGTTCAGGAGTCCAAAACCCTCTGATACTGCGTGCAAAATTTTGTGTGTATATGTGTACTTTCATGAAACTCTCAAGAGGTCAAGCAACCTCCAAATCAGTCAAGAATCAGTTTTAAAAAGACCTATTTGAAAGTAAAGATATGCTTTGTGGGGATATTCATCACAAAGTTCTTTTACTTGGCAATTTCCCAGAGTCATAAGATCTGAAATCACAGCATCTGCAGGGAATAACCTGCTATATAAAGTGAGATATACCTGAATTAATGATCCTGTACACCAGCTCCCTCTGCTGGTGGCATCTATTAAGCTGCCTGACACGGCCCCAGGTCTCACCTCCACTAGACCCCAAGAGTTCAGCCCCTGATCGCTGAGCACCTCAAAGGCAGCAGAACAGTCTTAATATTTCTATATCCCAGGATCTGACACGATGTTTTCTAAGTGAACAAATGTACAAATGAACTAATTAACAAATCCTGGGTTGAGTTTGCAGCCATCAAACAAGAGACATGAATTCAGTTTTCAACTCCAGCGGGCAGATGATTCACTAGAGAATCAGACATTGGAGAAGGAAGCCCAAACACCTCTGAGGCCTCACAGCCAAAAACCTTATCAATGCCGAGATAGGAGGCAGTTCCACACAGTGATATCCACATAGGCACTCTGAAGGCTTCATCCTGACCCTACTGTCCAGATATAGGTGACAGAGCTGTCCCCGCAAACAGGTCATTTTACCTCTCTGAGTCAACTTCCTCGTCAGGTACCTACCACCTGCTGAGCCCTGCTACCTGGCAGGTAGTAAGCTTTCAACAGGGCTTTCTTGGTGGCTCAGATGGTAAAGAAACTGCCTGCAATGCAGGAGACCAGGGTTCAATCCCCCTGTTGGGAAGATGCCCTGGAGGAGGCAGTGGTGACCCACTCCAGCATTCTTGCCTGGAGAATTCCATGGACAGAGGAGCCTGGCGGGCTACAGTCCATGGGGTCGCAGAGTAGGACATGACTGAGCAACTAACACACACACACACATAAGCTTTCAACAAATGTTATGATTACTACCAGACAAGGTCTCCCAGTGTATTTCCTATTTCTTAAATACACTTCATGTTTGCAGTCTGCCTAGAACAGCCTTCCTCATCTGAAGAACTCTATATAATCTCTGAGACCCAACTCAAATTCCCTGTACATAACTGTCCCAGAGCCCTGGCCCTGATGTTGCCCATGAATGTCCCCTTACCCCACTCCCATGACCTGGGTACACACAGGCACTCAATTCCCTGCCTCCCAATTTCTTTTTGGCCATACCGCAAAGCTTGCAGGATCTCAGTTCCCCAAACAAGGACTGAACCCATGCCACAGTGGTGAAGTCATCAAGTCCTGGAGACCACCAGGGAATTTCCTCCTGATTTCTTTACCTGCCTGCTTCCCATTCCCCTGTGGCCAACACAGCTAGCGCTCAATGAGCTTGCTCAATAATTAGGCTCTGGGAGGGAGGTGAGAGAGAGATGGGAGGAAGGTTCAAGAGGGAGGGGACATATGTATACCTATGACCGATTCATGTTGATGTATGGCAGAAACCATCACAATGCTGTAAAGTAATTATCTTCTAATTTAAAATTTAAAAATTAATAATAATTAGGCTCTACTTGGAGACCTCTCAATCCTGGTGGCCCACCTGAGATGGTCACTTAGGAGACAACCAGGATGAACAACCTGTTCATATGAAACAGAGGCATCCTCTGCGGTAAAAAAAACCAGCCCAGGGCAGCAAGTCTCCCTGAACATGATGTCAGGAGTTTGTCCCCAAGCCCAACCACAGCACTATTGGTACACTCTAAGTAGTGACACCCTACTGTCCTCAATGGCTGGGATTCTCAACATGTCCTAAGAGAGAGGTCATTGTCAACTGCAGAGCCAACTTCCACTATGAGATCCCCTTGCAGGGATCTCAATGGTGGCCTCTACTCGGACACCCCAGATGGGCTTGTTTGGACCCGAGGTCCCTCTCCAAGCATGGACATTCCCCCCAGGACAGTCTGTCCCAAGCTCCCTGGAGCTGAGCTACCCTCGAGAATCTGTATGTTGAACAAGACCTGCCCAACCCTCCTTAGCTGCCCAGCCCAAGGCAACCCCCTTTGCCCACCTTCACACCCTCCAGGAGGGCCTGGGGGTCCTCGATGCCCTCAGGGACACACTTCTTGTTCTCCGGGAGGGATTCAAGTTTCTCCACCAGAGCTTTCAGGCCCTTCAGTTCAAACTCGGTGAGGTGGGTCCATTTGGCAGAGACCTCAGTGGCGGGAGAGCCGGTGGGCGTCTTGGGGTAGTCGGTGGGCATCGTGGTGGACTTCACGCTGTCCTCTGACTCGTTTGACAGAGTCCTTTTGAGGAACCGCATGGCAGGGGCTTTGGGCTTCTTCCCGGGGGCCTCCTGGTCCTCGGACGGGGTGCTCGTGGGTGAGGCAGGGCCATCGGTGGATGCTTTGGGGGTCTTATCTGCACCCTCCTCCTCTTCCTCTTCCTCCTCCTCTTCCTCCTTCTCCTCCTGGGGCTGCTGCTCACAGGACTCCTCCTCCATCTCCAGCCAGGAATCAGATGAGAAGCCGTCTACGCTGGGCTTTCTTGGGGCATCTAAGAATGGGGTCGGGGCAGGAGGCGTGGAGGGAGAATGTCACAAGAAAGAGATGAACATCCCAAACTCCCTGCTGGAAGTCCCTGGATGTCCCACTCGTTGTGCCTCCCTTTACTCTGCACACTGAGCTCCTTCTGACATTCTAATGGCCTCTGCCTCCCTCAGGCCCTAGAAAGGCTGCCATCAGCCAGACACAGCTCTGCTTTTCCCCAGTTGTGTGTACCCTGACAGGTTGCCTCACCTCTCTGAACACACCTGGTACTGTATTTTTCAATACGGGAAAAAGTAGAGCAAAAATGAGCACATATTAAATGATTCCATTCATATCCAAAGTTCAGAACAGGAAGAAACTACATAAAGACAGAAAGTAGATTCGTGGTTGCTTAGGGCTGAGGTCACGGGCTTGGGGTGAAAGGACATAGTAGCTCAAGGGCACAGAATGCCTTTGGGGATGACGAAAATGTTCTAAGAACTGACCGTGCTTGTGTCTGCACAACCCTGAGAACACACTAAAAATCACTGAATGGTACATATTTAAAAGGGTGAATTGTATGATATGTGAACTATATCTCAAGAATGCTCTTTAAAAAATATAGGCACAAAATACTTCCCTTGAACACTCATAGTGAGCATTAAATAAGGCATCACAGAGCATTGTTCCTGGCACACAATTAGCTCTCAAGAAATGAGGTGTCCCCCAAATACCCCCCCTTCTCTTTGGTAGAGGGAAACTGGCAAGAAAATTGAAGAGAAACGTGGGTACCAGTGACCCAAACGTTGCCTTAACACTTCCTCTCAAGCCTGGAACAGAATAAGGAACTTTCTTCTATGGCCCTAAATTTCCAAGTGAGAGTGGTGACCCTCTCTTTCCTGGTCCTGCGGACTGCCACGAAATCCACCTCTGGTCCCCAAGGGAACATGTAGCTACTGCAACCATACAGGTCATCACACTACTTCAGGATCATTTCCCATCTGCTACCAGGCTGGAAGCTCCCCAAGAGGAGCCTGTTAAGGTCTGGGTATTTTTGAGCACCTGAATCATCTAACAGGGATGAAACCAACCGCCCCCCCAGAACCCCAGAGAGAACTGAATTTCCAAAAGGCACTCCCCAATCAAGACCTCCCCCACCAGCTGAAACACTGGTTCTCCATCACATGTCAGGCCTGAAACCCCTGGAAGTCAGGACAGTAGTCAAGGGAAGGAAGGAAGAGGTTTAGTAAGAGGGGAAAAATCTAAACATCTTGTAAATCACAGCAGAAATTGTTCAGGCCCTAAAGGAAATGGGCCGACCCCATTTTTCTATCCCATGATGAGGAAGATGCAGTGAGGGCGGCACAGTGACTCTAGCATCCAGAAGAAACCCTCGACTGTAGCAGCTCAGAGGCTGAGGGGAAGAAGCATATTCTTCCTACAGATCGCTCTTCGAGGCTGTCACAAGCTAGATACAACTTCACGGTGGGTGCCTGTGAGGCAAGATTCAAGGACTGAGCCATTTGTGGGGGGAGTGTGATGTCCCTTTAAGTAATAGCAGCCGGGCAAGGCGTTGCAGCTGCAGCTATAAATGCTCCCTCCCTGTCTCTGTCAAAACCACCCATCGCTCTGCCAAGCTTGCACCCCCAACTCTGGTCAACCCCTCCCTCTGGCTTATAACTGGCCTGGGTTTTGGGGAACTGGTTGAATCTCTTAGAACTGCTTCTATATAGACAAAAATCTAACCTCTAGTGCAGGGAGAAAAAAAATCAGTTGGTGGCCAGGGAGGGACTAAAAAAAATAGAATCAGGAAACTTTGCTTGGTGGGGAGCCTGTCTCAGTAACCATGCCAGGGGACTAGCCCCTCCCCACCTCTGTATAATCAACCAGTAAAACCTGGGGGCCACCAAGATGACTCTGTTGGAGGTCATGATTTCCTTCACTTAGGACTATTTCAAGTGGGACGCTAAGAAGGATGACTTCCCTGCCCCTCCTCAAGAGTCTCTAGGAATCTGCCCGATAACACTGGCTCAGAAGAATTCCTGGAACCCAGGACTCCCAAAGCCCCACTGAAAAAAATTACTTCTGGGAGGGGATATATGTATATGTATAGCTGGTTCATTTTGCTATTCAGTAGAAACTAACACAACATCAGAAAGCAACTGTACCCCAATAAAAATTAATCTTTAAAGATAAATAAATAGAAATACTGACCTAGAGATGGGAAAAAAAAAAAATAATACTGCTGAGAATTAAAAAAAAAAAAAAATTATTTCTGCTGCAGCTGAGCCGTTGAGGCAGCCGAGCAAGGCTCACTCACCAATAAGCATTGATTCTCTCTGGTATTCCTGAGTGAGGTAGGACCGCTGGGTCATACAGTACACGTATCTCTCCAAGACATACCAGCACATCTCATAGTAGAAGGGGTAACGGAATTTGGGCTGCACCTGAAAGCAGAGATCCAGGAGCAGAGGTCAGCTTCTGGAGGGCAGAGGGGAAAGGCGGGAGAGAAGGGCACTGGGATGGGGTATGGGGGAGTTCCTGGGAGTGGGAGTCATTTTCATCATCTTAGCAAGAGCACAAATGGTGTGAAGGAAAAATGCGGGGGGGGTGGGGGGGGGGAGGCGGGGGTATGGGCTGGAGGGAAGCGCTGAAAGGGGCAAGATACCAGCATGCACGAATGAGGAGGAAGAGCGGGGAAGAGGCCTATGTGAGAGCGTCATTGCAAAGGTCCTCGAGCTTTGCGCAGGGAAAGCTGTACGGGGTCCACTTTGTGCTTCGGTGAAATGCAGAGAAACAGAGGTGTCCCCTGATCTGACGGCGGAGGGCGCGGGTACCTGCGGCTGCGAGCCCCTGCCTGATTCTAGCTACCACAGACACAGGCTCCTCGCCCATTCTCAAAAATCCTTGCATAGATTCTACCACCGCTCCTTCCCGCCTTGAAAAACAGAAATCAAACCCCAAACCTTACCCATTTGTAGATAGGCTGTCAAGTATCTCCTGTACTCAAGAGGAGGCCACAACAGACGGACCAATGAGGATGGAAGGGGTGTGGCCTCTCCTGCCATCAGGGGCGGGGCCTCAGAGGGGCCCACCTCCTGCGCCTCCCCCACGACACCTGGCACTGCCAGCCTTAGCTCCACAGAGGACTCCCTGTGACACAAGTCCCAAGTGTGACCTGGGACAGTCCTAACACTGCAGAACACACACCCCGGGTCTGGAGCAGGTGTCCAGCTGGAGATCCCCTTTTGACTGTTTCTTACAGGAGAGGAAGTATAGGTGCTGAAGAGTTTGGTGCATCAGAGCTGTGAAAAGGCCGGGGGCCCCAGGGGGATTCCGATGGTTGGCAGCACGGACTCTATACGGATGAGATGGCAGCAAGAGATGGGAAAGAAGCAATAACACTGATGGCCCTGGCATGGAGGAGCCTTCCAGAAACTACATCCCGAGAGGGCGAGGGTGGTGGGAGATGGTCCGTCTCCCACAGCTGGGCCCTCTTCTCTGAGACCACTCATGGCTCCCGCATGTCCACATTCACTCCTGGACCCTCTCACCGAGCATGCATCAGCCTTCAGGGACCTGTGTGGGGGCCAGAGACCCCTCCTCTCCCCTCCTGTCCTCTAGGAACTCAGGGAATTGGGTGTCAAGGAATCGCACTCTCCCACCTTGCTTTGCTGACAACCAGCAGGTGAGATTCTACATCTGGAAGGAAGGCAAATACAGGCAGACCTAGATGCTCCATCTACTCCATCATCCCTAAAATCCGGTCTTCCTGCCTCTCTTGATGTCCACCTGGACAAGGCCCCCTCTCTGCTCTCTGAGAGTCCCAGTTCCAGTTCCCATCCATCCCAGATCCCACTGACTCAGTTTCCCGACTGCAAGGCCCTGTCCCCACTTCTCCCATTTGCATCCTGGGTCCATCTGATCTCCCTGCCTCTGGGGGATGGTATGCTTTAGGATGAGATCCTGGCTGCCGCATGCTTTTGAGCTCCTGGGGAGATGCATGGAGTTGGGAATATCATTTAGTGGTTTCCTTGGCTCCAGCTTACTTTCCCAAGAACCCCAGTTTTATTGCTGGGAGAGTATTCATCGTTTTTCACAGTCATTGGATCAGTGTCCTCCAGAGTTTGAAAAGGAAAGAAGCTCTTGGGCCTGAGGCTGTCCTGGCCTCCTGTGAAGGGAGTTTGGGGAGGGGGTGGTTCTCAGCCCCACCCCACCCCTACTCCAGAACAAGGGCCAAGAGATTTTGAAACAAATCGTCAAAACCTACAGAGCAAGTTGAGGACAGGCAGGTCTGCCTCTTCTCAGACCCTCCCTCGCATCTCCTGACTTGATTGATAAAACTCTCAAGTTGCTTTTGACTTTTCAAATTTGGGAAACCGTCTGAGCCATTTGGCCCTGATGGGCACCATGGCACCTGAGAATCTTTCTAGATTAGGAAAAAAATCGTTTTGTAGTTCCGGAGAGGAGGATAAGTCTCCCCTCATCATTGCTGAACCCAAGGGAAACCAGCTGGGTGAAAACAAATGCTGATGAAAGAATTACTTTTTTTGTTTGTTTGGTTTTTTTTTTTTTTTTAATTTTTTTTTTCCAAGAGAGCACCGCAGGAAACAAAATTTGCAAAGAATTGACTTACAAACAGGTTGTCGCCTTCCACCCTTCGCCTTCAAAAGGTTTCAGCCACATGCCTGGGAACATTAAACACACGATTGCTCAACATTACTTGTTGACACATTCGGAGCCTCACCAAATTGAGCTGATCATCGAAAGGCAAGGCAGTCAGAAAGCATGCAATGCTCCCAGCCTAGGGGAGTAATCAATCTCTCAGCGGGTCTCAAGGGGTCAGTTTGAGTTCCCAAAGGTCTATTCGAGTGGCACCTGGCCTAAGCCCTTCCTCCTGGAGCTGAGTGACCTCAGGCGATCAGAACCAAAGATGTTTTGGTGCATCTAGAACCCCAAGGTCTCAAGGACTTGAGAAACTAAAATATGAGGGTGGGTGGAAGTGTCTTAAAAATTGTTTTTCTCCTGGAAAAAAAAAAAAAAAAGTCAATGGAAAAAAAAAATCCAATGGTAGGGGAAAGGTGGGAGGAAGGATAAATTATCTGCAATTTCCAAATAGATTCGCTAGCTGAGAGGGAATGGGGCATGTTGGCATTCATTACCTTTCCTGAGAAAGCTGTTTTCACTAGAGCCATTGGGCGGGGGAAAGAAAGATAAATATGAGAGACGGCAGTTTAGTGATCAATTGGACCATTCCTATCCTTTATCAAGCCAACTGGAGTTAAAAATATGGAGTGAGAGTTGTTGAGATGCTATCTTCAAATAATAAACATGCGACACATCCAGTCTTTGGTTAGCTCTTCACCCCTCTGCTTATCTTTAGAATGAGAGGGGAAAGATGGTCAGGAAATGAAAAACCCAGTCCCAGAACACCTACACCTGTTCATGCTTGCTTTATGGGCAGCAGGGTGGTCACCTCTCATCCAGACGAGAAAAATTCAAATCATGAGAGCCAGACATGTTTCCTAAACATAAGAGAACATTGGGGTTCCCCTGGTGTCTATGGGGAGGTCCCCCACCTTGGGCCACAAAGGCAAATGATTTTTCTAAATCAAGCCCACACCCCAGGGCTTAGAGACTGATGGTTTCCTCTGTCCCGCCCCTGTCATTTGGTTTCCAAGCAAATCCATGTTTTCGGACTCTCGAAAAACTATTTTTAAATGGCCATAACCTTCTTAAGAAAGCTCACAGGGATATAAAAAATTAAGCTGTAGCAAGCTGACGAGGAGCAGCCCTGGCATTTTATCTGGCTTCCAGGGCTCTCTTCCCAGCATCTTTTGTCTGCTTTGGCTCCTAAGACATAAACAATCGGGCCTTGTAGCCAAGCCCTCTCCAAAGACCAGAAATCAAAGCAGATTAAACAGCCTGCTGCTGGTTCCCGCCCAGCCTGCACCCCATTCCCCCCACCCCACCCCCGGCCTCTCCCCCTCAACCCCCCGCCCATCCACCTGCTTCAGGAAACCAGATGGGATGCCCACTGAGACAGGGAACAGTGGGCCTTGGGGGAGGGGGCCCTGCCGTGCTCATCCCAATGTAGGCGCGATATTCCACAGCAGCTCAGCATGGCGCTGGGGGTTCCACTCCATTACCCTCCCTCCCGCCTCCTACTGACGGGGGAGGGCAGCTGGGCTCCTAACAGAATGACGACAGGACCCCAATCCACAGAGAAGTAGGATCCAGATTCCCTCGGGGGGAGCGGGGACAGCTGACAAGTGAGTTGCTGAAGCCGTTAGAAATATCCCAGCCTGATTCGGGTTTTCAGGAATTGCCTGGAAAGTTGTGTGCTTGACTTCTTTCTCCTTTGCTCTCCCACACCTTCCCGTCTGCTCACAAACAAACCGGTCCATTCTTTAGGGGCTGGCCAAAGGACAGTTGGCCAGAGTCCCAGACAGCTCTTGACCCAGACTACAAGTTGACCACTGGCACCCAAATGGTGCCTTTCTCTAGAACACCATGGGGCAGCAGCCTCCAGACCAGGGCTGGGACTGGCCTCACCAAAACCAGGAGAGGGATGGTCGGCAGGCAACAGAAGAGAGGCATGAAATTCCACAAAGCTGGACCCCTGGGATCCAGGCATCCCAGTAGCAAACCCACCAAGCTGAAGATATGCACTCGCCCTTGTGAACACACCTGCCCACTGGACACAGCATAGAGTGGTTTCCAGGGAACCTGTGGACGAGGCTCCTCAACACTGGGACTACTAAAAAGGTTAGTGTACACAGAGTGACTGAGACTTTGACCCACGCATGTGATTCCACGCAGACCAAGGCCCGGAAACAAGACCAAGAAAGGCAGGAACCCTGAGCACAGAGCATCTGCTTCTATGAGAGGGTCCGTGAATGGGAACCCTCTCTGGGGCAAAAGTCACTTCCAAGGCAAAGCCTGAGATGGCCGGGTGTGGTCTACCCATACAATGAAATAGAATTAAGCCATGGGAACAAAGCACTGACAAATACCACAACTGTAGATGAGCCTTGAAGATGCTGCTAGGTGAAAGAAGCCAAACAGAAAAGGACAGGTTATACGATGCCATTTCCATAAAATATCCAGAACAGGCAAATGCAGAGACAGAAAACAGACCAGTGACTGCCCGAGGCTGGGGAGGGGAGTGGGGAGTGACAGCTACTGAGGATGGGGTTTCTTCTTAGGGTGATGAAACCCCTTTGCATTAGAAGTGATGGCTGTGAACATCGGCACATGCTAAGCGCCACTGAATGGTGCACTTTGTGCGTGTGGATTACATCTCAATTAAAAGGCAGAAGAAGCACTTGAATAACTGTTAAGAACGAAGAAGTAGGCCTTTTGTGTCCTGGTTTCCCACTCTCAGACCTGTCTCAAATGCCCGGGGACACTGCGTCTGTTTCCGGCATGGAAGGGACAGAGATTTTCAGGGGAAATTTGTGGAATGGGAACAGAGTGGAGGACCCAGGTCAGGTGTCTGAGGCTTGGACTCTGCTCCTGGGGCGCGGGGTAGGGGAGACTTTGTGTCAAGAAGACAAGGCGCCCCCCCTCAACAGCAGTAAGCAGACACTGAGACGGAGCTCAGGGACAGTCCCCCAGCGGACTCACAGATCGATACTGGCTTCCTCAGGGTCCCCTCATGGTCAAGATCTGAACTGCTTCTCAAGATCCTAACCCCGCTCCAAACTACCAGCACAACGATGAACCACCAACCCCCCACCCCTGCCCCACTCCCTCGCATCCCTTTATACACGTGGGAAGAAGGAAGAGCCGGAGTTCCTGACATCTTACGGTGCTTTCTCAAGAGATACTTCCTCTTCAACAAGGGGGTTTTGGGTGCCACGGGTCTGGAGGTGAACAGAAACACCCGGGGCTCTGAGTGGAAGCTCTCGTGGGCACCCCCTGCCCCAGAGAACTAGGACCAAGACCTGGCTTGAGGCAGGGAACTCAGGAGGGACAAGGAACCAGGAAGGACTTTGGAAGGACCGCCCCGTATGCCCCGAGGACCAGGCAGAGCTCAGGGGCTGGCACGGTCATGAGAAGAAAAGGAAGCCGCCTCACCCGCGTTCTGTCCTCGATCTCGTAGATCCTCAGCTGCATGGGCACGTTGAAGCTGTGCAGGATATTCCCGCCGAACACCAGAGAGTCTACAGGAGTGTAGACTGCATGGATCCAGCCTGGGGTGGGGAAGGGCACGGAAAGAAAGGGTCAGCAGCTGGCCCTGTGGTAATGCCCCACTAGGCCCGCACGTAGGATTGCGTGGAAGGCCTGGGTGAGCACCCGAGGATGTTCAGGCTGTGTGATGCAGATAGCTGAGCTCCTAGCTGTCCTGGAGGACCCAGACCTGAAGCCCCACTGGACCACTGCAAGCCAAGACCCCTGGCTAGCTCAAGTCCAGCCAGGGGGGCAGCTGCAGACCAGCCCCTTGTCCTGAAGACCTCAGTGACAAAGTGTTATGAAAAACCCGACTATAGATGCCAACAGAGACAGGCTGTCCCCTGCCACTGCCAGTCAGGGAGCTGAAACCCCTCACTCAGGCTACTCATATGGCCTGAAGCCTCTTCCACATCATTCCAGAGATGCCTCATCTCAGGAGGGGTCAAGGATTACTCAGGGATGGCTCGAGGCCACAGCTAAGGCTCCTGACATCTTGATAGAGCTGCAGGACCCAGATGCCCTCCTCTGCCTGAGGCCACCTCCTGCCATCAAAATCACCCATGGCCCATTTCCAGGTGGTCTCTTGCACCCCCCATATCAGCTCTGAGTCTGCTATGCCCTGCAGCTGCTGACAAGTCTCTCTTGTCTGACTGCAGCTTCTGAACAGCTTGGAGCAGGGCTTTTTCATCTCCCTGAGCTCCCGGCCCAGAAGCTGGCACTAGTTATGAGAAGGATCCCTCTGGGCCAGGCCCTGGTCTGAAGGCATTCCAGGCCTCATCTCATCTAATTCTCCTAAGATCGCTACAAGGTACATGCAACATTCATCCCCAAATCACAGATGAGAAGACTGAGGCACAGCAAAGTGAAATCAGTTGTAAGGATTGGAACCCAAGGAATCAGCCCCTGCGCTTGGCCCATGACGTGATGGCTAGAGACAAAGCAAGCCGCCTAATTCCTCCAGTGAGTAACTAACCCATCTCAGACTGTGTTCTCAGAGCTCAGCAGACCTCCCTGTGGCACCCAGCTACCACACTGGACGGCGCAGAGCTGGGGGAGAGGGGGTGTTATATCCCACTCTCATTAACAGATACTGAAGCTGAGGCTAAGAGAAGGTAAGTCACTTGCTGAATGACGTCACAGCTGGTGAGTGAAAGCATCTCGGTTTTTTAGACACTGCATCGGGGCTTAGCACAGGCCTCGGGAGTCCCGGGAGACAGGCCGGCAAAACACAGGAGCGGAGGCAAAGAGAGAAACAAGCAAGACAGAGGCAAAAAGGCAAGGACAGGGGACTCCCAGTGAAAGACAGAGGATCAGCAGAGGGGAAAGGGGACACACAGGTGACCTGAGATCCTGAGCCTTCTACCCACAACCTGGAGCCTAACTCATTTGCTCAGAGGAAAATTACAGAGGCCTCCCCACCAATCCCTGAGTGGGAGCAGATCCAGCCTGCTTCCTCGGCAAGCTGAACACGCCAGCCCTGAGTCAGGGTCAGCGGCGGGTGGCCATGGCTGCCGGGAGCATTACCACCTGGGAAGAGAGCTGGAGGCTACAAGGCCACTGCTGGCATCTGTGTCGACGCTCTGGGCGGCTGGCCCTCCCCTGCTGGGGACAATAGGTGGGACAGACCTGGTGGCGCGCGGGGCAGGGAGGGCAGGGGAACGCACCAGCTAACAGCATGGGGGCGAAGGCTTTATGTAACCTGGATCTGCTGTTACCTCCCGCATCTCTGGCAGCATCTGTGCCGGCCAGGTGTGCCCTTGTGGTGTGTCCTGGGCTCCCTCCCTGTCCCCTCCCGTGCTCCTTGCGGCCTCCAAAGCCACAGTTCCCACATTTGCTTCAGCCTCTCCGCCTCAGCTGATTTTCTCAACTGTACATTTTTTTGTTTCTACCAAGCAGAGCCACGCTATCTATTATGATTGTGGTTACCACCATCAGCATTATTTAAGCAACACTTTCCAAGGCTAGGACCTAGGACAGCGGGACTCAGGCAGATGCTCATGGTGCGGTGAAGCCCAAATGGGACAAGGATTCCTGGGTCCCCTTCCTATGCTGCACCTCCACCCTACGAAAGCTCATGCCCGGAGATGGAGATTGTCTCCAGGGCTGATCCACCATGTGGCCTGGGGCACCTGACTGTCCCCACTCCTGGCCTCCACGTGCCTGTGTGAAATGAGGAAGATCACTGCTTCCCTCGTGAGTAAGAACTCAAACCATGTAAGCAACTACTGCTGATATTCGCTGCAGTCTTGGTCATCACGAGGGCTTCAGAAAGAACAGCGGCCACGTGAATCTGCGTTCATCAGCCCTGGACTCTCCCTTCTGGAAAGGCAGACACACCTACCTTACAGCTATCCCTCTGATGTGAGAGATGCTGTTGCAGGGGGAGGGGGGCAGGGAATCTGTGCTACCAGATATCCCAGGGGTTCTAGAAACTTCTCTCCTCTCTCCTCTCCAGGCCGGTGCCCTCCAGGTGGGTCAGGCAACCTTACTTGGATTAGAGTTGCTGCCCAGCCCCTCTCCCCAGCCCTTTTCACATCTTAAATGCTTGTTTCTGGGACCTCCCTGGAGGTTCAGTGGTTAAGACTCCATGCTTCCACTGCAGAGGGTTCAGGTTCTATTCCTGGTCGGGGAACTAAGACCCCACATGCTGTGTGGCACAGCCAAAAAAAAAATTTTTTAATAAAATAAATTGTCTCTGAACAACCAAGGAGGGGAAGTTATAAAATTCAGAAGTCTCATCTGAACCCACCCTCCTGATGGCAACTCATTCACTGCACCACAGGAAGCACCAGGGAACAGGTGTCCCCAGACTGGCAACTATGCCAAGAGGCTGGCATCTACCTCCTGCTTCCGGGCCAGAAGTCTCCAACAACATGAAGTTAATCACAAAGGCTATTCAGGCCAGGCAATGGGAGACAGATCCAGTCATGGAAGGAAAGCAGGCAACCCAACAAAACCTACTGACAGGTGTGTTCTCTGGGACCTGAGGGGCCGAGAAGGCCAGAAGGGGCACACAGAGTGTGACCCACAGCCCAGCCACTCAGGATTTGGAATGCAAAGGCCCTGACCCACATCTGTCTATATCAGTGGCTACTGCAGGGGTGTGTCTACAGTCCACAAAACTCAGGGTGCCTCCCAGAGGCCCACGGCCTGTTGCTTTCAGGAACACCCATGAACACCCTGTTCAGAGCCAGGCCTGGGGCTTGGCACGGCAGCTGCCAGGATGGCCTCTCTATTCCAGGACCTCCTCGCTGGTACCAAGCCATGGGCTGCATCAGAACCAGGGGTGTGTAGAGTTTGACCTGCCTGTGTTATCACAATAGGGAAATTTCACAAGGCTATCTGAATTGGCTTCCACTCCAGATAAATGGGCTTCCCTGGTGGCTCAGAACTTAAAGAATCTGCCTGTAATGCAGGAGAGCTGGGTTCAATCCCTGGGTTGGGACAATCCCTTGGAGGAGGAAATGGGAACCCACTCCAGTATTCTTGCCTGGGAGAATCCCATGGACAGAGGAGCCTGGTGGGCTACAGTCCATGGGGTTGCAAACAGTCAGACACAACTGAGCAACTAACACTTTGCTGATAAGTGAGACAATGGCCCCCCACCCAGGCCCCATTCCCACCTGGGCCTAACTGGCTGGAGCTGAGCAGCAATTCTCTGGGTTGCCAGAGGCCCTCCACCTCAGCCTGCTTCACTGCCCTTCTTTCTCTGCTCTGTACCCATTTTACAGATGGATCATCTCAGGTCCAAGCCAGGTAACACTGTTAAATAGCTGTGAGTTACTGTTTTCTCAGACTGGCCTGAGTCTAGGAAATGCCTGGAGCTACTGCGAATTTCACTACCAGGCAAAGATGACTGAGGAGGGTCTTTCCCAGGCCCCTGTACTGGGCTCCTCCATCCTACTGCTAGCTAGCTGGATATGTACTCATGATGGAGGAAGTCTGTCTCTTGGCCTCCCCAGCACCTTTCACGCTACCAAGTGGACCCTTAAGAAAGTCTATTAAATGGGCACACAATTATCCCCAAGTCACGGAGCCAAGAAGGGGAACCAGATCCAAAGCCTGCTGACCCCCAGGCTGATGGGAAACCAGGTGGGATCTGAAACCAGACACACCTGGGTTCCCATCTTGCCCTTTCACTTATAAACTGTGTGACCTTGGACTAGTGTGTTCACTTCTCTGGACCTTAGGAACCTTCACTTTTAAAAAGCAGGTGGAATGGGACTTCCGTACAGCAGATGAGGATTCGATCCCTGGTCAGGGAACTAAGATCCCACATGCTGTAGGGCAACTCAGCCCAAGCGCTGCAACTAGAGAGCCCATGTGCTGCAACTCAAGAAGCCTGCATGCCACAACAAAGACCAAGCACAGTCAAAAAACAAAATTAAAAATAGAAAGGGGGAGGGGTGGGGGGAAGTTTCCTTATGCACACAGAACTTATGTACATAAAAGGATCATTACTCAGTAATCTAAGTTCTTATTACTATTAACTACAGTTCTTCAAAAGGGGAACTGGACATGGGCCAGGTCAAGGAAAGGAAAAAGATGTCACCAGGTCCACTGCTGAGTTCCAACTCCAACATTCCTTACTCCCAATGATCAGGTTAAATCTTGGGGACACCCAACCCACTCTGGACTCTGACTCTGTGCAGACTGGTGAGGCCATTGTAGTTCCACATCCTCCACCTTTGAGAGCTGGCCAGTTCAGCGGGACAAACCCCAGCCCCTTTATCCAGGTCATCTTACTCCTCGGTCACCTTCGACATTCTTCCTCTTCCAGGCAGCTTTCCTGGACTACCCAGGAAGGAAGTCTGAATAACCACCACCTCTGAAACACAGCTAGCACCCAACCCTTTCATCCTCAGACAAAAGAAGGCTCAACCGAGTCTTACAAAGATATCGTTACAGTTGACATCTTCCTCTCCCACCAGCATCTACTAGCTCGCACAGGGCTGAGGGGGAACGAGGCCTGAGACCAGCGTAAGGCAGAACATGTCTGAGGTCACACAAAGAGGGTGAAAACCCAGGTCAGGGGTGGGAAATGCCAGAGTGAGAGTCTCCACTTTCCACACCCAATAGCTCACACATGCAGCGGCAGGAATCCCCGGGGCCCTCTCTCCCCAAAGCCACATCCCAGCTACCACAAATCTCAGATGTGTGTTCGCTTCAGAGGGTATGATGCTAGCAAGAATCCCTGGGCTCCCATGAGGACCCAAGATGCTCAGTGACCCAAAACTCTGGCCCTTAAGTTTTCACTGGTTGGTAACAAGACGAGAAAAATGAAGATGGTATAGTCTCATAGACTCAAAACTAGTGACTGTTCTTTATTCTGGAATTATGTACAGTCATCTTTTTTAGTGTCAGAATAGTCTTCCTTTCATAAAACAATAGCACAAACAGGTGACAGGTTAAGTAAAGCCCATATTTAGCAAAATTACAAGGTTCATGAAATCAGTGTCTGGAACCACATGTACACCCTGCCCCCGAGAAGGTGACAAATGTCAATTGTCTCTTTTTTTCTTCCCAAAAAATCCAGGAAAAAAAATCCTAGCGTCTCACTCAAGACCCTTAGGGCCAGAAGTCTTTGCTGGGATCTAAACAGATTCCTGCCAGCTGCAGTTAAAAGCCACATCTCCTCTTTCTGCCTTCAACACACAGTCATACCCCAGCTGGGGTTTACATGGCTGCTTCTTGAGACCTTTTCCAATCTGCCCAAGTCATCAAAATTAACACCCTTCCCATCCCAGATCAGGGGAAAGCAATGAGCCACCTCCCAGTTCAGCAAAAGACCCGGTGAGGAAAAGGCCTGTCTTCCTGGGAAGGGTGGGAGGCCTGCGCTCAGGGGACAGAGTTGGGAGGAATCTTTTTTTTAATGGCCACACCACACAGCATTTGAACCTGTGCCCCCTGCAGTAGAAGGGTGGAGTCTTAACCACTGGACCACCAGGGAAGTCCCGGGAGGGATCTTGAGGGTCCCAGAGTTCAGCCTCACCCTGCCCCCATTTGTAGAGATGGGACAGTTGAGGCACAGAGAAGGGAAAAGATTAACCCAAAGTCACAAAGACAACAGCAAGATCAAGAGCACACCAGCCTTCCTTTGAATCTAGCAGGGCCAGTCCTCCAGAACCCAGAGGGGCCCTGAACCCACTGCAGATTACCACCTCCTTCCCATCCGTCCACACCACACCGGCCAGGGTGTGCTTCATAAACACTGCCCACCAAGTGCAATTCCTTCCTGTCTCAAGCAGGGGTCCCAAGCCTCCCCAAGTCAAGCAGGTCCAAAGATGGATCCGGGGCCCTGACAACAAAGTTACCCCCACTAAACCCTGCCACCTTCAAATCCCAGATTTACTGACCAGTGAAATCTCTGCCCAACTTTCTAGAAGAACCCACGTATGCAGGTCCCACATGCCCACGGCAGGAACTATCGCCACAACCACTCCTCCTTCAGTTGACACTTCTGCTTGGCGCAGACCCAAGGCCAACTCCAGTCCAACTCTCAGAAACTCCAGTGTGACTATCTTCTCCATCCAATGAATCTTACTGACCTCAAAGGATATGCCTACCCTAAGAGCCACACTTACATTCAGCAGCAAATTCTCCGCAGGCTCCTTGGCATATAACCTCTACTTGTATACTTCCAGTGATGGGGAGCTCAGTGCCTAGCAGAGCAAGTCAGTCCAGCACTACTCGGAGACACCTCTTCCAGATGACCCTTCAGCTGGCTGACGGCCGTTACCATACATCTTCACTTCCATGGTGAAACAATCCAACTGCCCCTTCAAATTTACCTCAGTTCAGTTCAGTCGTTCAGTCGTGTCCGACTCTTTGCAACTCTTTGCAACTCACCTGATGTGATATCCAGACTCTTTTCTCTCTCTCCAGGTTGACTTCTCCTCCAATTTACAACCCAGAAGGAACACAATCAGGTGGCCTGACCGACTCACTCACTCTTCTATCCAGTGGGACTGTTACCTCCCCCATGCGGGGTAAAACGCTTCCACTAATGCAGCCTATGGAGAAGGAAATGGCAACCCACTCCAATATTCTTATCTGGAGAATCCCATGGGTTGCAAGAGTTGGACACAACTTAAAGACTAAACCACCACCAAGGCAGCCTAAGGGTCCCAGGTCCCTGGCCACATCCACTAGTGACTCAGCCTATAACTGGCCAAAAGCCCTCAGCCCATCTCCCAGGAACTGTAGGCAAACAGGTCTTGGCTCACTCAGTCCTCATTACTACCCAGCAAGTCTCTCATTTTACAGATGAGAACACTGAGGCACTGAGAGGTTAAGTTATTTCCAGGAAGTCACAGCTGGTAAACATCAGAGAAGGAATTTGAATTAGGGCGGGGTATTCTGGCCCCAGGGCCCATGCTCTTAATTACTGCCTTCTGTTGTAGTTATGGAGCTAATTATTTTAAGGGGAAGGGGAGAGTCCAAGTGCAGGAATTGACCTTGAGCCCAATTACATTTCATCTCATTCTGCAGGAAGGAGGCTGCCACTCTGGGTGCATTCCTCTCTACCCTGGCTTCCATGGGGTCTGTCCTTCCCCTGGGCCAACTCTCCTCTTCCCCCTCCCCAGCCCGAAGGGTAAAGTCACCCCTCCCCTCCCCACAGGACCACCCTCATCCTCATTATCAGAAATCTCAGCAGGACATCTTGGAGAAAGGCATTCAAACTTCCCCAGACTGGGAGGGCTCTGGCTTTCTCCCAGGAGAAAATTCTAGCCCTCGGGCAGGAAGAAACAGGTACAATGTGAGAGGTTGTTTTTCCCCTGCAGCCTGAGGCCTGCTTCTCTTGGAGACTGCCCAAGGCCGGGAGGCCCAGAGAGACCCCATCGCCTGGCCTAAACCTCTGGTCACAGGAGGCTGCTAAGAGACAGCCCAGTGCCAGCCTCGCGGGAACCTACCGGAAGGGATGAAAAACGTGTAACCCTGTTTCAGCTCAATTCTTTGGCATCGC
Source organism: Bubalus kerabau (assembly GCF_029407905.1). Taxonomy (NCBI): domain Eukaryota; kingdom Metazoa; phylum Chordata; class Mammalia; order Artiodactyla; family Bovidae; genus Bubalus; species Bubalus kerabau. The sequence continues at coordinate 57,797,044 of NC_073639.1, read as the reverse complement.
TCCACACGGTCTCCCAGGAAGATGTCGCTCTGTTTGCCTGACAGCACCCACTCCTCATACAGTGCCAAATTGTGCAAGGTTGGAGGAATCAGCCAAAAAATCTTAGGAGGAAAAGGAAGCAATAGGTTAAAGATCCAGGCCAAAGTCTCTGATTTCTTCCAGGCTCTGCCACAAGCCAGGAGACAGCCCCACCTGCCTGGGAGCAGAAAGGATGGGGGAGGACCCATCCCCGGGGACCCCTCTAGGACCAGGTTCCCCAAAGGGTCTCTGGAGGGGCAGGGAGGGCTGTGCTGCTGGTCTGGGAGGCCCCCTGCCTGCCTTTAGAGAATCTTCATTCCAGCTGAAACACCAGGGTGGAAAGACTTAGACTGGGTAGAATATTCTTTCTCCTGAGCCATGGGCTTGTGGGGGGAGGTGGGGCAAAGAGAGGAAGGGGGATTTCTTAAGTTGTAGGATAAAATGGCCCAATAAATAAACCCAGCTTGCACTCGCTCTGGAGGAAAAAAAACATCTGGAACCAAGTGGGGTGACTTTCTAACCAGAATTTCTCCCAACACGTTTGGTTAAAACACATGCACACGCAGACCCAGAGGAGCAGGACGGCACACACATATTCTCAAGGAACACCCACGGCCGTGCAGGGACCCCTCCGTTCCCACATGGACAGGCACACAGGGGCAGACACAGCAGGAGCATCCTGAACACATGCCTCACCTCCTTTCCCTGGGTGATGTCTGTCCCTCATGGAAAATGTTCTTGGAGGCAGGTGGTGCCAGCAACTAGACTTGTAAGTTAAAAGGTCACAGTGCTAGAGCTGGAACTACAGCTGGGGGAAGTGAATGCTGGGGGGTTCTTGGGAGCCAAATCTGGAGTTCTAATGTGGCCTAAGATGCTTCCTAGGTGGTGCGAGTGGTAAAGAACCCACCTCCCAGTGCAGGAGACATAAGAGACTGGGGTTTGATCCCTGGGTCGGGAAGATCCCTGGAGAAGGATGTAACAACCAATTCCATTATCTTTGCCTGGAGCATCCTGTAGACAGAGGAGCCTTGGCAGGCTATAGTCCATGAGGTCACAAAGAGTCAGACAGGACTGAAGCATTCATGCTCCCAATCGGGCCTAAGATGCTTAGGACATTGATGGATTGGGTGAACAGGGGTGAATGGGTGACCAGAAGTGATGCAAAAGAGTTGACCTTGATCTTTCCCTCCAGAAAAAGACAGTGAGGAGGTGGCCCCAGGGTACCAAGTGGCCCTCAAAGTACTCACAGGGTGGGGGCTTGCTGAGGAAGGTGGGTGGAAGGAGAAAGGTGAGAGCCCCTCCATGCACAAACAGTCAGGGATGCACAGAGATTTGAAGAGACTCAACTCAACTTACCTTCCCACCCCGGAAAACATGGTACCAAACGGAAGTACCTCCAAAGTCGATGTGGAAGTCAGTGAAACAACCCTTCACACTCATTAGACAGTACCTGCAGCACAGGAGCGAAAAAACAATTCAGTGCCTGAATCACAGGAGGTGAGCAAAGAGCTTCAGAGATGCTTGACCTGCTGCTGCCCTTTGATAAACGCTGACGTTGGGGAATTTTCTTTTTTTAAAAAACCCAAATCTAATTGGAGTTCCCCATGGGGGAAGCCCCTGTGATCACGTGATGAATCTCAAGCATTGGCTATCTGCCCCCAAGGCTGGGGGAGGCATCTTTGTTCTCAGGTTCCCGCCAGAGAAAGAACTGGCAACCCACAGGCCACTTCGTTTCTTCCTTGCAGACAGTTTCTACTCTTGTCCCACCCCCACACCTCCTACGCAAGCAAGAAGCTTCCTTTCTACTCCTTCCAGCTCCTGTACCTGCTGTTCTCCCAAGCTGCCAGGCCCCTGTGCAGCAGCTGGGCCCCCTGGAATTCAGTTGTAAACCACCTGCATTGCTTGCCAATTACTAGTCCCCATTCATTTCCTCCTTCATTCAACAATCATTGACTGAGAGCCAAGCAGTGGTCCAGTCCAGAGCTAGGCATGGCACTTAGAGAAAAGCATAGACCCCTGACCTGAAGGATGAAACACTCTTACTGGAACACAGCCCTGAAAAAGTTAAATGGCAAGACAAACTGCAATTGATTGCAAAGTAAGCAATGCAGCTACAAGTACAAGGGTATCAGCCGTAAAAGACCACAGTGTTCGATTCCATGTATGGAATGTCCAGAGTAGGCAAATCTCGAGACAGACAGCAGGACAGTGGTGGCCAGAGGCTGAAGGAGGTTGGGGGAGGAAATGGAGAGTGACAGCTAGTGGGTACAGGGTTTTGTTGTGGGGTGACAAAAATGTTCCAAAATTGATGGTGGTTGCATGACTCCGTAAACATTCTAAGAAACACTGAATTGTACACTTTAAATGGATGAATGGTGTGTGAAGTACATCTCAAAAAAAGCTGCTAAAACAAAGTCAAGTGGTAAAGCCACTAGGGGTGGGATGGTGGAGAGGCAAAGAGGGAGGGAAAGAGGGAAGGAGAGCTTGGCCCTTAGAGGCTGGGACAGAGGGAGTGCATTTGGAAGAAGAAACCTGCCAGCAGCTCTGCCTCTAAGCTCCTGCAACTGCCAGAAAACCCATCCTTCCTTACTCAGCCGTCTCCTCCCTCCTCCCTCCACTTGCTGCCCTCCTAGGGCTAGGCAGAGCTCAGGAGGGGGACGGACAGGCTTCCAGGTCTGGGCCTGGCAGATGGCGGTGCCAGGGCCCCCTCCCTCCCACCTATCCCTTCCCACAAGAGCCACTGCTGGGGGCAGTCCCCCAGGGCTCATGCTCACACACCCTAGCGCCTCCAGAGGCCCGCACACACATGCTTACCCCACTGACCTCTTTTCCCCGCTGCACTTTCCTTTTCCACGGTTTTGGGGAAGAGGGGAGGAATGGGGAGGGGACGGGCAGGGAGGAACCTGCAGCTTAAGAGAAGATAGTGGGGTGGAGGGGAGGAGGGGGGCGTGGGGCAGAGCTGGTTAGGAAGCTGGAGGGTTCCAGGTGGCCCCTCCCTCTGGTTGCCTTTTGCACCTCACATTCAGGTGGACCCGGGGCTGTCGGCAGTATGCAGGCTGCGTGCCCGCGTCCCTCCTCTGGATAGGCTGGAAGGAGCCTTAACCATGTGTCTGCAGGAGGCTGACAAATCAGAAGGCCTTCCCGCACATCAGAGCCCCGCTGCCTAGCAACCCCATCGGAGGGGTGTAGTTGACAGCGCAGGACGCAGCCCAGTCACGAAGACAGGCGCGGGCTGCGGTGCTGGCGCTGAGGCTGTTAAAGTCCCAGCTCCAGCTCCGGCTCCGGCTCCACACCCCGCTTCCTCCTCCCTGCCCACCCAGCCAGGTCCTTAGCCGAAGGCCTGGGTGTTTCTCATCTCTCCAAGGAACTCAAGGGGCAGGGGGGTGCTGAAGCCCCCACCCCACCCCCACCCCCATGGACCACACCGGCCTCTTCTCTCTAAGCACCACTTCAAAATATTAGTCCTCATTTTCCTAAAACCATCTCTTCTTTTCTTTTTTTAATCTAACCTTGATTTCCACCTCCTCCAGGCCCCTGGCAGAACACAGTCCAGGAAAAACAATTTAAGTGTTCGTGGGATGGAGCAAGGCGAGATGCTTCCTTTGGCCTGCAGCTGGACACTCTCCCCGGTGCCCAAAGCAGAAAAGAGAGCAGTTTTGGCTCTTGGGCCCCAGACCCAAGCCTGCCTGGTCAAACAGGTCACCCACCTCAACCTGCCCATCTCCAGCCTCAGCCCCAACCTCCCTGGCAAGTGTGGAAAGGGAATCCCTTCAAGCTGCGGCTGCTGCGTGCAAGGGAAAGTTCTCCAAGTTGAGCTGGTGTCTGTTCTGCCCTCCCAGTCACCCTCCAGCATCCTCTGAGGCCCCTCGGAGCTCCGGGGAGCCACTTCCAGACCAGCCTCTCCTGGAGAGGTCCCTCCTCCCAGGTCCCTCATTTCCAGGCGTCCGGGACCGACCGGTCCCTCCTGACGGGCAATTGCATGCTTTAGGGCAGCCAGGGGAGCTGGGAGAGGGCTGCTTCGGTCCCGGTGGCTGCAGCCTTCGCCCCGCCGTGCTCGTCCCACGTCTCCCCCCTCACTCCGGCTTCTGGCTCTCTCTGGCGTGACGCCTTTGCACTGACCTCTAACAGCTTCCTCTTCCAAAGCACACCGCAGTCACATGGGCACCCCGGCTCGGTGCCACGGCCGCTAAGCTCTCGCGGCGGCCGGCCAGCCAGCCTTGGTTCCTCCTGGGCGGAGGCCGCCCCCTGCCCGGAAAGCCGCGCCCCCCCCTCCCCCACCCCCGCACCGGCGCGGGTGGTTTTCTGTGCAGGACACCTTCCAAGTTGGCGGCTGAATATCAGGCGCCCCCAAGCCTTTGGGGGGGCTCCCGCCTCCCAAGGCTCGGGCTGGTTGGGGAGGAGCCTGGAAGGTGGGGGCGCTGCACCTGCAGCACTAACTTTGGGGCGCTGCCTGGCGTCTGGGGAGGCGGGGCAACCCCACCCCACCCTTTTCCCTCCAACTTGGCGAAACTCCCCCGGCAGCCCAGGGGGCGTCCCCTCGGGCAAAGGTCTGGTGCGCGGGGGAGGGGGGGGTGCCTGGAAAGCTGGCACCGGGTGATGGGGCTGGAGGCGATGAGCGCGCGCACGCGTGCACACACACTACACACTTACACGCAGCCCCGGGAGACACAAAGAGCCGCTCCGCGACGCCGGCCGTTCAGCCCGTGGGCGGGAGGCGACCCACACCCCGCCCCAGCGCGCCCCGAAGGAGTGGGGGCTCCCGGGCAGCCCGGGGTCCGCAGGGCGCCGCGCAGGGACGCCCGCCCAGCCCCGCCCGCAGTTACCCTCGGCGGTGCGGCTCCCGGGTGTCCCCTTGGGCGGCGGAAGCTGGACGCTCGCCCGGCCCCCGCGACCAGAACCGAGCACCCTCCACGGTGCTGCCAGGCCCCGGTCGAGGACCGCGGAGCCCTCGCTTGCTGGCTTCCTTCCTTTCTCGGGGAGCTGGGCGCAGCCTGCACTCATCCCCGCGCTGAAACTGAACACCCGCGCGGCACGGCGGCCGCCAGGGAGGCGGAGGGAGGCCGCGGCGGTGACAAGGAAGCGCGCCAGACCAGCGCCAGGGGACGCCGCCGCCGCCCACGGCCGCCCCCTCACCCGGGCTGGGTGGGGGCACCAGGATAGCTCTCCCCACCTCTGTTCTACTGGCAAGCGCCCGGGGACTCCCGCACACACGTTTTCAGGGAGTATGGATGCTATCCTGCTGTTGAAGGCGACGACCCAGCAAAACTAGCTTCCTGAAATGCACCCATCGGGGCAAAGCTATAGGAAGGGCCAGTGCCAGCAGGTGGAGGGCTTGTCAGATCCCGGGTGTGGCAGCCCAGGGACCAGGGATGCTGCTCTGGCCTTAAAACACACTGCCAGTATGACCTTGGACAACCACTTCCCCTCTCTCAGCAGGATACTTGTCCTGAGGGCAGGGAGGTGACCTGAAGTTCATTTGCAATCTAAGATGCTCTTGCAGCCCTGTCCCTTATCTGCTCCCTTAGTAGCTCGGTAACGCCACATCATAGAACTCCTGTAGAAATTCACTGATAGACACTTTGATGATGAATCCAACCTTCACAACAACCCTGTAAGGTCATTCCCAGGATTGTATCCATTTTACAGGTGAGAAAGCAGAGAGGCTCACCCTGATCACTACCCTTGAAGTGAGGTACTTATCCAAACAGCCTATCTCAGAGATTCTCAGCCATTCTCCCCACATCTCCCTGGTAAATCCCAAGACTCACAAACAGCAGAGTCTGCAGGTTACAGCCAAATCTCAGACACTAACTGAAGGAACTGTTGTTTAGTCACTAAATCTTTTTTGTGTGTGTGACCCCGTGGGCTGTAGACAGCCAGGTTCCTCTGTCCATGGGATTTCCCAGGCAAGAATACCAGAATGGAGTCTCCTGCAGGTGGATTTTTTAAATCACTGAGCCACCAGGGAACCCCTAAAGAGTTAGTCCAGCTCAAATCAGAAGTCCCCTCCATCCCAGGCAGGCTCATCAGGACAACAGTCCACTTTTCATCCCACCCTTCCCGCCCTCCTCCCAAACTACAAAAAGGGCAGGAGATGGTGGTATGCTGGCTTCAGGGACAGAAATCAAACTTCTTTCTTTAGCCAAGTCCCATTCCCCAGGCTACCAACCATTCTTAATGAATAGGTTCCAATTATCAGCTGCTCATAATAATAGCTGTTTACTGGTATGATAACATTTTACCCTCAAAACAACCCAATAATCCCCATTTTAGGGAAGTGAACACTGAGCCATTTCAAGGTGGTCAATCCCCTGTCCCAGGGTGCTGCTTTCTGTTGTCATTTACAGGATGGCTCATGCATTGGAACCTCCCTGATGGCCTGCTGTGAAGTTAAACTGTAAACACCCTAGAAAGGGTTGAATTTTTTACCTTATGAATACTTTGCCTATTTAAAAGAAAAGACAGTCATGACAATGATTATCCCACACCTTGAATCAGAACACCAGTCATTGAGTTAAATGATCTAAGAGAGGAGAAGGCCCTGACAACAGGATCAAGCTGTCCACATGGGAGACATATTACCTTTCTTTTTTTTTTAATTTTGTATTTTGGCCGCATCACCAGCATACAGGATGGTTCCCTGACCAGAGATTGAACCGAGGCCTTCGCAGGGAAAGCACCCAATCCTAACCACTAGGCCACCAGGGAACTTCCCCATATTACTTTTAAAGTCACAAACGCCTCAGCTTCTTGAGAGGAGGGACCATACCAGATTCATCTGTGTAAATGCAGCACCCAGCAACAGCCCTATAATTATTCTAATCAGCTATGTGAACTGGACCAAATCATTCCCTGCCTCTGGAACTCAGCATCCCATTTGTTAAAGTACTCAGGGCCCTCTAACTCATGGCCCTCACAGATCAAACCAGGCCCTGAATTGATTTGGTTTGGCCAGCACTGTTTTTTTGTTGTTTTTTTTTTAAGGCTTTTTTTTTTTTTAAACGTTGCCTCTCTGGTTATCCAGAAGCAGCTCCTACTGACTTACGCTCAGCTGCTACATCCATAGTGCATTGAACGACTGTGAATTTCAGCTTCCATTTATCTGTTACAGATGTGACAGCTGGACCATAAAGAAGGCTGAGGGCCAAAGAATTGATGCTTTCGAATTGTAGTAATGGAGAAGACTCTTGAGAGTCCCGTGGACTGCAAGGAGATCAAACCAGTCAATCCTAAAGGAAATCAACCCTGACTATTCACCGGAAGGACTGATGCTGAAGCTCCAATACTTTGGCCACCTGATGCAAAGAGCCAACTCATTGGAAAAGACCCTGTGCTGGGAAAGACTGAGGCCAGAAGAGGGCAACAGAGGATGAGATGGTTGGATGGCATCACCGACTCAATGGACATGAGTTTGAGCAAAATCCAGTGTGCTGCAGTTCACAGGGTTGCAAATAGTCCCATACAACTTAGCGACTGGACAACAACAAAAGTAACCTGCTTCCTATATTTTTGAGATTTGTGTGCTAAGTATAAAACACAGCACCTGGGTCCATACATGGCACTACAGGAAAGGACAGTTTTCTTTGCTCTTCTTTTTGAGGTACAAGGGAAAACCCAGGAATCCAGAGGCCTGGGTCCAGGGCATGGCCCATGTGTGACATCAGCAGCCTCTCCATGTCAATTTCTCTGTGTGATAATATTACACAGGGGAAATCATTTACGATGCCAGCAAACATGACTGATGAGAGTGAGAAGGTAAATATGGGTTGTAGAGATGCCTTATGTAAATATGAGGGAGGGTAGATTAGAAAGCAGTGGATGCCAGGATTCCAATGGCAGCTGCAGCCTCTGTGTCTCTATACATGAGACCACATGGACAAAAACATTTTATCCCAACTACATTTCACATCCATTGTAGGCTCCATCTTCCCTTTAGCATGGCAAGGAGGCAGGGCAGGGATCACAGGATCCCTGTTTTGTAGACGGAAGTGAAGATCCAGACTTCCCTGGTGGTCCAGTGGCTGAGATTCCATGCTCTGAATGCAGGGGGCCCAGGTTCAATCCCTGGTCAAGGAACTAGACTCTACATGGCACAACTATGAGTTCACACACCACAATTAAAAAAAATCCTGCCTGCCACAGCTCAGACCCTGGACAACCAAATAGATAAATAATTTATTTAAAAAAAAAAAAAAGGAGATGAAACACTTGCCATAGGTACAGGGAGTAGCAGAGGCAGCCCCAAAACTTGGTCTTCCCAGTGCCTGTCTTCATCCTGTTTCACCTTTGTATCCTCATATTATTCCCTTGTTCTTCCTGCCACTTCCAGAAAGTACACGGGAAGAAAATGTGGTCAATTTTCAATTTGTGGGGAGCCAAGTGTATGCTTTATATGGGATCCCATTTAGGCTGGGCTTCTAAGCTCTTTTGGTACATGGTATATCTCCAATACACCAGCAAACCTCATTTCTGCAAGCCTGGAGTGTGAGCAGGTGAGAAGGGAAACGCCTTGCCCATTTCTTTCTGAAATGCGTTAAAATATCCTACAGTCCTAAGTGAAAAACGTGTGCCCATGTCACAGACCTAGGAAATTACTGTAGAAGTTGTAAAACACGTCCAAAAAGTCTCTGAGTGCTCCCCTACCCCTTCCAGAGGCAGAGCCAAATTCCCCTCCCTTGAGCGTGGGCTGGATTTAGTGACTTGCTTTTAACTAACTAGAATATGGCAGAAGTAAATAGTATGTCAGGCTTTCCACATGGCACTGGTGATAAAGAACCCCCCTGCCAATGCAGGAGACACAGGAGACGTGGGTTCGATTCCTGGGTTGGGAAGATACCCGGGAGGAGGAAATGGCTATCTACTCCAGCATTCTTGCCTGGAAAATTCCACGGACAGAGGAGCCTGGCAGGCTATAGTCCATAGAGTCACAAAGAGTCGGAAATGAATGAAGGGACTTAGCATGATCGAAAAAGTATGTGACTTCCAAAATTAGGTTATAAAAGGCACTGTAGCTTCCTCCTGTTCTCTCTCAAACCACTCCTGATGGAGGGAAGGAAGCTGCCACGTCTTGAGGACACTCAAGCAGCCTTACAGAGAGGCCCACATAGTGAAGAATTGAGGCCCAGGCCTAAGCTGGTTTTTTGTTTGTTTTTTTTTGCCACACCCCATGGCTTGTGGGATCTTAGTTCCCCGACCTGGGATGGAACCTAGGCCCTTGGCAGTGAAAGTGCAGAGGCTTAACCACTGGACCATCAGGGAATCCCCCAGGTCTAAGTTTTAACCCAAGTGTAAGCAAGACTTTGAGCCATAATTACCCACCTGAGTCACACCTGCCCTTCAGAAGCTGTGAGCTGATGCTACTAAGATATACATTTTTTAAGTTGTTAAGTTTAAAGTGTGATGTAGCAATAAACAACTAACAGGGATACTTCCAAGTCATTGTCACTGTTTGTACAACGGTAAGGAATTTCCCAAGACAAATAATTCTGTACAAATTGTTTCTACAGGACAGCGATGGGGGTGGGGAGGACGTGGCAGAAATAAGACAGTGCAGCTGATATTCAGTCCACCCTGTCATCACCTTTTCCCTTTATCCTGCTAATGACACATCACTTCCTAATATATATTATAACTTAGGATAATATAATAATTTAGGGTAAATTATAATATAATTTAGAGCTTCCCTAATGGCTCAGACAGTAAAGAATCTGCCTGCAATGTAGGAGACCCAGGTTCGATCCCTGGGTCCGGAAGATCCCCTGGAGAAGGGAATGGCAACCCACTCCAGTATTCTTGCCTGGAGAATTCCATGGACACAGGAGCCAGGCAGGCTACATACAATCCATGGGGTTACAAAGAGTAAGACACAACTGAGCAACTAACACATACACACACACACACACACACACAATATAATTTATCCTGGCCTGTCTCTTCTCCCAGCCAGAATACAAGCTCTGTGAGAAGAGGGACTCTGTTTATTTATTCACTGCAGTCTACCAACTACTTAGTGTCTTGCACGTAATACACAGCAAATGCAAGAGGTAATTAATAACTAGTATAAATATATATATATATATACACTAGTTATTTATATTTTGGCTGCACCATGCAGCTTGTGGGATCTTAGTTCCCCCACTAGGGATCCAGTGGGAGCCACAGTAGTGAAAGCACCAAGTCCCAAACACTAGACCACCGGAGAATTCCCACACTAGTATACCCTTTACACATATTTTGTCTCCCACAACGTTGCAACTACCCCCTTGACAACTGTCTCCACACCTTCCTTGCCTGAAATTCCTGAACAAAAATCCATTAAAATTCCTTACCTCCTCACCATGATCAAAGGGCATAAACCCTGGAACCAGGGAGGAAGCAGGCATGGGTTGGTAACCCTCCTCTCGCCCCGCTGCAAACCCTCGGTTCAGGTGACCCTTCCTGTTTCCACTCTCCAGGCACCTCCAGCATGAAAACTCTGGTTTCTAGAACGTGTCGTTTTAATTAAATTCCAAAGAACAATTCTATGATCCCAGAGGACTTCATCATCATGGGATTTTTACCTTGTTTATTAACTGAAATTAGCATTTGTTTCAGCCGAACAAACATACTACTTCCAAGGCGACAATTTCCTTCCTAACAAGCTTCAAATCCTATAACCAGTTCTAGGCCACTGACAGGGTTTGTAAATTTATTTGCCACATGATCCAACCAATATGTCCAAGACATGTGGTTCTAGAAAATTGTGGGTGACTCTTTTTTTGGTAATTAGATAGAACTCTCAGTGTATTAACAGAGCTTCCTATTTAAAGGAATCTTTCAATAAAGTGAAAAATACACTGACTATCTCAGACAGGGGAGGTAGACATTACTTAATTGAAATCTGTCACCCAAGGCTGTCTATTTCACCTTCCTAAATACATGTCCCATTTGTGCTCTGCTCTCCCCTAACCCTGCCCCATTACCCATCCTCAGGTAGATGATGCAATGGCTGCTCTATCAGTCTGCCCCCACACCTCCTTCAATCCACACTGCAGCTGCAGAATTTGCAGAATGCAAATCTGAACACATCCCTCTCTGCTTAAAATCTCCAAGGTTTCAGGGGACTTCCCTGGTGGTCCAATGGTTAAGACTCAGCTCTTCCAATGCAGGGGGTGTGGGTTCAATCCCTGGTTGGGAAACTAAGATGCCACATGCCGAGTAATCAAAAAATATATATATATTTTTGTAATTCAAGAGGTTTCTGATTGCTCTTAGGAGAAATACAGACCCCCATGGCAATCCACTCCAGTATTCTTGCCTGGAGAACCCCATGGACAGAGGAGCCTGGCAGGCTACATCCCATCGGGTCACAGAGTCAAACACAACTGAAATGACTTAGCACGCACACCAGCTTTATGACTCTCTTCAAAAAATTGTACATTCTTTAATTAAAAAAATGCCTTAATGATAAAAAACGCTGACCATCATCTGAGCCTTCAGCAAGTCATATGGTAACATCAAAGATCACTTATCACAGATCACTACAATAAATAAAATAATAACGAAAATATTTGTAGTACTATAAGAATTATCAAAACATGACAAAGACATGAAGTGAGCAGATGCTCTTGGAAAAATGGAACCTGTAGACTTTGATTGACATAGAGTTGCCACAAAACTTCAATTTGTAAAAAAAAAGAGAAAGAAAATAACAAAAAACCGCTATTGGCAAAGCTCAGTAAAAAGGAGGTATCTCCTGTATCATGAATATTAATTATAAGTTCTCTTTTTCTGAAGTTTTTTAGCCCTCCCGCCCCTTTTTTTTTAATATTCCAGGCTTTCCTCATATAGTTGTTGATCCTTGGCTGTCTATTCAGTTAGATGTTTAAAAAATGATTACAAGCTGGGATTGTAGGCTGGGTTTTGTTAGAGGGCCTTACTAATTATAAGCTACCTTTTTCATTGAGAGAGCCCTGTATATCAGTATCTGTAACTATTTTCTCTTGAGACCATGCAGTTTCTTCATGGAAGGAGACCCACTGAAGAAACAGACTTACTCCTGCTCCATGTCTGATAATAATCTCACCTGGCCTTCCTGTGAGCCTGGTGTTCCTCCTCAGGCGAGAGCATCCTTACTCTACAGGCTGATGCACTCCCAAGGGGTGAAACAAAATCTTACTCTTTGTATGTGTAAAGTACACAATATATATACATAAACAGATACACAGTATCTTGGCGACATTAAATTTTGGGAGGTGGGCAATTAGGTGAAAGATGTGTTTAGAAGGGAAATGTCTTTAAAAATAAAAAAAGCTCCTTAGGAGGATAATTGGAGAAGGCAATGGCACCCCACTCCAGTACTCTTGCCTGGAAAATCCCATGGATGGAGGAGCCTGGTGGGCTGCAGTCCATGGCGTTGCTAAGAGTCAGACACGAGTGAGCGACTTCACTTTCACTTTTCACTTTCATGCATTGGAGAAGGAAATGGCAACCCACTCCAGTGTTCTTGCCTGGAGAATCCCAGGGATGGGGGAGCCTGGTGGGCTGCCGTCTATGGGATTGCACAGAGTCGTACACGACTGAAGTGACTTAGCAGCAGCAGCAGCATGACTCCTGTCAGCCTGGCCCACCCCTCATCCTGCACCACTGACCCTCCCTCACTCTGCTCCACTCCTACTGGCCTTTTTGGCAAGTCCTTCAGCCCCACCCTCTTCCCAGCCCTCCCCACCACCCCAGGCTCTGTACACAGTCAGAAAAGCTCTTCCAAGGTCTCTTCACTTAAATAACTCCTCTTCCCTTCAGACCACAGTTCAAGGTGGCTTGCCCTGCCCTCCATGACCTGATGAATCCCCTGGTACAAGCTCTATAGCACCAGAGGTCTCTGCCTTGTGGCCTCCTCACAACTGCAAACTTCCATTTGTTTCTCTGATCATTGGATTAATAGGTCTCCTGCACAGACCATAAGATCCATGAGGGCAGGGAGCTCACACGGTTTTCTCCCCGTTGTATTCTCAGTGCCCAGCACCAATCAGTTGTTCAATATATAGGTGGAATCAATCAATCGATCAATCAAAGACAGCCAGGATCTGCCTCTAATCTGAGTTCCACACTTGTTCCTCAAGCTCCGCCTCTGTGATTCCATCAAGGCCCTTGGCACTTGCCTACCTCCATCCCTCCCCACTTCCCTCCCATCTCCTCTGTCCTTTAAATCCCATGTCAAATATCCCCTCTGAGAGGATTTTCTGAGGCCAGAAGCCAAAAAAGATTCCTCTTTTCCCCATTTCCCTTCTGGGAACCTGTTTCTCTCTGCCTAGGATGAAAGCTGGCTTCCCTGGTGGCTCAGATGGTAAAGAAACTGCCTGCAATGCAGGAGACCTGGGTTCGATCCCTGGGTTGGGAAGATCCCCTGGAGGAGGGAATGGCAACCCACTCCAGTATTCTTGCCTGGACAATTCCATGGACAAAAGAGCCTGGCAGGCTACAGTCCATGGAGTCGCAAAGAGTCAGACATGACTAACACACACACAGGATGAGAGCTGCACCTTGCACTCGCGTTAATGGCCCGTTGCTCTCCAGAAGGTAGGGGCTTTTAGACCTGTTTCTCTATTACTTCCCTGTCCCAGGGTCTCCATAAATTTTGCTGCAATTGCATCGAAACAGAACAGAATTGAAAACCCTCCTACCAACCCCACCTTGAGCCCAGTCTTTCCCTTCAAGGCAGCCCAGATCCAACGGGTATTAAGAAGCATCAGCTTTGAGAGGAGAAAAAATGTCTGAGAAGTAATTAAACAGAGAGAGAGCTTGAAAGCAAAACGTTGGGAAGCCCAGGGCCAGCGTGCTGGCCTCCCTTACAAAGCCTGGCACGGAGTTTGCATTCAATATGCACTGAATGAAGGGCTGAGTGAATGAGAAGTTCACAGCCTTTAAGCTCCTGAGGGCACTCCTGGCAGCAGGGCTCGGCAGAGAGATGCTAATGGATTCAGAGCCACCAGAGCCAACTCTTCTAGGAAGCACAGAGCAACTGCCTGGCCCGCGAGCATCTCATTCTCATTTTAAAGATAGAAACAGAGGGCCTGAGATGGCAGGAGCCCCAAGGTGACTTCGTCATCCCAAGGGTCCTTCACTCAAATCCTAGAACACAGAGGTGATCGCAGCCACCTCTGCCCGTGTTAAATAATTGGTCTCAGGACTTGCTGGTCACGCTGCCTGTAGTGATGTCCTCATAATTAGATGTGGCCAACCTTTCCAGCACAGCACCAACCTCCCCCTTAGAGGACACTGTCCTCTAAGGAGTGTCTGGTAAGGAAGTGGCCCCTGTCTTTATTCAGAGAAGGTTCTTCTCCATCAGAGGTGCCTGGTCTCAGCAACAGGAAGCAAAAGAATACCAGACCCCTATCCAGCCCTCGGCAAAAGCAAAGTGTCCACAGTGGGTCCCTAGAAAATCCACTTCTAGGACACACTGTCACTTAGAGGGAGTAGAAGAATGTTTGACAAGCACGCACATGCACACACACACACACACACACACATATGCACAGAGAGATGATTTCCATTACTCCTCCTCTTCAGATCACATCCCCCTGGGCAGGGCTGGCAGGAAGGCCCAAGAACCATCTGGATGAAGAATCCAGACCCAGAGCAGAATGCAGAGCCAACCTGCCCACACTCAGAACCCCCAACAATCACATCCCAGCAGCACCCCAAAGAGCTGCGGCCTCAGCCCAGGTTCATTTCCAGCCCTCACCCCCTACAAGGCTGAGAGTCACCCACTCCCAGCTCCCGCCACCAGGCAGCCAGTCTTACTTCTTCACTTTCGGGTACTTCATCTCTGCAATGGCATTCGTGGCTTCCGTCTGCTTCTCCTTCAAGTGCTGAGGCCACATGTTGTCCACCCAGTCCACCAGGTCTACCTGAAATCCAGCCAGGCCACCATCAGCGCTTCCTGGCCCCATGTACCCTTAAGTTGGACCCCATCACTGCCTCAACCCTCCTCCTCCTCATGCTCCCAAATCCCTCCTGCCCTCCCCCGACGGGCAGGTGCAGGCTGGCCTCAGGCAAGGAGAGGAGGGGGAAGGGACTGGGGAGGGGAACCACAGCTGGGGACCTACCACGGTGGGACGCTTGACCAAGTGCTCCAGCTTGGTGTGGCTGAACTCAAGGCTGATGACGTTGTACAGCTTGTCCCGCTGGGCCTCGGGCGTCTCGTAGTACCGTACGAACTGGGACATGCTCATCTCCGTGCCTTTCTGGGTGTTCACGTCCATCACGTCCACCAGCCGTCGGCTACCTGGGGACAGAATCCACAGGCTGGTGGCTCCAGCCAGCTAGAGCTCCAGATCCTACGTGGGAGGCCCCGCAAAACAAAACCTGCCCCTAACCCAGCATCCAGAATATGCCTCATCCTACAACCCTACACCTTGTCTGCTCAATGACGTCTTCCCATCGGTGTTCCTCACTGAATCACTCTCCAATCTTTAAAAGAATCCCTCCTCAATCGATCTGTTTCCCTCCACAACTAACTTACCCCAAAAGCTCGGTTATTGAGCAGCAGAGCTGGGATTTGAAGCCAATTCCATCTAATGCCAGCACCAAGGTTCTTAACCCCCAACCTTGGCCCCTGCCCCCTGCAATACTGAATCTTGATCACATGCTAAGGCTGAAAAATGATCCCCGCCTTCAGAGGCCGGCTCCTCGCCCCATGATCCCAGGAAGCCTTGGAGAAGCGCTTTGGTTTTGAGTCAGGAGTGCAAATCCACCAGGGGGCATCCCTGAACTTTGCAGGAAACTCTGGCCAAGCTCTGGATAGTGCCGGCTCCTTCCTTACCAGGGCTCCTGGAACAGGTGGGCTCTGCTGAGCTTTTCTGGAAAGCCCACCTGGCAGAGAACCTGCCGTTCGAGTGGGGAGGGGAAAAGAACAGCCGCCCCCCCACCAAGCTCTCCCCACTTTCTGGCCCGCCTCCAGCCTCCCCCTGCCTCTCCTCCCTCACTTTACTCAGGGTCCCATCCGCAAAGCCCCCTGGGGAAGGAGATTCACTGGGCAGGTAGGTGATGGGACTCACAGCCCTACAGGCTGGAGCAAGTGGCATTAAAGGCCTGGAGCTAGCTCCCCCATCAGTACAATATAGTGGTTATGCTGGGGAACTCCCTGGCAGTCCAGTGGTTAAGAATCCACCTTGCAACTGCAAGGGATGCAGGTTCAATTCCTGGTTGGGGAACTAAGATCCCACATGCCAAGGAGCAACTAAGCCCACAAGGCAACTACTGAGCCCATGGACAACTAGAGAATCTGTGCTGCAAGGAAAGAACCTGCATGATGCAATGAATATCCCCCATTCTGTAACTAAGACATGATGCATTAGAGACTCGATGCATTAAAAAAGATTAAAAATAAATTATATATATATATGGTAGTTAAGCTTCCCTGGTGGCTCAGATGGTAAATAATCCGCCTGCTATGCAGGAGACTTGGGTTTGATCCCTGATCCTTGGGTTGGGAAGATCCCCTGGAGAAAGGAACAGCTACCCATTCCAATCTCTGGCCTGGAGAAATCCATGGACAGAGAAGCCTGGTAGGCTTCAGGCCATGGGGTCCCAAAGAGTCGGACATGACTGAGTGACTTTCACTCATTAAGCTAAGACTTTGTGGGTTTGAATCCCAGCTGGCCCTCAGGCCTCTTAGCATCTCAGAGTAGCAGTCTCCCCATCTATAACCTGGTAGCCAGCCTATGGTGTTGTCATATGATTTAAATGAGCTAATGTACATGAAAGACTTCTGAGAAGTGCCTGCAAGTAGGAAGTGTTACCTAATTGGGCAATTTCATTTATAATCACAGGTGGAACCACTATATTTAAAATAGACAACAAGGACCTACTGTGTAGCACAAGAAATTCTGCTCAATATTCTGTAATAACCTAAATGGGAGAAGAATTTGAAGAAGAACAGATGCTTGTGTATGTACAACTGAATCGCTCTGCTGTACACCTGCAGCGAACACAACATTTTAATCAACTACATGTGCTCGCTCAGTCACTACAGGCACGACCGGCTCTTTGTGACCCAATGGACCCATAGCCTTCCAGGACCCTCTGTCCATGGGATGCCATATCTTCCTCCAGGGGGATCTTTCCCACTCAACTACACTCTAATAAAAAATTTAAAAACAATTTTTTTTAATATATATAATTACAGGTAGAGAAAGTGAGGTGGTGGGAAATCAGTCCGTTAAATCTCTGCCAGTCAGTCTAAAAGGATGGCTAATGGAGAGGGGTCATAGGTATGAGGGGTAATGAAAATGTTCTAAAATTGACTGTGGTGATGATTGCACAAACTCTGTGGACAGACGACAAACCATTGAATTGTACACTTTAAATAGGTGAATTGTATGGTATGTGAATTATAACTCAGTAAAGATATTATTAAACAAAAACATTCAGACACTAAATGACCAACAAAGTTGATTTTTCTACAATTATCTGTTTTCTTCCAAAAGTCTTCCATCCACTTCAAACACACATCATAAAAAATACAGAGGGACTTCTCTGGTGGCCCAATAGTTAAGAACCCGCCTGCCAATTGCATGGCACGTGGGTTCAGTCCCTGGTCCAGGAAGATCCCACAGGCCTGGGAACAACTAAGCCCACGGACCATAACTACTGAAGTCCAGGTATTGTAGAGCTGGTGTTCTGCAACAAGGGAAGCCACCACAATGAGAAGCCCCAGCATTGATACTAGAGAAAACCAGGGCACAACAACAAAGACCCAGTGTAGCCAAAAATAAATACATTTTTTTTTTTAAATATAGAGACTTCCCTTGTGGTCCAGTGTTAAGGGCTCTGCTCTTTCCCTGCAGCAGGCCAGGGTTCCATCCCTAGTAGGGGAACTGAGATCCCACAGATGGCAACCAAGGGTTCACACACCAGCACCCAAAGATTCCACGTGCAGCAAGGATGCGTGCTGCAACTAAGATCAGACACAGCCAAATAAATACAGTAATAAATAAACAATAAATAAATATTTTGAAAATAGTGACTAAAGAAATAAACAAATGTTGAGTGTTATTCTTCTTGCTGTCCAGCATTTAACCTATTACTTCACATATAAATGACAGCTGAACTGAAGAAACAACCTGGGGGTATCCGGAGGCAGATAAGAGTAACCCTCTTTGCATTGGGCAAAATGCCCCACACACCCCTCCCTCCCAGCCTAAAAAACATCAAGAAGTATTGAGCAGTCCAGAGCCCCACCTCTACAGACAACCATCACTGAACAAGAAGGATACCCATGGGAAAGGCCTGCTTTTTACGTTTTTGAGCACTAACCAGGCTTTTGAACTGTGGTGCCGGAGAAGACTCTTGAGAGTCCCTTGGACTGCAAGGAGATCAAACCAGGCAATCCTAAAGGAAATCAACCTGACTATTCATTGGAAGGACTGATGCTGAAGCTGAAGCTCTAATACTTTGGCCACCTAAAAAAAGAACTGACTCATTAGAAAAGATCCTGATGCTAGGAGAGATAGATGGCAGGAGAAGAAGGGGACAGCAGTAGACGAGATGGTTGGATGGCATCACCGACTCAATGGACATGAGTTTGAGCAAGCTCCTAGAGACGGTGAAGGACAGGGAAGCCTGGAGTGCTGCAGTCCATGGGATTACAAAGAGTCAGACACGACTGAGTGACTGAACAACAACAAACCAGGCTTCCAGAACCCCCTCTCCCCAACACAATCCCCAGGGCTTCCTGTGCATCCTCACTCCACTCTGATCCTTCCCAGGTGCAGGTCCCCTGTTGACCCACCTCGATCTGCCCCACCCTCAGCGGAAAAGGTAAGTCCGGACTCTAGAGTGGTTAGAACCGCGAGGGGCACCTGGGGCGGAGGGTCGCCGGAGGGAAGAGGCCCTAGGGTGGGAGGCCAATGGACTGTATCTGGAGCGATTCTAAGAATAGCGTCCTCAGTGTTCAGGGAACGCCGTCCGGCTCCCCCAGGTGTCCTGCAAGCCGCAGCGGGTGGGTGGGAGGAGACGAAGTAGGAATACAGGGAGGAGCAAAGATAGTTCTTCTGGATGCCCAGGCTCTATAAACCCCCAGGGAAACATGGGTGTACCAGTAACAGGATTCAATCCCGCTGCGTTCCAGCCCGCAGGCGGGGATGAGAGATGCAGGAACCTCAGAACACGTCCTGGGGAGGCGAAAGGATACTGAGTGAAGTGACGATAAGCTTAGGAGTCTGACACAGCTGAGATAAGGGCCAGCTCCAAGCAAGCTGCAGAGGAGGGTAAGTCTTTCTCCATAGATGTATTCCAGACAATAAAGGGCAAAAGAAGACTACTGGTGGTCCAATGGAGGAGCCCCAGGGTTCCATTGCATGGGTCGGGGGTGATTCCTGGTTGGGGAACTAAGGTCAGGCAAGCGCTACAGCACCGCTAAAATAAAATAATATAAAATGACGGAGATAGACGTCAATAGATGCTAACAGCAGGAAGAGAGATGGAGGAGAGAGGGAGAAGCAAGAACTAACATGCCCCTCCTGACTGATCTATGAAGCAAAAAAAATGAATGAACTAATTACGAATGAGCGAGACAGGCTCTGAGTCTGATCAAGCATCTATTAATTCGGCCAACTGCCAATTTACAGAAATTCCTCTGTCCGTGGGGATTCTCCAGGCAAGAATACTGGAGTGGGTTGCCATCCCCTCCTCCAGGAGATCTTCCCAATCCAGGGATCGAACCCAGGTCTCCCCGTCCTCTGAGCCACCAGCGAAGCCCAAGAACACTGGAGTGGGTAGCTTATCCCTTCTCCAGAGGCTCTTCCCGACCAGGAATCGAAACGGGGTCTCCTGCATTGCAGGTGGATTCTTTACCAGCTGAGTTACCAGGGACGCCCACAGAAAAGCTACTCCAAGGCTGAGTCCAAGTAATGAAAAATTCTATAGCTCAAACAATCCAACTTCTTCAGATTAGAAAGAGATCGAGGAAGAGCCCAGAGATTATAAAAGAGTTAAAAGATACCTCAACCAATCACAATGCAAAACCCTTATTTACATTCTGACTCATACAACTGTTTAAAAAAGAAAGTAACATTTGTGCCATATAGGAAACAACTGGAAATTTGAACAAAGGATATGGATATTTACTCATTTTAAGGAATTTTAAAAACTTTTAGCTTTTAAAAAACAAACAAAAAAATTCCTTAGTAATTAAGGTTCCTAGTTTTTAAAAGACTAGGTGTGAGAGAGCACTCCGTGGCCCTGCAGACTTGTCTTCTGCTTCAACAGTGTTGGGATGGAAAAAACCCAGGAACACCCCTTCTTCCAGCCTCCCACCACCCTCCAACCTTTTTTCCAGTTACACCTTAGGAACCAGCCACTCAACTACCCCTGATCTCCAGGACCAGCCAACAACATTTTTAAAAAATGGATTATTGAGTATATTTAATTGGGGGGAGGGTGGACTGCATTAGGTGACATGTAGGATCTTAGTTCCCTGACCAGGGATTAAACGTGCACCCCCTGTCGTGGAAGCAGAGTCTTAATGACTGGACCACCAGGGAAGTCCCAGCCAACAGCATTTTTTTTATCTTAGCTCTTTATACCCATCAATCATGAGCTCTCAGATTCGTCAGAATTATTCTACCACAGTGGAGGGTGCTGTCCACCAGCTGGGGAACATGCATCTGCAGGCCTCCTATACCTTCCTCTCTCTGGGATTCTATTTCGACCACAATGATATGCCAGGGCGTGGCTCAGGGGGGCATGGCCCACCTTTCCCAGAATTGGCAGAGAAGCTCAAGGGCACCAAACATTACTTGAAAATGCAAAACCAGTGCGGTGTCCACATCCTCTTACAGAATGTGCAGAAGCCATCCCAAGAGGAGTGGGGTAAAAGCCAGGATGCTGTGGAAGCTGCCATTCTCCTGGGGAAGAAACAGAGCCATGCCCTTTGGATCTGCGTGCCCTGGGTTCTGGCTTCATAGACACCACCACCTCTGTGACTACCTGCAGAGCCAAATGCCCCTCCTCTAGACCTCAGTTGCCTCATATGTAAAGACAGGAAGAAGTTGATTTTTATATTTTTTTCAGTGCCACAAAATTCTTCCTTCAAACAGATGCTTTGACGAGAGCCAACTACATAAATAAAAACAAGCAGCTCAGGCTGAAGTGGGTAGGGAGAAGGCACTCAGAATTCAGAACTGGATTCCAGGGATTTTCCTTTGAAAACCACTGGGTTAGGTCATTTTTAGGTCCTCTTCCAGGGCTGACACACTGATTTTTAGCCTAGTTTTTTTGTTGGTGGTGCCCATTTTAAATTCTTCTCTTTTATTTTTAATTTTTATTTTTTGGCTATACCGCATAGCATGTGGGATCTTAATTCCCTGACCAGGGATCAAACCCGTGACCCCTACAGTGAAAGGGCAGAATCTTAACCCCCAGACCTCCCGGGAATTCTCTAGTCTAGTTCTTTTTTTTTTTCTTAATTAAGTTTATTTATTCTTAATTAATGGATAATTGCTTTACAATATTGCATTGGTTTCTGCCATACATCAACATGAATCAACCACAGGTAAACCTATATCCCCTCCCTCTTGAACCTCCCTCCCCATCCTAGCCTAGTTCTTAGATCATATCCCTTAAATGTTAACTGAGGGACTTCCCTGGTGGCCCAGTAGTTAAGAGTCCGCCTTTCTATGTGGAGGATTCGGGTTAGATCCCTGGTCGGGGAGCAAAGATCCCACATGTCTTGGGGCAGCTAAGCCCTTCAACCACAACTAGAAAGAACCCCAAGCCTGCAATGGGTGATACGTGCACCACAGCTAAGACCTGACACAGCCAAAAATAAATTAAAAAAAATTTTTTTTAATGTGAACTAAGGGGAGTAGGAGGAAGAGGGAAGAGATGGAGAGGCTTGCCCGAGGGGTCACTGGGGACACTTGAGGCCTGCCAGTCCCTTCCAGTCTGAGCTGGGAGATTAAGCACCTGGACTCCGTCTTCTCAGGTTCCCAGGCTGGTCTGCCACTGGTGGCAAAGGGGAGCTGGACCTAAGTGCCAGGTCTCCGAGCTGGAAGCTGAGCCCTGGGGAGGAGGCAAGTGGCACAGCTCAGTGCTGAGAAGGGAATGTGGCAGTCCAAGCTCTGCGGAGCACCCCGCGGGAGCGGGTAACAGGGACAAGGTGCCTTTTGGAGCCTGCAAGGGATCCACAGCACTAGAACCCAGGCCCCTGAGGCCAAGGGGTTACAGGAGAAATTTTCCATGTCAGCATGGTGCTGGAGTTCCTAAGTAGGCCAACAGCTCAGCAACCCTTCTGCTTCTCTCTCTCCTTGCTCCCTCCTCCCTCCTCCTCCCTCCCAGTCTCACTGGTTCTCTGAGCTCACAGACTTCACCCACATCCAACAAATTCCAGCTGCAGAAATTAATCCGTGGCCCTATGGCCCTTGCTATGAAGGCTCCATCAGTCAGTTCCAAGAGCCATGGGCTCGGAGCTGGGAGTAAGCTGTGGAAAGTCACCTTGAAGGCTAATGTAAAGCAGGCACGGGCACTGACCCCAACTCCCCCTGAGCCCACTCTTCAGAGAGTACATGCAAGTGTCTTGCATCATAGTTCTGGAACCTTCTCTATCATCCTCAAGTTTCTGGTTTGTTATTCCGCTCCTTGGGAGTATTCCCTCATCCATCTCACAAGGCAGTGTTTATTAGCAAGAACACCAGTCATTGTTCAAATCCTGCTCCTCTGTTTCCCAGCAGTAAGGCCTTAAGTAAATCCCTGACCCTCTCTGGCTTCAGTTGCCTCACCTGCAAAGTGGGATAATAGGACCTACCTAGTGGCCCAACAAAATTACTGGAAGCACTTTTTAAGCCTAAAAGCAGGTGTTCTAGTAAGGATGCTGTCCCAAATTGAAGATGCAAGGGTACAGGAAAGAGAGAGCCCAGGGCTGAATCATTGCACAACTTGGGAAACCGGATCAGTTTTCCTCTTTGTGAAATAAGAGGATGCTCTCAAAGGTCCACAGGCTTTCCCTAAGCACCAATATCTTCTGACTTCCTCACCTTTGCACCTTTTAAGATGATTCCCAAGACAGATCCCGTGCCAGCTTGTCTTCTGTGCCCTGGGCCCAGGACTCTGAGCCTTGGGACTTTGCTGGTGGTCCAGTGGCTAAGACTCTACGATTCCAACACAGGGGGCCCAGTTTCCACCCTTGGTCAGGGAACTAGATCCTATATGCCACAGCTAAGACTCGGAGCAGCCAAATAAATAAAAATAAGTATTTTTTAAAAACACTCTGACCCTCAGAGAGAGGGGCATAAGAAGATACCAAACAGACTAACAAACCAGAGTTGAAACCAATCAGGCAAGAAAATCCAAAAGACACCCAGCCAACAACAACAAAGAATTCAGGATGAGAAGACACCGAGTACCATGCAGAAATTAACAGGACAGCTCTGTGGTCAGACAAATATGGGCACAAAGCTCAGCTCTTCCACACTCCAGCTATTTGACTATGGACAAGTCACTCTGAGCCTCAGTTTTGCCATCTATAAAATGGGGGTAGTAATAAATAGGATTTCGTGTGATCAGACAAAAAGCTATAGTAAAGATCCTTGGCTTATAACAAAGTCTCAGTGAACAACAGTTAATGCAGACAGTGAGCAGAAGCAAACACAGTTTCCCTAGGCCCCTAGCAGCATCAAGAGTTTGATTTTAGGGACGTCCCCTGGCTATCCAGTGGTTGGGACTCTGTGCTTCCACTGCAGGGGGCCTGGGTTTGATCCCCAGTTGGGGAACTAAGACCCCACATGCCATGCAGTGGAGCCAAAAAAAAAAAAATGATTTTGATTTTAGGGGAAATGGAAACAGAACAAATCAATGAGGTGGGTGTTTCTCTTGGAAAGAAAACATACCTGAGAACATAACTGAACCCCTCTGGAACCCTCCTCACTTGGGATCCTCAGCACTCCTGGCCTCATGCACCCTCCCCGCTCCTGGCACTTCTATCTGTCCTGCCAGCCCTACCTGTCTGTCCAGCCTTAATGTCACTCCTGAGCTCGAATTCAATGTGGCCAGAACTGAACTCATCTACACCCTAACCTGAATCAATGTTTCCTCTTGGGTTCTGTTACAACCATCATTTCCCAATTGCTGACATTCAAACCTACATTTGAATCTGATGTGCCATCTGCTTGGGCAACTTGCAAGTAACTTCTCTCCAGGTTTCAGTTTTTCCCTCCTGTGAAATGGGAAAGCAAGACTACAAGAATTCTAAAAAGTCGTCCAGGATTTTAAATATTTTCAATTTTTATTTTACTGTTATTATTTATTTATTTATTTATTTTTTGACCACACCACACAGCCTGTAGGGTCTTAGTTCCCTGACAAGGAATTGAACACGGGTCCCAGGCAGTGGAAGCAAGGAGTCCTAACCACTGGACCACCAGGGAAATCCCTAAAGTCTATGCTTTTAAACCAACTTTAAAAAGGTCTACACATACCCTAGATCCTGTGCTTTGCAACAAGAGAAGCCACCGAATGAAAATCTCAAGAACCAAAACTAGAGAACAGTCCCTGCTCACCACAAGTAGAGAAAGTCTGTGCACAGCAATGAAGACCCAGTACAGCAAAAAATAAATAAATTAAATAAAATAAATAATAAACAAAAAATTTTTTTAACTTCTAGGAAAGGTGGAGGGATAAATTAGGAGTATTCGATTAATAAACTACTATACATAAAATAGTAAGCAAAAAGGATTTACTGCATAACAGAGAAAACTATATCCAATATCTTCTAATAACCTATAAATGGAAAATAATGTGAAAAGATATGTATATGAAACACTTTGCTATATACATGAAACTAATACAATATTTTAAGTCAACTTTACTTCAAGTTAAAAAATTAATGATTAGTTGGGAATTTCCTGGCAGTCCAGCAGTTAGGACTCGGTGCTTCCACTACAAGGGCACAGAGTCCATCCCAGATAGGGGAAGTGAGATCCAGCATGCTGCACACACACACACACACACACACGCGCGCACACACACACACACGCACACACACACACGCGCACACACACACACACACACACACAATAAAAATAAGGTCTGAGGACAAATCAGCCACCTTTGATTTCTAGAGTAAAAATGTAGTCTCCCTAAACACAGCCAGTCGAGGGTAGAGCTGGGGCCAGACACAACAAAGACATCCAGTAAATTTGTGAGTGAAGAAGGAGTGGAGGAGGGTGAGGGTAGAGTAGGAAGTCATAAAGCAAAAGCGTGAGCTTGGGGTACCTCCCTGGAGGTCTCCCCACTCCCAATGCAGGGGGCCCGGCCAGGTTCCATTCCTTGTCAAGGAACTAGATCCCACCCACTGCAACTAAGACCTGGCACAGCCAAATGAATAAATATTTTTTAAAAAGCATGAGTTTGAGAAATACCCTGGACTGGGTTCGGATCCTGTCTCCACTGCCCACTAGCTGTGAGACTCGGATCCCCCACCCAGAAAAGTGAACAACAGCGCTTAATTTCCGATTATTAGTGAGGACAAAATGAGGTCGCATGGTAAACATACAGTAAAAGATAGGTGCTGCTGCTGCTAAGTCACTTCAGTAGTGTCTGACCCTGTGCGACCCCATAGACAGCAGCCCACCAGGCTCCTCTGTATTACTCTAATGGTATGAACAAATAAATACTGAATGAAATGATCTGTCATGAGATTTTTTTTAAGAAAAACGGCCAAAGAAAGCATTGGTTGGCTTGGGTACCCTCATTAGAGAGAAATACAATGAAGAGACAATACGCAAATCTCCCCATAGCCAGGTGCCCTCCTATCTTCGGTGATGTAAGTCCAGACAAGGTGTGGAGACCCTGCACTTTCTGGGTACATGTTCTCAAGGGGTTTAAAGCATCTTCAGAGACAACAAGAGAAATCTCTTCCCCACTCTCCCTATCCCCCCAACTCCTAAACCATAGATGTGAAAATACCCCAGTCTTCTTACATGAACTATTCAGAACAGCGATCCTGGGAGTGGGGGACACAGATTAGAGCATCAAATAGATTCAGACAAATGCAGTCACCTGTTTCCC
This sequence comes from Bubalus kerabau, assembly GCF_029407905.1. Classification (NCBI taxonomy): domain Eukaryota; kingdom Metazoa; phylum Chordata; class Mammalia; order Artiodactyla; family Bovidae; genus Bubalus; species Bubalus kerabau. The sequence continues at coordinate 57,770,980 of NC_073639.1, read as the reverse complement.
AACAAAGTAACCTGATTCAGTGCCATGGAGAAAAGAGTGATTTTTCAATAATGATACTGGATCAACTGGATATCTATATTCAGTTCAGTTCAGTCGGTCAGTCGTGTCCGATTCTTTGCGACCCCATGAACTGCAGCACTCCTAGCCTCCCTGTCCATCACCAACTCCCGGAGTCCACCCAAACCCATGTCCATTGAATCGGTGATGCCATCCAACCATCTCATCCTCTGTCGTCCCCTTCTCCTCCTGCCCTCAATCTTTCCCAACATCAGGGTCTTTTCAAATGAGTCAGCTCTTCGCATCAGGTGGCCAAAGGATTGGAGTTTCAGTTTCAACATATCGGGGAGAAAAAAAGATCTTGACCCCATCTCATACCAAACACAAAAATCAACTCCAGATGGACTACATGTAAGAGTTGAAACAATAAAACTTTTGGAGAAAAACATATGAATATCTTCGGGACCTTACACTATGCAAAATTTTCTTAATTTGAAAAGACACAATGTGAACTAATGAACTAGGAAGAGCTAAATGGTCTATGTTAAATTAAAACTGCCTGTTCATTCAAAGACATCTCTTTTTAAAATTTATTCTTAATTGAAGGATAATTGCTTTACAACATTGTGTTGGTTTCTGCCATACATGAGCATGAATCAGCCATAGGTACACATATGTCCCCTCCCTCTAAGACATCTTTAAGAGGACGACAAGGCAACCCACAAAGTAGGAAACTAACTAACATGCAGAATACAGAAAGAACCTTTATATTATCAGCTGAATTGTGTCCCCTAAAATTTATATGTTGAAGTTCTAACCCCCAGTAACTCAATATGTAACCATATTTGGAGATAAAGTCTTTAAAGAGGATATTAAGTTTAAAAATTAGGTCTTTGGTGGTGCTTTAATCACTCAGCCACATCCAACTCTTTGCAACCCATAGACTGTAGCCTGCCATGCTCCTGTTTCCATGGGATTTCCCAGGCAAGAATACCGGAGTGGGTTGCCGTTTCCTTCTCTGGGGGATCTTCCCAACCCAGGGATCGAACCCAGGTCTCCTACAAGCAGGTGGATTTTTTAACCAACTGAGAGGGTGGCCCCTAATCCAATAAGACTGGTGTTCTGATAAGAGGAGGAGATTAGAACACAGACACATACAGAGGGAAGACCATGTGAAGACAGAGGGAGAAGACGGCCATCTAAAAGCCAAGGAGGGAGACCTTCAAAGAAACCAACCCTGCTGACACCTTGACGTTGGACTTCCAACTCCAGAATTACGAGAAAATTAATTTCTGTTGTTTAAGTCACCCATTCTGTGGTACTGTGCTATGTTTGGCCATAGTAAACTGATACACCTCACAATCAACAAGAGACAATCTTTATCATAAATAAAATGAAAAGACAACTTACAGACTGGGAGACAATAGTCACAAATGATGCAACCAGCAAGGGCTTAATTTCCAAAATATACAGTTCATACAACTCAGTATCAGAAAAACAAACAACCCGAGCAAAGACCTAAATAGACCTTTCTTCAAAGAAGATGTACAGGTGGCAACAGGCACATGAAAAGATGCTCAATATTGCTAATTATGAGAGAAATTCAAATCAAAACTACAATGAGGTATCACCCCACACCAGTCAGAATGGCCAACACCAAAATGTCTACAAGTAATAAATGCTAGAGAGGATGTGGAGAAAAGGGAACCCTCCTACACTGTTGGTGGGAATGTAAATTGGTGCAACCACTGTGGAGAATGGTATAGAGTTCCTTAAAAATCAAAAAATAGACTTACCATATGATCCAGCAATCCCACTCCTGGGCATATATCCAGAAAAAAAAAATTCTATTTAGAAAATATACATGCACCCCAATGTTCACAGCAGCACTATTTACAAAAGCTAAGACACAAAAGCAACAGATGAATGGATAAATGTATGGAATATACATATATATATATGCAACAGAATATTACTCAATCATAAAAAAAGAATGAAATACTACCATTTGCAGCAACATGAATGGACCTATTATTATGCTAAATGAAGTAAGTCAGACAAAGACAAATATTATATGATATCACTTACATGTGGAATCTAAAAAAATGATACAAATGAACTTATTTATAAAACAGAAACAGACTCACAGACATAGAAAACAATCTTATGCTTACCAAAGGGTAAGGTGAGGGGAGGGATAAATGAGGAATCTGAGATTAATAGATACACAGTACTATATATAAAATGATAAACAAGCACCCCTATTGTCCAGCACAGGGAACTATATTCAGTAACAGAATCACTTTGCTGCACACATGACAAACACGACATTGTAAATCAACTACACTTGAATTTAACAAAGTATGTTTTTAAATAAGAGATAGTTTACAGTAATGGAAAACAGACTTGATCAATCAGTTCACAAAAGAAGATCTCCAAATAGCCAATACATGTAATGAAATGGAGCTCAGTTTCATGAGTCATCAGAAAAATGCTAACTGAAACACAGTGAAATAGAACGATACTCCCATCAACATGGAGGTGTGACCACAATGAAAACGATGAACACGCCAACTCTTGGTGAGCTTGTGGAGCCAGCAGAACCAGAACAATCCCTCTAGATAATTATTGGACAGTGTTTACTAAAACCGAACATACATGCTAACTCTCTGACCCAAGCAATTCTGCTCTTAAGTATATGCCCAATGGAAATGTACCCATTTGTTCACCAATCATGCCTAGAATGTTCATGGCAGCACCATGCACACAGCCTTAAACTGGCAGTCACCCAAATGCCCACTAACAGAATGAATAAATCAATTAGGAAATAATCACATAAATGGAAAACCATACAGCAATGAAAATAAGCCATCTACAACTGCACACAACACTTTGGGTGAATCCTGTAAACACAAAGTTGAATGAAGGAGGCCAAAATCAAGAGGACAGACACCCTGTATGACTTCACTAACATAAAGTATGAAAACAGGCAAAATTCATCTACACTATTATAAGTCAGGAAAACAGCGGAGGGAAAGCCTGGACTGGAATTCAAGAGGGGTTGATCCCGGGGTTGCATGGCACTAGTGGTAAAGAACCCACCTGCCAATGCAGGAGATGTAAGAGATGCGAGTTCGATCCCTGGGTCAGGAAGATCCCCTGGAGGAAGGCACAGCAACCTACTCTTGCCTGGAGAATCCCATGGACAGAGGAACCTGGTGGGCTACAGTCCATAAGGCACACAGAGTCAGACACGAATGAAACGACTTCGCAGGCAGGCAGGTTCAATTGTTAACGTCACACACATTTAAACTACTGTGGACTTCTCTGTATGTGTATTAGACTTCAATAAAAAGCCTCTATTTTAAGCATACACTGCCAAAGAAATGAAAAGCGCCACTCTTTATTTCTGTTCTTTAGAGGTGAGGAACTGTAAACAGAGGCTAGGTGTCTGTCTTCCCAGTGGGCAGATAAACAGGGCTGAGGGGAAAAAAAGCCCAATCTCAGGAGATAGAGAAGAGTCTGGAGCCCCAAGTTGTGAACTGAGAGCTGGTCATGCACCAACCCGCTTCTCCCAAGAGACAGGGCCTGGGGAGGGGGCAAGTGACTAGAAGATAGGCTGAGATAGCCTAGTAACTCAAAAGGGATGATCCAGCCATCGCTATACTCTGCCCTCCATAGCAGAACTCCCAGTTGTGGGAATTCCCTGGCGGTCTAGTGGTTAGGACTCCACGCTCTCACTGCAGAGGACCAGGGTTCAATCTCTGGTTGGGTGACTAATATCCCGCAAGCAACACAACCAAAAACAAACAAACAAAAATCTTCCATTTGTATTAGGGGCCTGGTCATGTCACCAGCAACCCTGGGAAGTCACTCCTTCCCCTCTCAGTTCACATGGTTCTGCTTGGGCGGACCCCACCAGCAGCTCTGGGCGTGGGGCTGTGCTCCCCATTTTTCTTGCCACATGGGGAGAAACTTGCTAGAGAATGAAGCAGAAAGAGGAAACAAAAAAAAGGGAAGCAGAAACGAAAAAATAAGAACCGAGTTCTTGAGATCTTCTTAGAGCATCTAGATCTAGCTATGCCTAAGGTCACATCCTGAACTTATTATGTAAACCACTGAATTCTGTTTTGCTTAGGGCAGATTGAATTACATTTGTCACTTATGTCACTGTGACAAATGTTCCCCATCGCCACTCTCCAGAAGCCTGTGTGCACTCCCAGAGACTAAAATGGGCATTATCATACCCCCTGCCAACTGCCATCACAGGCATCCCTCACAGTATCAGAGCTTCTGGACTTCTACAAAGCACCTTCATATTCTCCAATCCATTCACTCATCACCAGAGACATGGGCTGCAGGTATTCCCCCCCTTCCCCACCCACCTTTTTTTGGCTACATCGTGCAGCATGCAGGATCTTAGTTCCCTGATCAGGGATTGAACTCATGCCTCCAGCACCGAGACCGTGGAATCTTAACCACTGGACGACCAGGGAGGTCCCACTATTCCCACTTTCTTTGGCATCCTAAGCTTCTCAAGAGCTGGGAAGGAAATTGAATCCTGCTCTCACAATGAGAAGAATGAGGCTCAAAGAAAGAAGAGGCAGCCTACATACAACCAGAACTAATAACAAAGCTACAGAGGGCTTCCCGCATAGCTCAGTTGGTAAAGAATCCACCTGCAATGCAGGAGACCCCAGTTCGATTTCTGGGTGGGGAAGATTCCCTTGGAAAAGGGATGGGCTACCCACTCCAGTATTCTTGGGCTTCCCTGGTGGCTCAGACGATAAAGAATCTGCCTGCAATGTGGGAAACCTGGGTTCGATCCCTGGGTTGGGAAGATCCCCTGGAGAAGGGAAAGGCTACCCACTCCAGTATTCTGGCCTGGAGAATTCCATGGACTCCATAGTCCATGGGGTCGCAAAGAGTCGGAAACAACTGAGCGACTTGCACTTTCACGGAGGGCTTGGAAATTTTTCAAAAGGGCAAAGAGCAACATTACTCAAACCGTAATGTTGATGCCTGAACCCCAGATTTGAGAATCTGGTTTTAATCCTTGTCTGTAAAGATAATCTCATCAGATCCACATCCTTCCATTAGAACAATAATAGGGACCATTTATTGAGACCCCCTCACCCTCGCCCCAGTCAATCAGCCAAGCATTCATTCATTTTTCTTATAGGATCCTTATTTGATGCAGATTCTGCTATTAGGTCCATTTCACAGCTGAGGAAAGTGAGGCTTAAGCAGGTGAAGTAGCTTGCCCCAAATGACTCAGTGAAAAAGCAGAGCTGAGCCCCAACAACAAAAGCTGGGGCTGGGCACAGGCATCAGCAAGAGTGACCTATGCTAAGACTCGATTCATGGGGTCCATCGCCCCATCTTCTGCTCACTCCTGGAAGGTTGCCTCCTTCCGCTCTGACATCCACTTCCTTCAGTGTTTCTAGAATCCAGCTTAAAAAAAAAAATCTCTCCTGAGCAAACCCTCATCAATTAACTGAGAACCTTCTGTCAACAGCTCTATCTCCTTATAGCCAACTGGTCCTCTCCTTTTTTTTTTTTTGGCTGCAGGCATGTTCCCTGATCAGGGATTGAGCCTGCGCCTTCAGTGGAAGGCAAATTCTTAGCCAATGGACCACCAGAGAAGTCCTAGTCTTCTTTCCTGCATTAACACACCTCTGGGTCAAAAACTTAAGCTGGATCATCTGCACAGCCCTTGGTCAGCTGCCTGCATCCTCCACATGGCCACCAGAGTCAGCTTTGATAGAACTTAGATTACATCACTTCACACTCACCAGGATGGCTAGCATAAAAAAGACAGACAATAACAAGTGTGAGCAAGGAAGGCAAAGAAATTAGAACCCTTGTATGTTGCTAATGGGAATTTAAAATGGCACAGCTGAAAAAAAAAAAAAAGAGGGTGCAGCTACTTTAGAAAACAGTCTGGCAGTTCCTCCAGAGATTAAATGTAGTTACCTCATGACCCAACAATTCCCGTCCTACGGATCTACCCTGAAGAAGTGAAAATGTCTGTTCACACTAACACTTGTACATGAATAGTCATAGTATCATTATTCACAAAAGCCAAGAAGCAGAAACAACCAAAATGTCTATCAACTGACTTATGGGTAAACAAAATGTGGTCTATTCATATAATGGGATGCTATTCATCCATAAAAAGAAGCATAGTACTGAGACATGTTGCTACACGATGAACCTCAAAAACATGAGGCCAAACGAAAGAAGCCACATACAAAGGACCACATATTACGATTCCACTTATACGAAATGTCCAGAATAGACAAACCCACAGAGGCAAAAAAGAGGATTAGTGGTTGTCAGGGGATGGAGGGAAAGGGGAATTGGGAGGTACAGGGTTTACTTTGGGGGTGATGAAAATGTTCTGAAATTAGTGGGTAACGATTGCATAACACTGTAAATATATGAAGAACCACTATGGAAATCCCTGGCTGTCCAGCAGTTAGGACTTGGCGCTTTCATTGCCGCAGCCAGGGTTCAATCCCTGGTCAGGGAACTAACATCCCACAAGCCCTGGGATGCAGCAAAAAAAAAAAAAAAACAAGAGAACCACTGAATCGCATGCTTTAAAATGGTTAAATGGTGAATTTTATGGTATATGAAATCTCTCAATTTAAAAAATGTTTTTAATTCCCCCTCCCAAGAAAATAATCAGATCACAAAGCTACCCCCTCATCACACTTTAAAATTCCCCAAGGGCCTCCCCATTATACCAGGAGACAAACCCAGATTCCCCACCAGGGCCTAGAGGGCCCGCTGTGAGCCTGGCCCTGAGACCTCTCCCACCTCTCCTCACCCCTCCCATTCTTCCCCCACCCTCTGCCCTTGTTTATCCCTCCATCTAGAATGTTCTTTCCCACAGTTAGTTTCTCATCAGTCAGGTCTCTGTCCAAATGTCCTCATCGCCTCCACCCAGAGGCCCTCCCTGACTACCTCCATCTAAAATAAACATAGCTCCAACAACCTCCATCCCATTAATGCTGCTTTATTTCTACACAGCCCCATCACCTTCTGAAAAGATATAAAATTTTTTAAATGGTTTACTTCTTCTTTGACTGTCACTCCAACCAAGAGGGCAGGGCTCTTGTCTGTTCTATTCATAGGTCTGAATTTGCCTGCCATGTACGAGTTACTTGAGAAACACTTCTGGAAAGAATTGATATATCGAACTACTTCCTGTAAAATGTGAAAGGCCGCCCACTATCTGGTCAAGAGTCTAGGACACTCAGTGATCAGCCAAGCTCTACAGGTGCCCAGGGCCAAGCCCCGCCCTAGACCTGTCTGGAACCCAGAGGAAGTAGGGAACAGTAATCCCTCCCCCTTGGAAGTTCTCAAAGTCTTGCAGGGGTCACATAGCACCCAATGTTTACCCAGCAACCCACAAACAAACACCAGAAGAGATCTAAGATTGCCTTGCTGACACTCAAGCTGGAGGCTGGGGTCCAAATCGGCCTCATAAAACTGCACTGGCAAACACCCTCTAATACAGCTTCTTACGGCTCTGCAATCCAACCTGTTCTCCAGAGTGAGACGGTTGCAGCTCACACCTGCTCCTGCCTCCTCCCATGAGGACTTTCAGAGGCAGTTAAATATCCAAATGGGCAGGTGGTACAGGCCTTGCTCCCCGGGCCCGCCATCCCCAACTGCAGCATCTCCACCACGCACACAACTTACCCACTAGGAGTTTGACATCTCGGACTGTGAAATCAGGGTCAGGCATCCTGGAAAAAAAGGAACACAGACATTTGGTGGGAAGCCAGAAACAATAGGGTTAGATCTCACAATGGGGACAGGGGAGGCCATTTTTCTAAGAGAGTTCCCTGGTTCTCAGGCTGAGAACCCACAATGAGATAACTCAGCAAAAGGGTAGTGACGAGTTGGTGCCTGGAGGGTCACCCCAGAACTAGGGAGCAGTTTTCTCAACTCAACAGGCAAATCAAACCCCACTCTCCCCGACACCCAAATTCAACACTGCTACAGAGAAGAGGATGGAACTCACTGTCCCCCCGCCCGCTTTTCCCAGGAAGACTGAAGTGTGCTGTCAAGGTAAGCACCAGAGTTGGGCATTCAAATCTCTGCTTTCTTTTAGAGGGGCTAGCTCTCTCTGTGGCTCCACTTTTAGAAAATACTTTCCATAAGGTGTTGTATGGAGGGTGGGAGGAACCTCTTTAAGTTTCAAGGGGGAAAACCACATCGCACCGATTGCAAGGATTTGGCGACCCTGGCTACTGTGGCAGTGATGACGTTCACTGTTAGTTGACAGTGAAGCCAAAGGTTTCATTTCTATTCGTAGGAATGCGACTCTTGAGCAAATCTGGCAGTAGATGCTTGTGGAAGAAGGCAGGCTGTGACGAGGACACCCTCAACCTCCTCCAACCCCTGCCCCAGGGGCAGAAACCTGTTCTTCCAGGCTTCCTCTGGGATCTCTCCCCCACCTGGAGTTCTGACAGATCTCCAAAGAGAATGTAAACCAAACAAGCCACTATGGGGAGGCAGGTGCTAGGGCACCAGCAGAAAGAGGAGACAGGACCTGGTGTCCTGACATCCCCTCCAAGGACTTCCCCGGCGGTCCAGTGGCTAAGGTATCACACTCCCACTGCAGGGGGCACAGGTTCGATCCCTGCTCGGGGAACTAAGAACCTGCATGCCAAGAGGCAGGGCCAAAAAAAAAAAAAAAAAAAAGGAACAGGCCCTCCAAAGAAAAGGACCAGTTTCCCATACAGTGGGAGGTCTGAGTAGAAACAGGCATATAGGCATTCTGCCTCTCTGCCCAAAGGCTGGCTAATCCCTTTGCAGCTTAGGCACTGCCTCAGTTTCCCTTTAGGAAGTCACTGCGTATAAGTGGGATGGATCAGAAGGGAAAGTTCACACGGTTGAAGTACCCTGTGACCTCTCCATCCAAATTCTCTGAGACTCCAGACCCATCGTTGGAGATTTTTTGCCCCCTCTTTCAGGCCTTGAACAAGGAAGTGCAATCCCCAAATAACAAAGAAAAATCCTGCTCAGTGACGAAAGGTAGGGGAAAGAGTGGAAGAAATCCATCCCAACCTATAAACTGTGTGAGGGGAAGAAGCAATTCATTTCAGCAACTTACTTAATTCCCAGGCCATCCTTTTCTCGAAATACCAGGGGAACTCTGAGAGCTTCTCTCTGCACATACTCATAGTTGAAATCTGTTTGGAGATGGGAATTAAATCAGGTTGGTTAAGTCACGAAGGAGGAAATGAACCATGATCCATCGGTCAGGGGAAGAACATTGATGGAGGAAGGGGCAGGGGTTATATGAGATGCAGGCACCAGCTCAAAGAGCAAGAGATCCCTAGAAAATGACAAGGAAATGGATGAGGCAAAGCCCAAGAGAAGCTATGCCAACTCTTGGCTCCTCTGCCTACTCAGTCATTCCCTGCATGCCCCACGGGTCAGAACTTGTCAATGAAAGCCCAAGGGCGGCGAGGGTTGGGGAAGGAAACTCAGGAAAGAGCCCCACACAGAAAGAGCCCCAGCTCTCACTGTGAAAGAAGGACGGATGGAGAAAACGCATCCCAGGCTGAGCTCAGAAAGTAAAGGAACTGCAGAACTGAAGAATGCCACCTGGGAGGATCTGAAGCCCCATAGAGGAGGCTGGGAGGAGGGTTCTCATTGTAGCTGAGCATCAGGGAAGATCTTATTGTAATATCCTGCATAGTGAAGGGGAGGGGGGGAAAAGCCGGTTTCCCTGGAAACTGTGTATTTGGTGCCAAAATAACTAGGGAACTGGGCACAGCTTTGTTGTCTTAATAGTGAAATTCTGTTGCAGCCATCACAACACTTGCTTCAGCTGGATAACCCAGAAGGATGCTGCCCAGGTGAAGGCTGTATGAAGGGGACATAGTGAGGCCCAAAGAAAATTCACCACTTAGTTTTCTGTCTGAGGTTGCTTGTCTAGTGGAGATCCCAACATCCTTACGGAATGCCCGGGAGAATGAAGGAAGCCTTAGTTTCCATCCTCCTGAGTTCCAGAAGTAGGGGAGCTCAACCTTATCCCTAAATATGGAGATGAGGGAGGCGGAGACAAATACTCACACACCCCCAAGCCCTCAGGTAACTAAAGCAATTCACTAAGACACAAGCCCACCCTGGCTGGTCAGAAGGGAGACAGATAAGATCTCAGGGCACTGAAACCCCTGCCCCAGAGAAACAGTTCACTAGGGCAGCTTGGAGGGTTGCGGGGGCAGGGAGGGCCAAGGCAACTCTGCTCAGAGGACAGAGAACAAAACCAGAGCTGGGGAAAGCCCTGACCTTAGCAGCTCGGATCCCCAGGGGCTCCTAGTGAATGGGGATTCCTAAGGATTTAAAGGCAGAGAAGTTTAAGAAGCTTCTATTTTGAATCCAGGCTAAGGGCTCCTTCTGTTTCTCAGCTCCTCCCTCGAGTTTTGGGGCAAGATCTGAATTAACAACCAACAACCCTAGAGTCCTCTTCTTTGAAAGGAGCCTGGACAGTAGATTTAAGGAATCTCCCTTACTGGAAACCTCCCCCCACTACCACCTTCCTCCCCAGTACACACACACCCAAAGTCCAGCCCCAGGGTCAGCTTCAACTTCCTCAAATAAGCCTGAGAAAACATGAGATCCTGGGCAGAGAATTCCTCACCAATGACCAGGAAGAGTTGCATACTGTTTTCTCCTACACTGCGCCAAACGACTCAAGAAAAATGGGGAAGGAGAGGAATTAAAATCCCATTTGTGCTAAGGAAATTTAAATGTAGTTGGGACTAGACCCCTGAACTATCCGGCCTCTGCGTGCAATGCTCTTTAAGACCTGGCAGGCTAGAAGAAATTTCTTCCTCCTTTCCCCTACAACTACCCCCTACCACCGAACCCCTGCACTCCAGGAAGCAAAGGACACAAAAGAGAAACTTCAAAAATGCAAAGCCAGGCCCTGTCTCTCCTAGGGGCTAACCCCACAGCCCTAGTCACTCAACCAGAACCTGGAGGTGGGGGAGGCTCTTCCCCTGTTAATCAGCTCACTGAGGGATTGGAGGGTTTTCCAAGGGGAATGGGGGATCAACAAAATAGAAACAGTAATACAAAAGGAAACCCAAATAACTGAGAGGCAAAAATGAACTTAAATCCCAGAAGGACACAGAGAGACAAGTAGGCAGAAACAAATCCAAAACCCCAATCCCATTGGCCCAACCAGGGGCCTTGCAGGCCTTAGACCCAAGTCAGAGCATCACTTAATGGTCTGGAAGACACCCCCCAGACACCTTGCGAGTATCAGGGTCAGGCTGAAAATCAGGTCCCGAAGGTCTCAGGTTGGGCTGACATCGCCAACCCCCCCAGGCTTCTCCAACTTCTCTAAACTGGCAGGGCTCACAAGAGGGACAGAGCTCTCAAGGCCTCAGACTTGGGAAGAGACCCTGTTTCCCAGGGGGGTGCCCCAAGTCTTCACCTCCAACTGCCAGGAGGAAGCCTGAAGCCGGAGTGGGGATAACCCTTTTACCTGCAGTTCCCACTTCAAAGCGTCAGGGCTGCAGGACTAGAGGCCTTGGGCTTCACTGGGGGCCAGCCAACAACTCCGGGCTCACCCAGCCTGCTCCCGTCTGGCAAAGCCCACGAGATGATGGGGTTCAGTAGACCCCAGGCCTGAGAAGGTGCACTAAGTGATCCGGGGCGTCCCCAGCTCCAGAGTCCAACTGGCAGGGTCCGAAATGGCACGGGGTTAGGGAGGCTTCAGGCCTGGGGGGCCCTCACCCCAATGCCCCTGGGGTGACCCTGGCCCGCTGCAGCCCATCAGCCGTACTTCGTGCAGTGCAAGGAGCTCAGCCGGCTCCGGGAGGGGTAGAACGCGGCGCACCCGCCCTCCCTAGGTCCACCCGTCGGTCCCCAGGTCCCTCTGTCCGCCGGGCCCCTGGCTCTGCCCACCCTGGGGCTGGTGGTGGGCGCGGGCCGGGCCTAGGCCCACGGCCGGCCCCGTCTCCCGCCTGCCCTCCTCCCTCGCCACCCCACCCCACCCCCCCCAGTGCTCGGCCTCGTTTCGTCACCGGATCCCCTGGAATGGGGGACGCGGGCGCGAAATACGAACCCAGCCACCGGCAGCTCCCTCCCCACGTGCGCTAGGGCCTCGCCGCGGAGGACGGCCCGAGGAGGGGGCGCCTCACCTTTGCCCTCCATGGCGTGCACGAAATCCCCCTGGTACAGCTGGCTGCGCAGCTTTTCCTCCAGGCTGAAGCCGCGGGCGCTGACGATCTCCTCCACGTCCGACAAGTCCTCGTTCTCGTCGTATCTTTGGCGGTCAATCGGGCGCTGCGGGGACCCAAACCGGAGAGCCCGGGACATTATTGGGGGATCTGGGGGTCGCCTCTCACCCTGGGCCCAGCTCGAACAGGTGCAGGAGCCGCGCGCCCCCGTGCACCCCACCTTTGGGACCGGAGCAACTTTGCGCAGAAGCCAAAGATGCTGAAAATCGGGATAAGCAGAGGGACCCGCACCCCCCAGGGTCAGGCGGCGCCCTATACAGGGCACTCCCCTCCTGCATCTTTGGAGGCCGTGGAAGGGATTTCTGGAGGACTCTCCCTTGCTTCCAGCCCCCCACCCCCGAGAGGTGTTGAGTTTTGCCCACTCGACCGGGAGCCTGGTTATGTAACCCGCGAGGGGGGCTCCGCACACGGGCTGGCGGGGCATTTGTAGGCCCCGGGAGGAGCCGCCGCAGCGCCCGGCTCGGCGGTAACAGCAGCCCTGGCGGCCGCGGCGGCAGAGCCGGGAAGCCGGAACCGGGGGCCGGCGGCATTTCTAAGCCTGGAGCCGCCCCCGAGCTACCGGGTAAGCTGGAAAGCTGAAACGGAAGGGCTGAGACCCCAGCCGCCCCAGCCGACCGACCGCTAGTGCGAGAAGAAGAGGGGGGGGGAGGTTCGCAGCTTGGGAGGGGGAGAGGCAGACGGCCCGCCACAAAGCTCCCATCGGAGACCCCAAAACGCACCAGCAGCTGCCTCATCTCCCCACAAGCGCGCGCGCACACTCACTTCTTTAGGAGAATCCCCCACCACTCCCCGCATCCCCTGCCTCCTCCCTCCACCGCCGAGCGCCCGGCCCCGCAGCCCCCCAGATTCCGGGCGAACCCCGAGCCCGCTGAGCCGCCCCCCCTACGCCTTTCCCCGCTACCACCTCCCCACGTAAGTGTCTGAGACTCAGTCTCACAAGGGACTGGAGGAGTAAGCTGCTTGCTTCCTTTTGCATGCAATTTATTATATTTTTTTCCGGTCCTCTTGCAAAATACAGAAAAGGAAAGAAAAGGCAGCAAGAAACAACGACCAAAAAAAAATAGATCTATCATAAACCAGATACAGATTTGGAAAAAAAAAAAAAAAGCTACACACCAATCTTCTTCCAGAGTCTTTCTCTGCCTCCATTTTTTTAGGAGAGTTCACCAATTAATTGTCAACACTCCTGCCCCCTGCATTTTGGCGGAGGGGGGAAGGAGGGAAGACCAAAGAAAACAAACCAGAAAATAAATAAATAAAGCAAGCCAGAGCCGAGATCTACAAAGTTTTGCACCAACACTTAAGCAGATCCGTTTGCAAAGTCCTAGGAAACCATTTTCAGCAGTTGTGGGGGGGGAGGCGTCGACGTCATAATCCCCGGAACGTAAACATTGTTGCCGATCGCGCTCGGAGCCCGCGGCCGGGCTAGTAGAGGGAGGGGGCACTCGGCCCGGGATGGGGGCGGGAGGGGGCGGCGGCCCGAGGAGGTGTGGGGCGGGGAGGGCGCCCGGGAGGCACCGGGCGCCGTTAGCGCCCTGGCATCGCTGTTTTGTTGTTGGGTCACGAGTGCGCCTCTGCACGCAGGCGCCGCCGCCGCCCGGGAGTTGTGTGCAGAGCTGACTTTTGGAAGGGCTGAGTTGCAGGCGGCGGGCGCATCCCGGAGATGGCGGGGCAGGGAGGAAGGGAAGGAGGGAGGGGGTAGGGAGGGAGGTGCAGATTTGCACGGCTGGCCTCAGCGGGAGGCGCGGAAATGCAAGCCGAGCCTGCTGGAGTGAAAGCCCCCGGGGCCTGGCACCCCCGAAAACGACCTCCCACCTTAATCCCTGCCCCCATCGCCCACGGCCCCCATGGGCGACCCCTCTTCTTCCTCTTCCTTCATTTACCCCACCTCGTTACCTACGTGGCTGACCCAAATTCAAAGCATTTTGTGTATATATAATTTTTTTTCTTTTCCGCTATGTCTTGTTTTTTTTTGGGGGGGCGGGGGAGAAATCCTCTCTAGAGCCGTAAGCGGATCGGCCACACGGAGGAAGCATTTGGGGGCTCAGGAAGAAATTAGCGCAGCTCCATACCTGTACGGACTACATAACTTTTAAACTACTGGACTCAAAGGATCCACATACACACAGGTACAGGAAATACAGCCAGACCAAAGCCTTTTCAGACCCAAGCTGACCGGAAGACGTTGCCTTTCATTCATTCATTCTGCCCGCGTCCGTGGAGTCCTTTACTAGGCGAGAAGCCCTAGAAGAGAAGTTGGATATTTTTTAAAGGTCCCTGCGCTCTCCAAGAAGAGGAAATAGATGCTCAGGAGTGAACTACCGAGAGAATCGGATCTGGCGCCTCCTAATGCAGCTGGCAAACATGCAAAGGGTAAGCCCCTATTGGCGGGTTACAGGAGAAATGTAGGTGGAAAGGTGCAAGGCGCTGGGATGGGGCCCGGGGAACTGTGGGTGCGCCTTGATTAATCCTACAGTGCTTCTTGGCGGAGGTATGGGCACCCTCTGTATATATATATGGAGTGTCATTAGATCTGGGAATACTTACCTGTCGACATACCTAGTTCACTGTGCCCACCTCCCAAAACTAGAATGGTAAAGGTGTTGTCCTGTAAGTTCATCATGTACAACAGTCGGGTCGACTTTGTGAGAAAAAACTGGCCCTGACATTCTTCCAGCCCAACTAGGCCCGATCTTGAAGGTAAAGATCATGATGCGATAAGGAGGCACCAGGGCTACAAGAAAGGAGCCTTATACCTATTCATAGGTGGCTTTGCAAAAAGAAGAACTTCCCATCCTTTTTTAATTTTACTTCTTTCCTGAACCCTGTGGGATAGTTGGAGCAGATCATTTTGCAGATGGGAAACTGAGGCTCAGAGAAGTTTTGAATCTGGTTGATTGCTCTACCCTCATATCCTCCTCATGTCAACACAGTGATCAGGCAGATAAGAGGAGAGGAAGTGGCTTCTCCATCAGCGATCAGATGTGAACCATCAGCTCAGTGTTGGTCACCCTATGAGACAGCTCCCCCCTCACTCACCTTGAAGTTTCCTCTCCTATCTTGTATCTTTTTCCACCCACCCTCCAAAGACTACTAGTTGAAGTTTGTTTTAATCCATTTAACTGGCAAACATCAAAATTTTTTCCAAACTGAAATTGCCCACCTTGTCTTAATGGGGGTGGGAAGGTTTTTGCCTTTAGCCTGTGTCAAGAACCAGGGACTATTTTATTTGCTTCTTTCACTCAAGAACCCTTTAAGGTAAATAGTTTTGCAAATAAGGAAAGTGCAATTCAGAAAGGGAAAGCCAGTCCCCCAAGGTCACACAACTTATAAATGGGATTGCTGGGGCTCAAACTGGAGCCTGCCTCTGCCATCACATCCACTTTTGGATACTGACCCTCTTAACTGGTCCCACATAATGAAATGAAGAAGTGAAGTGAAGTCGCTCAGTCGTGTCCAACTGTTTGCGACCCCATGGACTGTAACCTGCCAGTCTCCTCCGTCCATGGGGATTTTCCAGGCAAGAGTACTGGAGTGTGTTTGCCATTCCATCTCCAGGGGGATATTCCCTGACCATGCAGTGGGCTGGAAGGTCATGAGTTAAGTGCAGTAAAGCAAAAGTGTGAAGCAAAACACTTGGTCTTAATTCTCCTTTCCTCCCAAAGACCTTTCTGTCTCTCCATGTGGTCAGTCTCATGGTATCCCCAAAAGCTGGTGTCAAGAGAAGACCCGATGGCAGACACCTTAGTGTAAAAACAGTTAAGTCCATATATCACCCGGATGGGGAGTTCCTGGCCTGTCAGAGTGGGAAGGGGTTGGGTAGTCACCTAATTTAATCCTGTCCCTTTACAAACCTCCAGGAAACCACAGACCAGAGAAAAGAATGGGCCAACCAGGGGTTTGTTCCCCTTTGATGCCCCCAGAGTGCCTACCCTGCCGCCTGGTCCTAAGTGGTCACTCCATAAATGTTGGGCCCTTGATGGATCACCTTCCTTAGTAATATTTGCATTTTCCCTTTATCAGTAATTGGCAGATGAAAGGCTTTGTCCTCCTGTTGAAAGAATTCCAGGCATTTGCTCAAAGTGGGGGAGGAGGTTATGTTGGGCCAAAGGGGGAAGGGCCAAGACCCTTGAGCTCCTTCCCTGGCTAATTGTCCCAGAGGAGTGGACTGTAGGTGAGAGAGGGAAGGGAAGCGTAAGGTGATTCCCCAGGAGAGGGTTTTTGGTTTGTTTTGTTTTTTGTTTTTATCTTGCAGGAAAAAAAAAGACCAGGCCAGTTGTATTTGAAACAAAATAATAATAACTTTTGGACCTTCTTGCTCATTCTTACAAAAGGCCCAGTCAGATCCTGGCTGTGTTGGCCCCATTCATTCATTTCTTCATTCATCAAAGGTTGATTGAGCAGCTCTGTGCTCTAAAGACTTCGAGGATGGAAAAATCAGCTCCGATTGTAGCCTCTTCCTCCAGACTGGGCAAGGAGTGGGCTGCCAGCTTCCCAAACAAGTCAGGAAGGACTGATACTGGATGGAACCCCCAGAATCTAAGATTTTTCACACTGTTAGAAACTGAAGCTGTCATATTCATGTATCATTATAATAGCTCCTGATTTTTGAGAGCTTACTCTGTCTTTGAGCAAAAGCTCTCACATTTTGCTATCTCTTGGAATCCTCATCAAAGTTCTCTGAGAGAGGGTCTGTAATTGCCCATTTTTACAGCTGAGACTCAAAAAGAGGTCAAGTCACTTGCCCACAATTTAGGGCTGCGAAATAGCAAAGACGGGTTTTGAATCCTGGGCTGGTAGGAATCCAGAGCCCAGAGGCTTCCGTCTGTCTAGTCTTTCCTGCAGGGCGGTCCCATAGAACACGAAGATGGAAATGTTCTATGTCTGTGCTAACAGGAGCCTCTAGCCACATGTGGCTGTTGAGCACTGTCCAAGAATTATTTAATCAGTTCCCCAAATTTCAGAATGAAATGTGAATAGTGGGATTAAGGAACTAAATGCTGAATTTTATTTAATTTTAATTAAATTTAAATACCTATATATAGTATCTCCCTTACTGGACAGTGCAACCTTAGAGTACAATCCAGAATTTGTCTTGAGGGGAGGTGGTCAGGGATATCTACAAAGGTTTTCTAGAAGGAGCCATCTGTGCAACATGAATGGAGTGTTAGCACTTAAACCACCCAGTCTGTGTGCCTGCTAAGAGCATGGCACCATAGGCCCCTGGGGATGCCAGCAAGATATAAAATTGTCCCACCTGCCCAGATCTGACAAATAAACTTCTCAGGTACAGATGATTGGTGACAGCAGGAAGCCTTAGAAATGGATGACTACTTCCTGATATATATCCGACAGTCAGACTCAAACACAAAGATGCAATGCATTGTAGCCCTATGCAAAAAAGATTTGGGAAAAGATTAAAAATGATCTGAAAGTTGGGGAACTGATTAAATAATTCTTGGACAGTTTGTATGCCCTAGGAAATGTTATCAAATCATTAAAAAGAACAAGGTAGCTATATATATATGTGTATATATATATACACATACATATATATTATGTATATAGGGCTTCCCTGGCTCAGTGATAAAGAATGCAAGATATGAGGGTTCTATCCCTGGGTTGGGAAGATTCCCTGGAGAAGGAAATGACAACCAACTTCAGTATTTTTGCCTGGGAAATCTCATGGACAGAGGAGCCTGGCGGGCTATAGTCCATGGGGTCCCAAAAAGAGCTGGACGTGATTTAGCAACCAAACAATAACAAACTATAGATACTGATGTAAAATGATTTCATGATATCCTTACATTAAAACAAAACAAGGTGCAGAATAATACCAAACTGTGATGACCGCTTATGTAAACCAAAGAGAATATATCTATATCTACAGTTTTTTATATGTGCAAAATTTTCTTTGGAAAGAAATACAACCTTTAAATGGGGAAAAGAACTGGAAAAGACAAAAATACTTTTTCTTTGGTACAATGTGATATCTTTACCATATATAAGTGTTAGTGTTGCCTGATTTTGAACCTTATAGATTTCATTTTATATGTTGTCTTATCTTTTGAATTTTATACTATGCATAGTATAAAATTGTATTACCTACTTAAAATTGAATTTCATTTTATTTGTGATTTGTGAGCCTATGAGTTGCAAAATCAGGCAAATCTAAACCAAATAAAAATTATTTAGTTATACATACATAAGTGGTAAAGCATAAATAAAAGCAAAGGTGTGATTAACAGAAAAAGCCGGAAGAAAGTCACTCTGGGCTAGGGAATGTGAAGAGTGAAAGGTGCTAGTGATTTTCTGTTTCTTAATCTAGGTGGAGGACACCTGATAAATTCTACTGTGTTTATGAAAGGTTCCACTCTTTAAAAATTGTTTTAAAATTGCTTTCTTTCTCTCCCACCCCTAGTTTCTCCTCTCCACACTCCCATCCCCAGAAAACTTAGCAAGTCTCTTGGGCATCCTCCCAGAAATGGTTTATGCTGTTACAAAACCTCTACATATATTTTCTTTTATTATTGTGTCACACAAATATACACCCTGTCCTTCCCCTTCCTTTTTCATTTAATGTAATCTTGGACTTCTTTCCATATACTATCTGTAGAACTGCCTCATTCTAAAATATTATTTAAGGATGAGATAAATCTGAATCACATGATACAGAAAAAATTCAAGATTGGTTAAGAAACATAATAAGTCACAGAATAACCTGTAATGATCCCATTTATGTTAAAACAAACTATAATGTATAGACATTCAAGAGAAAGAAAGAAAAAGGCTTGAATAGAACAACAAACCATTCATTGTTTGATCACTTCTGAGGAGAGGACAAAGTTTTGAGGGGGTTATATAGAGTCTATACTTAATTATTTGCATTTTTAACAACCATTGTGCCCTGTTAAATTTATCAGATATTTCAAACATAAAGGCATAGAAAATAAATGTAAATAAATATAGGAAGAACTTGTGTATCTAGCATCTCTGTTTGCCAATCCAAACCCTAGAGTTTTGTCATATTTTGGGTCACTTTTGCAATTTAATAAATACTCTGGGACAACAGACCACACTATTACAGTTAAAGTGATTGTAGTTCCCAGAGACTTGTGTTTGTTTGGGTTTTTGTTTGGCTCCTCGGTCCTTGTGGATTGCAATATCTGAGTAAGAAAAACCATGGCCAAATTACACATGGCCTGAGTGTCAGGCTTTGATCCTTTGAGGAAAACAGGTTTGTGCCTAGAGTTCTACATATTATAATATCTCTTCCTTCCTGAAGGTTGGAAGGAAACTTGGAAATAACAGGTGAGTTAATCAAGGGGTTAACTCCAGGAAGAGAGTCATAAAAGTTCAAAGATACTTTCAAAACTTGCATCTTTGGATTTATGGACAAGCATGTTAACCAATGGAAATCAAAATTCTGGCATTACTTCATCATGCTAAATTGTCATTGGCTGCCAATTGCTGAGGGCTGGACCGCCGGGCTGGCAGTTAACCCTTTCAGGGACAATCATGCCCTTTACATTCATTTTATTTTGAAAGATGAAGCAAGGACAGATGAAAAGCTTAGAAAGGTCCCCGGGTCTTCAAGCTCCACCAGAAGAAAGAGTTTCACCCTGCAGAGGAACACCCGGGGACAAATTTCCTGGAGAAAAGTTTTGAACTTTTAAAGTGTGGAATCAGCTGACCTTGCTTAATAAGAGGAGAGGGGACGAGAGAGGAGTTTGATTCACTTTTTGTGCTGTCAGAACAGAGACCAGAGTTGGAGAGATTCCATTAATCTTACAGAGCAATCAGTCATTGAGAGGATTGAATTGCATTTCCTGCCCAAAGATGTAGAGACAGATGACCTTTGCAGCAGCTCTCAGACCCCCAGTTCACAGCTGGAGAGAGCATGTGTCAGCATTTACTTAGGGTCTCACCCTGCCCTTTGTTCAAAATTCAAACTCTTTTTGTGTTCAAGCTGCTGCGTGGTTTTTTGTAGTTGTTGATGCTGCTGATTTTTTTTTTTTTAACCTCCCACGTCTTGTAACTTATGAGAAACAAACTCTGGCTGATGATAATGACTGGAGGTGCCCCAGAGAGGAAACCAGAATAGATGAGGGGGAATTTTAAGAGAGACCACTGGGCCTTTTGGTTTTCATTTACTGCCCCTTCCTGGGCTCTTTGAATGCTGCAGGCTGAACTGGATGGAGCCAGAAATCCAGCAAAACTAATAATAATGCTTCATGTTTACATGGCTCTATTACCAAAAAAAGCTTTTATATGCGTTACTTCATGGGGGGAGGGGGGGGAGAAACTTCTAGAATGGAAGCATTTACATAAAGGAACATTCTAAATTCCCAAATGTCATGAGCTACATGACTTGGACCAAGGACACAAACTGAACCTCAGTTATCCCATCTGTAAAGTGGGGGTTGGGGGGGAATCATGATACCAAATGTTCAAGAGTTCGTATGATGATTGAATGAGCCAGTGTTCTGGAACAGAGTGGTCAGTAAACCTTGTGTCTTCATTAAAATGAAAGCAACCACCTGGACTTCATAACTCTAACTAGTTGTGGAATCAAGAAATTTAGTTTGGGGACTTCCCTAGTGGTCCAGTGGCTAAGACTCTCTGCTACCATTGTAGGGGGCCAGGATTCCATCCCTGGTCAGGGAACTAGACCTTGCATGCTACAACTGAAAGGATTCCGCAGGCCCCAGTGAAGATCCTGTGTGCCACAACGAAGACCCAATGCAGCCAAATAAAAATTTTTTTAAAAAAGAAGAAATTTAGTTTTCCCCCAAGAGGAAGGCAGCCTGAGATGAAGGCATCAGCCCTGGTTTTCTCTCCAACATACTTTCTCTCCCCAGTAGGTCTCCTTCAAAGTCGGAACACACCAAACTACTTTGAATTCTTTGAATAAACCTGCTTTCTCTCCTCCAGACCTTTGCCTGTGCCGGTTCCTCTACTCAGAGCCCCCTCTCCTGGCAGCACTCCTTCTCTTATTTGTAATATAATAGTTCTTATTTATTCTGGAATCAGACTAGATGGCTTCTCTTCCTTCATTCATTGATGTATCTTAAAGGCACAGTGCCAGCACCTACTCTAAAATAGTGTTTAATGGAAGTCCATCACCCCTTACATGCCTCTCCAAGTCCCCAAATTCCTCGTCTTCCAGAAAGCTAGGAATGAAAGTGTCAAGATCTTCTCTTTTCCTAGCGATCCATAGTATACCACTCTTTGCAGATGGAATCTGTGGCTTTTTAACTCTCCTTGAAATGGCATTCAGTAATTCACCAGTTCTTCACTGAGTGCCTCCTAGATTCATCCACAGAGTGGACTTTATAGGAAACACTCCTCCTCACCCAGCAACACCTATTTATTGCTCCTGTGCTGTGCTCAGTCTTGTCCAACTCGTTTGCAACTCCATGGATTGTGGCCCTACCAGGCTCCTCTGTCCATGGAATTTTCGAGAGAATACTGGAGCAGGTTGCCATTTCCTACTTCAGGGGTTCTTCCCCACCCAGGGATTTTGAACCCTCATCTCTTAAGTCTTCTGCATTGGAAAGCACGTTCTTTACCACTAGCGCCATCAGGGAAGTCCTATTCATGGCTGAAAGCAGGTCTTTCATGCCCGTGACTTTAGGATGGTCTGAAACAAGATGGACCGTTGGCTCTTAGCCTCAGCCCGAAGAGAGAAATCTCACCAGTTGCGAACTGAGAGCAGGTGAGTTGGCCCAGTTTACCTTAACACAAACCCTTTCTCATCCAGAACACTTCTCATGATTATAATATTCTGCTCATGTATTAACGGTCTACTGTCTGTCTCACTGAAAGAAGTCTCTTCTTTCAGAAGTCTCTTTAATGAGAACCTTCTGTAATAGCACAGGGAACTCTACTCAGTGCTCTATGGTGACCTAAATGGGAAGGAAATCCAAAAGAGCGTGGATACATGTATATGTATGGGCTTCCCTGGTGCCTCAATGGTAAAGACTCAGCCTGCCAATGCAGCAGACATGGGTTTGATTCCTGGGTCAGGAAGATCCCCCAGAGAAGATGGCAACCCATTCCAGTATTCTTGCCTGGAGAATCCCAGGGACAGAGGAACCTGGTGGGCTATAGTCTATAGGGTTGCAAAGAGTAGGACATGACTAAAGCAACTGAGCACCCACGCATATGTATATATATATATAACTGATTCACTTTGCTGTATAGCAGAAACTAACTATACTCCAATAAAAAAATAAAGAAATGCAAATAATGTCTGTCTAGTAGAACCCCAAGGTTATGGGTTTATGATCCTGTTTTACAGTCACCAGTTTTTTATCTAATTTAGCAGTCTAATAAATTGTAATAAATTTAATAACCCACCTCCACCCCCCAAAAAAGAAGGAAGTCGCTGCAAACTGACCTTGGTCTTACTCACTGCTTATCCTCAACCCTTATGGCTTGGCTGATAAAATATACCCACCAAACATTTGTTGAACGAATGAATTTGGCAAACTCCACAATATGTCTATTTTCAGCTTGAGCAACTAAACCTTAAAGGGTACCTCTTTGAAGAAGATGCAAGGGCTCTAAGAGACCCTCTTCAAGTGTAACAAACAGGTTGTGGCCTGGGGGAGACAGTGCTGTGTACAGTTTTCTAGCTCCAAAGCCCACGCTCTTTTCTGTATTCCAGACTGCCTCCTAGGCTCAGGGTTCATGAGATCTGCTGGGCAGAAACTGAGTCGCAGGGCCACCTAGAGGTAGGGAACCAGCTATCAACAACACCCGCAGCTGAGGCCTGCAAACAGGTATCCCGCCCAGACCCCAGACTTTCACCGTCTGTCTGGAAGGCCCATCAAGCTAATAATGCTAGGAGAGGAGGCCTATTTGCATGTGAGTGTGGCGTGAGGAGGGTGTGGTAGCACCCTGTCATTAGCCACTTTCTAGATCTCTTGATGGCCTGGAGGCAGGGCACAGAGCCAGATGTGGGGGCAGGGCTGATGGGTCTCTGGGTCACCAACAGCCCCCCAAAGAGCTAGGCATCCTTGGTCTTCTGCTCCTGATTTCTAAAATCGATCTGTCAGCCTGAGCCTTGACGTCAGTCTCAGCAGAGCCTCCAGGGCAAGGCATAGACACTTGAGTACTGCTTTGTGAGTCCTCCACTCACCTGGCCTAACTTACTGACCTGCCAGACCTTAAACTCTTGGAAGAAAGTTTGATGCTCCTGGGACCTCCCTGATGGTCCAGTGGCTAAGACTCAACGCTCCCAATGCAGGGGGCCTGGGTTCGAGATTCACACGCTGCCACTAAACGATTTCACATGCCGCCAGGAAAATCCCCCATGCAGCAAAAGAAGAAGAAGAAAGTTTGATGCTCCTTTTGTCTCCAACCCTACACACTTGGTAGGTGCACAGTAAAAACGACAGGATGGGTTCATATGTTTTTCCAGAATTCTGACTTAACCTATGAGCTGTGTGACTTTGGGGAAAGTGACTTCACCTCTCTGAATGTCATTATGACTTGCACAATGGGAAAAATAATAGATCGTTGGAGGAATGAGATGAGATCATGGAAACACTGTCATAACGCTCCGTATTTCATTATTCTGCTTCCATATGCTCTGTAGACTGATCACTTCTATCACATAGTTTATTTCTTTATTTTGTTTAGTTTTTTTCTCCTTTCATTTGCATCTGTATTCCCAGCCCTATAAATAGAGCTTGGCCTGTTGTAAGTTCTCAATATTTGTTGAATAAATGAATAGAGGGATATAAAGTGATTAGTGGTCAATAAATGCCCTATAGCGGTACCGATCATTAATTACCATTATGATTAAGAACTCAGTCTCTGAAATCTAACTGAAAGCAGTGTAATTGGAACAGGGGAAGTTTCAACATCACAGTAGTAAGTTAGGTGCTCTGGCTAGAAATCCTGTCCACACCATTTACTAAATGTGTGACCTGAAACAAGTGACTTCACCTTCTTAAGGCTCAGTTTCCTCATCTGTAAAATAGAGGTAATACTACTACCTCCCTTGTATGCTGTGAGGATAGGATAAGATGGTAAATGCAAAGCACTTAGTGCCTGGTACATAGTAAGTGCTCAATAAACAATGGTCACTAGGGACTTACCTAGTGGTATAGTGGTTAAGTTGCTCGCCAATGCAGGGAACATGAGTTTGATCCCTGGGGAAGATTCCACATGCATCCAGGCAACTAAGCCCGAGAGCCATAACTACTGAGTGTAAGTGCACCCTAGAGCCCGTGCTCAGCAATAAGAGAAACCACCACAATGAGAAGCCCAAGTACCACAACCAAGAGCAGTCCCTACCCTCCACAACTGGAGAAAGCGAACGCACAGCATCAAAGACCCAGCACAGCCAAAAAAAAACAAAAAGTCATCATTACTCATTATAGTAACATTCAGACTAGAAATAACTTCTGAGACAATTAAATAGTTCTAAGTACTTAGCTCCGAAGCACTTAAAATAGGTAAGGGTCCAGAAAGCTCAGTTAATGTTTATTAAACTTTAGTTGCTCAAGGAATGGGATTTTGCTTAGTGTGCCATGATATTGGCCCCCTGCTGCTGCTGCTGCTGCTAAGTTGCTTCAGTCGTGTCCGACTCTGTGACCCCATAGACGGCAGCCCAACAGGCTACCCCGTCCCTGGGATTCTCCAGGCAAGAACACTGCAGTGGGTTGCCATTTCCTTCTCCAATGCATGAAAGTGAAAAGTGAAAGTGAAATGGCTCAGTCATGTCCGACTCTTAGTGACCCCATGGACTGCAGCCTACCAGGCTCCTCCATCCTTGGGATTTTCCAGGCAAGAGTACTGGAGTGGGTTGCCATTGCCTTCTCCGATATTGGCCCCCAGTAGATGGCAAATAATGTTAAAACATGCTGAAAAATTTACACACCGAGCTCCAACATGAGTGAGAACAAAGAATATCTAATAGAATAATAATCGGAACTTACCTGGTGGTTCAGTGGCTAAGACTCAGCGCTCCCAATGCAGGGAGCCCAGGTTTGATCCCTGCTCAGGGAACTAGATCCCACATGCCACAGCTAAAGATCTCAAGTGCTGCAACTAAGACCCAACGCAGCCAAATAAGTAAATAAATATTCAAGAAAAAAAAACAAAAAAACAATAATATGAATTGCCTAGTGTGTGCCAGGTATGGTGTTGGGTGCTGGAGCTAGGGTAGTGAGCTGAAATAAACATGGTGGTCATGACTTTCAGACTAGTGAAACTCAGCAAAAGGGAGATTGTACCACGAGTTGCACAGACAGAGGGAACATCCCAACTGATAAGAGGGTCACAGCAGAGAAGTAAATGAGGCTTGAGATGTATAATATGGGTGGGGGGAGAAGGGGGTTGACCTGGCTTGGGGTTGAGAAGGAAGTTAGGGAGCTGTTCCAAGGAAGTGAGGCACAGAACTGAGCTCTGAGGCAAGAGTTAGGCTGAGTGTGGGGGAAGTGTTCTCAGCAGAGAAAAATAGCAGATGTGAAGTCCTCGTGATGGGGGAGTACATATGGTAAAGGAACTGAAAAAAGGCCCATATGACCCAAATGTAGTGAGCTGAGGATGGGGGTTAGGGATGAAATAAACTGGAAAAATAAGTAGGCACTTCAAGAACAAATTGAGGGGCTTTCCTGGTGGTCCAGTGGCTAAGACTCCGAGCTCCCATTGCACGGGGCCCGTGTTTGATCCCTGGTAAGGAAACTAAGATGTCACATGCCTCAACTAAGACCCGGCACAGCCAAATAAATAAAAATCTTTGGAAAAAAAAAAAAAAAAGAACTGGGTAATATCTGACAAAACTGAAGGATTGGGTAGCCTATGATCCTGCAGTTCCATGCTAGGAACATTCTAGAGAAACAGACACAAGTGCACCAGGAAGTATGACCAAGGATGGTAACCTCAACCGCATTGTATGCAATCTTGGAAAACTTGGGAACAACTCATGTTCATCGACAGGGGAGTGGACACATTGCAGGTATGTCTTTCTTGGGTTCCTCAATAAACAAGAGTCTGAATCAAAAGTCTACTTTGTTGGGGAGTGCATTCCCAAGGAGAAAGAGTGCAGAAAAGGAGGCAGGGAAAGAGTCAAACGAGGGTACCAAGGAGAGGCCATAGTTACCATGGCAACTCAGGACAGTTCTGGGGAGAGAAAGAAGGGAGAGGAATTATCTCCTAGCTCCTGATCAAAGGTTTGCCCCACTGGGGTGTAAACACCCTCCTTCTTCAGGATTACCTATATGTGAGCACCTAGGAGGCCCTCAGTATCACACAGGAAAGCCCCAGAAAGAGGCTGTTTGGCCAGAGCCCCACAGAATCAGTCAATGTGGTATTCAATGGTTAGGATGAAAAAAGTGGCGAAAGGAAATCACCCAAGATAGGCGGTTAAGGGCTCTGAAGAAGCCTATGGCCCGCACCTTGTAAGGTGGAATCTACACAGCAGTGAAAAAAAAATGGCCTAGAGCGTTCCTTGTGTCTACAAGATGACTCTGACCAGAAAATATTGAATCACATGACAAGTTGCATAAGTAGGCACAAGCTAAAGTTCTGAACTTTGTATAAATTTCAGAAATGAGCCAAAGTAACAATGTATATAAAAGGCAATGGGACACAGAAAGGATAAAGGCCAAACTGAGAAAAGTAGTTACTTCGGGAAGGAGGAGGAGACTGGGTTGGGCAGATGAGAATTTCAAAGAGAAATGCTGGTAATGTTAGGGTTCTTTTTGCTGGTGTTTTTTTTTCTTTCTCTCCTTTTTTAATGGTACACTTCCCAGATATGAATGTCATGTCATCCTTGTGTAGGCGCCATGCCAATCTTTGTATTGTTCCAGTTGTAGTAGATTGCACAGTTTTTTAAAAAAGTATTTATTTGGCTGTGCTGATTCTTATTTTGCAGCACCTGGGATCTAGTTCCCTGACAAGGGATTGAACCCAGGCCCTCTGCATAGAGAGTCTTAACCACTGGACCACCAGGCAAATCCCATATTAACTATTTCTTAACAAAATGGTACATTATAAAAGCTATCTTTGTACATTATAAATGTTCTAAATGAACCAATCATTAAATGTAAGATCCCAATAAAAAATAATGAGTAAATAGTGACTTATTTTTAATAAAATTTTATTTATTTGGCTGTACCAGATCTTATCTGCGACATGTGGGATCTTCATTTGCAGCATGGAGGATCTAGTCCGCTGACCAGGGATTGAACCCAGGCCCCCTTCATTAGGAGGTTGGAGTCTTAGCCACTGAACCACCAGGGAAGTCCCAATAGTGACATCTGAAATTATTTAAAAAGAAGAGAAGCAAAAAAAAAAAAAAAAAAAAAAAGAAGAGAAGCATGTCGATGGGGGCCTAAGTGTGAATGTACTTAATGCCACAGAACTGTATGCTTTAAAATGGTTAAAATGGTAAATTATATATATATATTTAACCCCTATTTTTTAAAAAGGGGGGAAAGAAGGAGGGATGGAAAGTGGCAGATCAGGCAAAGCCTTGTGACTATGGTGAGGATTTGAATCTTTAACAATTTCTACCCACTGCGTGAATTTTTATAAGAATAGATTTATATAGAAGTCCATGCAAGGAGTTATACCAAGGAAGGAGACCAAATCCTTCACTGATAACTGGAAAAGTCAGGCCAAATAGGAGGGTGGGTGACCTGTCAGGGGCCTCCAGCTGCTGCCTTCTTGCTGAATAAAGGAACAACTGCCAGTAGAGGGTCAGCAGTAATCAGACAAGAGGCGATGACTGAACACACAGGACAGGCAGAGTCCTTCCTGGGTGCCCAGGAGATGGACAGGCGAGTGAGTGACGGGTGAGTCCACCTGACCTTCAAAAAGCTAGTTCCCAGGTGAGAAGATAAGATTGGTAAAGGTACCCACAAGTACAAGGTGACAAGGGGCCCCTTTGCACTCTGAACACACCCACATAATAGCCTTATCTTTCCATGTTAGAGTTATTTATTTATGGGCATTTTAGCAGGAAGACTGGGGGCTCCTTGAGGGCATTCATTGATTCAGGCATTTATTGAACGACTGTCTACGCAGGCACTGATTTGGGGCAGCTGGTATACAGTAGATATTTGATAAATGTACATTGCCTTGCATTCCGTCATCACTCAAATGCTCTTTTTTTTTCTTTTTTTTTTTCCTTTGCTGCACAGATGTGGGATCTTAGTTCCCAAACCAGGAATTGAACCCCATAGCCCCTGCACTGGAAAGCAAAATCTTAACCACTGGACCACCAGAGAAGGCTCTCAGATTTGTTTTTAAAAAAATTTTGCTAGTTGCTGTTGCAGAATGGCTTTAAAAGCAGAGACATCAGGGAGCAGTTTACTGCAGACCTCTCGGCAGGCAATGATGGTAGCCTGGTTAAGATGGAAGAGGTGATGCCGGCCACAAGAGCTGAGATTTTAAGAAAATGTGGGTTTCCTGATGAATTGTATGTGGTGGGGAAAAGGCAAGGGGAAGCAAGGACCCAGGGGTGACTCCTAGGATGATCAGCACCCCAATTTCCCCTTCTCCAGGGCCTCTGGAGAGAACCACAGAACCACATTGCACTTTGACAGTCTGTTCCAGGGATGCTGGGCATTTTTATGTGATTAGGCTGGAATAGTTCTCTGGGAAATAAATGCCCTCAGTCTAAAAGGCTTTTACAAGCCAGGGCAGCGGATTAAAGGCGGCCAGGCTGAGGAGAAATTCCAAGGTCAGGAGACAGCTGGGCATGGAGACTTTTAATCTAAACCTTAAAGGTTTTTATTTTTCACTCCCTGAACCCAGGGTGTCACTTTAAATACGTGTTTGGCAACATCGGCTGTTCTATTTTTCTTTTTAATTATACAAAGAGAGATCCTGGAAACAGCTCAGCCCCCAGGCTGGGGGAGGCGAGGAAAGTCTGGCAACAGTTGGAGGAGGCAGACACCAGCTAAAAATTGAGTGGATTGAAGTCCGTCTGAAGGCTAGTGGAGACTCTACCCTGAACTCGGTGGGGGAGCCCTGACTCAGGGTTTCTAAAAGGAGACTGACAGTCACCAGCTTAGAACGGAGAGATGACAGATGGGCAAATCTGCAAGATAAAAATACCACTAACACTAGCACGGCTCTCGTACCTTGAGTTTCTTCCCAGACCTCTGTCCTCCTCCTTCCTTTCATCCTCTGAGCAGAAAACACTGAACTAGACAATTCATTCACATTTACAGGCTGCTCCCTACTATATGCTGGGCTCTGGGTTCAACTGTTTGTGTTGTCTTGGGATTTTTTTTTTTTTTAATATATATTTGTTTGCACCAGGTCTTAGTTGCAGCACGCAGGATCTTCCATCTTCACTGTGGCATGTGCGAACTTTTTTTTTTTAAGATTTTTGTTGTGGACCATTTGTTTTGTCTTTATCGAATTTGTTACAATATTGCTTCTTCATTTTATTTTATTTTATTTTTGGCCCCAAGGCATGTGAGATTAGTTCTCTGACCAGGAATTGAACCCACACCCCTGCACTGGAAGGTAAAATCTTAATCACTGGACCTCCAGGGAAGTCCCAGCATGCAAACTCTTAGTTGCAGCAAGAGGGATCTAGTTCCCTGACCAGGGATCGAACCTGGGACCCTGAATTGGGAGCTCGGAGTTTTAGCCACTGGACCATCAGGAAACTGTTGATACCTTGTTTCATGCAGACAGCAATGTTGTGAGTAATCATACATATCATTATCCCTATTTTCTAGATGGTGAATCTGAGACTTAGAGAGATTAAATATAACTCCAGCTCCCCAGTGTTGGGCCTGGGCTTGTTTGCCCTCAAATCCATTCCTTGCCCTTCCTCTGCTTAGCTCTGTATTGCTGGGATGCCAACCTCTGCAGGCTGCCAAAAGAGCTGACTTCCTTTATAGATCAACCAATGGGAGGCCGTGATAGGAGCCTAGTGGGTGGGAAGAAGGGAGAAGCCAGGGTTTTTCTCCCTCTTATTGTCTCCGGAAATAGTTGCAGGAGCAGCTGCATTTCCTGTGTCTCTACCTCCCACCAGACAGTGCCACTGTGGGTCCAGCTTCTACCTGGGGAGTCCAGTCCTTCCTGGGTACCAGAAATACCACCCCTGCCTCTGTCCATCCAACTCCAGGGGTGGTCCTGGCCTTCCTGCTGTTGCTAATCTGTAGGTTCTTCACCCTCCCCTGTTTGCCCGCTTCCATGGTTCTTCCATTACCTAGGAAGCGAATGCATACATTCCCCTATTCTACTGTCTGCTTCTCCTGCTTGGGTTCTCACTGATTTTCTACCTTTCGTGAATACTCACCATCTAGCCAATTCATCTGGTTTGGAATGACACAATTCTCTTTCCTTGAGCACAGGACATCCCACAAAACAAAAAATAGTAACCACTGTTTGTTGAGCATTATGCCGATTGCCAGTCAAATGTTCTTTCGTGGAACACTCATAGCAACCCTTTCTGCCAAATTCCATTAATTACTATCCCGATTTGACAGGTGGGGCTCAGGTTGAGTTGCTTGCCCAAAGGGGTACAGTTATAAACTGAAAAAGCTGGGATTCACATCAAGGGACTCCTAAACCCATGTGACTTTCTCTAATCTCTGCTGACATCTTTTTGTTGTTGTTTTTAATTTATTTGGCTGTGCTGGATCTTAGTTGCAGCATGTGAGATCTAGTTCCCTGACCAGGGCTTGAACCTAGGTGCCCTGCACTGGGATCATGGATTCCTAGCCACTGGACCAGCAGGGAAGTCCCTCTGCTGATATCTTGAACACACTTGCAGCCCCATGATAAACCCATTAGGACTCAACTCCCTTGGGTGACTGAAGATCCCTCCTCATCTCAGTCCAGGGTACACATATGAGCTTTCCTAGTGTAGGGGCTTCCATGGTGGCTCAGATGGTAAAGAATCTGCCTCCAATGCGGGAGACCGGGTTCAGCCCCTAGGTCAGGAAGATCCCCTGGAAAAGGGAATGGCTACCCACTACAGTATTCTTGCCTGGAGAATCCCATGGACAGAGGAGCCTGGTGGGCTACAGTTCATGCGTTTGCAAAGAGTTGGGCGTGACTGAGTGACTAACACAGACACACAGGGCTGCTATAACAAACTATCACAAACTGGACAGCCAAGAACACAGAAATTTATCGCCTCACATTTTGGGAGGCCAGAAGTCTGAAATCAAGGTATCAGGAAGACCATGATCCCTCTGAAGTCTCCATGGAAAGATCTGACCCAAGCCTCTCTCCCAGCTTTTGGAAGTCTCAGACACTCCCTGGCTTGTAGATGGCCATCTTCACCCTGTGTCTCTTCATATAATTTTTTCACTGAGACTCTGTGTGTCTAAATCTCTTTTTATAAGCACACATCATACTGGATCAGGGCTTACTGTACTTAAATGATCTCATTTTAACTTGGTTGCCTCTATAAAGACCCTGTTTTTAAATAAGATAATGCTCGGAGGTACTGGGAGTTGGAACTTAAATATCTTTTGTGGGGGGAGGGACATAATTTAACTCATAACAGTCCTTGATGCAGGCGCTCTGTCTCTACAGTATGACCTCGTTGGTCCGCTTTGCTATTTTTGGTGGCTCTGAGAAGCTTGCAGAATCTTCTTTCCCAGGCCAGGGATTGAACCCAGGACCATGGCAGTGAAAGCCCTGAGTCCTAACCACTGGGCTGCCAGGGAACTCCCACTCCTCTTTTTCTAATGGAGGATGCTAGATTTCCGAGAAGACCCCACCCCTTTAAGAGATTGCGATGACTTCCAAGTCATGTTTGTATTCCAAAATGTATCCCAACATTCTACCCCAAAATATATATCGAGATGTAAAGCACCTAATATAGCCAAACCCATTTTGAAAAAGTAGGACAAAGTTGAAAGATTTAACCTATCTAACTTCAACACTTATTTTAAAGGTAAAGTAATCAAGAGAGTGTATACTGGCATATTAGAAAATAGAGCAATGGAATAGAATAGAGAATCCAGAAACAGACACTCAAATATAATCATTTGATTTTTGACAGAATGGTCCATGCGTTTCAATGGGGAACTTGCTTCTTATCTTTTAAAACTTTAAAAAAAAAATTTTATTTGGTTGTGGCTGACTTAATTGCAGCATGCAGGATCTTCAGTGTTGGCATGCAGGCTCTAGTTCCCCGACTATGGTTTGAACCTGGTCCCCCTGCATTGCGAGCATTGAGTTAACCACTGAACCCCCAGGGAAGTTCCTCTAAGGCTTTTTTTTTTTTTTTTTAAATATTTATGTATTTGGCTGCACAGGATCTTGCTTGTGGTATGTGGGATCTAGTTCTCTGACCTGGGATCAAACTCAGGCCCTCTGCATTGGGAGCACAGAGTCTTAACCAGAGAAGACTCTGAACCACTTCTCTGGACCACCAGAGAAGTCCCAAGGCTTTTTTTTTTTTTTTAATAATTTTTATTTATTTATTTAGGCTGTGGCACACAGGCTTAGCTACTCTGTGGCATGTGGGATCTTCCCGGACCAGGATTGAACCTGTATCAATCCCTGCACTGCCAGGTGAATTCTTATCCAGAGTGCCATCAGGGAAGTCCCCTCTAAGATTTTTTAAAACTCTTGTGTTTTAAAGTTTTAAAACATAGGTGAATATCTTTATGAGCTTGGGACTGGCAAATATTTCTTAGCCAGGACACTAAAAGCACTAACCATAAAAGGCATGAGCACAAACACAGTCCCAGTGATGGCTTCTGACCAGGGAGGAGAGTGAGCCCTAAAAGGTCAGGGCCTGAGGGGCGGGAAAGTGGGGTAGGGGCTCCCCTGCACATGGTCTCTGAGCTTTGGGTGCCGAGGATCATTCTGAGATCAACACAAACCCTAAATCTGAATTTTGTATCCAGTCCCCTGCTTCCTTCCATCACCCAGTTCTTTAACTCTCAAAGCCCCAGGATCATGCACTAATGCCGCCTTCCTGATGTCCTGTGGAGCTGGCACCAGGGGTGGGCAGCAGAGGGATTTCACACATTCTGTGTGACACCTAGAGGGAGTCACATGCATAGAAGGAAAACTTTTGAACTATTAAAAATAACTGTACAGGGAACCTCCCTGGTGGTGCAGTGGTTAAGACTTCACCTTCCAATGCAGGGGGCATGGGTTCAGTCCCTGGTTGGAGAACTAAGATCCCACATGCTGAGTGGCACATCCAAAAAATGAAAAAAAAAAAAATGTACAGAAGGAGGGTACTTACCATCACCAGAGGTATAGAAGCACTGGTCTATAAAGGCAGGAGCTCAAGAAATTATGGCTCTTTTATTATTATTAATTTAGGGCTTTCAAGCCTCAAGAGTAGTCAGAGGTAAGGCAGAGATAGGGGAAGGAAATAGAAGCAACCATCCATGATGGGCTCTGACAAAATGCTCTTATTTCAAACTGAAAGTGGGGAATTCTTTATGGCCTTATTGGGCAGGAAGGGGCAAGGGATTTCCTCTTCAGCTGGGCATCAGATTTACCCTTTCTAAAAATGTGCCTGGTGGTGGTGATTGGGTGTCCAGACTTGGGGGTCCATGAATAGGTATTTGTAATCTTTCTTTTTGCTAAGAGTATTGTTTGCTCAGAGAGGTTAAGTAATTTGCACAAGGTCACACAGCAACTGACTGGCCAAGGGAACAGTCAACCTTAACCGCCGTAGAAGACAAAGTATTTAAAACGGAAGCTTATCTAGTGTGGTGGTTCTCAAACTTTACCCAAAAACCTGGCTAAAAGGAAACTGCTTGGGTAGGTTTTAGTAACTTGCATTTAAAAAGAATACCTCTGGAGATTCTGATGCAGAAGCAGGGGTCACTTTGGTGGTCCTTAAACCCCAGATTCTAGAGACTTACCGACTCAGTTTAGTGTCCTGTACTACTACTTACTAGCTTTCTGTGCGTTTTTTTTTTCATCTACAAAGTGATGATATACACCTGAAACCAACACAATATTGTAAATAGACTATAATTTTTAAGTGGTGATATTAATATGAAAATGTAAGGAATTTTTGAGTTCAATATAATATTTAATATATTCAATACACTAAAATAATAACAAAATCATTAAACATATTTTTAAAACATTTAATAAGATAATATAGATATTTGTTGTTGTTCAGTCAGTAAGTTGTGACTCCGACTCTTAGTAACCCATGGACAGCAGCACACCAGGCTCCTTTCTCCTCCAGTATCTCCTGTATGCATGTGTGAGTCACTC
The DNA here is from genome assembly GCF_029407905.1 of Bubalus kerabau. Classification (NCBI taxonomy): domain Eukaryota; kingdom Metazoa; phylum Chordata; class Mammalia; order Artiodactyla; family Bovidae; genus Bubalus; species Bubalus kerabau. Next base: position 57,736,508 of record NC_073639.1, on the reverse strand, counting down.
AGTCTTGACTCTTTGCAACCCCATGGATGCATGGGGTCCTCACCAGGCTCCTCTGTCCATGGAATTCTTCAGGCAAGAATACTGGAGTGGGTGCCATACCCTTCTCCAGGGGCACTTCCCAACCCAGGAGTTGAACCTGGGTCTCCAGCATTGCAGGCAGATTCTTTACTGTCTGAGCCACCAGGGAAAGAAAGAAAGTGAAGTCGCTCAGTCGTGCCCCACTCTTTGCAACCCCATGGATAGTAGCCTGCACCAAGCTCCTCCGTCCATGGGATTTTCAAGGCAAGAGTACTGGAGTGGGTTGCCATTTCCTTCTCCAGGGAATCTTCTCAACCCAGGGATCGAACCCAGATCTCTCACATTGCAGACAGACACTTTACCGTCTGAGCCACCAGGGAAGCCCCCACTATCTCCTGGTGTTTGCTCAAATTGATGTCTATTGAGTCCGTGATGCTATTTAACCATCTCATCCTCTGCTGAGGAGGACACCCTCTTCTCCTTTTGCCTTTAACCTTTCCCAGCATCAGGGTCTTTTCCAATGAGTTGGCTCTTCACATCAGGTGGCCAAAGTATTGGAGCCTCAGCAACAGTCCTTTCAACGGATATTCAGGGTTGATTTCCTTTGGGATTGACTGGTTTGATCTTGCAGTCCAAGGGACTTTCAAGAGTCTTCTCCAGCAGAATTCAAAAGCATCAATTCTGTGCTCATCCTTCTTTATGATCCAACTCTCACTGTTGGAAAAACCATAGCTTTGACTATACGGACCTTTGTTGGCAAAGTACTGTCTCTGCTTTCTAATACATTGTCTAGGTTTGTTATAGTGTTTCTTCCAAGAAGCAAGCATCTTTTAATTTCTTGGTTGCAGTTACCTTCCACAGTGATTTTGGGGCCCAAGAAAATAAACTCTGTCACTGCTTCCACTTTTTGCCCTTCTATTTGCTGTGAAGTGATGTCACCAGATGTCATGATCTTACTTTTTTGATACTGAGTTTTCACTCTCCTCTTTCATCTTCATCAAGAGGCTCTTTGGTTCCTCTTCACTTTCTGCCATTAGAGCGGTATCTGCTTGTCTGAGGTTGTTGATACTTAAGATATTTAATAAATTACCAATTACTCTGTTATATAAGTATATTTTATATTACGTATTTATTTATAATATATAAACTATTTACTAATACATGATTTAGAATGGTGTCTGTCATTGGTTCAGTTCAGTTCAGTCGCTCAGTCGTGTCCAACTCTTTGTGACCCCATGAACCACAGCACACCAGGCCTCCCTGTCCATCACCAACTCCCGGAGTTTACCCAAACTTATGTCCATTGAGTCGGTGATGCCATCCAACCATCTCATCCTCTGTCGTCCCCTTCTCCTCCCACCCTCAATCTTTCCCAGCATCAGGGTCTTTTCAGATGAGTCAGTTCTTTGCATCAGGTAGCCAAAGTATTAGAGTTTCAGCTTCAACATCAGTCCTTCCAATGAACACCCAGGACTGATCTCCTTTAGGATGGACTGCTTGGATCTCCTTGCAGTCGAGGGACTCTCAAGAGTCTTTTCCAACACCACAGTTCAAAAGCATCAATTCTTCAGCACTCAGCTTTATTGACAGTCCAACTATCACATCCATACATGACTACCGGAAAAACTATAACCCTGACTAGATGGACCTTTGTTGGCAAAGTAATGTCTCTGCTTTTCAATATGCTGTCTAAGTTGGTCATAAGTTTCCTTCCAAGGAGTAAGTGTCTTTTAATTTCATGGCTGCAGTCACCATCTGCAGTGATTTTGGAGCCCAAAAAAATAAAGTCAGCCATTGTTTCCACTGTTTCCCCATCTATTTGCCATGAAGTGATGGGACTGGATGCCATGATCTTAGCTTTCTGAATGTTGAGCTTTAAGCCAACTTTTTCACTCTCCTCTTTCACTTTCATCAAGAGGCTCTTCAGTTCTTCTTTACTTTCTGCCATAAGGGTGGTGTCATCTGCATATCTGAGGTTATTGATATGTCTCCTGGAAATCTTGATTCCAGCTTGTACTTCATCCAGTACAGCGTTTCTCATGATGTACTCTGCATATAAGTTAAGTAAGCAGGGTGACAATACACAGCCTTGACGTACTCCTTTTCCTATTTGGAACCAGTCTGTTGTTCCCTGTCATTGGTAAGTACTGTTTAAGTGCTATTTTATTTTTTACCCCATGCCATGTGGGAGTTTGCTGCCTCCCAAGGCAGCTCATACCATCTTTGGCCAGCCCTGGGCTATATCCATCCATTGGCCACAGTGGTGAAGCAGGTTGCAGTAGTCCCTTGGATCTCTATACCTACATACACAGAGTTGATTGAAAAATTCTGTTTGGCTGTTGCAGATCAAAGTCCAAAAGGCTGAGCACACACCCACATACCCTAGCCACTAGATGGAGCCACACATAGTCCTTGGAGGCACTGCTGGGATGGGCAGCCCGGGTTCCAAGTCGGATTCTCCACTGGCTTCTTTGGTGTACTTTGGTAAGGTGCTTTCTCTCTGGGGCATCAGTTGCTATTAAGGAGGGGTTTGGAATGGGGTGCATCTTATGGACCCAACTAGCTCTAATGTGCTGTGAGCTCAGTCGCTTCAGTCATGTCTGACTGTTTGTGATCCCATGGACTGTAGCCTGCTGGCTCCTCTGTCCATGGCAAGAATACTGGAGTGGGTCGCCATTTCCTTCTTCAGGGGATCTTCCCAACCTAGGGATCGAATCTGCATCTCTTATGTCTCCAGTATTGGCAGGTGGGTTCTTTACCACCAGCCCACTTGGGAGTAAATTGATTAACCACTGACCCTTCAGGGCTCTAAGATTCTAAAACAGGAAGCAGGGTTTTCCCAGATGCCCACCCCATCCACCCACCAACCCAAGTCTTGATAGTATTTTTTTTTTCCTTCTCTTTTGCTCTGTGCATGTGGCGCTGGGATTCAAACTCCATAGAATTAGAGTGGGAGACCTGGCCCCATCCCTACCCCAAAGCCCCCGGCCGACCTGCCACTGACAAGTCCTTTGGTTCCTTCTTAGTCAGCAAATCTTCCTTCCCTGCTTCAAGGTTCTTCTCTTCCAGACCTGCTGGTCCCACTCAGGCCCCAGGGGGCCTGTAAAACTGAGGGAGGGGGCCTCTTAGAACCAAGACCATCTCATTATCTTTTTCATTAAACCTGTTCCTCTTGGGAATCTCTGTTGTGCCAGTTCCTGTGAGAGGCCATGGGTGATAAGGAAGTAATTTAAAGAGAGAAGAACTTTGCTCTCAGATAGCTTCCCAGATGGTTCGATTCAGTTCAGTCGCTCAGTCATGTCCAACTCTTTGCAACCCCATGGACTGCAGCACCCCAGGCTTCCCTGTGCATCAGCAACTCCTGGAGCTTACTCAAAGTCATGTCCATTGAGTCAGTGATGCCACCCAACCATCTCGTCCTCTGTCTTCCCCTTCTCCTGCCTTCAATCTTTCCCAGCATTAGGGTCTTTTCAAATGAGTCAGTTCTTCGCATCAGGTGGCCAAAATATTGGAGTTTCAGCTTCAGCATCAGTCCTTCCAATGAATATTCAGGACTGATTTCCTTTAGGACCAACTGGTTGGATCTCCTTGCTGTCCAAGGGATTCTCAAGAGTCTTCTCCAACACCACAGTTCAAAAGCATCGATTCTTCGGCGCTCAGCTTTCATTATAGTCCAACTCTCACATCCATACATGACTACTGGAAAAACCATAGCTTTGACTAGACGGACATTTGTTGGCAAAGTAATGTCTCTGCTTTTTAATATGCTGTCTAGGTTGGTCATAGCTTTTCTTCCAAGGAGCAATCATCTTTTAATTTCATGCCTGCAGTCACCATCTGCAGTGATTTTGGAGACCCCAAAAATAAAGTCTGTCACTCTTTCCCATCTCTCATTGTTTCATCTCTCATTGTTTCCCCATCTATTTGCCATGAAGTGATGGGACCAGATGCCATGATCTTAGTTTTCTGACTGTTGAGTTTTAAGCCAACTTTTTCACTCCCCTCTTTCACTTTCGTCAAGAGGCTTTTTAGTTCTTCTTCACTTCCTGCCATAAGGGTGGTGTCATCTGCATATCTGAGGTTATTGATATTTCTCCTGGCAGTCTTGATTCCAGCTTGTGCTTCATCCAGTCCAACACTTTTCATGATGTACTCTGCATATAAGTTAAATAAGCAGGGTGACAATATACAGCCCTGACGTACTCCTTCCCCAATTTGGAACCAGTACCCACCTGCCAATGCAGGAGACACAACAGATGCAGGTTTGATCCCTGGGTTGGGAAGATCCCCTGGAGGAGGGCACGGTAACCCACCTCAGTATTCTTGCCTGGAAAATTTCATGGACAGAGGAGTCTATAATTCATGGTGTCACAAAGAGTCAGATACAACTGAGCAACTGAACGCACACTCATTTGTTGAGGTCGGGGGCACAAACAGGTCAGTACATAAATAAACTAGGTGATTTCAGATACTGTAGTGATCAGAACTATCAGGGAAATAAAACAGGGTGAGGTGACATAACATGAAACAGGGCCTACTTTAGAAAAGGAAGGGCCCTCTTTGGAGGTGATATTTGAGCTGAGACACAGATGGTAAGTGAAAGAAGTGACAAGTACAAAGGCCAGCAAAGAAACAAGCCCAGTGGGATGAGATTTCAAATTCCAAGTTCCCTGGTCTTCATAAAAAACAGAGAAAGGTCTCTGGAAGAATTCCAGAGGCTTTTGGGAGGGGGCCTTCAGGTCTATCCCATAATGTGGCTGAATGGAGGGGTGCCCTCTAGTGGTGACAAGAGTTAAATTTCACATAGCTGACCTGGAATGCTGCATGCTTGTGACTTGACTCTGGGATAATTATAAGTTTCACTCATTTTTGTCTCTCCCACACTTATTCATTCAACAGATATTTACTGAGCAGTGTGCCAAGCAACCCTCTAGATGCTAGAGTTGTGAAACCGACAGCGACGGTCCCTGCCCTCCTGGAGCTGATACCCTAGGGAACAGTTCTTACCTCAGTACTCTAGCCTCACTTCACCTCTCCCCTCTATTATTCTGTAGCTAAATTGGCCTCCTAATGTTCCAACAGGCAGATATTGTTGCTTCAGAGTCTTTGTATCTGCTATTCCCTTCCGCCCCAGGAAAGCAGGTCCCTGCTTCTTTGCATTGCTGGTTCAGGTCTCAGCTCAAAAGTGACCAAGTCAGAAAAATGTGAACTTATTTTGTTCGTTGACTGCCTATTCTCTTCACTAATTTGTAAGATTCCGTGAAAGTTACTATTTTCTTGGAATCCCTCAGCCTAACGCTTAATCGGTGCACAGTAAACTTACTGAACGGGCTTCTTATCCTGTATCCCAGCTTGTTTCTGAGGATAGTGAACTGTAAATGAACGAACTGGACAAAACATACCACAAATCTCAGCCCTGAAAAAAAAAAAAAGCCATTGCACACTACCTGTGCCCCCTTTCTCTGGCTTTATCTTTCTTTTCTTTCTTTTTGATCTGCTTTACTTTTCTATACTCTTATACCTTCTAAACTATTATAACTTACTCCTTGGTGTTTGCGTGTCCCTGCTACTAGACTAGAATGTAAGCTTCACGAAGGCAGGGGATTTTGTCCATTTGATTCACCACCCGACCCTCAGTGCCCAGAACAGTGATGGCACCCAGGAGTCGCTCACTTTGGCCACCTGATGCGAAGAACGGACTCATCTGAAAAGACCCTGATGCTGGGAAGGATTGAAGGCGGGAGGAGAAGGGGACGACAGCGGATGAGATGGTTGGATGGCATCACCGACTCAATGGTCATGAGTTTGAGTAAACTCCAGGAGTTGGTGATGGACAGGGCTGGCGTGCTGCAGTCCATGGAGTCGCAAAGAGTCGGACACGACTGAGCGACTGAACTGAACTGAACTGAACTGAGGCGCTCAATACACAGAATGAATGAACTCTATCTACATCACAGTTTGCTGTTTCCTGCAGATCCTAAGTCACCTTATTCCAAGGAGGAAACGGGCTTCAGGAGGCGACCAGAGGTGAATTCAGGTGGCCCGACCCAGGAGTCTGAGCTCTGGGAGAAGGGCCATAAAAGCAGCTGCGGAGATGGGAGGTGCCGGCAGCAGGAACAGAGAGAGGCCCGGGGGCTGAAGCGCTTCCAGGAAGAGGCGCGGGCGCTGACGGTGCCTGGCCAGGGACTGTAGGCGGTACCGTCTGAAGAGACGAATCACATGACTTACGCTGACCACGCCCACCCCCCGATGGGCGGGGAGCATGCAAATTAGCCCGGACGGCGGCCAATCGTGTCGCTCGCCGAGGGTCCGGGCCCGGGGATCCGGGACGCTTGCTTGAGAGCAGGCTCTTGTCTCTGCCGCCCCGGGCTTTTGCAAGCGCCACGGCTGGCCTGTAAGTTTGTGCTGTAGTCGCTTCTTCGAGCTACTTGCTTTTGGCGGCCGGCCGGCTGAGGCCGGACCCGCGCTGGGGCCAGGCGGCGGCTTCCTCAAGCGGAGGCGGAGGTGCGGCGCGGGGTGGGGGCCGCTGCCCTAGCAGGCGCCCGGGCCGGCCCGCGCCTTTGCAGCGTGCTCCATGCATCCGGAGCCCGCCCCGCCCCCGAGCAGCAACAGCCCCGAGCTTCCCCTCAGCGGCGGCAACAGCACCAGCGGCAGCCGCCGGAGCCGCCGCCGCAGCGGGGACGGGGAGCCCCCGGGGTCGCCGCCGCCGCCGCCCGCCGTCACCTACCCGGACTGGATCGGCCAAAGTTACTCCGAGGTGATGAGCCTCAACGAGCACTCGATGCAGGCGCTGTCCTGGCGCAAACTCTACTTGAGCCGCGCCAAGCTCAAAGCCTCCAGCCGGACTTCGGCTCTGCTCTCCGGCTTCGCCATGGTGAGCTCGGGCCGCCCTGCCCTGCCCCCTCTCAGGTCCTGGCCGCTGCCTCCCACAGCCCCGACGGGGCGCACAGGGGAGCTGGCTAGGAGGGCTAGAGGGTCTGGGGGTGAAGGGAAGAGCTGGGAGAAAGCTGTCGTGGACGCTGGGAGTACCAGAGATGCTGGACATGAGAGGTGGACAAGTGACACCCGTAGTGGGAGGTTGGGTATCATACAAATGTCCAGGGTTGGGGGGCTCAGATGGGCAAGCTTGATGTGGCGAGGAGGGAGAAACAGCAGGATGCTCGACGTAGATGTGAGTCCCAGGCATGTTGAAGTGGAAGGGAAACTGACATAAGTAGTCTGATCTCTTTGGGAGCAGGTGTCAGGAGGTTGGGAGGAGAAAGACCCCTGAGCCATCTCCCTAGTGCCCCCACACTTGAGGCCAGAAGAAATTGGCCAGCTTCCTTTATTATCTAGTAGAGGGGATTTCCTGATACGCTTTCTCCTATTGTATTTTCCGAGGGCCTCAGCCTGGGGGTTTGACAACCACTCCCCACCCTCAGTTTCTGCTCCAGAAACTTGTCACTGAGTCACTGGGTGTGGGGGAGGAGGGTGGGACATGTTCCCGTTGAATGGGTTCTTTCTTGATGTTGGGGGTAGGCTTAGTTTCCCCCCTCCGCCCCCACCCCACCCCCACCTCCTTGTGTGCTGGGTCGGAGTGAGAACCAGCCTCTGGGGGGTGGGGTAGGTGAGGCTGCATGTTGGGCTGAGAAGTGGCTGAGAGGATGCCTTCAGGCTGGGAATCCTGAAGTCTCCCAGAACAGCTACAGAACAAGTCCTGACTTCAGCCTGCATGGATGGGGTCTGCCCCGCCCCCACCCCCCAAGGTTTTTAGCGCAGAGCACTCTTGCCTCACTGGTGAGTGAGCTAAGCTCTTGACCTTGGGGGAGGGAGTGGCTGCACCCTTTGAGTTTTCTTGGAAAGGGAGTGTGTCTGGGACTCTCCCTGGGCTCCACAAACTCGTGGATGATGCAAGGAGTGAGAACTTTTTAGAAGCCCTAAGCAGGCCCAGAGCACCCAGGGCCATGGTGGCAAGACCAGCTGTCTGAGGTAGGGGACGCACTTTCCTGAGTCTGCCCTTGCTGCCTGTGCAACCTTGGACAAATCCCTCTGTAGGCCTTGATTGATTCCTCAATTGGTGAATGAAGGCTGCTTCTCAGGAGCTTCTCTGAATTTAAGCATTTAATCGAGGACTTCCCTGATGGTCCAGTGGCTAAGACTCCACTCTCCCAATGCAGGGGCCCCAGGTTTGATCCCTGGTCAGGGATCCCACATGCTGCAACTAAGAGTGCATGTGCCACAACTAAGATGTGGCGCAGCCAAATAAATAAATAATTTTTTCATTGAAAAAATTTAATCAAGGAAGCTTTTGAGAGGGAAGGATAAAATGTGTGTGTTTGTAAGAAGTGTCACTCTAGTTTTTAGTTTAGGTCTACAGGAAAGGATTCTCTTCCATCAGCCCCAAATCCTAAGAACAGCTGACACTTAGCCAAGCACCCACCAGGTACTTTGCACTGTGTAGATGCCCTAACTGACGCACTAAGTCCTCCACTGCGCTTGGAGGTAATTTTGGAGTGGGACCTTCCCAAGGCCACACAGCTCTCTTGCTGGAGCAGAATTTGAACCCAGGTTGGCTGATATGCAGAACTCTCTTGGACACTTATGCAGTTTGTGGTGTATGGAGCTTTGAGCCCCGTCCTGCCAGGGACCTCTTAGGACCAGGCCTTGTAGGGAATGAGAAATAGAGCAGAAAAACTTCTCTTGAGCAAAATAAAATGTTACAGTTAGGGGGAAGGGAGTGACGCCAGCAGCTGTCAGCTCGTCACAGCAGTGAATTGTTTCAGATGGTGGGGTACCTGTTCCCGTTTTTCTTGGGGTGGTAAATTCATAGCTGCCCAGGCCCCTTCCCATGCCAGGAGCAGTGAGGAGGCAACAGGTGAAGCTTTTCTGCCTTCTTGAGTAGTCTCTTAGAAGCCGGGCCTTCTGATCAGATGTCACCTCCCTCTTCCTCTTGCTAAAAACAGTGTGGGGAAGTCAGGCTGCAGGGGCAGTCGGTGGCACTTGGTGGGCCTTGACTCAACCAGACTGTCTCTTGGGGACCTTTATGCTACCCAACTGGGGTGGAGAAGGCTTCCTGGCTCCAGTGATGAAATCCCCCAAGTTCTGCCAGCAGGGAAGGCTGAATCCCGTGCCCACTTCCATTCTGGGAAGGCACTTAACAAGAGAGTAACTGCATTTGCCGTGAGTCTGCAAACAAGGGGGAGAAATGGGGTTGAGGTAGAGAGAAGGGCTCAACAGGGCAGGTCCGCCTGCACCCCGCCCCCACCACAGGCACCCAGCCTTGTGAATGAGCCTCAGAGAGGAAGGGGTGCCATGCAGCCAGGTGCCATGGAAACGGAGTGAGCAGGTTTCCTGGACTACTCTCCCTTGGCCTGTGAGTCAGCACAACCAACTTCCTGCCCCCAGAGGGCTTCCTTCTGAGAGACTGGGAAACCCAGAAGAAGTGATATGATGTGACCTTTGATTTCCAAGGGGCAGAGAGTTGGTGAGGTTGCCAGTCTCAGCCGCACACAAGGTGAAATTGAGGGAAGGTCTCCGAGGAGCCTGGAGGGCATGGAGAGACTCCCCTTTCCTGGGCAGAAAGGCCTGAACAGCTGCCCTAATGTGCTGGGGAGATAGGCAATGGGACCTCAGGCAAGTGCCTTTACTCTTTGGGGGCAGTTTTCTCATGTGTACAAAGGAAACACATATCCTGCTTCTCCATGGACTTGCATGAAGAGTCATTACAAGGTTTGCTTGGACCCACAAAGGGTTGAGGAATTGTCAGGATCTGATGATGGACCCTTAGGTGGGCCCTCTCTGGTCTACAGACAAGCATCCCACTCCTGATGGAGCTTCTGGAAATAGCACACCTTGTCTGGGTTCAGCATCCAGACTCCAAAACCAAGGGCCCAGGATGTAGCAGAGGATCAGCAGCCTGCAGGTGCTTCTTGAGCCTAGGGTGCTGTGATTCAGGCCACCCCTGCCTCAGTTTACCTCTCAGCAAGAAGCAGCCAGCCTCGGCCTGACCCTGTCCCCTGGGGACTCTGGGGAGCGCACATGCGCACACACAGCAATCTTGGTTTCCTGGGGAGGGCAGCCTGTAACGTTAGCCTAAGCAGAAGATAATTGGGAAGGGCAGCCTGTTGCCATAAACAAAATGCTTTCCATGACCTGGGATCAATTATTTTTGGATTATCTGCCTCCTCAAGTTCTCTGCTTGCCAGCACCCTTTTGTTCCCAGGTTCCAGAGCGGGTTCAGAAGCAGCTTGGCATTTCTCTGAAAATGAGTTGGAAGGAAGGGCTCAAATCATAAGATGTTATTGAGCCTCTGTGACATGTTGGGAGTTCAGGGGGCATGGAGATGAGTAAGAAATTAGTATTACTGCTCATGGTGCTAAATATTACCACTGTTGATTGGGATCTTGGAATAGGTTGACACCTGCTAAGTACTCTTCTTGAACTGTTTCTTGTGAGCTTCAGAATGGGGAGTGAGGGTAACTGCCCAGTGAATGACTTGTCTGAGGTTACCTGGCTGGGAAGCTTCCAGACCCTGTGACTGGTGTGGCCCCACTGCTGCGGGAGAGGAAGCACCAGAGAACGATGGAAGGACTGAGTTGGGAGGCTTGAGTATTGTAGAGTGAAGTAAAGAACAGGGACCCTGGAGCCAGACTGCTTGAGTGGGATCCAGGTCCCCGCTCTGCCACTTAGAACTGTGAGATGCTGGGGAAGTTGCTTAATGTCCCCGGGCCTGTTTCCTCAGCTGTGAAATGGGAGTAATAGCAATAACCAACCTCAGTGGGTCAGTGTGACGGTTCATTTGTATCTGCAAAGCACTTAAAATACACGTGGTACAGGTGTGACGGAAACTCGCTCACCCTTGTTCCCACAACGTTGAGACTACTTTTTTTTGGCCAAGCAGTATGCAGAATCCTAGTTTCCTGACCAGGGATTGAACTCCAGGCCCACGACACTGAAACTGCTAGGAAATTCCTAGGACTGCTTTTATGAGAGTTAACTGGTTTAGAAGAATGTGATTCCAGCTAAGCCTTAAGGGTGGTGGAGTAGAGCTGAGAAAGAACCCTCTATCAGAGGAGGCATCAGGAGCAAAGTTACAAGGATGAGAAATGATAAGGTCTTAGGGAAGGAAAGGCAGAGAGTCTGGTGTGGCTGGAGTTGAAGCCATGTCCGGGGATAGTAGAGGAAGGTGAATCTTTCCAGTCTAGACAGTGCAAGGCCTTCTGATATAGGCAGTGGGGAGCCAGGGAAGATTTTAGAGCAAAAGAGTTCCATGATGAATTTTTTTTAATATGTTTATTCATTTATTTATTTTTGGCTGAGTTGGGTCTTAGTTGCAGTACACCATGTGGGGTCTCAGTTCCCTGACCAGGGATTAAACCCAAGTCTCCTGCATTGGAAGGCTGATTCTTAACCGCTAGACCACCAGGGAAGTCCCATGATGAATTCTTGAATAATGTTGATGATGTTACTATTTACTGAACACCAGGCATGAGCCTGGACCTTTTTTTTTCCCATTCATTTTTTAATCCTCAGAACAGTCCTTAAGGGTATGTACTGTAGGTGAGGAAACTAAAAGGCTCACTGAGGTTGCGATCATCCAGCTAGTAGATTTCAAGCCATGGTCTGTCTGACTTTGAGCCTTTTCCACTCAATCACCCTCTCGCCATGTCCCATGTAGCTGGCTGAAAACTGGGTCTTCGAAGTCTTACAGATGGATCCTTCTGTACGCTGAGTCGGTATAAATGGAATTTTGTTAAATGCCCCAAGGGAAAGGCACTCCCTGCCTAGCTGAGAAGCCTTTTGGAAAACTTCACAAGTGCCTGTGCACGTGTCTGGGGTTTTCAGCCAGGGTCTGTGTTAAGCTCTGCTGGTTTCTGGGTCCAGGGCTGGTGAAGGAGAGTTCTAGGGTTTCCCAAGATGACACTGTGGTAATCAGTGTTGGGAAGCAGTTCCCTTGGAAAAATAAAACTGTGACAGTTTATGGAGCGTCCCTGGTGGATAAGACTCCGCCCTTCTACTGCTGGGGACGCAGTTTCGATCCCTGGCCAGGGAACTAAGGTCCCACATGCCATGTTCAGTTCAATCGCTCAGTCGTGTCCGACTCTTTGTGACCCTGTGGACTGCAGCACTCCAGGCTTCCCTGTCCATCACCAGCTCCTGGAGCTTACTCACACTCATGTCCATCAAGTCGGTGATGCCATCCAATCATCTCATCCTCTGTCGTCCCCTTCTCCTCCCGCCTTCAGTCTTTCCCAGCATCAGGGTCTTTTCCAGTGAGTCAGCTCTTCACATCAGGTGGCCAAAATATTGGAGTTTCAGCTTCAGCATCAGTCCTTCCAGTGAATATTCAGGACTGATTTCCTTTAGAATGGACTGGTTAGATCTCCTTGCAGTCCAAGGACATAGTGCTGCCAATGAATAAATTAACTAATTAATAATATTAATAAAAACTGTGACAGTTTGCACTTTTTAAATTTCTTGGCCAGGCTGTGCAGCATGGGGGATCTTAGTCCCCCAACCTGGGATTGAACCCACGTCCCCTGCAGTGGAAGCACAGAGGCTTACCCACTGGACCACCAGGGAAGCCCTAAAACTTCTGAGAAAATTTAACCAAGAGCAAGTTTCTCTCTGGTGGAATTTCTTCTCAGGGGACCTTTAATATGCTTCCCAGAAGGGAATGCCCCAAACTGATAGAACCACAAACTCTTCAGAGGAGAATCCTCTGAGACCGTGGTTCGACGTTCCTTTTTAGGAGCGTTGATCTAACCCAATAATGGGCCACCTTTTTCTGTGAAGTAAATGTTTTCAGCTTTGCTGGCCACATGGTCTCAGTGGTAACTACAGGTGTCCCCCACACACACACTTTTCACAAGTTCACTTTACACCTCCTCGATTTTACAGAAGACCTGCATTTGTACCTGTTTTCTCTAGCCCGAAAGAAACCCAAAGAGAATTTTTACTTTTACCAAAAAATGGTGAAAGTCGAAAATAGCATGCAGTATTTGGTTTGCAGCTAGCAGTTATAGAGGCAGCATGCGCCCTGAGGGGTAAGACATACCACCAAGCTCCTTTCCCAGGGATCACACTCAGCATCTCGGCATCAAGCTGTCAGAGCTCTGAGCTGTGTCTGTGAGCACCAGTGCTTTAATCCCAGTTTATTTGTGCATATGTTAGCAAAATATCTCCTAAGGTAATTGCTCCGTCCGTTTAGGCCATTTCAGCTCATGAATGGTTTCAGAGATACGTTCCAGGGGGAAACCTGTCCTCAGTTCTGTTCTAGCTTGAAAGCAGCCACCGACCTCAGGTGAGTGAGTGGGCGTGTTGTGTGCTATAGTAGAACTTCATTTGCAGAAAGTACATTGCAGGCCAGTTTGGCCACCCCTGGTCTAGGTGGTGATCTCCAACAACATTTTGAGTGCACACCCCACTCAAAATATTGTCAACATTAGACTTAGTATTCGTACATAGATATATAGTAATGTATGATATGAGTGCTAATAAAGCGTGAGTATTAAAAGGTACATAGGCGATCCAGTGGTTAAGACCCTGCGCTTCCACTGCAGGGGTTGTGGGTTTGAGCCCTGGTTGGGGAGCTAAGATCCCTCAAGTCACACAGCATGGCCAAAAAATAAAAATTTAAAAAATAAACGAATTATTTTAAGGTACATAGGAGCTTCCCTGGTGGTCCAGTGTTTAGGACTCAGCACTTTCACTGCCAGGGCCCAGGTTCAATCCCTGGTTGGGGAACTGAAGTAAGTAAAGACACAATATTGAAAATTTTAAAGGATGAGCTAAAAAAAGGAATGTCATGAGAGTTCTCCTATGGTCTTCTGGTTTCCAGTGGATCACATAGGATAATCTTCAGGCACTTTAGAGACGCTGGGTCAATTCTGACCTTCATTTATTCCTTTAACATTCGTTTCCTGAGGCCCCTAGAGGGACAAGGGAAGTGCAGGGAAGCTAGAGAAGCAGGAAAGTGGAGTGGAGGAAACCGGACGTGTCATTACATCTTCAGAACGTGTTTGGCAAGTGCAGTGGTGGAGGAGCGTTAGTGGATGGACGCTTATCACCATCTGAAAATACCTGCCTACACCTTCTGTGCCTGTCATCCTCCCTGAGGCAGGGATTCTTCCGTCTGTCTTCCTGCTTTCTTTGTCTCCAGCAGAGCCACAAGATCCTCCAGGCACATAGTAAGTTTTCAGAAAAAGTTCATAAGGGCAATTCCCTGGCAGTCCAGTCGTTAGGACTTGGCTCTTGAACTACTCAGGGTGCAGGGTCCATCCCTGATCAGTGAACTGAGGTCCCATAAGCCTCACAGCACCACCAAAGGAAAAAGAAAAAAATGTCCGTGATTGAATGAATGGCCCCATCCTCACTTGGAGGGCCCTGGAACAGAGGTGACTTGAGAGATAGAGACCGGAGGTGCTCAAAATTAGCCAGATGAACAGGAAGACTAGGCCTGTTCTCTGCCCCCTCCTGCAGCTTCAGCCTGTTAGTGACTCGTGACAAGAAGTGAGTCGCAACCAGCATTTTAATTTTTATTGGAAGAAGAGTCGAATGAAATAGAAAGCAGCCACATGCGTCATGTGTTGTAAGAGTAGACTGGATTAGCATGCTTTAAAGATAATTATTGTTTGGGGAAACTTATTTCTGTTATAAGTGGGTATGTGTCTATTTATGGAAACCTTTGGAATACTGTACTGTAGTGGTCAGAAAAGTTTGTAAACTCTTAGAGGAGCCTTCGATCCTCTCTTAATAGATGGTTTGCATCTGAGGTGGGGGCCGCAGGCTCAGACGGCCCTGGGTGACCCGGGGTGACTGGCTTGGCGGCCTGAGTGATCAGGAAAAGCACAGGCTGGGGAAGGCAGAGTTATATCTCCCAGCTGTTGGGCACCCGGGTGGAGCCAAGCATGGGAGGGCTGCCTCCAAGGGGCCCAGCCTTCTAGGCACCAGGTGGCAGGGGGTCTCCAGGGAGCCCAGCAAGAGTGAGGAGAGGTAGTTGGCATCTGGGTGTGGTAGGCAGACACCTGGCAAAGCCAGCCAGGCCCTACCCTTCTTGGGATCACAGGTGCCTCTTAGCCCATGGGTGAGGTTTGATGTCCCCGTGGGGGGCGGAGGAGGGAGGTATCGGGGGTCCACGGACCAGGGTGACGTGGGGCTGGTGGTCCCTCACCCCTCCTCACCCTTTAGAACCCATGTGTCCAGGTTTAACCAGGCCCGTGGCTGGCTGGGAGCTGTTTATTTTGGGTTAACGGCCCAGCACTCTGGCTATATTTACCTTGCGAAGCTGCTTGCAATCTGATCTGATTTGATCTCTCTGGGACTCAGCTGGGGCCCTGGGAGTCGCCTGCCAGATTCCATGAGGCCCTCCTGGCTTTACCCTCCCTACTCTTGGGGAGATTTCCCAAGTGGGACACATTCTGAAAAAAGCAGTCATTTTTCTGCTTGTGAACAGTTCTCATCAGGAGACCTGATCTGTGTCAGCCATTCCTTCCCACAGCGCCAGGACATGGAGCTTGGTCCCCCAGGTGGGGACAGTACCTAGAGCCAGCCAGTGTGGTCAAGTTCCAGGAACTGTAGGGTCCAGCACAGTTGATGGGGTTTCTTCTGGAGCCCATCCTCCTCCTTGAAGGAGCTCAGTTCGCACGCTGAGCTGCCCAGCCTACCTAACCCCCTCCTCCCAGCTTAGGACCTCAGGGGAAGTTCTAGCGTCCCCTGGCCAGGTGTGCCCAACAGCTGCAGTGTTCTGGCTCTGGGGCGTGACAAATGGTGTGGCAGGGGTGGTTCCTGTCCCGCTGTGGTGGTCAGCTGTGCTTGGGGGCACACATTCTCCTTCTACCCGGGGTTTCTAGCAGGGACAGCCTTAGAAAGAGGCAGACTGGGTCCAGAGTGGGGCATCTGAGCCCCTCCCCCTCCCTAGGGGACAGAATGTGGGGTCAGCTCTCACCAGCCTCAGCTGAGGGCGTCCAGGAGCTGTTCGTCTTCCACTTTAAGCCCTGTGTTTTTCTTTTTAACTGAGATTTATTGAGTACCTTCTGTGGGCTGGCCCTTTGTTAAAAACATGTCAAGACCTCATTTAATCTCCTTGGTGATTGTCTTTGTCTGGGCTGCTAAAACAGAATACCACAGCCTGGGTGGCTTATAAACAACAGATATTTATTTCTCACCGTTCAGGAGGCTAGAAGTCTAAGATCAAGGTGCCAACAAATGCAGCATCTGGTAAGGGACTGACTTGCTAGTTCATAGACACTGTCTTACTACTTGCTGTGTTCTCACAGGGCAGGAGTGGTGAGGGAGTCCCTGGGGGTTCTCTTTTATAAGGGCGCTAATCCTATTGCAAGGGCGCCACCCTCGTGACCTAATCACCCCAAAGGCCCTGCCTCCTAACGCATCACCTTGGGGGTTAGGATTTCAAATATGAATTTAGAGTGTTCACAGACATTCAGTCTGTAGTAGCAGGTGTGAGGAAAGTGCTGTTAACCCCTTTGCACACGGGCTTTAGAGCTAAGTGGACTTAAGAATAGATCCTCCACTCAGCAGGAGAATAACACTTGGGACTGCTGACTTCACCTCTCTGAGCTTCAGTTTCCTCATTTGTGAAAACGTAATAATAGTGTTGCTAATAATCATTGATGGGCTTCCCAGGTGGCTCAGTGGTAAAGAATCTGCCTGCCAATGCAGGAGACACAGGAGACGTGAGTTCAGTCCATGGGTCGGGAAGATCCCCCAGAGGAGGAAATGGCAACCCACTCCAGTATTCTTACCTGGGAAATCCCATGGACAGAGGAGCCTGGCGGGTTACAGTACATGGGGTCGCAGAGTCGGTCACAACTGAGCAACTAACACGCACACACACACACACACACACATATACACACATAGCCAATTAACAATGTTGTGATAGTTTCGGGTGTATAGCGGAGTGACTCAGCCATACATATGCATGTATCCATCACTGACGCTTTATTAAGTGTAATATAGATGTATTTATGCATGCCAGGTCTTATGCTAAGGGCTTTATTCATTAATCTGTTGAATCCTTGTAACAACCCCTGTGGCACTGAGAGCTTACCAGTGGAGGACTCAGTTTACTCTTAATGGCTCTCTAGAGGTGGAGATACCAGGTTTAAGGGAACAGATTGGTTACTGTATATGTTGGCATGTTCCCCCTCCCCTCCCCATATAGGGACCCAGCTCTGGGCCCCATGTACCTGATGGGTCTGGACATTTCCAGTGAGTGAAACAATAGCCCATGGGCCTAGAGCAGCTAAGCAGCTGGCTCTCCTGTTTGTCCTTTCTCCAGTTTCAGCTTCCGGGGCAGCAGGCCAAAACAGGAAGAGGAAGTGCCAGGGGTGGGGAGGAAGCAGGAGGTATGCCCTGCTGGGGGTGCCCCCCTTTTCCAGCATGGTCAGGCCTGAGGACAGAGACCAGGGAGCCCAGGTACAGCCCTTAACCTGCTGTGCCCTGATGCCCTAAGTGCTAAGAAATCTCAGCATTGGCCTTAGGCCACCAGTGATCCTAAAAATGGCCCAAATCCTCATGGTGCACTGCCCCAGATTTATGTGAACTTAAAACATTTTACAAACTTCTGGGCTGAGAAGTTTATACAACCATCAATTGTGGGAATTCCAAGACAAAAGTCCTGTTGAAATTGTCTGAAAAGTCCTATGACTATATATACCTGGGTGTCTTAAGAAATATCCAGTATTTTCACCAGATTCTCAAAGTATCTGACCCCAAATCAGCTCTAGATGGTGACCTTAATCTTGCCACATCCCCTCCTTTGTCAGAGACAAAGGGAAGATTCTTGCCCAAGGTCACCCAGGGGGAAGCAGTGGTGATTCTGGAGCCAAAACTCAGGCTTGCCAATTTGGCTTTGGTGTCCTTAGCTCAGGTTGGGGGATAGAAATCCAGCTCAGGCAGGGGGGTTTCATATAGAGATGCTGGGATTGGGAGTGAAGTTTTTAAACTGAATTACAACAATTCTAATAAAGCTCCTTTTATTGAAGGTTTACTCTAGGCCAGGCACTAAGGATTTGAAGTGAAGTGAAAGTCACGCAGTCGGTTCGACTCTTAGAGACTCCATGGACTGATTAGTCCATGGAATTCTCCAGGCCAGAATACTGGAGTGGGTAGCCTTTCCCTCCTCCAGGGGATCTTCCCAACCCAGGGGTCGAACCCAGATCTCCCACATTGCAGGCAAATTCTTTACCAGCTGAGTCACAAGGGAAGCCCAAGAATACTGGAGTGGGTATCCCTTCTTCAGCAGATCTTCCCAACCCGGCAATCAAACCAGGGTCTCCTGCATTGCAGGCAGATTCTTTACCAATTGAGCTGTCAGGGAAGCCCAAGGATTTGATGTGGGATTAATTCAGTCCTCACAACTCTCTGAGTTATGTCGTAGTATTCTGTTTTGGTTTTTTTTAATATTTATTTATTTGGCTGCACTGGGTCTTAGTTGCGGTGCTCGAGATCTTCAGTCTTCATTGCAACACATGGAATCTTTAGTAGCAGCATGCAGACTGTTGGCATGTGGCACTCGGAATCTAGTTCCCCGACCAGGGATCAAACCCAGTGCCCCTGCATTGTGAGTGTGGAGTCTTAGCCACTGGACCACCAGGGAAGTCCCTGGGTTTTTTGTTTGTTCAGCCATGCTGTGCAGCATGCAGGATCTTTGTTCATTGACCAGGGATCAAACCTTGACAGTGAAATTGCTGAGTCCTAACCCTGGAGTGCCAGGGAATTGCCCCTATAGTCCCTTTTTTTTTTTTTCTTTTTTCTTTTTTTTACAGATGAGGAAACTGAGGCTCAAAAAGTTGAAGGAACTTGCCAGAGTCACACAGCCTAATAAAGGGCAGAGGAGTCAGGGCTTGAAGCAGGTAGCCTGGCTCCAGAGCCCATGCTCCTAACCACTGCCCCACACTGCCTTTCCAGGCCTCAGAAGGCTGAGGAGGTACAAAAAATGAAAGCAGACAGTGCCAGGTATTACAGACAAGAAAGCTGGAAGGAAGGAGCCCATTCCCTCCCCAGGAATAAGGAGGGATCAGGGCAGGTATGGAGCTTGTGCGTACATTTTAGCCTCAGACCTCCCCCTTCTGAGCCTGGCACATACACAGCAAACCCTTTATAAAGGGTCATTCTCCTTAATGGTATTGCCATTGGCACTTGTGCCCCAGTCTCTGGCCTCGGCAGGCAGCCCCTGGCAGTGTGCCCACCACCCGCTTCTCCCAGCCCAGATCTGATGAGCTGGCTTCTTTACATGGGGGTGATTTGCAAGGCCCAGATGAGAGGGGGTGGGTGGCGGGGCCTGGAGCATGTCCCTGGTAACCCCGGATCCACAGGTCTCCAGGAACTGGGGAGCAGCTAGTACGTCAGCCGTGGGGCTCTGAGCCCAGCACTGGGGCCGGAGGAGGAGATGGCCCCAGGGCTTGCAGTCTGCACTGCAGCACCCTGTCACAGCCCGTCTCTTCTGGGAAGCCTCTCTTGATTCCTTTGTAGTTGGTGCTCTATGTTCTCAGAAAGGGCCTGGTATGACCTGGGAGGGCCTTCATCCCTTCACCCCACGTCTCTTTTTATGCCCAGAAGCAAGACAAGAAGAAACCTCTCTTTGGGAATGGGAGTGTGGCTCCAATAGGGAGGGTGCCTTTTTTCATTAATGTTAACTTTTTTTTTAGTCATAGTGAAATTTACATATAACTTACCATTTTAACCATTTGTGGTGACTACTATTTGGAGGGTATTTGTCATGTACTGAAAGTGTTAGTTGCTCAGTTGTGTCCATCTCTGGGACTCTCTGGACTGTCGCCTGCCAGACTTCTCTGTCCATGAAATTCTCCAGGCAAGATACTGGAGTGGGTTGCCATTTCCTCCTCCAGGGGATCTTCCCGACTCAGGGATCAAATCTAGGTCTTCTGTGTTGCAGGCAGATTCTTTACCGTCTGAACCACCAGGGAAGCCCAGTACTAGGAACTCTCATTTAATTGTTAAAATGAGCCTATGAACTGATATGATGTCCCTGTTTTACAAATAAAAATGCTGAGGCTCAGAGAGGTTCAGTGACTTTCCCAAGGATCAACAGCTCAAGAGTAGCAGAACTGGGATTCAAATCCAGGCAGCCTGGCCTTGAGCCTTTTCTCTTTATCAGTACTTTCTGCCATTTCTCAACCCTAAGTGGGTGGGTCTATCATCCCCGTTATACAGATAATAGAAGCTGAGGCTCAGAGAGGCCTCAGAGTGACTTACCCAGGGTCCCAGAGCCTGATGGGAGGAGAGCCTCTGAGCTGTGACCGTCCTTGTCACTCAGCTCACCTCTCCCCGCTCTTCCCCCCCAGGTGGCAATGGTGGAGGTACAACTGGACGCTGACCACGACTACCCTCCGGGGCTGCTCATCGCCTTCAGCGCCTGCACCACAGTGCTGGTGGCCGTGCACCTGTTTGCGCTCATGATCAGCACCTGCATCCTGCCCAACATCGAGGCCGTGAGCAACGTGCACAACCTCAACTCAGTCAAGGAGTCGCCCCACGAGCGCATGCACCGCCACATCGAGCTGGCCTGGGCCTTCTCCACCGTCATCGGCACGCTGCTCTTCCTGGCCGAGGTCGTGCTGCTCTGCTGGGTCAAGTTCTTGCCCCTCAAGAAGCAGCCAGGCCAGCTGCGGCCCACCAGCAAACCCCCGGCCGGCGGGGCAGCCGCCAACGTCAGCAGCACCGGCGGCATCACCCCAGGCCAGGCCGCCGCCATCGCCTCCACCACCATCATGGTCCCCTTCGGCCTGATCTTTATCGTCTTTGCCGTCCACTTCTACCGCTCACTGGTCAGCCATAAGACGGACCGACAGTTCCAGGAACTCAACGAACTGGCCGAGTTTGCCCGCCTGCAGGACCAGCTAGACCACAGAGGGGACCACCCCCTGACCCCGGGTAGCCACTATGCCTAAGCCTCCCTGGGCTGGGCAGTTCAGAGCTTTGGCCTTACGCCCTTCCCCACGACCTTGTCCTGCCCCAGTCTCAAGGACAATGTGTGCACGGGGCTGGGCTTTCGTCAGGCGGGGGCAGAAAGTGGAGGAAAGAGGCTTTTTTTTTTTAAAGAGAAGTTACTGCACTTTGAAACTTTCCTCTAAGAGAGTAAGCACTTCCTGTTCTTCCAGCTCCAGGGTCACCTCCTGCTCAGAGGCCACCACCGGGAGCCAGAGTGGGGACAAACGCTCCCTTTGTCCCTTCTCCTCCCCCGAGCAGGTACCACCTGGATGCCTCCCGTTCTTTCCGTCTTGACCCTCCCTCTCCGTTCAGCGTCGGTTGTGTGCGTGTGCGCGTGTGTGAACACAGAAATATACTCATAAGGGACACCTCCTCTTGTGTCTGTATTTGTTGGGTCTGAACTGCCTGGCCTTTCTCCCGGTGGACCAGTCAGGTGAGCCTCTAAGCGAAAAAAAAAAAAAATTCAACATTTTGGGATATTTCCACCCTATCTGAAAAAGTTGCATGAGCAGTAACTGAAATGTCTATGTAGGCAGCTCTTATCATTCACAGTTGTTCTGTTTTATAGTTACAGGACACTGAATTAATTGAATGTTGAACCACTGTTCCTAAGAGAAAGGGGTTAGGTTCCTGCGAGCATCTGGTCACTTTTTTTTTTTTTTTTTTTAGTTTTTTTGTTGTTGTTGTTGTTGTTGATATGGACCATTTTTTAAGTCTTTATTGAATTTGTTACAGTACTGCTTCTGTTTTGGTGTTTTGGCCAGGCAGTATGTGGGATCTTAGCTCCCCTACCAGGGATCGAACCTGCACCCTCTGTGGGCATTGAAAGGCAAAGTCCTAACTACTGGACCACCAGGGAACTCGCTGCATGTTTTTTTCTAAAGACACCTTACTTAAAATATATTTTTTAAAGATACCTTAATAACATTGAACTTATGCATTATCACAACAGCATGTCACTTATTTGTAACACACACGTATGTTCCCCATAAGGCATGTCACTCTTCCTGTGCTCCAAACACTATAGACAGTGCTTCGTTGCTACCCTTGGGGTTTATTTTAAATAGTGAAATCACCAACTTTTAAAAGCCCCCAAAATATGAGGGCTTTTAAAACCCTCTGCCCCTCGTCTCTCTCTCCTCTCCAAGTGGAGGTGGGTGGTGGCAGGGGGGATGTGTCGGCAGCCCCCCGACAGGTGACCAGGCGCCACTGGGCGCGTTTCTACCATGGCTATGCGCCACTACTGACCCTGGACAACTGGGAAGGCCTGTGGGGAAGGTGGCTCGGGGGGCCCCATCGTCCCCTCATCCCCGGTCGCTAAATAGGCTGTGAAAAGGATAGATGTTTACAGCATGAGCTGAAACTAAGGCAGAGGGTCACCTTGTTTGACCTCAGCAAGCAGACAGATTTGCAGATACCAAAACTGAATAGTGAGGATGACAATATGTGTTTCCCTCTGAACCATATGCATTAGTTGCAGATTTCCTTCTAAAATCAAGCACATTCCTCTACATAAGCACAGTTCAGTGCTCAAATTCAGGAAATTTGACATTGATGCGATACTGTTATCTGATACAACATTTTCAATTTTGCTCTTATCGCCATCATGTCCTTTCGTGCAGTGATTTTTCCATCCGGGATCATGCGTTGCAATGAGTTGTCATGTCCCTTCGGTCGCCTTTACAACATTGCTTCTGTTTTATGTTTTGGTTTTTCGTGCCTGAGGCATGTGGGATCTTAGCTCCCCAACCAGGTGTTGAACCTGCACCCCCTGCAGTAGAAGGCGAAGTCTCAACCACTGGACCATCAAGAGAGTCCCTCTTTAGTCATCTTTAATTTGGAACAGCCTTTCTTAGTCCTCTTTAATAACATTTTTGAAGAGTTTAAGCCAGTGGTTTTGTAGAATGCAACCTCCATCTAGTTTCTCTGGTATTTACTCATTTTTATGATCAGGTTGTACATTTTGGCAGGAATTTTATCTCCATTTTGCAGATGTCAAGAAATTGCTGTCTAAAGAGGGTAAGTAATTATTGGGCAGAATTCAAACCTGGAAGTAAGTCTGGCTTGGAGCCTAGACACGCCCAGAAATCTTACATTGGCTGATTCTGACATTGCTGAAGAAATTGGAAGATCCAGCAGTGGCATTACTGGCCTACCTTCTTGCAGAGCCTCAATGAACAGGAGCTGAGTTGCAGCTCCTTCTTCCCAGGAAATGAATTTGCCACAGCCCCCACCACTCCCTATTGTATAACACCAGCCCAGCTTCCTATGTTACTTGTCTGGCCCCAGAGGGCCTTTGAGTTTGAGAGCCCTGTTCTGTCCCATAACCCTGACATAGAAAGTGGTTTTACAAAAACAAAGTGCTCTGACAGAATGAAGTGAGAGTTCTTGGAGGAAAACATGGGCTTCTGAGGTGACTCAGTAGGTAAAGAATCTGCAAGAGGAGGGCATGACAGCCCACTCCAGTATCCTTTCCCGGAGAATCCTATGGACAGAGGAGCCCAGCCAGCTACAGTCCATGGGGTTGCAACGAGTTGGACACGACTGAAGCAACTTCGCATGCATGCACATGCGTGGCCTTCCTTAAGCGCTTGTCCTTCTGTATAAACTTGGACGTGGCCAACAGCAGTTTGGTGGGCTGAGTGGGGAAGGGAGCCCTTCTTTTTGCTATTGCAGCTTCTAGCCTCCGTCATGTATCACATGTACCAAGACCCACCTGCTGTTCTGTCCCCAGATGGCCCTCTGACTGGGACTGAGTAGGGTGGAGCAGGTACCCCTGTGTGAAAAATCACTGGCTTCCCAGAGAAAACCTAGGCATCTTCTTCCATCCTTCTCTGAGATTCTTACCTCCCTACTTCTGCAGAGACCTGTGGTCTGGGTGGAGTTTTTCCTGAGTGTTTGGTTTTCTTTTCTTAACTTGGCTGAACTCAGGAATCATCAGATTGGCTTGTAAAAGGAGGATTTCCAATCTACTAGAATCTGCCCTACTGCGGATTCCAATTTAAATTGGTCTGGGTATGTCTCTGGAATCTTTTTGCCTTGAAAATGCCAAGTCCTAACCACTGGACCTGCAGGGAATTCCCTGGAATCTCTCTGTAACTAAACTCCAGGTACTCAAACGCAGGCAACTTGTGAGGGAAACATGGACAGTTAAAAGAACAGTCTTTAATTTCAATTTGATGTTTTGAATAGATAATATGTTCATAGGTTCCAAATAACAGCAGTGAAAAATTGCTGTTGCTCCTGTTTCCAGGTTCCCAATTCTCCACAAAGATAATCACAGTTACCAGTATATTTTGATCCCATCTAGAGATTTTATACATAAACAAGAACACACCCTACTTCTTCTTAAAAAAAAAAAAAAAAGTCTATACACATTGCTACTGTTCTCACCGTCACCTCTTCCCAACTGAGCAGACAGGCCTAAGTTTAAGCACAGGCACTTTCCAATTTGGTGACTTGTGAGCCTCCCTAAACTTCAGTTTCTTCTAAAATGACATGAATAATAGCAGGACATCTCATAGGTCATTGAGGGATCACGAGAAAGCACTCATGTAAAGCTGTCAGCACTGGGCCTGGCAGTGAGTGGCTCTGTATCTGGTTAATGGTGTGCCCAGAGGCAACCAGTGAACGCTTTTCTGAGCCCTTTACTATGTGGTGGGCATTTGCCTAGGGCTTTATGAACACTGATATTTCAGGGTTCTTTCATGGTTTTATACCAGTGAGGTTGGGTTGAATTCTGTGGAGTGTTTATATTATAACATGTTCAGCAGGTTCCCAACCTCTACCCACTGGGTACCAGTAAGACTCTTCCCTGCCAGTTGTGAAAACCGAAAGTGTCTCTAGGCTTGGCCAGATGTCCCAGGGAAGGAAGGGGAGCAGAATCACCCTCAGATTAGAACCACACCTTATTCTATTCTTCCAGTACCATATTAACTCTGGATGGTAAGTACTGTTATTGTCCCAGCCTACGAGAGGAAACCTGGAGAACAGAGAGGGTGGGTGACATACACAAGAACACACAGCTAAGAAATCAGTGCTGGGATTCACATTCTGCAGCAGTCTGACTGCAGGACTCCTATTCATAAACATTATGTAAGAGTTGCTCTTATCTTGCAGGAATGTTGTGCAAAATTTTGCAAAGCCTTTCGTGGATATCTGTTTACAACTCACCTCAATAACCTCATGTTATCTGTTGTTTTTATATCTGCCAGAAGATCATCACAACACCCTCCCCCCACCCCCATGAGATCTCTGAGGTTCCCATTTTACAGACAGGGCAACTGAGGTCACTTGCTTAGGTTCACAAAGCCAATAAGTCAGAGGTTCTGTGCCCCAGCTGCACACTAGAGTCAAGCTGGGGAACTTCTGGAAGGCCCAGGAGTCATCCTAGACAGATGAGGCTCTCTGGGTGTGGAATCTGGGCGTTCTTAGCTTTTACATCTCCCACGGGATTCCAAGGTTGGGAGCTCCTATGTTAGGGTGAGAAGCCAGGTCACATTTCAATGCCGAATCTAAGAGATGAGTGGAGCCTGATGCAGGCTCTGTCTCATTTCTGGAATGAGACAGAGATCAGTTATCTCATCAGAGATCAGAGACCTGGATGCACCACCCCACTTTGCCCCAAGGGAAATCCATGTGGCCCAGGGGGACACTTCACTTCTCCACCTGAAATCCCTCCTGAGGGACCCTGCACACACACTGCCCCCACCCACCACCGCCACCCACCATAGGCAACCAGCTCTTGCCACCAGGGTCCCCTTTATTCTGATGCGCTCAGAGATGAGGTCCAAGAAAAAAGGCAGTAACAAGAGGGTCCCCAAGGCCAGCAGGGGAGAGAAGCACTGGCCTCCTCCTGGGAAGGAATGAGCCAGTGCTGGGAGGAGGAAGGTGCCTTCTGAGGGTGCCAAGGGTGTGTCCCCATTGCTCCTCCAACAGGAGCCGCACCGGTCCAAGCAGTTGGGTGACTCCGGTTTGAATTCCTCCTGAAGCGCTGGTGGTTCTCTCTGCAAGGGCGAGGGGTGCTGGGAGCTGGCGTTTCAAAGATGCTGTACCAGTGCTCTCTCCTCGACCCCACTTATACCCACCAGGAGGGACTGCATGGAACAAGGCCCTACAGGACAGATGGACAAGTAGAGGGCCGGGGCAAACATCGGTACTCAAGGGCACTCTGGGGTGAGCAGACCACCTGAGTCCAATCCCATAAGACCACAGTGGGAGGATCTGGGCAGGATGTCTATAGGGAAAAGAGGGTGTGTGTTTGCTTGTTCGTTTGGCCACACCAGGTAGCATGCGGGATCTTAGCTCCCCAACCAGGGATTGAACCTGTGCCCCCTGCATTGGGAGCACAGATTCTTATTTATGCCCAGAACCGCCACAGAGGTCGCAGGGAAAAGAGATTCCAAAGAGAGGAAGCAAAAACGACCAGCAGGACTTTGGAGGCAAAGTCCTATATGGTCCTGCCCCTGATCCCTCCTGGTCAGAGAAGAGCCCAGGAGCTGCCCAGACCACATCAGAGGGTGGCTGGCATGCCCGCCTCTCACCTGGTATCAATCTCCTTCTTCTTTTGTCTTCTTGAACATGGCCAAGGCTTCCTCCAACACACCGTCAGGATCTAGAATTTTGACCTGGACGGAAGTAACAGGGGTTGGTCTGGGGAGTGTGGAGAAGACCCAGGCTGTCAGCCTTTGGGACACTGCCTGCCCTGTGGGGGTGCTGCCAGCCTTGGGGGTGCTGCATGCTTTGTGGGGGTACTGCCAGTCTCCCTGGGGATGCCTGACTGAAAACAAAACCTTGTACGTTTCCTGACTCGGCTGGGCTCAGTTAGGTTGGGTGTGGCTGGTGGGGGTCTGCTGTTTCCTGTCTGTAGGTTGGGTGTGGTCCCAGGATCCTGCAGAGAGCTGCCCACCTCAGGAATAGGGAACTGGGTGGGCTGGGGGACCTCATCGCGGCCGAAGTCGATCATTGTGCCACACTTGGCCACGTCGTCCACCCAGAAGCCTTCAAACAGCTGACCATGGTCCAGGTGGAAGAAACGCCCTGACCCATTCTTCACACCTCTCTGCCAATTGCCTTCATAGCGGTTCCCATTCTCTGGGGGGAAAGACAGGGGGTCATGGGTGCTGGCCCACCACATTCCCCCCACCTGGCTGGACTTTCTGCCACTCGGCAGGCTAGACATCATGCCCACCAGAAAGCCATAGAGCCCTGGGGTGCCAGTGGTTTCAGACCTGGTTCACATATCACCTCACCTCAACTACCTACTTGAACTTAGATAAGCGACACTGTTTCCTGCCTGTAAAAAATATAGCTAACGATACTAACAGGCAGTGCTTTTCCAGCACTTACTCTGTGCCGATTCCATGCTGCTTCTGACCTCACTTCTCACAAAAACAGTTCTGTGAAGGATAAAGGATTCCACTTTATACATGAAACTTGAAAAGCTCCAGAAATTTGATTGATTTGCTCAAGGTCGCAGAACTAGGAAGGGTTTCAAACCAAATCCTGTTCATCCCAGGAGCCCCTGCTCTTAACTGGGAATCAATTCCACTTCCCATTGGATGGTGGTGATGCTGTAAAAATAATAATGATAAATCTAACATGTCTCAGCTCAGACACATATGAGCTATGTGACCCTGAGCAAGTCATGCAGCCATTTTGTTTCGTTTCCTCATTTGTAAAATGAGGACCAGAGTAGCACCTCCCTCATTAAATTATTGTAAAGATTAAATGAATCTGTACACAAAAAGGACTTAGAAAAGTACTGGATAAACTCCAGATCAGAGATCAACAAACCTTTTCTGCAAAGTAGCAGATAGGATTTTCAACACTGTGGGTCTCTGCCACAGATGGTCACCTCTGCCACTGGACAATACATAAGTGAATGAGCACATCTGTGTGCCAACAAAACTTTATTTACAAAAACATGTTCAGGGCTGGATTTGGCCCATAGTTTGCTGAGCTCTACTATACAAGTATGTACTGATACTGAGCGCCTACTATTTATTCTATGTCATGCTAAGCATTTTACAAATATAAACCTCACTTAATCTTCACAATAACTTTAGGTAAGCTTTATTTTCCCCTTACTTTACAGTTGAGAAAACCAAAGCATAGGGAGTTTAAAGAGGTTAATTGCCCAAGGTCCCACAACTAGTAAGAGCTGGTTCCAGACTCCAAGCCTTAGAAAGCCTGCACTGGGCCACAGCAGGTGCTCACTAAATGCAGGCTATTAGTAGGCGGTATGCACTAAAATCAGGAATGGAAGCAGGGTGCAGGGAGGATTAAGAATGACAGAGTGGCTGCCTTAACCCTCCCCAGTTTTCAGGAGCCTAGGTTCTGGTTTGTGTCCTCACCAAGAGTATCTATTACACAGCAGGCACTGGGGAAACAGTGGGGAACAAAACAGACACAGTCCCAGTCCTTCTGCAGGTCACAGTCTGGAGGGACAATGATGCTAAATTTATGGATTCTAGGTGAGTGATAATACCATCGTGGTTATCTGGGTCATGAAGATCTTTTTTGTATAGTTCTTCTGTGTAGTCTTGCCACCTCTTCTTAATCTCTTCTGCTTCTGTTAGATGCATACCATTTCTGTCCTTTATTGAGCCCATCTTTGCATGAAATGTTCCCTTGGTATTTCTAATTTTCTTGAAGAGATCTCTAGTCTTTCCCATTCTATTGTTTTCCTCTATTTCTTTGCACTGTTCACTTAGGGAGGCTTTCTTATCTCTCCTTGCTATTCTTTGAAACTCTGCGTTCAGATGGGTATATCTTTCCTTTTCTCCTTTGCCGTTTGCTTCTCTTCTTTTCTCAGCTATTTGTAAGGCCTTATCAGACAACCATTTTGCCTTTTTGCATTTCTTTTTCTTGGGGATGGTTTTGATCACCCCCTTCTATACAATGTTACCAACCACCATCCATAGTTGTTCAGGCACTCTGTCTTTCAAATCTAATTCCTTGAAACTATTTGTCACTTTCACTGTATAATCGTAAGGGATTTGAATTAGGTCATACCTGAATGGCCTAGTGGTTTTCCCTACTTACTTCAATTTAAGTCTGAATTTTGCATGAAGGAGTTCATGATCTGAGCCACAGTCAGCTTCCGATACAGAATTGTAGTGTGGATATAATGAGCTCAGGGCTGCCTAAGTGTGGGCTATGATTGGGGCACCCCACTCCAGTACTCTTGCCTGGAAAATCCCATGGATGGAGGAGCCTGGTAGGCTGCAGTCCATGGGGTCGCTAAGAGTCAGACACGAGTGAGCGACTTCACTTTCACTTTTCACTTTCATGCATTGGAGAAGGAAATGGCAACCCACTCCAGTGTTCTTGCCTGGAGAATCCCAGGGACGGGGGAGCCTGGTGGGCTGCCGTCTATGGGGTCGCATAGAGTCGGACACGACTGAAGCGACTTAGCAGTAGCAGTATGATTACTATGGACCAAAAGACAAAGTCTTAATTCTTTATATTTATTGTTAGGTACCTCTTTTAGAGTATAAACTCCCCGAGGGCAGGGACCGGGTCTTGTCTCCTGTCGTGCACCTTAACCCCCCATCCCCAGCAAGGCTATGCGGGGGCGTGGCCCGATGGGCGTGGCCAGGGCCCGGCCTTGCAGGGCCCCGAATGACTGTGCCTTGAGGGGGTGGCCGAGTGGGCGTGGCCAGCAGGCCTTTGGGACGGGGCTGAACACTCACTCAGGCGCAACATGCCCTCCCCTTCTGGCTTGTCGTTACGCCACTGGCCCTCGTAGATGTCTCCGTTGCTGTAGTACATGCGGCCCCACCCGCTGCGCTGGTTGCCACACCAGTCACCCTCATAATACTCCTTGGGTCCGAAAAACTGGATCCCATAGCCCTGAAAGCACGAAGGTGTCCTTGTTCACGGCGCCCCACAACACTAGGAACACCCACCATCCTCCCTGGTACCCAAAACACCTGGGCTTCTTTCCTCCTTCCTCCGCAAGCCCTACATCCAAGCTGACGGTCCTGTTTTGTAAAATCTCCTAGGCCTTCCATTTTCCGCTACCCTGTGCTACCGCCTTCCTTCAGCCCACCATCATTTCGCCCCTTCTCACTGATCTTCCTCCTCCACTCTCGCGTTCTCCCCCTCATCCCATGCATCTGCCATATGACTGCTGGGAGGATCTTTTACATGGCCTGTCTGATCACGTTAATTATGTCTTCCCAACTCTGATTTGACCCTATTAAAAGTCGCAGATGCCTGGCAATGAGATCAAAGCTATGGAGTTTCTCCCCAGAAAAATGAACATGAGAACTTATCATGCAACCGCAGAGAGTCACCATGGGGTCCCCACAGATCAAACCTGAAGGGGCTGGCTTATGCAGCCCAAGGCTACTCCTCAAAAATCCTGATCCCCCACATAACCTTCAAGGCCCCCTCCTACCCCTCCTCTCTCTGCCACCCCTGTGGGTAGACACACCTTGCTGTTTAATATTTCCTTCCTTTAACAACTTCTGCAGCCTTTGCTACTTTCCCCTCCTCCTTTTTTACTCCCTAACACCTTGCATCTTATGGTGTCACCTTCTACAGGAAGCCTGCCCTGAATTCTCAGTGAACTTCCATTGGACTTTTTGTGAAAACCTCAATCCTAGCACCATATTATACAATATAAATTATTTATTTGGGGATCTTTGTCCCCCGCTGGCCAAGAAACATTTTGAGAGCAGAGATCATGAAATCCTGGGGCAATTAACTTGCCAGCAGTGTGACCCCAGGTGAGGCACTTCACCTGCTGCACCCTTCTGAGCATGTCTCCTCATCAGTGAGAGGAAAATAATAATGATGATGATGACGATGTTGATGTGGAGTTCTACAATATATCATATTCCAGGGTCATAATAGCAGTTGTTCAATAGCAGTACTGTATGATTATCTGTCTCCATGACCTGTGGTGAGGAGTCAGGTGTTTATGGGTTGGGGGCATGCCTCTGACTGCCTTCTAGCCCTCAGGACCTTCTTCTCTCGGCAAAGGGTGTAGCGTCTGCTTTCTTGCTTGCTCTCACTTTTCCACCCGCCCCCCACCTCTTATCCAGTCCCAACAGAAGGGGTATTCTCAGAAAGGGATGCCAGGGGAAAAGAAAGCCAGGAAATGAGTTGGGGAGGTGGGGGAGGAGATTTTGCCCCTCACAGGCTGGCTGGCTTCTTGTAGCCACAGGGTTTCATGGGCTCCTCCCTGGGCCCTCTCCTGCTTCCTGTTTCTGGTTTTTGTTCTGAGAAGTCTTGATGGTTCCCCCACCCCTTCCTTCTCCCACCCACGCAGAACCCTGTTCTCTTCCCCTAGATCCCCCTCCCTTTTTTCCCAGGCCTCTCTGACTGCTCCCCCTACACACACACACACACACACAGGTGCGCGTGCACACACACACACACACACACAAAGGCTTCTTTCAGCCTGGCCCACACCCCAGAGCATGATGGGAACCACTCACACATTTCTTATCGCCTTTCCACCAGCCTGAGTAGGCTCTCTTGTACTTTCCGGTCTCTTGGTCAGGAAGACTGAGGGTGCCATAGCCATCTCGCTTCCCAGACTTCCAGTCCCCCTCATAGATGGCTCCGTTCTTCTTCCAGACCTGTGTTCCTTTCCCTGGTGATACAAAGATGGGCCAACACTGCAAACATGGCCTTCATGGGGCCTGTGCGGGGAGACAGGTTCTCTGTCTGCCTGGGCCTCAGGCATCTGGACTGGACAGTTCTCAAGGACTGAGAGGGGTATCTACCTTGTACGTAGACCACCCTTTCCCTAGCATCCAGAGAAACTCCAAGAGAGGTCTATTTCTACAGTGCTTTGCCCTGACGCCAAACCCACAGAGCAAACACCAAGCAGAAATTTTCCCCTTTGGTGTTTGAGCTTCATCTTTTAATAATACTGAGTGTATATACCAGATGGTCAGGATTTCTGGAGAATGTTCTGCATATTTATTTAGTTCTCCTGATTATACATGGAGACCCACCTCCTCCTATTATACTCCAACCCCTTCTGTGTCCTCCACTCCCATTTTCCATTCTGCCCTCCAATTCCTGGTGGCCCTGTCGTTCCTGGAACCCACCAGATATGCTTCCGCTTCAAGGCTTTTGTACCTGCTTCTCCTCTGCCCTGGAAAACTCTTCCCCAAATATTCACTCACTCCCTACCCCCTGCAAGTCTTTACTCAAAAATCATTTTCTCATTGACCATCTCACTTAAAATTATTTAATATAAGCTTCTGGACTTCCCTGCTGGTCCAAAGGCTAAGACTCTTCGCTCCCAATGCTGGGGACCCAGGTTCCATCCCTGGTCAGGGACGTAGATCCCGTATATGCTGTAACAATGATTGAAGATCCTGCATGCTGCAACTAAGACCTAGTT
Source organism: Bubalus kerabau (assembly GCF_029407905.1). Classification (NCBI taxonomy): domain Eukaryota; kingdom Metazoa; phylum Chordata; class Mammalia; order Artiodactyla; family Bovidae; genus Bubalus; species Bubalus kerabau. The sequence continues at coordinate 57,704,164 of NC_073639.1, read as the reverse complement.
CAGCCAAATAAATAAATATTGAAAAAAATTAATATAAGCTACTTTTAACCCCTTACCCTGTTGTATTTCTTTCCACATCCCTTGTCAACTCATACTGCTACTGCTAAGTCGCTTCAGTCGTGTCCGACTCTGTGCGACCCCATAGACGGCAGCCCACCAGGCTCCCCCGTCCCTGGGATTCTCCAGGCAAGAACACTGGAGTGGGTTGCCATTTCCAACTCCTAACATAATAGATAATTCATTTATTTATCATGTATTGTCTACTGTCTGTGTCTTCCAGGAGAATGTACACTTCACAAGGGCACAGACTGGTCTGTTCTGTTCACTGCTCTATTTCCAGCACGGAAGAACAGTGCCTGGCATGTTGGAGGTGACCAATATTTGTTAAACAAAGGGATGAATACAATATGTGGGAAGTACCTCTGCGTGCCAACTTGTGTCTTAGTCCTTGGTAGCTCAGGAACAAACCCAGCTTTTTGATCTAGTGCAAGAAACTTAACTCTCTGGGCCTCAGGTTCCTCATCTGTAAAATGGGGACAAGAAGATCTCATGGGGTTGTTCTGGACACTAAATTCATTAGTATATGTATAATACTTAGGACAATGCCTGAAAATAGAAAAGATGCTATCATTGATGTTTGCCCTTGAGACAGGGTCCAGTTACACTGTAGGGGATGAATAGTTGTTTATACCAGCCTGCAAGGTCATATCACAGGTAGGGCAGCCAAGTTCAGACAATGGGAAATGACTTACCCAAAGTCACACAGCCTCTCAGTAATAGAGCCAGGCTTAGAACTTCAGTGTCCTGACTCTTAGTCCAGGGCTCTGTCCACACTACAGGCTTCCCACAAAGACTGAAACACAAAGGCAGTCATCCTTAACTACACAAAGAGCTCCAGGCAGCTGTGCAAAACCTGGCCTTTAAGTCAGTGCTGAGGGTGGGTTTTGTGTTATGAGCAGGGTGGGTTCAACTTTTGGGGGTTTCTTGGACAAGGAAAGTCTGAATAATGTCCTGTGCTGTGCTCAGCCCTCAGAGAACATTCAAGAAGTTCCCCTTCTGCACAGATCCTTGGCTACATATTTGATAGATGGTATCTCTTATCTTAACAGATATGTATTATTCCAATTTTACAGATGAGGAGACTGAGGCTCAGAGTGGTGTAGTAGACCTCTCAAGGTCACAGTTGATGGAGCTGAGATTGACCCAGGTTTATGGACTCAAGCACTTAACGCAGGAAGACAGGAGAGAAGAGTGGCCAAGAGCCAAGAATCTGGAATTGCAAGACTAGACGGAGAAGCCATAACACCTTTTTTTAATAAAAACTTTGTTTTTCTTTTTTTTTTTTAAACTTTGTTTTTCTGTTTTTCTTTCTTCAGGGCTCAATTTGTGTCACAAGGAGTCCATACTCCACCCTGGGAGCCCCAGCCATTGCAGGGTGGAGATGTGGTGGGAGATGTCCTATTTCGCCCTCTGCTGGTTTGAAGGACTGAGCTTGAAGACCAGAATCCCAGTTGCAAGGTGGTTTCTGGAGGCCACCTTTTCCTCCTGCTAGCCAGCTCCATGCTTAGTGCAGTCGCAGACGGTAGAGAATGAGCTGCTGTCCTGGGAGTCCCAGCTGAGGCTGTGGCTGGTGTCTAAAGACAGCTTCGTTCCCTGCTGGCCCCTCTGCTCACCTGAAGCCAGAGTTGAGTTGGATTTCAGAGCCCCAGCATAAGGATGCCCCTGGCTGGTCCTAGTCAGTATTCACCTCTCGGCGATATATCTTATGTCCCCAGTGAGCTCTGCAAGCTGCTTCCTTGGGCCCAGGGGTCCACCGTGGCCCAGACCCCACACTCACCCCTGAGCCCCCACTTACCGTGTTTCTCATTGTCCTTCCACTCACCCACGTAGTGGTCGCCATTGACAGCGAACACCTGGTGCCTCAGTCCGTTCTTCTGGGCCTTCTGGTCCCACTCCTTCCACAGGGGCTCCGACTTTTGCGGGCATTTGAAGATAGGCATGTTGGCTGCTTCTGTGGGGCCAAAGGGTTAGGGACATCAGGGGTTCAGTTTGCTCCAAGGAATGCTGGGACCCTGGGACTTCCTGGAAAGACACTTGTCTGAGGTCAGGTGGGGCGAGTCATGTGTGTTCTGAATTCCCCGGGGCAGATGAGCAGCCCTTGGGGGGGATTCTTTTGTGTTGGACTGATGTTTGGATGTCTCCTCCCTTGCCTCCCTAAGGGCCCCCTGGGGCGGGGAACCTGATGGCACAATTGCTTGGGATGGAACCCAGGGAAACCAGTAGATCAGAGGGGTTTGTGATGACATCAGGAAGAAGCTGCCCTGGGGAGAGGGTGAAAGTCACATTAATAACCAGTATGACCAATCAGGGGCTTCCCTGGTGGCTCAGATGGTAAAGAATGTGCCTGCAATGTGGAAGACCTGAGTTCCATCCCTGGGTTGGGAAGGTCCCCTGGAGAGGGGAATGGCAACACACCCCGGTGTTCTTGCCTGGTGAATTCCATGGACAGAGGAGCCTGATGAGCTACAGTCCATGGGGTTGCAAAGGACATAACTGAACAACTAACCTTCATTCACTCATGGCCAATCAGAGTGGATGCTGGAGTGGTGAGCACTGGGACCCACTACAGGGGAGTTGGGACCTAGCCAGGCCACCCTTGTCTGGGTGGGCAGACAGCCCTGTGGCACAGCCCCCAGGGACATCCCATTACCACCACTGGTTCAGCATCTAGCACTTTAGGCCCCAGGTCCTGCCTCTGGTGGAAAAACACAGGGGCTGGCTTTGCAGGGGTTTGTGAGCTGTCAGGAGAGCCCATCAACTAACGATACTGTCTCTAGGATGACCACATGTCCCGGTTTCCCTGGGACTGAGGGGTTTCCTAGGACATTGAACTTTCAGAGCTAGAACTGGGACAGCTCCAGACACACCAGGAGGATTGATCATCCTGCTACCTCTGACCTCTGACCTCTGCTTGGGTACTCTTCCTGTCTGCTTGGTTAGGTTTTTTCCATCAGACAAGGGCTCTCCTACCCTCCCTGCCCAGTGCAGAGAACTATTTAACCAACAGCAGGCAGAGTTATTGACCAATGAGTATGACCCCAAGGCTGAGCAGGTTTCAGGAGATCATGGTGTTCCAGGCATCCACCCATTCAGGGCCAGCATCACAGATGTTCAACCTGAATAGCTGCACAGGACCTGGTCCTTAGAAAGGTATGTGCTTGGTCTTGGCTCTGCTGTCACTTTTTAAAAACTCCTAATACTTCCTGAGCCAGGGCCTCATTTTCATTCTGCACTGGGTCCTGTCCATCAAGGAGTTCCCTGTAGGGACACAGCAGGGACCTTCAGGAATCTGACTAAGCTGGCCAACTGTACTGGCTAGTACGTATTTTGACAATCATGCCCAGGAATTGGGAAAGGCACTCAAAGCAAGGAAAACAGCCAGGGCATGAACTGGGCAGAGGGAAACAGTCTCAGGTCCTAAATTTAATGTTTTTCTTTTTTTTCCCTCACATTTGCGTGTACCATGAGTACTGTGATTAATCTTTTTTTTTTTTTTAATATATATTTGGCCATGTGGGATCTTAATTCCCTGACCAAGGATCAAACCCACGCTCTTTGCATTAGAAGCTTGGAGTCCTAACCACTGGACCATCAAGGTGGTCCATGATTAGTCTTTATATTGAAATTAATTCACTTTAAAAGTCAATACTTTTATCCAAGAAAGAGATTTTATGATCATTTCTTAAGCCTTAGCTAGATACTGGGGCTTACAGTTGAGATTGGCAAATGTTAAGAAAGGTGTTAATGTCACATTAGCCTCAAGCTGACACTTTCTCCTTGGCTTACTCAGAAATTGTAAGAGAATCCAAAATCTAATAACTTTCTTACATCATTGGATGATTACCCTTCATCAGTGTAACATATCCTCTGTCCTAACTTTCAAGAACTTAGATTCTACCCTAGAGGAGGCTGTGGTCTTAATACATAGAGTTTCTGATAGGAAAAGAAAGTTTTGCGGAATTCCCCGGTGGTCCAATGGTTAGGACTAGGCGCTTTCACTGCCGGGGCACTGGTGGGCTCCCTGGTCAGATTCCGCAAGCTGTGCAGCGTGGCCAGGAAAAAAGTTTTACAGCGCGGTATGCGGGCTCTGCTCGGGTTGTTTTGATACTAAATAACAATAATTACCACCAGGGAAGGTGGAACGAGAGGGGCTCAGACGGCTGAAGGTTAGGCGCTCGCCCCCTCCCCGTCACACCTGCGACCGCTCACCTGCGCTCTCCTGGGGGGCGGAGTCTGGATCTGGAGTCCCTGGCAAACAGCGATGGGGTCGCCGCCCGCAGCCTCCAGCTTCTATCGCTACCTGCGGCTCATGCTCTGGCGTCCAGAGCCCGGCCGGGGTCGCTATGGCAACGCGGGGCCTCTGCAAAGCCAACCGGCAGGGCCCGCCCCTTCCTGCGGAGACTGAACTCGCGGGGCCGCGGATGGGGAAGGCTGCAAACCCTCCCGCGACGAGGAAGAACGTCTTTGGGCCCGTGGAGGTCGAGTGCCAGTTCGTGCACCGGCCTGGTGCCAAAGGCAGGTGGGCGAGCCCGAGAGACCTCATATCTCGGAGCTTGGGCAGGTGTGCCTGGGAGGTTCGCCTTTCCTCCTGCCCCGGGTTGCCCTTGGCAAATAACACGCCCGAACCTGGCAGAAAAGGATCACAAGCTTTTTTGCCTAATTGAAAAAACAAAGGGACAGATTTGAAGGATAGATCAACATTACACCTGCTCTTCGTTTTATGGTGGTCTACTAGACTCCTCTGAGAAGCAGAAGGAAGCTGTAAATAGCCCCTTCACCCTGCAAGATGCATCCGGTTTAGGTATACACAAGCCGGTCCAAGTCATTCCTTGCTCACTTCCTTATGGTGGCTCCCCTGGTCACTCAGAGTAAAAGCCATAGTGACTATAGTGGCTTCAACGCGCTGTGTCATCTGCCTGCCTCCCTCCCTTCTCTCTGAACTTGTCCCCTACTCTGTGTGCCCAAACCCACTCTGCGCTAACCTCACACTTACTTTTTTACTGTTCCTGGAAAATGCTAGGCATGTTCTTGTCTCAGGGACTTTGCCTCTTCCATCTCCTCTGCCAGGCAGGCCATATCTTCCTGCAGAAAGCAGCCTGGCTCACTCCCTGATCTCCAGGGTTTTATTTAAACATCATCTCAGCATGGCGGAGAAGGCGATGGCACCCCACTCCAGTACTCTTGCCTGGAAAATCCCATGGACGGAGGAGCCTAGTGGGCTGCAGTCCATGGGGGCGCTAGGAGTTGTACACGACTGAGCGACTTCACTTTCACTTTTCACTTTCATGCATTGGAGAAGGAAATGGCAACCCACTCCAGTGTTCTTGCTTGGAGAATCCCAGGGACGGGGGAGCCTGGTGGGCTGCTGTCTATGGGGTCACACAGAGTCAGACACGACTGAAGCGACTTAGCACCAGGAGCAGCAACAGCAGCAGCATCTCAGCATGGAGTTTCTGGATCATCCTGTATTTATCTATCAATCTATATATTGTTGTGGTTGTTCAGTCACCAAGTCGTGTCTGACTCTTACATTTTGGCTGTGCTGAGTCTTCGTTATGGCTCTCAAACTTAGCTGCCCTACAAGTCGGATCTTAGTTTGTCCAGGAGTCAAACCTGAGTCCCCTTCACTGGAAGGTGGATTCTTAACAACTGGTCCACCAGGGAAGTCCCTGAACCACCTTATTTAAAACTAGAATCTCCATATATACTTTCTGACTTGTTTTCCTCCTTCCCACTCTCATCCTGTTTTATGTTCTTGTTAGCCACACGCATGAACACACACACACACACGCGCGCAAACACTTTTTATCTATCTCTTTGAAGGCAAATTTTCTTTCAATTTTTTTTAAAATTTATATATTTATTTATTGGCTGTGCTTGCTCTTTATTGCTGCACAGGCTTTTCTTTAGTTGCAGCGATCATGGATTACTCTCTAAATGTGGTGCTCAGGCGTCTTATTGTGGTGACTTCTCTTGTTGCGGAGCACGGGCTCTAGGGGTATAGACTTCAGTAGCTGCAGCACATGGGCTCAGTAGTTGCAGTTCCTTGGCTCTAGAGCACAGGCTCAATAGTTGTGGCACACAGGCTCAGTTGCTATGTGTCATGTGGGATTTTCCAGGACCAGGCATTGAACCCATGTCTCCTGCATTGGCAGGTGGATTCTTTACCACAAAGTCACCAGGGAAGCCCTCTTTCAACTTTTAAGTGAAAAATTTCAAAAACACAGAAAAACTTAATAGTTAACAGTAATAGTACAATGAATACCTGTTATAACCTCTGCCTGTACTGGACAGCTATTGTCATATTGCCGTATTGAAACTGAGTTCCCCTAATAACCCAGTTTCCCAAGTTTGTGATTAATCTTTCTATCAGAAACTTTATTCCTTTTCCTATCCTGGCCCTGTTCCCCTCAGGATTGGGGATCATCAAGAAAAGGGGGAATTGAAACCAAGGAGGAACTTGTGAGGTCTTCCCAGTACAAAAGCCCCTCCATGCCCCTCTTTACTCATTTGCAGGAAAAAGGCTGTAGTCTCCTGGGCCTTCCCCAGGGAGAACAGGCGTAAGCAGCTAATGATGAGAACAAAAGAGACATTGGACTCCTAGTTCCTTCTGAAGGGATATAGATAACATCTGACACATATCTTTGAATTGTTCAGCAGAAATTAAGACCTCCCACCCTCCTCCAGGTGAAGGCTGGTGATGACATGCTGTCCTCTGGCATGTAGAGCCAGACTGTTTGGAACCACCAGAAGGTTGATGATTGACATTCCTGAAATATCACCCTGTTAACTCCACACTTCAGCACTCATCTTAGGACCCCTTTCCCTAAAAGCCTTCCCCTGAAAACCATCAGAGAGTTTGAGTCTTGAACATGAGCTGCCTGTTCTCCTTGCTTGTGTGCATGTATGCTCAGTCGTGTCTGACTCTTTGCTGCCCCCATGGACTGCAGCCCACCAGGCTCCTCTGGTGGGCTACAGAATGGAGTGAGTTGCCGTGCTCTTCTCCAGGGGATCTTCCTGACCCAGGGATTGAACCTGGGTCTCCTGCATTGGCAGGCGGATTCTTTACCATTGAGTTCCCTGATAGCTCAGTTGGTAAAGAATCCACCTGCAATGTAGGAGACCCTGGTTCGATTCCTAGGTTGGGAAGATCCATTGGAGAAGGGAAAGGCTACCCACTCCAGTATTCTGGCCTGGAGAATTCCATGGACTGTATAGTCCATGGGGTCGCAAAGTGTCTAACATGGCTGAGCAACTTTCACTTTCACCCTTGCAAATAAACTCTTGCTGCTGCTGCTGCTGCTGCTAAGTCGCTTCAATAAACTCTTACTTTGCTGCAAATTCCCACTGTGAGTTGGTTTGCTGTGCCCATGCTCGGTAACAATATGTGCAGGCAGAGAAGTTTTTGTATTTCTTCTCTGGTCTTCCTAGGACCTAGAAGAAATTCCTGACATCTAGTAGTTGCTTAATAATTTGTCAAATGAATGAATGATGTGCTTTTAGGGACTCCTGGTCTGGGAATCCTTGGTCCTCAGGTTGAAGATTCCTACTCAAGAGGAAACAGAAACTGCATGCAATGTTGGGGAAGTAGTATCCTGCTCAAGAATATGCTTGCCCCCGTTCCAGGGGATCTTCCCGACCCAGGGATCAAACCCTTGTCTACTGCATCTTCTGCATTGCAGGTGGATTCTTTACCCACTGAGCCACTGGGAAGCCTGGACATAGGTATACTTATGGCTGATTCATGTTGACGTGGCAGAAACCAACACAATATTGTAAAGCAATTATCCTCCAATTAAAAACAAATTTTAAAAAATTTTGTAAATAATGAAAGAAAGAAAAGCTTAAAAAAAATTTTTTTTAAAGAGAATGGTTCCATTTCATGGTTCCACCTCAGTTCCAATCACTCACAGAAATTAATTGGCTCTTTCCAAATTCCCATCCCAAATTCATGATTGGCTCATCTAAGATCCAGAGTCTGCCCAGGGCCAGTCAGGCTGTAGGTGTAGATACTGTAGTTCTCCTTAAGACATTCTCTTCTCCTCCTCAGGTACTTGGCCAGCTGTCCCAGAGGTTCTCTCCTGGTGCAAACAACCCCTGTGCTGCGGCTTTGTCCAGGGCTGCCCTGCCATCAGCTGAGTGGTACCTCTATGGTCTAGTTTTCTCTCTCCCAAGGTCAGGCCAAGGCACAGCTTCAAGCCTCAGTCCCATCCCTGCAAGAAACCCTTTCACAACCGCTAATCACACCCTGGCTCAGGGGAAGCAAGGACTGTCCCCTAGAGAAGAAACTGGAGTAGGTTAATGTTGTTTCTTTCAATAATTTATTTATTTGGTTGGTTGGTTTTGGTTGCACCAGGTCTTCGTAGCTGCACTGGGGCTTTACACTAGTTGCAGCAAGCAGGGGCCACTCTTTGTTGATGTGCTAGGGGGTTCTCACTGCAGTGGTTTCTCTTGTTGCGGAGCACAGGCTCTAGGTGCATGGGCTTCAGTAGTTGGAGCACACAGGCTCAGTACTTGTGACTCATGGGCTCTAGAGTATGGGCTCAGCAGCTGCAGCTTTGGGCTCTAGACAGTAGGCTCAATAGTTGTGGGGCACAGGCTTAGCTGCTCCATGGTATGTGGCATCTTCCCGGGCCAGGGATCGAACCTGTGTCCCCTGCATTGGCAAGTGGATTCTTATCCACTGTACCACTAGAGAAGCCCTGTAGGTTAACATTTATCTGCCTCTGAAGGCAATCTGGGTCGGCAGGTTACAAATCTATAATATTATTCTCCTTGTGGAGTCAGAATTTGGTAGCATTATTCACAAACTCCTAAGTGGATGCTACAGACTGGCCACTCCTTAATACTGAAGTGCCAGGAATGTCAAGCATGAGGGCTTCTGTCTCATACACCCTTCTGATAATTACTTGCCACGTTTGAATGGCTAGAACTGGTACTTCCCTGCCAGTGCAGTGGTTCAGACTCCGTGCTTCCGCTGCAGAGGGCGCATGTGCCATCCCTATTGAGGGAAATAAGATCCCACATGCTACGTGTGGCGTGGCCAAAACAAACAAAAAAGGTAGTCAGTCTTGAATAGCTTGGGCTCCTCTTAAGGGCCTTGTTTACAGCTTGAGGTAAAGGGAGTTCTCCTGTGTAGTCGGAGGTGAGAGGGACTCCTCCCCACACCCACAGATAAATACTCCCTTGGGGGGATATACTTTCCTGGGCACAGAGCTTTGGCTGGAAGCTGGGATGCTCCACTCTGGCAAGAAATCCAAAGTTTTTATCCAATGCTTGCTGAGTTGTCAACTCCAGGACCTGACATTCACACTGTAGTCCATTCCTGAGAGCACTGTCTAAATAAAATGCAAATGGGGCCTTCTGGAGCTGAATAATCTGGGTCTAAACCTTCCCAGAAGTGGCAGGAAAGACCCACCTGGAGACAACTCAAATGACCATCAAAAGATGAATGTATAGGGGAATTCTCTGGTGGTCCAGTGGTTACGACTTCATGCTTCCATGGCAGAGGGCCTAGGTTTGAGCTCTGATTGGGGAACTAAAGCACAAGCTGAGTTGCACAGCTTAAAAAAATAAAAAAAGATGAATGGATGAACAAAATGTCATCTATCCATACATAATAATAATGGAATATTATTCAGCCATAAAAAGGAATGACATACCGACACAGGCTACAACATGAATGAACCTTGAAAACATTGTGCTGAGAGAAGCCAGACACAAAAGGTTGTTTCCATTGATATGAAGTGTCCAGGATAGGCAAAACTATAAGACAGAAAGAATTTAGATTACTGGTTACTTGAGGAAGGGGACGATGGGAAGATAGGAAGGTGATAGTTAAAGGGCAAGGTTTTTTTTGTGGTGATAAAAATATTCTAAAACTGACTGTGATAACGGATGTATAACTCTGTGAATATACTAAGAACCATCAAATCACACGTTTTAAATGGGTAAATTGTACAGCGTGTGAATTCTCTCTCAATAAAGATGTTTTAAAGTCAAACAGTGTTAGACTTTTTTTTTTGGGGCTCCAAACTCACTGCAGATGGTGATCGCAGCCATGAAATTAAAAGACGCTTACTCCTTGGAAGGAAAGTTATGACCAACCTAGATAGCATATTCAAAAGCAGAGACATTACTTTGCCAACAAAGGGCATCTAGTCAAGGCTATGGTTTTTCCTGTGGTCATGTATGGATGTGAGAGTTGGACTGTGAAGACAGCTGAGCGCTGAAGAATTGATGCTTTTGAACTGTGGTGTTGGAGAAGGCTCTTGAGAGTCCCTTGGACTGCAAGGAGATCCAACCAGTTCATCTGGAGGAGATCAGCCCTGGGTGTTCTTTGGAAGGAATGATGCTAAAGTTGAAACTCCAGTACTTTGGCCACCTCATGCAAAGAGTTGACTCATTGGAAAAGACTCTGATGCTGGGAGGGATTGGGGGCAGGAGGAGAAGGGGACGCCGGAGGATTAGATGACTGGATGGCATCACCGACTTGATGGATGTTGAGTCTGAGTGAACTCCGGGAGATGGTGGTGGACAGGGAGGCCTGAAGTGCTGCAATTCATGGGGTCACAAAGAGTCAGACACGACTGAGCGACTGAACTGAACTGAACTGAACTGGAAGTCTCCAGTGCAGAATGAGCGCCCTCTAGGGGCTCTCAGCTATCCGGAGCAAGTCACAGGCCTTTTTTTTTTTTTTGACTTCTACTGAATTAAAAATCAGAGAAATACCTAAAGAGGGTAACACAAAATGTAGAAATGTTGTTGAAATTTTTACTGAAGTATAATTCTGTAGAAAAATGGAAATATCATCGGTGTATAACCTGATAGACTTTTGCAAATTGAACACACCATTCTTGTTATCACTGATCCTCTGGGACTGTCTCTCTTGGAAACAACGCCAAAAGTCTAAATTTAAGTCCCTTGATATATATGATGCCATTTTTTTTTTTAACTTTTGAGAGTTTATGGCAACTTTGGGAAATTAGTGGTAAACCATATGGTTTTAAAAAACAATATGTGGCTGCATTTAAATTCACATAAAAATAGCATTTTTAAAACCATAATGAAATTTAATCCTTTTACACAGGTTAACAAAACATATTACAGGAGAAACTAAATGTATTTAACAAGAGCAATACTTTTGAAAGTGGAACAATGAAAAAAATTCAAATATTTTACAAATGTTCACCTCTGGGTCCATTTATCACAGTAAGGGAACAAAGCTGTTAAAATACAGATGTGCTCAACTAGGCCATTTATCAGCACTATAGTAGTACTGGAAATCAATCCTAAGGTCACGACAGAAGACCATAAAATACAAGACCCTAAATGTTTTACGGCCTCCTCAGTAAGAGGTGTTTTCCTTCCCAAAACAATATGAGGTCACTTTTGAGTGACTCTGCAGGACAGCTAGTCTCCTTTCTCTCCTTCTTTCTTAATCTCTAGAGTTATGCCATCAAAGAATTTTATTATATTTATTTTGGCCACGCCCCACCATGCTGGTTCTTAGTTCCCCATCCAGGGATCAAACCCAGGCCTCCTGCATTGGAAATGCAGAGTCAATCACTGAACCACCAGCCAAGTCCCAAAGAATTTTATAAAAATAAAAATCAATTCTTCAGTGGTACTAGACACATTCCAAGTATCCAGTAGGTACGTGTGGCAACTGGCTACCCCAGGGGACAGGGTAGATACAGGACATTTCCTTTACCAGAGAAAGGTCTGAACAGTGCTGTGTTCAGGGATGAGCTGTCATCTCTCACTCTGCCCCCTCCTTGGAAAATTTCTTTTTACTGACCACAGCTCCCTATCCCTCTTTTTTTTTTTTTTTTTCAGTTGGTCAGCAAAATGCTCTGTCAGAACCTAACATAATGTCTGCAAGGATAAGCCAGTGGAAATTATGGTGTTTGAAAATAGTTGTTAGGCAAAGAAATACGGCTAATAAATCATCCCAAGGAAAAATCTGCAACCTCCCCAGCAATTAAAGAAGTGAAAGTTAAAATAAGCCTGCCATACCATTACATACTGTCTAGACTAGAAAAATGTGTAAAAAATGATGGACTGTGATATTGATAACATTGTGGGGAAAAAGACACCTTTACCTACTGCTAACCATCCTGGTGATTAGTTAAATCCTCTTGAAGAACCATCTGGAACCATGTTACAGAAACCATAAAACTATTTTCTGGCTAATTCCACTTAACTACTATTTATTTAATAGATAGCTGGTATGAGCCACAGTACTTGGTACTTCGTTGCGTTTTTAAAAAATGAAAAAAAAAAAAAAGTACTCGTGTTTTCACAACCATCCTATGAGGTAGGTAGCGTTAACCTCACTTTTTTAAATCTGCAAACGCTTAAGTTCACAAAAATTAAGGATGATACCCAGACAGAGTAAAAGAGCAAATAAGTGGCTGAGCCAAGATTCAATCTTAGATCTTTTGACCTAAGACCTGCCCAGGACACCATATTGCCTCCCATTTCTGAAAATTGCCTCCAAGGGAATGGTATTACCAAAAATATACATAATGATGTAATTTTTACAAGTATTCCAAAGGAAAAATTGGAAAATGCACACAGAAGAAAATGTAAGTTGGGCCCAGCACACAGAAGGCTCTCAATAAATGACTGATTAATTAATTTAGGTGTGGGATCTTCCCACATCAGGGATAGAATTCGTTTCTCCTGGTATTGGCAGGACGATTCTTTACCACTGAGCCATCAGGAAAGCCCACCTAAATGCTTTATCTTAAAAAAAAAGCAATTCGGTGAAAAAGAGCTCTAGCCCTTTAAAAGTCAGAGGCGGGTACAAAGAAGAGAAAGGAGGCGGGTTAAGGAGCTGACGAGAGAAGCTCCTTGCCTTATTTAAATAAGCATGCGTAAAGGCTCCCTTGTACCTTGCCGCGTCCCAGCACTCGTGCGCGTGCGCTGCCTGAACCTTGAGGAGGCTCTCGGCTCCTCCCGCCTACTTAGGTGGGCGGAGACAGTCGCGTGAGTTCCGCGGACCTACATTCTCCCGCCCAATTAAGCAGGCCCGCCCCCTTCCTTGCACATGCGTATACTTCAGCACTAGACCCGGAGGTCGGTAAAAAGGTCCAGGAGTTGCGCCTGCGCTGTGTACACCTCTGCCGGAAGTGGGCGGGATCGTGTTCCAAAGCCTGAAAGGAGGTGGGAGAAAGCGACAAAGACGAGTGTGTTTGAATGGAAAGCTGAATGCAGGGGATGTCCCAAATGCTCGGCTGCAGAAATGTAAAGGCCAGAATGTGATCACAGGGAACTTAATAATTTTCGATTTTTTAAAAGGTTTTATTATTTTTTGCATGTATATTTAAGAAAAGTTTTAGAGGCAAAGAGGATTTTCCCTGTTTTCTTTTTCCCCAAGAATTTTTTGTTTCTCAGCCCTGCCTCTGGGATTGCGGGATCTTCCCCTACCAGGGATCAAACCCAGGTACCCTGCAGTGGAAACAGGAAGTTCTAACCACTGGACCGCCAAGAAATCTTCCCCACCCTTCCCCATCCCACCCCCCCATCAATTCTTATATTCTGAAAGACTTAAGGACTCAATAAGGACACATTTGCAGGACTTCCTTGGTGGACCAGTGACTAAGATTCCGTGCTCTCAGTGCAAGAGCCCCAGGTTCGACCCCTGGTCAGGGAACTAGAGCCTACATATCACAACTAAGACCAGGCGCAGCCAAATAAATTTTAAAAAAGAAAAAAGGCACATTTTAGTGCCTCCTGTGTGGCCAGGTTGAAAATGAGTGTTTAAAAAATGAAGAGCACTTATTCTCACCCACATAAAGGTCCTAGTCAGGAATCCCAGTCAGGAAATTAATTTTCAGGAAGATATGCTGAATAGGAACCAGGAAAGAAGAAACAAATCTGCATAGAAGTAAGTGTGCTTTTGTGTCATAGAAGTTATAAATGTTTTGGAAGTCCCCAGTGTCAGTTCATCAGCTTGATTCCATAGATGTTTGTGGAAAACGTGTTATTTTTTATATATATACGTTGTGCTGGATACTGGAGATTAAAAGATGAATATAATTCAGCCCCTGTCCTTGATGAATTCACACTGGGAAAGACCGGGTGGGGTTAAGCTATAGAAATAGACTGGGCAAAATCTTGGAGGTAAGCATGACAGTGTAAAATGATTCCAGACACTGTCTTGGTTAAAGACTAAAGTAGAAGGGAGGAAATGACATGGAAGGTTGTGTCCTTTGAACAGAGTGGGGTAAGATTGGGAGTGATGAGGTCTAGATGCCAAGGCCAGGGAGGTTGGATCCAAATCCAGTGGCCAGGAACCATTGTGTTTTCATGAATTTGCTCTGTTGGCATGGGATGAGGCAGAAGGTGACTTTTTTTAAAAAATTAAACTTAACTATAATTTTTTTTTTCTTTCATTTTTTAATCTTCTGGCTGAGCCAAGGCATGTGAGATCTTAGTTCCCTGATCAGGGATCCAGCCCTCGACCCTGGCTGTGGAAGCGTAGAGTCTTAACCACTGGACCACCAGGGATATCTAGAAGGTGACTTTTAGACCACAGCAATTGACTGAACAGGGAGAACTCTTTGGGACCCCATGGACTATAGCCCGCCAGACTCCTCTGTCTATGGGATTTTCCAGACAAGAATACTGGAGTGGATTGCCATTTCCTCCTCCAGGGGAATCTTCCTGACCAGGATTGAACCCAAATCTCCTGGGTCTCCTGCACTGCAGGCAGATTCTTTACCACTGAGCTGTTGGGGAAACCCTGTCCACAAGCCAGGGAACACTACAGATGCAGACAGGGACTTCCCTTGTGGTCCAGTAGCTAAGACTTGGAGCTCCCAATCCAGGTTTGATCCCTGGTCAGAGAGCTAGATCCCGCATACCACAGCTAAGACTTCACATGCAGTAACCAAAGGTCCTGATGGAATCAGAATGGAAGATTCAGAGTGTTGCAACTAAGACCTGGCACAGCAAAAAAAAAAAAAAAAAAAAAAAAAAAATGCAGACAAACCAGCAGAAGGTGGGATAAGGTCATGGGACAGACCTTCCCTCAGAGCCTCCAGGAGGAACCAGCCCTGCTGACACCTTGATTTCAGACATCTAGCCTCCAAAACTGTGAGACAATCAACTTCTGTTGGATAAGCTGCCTCGGTTGGTGGTTACTTTGTGATGGCAGCAGCCCTAGCAAATGAATACAGTTCCCAGGAGGTCCTTAATAAATACTCGTTGAATAAATGGATGGCTGAACAAAGGACAATTTTTATCATCCCTGGCTCTTCAAAAGATGACAAAAGAGGTATCAAGAGAATAACTTTATCCAGCCTTTCAAGTCTGGTGAATGGTTGAAAACCAGTCCCTTGCCCCAACCTAATTCGTTTTCTGTGGTGATATTTTCATTGTGTTTGATTGATACTGTCTTTGTCCTGAGCCTCAGACAATCCCGGGCTGTGATAATAGGGGCAGGTAGAATGGGGGCTGTGGTTCCCTGGTTGACACACTACTGGTTGCTACTGAAATTCAACACCCTGCCACCCCCTGCTTTCCTCCTTGATGGCAGATCTCCAAGTATGTTAGCTTCCCTTTTGTCTAGGGAAAGTGAACCCTCTTCCCCAGAGCCAGGGGGTGAATTGGGCAAACCTTTTCTGTAAAGCTAGTTAATATTTTTTGGCTTTGGAGTCCAAACATCCTACAGATATGTATATTACTTACATATATATATATAGGTAATATATATCTGTATATATGAGATATATATATATATATATGTATGTATATATGTATGTGGGGGCTTCCCTGATGGCTGAGATGGTAAAAAAAAATCTGCCTGCAACTCAGGAGACCCAGGTTAGATCTATGGGTCGCGGAAACTCCCTGGAGAAGGGAATGGCAACCCATTCCAATATTCTTGCCTGGAGGATTCCATGAACAGAGGAGCCTGGTGGGCTACAGCCTATCAGGTTGCAAAGAGTCAGACACAACTAAGCGACTAACACACACCTTCATACATATATATACTGCACTTTTTAAAACATAAGCTCAGTTTATGTATTTACTTTTGGCTACGCCTTGCAGCATGTGGGATCTTAGTTCCCTGACCAGGGATGAAATCTGAGCCCCCTGGCAATGGAAGTATGGAGTCTTAACCACTGGACTGCCAGGGAATTCCTTCATTCAAGTGCTTTATAAACCTTTAATCATGTTGATCAAAATAAGCTACATGATCCAATCCCAAATGAAGAAGTAGGACATATGCTTTGCCTATGGCGTATGCAGTGCTCTGCGGATCTAGTTACAGTGAGTCCTTTACAACAAAATTTTCTCTACAACGTGCACTCTCAGATTCCCATGCTAAGGTGTGATGAAAAGAAATAACCTGAGCTACAACCCCCTGCACTGGAATTTACTGGACACTCTGAACAGCTATTACTCTGGCTCTCAGTTGCCTCATCTCTAAAATACACAGTTAAGAGCACCTACCTCTCAGGATTTTATAAGGATTACTTGAAATACTGTTTGTGAAAGCGTAACTGCTATCCCAGGTAACAACTGTTCCCATGGAAGGTGTGTGGAAGATGTATGAATGGTGATGTTTGCACTGTTGTCAAACAGAGCTGAGAGCTGAGAGGGGCTGAGCAGATGTTAAATTCTTTGAAGTGCTTTTTCTGGCAAGTGGCACTTGTCTCCCCATTTCAAACAGCCCAATAGCAGCTTTCATGAAAGCCCACTTAGAATCTTTTTAAGCTACCAGCCATATGAAATACACTTTTCAAAGGTATTTCAAAAAAAGCAGGAGAGTCCAAACACAGAGAGCGTGAACTATGTTGGCTGAGATCTAAGTCATGAGTAACCTTGCTTCTAGCAATTAACTCCTGGCTAGGTACCAGGATAAATGTACCCGAATGCCCTTTCCAGCATTGTTCTTCAAACCCCAAACAGGAAATGACCTGAATGTTTATCCGTGATAGCACAGATACATCACTTGTGTACTACTTATTCCATAGAATGTCACAGCAGTGAAAATAAACAAATTATAGTCCATGTAATACAGGTGACTCTTAAAAACATCATACTGAGCACAAGAGGCATAAAAATGAATCAGAAACAAATCATTTCACTTATAAAAGTTCCAAACTAGGAAAAATAAAAGTATGTTATGTAGGGAGGCAAAGATACGTGGTAAAACCACAAGGAAAGGTAAAGAAATTACCACAAAAAGTTAGGACTGTGGTTAGAAGTGGAACCTTCTCCTTCTGTGGAAAAGAAGGAGATTGCAATTGGAAATTAACACCCGAGAGCTGGTGATATTCTATTTCTTGACTTGGGTGGTAGTTACATAGATGTTCACCTCATAATTCTTTGTTAAACTATACAAAATGTTTTTCACTCTTTTCTTTTTAAAAAAATTTTGGCTGTGCTGGGTCTTCATTGCAGTGTGAGGCCTTCTCTAGTGGCTACAGACTTAGTTGCCCCCCAGCATGTGGAATCTTAGTTCCGCCACCAGGGATCGAACCCTTGTCCCCAGCATTGATGGTGGGTTCTTAACTGATGGACCACCAGAGAAGTCCCTGCTCTTTTCTGTATGCATGAAATTTTCTTTCCTTCCTTCCTCCCTTCCTTCTTTTGAAAAAATTTCCCCAAATAAAAAGCAGGAAAGGATTAAGCATATATGTACCTTGACGCTTTCATATTTTCCATTCCATATTTGAGGTCTCTTTTCACTCGTTTGTTACCTGTATGGGGGTGCAGCGGGGGCAGACATCAGATTCCTTCAATGGAGAAATGAGATATAGAGGTTTTCTTAATCATAACAAAATTCTACTAGGCATAAATAATTTGAAGTCTTGTGCTATGAATTGGCTATTGCCTTCCTTTTGAAGATCTTTCGTGTGATGTAATGTTTAACACTATGTATACCACATATGAATAGGATCCCTATCTAGCTTTGCTCATTATTGTCACCCCAGTACCTAGCATGGTGTTTGATATACAGTGGGTATGCAAAAATTTAGACTTTGGGCTTCCACTGCAGGAGGCATGGGTTTTGATCTAAGATCCCTCATGCCGCAAGGTGTGGCCAAACAAACAAACAACCCTTTCTAATAAAATATATGTTATTTGTGACAAATTAATTAAGGTGTGTCACCTGCCATAAAATTCACTCTTTATAAAATTCAGTGGTTTGTAATGTGTACAGAACATTTTCATCACTCCAAAAAACCTTGTTCCCATTAGCAGTCCATCTCTCTTTCCTCTACCCCCCTTCCCTGGAAACCACTAACCTAATTTCTGTTGCAGTGGATTTGCCTATTCTGGACATTTCATATAAATGGAATCGCATGGTTGTGGCGTTTTGTACTGACTGCTTTCATTCCATTTTATGGCTGGATAATATTCCGTTGTATAGCATATCACATTTTATTATTTTTTATTCATTTGGCTGCACTAGGTCTTAGTTGCAGCCCCCGGGATATTTGCTCTTCATTGCGGCATGCAGGATCTTTAGTTGCTGCACGTGGGATCTAGTTCCCTGACCAAGACTAGAACCCCAGCCCCCTGCGTTGGGATGATGAAGTCTTAGCCCCTGGTCCGCTGGGGAAGTCCTCCTTATTCATTTTTATTGTTATTGTTGTTGAAAACATCTTATTCTTGACCTGGATCTTATGCAGATTCTCTTTATGATTATTATTTAACCCATACATATACATTTTATGCACATTTCTGTATTGTCATATGTCACAATAAAAATGTAATGTAGTCTCATTGTTGAAACTGTGGAAAGCAGAAGTTTGTTTCATTAAAGAACAACGCTGACATATTTCTACCACCCCAGCTCTGTGAGTAGTAGTTTTCCAGGCGGAAGAGAAAAAGACTGAATAAATCTGCTGATTTTTGCCTTTTGTTGGAAGAAAAAGAAATTCTGGAACATTGTCAGCAGGTGGCGCAATTAAATAAGATTTAATCTTCCTGGCTCAATGGCAAGCCAAAAGGGAAAACAAAAAGCAGCCAACACTTGCCCTGATGATGGGAAAATATTCTGGTGAATTTCCCACTACCTTCAATCTTCCTCCAATATCCACCATTACACAAAAGAACCTGGTAAATATGGTTTCACTGGGGGACTGTCAGACTTAATTCTTCAAATACGTCAAAGACAGTGGGTGTTTTCTCCCTGTTGCTTGATGAAGGGCCCTCAAAATAACAGACTTGGCTGGGCCCCAGGATGTAGGGCTTTCTGTGTCTGCAACAAATGAAGACAGCCAAGATGTCTAATAATAAATACAAGTCTCAAATATTCTTAGATGGCTTTTGAGGTGAATTAGGAAGTGTTTCAGCCCTGGGATTTCTTTGGAAGGAATGATGCTAAAGCTGAAACTCCAATACTTTGGCCACCTCATGCGAAGAGTTGACTCATTGGAAAAGACTCTG
Organism: Bubalus kerabau; assembly: GCF_029407905.1. Lineage (NCBI taxonomy): Eukaryota > Metazoa > Chordata > Mammalia > Artiodactyla > Bovidae > Bubalus > Bubalus kerabau. The sequence continues at coordinate 57,684,688 of NC_073639.1, read as the reverse complement.
ATGCTGGGAGGGATTGGGGGTGGGAGGAGAAGGGGACGACAGAAGATGAGATGGCTGGATGGCATCACTGACTCGATGTACGTGAGTCTGAGTGAATTCCGGGAGTTGGTGATGGACAGGGAGGCCTGGTGTGCTGCGATTCACGGGGTCGCAAAGAGTCGGACACGACTGAGCAACTGAACTGAACTGAGGAAGTGTTCAGTTTCTAAATCTTAACAAGCACTTCCTTCCACACCCTAGTAATAGCCTTTGGAGTTTCTGTACAAAAAAAAAAAAAAAAAAAAAAAGACATTTTAATCTGGACATCAAGTCAGAGAAAGAAATTAATGTGCTCATCATCTCTCTCATTAAGATAAACTTATTGGTCCAGTGGTTAAGACTCTGAACTCCCAATGCAGGGGATCTGGGTTCCACCCCTGGCCAGGGAACTAGATCCCACATGCCATAAATAAGACCTGGTGGAGACAAATAAGTAAATAAATAAAGAGAATATTTCTAAAAATGACACACTTATTGGGACTTCCGTACTGGTCTGGTGGTTAGGACTCTGCACCTCCAATGCAGGGGACATGGGTTCCACCCCTGGTCGGGGACCTAGGATCCCATGTGCTGTGCGGTGCAGCCAAAAAAAAAAAAAGTGCAAAATCACTTATTTGGGGTAAGGTTGGCTTCAAGATGGGAGAGGATAGGTGGTGGAGATGGGAGATTGGTTACATATAAGGAGAAATGATCGGAAAAGTAAATATACTAAAAATGACAGGAGATAGATTTCCCACTGTTGGTGAGGGGAATAGCAGATCTGGAAAAGAAAAACTGGAATGAACCCTGTGGACTAGAAGTGGATATTGGTGTGGAGTCATGGTGTTCAATACTTGCTGCTGCTGCTTAGTCGCTTCAGTCGTGTCCCACTCTTTGCGACCCTATGGACCACAACCCGCCAGGATCGTCTGTCTATGGAATTCTCCAGGCAAGAATACTGGAGTAGTGGGTTGCCATGCCCTCCTCCAGGGGATCTCCAAACCCAGGGATCAAACCTGGGCCTCTGCATTGCTGGCAGATTCTTTACCACTGAGCCACCAGGGAAGCCCTTTCAATACTTATAGAGTTATAATTTATAAGTGCAGTCAGTCCCCAGATCTGTCAGCTGAGAGAGGAGAGTAGTGACATTCCCTAGTGATGAGCACATATCTAGTACCCAGAACTTGGTTTCTAGGGAATTTCCTGGAGGTCCAGTGGTTAGGATTCCATCCTTTCACTGCAAAAGGTCTGTGTTCAATCCCAGGTTGGGGAACTAAGATCCCTGAATGGGGCACAGTGCAGCCTAAAAGTAAAAATAAAATGTAAAGACAACTCTTCCACTTGTCTTGAGGATCCCATTCCTTCTTTTCAAAATATAAACAAAGGATTAGAATAGGCATTTCTCTGAAAGAAGATATGCCTGCCAATGGAAATGAGCACATGAAAAGACACTCAACATTCTTAGCCATTCAGTTCAGTTCAGTTCAGTTCAGTCGTTCAGTCGTCTCCGACTCTTTGGGACCCCATGAATTGCAGCACACCAGGCCTCCCTATCCATCACTAACTCCCAGAGTTCACCCAAACACATGTCCATCGAGTCAGTGATGCCATCCAGCCATCTCTTCCTCTGTCGTCCCCTTCTCCTCCCGCCTTTAATCTTTCCCAGCATCAGGGTCTTTTCCAATGAGTTAGTTCTTTGCATCAGGTGGCCAGAGTAGTGGAGTTTCAGCTTCAGCATCAGTCCTTCCGATGAATATTCAGGACTGATTTCCTTTAGGATGGTCTGGTTGGATCTCCTTGCAGTCCAAGGGACTCTCAAGAGTCTTCTCCAACACCACAGTTCAAAAGCATCAATTCTTAGGCACTCAGCTTTCTTCACAGTCCAACTCTCACATCCATACATGACCACTGGAAAAACCATAGGTTTGACTGGACGGACCTTTGTTGGCAAAGTAATGTCTCTGCTTTTTAATATGCTATTAGGTAAATGCAAAATTAAAGCCACAGTGAGATACACTTCACACAAAATCATAAGGATGGCTAAAATGAAAAACACAGATACTTAACAACTGTGGACCAGGATGTGGAGAAATCCAAACCCTAATACTTTGCTTGGAGAAAGACATGGCAACCCACTCCAATATTCTTGCCTGGAAAATCCCTTGGACAGAGGAGCCTGGTGGTCTACATAGCCCATAGAGTTACAAAGAGTCAGGCACGCCTGAGTGACTAAAAAACAAATACTTGGCTGGTGAGGCTGTAAAATGCAGCCACTGGGGAAAAGAGTTTGTTGCTTCCTCAAAATATTAAACAAAGTAACTATCTGACCCAGCTATTCCACTCCTAAGTGGAATACAAAGAGAAAAGAAAACAGTAAGTCCACACAAAACCTTGTGCAGGAATGTTTATAGGAGCATTATTCATAATAATCAAAAAGTAGGGGAAAAATCAAATTTCCATCAACAGGTGAATGGACACGCAAAATGTGTAATTCCAGTCTGAACTGCAGATGGTGACTGCAGCCATGAAATTAAAAGATGCTTGCTCCTTGGAAGAAAAGTTATGACCAACCTAGACAGCATATTAAAAAGCAGAGGCATTACTTTGCCAACAAAGGTCTGTCTAGTCAAAGCCATGGTTTTTCCAGTGGTCATGTATGGATGTGAGAGTTGGACTATAAAGAAAGCTGAGTGCCTAAGAATTTATGCTTTTGAACTGTGGTGTTGGAGAAGACTCTTGAGAGTCCCTTGGACTGCAAGGACATCCAACCAGTCCATCCTAAAGGAGATCAGTCCTGGGTGTTCATTGGAAGGACTGATGCTGAAGCTGAAACTCCAGTACTTTGGCCATCTCATGCAAAGAGTTGACTCATTGGAAAAGACCCTAATGCTGGGAGGGATTGGGGGCAGGAGGAGAAGGGGATGACAGAGGATGAGATGGTTGGATGGCATCACTGATTCAACGGACATGAGTTTGAGTAAACTCCAGGAGTTGGTTATGGACAGGGAGGCCTGGTGTGCTGTGGCCCATGGGGTCGCAAAGAGTCAGACACAACTGAGCAACTGAACTGAACTGCACTGAGTCTGAACTAAAGGATTTATTTCTTTTTTAAAGTATTTATTTATTTTATTATTATTTGGCTGTGTCGGATCTTAGTTGCCTCTTGTGGGATCTTTCATTAAAAGCTTGTGGACTCTCTAGCTGTGGCGCTTGGGCTTCAGTGTTATTGAAGCACATGGATTTAGCGGCTCGTCAGTATGTGGGATCTTTGTTCAATTACCAGGGATCAAACCCGGGTTTCCTGAATTGGTAGGTGGATTCTTAACCACCAGACCACTAGGTAAGTCCCTTGAGCTGAAGGCTTTAGAACCAAGAGAACTGATAAGGTGTAAATCCTAGTCCCAGGGCAGGAGACTTAATGGGTCAGGCAGAGGGAGAGAGAATGCTGTCTTCCCCTACCTTTTTGTTCTATTCAGATGTTCAGTGGATTGGCTGGGGTGCTCTTATATTGGGGAAGACAATCTGCTTTACTCAGTTTACTGATCCAAATAATCTCTTCTGGAGAGACCTTCGCAGACACACCCAAATGATGTTTAGCTGGATATCAGCCTATCTGGCTCAGTCAGTTGACACATAAAATTAATCATCATGACAGCTCAATAAAACTATTATTTCTAAAAATATATAGTTTACTCTTCAAAACTGTCAAGACCATGAAAAAACAAGGAGAGACTGAGATACTATCACAGACCAGGAGACCATAGAGACATGATACTTAAATGTAGTGTCAGATTGAATTGCAGAACAGAAAATGGACATCAGTGGAAAGACTGGTAAAACCTGAATAAATTTTGGAATTTAGTTCATAGTCATATACCTACGTTCATTTCTTAGTTTTGATAAAGATGTCATGGTTATGTAAATTGTCAACATAAGGGGAAAAGGAGTGAAGAAGAGTAAATGGAAATTTTCTTTGCAGCTCTGTTGGTATATCTTAGTTCAGTTCAGTCGCTCAGTCGTGTCCGAGACTCTTCTTGACCCCATGAATTGCAGCACGCCAGGCCTCCCTGTCCATCACCAACTCCCGGAGTTCACTCAGACTCACGTCCATTGAGTCAGTGATGCCATCCAGCCATCTCATCCTCTGTCGTCCCCTTCTCCTCCTGCCCCCAATCCCTCCCAGCATCAGAGTCTTTTCCAATGAGTCAACTCTTCGCATGAGGTGGCCAAAGTACTGGAGTTTCAGCTTCAGCATCATTCCCTCCAAAGAAATCCCAGGGCTGATCTTCAGAATGGACTGGTTGGATCTCCTTGCAGTCCAGGGGACTCTCAACAGTCTTCTCCAACACCACAGTTCAAAAGCATCAATTCTTTGGCACTCAGCCTTCTTCACGGTCCAACTCTCATATCCATACATGACCACAGGAAAAACCATAGCCTTGACTAGACAGACCTTTGTTGGCAAAGTAATGTCTCTGCTTTTGAATATGCTATCTAGGTTGGTCATAACTTTCCTTCCAAGGAGTAAGCGTCTTTTAATTTCATGGCTGCAGTCACCATCTGCAGTGATTTTGGAGCCCAAAAAAATAAAGTCTGACACTGTTCCCACTGTTTCCCCATCTATTTGCCATGAAGTGATGGGACCGGATGCCATGATCTTCGTTTTCTGAATGTTGAGCTTTAAGCCAACTTTTTCACTCTCCACTTTCACTTTCATCAAGAGGCTTTTTAGTTCCTCTTCACTTTCTGCCATAAGGGTGGTGTCATCTGCATATCTGAGGTGATTGATATTTCTCCCGGAAATCTTGATTCCAGCTTGTGTTTCCTCCAGTCCAGCGTTTCTGATGATGTACTCTGCATATAAGTTAAATAAGCAGGGTGACAATATACAGCCTTGACGTACTCCTTTTCCTATTTGGAACCAGTCTGTTGTTCCATGTCCAGTTCTAACTGTTGCTTCCTGACCTGCATACAGGTTTCTCAAGAGGCAGGTCAGGTGGTCTGGTATTCCCATCTCTTTCAGAATTTTCCATAGTTTATTGTGATGCACACAGTCAAAGGCTTTGGCATAGTCAGTAAATTAGAAATAGATGTTTTTCTGGAACTCTCTTGCTTTTTCCATGATCCAGTGAACGTTGGCAATTTGATCTCTGGTTCCTCTGCCTTTTCTAAAACCAGCTTGAACATCAGGAAGTTCATGGTTCACGTATTGCTGAAGCCTGGCTTGGAGAATTTTGAGCGTTACTTTACTAGCATGTGAGATGAGTGCAATTGTGTGGTAGTTTGAGCATTCTTTGGCATTGCCTTTCTTTGGGATTGGAATGAAAACGGACCTTTTCCAGTCCTGTGGCCACTGCCAAGGTTTCCAAATTAGCTGGCATATTGAGTGCAGCACTTTCACAGCATCATCTTTCAGGATTTGAACTAGCTCAACTGGAATTCCATCACCTCCACTAGCTTTATTCGTAGTGATGCTTTCTAAGGCCCACTTGACTTCACATTTCAGGATGTCTGGCTCTAGATGAGTGATCACACCATCGTGATTATCTGGGTGGTGAAGATCTTTTTTGTACAGTTCTTCTGTGTATTCTTGCCACCTCTTCTTAATATCTTCTGCTTCTGTTAGGTCCATACCATTTCTGTCCTTTATTGATCACATCTTTGCATGAAATGTCCCCTTGGTATCTCTAATTTTCTTGAAGAGATCTCTAGTCTTTCCCATTCTGTTGTTTTCCTCTATTTCTTTGCATTGATCGCTGAGGAAGGCTTTCTTATCTCTTCTTGCTATTCTTTGGAACTCTGCATTCAGATGCTTATATCTTTCCTTTTCTCCTTTGCTTTTTGCTTCTCTTCTTTTCACAGCTATTTGTAAGGCCTCCCCAGACAGCCATTTTGCTTTTTTGCATTTCTTTTCCATGGGGATGGTCTTGATCCCTGTCTCCTGTACAATGTCATGAACCTCATTCCATAGTTCATCAGGCACTCTATCTATCAGATCTAGGCCTTTAAATCTATTTCTTACTTCCACTGTATAATCATAAGGGATTTGATTTAGGTCATACCTGAATGGTCTAGTGGTTTTCCCTACTTTCTTCAATTTCAGTCTGAATTTGGCAATAAGGAGTTCATGATCTGAGCCACAGTCAGCTCCTGGTCTTGTTTGTGTTGACTGTATAGAGCTTCTCCATCTTTGGCTGCAAAGAACATAATCAATCTGATTTCGGTGTTGACCATCTGGTGATGTCCATGTGTAGAGTCTTCTCTTGTGTTGTTGGAAGAGGGTGTTTGTTATGACTGGTGCATTTTCTTGGCAAAACTCTATTAGCCTTTGTCCTGCTTCATTCCGTATTCCAAGGCCAAATTTGCCTGTTACTCCAGGTGTTTCTTGACTTCCTACTTTTGCATTCCAGTCCCCTGTAATGAAAAAGACATCTTTTTTGGGTGTTAGTTCTAAAAGGTCTTGTAGGTCTTCATAGAACCCTTCAACTTCAGCTTCTTCTAAAGTATCCCCAATTTTTTTTTTTTTTGGCTGCACCCCAAGGCATGTGATCTTTAGCTCTCCCGCCGAGGATGGAACATGTGCCCTCTGCAGTGGAAGCACAAAGTCTTAACCACGGGACCACCAGGGAAGTCCTGTTAGTTTTTTAAGACCCAGCTTTATAAAGTTAGTGCTTTCAGGTACTTACATATCAGGCACTTCATCTACATATTACATTTAGTCCTAACAACAATCCTATGAGAGCAACCTTCAGTTTACAGAGAAAGCCAATTATGTACTTGGGGTCACCTATCCGGCAAATAGCAAGAGATTTGAACTCAGGTTGACTAGTAAACCACACAGCCCCAGCCAGCCAGGACTTTACAGTCCCAGATAAGCCCAGAAATGCAAATAACTGAATAAAGACATAAATGGCATTTTGCTACCTGGAGAGAAAATATTAAACAAATGAATTTTAATAGATAATACTGCTTACATTATAAACCCATGAACATAAAGATAGGAGTGTAAAATTTCTATCAAATACCTGAACATTTCAGGAAGAAAAGATGCCATCAGTTTATATTATGGACTATTTCTGTTATACTAAATTCACCCAGTCTTTTTTAGCATACATGAATGATCATATAACTTTAATCAGTATATACACAGTATTTTGGGGCTCCACTTTCTTACTTCGCATGATTTAATATACCTGTTTAAAGGTATTCATTTAGTTCCCATAGCGATTTCTAACAGCCATGTAATATTACATGAAATAGAAAGACTATATCTTTTTTGTTTTGTTTTTGCACTTTTTTATTTTTTTGTGGCACTGCCCGCCTTGTGGGATTTTCATTCCCCAAAGAGGAATTGGACCCCGGCCACCACAGTGAAAGTACTCAGTCCTAACCACTGCAAACTATAGCTTACTTAACCATTTCCCTGTTGTGGGGCACTTGGGATGCTTCCAGTATGTGACTGATTTGAAAAATGCTGCTATAACCATCTTTGCACAAATTGCTTGTTACAATCTCAGGGACTATTTTGAGCAAGGGCATTTGTGGGAAGCAGATGAAGGAAAAGTCCCTAGAATTTTCACTTCTCATTGGGCAGCTGCTATTTCTGTAGAATAGGCTCTTAGCATCCTGCAATGCATAAGTAACACCACTACCAGTAGCTGGATGATTCGGGGATAGTCTTTTCACCTCTATGCACCTTGGTCTCTTGTTATTCCAAGTGTGGTCTTTGGACCAGTAGTATTGGCTGGGAGCTTGTAGAATTACAGAATCTTGGGTCCTTCCTCAGTTCAGGTCAGTTCAGTTGCTCAGTCGTGTCCGACTCTTTGCAACCCCATGAATTGCAGCATGCCAGGCCTCCCTGTCCATCACCAACTCCCGGAGTTCACTCAAACTCATGTCCATTGAGTCAGTGATGCCATCCAGCCATCTCATCCTCTGTCGTCCCCTTCTCCTCCTGCCCCCAATCCCTCCCAGCATCAGAGTCTTTTCCAATGAGTCAACTCTTCGCATGAGGTGGCCAAAGTACTGGAGTTTCAGCTTTAGCATCATTCCTTCCAAAGAACACCCAGGACTGATCTCCTTTAGAATGGACTGGTTGGATCTCCTTGCAGTCCAAGGGACTCTCAAGAGTCTTCTCCAACACCACAGTTCAAAAGCATCAATTCTTCGGCACTCAGCCTTCTTCACAGTCCAACTCTCACATCCTAGAACCTACCGAATCAGAATTTGCATTTTAACAAGAGCTCCAGGAGGTGGTTCATAAGCACCCTGAAAAGTTGGAGAAACCATACTTACTATCAGATAGGGATAATAAAAGTCCTTCCTCATCAGGTCATTGTGAGGACTTAATGTGTTAATACATATACATACAGTCCATAGAACTCCAAGCACATAGTGAGTGCTATGTGTGTGCTACTTATTTTCTGGGGTTGTGCCATGAGCATTATAGGATCCTAGTTTCCCGACCAGGGATTGAACTTGAGCCCTCAGCAGTGAAAGCACAGAGCCCTAACCACTGGACTGCCAGGGAATTCCTTCTGTTTTGATACTTTTACGACTCTTCCCAGCTAACTGAGCAAATTCTCCGGTGGGTAGGTCTCTAAGTAGAGGGCCTTAGTTCAGTTCAGTTCAGTTCAGTCGCTCAGTCGTGTCCGACTTTTTGCGACCCCATGAATCGCAGCACGCCAGGCCTCCCTGTCCATCACCAACTCCCGGAGTTCACCCAGACCCATGTCCATCGAGTCAGTGATGCCATCCAGCCATCTCATCCTCTGTCGTCCCCTTCTCCTCCTGCCCCCAATCCCTCCCAGCATCAGAGTCTTTTCCAATGAGTCAACTCTTCGCATGAGGTGGCCAAAGTACTGGAGTTTCAGCTTTAGCATCATTCCTTCCAAAGAAATCCCAGGGTTGATCTCCTTCAGAATGGACTGGTTGGATCTCCTTGCAGTCCAAGGGACTCTCAAGAGTCTTCTCCAACACCACAGTTTAAAAGCATCGATTCTTCGGCGCTCAGCCTTCTTCACAGTCCAACTCTCACATCCATACATGACCACAGGAAAAACCATAGCCTTGACTAGACGGACCTTTGTTGGCAAAGTAATGTCTCTGCTTTTGAATATGCTATCTAGGTTGGTCATAACTTTCCTTCCAAGGAGTAAGCGTCTTTTAATTTCATGGCTGCAGTCACCATCTGCAGTGATTTTGGAGCCCAAAAAAATAAAGTCTGACACTGTTCCCACTGTTTCCCCATCTATTTCCCATGAAGTGATGGGACCAGATGCCATGATCTTTGTTTTCTGAATGTTGAGCTTTAGGCCAACTTTTTCACTCTCCACTTTTACTTTCATCAAGAGGCTTTTTAGTTCCTCTTCACTTTCTGCCATAAGGGTGGTGTCATCTGCATATCTAAGGTTATTGATATTTCTCCCGGCAATCTTGATTCCAGCTTGTGTTTCTTCCAGTCCAGCGTTTCTCATGATGTACTCTGCACTTTTCAGTCCAATCCCAAAGAAAGGCAATGCCAAAGAATGCTCAAACTACCGCACAATTGCACTCATCTCACACGCTAGTAAAGTAATGCTCAAAATTCTCCAAGCCAGGCTTCAGCAATACGTGAACCGTGAACTTCCTGATGTTCAAGCTGGTTTTAGAAAAGGCAAAGGAACCAGAGATCAAATTGCCAACATCCTCTGGATCATGGAAAAAGCAAGAAAGTTCTAGAAAAACATCTATTTCTGCTTTATTGACTATGCCAAAGCCTTTGACTGTGTGCATCACAATAAACTGTGGAAAATTCTGAAAGAGATGGGAATACCAGACCACCTGACCTGCCTCTTGAGAAATTTGTATGCAGGTCAGGAAGCAACAGTTAGAACTGGACATGGAACAACAGACTGGTTCCAAATAGGAAAAGGAGTACGTCAAGGCTGTATATTGTCACCCTGCTTATTTAACTTATATGCAGAGTACATCATGAGAGGGCAATGAACAAATAGAAGATATTTCCCCCTGGTGATGTGAGGAAGAAGTGGGGAGGATACTCTTGCAACACATGTTTTCATCTATCATGCTCAAAGTTCTTAAGAAGAGGCAGATCCAGCCCCAGGAAGCTGATGAGTGAGTCTGAAAGCTCTTTGGGCAGAAACTGGGACAGGGGGTTGGGGGCGGGGTGGGAGGGTGGTGATGGTGGGGACAGCCAGGTGAGATCTGATACTTCTGGTACCTAAGCGGCTACACTGATGGGGGTGAACAGCCTGCGCCATCTACAGAAGGGCTTATGAATAATCACTTGGAGTCCTGACCCCATGGAGAACAGTTCCTAAGATTTGCAACCTGACCATGGCCAGCAAGTGGAGAAGGTGTACTTGCCCAACTCTACCTGGGGGGGCAGGGCCAGCCTCTTCCACCCAGAACTGAATGACTGCAAGCATAGTAAAGTGGGATCTTCTTCCAAATTCCTCTGCTTGTTGTCATTGTTCTGTCGCTCAGTCTTGTCCAACTCTGCAATCCCATGGACTACAGCATGCCAGGCATCCCTGTCCTTCACTATCTCCCGGAGTTTGCTCAAACTCGTATCCCTTGAGTCGTTGATGCCATCCAGCCGTCTCATCCTCTGTCGTCCCCTTCTCCTCCTGCTTGGTGACATTTAATTCATCCTTCAAGGCCCTGGGTTTCCTTTTTTATCTACTAACCCCAATTAAATAAACTGTTTTCTGTTTTTTTTTTTTCACCATGTGTGTGATTTATACAGGTTTCCAAGCTTCATGACACTTTATATAAGAATTCTCAAACTCAACAGTCTCCAGTCCACATGAAATAAGCTGGGGCAGTACAATTGAGCATGGTGGGGACTGTGGTGACTGGCAAGCCCTTTGTGAAGGGGACATCTGTTTGTCTGTTCCAGCCCATGGCCAAGTATGAACATGAGTCCAGTGTACCCAGAGCCTTCCACTTTAAAAAAAATTATTTTAATTGGAGGATAATTGCTTTAAAATATGTTGGTTTTTGCTGTACAACAACGTGAATCAGCCATAAGTATGCATATGTCCCTTTCCCCTTCAACCTCCCCCCCCTCCATTTTTTTCTTTTTTCACGTGGACCGTTTTTAAAGTCTTTATTGAATTTGTTATAATATTCAGTTCAGTTCAGTCGCTCAGTCGTGTCCGACTCTTTGAGACCCCATGAATTGCAGCACGCCAGGCCTCCCTGTCCATCACCAACTCCCGGAGTTCACTCAAACGCACGTCCATCAAGTTGGTGATACCATCCAGCCATCTCATCCTCTGTCGTCCCCTTCTCCTCCTGCCCCCAATCCCTCCCAGCATCAGAGTCTTTTCCAATGAGTCAACGCTTCGCATGAGGTAGCCAAAGTATTGGAGTTTCAGCTTTAGCATCATTCCTTCCAAAGAACTTCTGTTTCTGTTCTGTTTTTTTGGCCATGAGGCATGTGGGCCCTTAATCCAAGGAGGCCGGTGTCCTTGTAGGAGGAGAGGACATGCAGAGACAAGCATGCCGGGAAGGAGAGCCATATGTAACAACAGAACGCAGAGGCTGGAGGGGGTGAAACTGCAAGCCAAGGAATGCTGAGGTTGGTGACCACCACAAGCTATGAAGAAGCAAGATTCCAAGGAGTATGAATTTGTTCTTTCCTTGATTTCTTAAGTCTAGCCTCCAGAATCACGAGAGAACACATTTCTGTTGTTTAAGTCACCCAGTTTGTGGTATTTAACCCAGTTTGTAGTTAGGGCAGCCCTAGGAAACTAATACAGGTGTCGTTTGAACTAAGTAGAGAATGATGAGAAAGAGGAAACCAAGTGAAGAGTTACAGGGAAGAATATTTCATGCAAAAGCAGGAATTAGAAAACAGTGGCTGAAGAGGGGTGAGTAGGAGCTACGCCTGGAAAGCTAGTCAGGGATAGTGCTTGTAGGACCAGGCGGGAGAGGGGATTCAATTAGCAAGGAGGTGGTTGTGTCATTTGAATGACAGAAACAGCTGTCAAGCGAGTCACCCAGAGTCTTAGAGGGCAGGATCTAGGATATATTAGTTGCAATAAATAATGACAATATGAGATGACAGGGCCCTGTCTGAGCTTCCTCGCCCTGCCCGGCGACCTTGCTGGATGGTCAATGTCAGTTCTAGCATTTCAGGCCGTGGCTGGCTTCGGCTCCGTTAAAGCAACGCTCCCTCTCCGCAAACTCCTTCCTCCCTCCGACCCAGACACCCCAAATACACACAATCTCGGTAAAATAAGCTCTACAAATGCGGTTTGCGGACAACTTCCCCATCCCAGCTAGGCATGAGAGATTCCCTAAAGGCATTTAGTGTTCTAAAGAAACACTGAGGGACCCAGCCAAGTCCCGCAAAGGTACAACAATCCCCGCGGCGGGCGCCTGGCGCGCGGGGGCGGGACCGGGGAGGCGCGTGCGCATGCGCAGGGGGCTGCCTCCCGGCGAGGGGGTGGGGCGGGCGCCTGGGCCGGGGCTGTGACGTCAGGTGCGCGCGTGGCTCGGGCTGCGCAGGAACAGCTGGTCCCTGGGAAGGCGGCTGGCCGGCGGACACGCGTGGGGTGCGGGTGGCTTGCCGCGCCACGCTGCGGGAGCAGCCGCCGCCTAGCACCACTGCACCATGTCTGGCCAGCTGGAGCGTTGCGAGCGCGAGTGGCACGAGCTGGAGGGAGAATTTCAGGAACTGCAGGTAGGACCGGACCACCTGGTCCCGAAACTCTGCTACCTGAAGTGCCGGATATTTCCTTTCCTGCTTCTCCCAGCCCCGGCCGTGGGAACCATCAAGGCCCGGGCCAGGCCCTGCGGCGGAGGCGGGTGGTTGTTGCCGGTGGTCTGCGTGGGCCAGCCCCCTCCCATCTCCCAGGACTTCACTTATTCATCCACTTAGGGCGCCGGGTGGAAGCCCCCACAGCTCCCCCAGGACCCCGAGCCTTCTCACCGGCTCTTTGCCGCGCGCGCCTCCTTCGCTGCAGAAAGTTGATCTGTGACCTCTGAGGGGAAGTTCCAGGCATGTCCATGTGGGGGAGGCCGGAGGGACCAGGTATGTTCTGGGACTCAAAAGAGAAAGCCCAGCCCCTACCTCCTCAGAGGTCTCCCCTAACCCCACCGCCGCCCACCAGGGTTTGGCGGCTCCACACCCCTTTTGCTGTGGCGGATCAGCCCTCTCCTCTGACGCTCCATTTTGGGAGATGTGCTTGGGAGCCCTTCACCTTGAGCCCGCAGGCTTTGCTTAGGGGTTAGAGACCCCTGACCTCAGCCTTTGGGGCTCCTGTGTCCCGCCTCTGACGTTGCTGCAGGCCAAGTTTGGCGTCGTGGGTGACATCTGTCACTTCTGACAGCTGGGTTGCCTCCCAGTGATAGAGGCTGCTCCCAGCCCTCACGCTTTGGCCCAGAGCCTTATGCTGGGTGGGGTGAGGTCGGGTGTAAGAGAGGCCCCTTGAAAGAACAGTATTGGCATTTCCGCCGCGGGGTCCCTGGCAGGAGGAGTTGTTCCTGAGAGGAGGTTCGCAGAGGCCTCAGCTGCCTATCCTGGTGACTAGAGAGGTCTCTGAAAATCTTGGGGTTGGCTAAGAGAGATGCCTGGATCTTTTTTTGGGAGATGGGGCTGTTCCCTCCCCAGCTACCGGATTGTGTTTGTTTTCTCCAGAGTTGGGCTCTGTTTGCCTGAAATCACATGGAACACCCCCAGCCCACTTCTGCCTAGTCTCAGCTGGGACCAGTGACATTTTGCTTGTCCATGGAGCTCTTGTCTGCAGTTTGATTAGCCGCTTACTGTGTCCAGAGTAGGGGAGGGAGGGGAGATGGGGAAAGGTGTCTGTGATGGGTCTTTCAAGAGCCATCTAGAGGGAAGATGGGTCATAGGTCCAGAAGAATAGAGAAGGGGTGCTGGAGAGACCAAGCAGGGAGAGGGGTGCTGTTTTAGCTGTGAGCAGAGAGTAAGGTACCAGAGCTGGTTCCCAGGGGACCTTTCTGGCTCTCCTGCCATGGAGAAGAGTCAGCTACTTTTTTTTTTCTCAGTATTTATCTTTATTTTGGCTGTGCCAAGTCTTAGTTGCGGCACTCAGGATCTTCAATCTTCATTGCAGTATGTGGGGGATCTTTAGTTGTGGCTCGTGGGATCTAGTTCCCTGATCAGGGACTGAACCCGGGCCTCTTGCATTGGCAGCGAGGAGTCTTAACCACTGGACCACCAGGGAAGTCCCCACTCAGCTGCTTCTTGCCACTTTGTCCTGCTGGGCTCTCGGTTATGTCCAACTGTGGACCCATGGAGGGTATTAGGTTGGGCATGAGAGAAGAGTTTTGCTATGTGGAACTTTTGTTGTTCATAATGCCTTTCCCTGACCCTGCTTTCGGCTAGAAGGAGGAGTCTTAACTCTTCAGAGCTATACAATTAATGCAATTAACAGCAATTAGATAGCTAGTCTTGGCAGGCAGAGGTTGCAAAAGAGACGTTTGATTTGTTGTTATGTTCTTACTTGGCGTCTCAGGGGCTCAAGTGTGTGGGGGACAGAGAGGAATTGGAAATGAATCCTGGATTGTGTCCCCTGGTGCAAGGGTTGTAGAAAAACTGACTGGGTAGAAACCGTGATGTCCCTTGCTCAGGTCTTCAGCACTGGGGCAAATGGAATAGACTAGGTCCGACTTCTTATCCCTCCCCCCACCCCCCATAATACACGTGAGAACTCTGAACTCCTGAGATGACCATCTCTGGAAAAAGGCATGTAATAGGTAGAGTGTACGTTGTCATTATGTGTGTGTTGGGTGAACTTTCAAATATGAGACATTTGTCGGGGAACAAGGAGGTCACAACAGGTTGCGGGGGGCTGCTGATTGGAACTAGAAAGGTTAATGGTAGGAAGGGTCTTTTTCTCCCACCAGAAAATCCCAGTCTATCTTACTTTACCTGTTTCTGCTTCAGAATCTGGGATTTGTGGGTGTCATGCTCATATCTCTCTGATTCTGTCTTGCTTGGGATGATGTATAATATCTCTGTGTTTTACCTCTCCTTCCCTTTTGCCAGTGGAGGGAGCAAAGAGGAAATCTAATTTCAGACCCAAAAGGATTTGAAAGATTTCTGGAATTTCCCCCCTCTCCCAACCCCTAAAATGTCAAAATCTCTGGGACTTTCTAGAGGAAAGGATCTTTGTTCTTTTGTCTGTGATGTACATCTGCCAGGGCCTCCGTGGACTCAGGGGCAAGGCTGAGTTGCTATGAGGACTTTGGTTTTGGCTGGTTGGGGTTTCAGGTGTGCTGGCTGATTGAGCATTAGTCTGAGACTGGCGCATGTTTGGCCCTGTGGCCTGTGGTGTGACCACAGAAGGTCACTTACAGACGTGGTGGCAGGTGATTTAATGAGCATTTCTTGTCTTGCCTCTCTGGAAACCTGACCTCATCCCTCTGCACCCAGGAAGGAGGTGTCCCGAAGAGGCCTTTCCCTTACCCTGACCTCGCAGAAATGCAGGGGCCTGATAGGACATTACAGAGATTTTTGGCTTTTATTACCAATGAAATGGGTATTCCTTTGGCTGCTGTGTATAGAATAGACATGAGGGGGCCAGGCTGGAAGCAGGAAGATCAGTATTATTTAATTAAAACCCTCTGAAATAGAGCCTGTTATACCCATCTTACAGAGTGAAAAATATACCCCAAAGTATAAGTACTAGAGTCAGGATTCAAATCCAGGCAGGTGAACATCAACGTCTATACTCTTAAAAAAATTTTTTTTTAATTTATTTAGGCCATGCCTTGCGTCACACAGGATCGTAGTTCCCACATTAGGTATTGAACTGGTGCCCCCTGCATTGGCAGTGTGGAGTCTTAACCACTGGACTGCTGGGGAAGTCCCGAGAGTCTGGACTCTCAACCACGGCCCAAGGCAGGTCTGTGCCCTGGCTACTCTTGTTTCTCTCCCATCTTGCATTATTTTCTAGGCCTCTTTTCCCCTAGAAGTGGGTTGTGTGGAAAGAACTCTGGACAAGGGAATCAGAATTCTTGGGTTCAGGTCTGAATTCTGCTGCTGTCTAGCATCTGACCTTTAGCAAGCTGCGTCTCTGAACTTGAGTTCTTTGTCTACCAAACAAAGGCCGACAGTAGTAGCAGCAACAGTAAGAACTAACTGTATGATACATGGATCATTCCATTTAATCTAAACAACAACCTGGCTTTCTAGATGAGGCTGAGGCTGAGAGCTGTTACGTAACTTGAAATTCGTGGAGCCAGAATTTGACCCCAGGCCCGCTGTTTCCATCAGGTATTTTTGGGGTTGAGCTCCAAAAGTATCCTGAGACCCTTGGCTTTAGAAGGAGAGTTTTGGACTTGTGGGGACTAATTTTATTTCTATGGTGCTTTAACATGAAGCATTAGTAAGGGTTCTTAGTTGTAAGTGGCAGAAATCCAATTCAACCAGCTTTAAGCCAAAAAATCGAAATAGTTTATTGGCTTCTGTATTGGGAAGTCCAGTGGCAAATGGCTTCAGGCAGGGCTGGATCCAGCTTCTCCAGTGATGTTTACATGTGCACGTGTGTCTGTGTCCTCTGTCAGCTTCGTTCTCAACCATCTCTCCCATGTTGTGGCAAAGATGAGCTTTGACAGCCCCAGGCTGACATCTACCAGCTTAGCAGACCTCAGAAACAAGCATCTTTTCCCCTGTAATTCTAGCTGGAGTCCCAGGGCTGACTCTCATCGGCCCTACCTGGGTCATGTGATTATCCCTTAACCAGATCCTGTGGCACTGATTGGCTGGGTCTTGGTTAATATGTCCCCCCTGTTGCCCAGGACTGGGATGACTGCTGCTCAAACCACATGAAATAACAGTGGGAGAGGGGTGGTCCCATGAAGGAAGATCAAAGTACTGGTTGTGAAAAAACAAAAACAGAGAAGGATGCCAGACAGCTATCTTTTTAGGAGTAATATTGTAGAAACAGTCTATATCTGTGTTTCACCAGCTATGTTAAGGCACCTCCAAGGAGCTGCAGCAAGCTCACAGGGGCACTATGGGATAATTTAAATTTTCAAGAGAAAGACAATGACATCTGTCACGTACCACTTAAACTGCTAATGGAGTAGTTCACAGCTGCACATTAGATTATGCTACATTCTTTTTAATGATGTCATATCTTTGTGAAGTTGGGGTTTGGGTGCTGATTAAAATCAAGTACTATGTGAAAATCAATTTAGAACAAGAAATGAGGGTGACAGTGTCCAATCTGTTCCTAAGGTTTGAGCCTGACAGGCATATACATCCATAAATAATTTTGGTTACTTCAAAATGAAATAAAAATACCCTTGTCAATTTCTGCGTATTCTTTTTTATTTCCTCCAAGAGACTACTGAGTTGTTAGGACATGGATACTTTTCAATTATTTGGTTTCCTTAGTGGCTCAGAGGGTAAAGATTCTGCCTGCAGTGCAGGAGACCCAGGTTCGATCCCTAGGTCGGGAAGATCCCCTGGAGAAGGAAATGGCAACCCACTCCAGTATTCTTGCCTAGAGAATCACCATGGGCAGAGGAGCCTGGCAGGCTACAGTCCATGGGTCACAAAGAGTTGGACACGGCTGAATGACTTCACTTTCACTTTTTCTTCCTATTATTTGGCCTAAGGACCCTGTGAAAAGTTCATTGAGACACTAAGGATGTGGTAAACCAACAAAGTTAGGGAACCTTTGTTTTATATCCTCATTGTGGTGGTGGTTACACAACTGTATATATTTGCCAAAATTCATTAAATTGTACACCTGAAAACTGGTGAATTGGTATGTAAATTATACCTATAAAGCTGATTTAAACATACCAGTACATGGCCTGTTACCTATATCTCATGCCCTAGCTCTTTCACAACTGAGGAAACTAAGAAGTGGCAGATTCTAGACGTGAAGTCAGTCTGAGTCTCAAGCCTAATCACTTAATTTTTATGTTACCTGCCTCCCAAATGCCTGACATGCTTGTCTATACCTCCACTTACTGTTCCTATAACAGACATTACTAATTGATCCTGGCACGTGACTCAGAATCTTTCCCAGTGTAGAACTGATACAGTTTAGGTGAAGTCAATTTGTCATCTTTGTAGTCTTTCCACTGGCAGTGAGTCTTCGTTCAGTATATTCAGCATTCAGAAATCTTTGTCTGAAGTCAGTTACTTAGAACTATATAAATGCAATCTCATGAAAACTTAGCACCAGCCTGACTATCAGCCACCGTGTTTATGTGGTGGCCATGACTCTGGCAGTCTACTGGGCTGTCCACCAGCTTGCAGTGCTCCTAGGCCAGAGCCCTGTCTGAAAATGGCACATGATTCCATTCTGGCACATTTTTAAATTTTTTTGGCCATGCCATATGGGAGCTTAGTTCCCCGACCAGGTATTAAAGCCATTCCCACTGTAGTGGCAGTACAGAGTCTTAACCACTGGCCCGCCAGGGAAGTCTCATTGCCATCAATTCTTGCAATGCATATTGACTCAGGTGTTGTGACTCAGTCATGTTATGGTAAGAGGGCATCTCCAGGTGTGTCACAGCCGTGCTGGGACCTGGAATCATTAACCTCATCTTCCCACTGGGGCAGAGTTTGTGGCCTCAGAGGACAGGAGAGGTGGCAGATCTCCAAATCCTTCGATGGAAACTCAACTGTTTGTGTCTCTTGTACATGGTATAAAAGGAATGCCAGTCAGATATGTGGGAAAGGAGCTATGGGCATCCCAGCTAATGGTGCCAGTGTTAGCGTCTGTCTCTCTCTGTCTCTGATCTATCCTATGTTTTTATAAGTAATACATAGCCACATAGTTAAAAAGTCAAATAGGAAATGTGTATAAGCATTCTATAACAGCTAAAATCTGGAAACCTAACTGTCCATCAGGATGGATAATTCCACCGAACATCCATAGAGTGTGGTATGAAGATGAGAATGAATAAACTAGGACCATATGTATCAACATGGGTAAATGTTTTAAAGAGAAAAGCAACATTGAGTGAAAAGTTGCTAAGTGGGTATATATAGTATGACATGTATAATATAGTTTAAAGCATAATAATATAGCATTAAAGCATTTAAAGCAGAACACTTATGTTCTGCTTACTGATACGTGTCTATACAGTACAAATACAGACTTTTGCAAGGGAGTGATATGGGTCAGATTCAGTAGAATGGAGATTTGGGCAGGGCCCTAGCAAGAAGCAAATAACTCTTCCGGATGGATCTCTCTGAAAAGAGTTTAAGGAGGAGGCTATTTACAGAGGTGTGGCGGTTTAAAGGGATTTCCCTGGTGGCTCAGATAGTAAAGAATCTGCCTGCAGTGCGAGAGACCCAGGTTCAATCCCTGAGTCAGAAAGATGCCCTAGAAAAGGGAATGGCTTCCCACTCCAGTATTCTTGCCTGGAGAATTCCATGGACAGAGGAGCCTGGCGGGCTACAGTCCATGGGGTCGCCAAGAGCTGGACACAACGAGGCCCCTGGAGTTGGGACCATCCCAATACTTAAGGGACAGAGGGAAGGGGCAGTCACTGGAACCTAGTGCAGGGTAAGGAAAGCAGCAGGACCGGAGCTGTAGCGTCAAAAGCCTAGGAAAGTGAGGAGGAGGCAGGGGAACCAATACTCCAGTCTGCCTCTCCTCCTTCCCCCCGTCTTCTGTCCTGGCATCCCGTTGGCTAAGTAGGAGGCAGGGCAAGGGAGCCCAGGAGATGCAGTCCGTAGGGGTTAACCTCTCAGGGCACAGAGGAAGACAAGATTGATCTGGGGTGGGCTTGAGGGTGGAAATAACCAGCCTAGGGGTTCCTCTTGTTGAGGGCAGAGGACGGGAATGCTATGTAGAAAGAATATGTAGGGGCTTTCAACAATTTGTGTACTATTAGTTCTTAAACTGAGGGTGAGAAATGTGGGCATTAATGTTGTTTATTTTCTATTATAGGATTTTCTGACTTTTTCAATATGCCTGAAATATTTCATAGTCAAATGAGCAGGAGACCAGAAAGTCACCTAACAATACCAAAAGCCTTATTCATAAAAATAGGCTCAATGGGACTTCCCTGATGGTCCCGTGGTTAAAACTCAGTGCTTCCACTGCAGGGGCACAGGTTCAGCATCTGGTTGAGGAGCTAAGATCCCACATGCCGAGGGGTGTGGCTAAAAAAACAAACCCCCCAAAAAAGATTCAGTCATTTATGTGATTACGACCATGCAAATTTCATTTACTGAAGAACTGAGCAGTGTACAATGCTTGTACTTTCTCTTGGGGATTTTTATTACATTTATATAGTCAGCATTTGATTGTTTCCTGGCAGTGTTTGCCTTGTAACTATCTTCCCCGCCCCCCACCCCAAAGCTCTATCTTTAGGTATTTTATCAAGTGGGTCTTTCTTTTCCTTTGCTTGGTCTTGAGTTAGACAGCTGGGGGTTGGGACTTGCTCTCAGCCGCAGAACAGAGTCCTTTCTTTCCCAGCTGCCTGTCTGCTCCGGTGCCCCCAGCACTCTGGGTTATTTTTGGAGGTAGCAACTTGAAGTGGGAGTCAGTCGTGTGTTTTGTAAGCTGGTACTCCCTGCATTGTGTGCAGACACCTGACTCCCAGTTTTTGGTGAGTGTGCTCTTTTGCTTCAGTCCACTGCTGCCAAGTTTATTTTATTTTATTTACTTTAAATTCTATTTCTTATTTATTTATTTATATGTTTGGCTGTGCGGAGTCTTCCTTGCAGCATGCAGGGTCTTTCAGTTGTAGCATGTGGTATCTAATTGCCCAACCAGGGATTGAACCGTGGGCCCCTTGCATTGGGAGTGCAGAGTCTTAGCCACTAGACCACCAGGAAAGCCCCACTGCTGCCAAGTTTAGAAATAAAAATGGTGGTTTGGTATTTTGGCATTTTCTTTGAGAGTTGGCAAACATACATGTACCATATGACCCAGCAGTTTCATTCCTAGATATCTAACCAAGAGAAGTTGAAATATGTATCTACTACCAAGACTTGTGCACGAATGTGCATGGCAGCCTTATTCGTAATAGCCAAAGACTGGAAATAACTTAAATGTCCACCAACTGGTAGATGAGTAAACAAAATATGGTATAAATGCTGTGGTGTGATAAAAAAGTGGATACATGCCACAACAGAAATACACCTCAAAAACACGATTCTTTGTGAAAGAACCAGACACAAAACTGCATTTTATATGATTCCACTGATGTGAAATGCCCGGAAAAGACAAATCTATAGAGTCCGAAGGTGGGTTAGTGGTTGCCAGGAGCTGGGAGGAAGAAGAGTGGGGAGTGAGTGTGGATAAACACTAGAGATCTTATTGGGTGACGGAAAGTTCTGAAACTGGACGTGGTAATAGTTGCACCACTTGATAAATGTATAAAAATCACTTAATTGTACACTTAAAATGAGAATTTTATGACATGTAAGTTATACCCCAATAAAGTTGTTAAAAAATAATGGTTTAGGTTCTTGCTTTGGCAGAAAAACACCCAATATGGTTGTTCAGAGATCTGCATTTTAAAGTGCCTGTTTAGTTACTGGCTTGATGAAGGATTTATTCATCAGGCTCCAAGTTTTTGGCACCTTTACGATGACAGTGCCCAGGGCAAGAGCTTGGTAATGAGTCCAAGATTTATGGCTTCTCTTCTTACCTGGTATGGTTAACTTTTCCCAGAAGGGAGGCTGTGTTCTTTGGCATATTAATCTAGATTCTGACCCCTGCCTCATTTTTAAATTAGCTAATTAATTTGACTGTACTGGGTCTTAGTTGTGGCATGTGGGATATTGTCTTCCTTTCTGCACGCGGGATCTTTAGTTGTGGCATGCGAACTCTTAATTGCAGCAAATGGAGTCTAGTTCCCTGCCTGGGGATCGAACCTGGACCCCCTGCATTGTTAGTGCAAAGTCTTAGTCACTGGACCACCAGGGAAGTCCCTGACACTGGCCTCTTAAATGGAGACACTCAACCCAAATTGGCAAAGCCAAACAGAATAAAATGGCATTTGTTCACTTATATTAATTAGGACCTCAAAGGTGTACCACCTTCAGATATAAGCTGATCCAGGAGCTTAAATGAAACCATCAGGGCTCAGTTTACCCCTCCATCCTGTTTTCCTCTCAATTGGGTTCATTCCCAGGCAGCTAATGGCAGCCCCATTAGCTCTGGGCTCATATCCTACTACCTTCAAAACGAGTGGCAAAAAAGTTTCTTTTTTTCCCCTTTTTTTCAACAGTTCTGATAAAAAAAGTCCCACAACTGAGTGTGATTGGTTTTGAATGCTCGTCCCTGAGTCAACCAGCTGGGTCAGGAGGGTGATGTTCTGATTGGCCAGGCCTGGGTCATTTGCCTTGGAACCTGGGGCAAGGTCCACTCTATTCCTAGCCAGATCTCATGGACTCAGTGTCAGGGAGGGAGGATCTCCAAAGAAATTACAGGGAATTAACCAAAAAGGGAATAGCTGCCGAGCTGGCAAAAACAACAGAAGGCTTCCATCTGGTGACTAGTTGCATTCAAGACCATAGGGGCTGGTTGGTTGAAAGGCAGGGTTGGCTTGCCTCCATGTGGCTCACTCCTGGAAAAAGCATCTCAAAGCACAGGTCCAACTGAGGGTCTTCTGGAGACATCCTCAGGAGTGGAGGGCAGGGTCTCTGAGGGAAGACAGGAATTGTGTTCCTTCCCCCCGTCCCGCCCCCTCCCAGAAACACCACAAAGACAGTCCCATCAAGAGACAGCTGTCGTGAAATGGTTCAGCCTCTCTGGAAAATGATATGGCAGTTCTCTAAAAAAAAAATTAAGCTGTGTGATTAATTACCATATGATCCAGAAATTCTGCTTCTGAATACACACACACACACATGTACCCCAAAGAATTAAAAGCAAGGACTCGAACAAATATATATACATCCATGTTCATAGTAACATTATTCACAATATCCAAAAGGTGGAAGCAGCCCAGGTGTGCATCGACAGACGGGTGGATAAAATGTGCTGTATACACACTGTGGGGTATTGTTCAGCCTTAAAGAGGAAGGAACTTCTGATACGTTCTGCAGTGTGGATGGACCTTGAAGACATTATGCTGTGTTTAAATGTCAGGCACAAAAATATAAATACTGTATGAGTCAACTTGTATGAGGTACTTAGAGAAGTCATATTCATAGAGGTAGAAAGAATGGTAGAGGACTTCCCAGGTGGCACAGTGGGTATGCACCCGCTTGCCAATGCAGGAGACACGGGTTTGATCTCTGTTCTGGGAAGATCCCACGTGCCTCAGATCAACTAAGCCCTCGAGTTGTAACTACTGAGCCCACAAGCTGCAACTGCAGAAGCCCACTTGCCTAGAACCTGCGCGCCATAACGAGAGGCCATTGCAGTGAGGAGCCTGAGCACTGCAACAGAGAGTGGCCCCTGCTCGCCACGATTAGAGAAAGCCTGTTCAAAACAGTGAAGACCCAGCGTAGCCAAAAATGAATAAGACAAGAGAGTGGAGGTTGTCAGGGGCTGACGGGAACAGGAAACTGAGTTATTGGGTGACGGGTTCAGAGTTTCAGTTGAGATGATGAAAAAGTTCTGGAGATGGATGGCAAATAACGTGAACATATTTGATATCACTGAGGTGTACACATAAAATGGTTAAGGTGGTAAGTTTTGTGTGTATTTTATTGCAATTAGAAAAATTTTAATGATTAACATGGTAAGTTTTATATATATTTTACTACAGTTGAAAAAAGACTGAGAGACAACTGTCTGGGAAAAGGACAGAATCCAAGAAGTGAGTTGATAATCTTTCCTGCTGCTGGTGTGACTGCACAAGGTGGAATCAGCAGAGGCTGGGCGTGGGTGAGGAATGCCCTGGGAACAGAGAGCGTGTCACACTAAGGGCCTTGTTGCCACTTCACATTGTCCTCGAGGCTGACAAATCCTGAGCCTGGAGCCGAGGACAGGGTGGACAGGAAGTGTGGTCTCCAGTATCAGATCTCCCTTAGGAAGTGGCCCTAGCCAATGACAGAGACTGTTAGGAGTCAGGAATGACTGTATGTGCCTGGGGACACAATTATGAGAAGGGCCACGGACTTCAGTCTGATGTTTTAAGAGTGGGCAGAAAATACCACCAGTGGAGCATTATTGTTGTTTAGTCGCTAAGTCGTGTCCGACTCTTTGCAAGTCCCCATGGACTACGGTACGCCAGGCTTCTGTCCTTCACTATCTCCCAGAGTTTGCTCAAACTCATATTCATTGAGTCGGTGATGCCATCCAACCATCCCATCCTCTGTTTCCCCCTTCTCCTCCTGCCTTCAGTCTTTCCCAGCATCAGGGCCTTTTCCAATGAGACGGCTCTTCACATCAGGTGGCCAAAGTATTGGAGCCTCAGCATTAGGTGAAGTATGGAGCATTGCATGCGTGTGTGCTAAGTAGCTTCAGCCGTGTCTGACTCTGTGCAACCCTATGGACTGTAGCCTGCCAGGCTCCTTTGTCCATGGGATTTTCCAGGCAAAAATACCGGAATGGGTTGCCATTTCCTCCTTCAGGGGATCTTCCCAACCCAGGGATCGAAGCTGCATCTCTAATGTCTACCTGCGTTGGCAGGTGGGTTCTTTTACCATTACACCATCTGGGAAGCCCATGGAGGCATTAGGAAGCGCCTTTAAGAAAGTCAGTGTTTCAAAATAAAAGCTTAGAAAGAATTACATTATTTTTTATTTGAATAAAAAAGAAAGAACCACAAAAAAAAAAGAAAAATAAAGTCAGTGGGGATAGCGCTGAGTGTTGGTGAGTGTGGGCAGCTGTCATATGCTGTGGGTGGGAGCATAAATTGGCACAGCCACTCTGTGGGCAGTTTGCCAAGACAGGTTAAAAGTAAAAACAAGCCTGTATGCCATGACCCAGCAATTCCATGTCTCTTCCCCAGAGACACTTGTGTGTGTGCCCAAGGAGACCGTGCAAGGATATTAATCATTGTTGCATTGTTGGTTATTGTCAGAGACTGGAAACAACCTAAGTGTCCAGTGTTAGGAAAATGGCTAAATAAACTGTTGTCTGTTCATAGTATGAAGGACTGAACAGAACTAAAAATGAAGCACATCTGTATAGTCTTCTTTTTTTCTTCTTCTTTTCAATTAATTAATTTGGCTCTGCCAGTCTAAGTTGTGGCACACGGGATCTTTGATCTTCATTGCGGCATGTGAACTCTTAGTTGTGGCTTATGGGATCTAGTTCCCTGACCCCGGATCAAACCTGGGCCCTCTGTGTTGAGGGTGTGGAGTCTTAGCCACCGGACCACCAGGGAAGTCCCTATCTATA
The DNA here is from genome assembly GCF_029407905.1 of Bubalus kerabau. Classification (NCBI taxonomy): domain Eukaryota; kingdom Metazoa; phylum Chordata; class Mammalia; order Artiodactyla; family Bovidae; genus Bubalus; species Bubalus kerabau. Next base: position 57,659,408 of record NC_073639.1, on the reverse strand, counting down.
TATTCTTATGTGGATAGATCTATAAGACATATTATTGAGTGAGAAAAGAAGGTTGTGAAATCATATCTATATTCTGATACTGTTGATATATTAAAAAAAATCAAAAGTATGTGCTTTAGGGTATAAGCTATGCTGCTGTAGCAAAGAGATCCCCGAATAAAGCGGTTTAAATGAGATAGCTTCTTCCTTTCTCACATAGTAGTTCAGACGGGTGCTGAGTGTTCTGGTTATCCATTGGCATAAAGCAACGGTAATTGCATTTTGCTCATGGATTCTGGGAGTCAGGAATTTAGGCAGGGCATGGTGGGAATGGCTTGACTGTGCTCCACGAGGTCAGAGGCCTTAGCTGGGAAGATGCAAATGGTTGGAGCTGGAATTATCTGGAGGTTTCTTGACCCTCATATCTGCCTGAACTGAATGACAAGAAGATTTATCTTAGCTGTGGCTGTTGATCAAATCAGACTGCTGTCATGTGGCTTCTCTAAGTGGTTAGGGTTTCCATGCAGCATGGTGGCCTCAGAGTTATGGAACGTTTTGTTCCAGAAGCTAGTGTTCCAGCAAAGAAGGTGCAAACGCAATGGCCCTCTGTGAGTTTTTCTCCGAAATGGTATAGTGTCAGTTCTGCTGTTTTTAAAAAATTGAGATAAAGTTGACATATTATATGTTTTAGGTGTATAATATAGTGATTCACATTGTTAAAGGGTAGAGTTGACTTAGGATAAGATGCTGGCTGTATTCCCTGTGCTGCACGGTGCATCCTGAGAGCTTGTTTATTTACTGCATAGTGGTTTTTGTCTCGATCCCCCTACCCCGGTATTGCCCCTCTCCCCTTTGCTCTCCCCACTGGTAACCACTAGTTTGTTCTCTGTGAGTCTGTTTCTTTTTTGTTATATTCACTAGTCTGTTGTATTTTTTATATTCCACATATAAGTGATATCATATAGCATTTCTCTTTCTCTGTCTGACATATTATTAAACGTAATGCCCTCCAAGTCCATCCATGACGAAAAATGTCATTCTTTTTTATGGGTGCATAGTATTCCTCTGTGTGTGTGTGTGTGTGTGTGTGTGTGTGTGTGTGTGTGTGTGTGTACCACATCTTCTTTATCCATTCATCTGCTGATGGACATTTAGGTTACTTCCGTATCTTGGCTATTATAAATAATGCTGCTATGAACATTGAGGTGCGTGTATCTTTTTGAATTAGTGTTTTCGTTTCCTTCGGATACAGACCCAGGAGTGGAAGTGCTGGATCATATGGTAGGTCTATTTTTAGTTTTTTTGAGAAATCTCCATACTGTTTCCACAGTGGCTGCACCAATTTATATTCCCACCAACAGTGTGCAAAGGTTCCCTTTCCTCCACATCCTTGCCAGCATTTGTTATTTGAGGTCTTTTCAATGATAGCCATTCTGACAGGTGTGAGGTGATATCTCCCTGTGGTTTTAATTTGCATTTCCTTGATATTAGTGATGTTGAGCATCTTTTCATGTGCCTGTTGGCCATCTGTATGGCTTCTTTAGAAAAATGTCTATTCAGATCTTCTGTCCATTTTTTAATTGGGCTGTTTGTTTTTGGGGGTACTTCTGACATATTTGACAGAAGAACTGTACAAAAAAGATCTTCACGACCCAGATAATCACGATGGTATGGTCACTTACCTAGAGCCAGACATCCTGGAATGTGAAGTCAAGTGGGCCTTAGAAAGCATCACTACGAACAAAGCTAGTGGGGGTGATGGAATTCCAGTTGAGCTATTTCAGATCCTGAAAGATGATGATGTGAAAGTGCTGCACTCAATATGCCAGCAAATTTGGAAAACTCAGCAATGGCCACAGGACTGGAAAAGGTCAGTTTTCATCCAATCCCAAAGAAAGGCAATGCCAAAGAATGCTCAAACTACCGCACAATTGCACTCATCTCACATGCTAGTAAAGTAATGCTCAAAATCCTCCAAGCCAGGCTTAGCAATACGTGAACCATGAACTTCCTGATGTTCAAGCTGGTTTTAGAAAAGGCAGAGGAACCAGAGATCAAATTGCCAACATCCACTGGATCATGGAAAAAGCAAGAGAGTTCCAGAAAAACATCTATTTCTGCTTTATTGACTATGCCAAAGCCTTTGACTGTGTGGATCACAATAAACTGTGGAAAATTCTGAAAGAGATGGGAATACCAGACCACCTGACCAGCCTCTTGAGAAACTTATGTGCAGGTCAGGAAGCAACAGTTAGAACTGGACATGGAACAACAGACTGGTTCCATATAGGAAAAGGAGTACGGCAAGGCTGTGTATTGTCACCCTGCTTATTTAATTTATATGCAGAGTACATCATGAGAAACACTGGGCTGGAAGAAGCACAGCTGGAATCAAGATTGCCAGGAGAAATATCAATAACTTCAGATATGCAGATGACACCACCCTTATGGCAGAAAGTGAAGAGGAACTGAAAAGCCTTTTGATGAAAGTGAAAGGGAATAGTGAAAAAGTTGGCTTAAAGCTCAACACTCAACATTCAGAAAACTAAGATCATGACATCTGGTCCCATCACTTCATGGGAAATAGATGGGGAAACAGTGGAAACAGCGTCAGACTTTATTTTTGGGGGCTCCAAAATCACTGCAGATGGTGACTGCAGCCATGAAATTAAAAGACGCTTACTCCTTGGAAGGAAAGTTATGACCAACCTAGATAGCATATTCAAAAGCAGAGATATTACTTTGCCAGCAAAGGTCCGTCTAGTCAAGGCTATGGTTTTTCCAGTGGTCATGTATGGATGTGAGAGTTGGACTGTGAAGAAAGCTGAGTGCCAAAGAATTGATGCTTTTGTACTGTGGTGTTGGAGAAGACTCTTGAGAGTCCCTTGGACTGCAAGGAAATCCAAGCAGTCCATCCTAAAGGAGATCAGTCCTGGGTGTTCTTTGGAAGGAATGATGCTAAAGCTGAAACTCCAGTACTTTGGCCACCTCATGCGAAGAGTTGACTCATTGGAAAAGACTCTGATGCTGGGAGGGATTGGGGGCAGGAAGAGAAGGGGACGACAGAGGATGAGATGGCTGGATGGCATCACCGACTCGATGGACGTGAGTTTGAGTGAACTCCGGGAGTTGGTGATGGACAGGGAGGCCTGGCGTGCTGTGATTCATGGGGTCACAAAGAGTCGGACACGACTGAGCGACTGAACTGAACTGAACGGGCATATTGTATTGGTCAGAGCAGCCACAAGCCTACTTGTATTTAAGGAGACTGAAAAGAGATACCACTTCTCTATGTGAGGAGTGCTAAAGAACTGGTGGTCATGTTTTAAAAGAAGATCCAGGTTGGTGTGGCTGAGGAGGGCACTGTGGGCTTTGTCATTTGTACTATGTAGCTTCCATTTCCGGTTTCAAGGTAACTGGATCCATTGTTGCCATATGCAGCCAGGGAAAGAAAGAGTGGCAAGCAAGCCGTTACTTAGAAAAATGTGGTTCAGTTATTCTTGGCAGAAAATGTTGCCTTGACATGTGAAAACTGAACAGCAAGAAAGAGCAGGTGTAGTGGTTAAAAAAAAAAATGTAGTTCAGAACTTACATCCCTTCTGCTTGCAACCCATTGGCTAACACTCGGTTGTATTCCTACACTTAGCTGCAAAGGAGGCTGGGAAATGTCTGTAGTTGGACAGCCATGTGCTGGCTATGTCTTGGTGGGGTCCTGTTATTAAAAGGAAGCCAAGGAGGGCTTCTCTGGGGGTCCAATGGTTGACTGTCTGCTCCCAATGTAGGGGATACAGGTTTGATCCCTGAATGGGGAACTAAGATCCTACATGCCTCATGTGCCGCATGGTGTGGGGCAAAAAACCAAAAAACTGAGATGTAATAAATACTCAAACTCTTTATTTAGAAAAAGGAAACAAAGGAGAATAAGTATTAGGGACAATTAGTTTTTGCAACAGTGAGCATTTTTCGTATATATGTTAAGTGTATGTGTGTGTGTGTGTATATATATATATATAGAAATAGGTCTATGTGGAACATAGAAATACACAGATACAGAGAATACACTCTAGAAGAAACGTAACAGTGGTTACTTCTGGAGAAGTCGGAGAAGACAGGAGAGGGGTCTATTCAAAGTCAACTCTAGCTGTAGCTGTAGTGTTTTAATTTTTAACGAGGATAATGTCCTTATGTTTACTTGTGAAATTAAATATTAATTCAAGCTGAAGAGGGCCTGGTGAGCATCTGTCTGTTGATGTTGCGGTCTGGTCTTATCTCACTGTACGGGGGCCCGACACCCAAGAGTGCCGGGAGGTGGTGTGGTGTTTCACCTTCCGTTGCTGGGGACTCCAAATCCAAAGGTGTTGCTTTCTCAAAGGCTGTGTAGTTGGGGGTCTCTCTCCACCCATCTTCCACGTCCAGTTCTGAAGAGTTGCCTTTCTTACCTGCAGACACTAGTTAACACTGAGGACCGTTTTGGCGCTGAAGCCTCTTTCTGTACAGATTATTCATTCATTACAGGTAGGAAGCTGGTCACTGTACAGTGGAGAAGACAGATGGCCACCATCTCCCCCAAGCAATCAGAGTTAACATCACAGACTCCACGTCCCTTCTCATGGGAGACACTGAGGACCCAGTGTCACTTGAGTGGCATGTCTGTCCCAGATGCATATTCAAAATTCAATCATGAGGAAATATCAGACAAACCAAGGCAGAGGGACATTCTCCAAAACAACTGGACTGAACACTTTAGAAGCGCTGATATTCCCAAGACAGAAGTTGAGGAGCTGGTCTAGACTAAAGGAGACCAAAGAGATATGAACAACAATACAAGGCATAAGACGGAATTGGGTCCAGGGTCTGGGGAGAAATTGCCATCCAGAGATAGTTCGCAGGACTTCCCTGGTGGGCCAGTGGTTAAGAATCCGCCTGCCAGTGCAGGGGATACAGGTTGATCCCTGGTGTGGGAAGATCCCACATGCGGAGGAGCATCTAAGCCCACACGTCATAACTGTTGAGCCCGTGCTGCAGAACCCAGGCGCCACAAGAGAAGCCACCACAGTGAGAAACACGAGCGTTGCAACTAGAGAGTAGCTGCTGCTTGTAGCAACTAGAGAAAACCTGCATGCAGCAACCAAGAACCCACACAGCCATAGATAAATAATAATTAAAAAAAGAAAACGTTCACATCCAAACTGGAATTTGGATGGTATTTGAGGCCACAGTAGTGTATTGTATCAAAGTAACATTTTTCTATATTTGATAGTTAGATGTATAAGAGAATGTCATGTCCTTAGGAAATATGCATTGAAGTATTTAGGAGTAAAGAAGCCTATTGTCTACAAGTAACTCCCAAATGATTTAGAACAGAAATAGTCAGACTCTTGACAAAAAGGTCAAGTAGTGAGGATTCTGGGCTTTGCAGGCCATGTGGTCTCTGTCACAACTACGCTTGCTCCATTGTTGAGGTGCTGCAGACGATATGTAAATGAATGGGCATGGCTGTGCTCCAGTGAAATGGATATTTATTCATGGATTCCAGAGTTTCAATTTCATATACGTTTTACATGTCACGAAATACTCTTCTTTTGATCTTTTGCAATGAGACAAAAATCATTTCTAGCTTACTGCCTGTACAAAATCAGGTGGCCGGATTTGGCCAGTGGGTTTACTGATGCCTGATACAGATAAAGAACACACACACACACAAACACACACATGGGAAGAAAGCAAATATATCATAATGCTAATAGTTGGTGAATCTGGGCAAAAGGTGTAAGGGGAGTTCTTTGCACTCTTACAAATCTTTCAGAAGTGTGAGATTATTTAAAAATTAAAAGCTAAATTTTAAAAAACGAGACACGGTTTTCCTCTCTGGGGGCTCAGGAAGGAGAGAATGAGGAAACTGTTTAAATCCAGGGGACTGAGCCCTCTGTCAACTGAGGGCCAAAGGAGATAGGCTCAGAGCATTCTTCCATGTTGCTCCTAAGTATTATCTGTTCACTTCATTGCCTTCATTTTTTTCTTATTTTGGGGCTTAACTTTCATATCTAGGAACCTGCTTGGCGGACATGAGAGTTTAGCCTATGGGCCTCATTGCCCATCCCTTTTTCCTCTCTGCTAATACAGTTCTCTACCACCCAAGCAGACAGCCACTTTAAATATGGCCATTGGATTATTGTTTTTAATTTTATGGTCCCCGTACCCTCATATTGTTCTCTCCAGATTGTTGGTATTTGTCTTAGATTACCAGGACTCGAGGAGACTGGTTGTTTCCCTGCATAGGGCAGTACCCAGGGGGAGGTATGCTGTGGCAGTAATGTCGAGAAGATCCTTTGTTCCATTCTCCCTGCCGTGGGGAGCACTGTCTTGTATTTCCTCTGGCCTTGTGGTCCCGAATGGTTATTTCCAGGAGTAAGATATTGAGTGTATTGGAGTGGCTGTGCCTGGGATAAGGAGGGTTGACTTAAAGGGAGGAGGTATGTCTTTTTCTTAATTGTCTTAGCAAGAACTGTCTTCATTGCCAAGATCAGAAACCCAACCCAAACTGGACTAACCAGAAAGGAATTTATTAATTCATATAACTAAGAGTATCAGTGTTGCATTCAGACTTGGTTGGATTCAAGCGCTGAAATGATGCTATAAGAATGCTGTCTCTTACTGTGTCCCAATTCTGTTTTCCTGTTTGGCTTCATTCTTCTTTTTTAAAACTTATTTATTTGGCTGCATCAGGTCTTAGTTGTGGCACATGGGATCTTCAATCTTCTCTGTGACATGGGGATCTTCAGTTGTGGCAGTTGCAGCATGTGGGATCTAGTTTCCTGACCAGGGATCGAACCCTGGTCCCCTGCATTGGGAGCGTGAAGTCTTAGCCAGTGGACCCCCAGGGAAGTTCCCAGCATTCTTAGGCAGGCTTTCCACACTCAACAGCCCCAGGTGTGCCTTCTACCAGAGTAACAAACCCAGGAGAAAGAGGGCATCTCTAAATCAATACTTGTAGGTGAAGTCCCAGAGCTGACTCGCATTGGCTCAGTTTGAGCCATGCATCCACCTATGAACCAGTCAGTTGCCGGGGGGATTGGAGAATACTGATTGGCCAGGCCTGGGTCACATGACCACGGTTGGTATGGGCACTGTTAGCTCTATTCAAACCACCTGGACCAAGAATTGACAAGAGGTGGCTGGCCCCTCAGAGGCATATTTGGTTTCTGTTCCCATCAGAAAAGACAGAACCTGCACAGGAAAAAACAGCAGTTCCTATTTCACTAGTGCTGCCTTCCCCAAATCCAGTCCCAGTTTTATAAGTTAGATCTTTAATAGGTGTACTTGTATCATCTTAACTGTCAAACTGAATTCTATAGTCACAAAGAGCTGACTCATTGGAAAAGACCTTGATGCTGGGAAAGATTGAAGGCAGAAGGAGAAGGGGGCAGCAGATGGTAGCATCACTGAATGAATTTGAGCAAAGCCTGGGAGATCGTGAAGGGCAGGGAAGCCTGGTGTGCTACAGTTCCTGGGGTCGAAAAAACTCAAGTCAGACATGACTTAGCGACTGAACAATAATATACTCCGACACAAGCAGACTGAAAAATAACCCCTTTATGTTTTCCTGCACACCCTGCCTGGGCTCTTCTATCCCTCAGGAAACTCACAGGATCTACAAGCAGAAGCTGGAGGAACTGAATGCACTCCAGACTTCGTGTAGCAGCTCCATCAACAAGCAGAAGATGCGACTGAAGGACCTGAAACTCACGCTCCAGAGGTAGGCGGGCTGCAACTCAGAGGCTCCCCTGGCTTTTAGGGATGGAATCTCAACTCAAAACTGGCTTGAGCCGAGAATGGAAATTTTAATGGAAAAAAACAGAAGTGGCTTCAAGCATCACTGGATCCAGGGGGTCAAAGGGTGTTTTTAGGCATTTGTTTTTTTCCCTCTCAGTTCTGCCTTCCTCTAGATTGGCTTCACTCTCTGGCTGAGATGGTCACTGAGATAGCCACGAGCAGTGCCAGGCTGTTATCTTCTTAGCCTTTCTTCCTACTGGCTTGGCCACCCCAGCAGAATAAGAATTGTCTTTCTGCCCAAGTGCTAGGTGTGAGTCTCATTGGCTGAAACTGGTCATGTGACCATCTGTGAACCAGTCACTGAGACTCGGTTTATATACGACTTGGGGGCTACCCTGGTGACTCAGACGTAAAGAATCTTCCTGCAGTTCAGGAGACCTGGGTTGGGAAAATCTTCTGGAAAAGGAAATGGCAACCCATTCCAGTATTCTTGCCTGGAAAATTTCATGGACATCCGAGCCTGGAAGGCAAGCCCATGGGGTTGCAAAGAGCTGGATACGACTGAGTGATAACACTTTATAAGACTTGGTCCTATGCTCAGTTTATGGACCTGGGGGATGGAATAGCTCTACTTGAACTACTTGGGAGGGGGAAGAGGATGAGGCATAGTTCCCACAGGAAAGTTGTTATGAGAAGTCCTGTCAGGCAGGCAAATAGCAAGTATCCTTCTCTCAGGCAAAGGGAGTTCACCCCACCAGGTCTCTGGTGTAGGGGGTGAGAGGTCCGGCATGCCTGGTGGGGATATACTTGAGCTTACGACCTAGTTCATTTCCTAAGGCCAGGATTACCTGTTCACTTCGTAGTCCCATGTCTTTATGGTTTGGAAAGTGCTGTCATTCCCTGCAAGTGAAGGAGTCCAAGTGAATGCTTTGACCCCCGAGGGAGACAGGAAAACAGGCTCTGAATGCCTTGTCCCTGGTTGCTTAGTTGGGCCTCCATTCCAGTTTATGATTCCTGGGCGATTCTTCCCTTCCCCAGTGGAAAATTTGGGAGATGGTTACTGATTATACCCCTAACCTTGACTGACCATTTCGGACATGGAGGCCCATTAGTCATGTGAAGAGTGTGGATGGTTCCACATAATGACATCACCACTCTTGGAAAAACATATCTCACTGATGGTAGGACTCCAGTCTTTTATCTGTGTAGGGTTTTTCATTCCTGGCACTGTTGATACTTCTTTGTTCCTGTGCATTGTAGGATGTTGGGCAGCATCCCTGGCCTCTACCCATGAGATGCCAGTAGAACTCTCTACTCCTGTCTTGACAACCCAGAATGTTCCCAGACAGTGTCTTCATGGTTTGGGAGAACTCCCATCCCAAGTTTCCCCAGTTGAGAACCATTGGGTTGGAAGGTTGACTCGTGAGCTAGGTTCCCAAGGACCCCTGCTATTCTTCTGAGTATCTATGACTTGTTTTTCTAGTTTTGAAATTAAATCTCACCAAAGAACAACAATCAGACCTTGGTTGGTTGACTGCTAATACTTTCAAAACTCTTTTCCTGTCTGCACTCTCGTAACCTTCAGGTTATTCCTATAGAATAGCATGGAGGGTGGTATTGCCGGCCAATATCCCTGAAGCTGGTACTATGTGTCAAGTATTCTAAATGTTTACACTGCATTTACTTACTGTGTCCTCACAATGATATCATTTACAAGGTAGTTCTGATGTTATCCCTGTTTTTGAGGTATGGAAAAAAAAGCAGAGAGGTTGGTTAAAGGACGTTTCCCAAGGCTGGCAGGGAGCCAGCATCATACCCAGAGAGTACAGCTGGAGAGCTGAGGTTGCCAGAAGCATTGAGATGGAAAGATGGGGGGCAGTGCCTAGAGCTTCTGGTTTCTTCATCCAGTCTGTGTAACGCTTGTCTCACCCCCACACCTCTGACCTCAGGTACAAGCGCCATGCCAGTCGGGAGGAGGCAGAGCTCGTTCAGCAGATGGGCACCAACATCAAGGAGCGGCAGAACGTCTTCTTTGACATGGAGGCCTACTTGCCCAAGAAGAATGGGTAGGAGCTGGGGACCTGCCCTCACACTCCCAACACCGTGTGCAGATGCCCAGGCCTGGAGTACCTGGTCTGCGTGCCTCTGACCTCCCTGCTGGGGGTTGAGGAGGAAACAAGGGCTGGAAAGAGAAGGAAGCTTCCCTACATGACCCTCCATGAACCCAGGAGGGGACCTCAGCCCCTCCGTGTAGCAGTAACATTCCTGGAAGGGCTTTTTCAAGGAACCAGACAAAGGATCTGGTTCCCAGCCTCTGCCATCTGCCTGATGTCACCTGGGGTCAGGAGGAAATGTGTTCTTTCAAGAGAACAAACATCCATTGAGGGCCCCTGTATGCCTGGCATTGTGCAGGGGGGCTCTCTTGACGTCAGTCATTTCACCCTCTACAGCCCGGTGAGTGAGATCCAGGAATCCCTGTTCTAAAGGTTCAGAGAAGTGGCTTTAGGAAGTATCTTGCCCAGGGGGCTCAGACTGGGTTAGGTTGAACCAGGATGTGAACACTGGACATTCTGACTCTAATGTTTGTGTTCTTTCCATTTTCCTCCTTCAGAGAAGTCCCATCTCCTTCCTCAAGTGACATCTCTGCCACCTTGTAAAGAGGGATCCTTATAGCATTGTATCATGACTTGACGTGGGTGGCTAAATGCATGTCCCAGGAAGCACCCTGACTTTCTTCATGGTTTGACCCAGCCCTGAGTCAGAGCCTTCTACCAGAGGCCTTCCTCTTGTCTTCTCCTTTTTGGCTGTATTTGGTTAAAAACTCCATGCTTTGGGTGGTGATAACTTTCTACAGAATGAAACAGCGTGACCTTCTTTTAAAGTCAGATTCACTCTTCCAGCTCCAGTCTCCCTAGTCCTCTGTCCAGCTTACATTAGTTAGGAATCCTTGGAATACAAATAACAGAAAACCCAACTTAAAGTTGCTTAATTAATAATAGGGCATTTATTGACACATTTAACTAAAAAGTCCAGGTGTAGCTCTAGGTAGGACTGCTGCTGCTGCTAAGTCACTTCAGTCGTGTCTGACTCTGTGCGACCCCATAGACAGCAGCCCAACAAGCTCCGCCCTTCCTGGGATTCTCCAGGCAAGAACACTGGAGTGGGTTGCCATTTCCTTCTCTAATGCATGAAAAATGAAAAGTGAAAGTGAAGTCGCTCAGTCGTGGCAGACTCTATGCGACCCCATAGACAGCAGCCTGCCAGGCTCCTCTGTCCATGGGATTTTCCAGGCAAGAGTGCTGGAGTGGGGTGCCATTGCCTTCTCTGTAGGTAGGACTGGATACTGTTAAACTGTGTCCCTATTTATTTATTTATTTTTACTCTGTTTTGCAGTGTGTGAATTTTATTCTCAGGCAGGCTTCCTCCACAAGCTGGCCCCAGCAGCTCTGGGTTTGCATCCTACCTGCTTAGCAAATCCAGCACAGAAAGCCTCTTTGTTCTGTAGGAGTTCTGGGAAAAGTCCTCTTATTGATTCTCATTGGCCTAGATTGCGTTCATGATCACGGTTGACCCAATCAGAAGGTTGCACCGCTTTGATTGGGGGAACCTGGGTCATGTGCCTTACCCTAGAGCCTAGGGGCAAAAGTGATTCTCTGAAGGGAAATTATACTGCCCTTCCAGGAGGTAGGGACTATATGCTAGGTGAGAAAAATAGATGGTTTTCTGACACCTCTGCTCTAGGTGCACAAGACTGGAAATCTACCTAGATTTTGCCCATAGCTGGAAGAAGGCTTTTCTGTTCCCTTTTCTCCTCTCAAACTTCTGTGCATCCTTCAAAGCTCAGTTCACATGTTACTACCTCAGTGAAGTCTTTCTAAACCCCTCTCTCCCTCTGTGGAATTAACTTGTCTTCCCCTGAGATCTCCTAACCCTTTATTTTCACCTTTATAATTAGCATGTTAGGGGCTTCCCAGGTGGCTCAGTGGTAAAGAATCCTGCCAGTGCAGGACCAGCAGGAGACACTGGGTTGGAAGGATCCCCTGGAAAAGGAAATGGCTCCCTACTCCAGTATTCTTGCCTGGGAAATCCCACGGGCAGAGAAGCCTTGGGGGGCTACAGTCCATGGGGTTGCAAAGAGTCGGACGTGACTGAGCATGCACGTACATAACATGTTAGAGTACAGGCTGTTGTAACAGAAGCATCATGGCACAGTGGCTCAAACATGCGAGGCTTTTGTCTCTCACACATAACAGTTCAGAGGTGAGTGGGCCAAGAATGTTGGGCTCCTGAGGTCACCTAGGAACTTGGTCCTTGCTGCTTACTTACTACTTACCACTTCTTTAGGAGTTCTTCTCATCTGCATGGCCAACGCTGGGTCACACCATCGCATTCTCAGCAAGCAGGAAAGAGTCAGGCTGTGGAGGGCAATCAGATCCCATTTTACAAAAATGTTTGCCATTTCCTCGTGAAGCCAAACACATACATACCATACGACCCAGAAATTCCACTCCTGGGTGTATATACACTCAGTGGAAATGAGTGCTGAACGTTCACAACAAGGAAGCCAGACATAAAAGGCCACATATCACAGGAGCCTGTTTACACGAAATGTCAAGAATAGACAAATCCACAGAAACAGAAAGTAGATTAGTGGTTGCCAGGGGCTGAAGGAGTGAATGCTAGTGGGTAAGGACTTTCTTCTTGGGGTGTTGAACTTTCATGTTCTGGGATTAGGTGACACTGATGTTTGCACAATGTTGTAAATATACTTGAAGCCATTAAATTGTATAATTTGTTTTTAATGTAAACATTTTTTATGAGCTCACATTATTATTTTATTTATTTTTTAGATGAGGTAGACATAGCAATTTGATATTTCTGTACAGTACAAAATAATCACCACTAAGCTGTATGCTTTATTTTTTATTTTATTTTTTAAAATATTTAGCTGCAAGGGAGGCTGGGAAACATGGTCTGTAAGCCAGCTAAAATGGGGAGAGATGGGTTATCATGATGGTCCTGACAGTTGCCATGTTCTCTAGTTAATCATTTTCATTCTCATATGATGTGAGGACTTTACCGTTGAGCTTAGCACCTTGTTTTCTAATATCTGGTGCTCAGTGCCATGCTTATTGTGCATGCGTGCTCAGTCGCTCAGTCATGTCTGACTCTGTAGCCCAACGCGCTCCTCTGTCCATGGGATTTCCCAGGCAAGAATACTGGAGTAGGTGGCCGTTGCCTCTTCCAGGGGATCTTCCTGACCCAGGGATTGAGCCCACGTTTCCTGTATTGACATCGGGTTCTTGACCACTGGGCCACCGGGGAAGCCCTTGCCATGCTTATTAAGTTTGCATATTTTTGGTTGGGGCCCACTCCTGGGGTTTTTGGCGCGGTGGCCCTCACAGGTCTTTCCTTTCAGGCTCTACTTGAATCTGGTTCTCGGTAATGTGAATGTGACCCTTCTCAGCAACCAGGCCAAGTGAGTATCCCAGGCACCCCTCCACCTGACTTTATGGAATCCTGGCATTTTGCTCTTTCGGCTCGAGAGAGATGGGACCAAGCTAGTTTTTGCATTAAAAAAAAAAATGTTCACAGCTGGGACTCTGGCTTTTGGTCTTTCCGACGGTCTCTTCCTTAGTATGTAGACCACCTGGGGGAGGTTTCCTTCCTTCCTTTCACAGAGTCAGTACGTGGTGTGGACTGGACTGCCAGTTTCCCATGAGAAATGGGCCCCCTGTCACATTCCACGCCTTATCACACACATTCCTCCTGGGACGTAGGCAGTCCTGGCTACCCCAAATGTATCCCATTTCCAGGGAAAATGGAGCTGTGGCTTTTCCACTACTGTAGGTAGTTGAGGAGGAGACCCTTTCTCAGCTCCCTGCCCATCACGGGCTCAAAACCTTAAACCCAGGAGTCCAGGGACAAAGAAGGCTTTGCACACTGGCCCTCTTTCCCTATCGATCATCACCATTAATTCGAAATCTCTCCCTTAGTTTGATCTAGCAGGCCAGGGATCCGGTGGGGTGATGGGTTATAGTGATGTGACCTTTCCTGGGGGTGTCTATCGCTGCAGATTTGCCTACAAGGATGAGTATGAGAAGTTCAAGCTCTACCTGACCATCATCCTGCTCCTGGGTGCTGTGGCGTGTCGATTTTTCCTTCACTACAGGTGATGGGGTGTGTCGGTGTGTGTGCAGGAGTGAGGGAGGAGGGCCATCAGAGAAGGATCCAGGGTTTCTCTTGCATCTCCTCGTTTGGTGTGATAAGGTATAGGGTAGAGAATGACCATTTCTTATAGGAAATAGTTCTGTCTGCCTTACAGCCATCCAACAAATATCTGCTGAATGGTTGCTAAAGAGGCCTTATAATGTAGTAGTTAAGAAAGAGCCCAGTGTGGTCCATCCATACAATGGAATATTATTTGGCCACAAAAAGGACTGAAGTACTGACACGTGCTATAACATGGATGAAGCCTGAAAACATGGTGCTGAGTGAAAGAGCCCAGAGGCAGAAGGCCACTCACTGTATGCTACCATTCATATAAAATGTCCAGAACAGGCAGACTCTAGAGACAGAAAACAGATCAGTGGTTGCCAGGGGGTGGTGGGGAGGCAAATAGGGAGTGACTGCTAAGGGCCACAGGATTTTTTTTTTTTTTGGAGTGGTGAGAATGTTCTGGAATTAGATAGTGATGATGAATGCACAACTCGGTGAATATACTGAAAACACACTGGCTTGTATCCTTGAAAAGGGTGAATTTTATGGTATGTGAATTGTATCTCAGTTACAGAAGTAAAGGTGGTAGCGGGTAGGATGGGGAGCAAAAAAGAGGAAGGAAGGAAAGAAAAAGAGATAGACCACAGACTTCTTGGGTTTGAATCCTGCCTTCGAGACCTACTGGCTGTCAGATGGGCAGGTTGCCTCTGGGTGCCTGAGTCTCCCTCGCTGTAAAATGAGGGTGACACCAGACCCTGCCTCGCTGGGAGGTTGTGACAGTTGGGTGCATTAACACTGCACGTGGCTGTGCCCAGCGCCTGGCACCCAGTGGCACGGTCGAGAGGGTCAGCTGCTCCATTTGAGTGGGACAAGGGAGGTGAGCCGAAGCCTCAATCCCCCAGGGGGTTTTGTTTCCCCCTGCTCTGGTCCCGGGTTTCCTGCCCTGAGGGAAGGCAGCCAAGCGTGGCTTGGGCATTTGGCCCACGTGTCAAGGGTTTATTTCCTGGCAGGTGCTTGGCTGGGAGTCCAGTTGCTGGGCTGCCCACTTGAGTGTCCAAACAAAGGTTCTTTCAGGCCCTGAGCCTGTTCTTGCCTGCTGCCGTGGGCCGGGGCAGCTTCCCTGGAGGGCAGAGGCTGCTCATGTCAGTCATGCCCACTCACGTGCCCCCAGAAAGGGGGCAGAAGTTCTTGACGTGCAACCAGATTTCCTGGTGCTCGGACTTCTGGGGCCCTCAGAGGACAAACCTGTGGTGTGCGGTTGAGTGCTGAGGCTCACTGAGGGCCTGGCATCACCGTGTCTCCCATCCCTTTCTGTATTCATTCCCTGGGGCTGTCGTAACAAGGCACCACAAGCTGGGTGGCTTAGAACAACAGAAGTGTAT
Source organism: Bubalus kerabau (assembly GCF_029407905.1). Classification (NCBI taxonomy): domain Eukaryota; kingdom Metazoa; phylum Chordata; class Mammalia; order Artiodactyla; family Bovidae; genus Bubalus; species Bubalus kerabau. The sequence continues at coordinate 57,644,055 of NC_073639.1, read as the reverse complement.
TTTCTCATAGTTGTGGAGGCCAGAAATCTGAAATCAAGGTTGGAATCATGGTTGGCAGGACCACTCATTCTAAAGACTAGAGGAGGAGCCTTCCTTGCCTCTCCCAGCCACTGGTAGTGGCTGGCCATCCTTGGCATTCCCTTGCCTTAAGGCTGTTTCACTCTAGTCTGTCGTTATATGGCCCTCTGCCCTGCGGCCCTGTATCTCTCTCCTGGTCTTCTTATAGGGACATAGTCCTTGGGTTTAGGGTCCAGCCTAACCCATTATCTCCTCATCTTCACTAATTATATTTACAAAGACCCTGTTTCCAAATCAAGTCATATTCTGAGGTTCTGGGTGGATTTGAATTTGAGCAGGGGGGAACACTGTTTAGCTGACTACACCTTCAATGGCTTAAAAAAGGCCGAGAGTGGGGAGCTGGATGGGCAGCACATCTCTGAACCTCAGTTTCCTTATCTGTAAAATGGGAAGTTGTTCAGTCGCTAAGTCGTGTCCGACCCTTTGAGACCCTGTGGACTGCAGCACACCAGGCTTCCTTGTCCTTTACTATCTCCTGGAGTTTGCTCAAACTCATGTCCATCGCGTCAGTGATGCCATCCTGCCGGGGTCCAGCCCCAGCTGATCCAGGGTATTCGAAGGAGAGACGGTGTAGGCGAGGGTCAGGAAACAACTGCTTAATGAAACGTTAAGTAAGGATATAAAGAGTAATAGAATGAGGATAGCTCAGTAGGAAAATTCAGTGGAGAAAAGAGGCTGAGTAGCTTGGTTTACGCGGGAGACCAATAAAACTTCAAGACAAGAAGTTTGCACCACTTACGTAGGCCGCAGGCGTCCTTCCGTTCTCCTGAAGGAGAGGAGACACTGAGGCCTCCCCGGTCGGATCTTAGAAGCCCAGGCATAATTAGCAAGCATGGCGGGTTCCGCGCTCCAGATGGAGACTCAGCCAGAATTTGAAAGAGAGAGTGACATGGGGAGACCGAGTTTCGGTGAACAAGGCCCGCACTTTTTTTTCCAAAGTAGTTTTATACCTTAAGTTGTGCATAGAGGATAATGGGGGAAGGGGTGGAGTCATGCAAGGACAGCAGTTCCTGGTCCTAATCGAAGCCAGGCTTTCAAACTTATCATATGCAAAAATTCAGGTGAATTACATCATCTTCTGGCCCGGAGGCCTGTTAACATTTTAAGAAACTTATTTTTCTCTAAAGGTGATTATTCCAAAGTCAGGCACCAGCCTCCCAAAAAGCATTGGACAAAGCTGCATTTTACATTTCTATACACCCATTATATCAATCAATACACTGCCAAGGACACAGTAGGTAAGGAGTATGGAGACTTAGCAGCAAACATTGGCCCAACAAGTGAAAAACCCTTCACCAATACAATTTCTAATCAATCTTTTAACTACTCAAAGGAATCTGTGTTTAGGCAGTTTAGAACATCTCCTGCCTCTCACAGTTGGAAGGCTCTGAACAATCACATGTGGCCGGAAAAACCTATTCAGGCAGGCTAGAGGATTTCCAAAGGAGTTTGTAGGTTGAAACACTGTCACACCCAGGAATTATTAACTGGAGCTGTAAGCTAACTCTTTTTTCAGAGAGAGGTAGTGGGGGACAGCCCCCATAAAGTCAGAGGTGTAGGTGAAAGCACAAAGCAGAAAGTAGGCAGACTCTGGTTTTGGGGGTAGATGCTTGAGAATTTCCAGGGGGACTCCTGAGGCTCGATCCCACCTTTGCGTATGCCGAGCCTCCTTCCTCATGACCTTTGCCACAGGCGGAGTGCCTCACGCTGGCTCCCAGCAGTGATAGAATTCTAGTTGAGCTATTCCAGATCCTGAAAGATGATGCTGTGGAAAGTGCTGCACTCAATATGCAATATGCCAGCTCCCGGCACCATCCAACCATCTCATCCTCTGATGCTCCCTTCTCTGTTTGCCCTCAGTCTTTCCCAGCTCCATTGCTCAACCTCATGTCCATTGAGTCAGTGATGGCATTCAACCATCTCATCCTCTGACACCCCCTTCTCCTCTTGCCCTCAATCTTTCCCAGCATCAGGATGTTTTCCAATGAGTCAGCTCTTCACATCAGGTGGCCAGAGTATTGGAGTTTCAGCATCAGTCCTTCCAATGAATATTCAGGGTTGGTTTCCTTTAGGAGTGACTGGTTTGATCTCAAGGGAGTCTCAAGAGTCTTTACCAGCACCAGAATTCAAAAGCATCAATTCTTCGGTGCTCAGCCTTCTTTATGGTCCAACTCTCACATCTGAACATGACTACTGGAAAAACCATAGCTTTGACTAGACGGACCTTTGTTGGCAAAGTGACGTCTCTGCTTTTTAATACACCGTCTAGGTTTGTCATAGCTTTTCTTCCAAGGAGCAAGCGTCTTTGAATTTCAGAAATGGGAAATAATACTGTCTTTGTTTGGGTTTCCCCAGAAGAAATCCCCCAAGAAAAGCATTTGAGTGCCAATAATTTTTTCAGGAGGTGATCCCAGGAAACACTGGTAGGGGAATGGAAGTGAGACAAGTAGGGTTATCCTGTGGGAACCTGGAGTTCAGTGCTGCTGGGGAGTAGGGGGCAGCAAAGGACGGGCCGCAGTTATTCCCCCTTGAGGGAGTGGGTGGCATTTATCCTCCAACTGCTGTCAGTTTAGAGACGCTTGACTCTCAGAGTATTGCAACCTGTAGCATTTATGCTATAATTGTCTACAAAATTAAAAATGGAACAATGTAAGTGAGCATAATAGATACAATTATCCATTTCCACAGCCAAATTTAGTTATTACCAGCACTCAGGAAGGCACATTTCCGTATATTGAACTTTCAAGGCCCTACTCAAATGCCATCCCTTCTTTGGGGACTTTCTTGTCCTGGTTTGCTGTTCAGCTGTGTGTGTGCCGGGGGTGGAGGTGGGCGGGGGGACAGCTGTCCCTGGTTTCTCATGTCTGTACCCCTCCCTGGGGCTGTTTCTCTATGCCAGGGTGACAGATGAAGTCTTTAACTTCCTGCTCGTATGGTATTACTGCACCCTGACAATTCGGGAGAGCATTCTTATCAGCAACGGCTCGAGGTAACAGGGGCCCAGCTTTGCGGGGCGGTGTGGGGGAGCCAGAGGGAAATCTGTCGTGGAGGTGAGAGCTGCCACCCTCACCTTGCACCCCCTTCCTCCGTGTGGGGTGGGGGTGTTCATGACTGTTGAGAACCAGGGAGGAGGAAAACGGTGTCTGCTGCTGCAGCTTCACTTGCAATGGTCAGTCTCTTGCTTACAAGAAACCCTAACTCAAATAAATGAGTTTAGCACAATAGGAAATTTATTTTCTCACATCAAGGAATGGGTCCATTAGTGCTGAGTTCAGGTAAGGCTTAATCCAGGTGTTCAGACAGTGTCATCAGGACCCAGTTTCTATCTCTCAACCATACCTTCTACTGTGTTCTTTTGGTCTCAGGTTCCAGGTAGGAGCACCCAGCAGCTCCAGGCTCACATCTTCATTTCTAGCATTCCCAGCAAAATAAGGCACATTCCTGTCTCCCAGGAGTCTCACTGGCTCCTGTTGGTACTCACTGATTATCTCTGAGCCAGTCGCTGTGGCCAGAGACTGCACTGCTGTGATTGGCTGGTTGTGAGCCTTGTGCCCACCCCCAGGGCTGTCAACCAGCACCTCAAAGCTGAGTGTCAGGAGAGGAATGGTTCCCTGGAGGAAAGTGAATGGTCACCAGAAGGTTGAATGGATTCTGGTGAGAAAAGTGGAAGGTCCCCGAGAGAGAGATTAGAGTATCAGGACTGAGTTAAGACCCACGACTTGCCACTTGTAGGACCCATTTCCCATAGGTCTGATGCCTTTCGAGGGTGTCCATTTGAACCCCTGCATACCATTCTTGGCCCTGTTTTTCCTGAAACAAAAAGTAACAACCTCTCGACCCTCCCCACTTCCTTCTTCCTGGAGGCTGGTAAGGAACGGCCAGGAGCTGTGTATTTAAGATTGGGGTGTTTGCCAAACCCCCAAATAATTTGCTACCTTCTCACTTCTCTGCCAGTGGTCTCTCATGGCATATCCCTGCCCCGCCGGGCCTTACCCTGACCATAGAGCTGAGAGGTAAGAACCAGGGAAGAACAGCTATTCTTAGGTATGCAGCCCTGTAGCATGTAGCCCTTTAGAAAAGATCAGTGTTTCTCAAAACGCACTCATCCTTTACCATGTCCAGCATCACCTGGATGATAGTTTTTTCACGATTTAAATCCACCGTCTTTTTGTTTCTCTTTTTAATTAAATAAATGTGAATTTATTTTAAAAGGAAACTTTTATTTTACCACCATACGTGGAAAACCAGCATCAATTGCAGGAAAGAGGAAATAGTGTAAAAATAGAATTTCATTTTCATTGTCTAGTTTATTGAAGTCAATGATTCCTGCTTCCTGAAGGCTCTGAGCCTGAGGCTTGCTATCTCTCTTACGTGTGTGTACATGTGTTAAAAGGGAGATGAGCAGATCTCTATGTATGTATGTATGTGTTAATTGCTCAGTCGTGTCCAACTCTTTGTGACTCCATGGACTACAGCCCACCAGGCTCCTCTGTCATGGCATTCTCCAGGCAAGAATACTGGAGTGGGTTGCCATTCCCTTCTCCAGGGAATCTTCCCAATCCAGGGATTGAACCTGGGTCTCCTGCATTGCGGGCAGATTCTTTACCATCTGAGCCACGTGGGAAGCCCAAGAGCAAGGGATTTTGTAAATTAAAGATGTCCTGGCATTTAACCTAGACTGTCTCCCTGACTTAATCAGGAGAATGGAAAGAACAGGACTGATGGCTTCTCACCACGTGATTCAGTATCATCTAGTGTTACACTCAGATACCATCTAAAACTTGATGATACATGCCCCATGCTTTGGGAAACACTGAAGTCGAAAATCCTACCAAATCAATAACATTTGTAGTTTTCCTTAATTTTAGAGATTGTATCTTCCTGCTTTGGGGCATGGTTGGAGGGGACCCAGGGTAGTACATAGTGGAGAAATGGGCCCAGGGCAATGGGCCAAGCTTTCTTGTTACTAATTCTCTTCATGCTCCCCTGGGCTTGGTGTCGGGAGTTTCCTCCTCCTGATGGACTCATATTAAGAATGTTCAGGGGCATGCTACATCTCTAACAGTCACTAGCACTTTAATAAGGGTTACTCTTGTCCCTTTTTTCTTGTATGACAGACTGTGGGTGGGGGGTTCCCTGAGAGAAGGGAACAGGTCTGAGTCGAGGTCCCTATAAGTGTGGAGCACACCCAGAAAACAGGGAAGAGGACTAAAGGGGGAAAGTAGGATTCCAGAGCCACCTCACTTGCCTGACACCTTAGTGGGGCCTTCTCTGGGGCCTCCCTAGGGCTTGTGCTCTGATGGGACAACAGGAAGGGCTGTCACTGAGCTGGTAATGCAAAGCTTTGTGTGTGGTCCAATCTGTCCCCGACCTGCCATTTATTACACATTTATTTTATGTATTTTACATTTTATTTTATTTTGCTGTGCCACGAAGCATGTGGGATCTTAGTTCCTTGACCAGGGATCAAACCTGTGCCCCCTGCAGTGAAAGTGCGGAGTCCTAACCACTGGACTACCAAGAAGTCCGCATTACACTTTCATGAGCAACTTCTAAGTACCAGACACTGAGTAGGGAGGGACTCCAAGATAGCTACCACGTGGAGCCTTTTGGGAGCACTCATAGGGGTTCTTTAGAAGACCATTCATGGCAAGTATGCTTCAGAAAGGTCAAGTTGCTTCAGGAATCACACTCCTCTAGGCCTGCCTCCCCAGTCTGGCCTTCGGCACAGATTCAGATGTGTTGGTGGTGGGGACCGTGGGGTGAGCGGGGTGGGCCTGTACGGATGTCTTATTTTCTGGAATGACTACAGGAGTTGTGGTCAACTTGTGGGAGAGGAAGGCATGGCAGGTGGACCAAAGTTGGGAGATTAAAACTTTGTGACTCGTCCTCAACGTCTGTTGAATAGTTAGCCTCCATCCTCCCCCACTCCTTCTCAGAGCAGATTTTTCTCTTGAGGGTGGGCATGGGAGATGCCCGTGAGGTTTCCCCTCACACTTGGCCCTTATTAGGGAATAGCTAAGAAACCAGTTCAAGAATGCACAGTGAGGAGGAGGCAGGGGTCCAGTTTGAGATGAAGGCTGCATTTCTCTGAAGTGTCCCACGGCCAGCTCTGGAGCTCACAGTGGGTACCCAGTGAGTGCCCCAGAGTCTGTGTAGAAATGAACTGAACCCAAGCTCTGTAGTGAAGGAAGTTCATTGGGGTCATCTTGGTGTTGGAGAGACAGCTGAACCTGAGCCAGATAGACTTCCTGGAGGCTTGCTGCCCAGTTTTGGTCTGATTGAACCTCTTTTATCCTGTTTCCAGTTGCATCCAAGACCTGAATTAGGGGTGTGTTGGGGGGAAGCAAGCTTTGAGAGGTGGGTGTGTAGGGGGAACGCCCACATCATGGCATGGAGCCACCCGTGGTTTGTGTCTGATGTTTCCCATGTGAGATGTAGCTCCATAGCTTAGAGCCATAAGTAAGTCAGCTTCCCTTCCAGACTTTGCAAATGATGGAAAACCACCTGATAGAAGTAAACATGAAAGAGTATTTATTGGAGCATATAAATAGTTCAGGGAGGTCCAGAGCGCTCAAACAATGTTAATTTAACCGGCCTCCTCCTCCCTTTTCCTTTCCTGCTACCTCCTGCCCTGGCTCCCAGCAGCCCAGACCAGCACCCCACAGGGATCAGCAGTCCCAGAGGAAAGAGCATCTTTCCTCTACTGGTCCAGGGGCAGTAGGGTCTTGAGACAGACTTCTAATTGGCCAGGCTCAGGTCACATGCTCATCCCTGAACCAATCACTGTGCTGGAGTGATTTGGCATCTCCATTGGCTGACTCTGGGTCATGTGCTCAGTTATCTTCGCTCCACCACCCAGACTGACTGGGGCGGTGAGGTAGTTCCCCCAAGGAAAGACAAAGGGAGAAGCGGAAGAGGGAGTGATTAACAGACAGACAAAACAGCAGATGTCCTCTGCAGTAGTTCCGGGATAGAATGAATAGTGAATCAGAAATCACGTTGCCTTTTCTGGCAAGCCAGCCCACCAGTGCCCAGAACGAATGGGTTTTTGTAAGGGCCTTTCCTAGGATACAGAGGGGTGGGGTGGCAGAGGAGAGAGGGAGCCTTGGTGTAGAAGCCATTCCCTGAGCTGTCCAGATGACCCGAAGCTCAAAGCCAGAGAGAACCAGAGGTTGACTAGTGACTGGTACCTGGATCTTATGCTAAGGTGTCCTGAAGGGAGCTCTCCAGGCACAATCCCCAGATATTAGAACATGCTGTTCGTACTACATTCAGGCTATGCAGTGTGCCGGCCTTCCTAGCGGACCTACTGTCTGCTCATTTAAAAGGCCACAAGCTCCTGCAGGCTTCGTTTCTGGGGCAAAACGGACCCTAGAGATAGACTGCTGAAGGGTGAAGGTCTCTTTCTGGAGCAGTGCAAATGTCCTAAAACTGACTGTGGTCATGTTTGCCCAGCTCTGTGAGTACACTGACTCATATACTTTAAATGGGTGAATGGTATGCTGTCTGACTGACATCACAATAAAACTGTTATATAAATACACACACACACTGGTACGTGCGCAGCACCAGTCCAGAGCCCTGGGGTATGCAGACGGACAACGGGGCTGGCGAATGCACGCTGGGAAAGAGGACATTTTTAGCCTCTCCCAATGCCACTGAGCTGTGTTTATTGGTGGCGTCTGTCAGCGCTGGGCTGTGGGCACAGTGAACTGTGAAATTAGAAGCTGCTGCTTAGCCAGGCTTGCTGCCGAGAGCCTGTGTCTGGCTCCGGCCCTTCCTGGACAGGGAGGGGGTATTTCTCTGGGGACCTTTGGTAGGTAGGACAGAGAACGGGGGCTTGCCAGGCCTCCAGGGCTTGCAGAGACGTGTTGGTTGCTCTTCAAGATGAAGGTCTAAGGATGGGGCCCGTTATCTTTTCGGTCAGAAACCAAGGTTCCTCAGAGACCCTGACAGGCAGGGCAGGGACACGGGGAAGGGAGATTGGGAAGCAGGAAGTGGACAGATGTCCCATCCCATCCCGTGAATTCATGTGGCACCTGTGTCAGTCTCCTGTGCAGTTTGTCCTGGTGGCATCTATACCAGCTGCACTTCCTGGACATCACTTTTTTCATTTCAGCATTTATTGAGTACCTACTGTTTACCAGGTGCTATTAGTGCTAGGAATAAAAAGCCTCCTAAAACCTTGTTTCTCCTCATAACCACTCAAGCATCCACAGGCTATTGCCCAAACACCTAATTTATGACCAGACATTTTTTGTGGCTGTATCGTGTGGCACGTGGGATCTTAGTTCCTGACCAGGGATTAAACCCGAAGTCCTTGCGTTGGAAGTGTGGAGTCTTAACCCCTAGGCTGCCAGGGAAGTCTCTTTCATTTATTTTCTTCTTTCTTTCTTTCTCTTCCTTTCTCCTTTCTCCTTCCCTTCCTTCCTTCCTTCCTTCCCAGAACTACTGAAGGGCTTCCCAGATGGCTCAGTGGTAAAGAATCTGCCTGCCACTGCAGGACACACAAGAGATAAGGATTCAGTCCCTGGGTCGGGAAGACCCCCTGGAGAAGGAAATGGCAACCCACTCCAGTACTCTTGCCTGGGAAATCCCATGGACAGAGGAGCCTGGTGGGCTACAGTTCATGGGGTCACAGAGATTCAGACAGGACCAAGTGACTGAGCACACACACACTCATTGAAGGGCTGCGAAGAGAAGAGAGGAGTAAGATGCTGTCCCTACCCTTACAATGTTTATGTCCAGGTTGGAAGGTCTTCAGACAACTCAAATCCACTTATTAGGACAGTGCAAATGAAAGCCTTAACGACACACCGATTTTCACATAATAAGATTGGGAGAAATTTTAAAATTAGGTATTCCGTGTTGGTGAGGGTTTGGGGAACTCGATAGTCTCTACTGCTGATGGGAGGGTAAATTGGGAATTGCTGTTTTGGAAGGTAATTTGAGAAATAACCACGCACGTGCCCTCTGAGCTAGCCATCCTGCATACTTACTTCCTGGTAGCCGCCGTGGAGAAATGGCGTCACGGCACGGGACTTCCACGGGCTGTACGGCAGCATGACGGCTGACTGACAGTTCGGGAATGGCTGAGTCGACTACGGCAGAGCAGGCACATCCTGAGATGCCGTGTCACGTCTAAGAAGTCAGTGGCAGGTCTGTAGATACAGGCCTGGAGTCAAGACAAGGAAGCAAGTCGCAGGATGATTTTAGTTCAAGTCTAAAAAAAAAAATTTTTTTTTTAATTTAATAAAAGGGACTTCTTGGAACTTTCCTGACAAAGACGCCATACTCCCAATGCAGGGGGCCCAGGTTTGGTCCTGGTCAGGGAACTAGATCCCACATGCCACAGCTAAGGTCCGATGCAGTGGAATAAATAAATAAATTTTAAAAGAGGGGACTTCCTTGTGGTCCAGTGGTTAAGACTCTGAGCATGCAATATAGGGGAACAGGGATTTGATCCCTGGTCGGGGAACTAAGGTCCCACATGCTACTTGGCTCGGCCCAAAACAATTTAAAGAAAGAAAAAAAAAACATCAGCTCATCCCCCAAACCAGCAGATCCTCAGGTGCCTCCATTTGGAGCCCATCTCCCCACTTGGCCCCCTCTCCAGTTATCTCCCAAGAGAGTGTTCTGGAAAGACAAAGGTTAACTGCTTCTCGCACATGGATGCTTCCCGTGTCCCAGTCCCTGGTATCCCAGGGTGCATTTGGCAAAGCAGATTGCTGCCTCCTCATGTTCTGATCACTGAGCTCCTGGAGGAGGCCTGGGGAGGCCAGCAGAGGCCTGAGACACACTCTGGGACCTTGAAGAATAAAGACTGCCTGTGACACTGGAGGGGGGGTGACAGCCAGGCTCCCTGCCCCTCTGTGGAGTGATAGCCCTGAGCCAGGGGAGCGCTGGGTTCTTCTTATTTATTTGGCTTCCCTGGGTCTTAGTTGCAGCCCGTGGGATCTTCAGTCTTCATTTTGCCGTGGGGCATCTTTAGTTGCAGCAGGCAAACTCTTAGCTGCACCACGTGGGATCTAGTTCCCTGACCAAGGATCCAACAGGAGCCCCCGGCTTTGGGAGCGAGGAATTGGCCATGGGACCACTAGGGAAGTACCAGAGCTGGATTCTGACCGCGGGGTCCCGGCAGCTTGTGGACTGGATGAGTGAAGTCCAGGGCTGGCGAGGGCCTGCTGTAGACAGAGGAACAGATGAGCCTGGGGCCTGGGGCCCCCAGAGAGCAGTTGTGTCTGGGATGGAGGGAGGCACTTCGTGTACAGCCTGTCGTTCCTCTGCGAATGTGGGGTTAACATAGCTAGCTACAGCTCTGTGTAAACGTGTGCGAGTGTTCTGTGTTTATTCAGCATGCTTGTTGAGCACCTGCTCTAAGCCAGGTGTCACGATACAGATGAACAGACAGTATCTCTGCTCTTTTGAGTGGGGAAGGGGGTTCAGAAACAAATGAGGAAAGAATGATAATTTTAGATAGTGATAAGCACCGTGAAGAAAATGAAGCAGGGTAACGTGATCCAGAGTGGGGCTGTCTAGCTGTTGCAGATAAGGGGGTCAGGGAAGGCCTCTTGGAGGAGGTGACAGTTGGTCCGCAAACTTGAATTTGGACCAGGAGCCAGGCCGGCCAAGATCTTGGAGCAGAGAGAACGGCAAGTATGAAGACCCCATTAGTCTGCTCAGGCTGCCATGACAAAGTATCACAGACTGCGGGACCTAAACAACAGAAATGTATTGTCTCGGTTCTGGAGGCTAGACGTTCAGGATCAGGGTGCTGACAGGTTTCCCCTGGGACCATGCCTTGGTGTGCAGAGGGCCACTGCATCCTCACAGGGCCTTTTCTCCGAGTGCATGCACTCCGCTCCAGTCTCTTCCTCTGCTTGTAAGGACACCGAGCCTATCGTATTAGGGCCCCACCCTTGTGACCTAATTTAACCTTAATTATCTCTTTAAAAGTCCTCTCTCCAAATATAGTCACATTTTAAGGTACTGGGGTTAGAGGTCTTCAACATAGGAATTTGAGGGGAACATCATTCAGCCCATCACAGGCCCTGAGGTAGCCATGGGCTTGGCGAGTTCAAAGAAAAGGCTACCTGGAGCTCCTGAGAGTAGGGGTGAGGAGGGGCAGAGAGGTGGGTCTTGGAGTGCTGGGGAGGTTAGGGAGGTGCCCGAGTGCCTCTCTGGGTCTCTCTGTGATTGTATATCTCATAGGACAGAGGGCAAAAGTCCTGGCTTGGGTACATTTCTTGCTCCAAGAAGCTGTCTCTGGGTTGTAGACCACTCTTCTCCCTCAACACAGGCTGGGAAGCTTGCCTTTCTCTCCCCTCCTGAGCTCTTTTCCTTCTCTTCTCTCAAGAATTAAAGGCTGGTGGGTGTCTCACCACTACGTGTCCACATTCCTGTCCGGAGTGATGCTGACCTGGTGAGTGTCTCCTGCTTGAGCCCAAGACCTCTGCTCACTCTCTGCAGGGAGCCGGTGGATGGGGACTGGCGGTGGGCCCAAGATGCAGGGGATTTGGGGGCTGACTTTTGGGCCGAGAAGTAAAAGTGTGAGCTTTACGAAGGGGCTGCAGGGCCACCTCAAGCCAACTGGGGACTCTTCCAAGGGCCACTGACGGTGGTCACAGGGAGCAGGTCTGGACAGAACAAGCACAGGGACAAGACTGTGACTGATGGAGGGAGGAGGAATGGCTGGGCATTTGGTCTTCGAGATGCCTACCCCAGCTCCCTTGGTTCTAGAATGTAATAAAGCAATGATGTAAATTACCTGGTCCAGCCCCAGGGACATGGTGATAAGGTAGAAACTGGGTTTAAAATCTTTTCTCTCTCTCTCTCTCTCTTTTGGTTGGAACAGAGATAGGACGGGGATGAACAAATGATTTCAGATTGGGGCTTCATCTTTGCTTTTCCTCCACTTCTCTGCAGGCCTAACGGACTAATTTATCAGAAGTTTCGCAATCAGTTTTTAGCGTTCTCCATTTTTCAGAGTGAGTGTCTCTTGCTCAGATTCTGGGGACGGGCACAGTGTGGCTTTCACTGGTGGAGGTTGTGTGAAGAGTGGAGGTTGTGTTTTTCTTGTGTGAAAGGAGTGGAAGGACTGGGGGAGGTCCCTGGTCGGGCAGGGAAGGGTCCCAGAAATCCAGAAGGAGCTGCCCGCCATCTCTCCCCACCACTCCATCAGCTCCATCCTGCCGTCCAGCCCCCAGCCCCTGGAGAGGAATGTCCACCCCCTGGAGCTCCAGTTGCTGCCTTTTTCTACCCTGGTTCAGAATCTGACCAGCTGTGCCCCTCAGGAGCTACGTGGTGTTGGGAGCATCAACTCTGTTTCTCTTAAAATAGACATTTATGTTCTTTTTCTTATTTAAGAATAGCTCCGGATTTGTACACAATGAGGGGTTAACTCTGAGGAACAGAGATTGGATGGTTAAAGACAGGGAGAGAGTTTTACTTTTTGCCAAGTACCTGTTTGTTCCCCTTGAGTTTTATGCTGAATACATCTTACCTATTCAAAAAAATACAATTTAATTTTTAAATAAAACCCTGCATACAAACATAAGCCAAGAAGGAAAATTATGTATAATTCCATCCTTAGGGTGTTAATAGATATATGTCCTTTCAAATATTTTCATTCATAAACACATATACACACCTATAATACTGTATTATGTATAATCTACAAACATAGGATTCTTCCACACAGCTTTTTTTTATAACCTAGTTTCTGTTCTTTTAACAGTTACGATGGGTATTTTTCCATGTCGACACGCAGAATTCTGCTTCCTCGTTTTTTGGGTTCAGACGTGTGGTGTGTGTGGTGTGGTGTGGTGTGGTGTGGCATGGCATGGCGTGGTCTGCCTCCTCGTTTTTTGGGTTCAGACGTGTGTGTGGGTGTGGGTGGGTGTGTGGGTGTGGTGTGGTGCTGTGTGGTGTGCTACGGTGCCGTGTGTGTTGGGGGTGGGAGGAGGTTGTACCCAGGCGCCCCTGGTCTCTGGGCAATGGAGACCTGCCGGCCTGCCTTGGAGGTGTTGCTGGGTCCCTTAGTCCCTGAGCTGGGCGCTGTGCTCCCCCTACAGGCTGTGTCCAGTTCCTGCAATATTATTACCAGAGAGGCTGCCTCTACCGACTGCGGGCCCTGGGGGAGAGGAATCACCTGGACCTCACTGTGGGTGAGTAGCCTGGCCTGGTCAGCGAGATGACAAGCACTGACCCTCTCTGTTCCCCCAGACTTTGCCCCATGTCCGTCACAGGGACCAGGTGCCGGTAAGAGCCTGACAGGACCTGCCACATGCAAAGCCAGGGCTTGCTGGCCTCATCCTAATTGCTTTTTGTAATTCATGGTGGATTCCATTGCAGTTGACAAACGCAAGGCCAGCTGTGTGCCAGGCCCTGGAGGCTAAGTGCCTGTAGCCTATCCTTTTTAAATGTCTATTTTTTTTCCCTATGTTTTATGACATACATAATGTTAGTCTAGTCTAGTGTTTTTACACTTGTGCAATTTATGTGTTCTTAACTTGAACTCATCGGGGTGGGTGCTGCATCAGGAAAACTCAGAGACCCTTCCTTTAAACTTTCAGGGGAAAGTGTTGTTAATAAAAAATCTTCTGTTTTTTGAAGTGGTCATTTCCATTGAATTACTCTGCACAGTAGGCCCTATTTTGTCAAGACTCGATTGAAATGAAGCATGCCAAAGCCAGTTACGAAATGTAAAATCCTGTGCAAATTATGAAAAACCAAAAACCATACTAGTGCTGGTATGCCAGCGTCCTGTAAGAGTGGTCAGCCCACTTGGGTCACAGGGACGTGAGGTGTGAGGGCCACCAGGCCTGGCGGCAGGTATTCCACGTGTTCCCTGGGTTATTTTCCAAGTTAGCACTCACCCACCTGGAGGAGGTCAACCCGCCTGATCGCAGAGTGACGGGCAGGGCCGGGCCACCTCACCCAGGCCCTTCACTCCCTCCTTCCTCTCCACAGAAGGATTTCAGTCTTGGATGTGGCGAGGCCTCACCTTCCTTCTGCCCTTCCTGTTCTGTGGCCATGTGAGTCCCCCTGGAGTTTGTGGGTACCCCCTCTCAGGAATAGAAGGTCCTAAGGCTGCTCTCTCTCTCACCAACCATCTGTGAGCTGGGGCCCTCGGGGTCCTGTGGCTGGGATGACCCCTGGGTCCAGGGAGGCCAAAGGCAGGAGCGGGAATTGGCCCTGGGCACCCGCATGCCCCACCCCAGGCTGGGTGCCCCATTTTCATTTGAAGGGGGTTGTCAGTGTCTCAAGGGCAGTTTACAGCAGAAGCTGGGGGGCTTGCCCCTGCCCCCTGGGCTTTCCCACCTGGGTCTCAAGGGGACTCAGGTGAGCTGAGCAGTTCCTGCTTCCCCTCTCTAGTTCTGGCAGCTCTACAATGCCGTCACATTGTTTGAGCTCTCCAGCCATGAGGAATGCAGAGAATGGCAGGTATGGTGCTCGCACGTGTGTGTGTGTTATATGTGTGTATGTGTGTCCTGGGGCCACTTGGAAAGAATTCCTTCCCTGCCCCACCCCCTGCTCTGTGGGGACCTGCAGTAGAGAGCTCACTGCTCTGGGGGCCTAGGAGACTGGGGCAGGAAATCTGGGGGTCCCTTGGAGCCCCTCAGAGGTCTGAGAAACACCAAGGAGGGCGCTGGGGATAGGAGGCAAGGGGGGAGCCCCCTAGGACACTGCCTGACCCCGAGGACTCACACCTCTCACCCAGCTGGCTCAGATCCCTGCCTTCCGCTGGCAAACCTTGAAGTTCTCAGGGAGCTTGTGCTTAGGGGTTCTGAGGTCCCAGGGGGCACTGGTGTGTGTGTGGGGTTTGGGGGGGCCAGTCATTTCAACAAGGAGAGCTGACCTGAGCGGGCCTCTGCCTTCTCTCCCTTCTGTTCTCTGCCTGCCTCCCCCACCCTGGGGCGCCCCCTCCTATGCACCACCCCCCAGGTGTTTGTGTTGGCGCTGACGTTCCTCGTCCTCTTCCTCGGCAACTTCCTGACCACACTCAAAGTCGTGCACACCAAACTCCAGCAGAACAGAAGCAAGGCCAAGAAGCCGTGAGCCACGGGGCCGGCGCTCCTCGAGACCCCGGACTTTGAGACTGCAGGGGATCCCAGGCGGCGTCCTTGCTGCCCATCTCCTCCCCAATAGCGCCAGTGACCACTGGCAGCGGTGACCTCAGGGGCCAGTGCATCACTGGGAGCAGGGCCAAGGCCCGGTCCCTGGCTGGACAAGAGGAATGTGACCCCAGCCTGTCGGCGCAGTATTAGCCGGCCCCAGCCTCCCTATTTATGACATATTTAATATTGCCTGCCCCCTTCCCTAGAATCTGCTGCCCTCCTTCCCCTGCTACTCTCTCGAGACTGGGTCAGTCTTCCTGGGAGCGGGCGGGGGGAACTAAGCCTCAGGGACCCCCTCTGTTCCCCATCCTATCACTGAGCCCCTCAGGTTTGGGCTTCAGACGTGCCTCACTGGGGGTGGGTTTCGGCTGATCTGCTAGTTACTGAGTCCCTGGTGGGTGGAAGGAAGCCTCTCGGTGTCCTGCGGAGTCTCCCTCCCCGGGCACTGCTTCTGCTGTAAGCTCCCGGCGGCCTCCAGGGTGTTTCAGCTCTCAGAGAACCACTGTCCGTCTGTGCCTCCTGCTCCTTGTGCTTCCTGAGTCTCCCTGCTTGCTGGCCGCTAGGGCTTGGCCTGAGGCAGGGGAGTTTTCTGAGGGTCACCACCAGAGGGCACCCCTGCACTGTTTGGTTGGTTTGAGGGCGTGTTTCCCTCCCACCCTCCGCCCACAAAGTTTGGGTCCACTCTTGTGGGAGGGGTGCTTCCTGACCGCCACTCCTCAGCCCACCTTCCCAGATTCATGCAGTAACTCAGGGAGTGGGGACAAGACTCAGCCCTGGTTGGGACTTCAGCCAGCATGGAGGTCACCCGTGCTCCGGACTTCTCCCCTTCACCTCAGAGGTTCTGGAATGTGGGGGGAGGACGGGCGAGTCTGAGCAGGCTCGCTTTGTGGAGGTCACCCTCTGGAGGTCATGGCAGGTCTGCTGGTCACCTCACATTAGGTTCTCTATCTATGAAGAAGCCAAAAGGTTTGGTTGCATTTTCTGCATCTTCTCGTATGGGCTTCAGCTGCCCTTAACAACTTACCTAGAAATCTCTGTTGGCCAGAATTCACAGATGGTGTCTGTAGTCATGCTCTGGCCCTCGAAGGAGTTTAAGTTTTCAAAATATGGTATTTCCCCTCCCTCCAGTAAGATCCCACATGAAAAATCCAGATTTCTACTTTCCCTAGAGAGATGGAAAGACCTAGAAACATTCCCATAGAGCAGCATTTGGCTGGGCTGAGCTGCCTTGTCTAGGGTGGGGGCTTGCTTTCTAGTTTGCCCCACCACTTCTTTCATCCCTACCCTACTTCACTCATTTGGGTCTCCCATCTGGCCCTTTAGGAACTTGGGTTTGCCCCAGACTAGGAGTTGGCAAACTTTTTCTGTAAAGAGCCAGATGGCAAATATTTTAGGCTTTGAGGGCCAGATGGTCTGTGTCACACGAGTCTGCCGTTGGAGGGCAAAGGCAGCCAATGTATAAATGAATGGGAGTGGCTGTGTTTCAATAAAAGTTTATTTACAAAAATAGGCAGTGGCCAGATTTGGCCAATAGACTGTAGTTTGTGGACCTCCTCTGTCCTAGACCATCCTTTCTTTGTCCACGAAGCTCTGGACTGAATGCTCTGTTGACTCTCCCTAGGCATGTCAGGGCCTTGGGGAACCTAGGTGGGGTAGGGTAGGTTTTATGTCTCTTTCTCAGGCCCAGTGGAGGCCGGAGCACTAGGCAAGGGAGGGGGCAGAGGCAGAAGATACCAGGGAGGGCAGGAACCACCTAACGCCATGATCTCATATTAGGTAAAGCTGATTCCCCAGCTTATTCAGGAACCACCAGCTCACAATCTCTGGGGCATCAGAATCACCTGGGACACTGACCCCAGACCTTTCAGGAGGTTCCGGGAAGCTGTGCTGGGGGTTAAGCAGAAAGTCTCCCAGGAGGCCAGGATGGCCTTGGTGTGTAGTCTCCACACCTCGGCAGCAGGGGGCGCTGTTTGGGACAGAGGGGAGCCTGGTGACAAGCCAGTGCCATCCTGCAGTTACGTAAAAGAAATCTGTAGAGAGACCTGACTTGCCCAAGATCACTCAAGAGCCACTGTTACTTTTCATCTCTGGTTTCTGGCAAGTCGTGGCCAGGGTAGGGTCACAGACGCTGAGCAGGGATCAAATAGATGGTCCAGGGAACACTTCTTGCTTTTAGAGAGAGAGCCCTCTCTGTTCCCTGTGCATCCAGCTCTGGAAAGATGGTGGCCAAGCTGAAGGCTGAGACTGAAGTCCTCTGTATGAGGTGGAGGAGGGAGGGCCCTCATGTCCAGGGCTGAGGCCTGTGTTCTGATAGGCCCCAGGCCCACCATGGTGCCTGAGTTCCTGGGCGGAGGAAGCAAGAAGCTGGAAGATGTGACCATGCCTATTTCGGGGGCCCAGGGAGGTGGGTGACTTGGGAGAGCAGGCTTGGGAGCCCTGTGGAAGGCTGCCAAGTCCACATGTATCCATGTACCAGACGTTGTTTCTCGTTTCAGGCATGGGCTTGGAGGACCTGCTGGGTGTGCAGAGGGGGAACACACAGCTGGGAGCTGGTTGTGACAAGGGCACTCCTGAGTGCCGGGGACAAGTGCTGGTTCCAGGATACAGAGGGGCTGAGTTCAGCACCCCCCACCCTCACCACCACTATGGCCACACAGGCTGGAGGGGAGTGTGTGGTCAGAGCTCCAGCTGGGAAAGGAGAGTTCCAGAATGTTCCAAGAGCCTGGCCACAGGCTCCAGACACTAGGTCCTGGAGGTGCCTGACGCCAAGTGCTCTTCGAGAGCTGGGGCAGGGGTGGGGTCTGGGCAGCAGCATGGGCCTGCGGGCCTGGGCCCTGTCAGTTCTGTCGTGAGGGCCGCATGCCCTGCTGGGAGCTGTCAGAGCAGCAGGCAAAGCCGGTGTTGTTTCTGCCGCTGTGCTTTCTTCAGAGCACTGAGGGCAACCTTGGCGGCCTCCCGGAAGACGTCTTCCACATTCTCCCGAAACTTGGCAGAACATTCCAGGTAGAGGGCAGCTCGGATCTGCTCGCAGGCGCTCTGGCCCTGGTCGGGGGAGGGGCTGGGATTAGACCGGGGGCTTCGGGCACCTCCTGTGCGACCCCACTCATGAATCTGGGGGCTTCCTGGGGCCAGGGTCCTCCCCAGGGTGTGCAAATGGGCCATAAGGGCTGGTTTGGTGTGGCCCACAGGCTGTAGCTGCTGGGAACTCCGTCCTGGCCTCCACCCCACGCTCTCCCCAAACTCAGGCAGAGACGGGCTGACTTCAGCCAGGAACTGGGGTGGTCTGTTGTGTCTGCCAGGCCTGTGAGAAGCATTGAAGGCCTCAAGACATAAGGGCTTCCTACATGCCTCTCTCCCTGCTCGTCTCAGAAGCACAATTTAGGCAACTGAGCTGGCTATAGTGTAGAAAGAAAAATACTTCTAACACAAATTTATTAATGCCTATTTCTTTTGATTAAACTTTATTAGTTTTCGTTTGTGTTCCTTTTATTCTGCCACACCTCACCCAGAAGGCTGCAGGGTTTGGTCAGGTTCCTGAAAGGAGCCCTGCTTTCCAACACAGGCCTGCCCCTCCAGGCCTCTGGGGTGATGGGACAGGACGGTGGTCAAAGGCTCAGGCTCTGGGGCCAGAGTGACTAGGGTAGGATCTTGGCTCCAGTTCAGGTTATCTGTGTGACCCTGGGCTAGCTACTTAACCTCTCTGAGTCTCAATCTCTACTCTGTAAAAGGGAAGGGGGCAGTGACAGTGCCTGCCTGAAGGTAATAAGGATTAAATGAGGTAAGTAATGTGCTCAGATAAGTGTCTGTTAATATCTAAAAATTATTCTTAGGGAATTCCCTGGTGGTCCAGTGGTTAGAACTCAGTGCTTTCACTGCCGTGGCCCCAGGTCCAATCCCTGGTTGGGGAACTAAGAGCCCACAAGCTGCTGGGATGGCATTTATACATGTGTGCATGCTAAGTCACTTCAGTCATGTCCGACTCTGCGAACCCATGGACTGTAGCCTGCCAGGCTCCTCTGTCTATGGGATTCCCCAGGCAAGAATCCTGGAGTGGGTTGCCATTTCCTTCTCCAGGGGATCTTCCCTACCCAGGGATCGAACATCTGAATCTCTTATATCTCCTGCACTGGCAGGCAGGTTCTTTACCATTAACACCACTCGGGTATATGATTCTTAGAATTCTGCTGCCTTCAGCTTCTGAAAGGTCACTAAGGCACATCAGATGCCGAGGCCAAAGGCCTGGGAGGCTTTTGGCCATGGCTGTGCACGAAGACCCGGGCTCCTTGGGGTGGGGTCGGGGAGGGCCCCTGGTCACCTGTGTGTAGGTGATGGGCTCCAGCTGGGCTGCCCGGAGCTTGCGCAGCTGCTCCTTGTCCTTCCTCAGGTCTGTCTTGCAGCCGATGAGCACCATGGGGATCCCACGACAGAAATGTGTGACCTCAGGGAACCACTGTGGAAGGGGAGGGCAGGCATCAGGGCTAGGGCCCCATCTGGCCCCACTTCCAGAGGCAGGCGGGGATGGGAGACAGGGCCTCACCTTGATGAGAACGTTGTCGTAGCTAGTGGGGTTCATGACATCATAGCAGATGAGCACGAGGTGCGTGTTCTGGTAGGACAGGGGCCGCAGCCGGTCGTAATCTTCCTGTCCTGAAACCAGACAGCAGGTGGGGGTCAGGGAGGTGCCCCTTACTTCTCCACCCGAGTCCCCTGCCTGGGCTCAGATGGGGTAGGGGTTGGGGTCTCCTGGGCAGTTGAGACTCTGTCTCTGGGCCTCGATTTCTTCAACTATAAAACAGAGGAGACAGCCCACAGTCCTGGACCGTAGGGAAGATTACACGAGATAAAAGCAGTGGGGCGTTCCTGGTGGCTCAATGGTAAAGAATCCGCCTGCTAATGCAGGAGACACAGGTTTGATACCTGATCCGGGAAGATCCCACATGCCTCAGAGCAACTGAGCCCATGCACTGCAACCACTGAGCCTGTGCTCTAGAGCTTGGGAGCTGCAACTACCAAAGCCCACATGGCCTAGACCTGTGCTCCCCAACAACAGAAGCGACCACAGTGAGCAGCCCACGTGCTGGAACAAAGAGTTGCCCTGGCTAGGAAAAAAAAGCCTGTGCAGCAACAAAAACACTCAAAAATAAAAGCTGTGCAGTGCTCTTGTGCTCAGAGATGGGCCTGGCTGAAGGGTCAGTGCTGGGAAACAGGTAGCACTCATGTCGGTAATGATCACCACCCCTCGCTTCCATCTTCATCCCTGATGCTCAGGTTTAAGGCTCAGACTCTGAAGAAACCGAACCCTTCCTCTCCCGAGGTTTCAGACCAGTGGGGTTGGGTGGGCCCAGAACACTGCAGTTAACTGTGGAGGGCGCCCCTGCCACCTGCAAGCTGAGAGGGGCATGGCCTCTGGTTATACTCCTCTTGCCATTCTGGCCTATGCTAATAGGAGGGTGGGGGGACTGCTGGAGATGATGGGCATTTGCCTGCCTGGGCCCACCAGGCACTGATTGTCAACTCTGCACCACATGACTCACCAGGGGAACTGATGGCTTCTGACATATCAGCCCCTCCCAGCACCAAGTGAATCAGGCCCCGAGCTTGGGCTTGGGCAACAGTGGGCTTGGTTTTTTTTCAAAAAAAGACCTCATTTAGTATTTTTTGTTGACAGTTTCAAGCTTACAGAAAAATTGCAAAAGAGTGCAAAGAATTCCCTTACTCCCTTATTCACTGGGGCCTCACGTTTTGTCCACTTGCTTTATCTGTATATAAACACTTTAAACCACGTGAGAAGTAATTGAAGACCTTTGGCTGGCTGCTGCTTCTCCCCACCCCCGCCCCAAACTCCTGGAAATTTCCCGTGTGGTTTTTCTAAGAACAAGGACGTCTTCTCACTTACCTCAGAACAAGTATGAAACTAACCAACACTGAGACTGTATTCTTCTAACCCAATCTACTAGCTGTGTTCAGATCTCACCAATAACATCCTGCAGAATTTTTTTCTGTTTCAGAAGCAGGCCTGGGATTATACACTGCATGTGGTCCCCATGGCTCATTTTTTTTTTTTTTTAATTTTATATAATTGAAGGATAATGGCTTTACAGAACTGTGTTGGTTTCTGTCAAACATCAACATGAACCAGCCATAGGTATACATACGTCACCTCCCTCTTGAACCTCCCTCCCTGGCTCAGGAATTTTTAAAAACTCCCAAAGTGAGAAGTGAGAGTCTTTCAAGCCCATGGGCGACCCCCAGCCACCTCTGCAGAAAGACTCAGGCAGTGACTTTCCTTCCAGGGAACGCAGAACACTGAGCCCAGGAATCCCCACCCTGTCCTTTAGCCTGTGGGTGCCAGGGTGACACCAGCTTGCCCTCTGACCCCTGCCTGCCCAACGCCTCTCAGGACAAGTGGCCTCTCCGGAGAGCACGGACAGGCCATGTCCTGCTGGTGATGGCACAGCTGCCATCTTTCCCACTGGCTCCCCATCAACCCAGGGACCCCTGACGGTGTGCAGTGGCCGGGAACCCAGCTCTAACGATGGCTGGTCCGGGAGGACTGTCTAGGCTGTCATTCAGCCCACGTCCCCTCAACACCAGAGAAGGGATTAGGGATAGTCTGCACCTGGCAGATTCGGGCCCTTCTGCCCTCGTCGCCAAAAGCAGGAGAAATCCTTGTAAGATGGTGGAAAACGGGCCAATACACTACTCTAGCCAATCTCCTCCCCTTTCCACACACATCCCCAAACTATCCCCTCTCCTGACCTCTGTGAACATCTTTCTAGACCTGCACTGTCTGGGAGGGTAGCCACTAGCCCCACCTGGCTACTTTAATTAACGTTAAAAATTCAGGTTCTCCAAATGTAGCATTGGCTACATTTCAAGTGATTAACTCATCCAAGACAGTCTCCTGCGTCACCTCCTCTCGTGCCGCCTCCTCAACCCATTCTCCACCCAGCGGCTGAATGGAGTGGGTGGTGTGGTGTGTGTGTCTGTCTGTGTGTATGCGTACACGCTAAGTCGCTCAGTCATTGTCCAACTCTTTTCGACCTCATGGACTGTAGCCTGCCAGATTCCTCTGTCCATGGAATTTTCCAGGCAAGAATACTGGAGTGGGTTGCCATTTCCTATTCCAGGGGATCTTCTCAACCCAAGGATCGAAGCCAAGTCTCTTGCCACCTTCTGCACTGGCAGATGCATTCTTTACCACTGCGCCACTTGGGAAGCCCCTGAATGGATGGTAACAAAACTAAAATCATGCCCCTCCCCTCATCTGAAACACCTTCAGTGGCTCCCTATTGCTCCTTGTGGAAAATCCAAGACTCTCCTGGTTATTGACATGACCTCCATGCCTACCAACCTTGGCTTCACCCTCCTCCCACCTGTGCCCCTAACCCTCACTTGCTGCAGTCCAGTCTTGCTGTTTCTTGAACTCATTAAGCTCTCATGTCACACCTGGAATGCTTTTTCCTCCTTTCCCCATCGTTTGCTTCCAAACATTTTAAACATTCAGACTCAGCATCCATAGTTATTTCCTTTATCAAGATAATCGTCTTCTCTGTACCTCTACTTATTGATAATGCCACGTTATGCATTACAGTATTTTTTTTTTTTTTTGTCTGCAACCCATGGCTTGTGGAATCTCAGTTTCCAGACCAGAAATTGAATCTGGGCCATGGCAGCCCAGAATCCTAACCACTAAGCCACTGAGGACGTCCCCTCACATACTTCTTACAGGGCCTCTGCCTGTAAATGATTAAGACATCTTTACAACATGGACTTCCCTGGTGGTCCAGTGGTTAAGAATCTGCCTGCTAATGCAGGGGACACAGGTTCAACCCCTGGTCCAGGAAGATTCCACGTGCCTCGGGGCCACTAAGCCCGTGTGCCACACCTACTGAGCCAGAGCACCTAGAACCTGTGCTCCACAACGAGCCACAAGAAGCCTGCACACCCCAACTAGCAAGTAGCCCCCGCTCGCCACAACTAGAGAAAGTCTGTGCCAGCGATGAAGACCCAGCGCAGCCAGAAAATTAATTAAATTTAAAAATTAAAAAAAATTATTTAAAAAGAAATCTTTACAACAAACACCTGATGTGCTAGTCAGGGAACTCCTGAATCCTATTTACATATAAAGAAACCATGAGCCATGAAGTGACCTCCCCCCTCCTCTACCACGAGGTCACCGAATCGGAACCAGGCCTGACTCTAGGTTCATTCCGTTCCAAAGCCAGCATTCCTTCTGCTGATACACAGCAGTGCTCTCTTCTGCTTGGTAGTATGCACAGACCGGTGCCAGGCCTAACACACACTCGATGCCCTTTTGGAAACACGGCAGGAAAAGACAAGCAGTTACGAGACAGGACTGCTGCGTGCCGAAGTCTGTGCCGACGTCTTCCCCACCTTGCTCGGCTGACTCCTCAGGCCTTCCCTCACCACGCAAAGTCTGTCCCCGCCCTGTCTGGCCACAGTCTGTTCTCCTACGTTTATTCGTTTACTGCCTGTCCCCTGGGAGACTGTAGGCACCCGGAGGGCAGGGACCATGTCTGTCCTTAAACATCATTCCTGGCACCGGGCAGGTGTCCAGTCACTAGTGGCTGGTGGGCTGTCTCGAAGTCGTTCAACTCTTGTCAGATGTGGCAGGGACCAGGGAGGTGAGAGGGTGCCACTGGGCTGAGCAAACTGGGGCCTGAGCTGACTGCAGCAGGCTTGATGGGGGCCAAAGTCAGGCTGGTAGAAAGAGGAAGTCAGACCAAGCCTGCTCCTGGTGAGGGCCTCTCCCTTGCTGTTCCCTCTTCTAGAATGCTCTTCCCAGGTAACAGCATGGCTCACTCTCTCCTTTCCTTCAGGCTTCTGCAGAGATGTCACCTCTTCCTAGAGAACTTTCCAGACTGCTTTGAAATAAGAGCGTCCTTTGCCATCTGTCCCATGACCAACTATGGCTTTAATTTTCTTCCTAGAAAGGACATCACTACCCAACATCATGATTTTTCCATGAGTACATAAGACCCTGAGATGCCTGCCATCTCTGTACACGTCACTGTTACATCAATGGGTACACACACAAGCTCAGGAATCATTTGGGGGGATGAAACAACAAATGAGCGGGTGAATAAAGTGTAATGATAATTTCTATGGCTTTCAGGCTTGCAAGGGCACTTCATTTCTATCATCTGTGTTAAAAATTTTTTTGGCTGCATTGCTCGGCTTGCAGGATCTTAGTTCCCCAACCAGGCATCAAACTTGTGTCTTCCCATCCCACCCCACTTCAGTGGAAGGATGGATTTTTAATCACTGGACTGTCAGGGAAGTCCCACCTGTGTTAATTTAAGCAGTCACCCCAGGAGGGAAGCTGGGTGGGGCAAATTCTTCCTGTTAGGAGCCCATGTGGCTGGGGGTGATTTCAAGGTCATAGACAGGTTTCCTGTGAGCTGAAGCACCAACTCAGTCCCCAGTTCCAAGGTCAGCTGCCAGCCCAGCCACTCTAAAAATTCCAATCCTCCCAGGAAGCCTTTCAATTGGGAATTCACCTCTGGACCTCAGTTTTCTCATCTGTGAAATGGACATGTGAGGAGTAGGTGGGCCTGTGATAATGATAGTGAAAATGGTCAACAGTATTTATCGGCAGTGCTCACTCATCACATGCCAGGCCCCATTCAAAGGCTTTTGTATGCACAGACTCATCAATCTTCACTATGATTCCTCACTACTGGCTATTGGGTTTTGGGGGCTTTTTTCTTTCTTTTTTCTTTTTTTTCAGTCTTATCACATGGCTTTGTGGAATCTTGGTCCCCCAACCAGGAATCGAACTCAGGCCATTGGCAAGTGAAAACTCGGAGTCCTAACCAATGGACTGACAGGGAATTCCCACCACTGGCTATTGTTTCCCTCAATTTACAAATGCAGAAACTGAAGCAGAGAGAGGTGAAGTGACTTGTCCAATATCACACAGCCAAAAGGAAGGTTCGTAAAGGATAGAGGACCATAGGGAGGGCTACTGGGGTGCTTTTCTCTCAGGGCACCCCAGAGGATAGGAAGCTGTCCTTATTCTACAAGCCCCAGCCCCAACCAGGTGAGGAAAAGGCTGCCAACAAGGGAGGAACTCTGGGAGAGGATGGGTAGCCAGCCAGATCTCAGCGCCTCCTCTGGGTTGCCTTCTTGGCTTGACCGTGTCTAGCTCAGCTTCCCCAGGGGTCAGTATGCAGGGACCACGCCTGCAGAGGATGGACTTGCAGGTGCTGCTGACCTCGTTTCTTTGGGAGTGGAGTATCCTGGACTCTACTCCCCTGTGAGTCAGGGGAACCAATATCCATCATGTTCCACGTGACTCATGTTCCACGATCTTGGCACCTTTCCTGCCTGGGCCTCAGTTTCCTTATCTGGAAAAGGGGGTGATAACCCTGTCCTTGATCTTGGAAGTAGAGGACTTGCAGGCTCAGCAATGCTGGCCAAAGGTGTGGTTACTATTGAAATTGAAACTCACAAGGGACAGGGGCCTGGGTAGAGGATTCTAACCCCCGGATCTTTGGACCCACAAACTCTAGGGGGCCTCCCAGCCACAGGTGATACAATGACCTTTCCCATTTACCCACAGTGATTCACAGGCTTAAAGGGGCAAGTCATCTGTCCAGAAGAGATGAACAGGGTTCCACTCTGGCCTCTGCAGATGGGCTTGCAAGGTTAAAAAAAAAAGCCCCCAAAGGCCTTCCCTGGTGGTCCAGTAGCTAAGACTCTGTGCTCCCAATGCAGGGGCCCTGGGTTTGATCCCTGGTCAGGGAACTGGATCCCACATACCACAACTAAGAGTTCTCATGCTACAACTAAGACCCAGCACAGCCATATGAATTTCAGAAACAAATAAAAGGCCCCGAGTTATGTGCAAAAGGATGCATTTGCTTCTGGTGAGGGAATGTTTTCTGGGCCACACTGCCCCTTGAAGCTGCCCGTCTTCCTGAAGCTGGGGTTCTGTGGGGCAGAGGAAGTGAGGCGAAACTCGCGTCACACAGGGCATTTCCTTTGCGGGAAGCTCGGCCGTGGCAGGCATCGTGTCGGGGGCATGGTCTCTAAGGTCTGGTGCTGGATTGAGGAGAGGGTGTCCTTGGAGCCATAGCAGTCCCCAAATCTGCCAGAGGACACCCACTGGGCACATAATTCCCAGCTCTGGCTGGGGTGTTGGTCAGGGTAGGGGTGTAGGCAGTGTGAGAAGCGGAAGCTGCCAGAAGAGGAACTCACTTCTGTACTAGTGCTGCTGGGGCCTCCCCAACCTGTGTTTCCTCCCCCAGAGAAAGGAGCGGCTGGTGCTCGGGTGGCCCAGGCCTGGAACTCAGACCACGCTGCTCTGACAGATCTGCAGGGTCAGCTCCCCCGCCTCTGGGGCTCCTGGGTCCGTAATTCCTGTCTTAGCAACTTGCTTTGCCCCCCACTTGTCCTACCGTTCCCATCTCAGGTTGGGAAGGGGCCCGCAGGTCCCCACCTCCCAGGGCAACTCCACCCTGCCCCACCCCTGGGCCCCACCCCAAAGCCCAGATAACTGTCTCTGGTTGGTGTCTTAACATCCCACCTCGCCCCACATCTCCCCTCTCTCTGCCAGGAAACTTCAGACTTCACCGCAGTTTCCGGCCTCTGAGGCGGCAGATGAGCAGCTAAAGCGATGGGTGCTCACAGCTCCCGCCCCCCTTCACCTTTGAGCACTGAGAGCTCCGTCCCCCTCAGTACCCCTCCATCGGCTACAGCGGTGTCTGTAACTGCTTCCGCCAGATGGAGACAAGCAACCAGACTGTCCTCCCACACAGACCCCTGTGGGCAGGGTCCTGGGTATGGAGAAATTTTGCCTCCTAGGGGCCACCCCATCCCACAGCTCTGGGTACCACTGATTGGTTGGAAAGATGCTTTCTCCTGTCCTCCACACCTCACCTTGGGGTCTGGCCCGTCCGGTTCTAGAACCTTCTACAACAACCTAACTGGACTCATCTCCACCTTGGCCACTCCCTTCACCCTCTCAGTCTCTATCTTCCTCTAGTTGGTCAACTGGCCGTCTTTTCTGCCACTTCTCCTGATATCTGTTGACCCCAAAGGCAGAGACCAATCTCACCATCTTTATCACAAAGGACCTTCTCCAGAGATCTCTATGCGCCCAGGATTCTTCTTCATTCATTCGTTCCACAAGCCTTGCTCTGTGACAAGTGCTGTGCTGGGCAATGGCATGTGGAAAAGGAATGACCCAGCCTTTCCTTGACGTTCCTCTAGATAACGGGGCTTTCCAAGACACAGCAGGACACTCTTGAGGGAGCAGCCACACCTCTCTGCACCAGAATCTCTCTCCTGGGCTGTCCCACTGATTGTAAGGCCAGCCTACTTCCCCAGAACACTAATGAGAGGTTCAAAGCCCAGCTCTGCTCTTCTGCTGCCTGGAACAGTCCTGCTGGGAAAGCATGGGTGGGGGCTGGCACAGAGCTCTGCAGGCCACTGGTTCAAAAGAACAGGCTCGGGCTCGGGCCTGGGCCTGAACGGCAGGAGATTAGAAAACTCCCAGTAACACACAGTGAGCTCTTTGGAAGAGGCAGGCCTTGTGCTAAGCGCTGTACGTCACATGACTTTGTCATCCTCACAGCTATTTTAGCCCTGTTCACAGAGGAGGAAGGGGCTTCCCAGGTGGTGCAGTGGTAAAGAATTCACCTGCCAATGCAGAAGACGCAAAGACATATGTTCGATCCCTGTGTTAAGAAGATCCCCTGGAGAAGGGTATGGCAACCCACTCCAGTATTCTTGCCTGGGAAATCCCATGAACAGAGGAGCCTGGCAGGCTACAGACCCTGGGGTAGCAGAGAGTCAGACACAACTGAGCATACACTCACACACAGAGGAGGAAACTGAGGCCCAGGTGTCCCCAGGGACATACAGCCATGAGAGCTGGCATCAAAGCCCAGGTCAGACTCCAGAGCATGCGGCAGGTCGTCATTGCCCTGGGCGGTCACTGCTTCTGACAATTGAGAAAGCGCTCTCCCCACCCCTCAGGCACGAGCTCTTAGTGAAAACCCTGCCTTATACCAAGCAGAAGCTTGCCAGAACCTCTTCATGACGATGTACTCTGATAAGTCTTTTGAGCATCTTCTTCCGGGTTAAGCAAGAAAGACCAGAAGTGGTCCCAGCACTGGGTCTGCTGGGGGAGGCTGTGGTGAACAGTGAGCCCCAGGGATCTAAGTGGAGAAGGCCTGAGAGGAGAGGAAGGAGAAGCTGGTTCAATCCTTGCTCTGACCCTCCCTCCTCCACCAGCCCTCCACCCAGAGCAGAGTTAATGAACCTCCCCCTACCTGGGTCCGTGTGAAACTGAAACAGACACACCACTTGGGGCCCCGCCTTTGGGAATTCCTCAGACGACTTTGGCTTTTCCAGTTCAAGGGGCTGGCCCTGTTCTGGGGACAGCCCTGCACGGTGTTCATACAACAAGAGAGGGTCCTTAGGGGCCACTCGAGGGAGGACACACCCACAAAGTCAGGAATACAGAAGGACCTGGGTCTGGGAGAGACCCTTTCCTGAACCTTTCCAGGGTGGAATGACAGATGCTACTGGTTGCCTTATGGAGAGGTGCACAGTGGGGTGGGGAGCTGGGGATGGGGGTGGGGGATTTTGGTCTCATCCAAGGGCAGTTGGAAGACTTCACTTTATATATACGAGGCTTGGCTGACAGGGCACCTGATGACATGGTTCCACACAAGTCATTAAACGTAAGAGTCACAAAGGCTGGGTGAGGCCCCAACTGGGGATCCTAACCTTTGATCCCCAATGTTGATTCAGCCCAGAGGGGAGTCAGGGCATGAGGTAAGCTCCTCAAGGGTACCAGCAGCAGCAGCAGTGTTACTGGAATATTCCCATTGGCTGTGCTCCTCCTACCATCCCCCAACAATAGGAATGCTGAAGACTGCGAGGGGATCAGCATAAATACACTTGCCTTGGGAGCTGCAGGTGGCAGAAAGAACCTTATTTTGGACCTACATCCCCTAGAGCTCTGCTCCTTCTTCAGTGCCAGGAAAAAACAGAAGTGTAGCCACAGAGTCCGAGAACCACAGGCTCAGAATGACAGACCACAGAATTCCAGAGCCAGGCACCACAGTCCATGGAATCCCAGAAACACGGGACTCAGAATTTATAGCTACAGGGCCCTAGAGTCTCAGGACTGTCAGCCACAGAATCCTGGCGTTCACAGGATCTGATCTGAAGCCCAGAGTATTCTACAAAATAGGACCCAGAAATGCAGCCTACGAATCCTTAGCAGCAGGGGACTCAGATCAGCAGCCCACGGAATCTTAAGAGACCACAGCATGTAACACACGACACCTTGGAACCATGGTAAACAGAAGCAAAACCCACGGTTTTCTAGAACCACAGGAGAGGAACGAAGCTGTGAGCCCTCAGAACATCAGCACTAGGAGGGCGGCCCAGAAGCTCACCTCTTCCAAATACCCTCCTTTTACAAATGGGGCGACTCTGTCGGGCTTCCAGCACCACCCAGCCAGGCGGTGGTTAACGGGCTCCCAGACAGCGCCTCTCCAGGACTGACGGGATGTCGGGGTCCAGAGAGGCAGGAGGGCGGGCGGGATGGCCCGGCGGGGGGATTCCCCTCAGGAGGAAACCCTGCAGGCGGACCCTAGGACCCTCGCCGCGCAGACGCACTCACCGGCGGTGTCGTAGAGGTTCAGGGTCACCTCCTTGCTGCCCACAGTCACGCTGGCTGTGTACTTCTCGAACACGGATGGGGCGTAGTGCTGTCGGAGAAGGGGTTATGTCGGTTCTTAAGGGGTGCAGCGGGTGCCCAGGTTCCAGCTGGACACCCACCTCTACCTTCCATCTTCAGCCCATCTGGTTCAGCCTCACACCCCCACTCTGCTGGGCTCTGGAATTCCCGAGGGGGCGCCCCGGCGTGACGGCCGCCTCTTCGTGATCAGGATGCCAGGGACCCGGGGTCCGGGCTCGAGGCGCAGGCTGAGGTCCGCCCGTCGCCCCTCGTGGCCCCAAGTCCTTTCCTCCATCCCGCCCCCAGCCTACCTGTCTGCAGCCCCCTGGCGAGCCTCACCTCGGGGAAGGAGCCCTGGCTGTACACCATGAGCAGCGAAGTCTTGCCGCAGCCGCCGTCGCCCACGATCACAATCTTCAGCTCCTTCCGGCCGGAGCCCGGGGCGGCGGTTGGGGCCGGGGCAGGGGCCCCAGCAGCGTCCATAGCCAGGAGCCGGCAGCACTGGCAGCGGCTTGCCGGGTAGAGCGCTGGGGTTGAGCGATCGGAGGCGGGGTGGGAACTGGCCCAGGGGCGGGGCTAAGAGAAGCCCCACCCTCGGCACCTCCTCCGCCAGGCAGCCAACCGGGCTGACTAAAGTCTCATTCCCAAGGAAACTGAGGCAAGAGAAATGGAGAGCTCGGCGGCAATGGCAACTCCCATCTCGTCCCCTGCGCATCACTGTGCGCCCCTCACCGGCAAGATCCGATCGTTTCCGCTTCTTCCCGCCCGGCATTGGCAGGCTGTCTTAGGGCAGAGACCCTTTGATTGGCAGGATGTCCCTAACACGCCGGTTTGAGGAGCCTTGGTCTCAAGCGCTAGGAAAAGGCCCCCACCTGCGCCTCGCCCCAATTATATGGCCTTGGGGAAGTCCGCTCTGACTGCAATTTCCCCCATAAGTAGCATCGGTGGTGCCCAAGATCTTCGCATGAGGGTCAAGTCTGCCCACTTGATCCGGCCGTCTGAGTCTGTGTGTGGGCTGGGGAATAGCAGTTCCGCTTACCTATCACCCCACCTCCCAAGGGTGGAGGTCTGGCGCCCTCTGCTGGGCGATGGCATCTGCGCGGCGACTTTGAGAACAGGTGAGCTGACTCAGAACAATGCCCTTTCGAGGGCTGGCCCCAAACCACGCGGTCGGGAGCCTCTTTCTAGCAAGACCCAGAGGCGTGAGCAGAGAAAGACTCCGTCGAGGAGAGGACAGGGAAGGCCAGGGTAGATGTAGTTGCCATCAGCTGGGCCCCCTTCCGTCCACTTTATTTGTATTCTCCAGACAGCAGAAATACCTTTCTCAAGCTGTATCCCTAACCCTCCTACCCCATGACCAAAACGGCTATTTGTTGAGCATTTACTCTGGATGAGTACTATCAGGAAGGCTGGCTGAAACCACCCTGCCCCCAACCCTCCCTGCACTTCGGGCTGCACTTTGCACAAATTAGGCCAGAGGGTTGCACAGGGATCCTCAGGAGCAAGCGTGTACCAGGCAGGCACCAGGGCATGACTAGATGAGAAAGCAGGGTCTTTCCCAGCTAGGATAAGATCTCTGATAATTTCCTCAGAGAAGAGCTGGCAGGACTCAGGATCTTCTTGCCCCCACACCCCGAAGGTTCCCCATTTTCAAGCACTCAGCAAAGATCAGGTAAACTTTATTTCCAGAGGAAGTTGCCAGCCTGGCAGTTCCATAAATGCCAGGTCAACGTTTTCGGCGGCTGCAAGGCATAACCTGACCACCAGATGGCAGCAGAGACTGCCCCTGGAAGCTTACAAAGAGCACAGACCTGGGAAGAGAGAAGCCCAGCTCTAGTCTGTTAAGTGGAGAGCCCTCAAGATCCCCTAGACAAATTTTCAGCAATTCATTCATTTTTTGCAGCACAAGTTTATTGAGAGGCAACTGTGTTCCTGTTTTTGAGGAACTCAGTCTTGGGGGAAGCAGTCTAAAGGAGTCTGCAAGATGTGAACTATTTAGACACCAGAGCCCCTGTGGGATTGAGAGAGACCTGGGTAGTACATGAACTAAGCTTGGCAGTGCTGGCAGGAAGGGCCAATGGAAGTAGGATGGGTGTCCAGCTTGAGTAAATGCACGGTGGCTGGAAAACCCCATCAAGTTTGGCAATGGCTGGGGTGTGAGAAGGGTGAGACATGGCTGTCAAGGAAACCAAGGCTTAGACCATGGAGGCCTGGCTGCCAGGCTCAAGACAGGAGTCAGACACAGGCTCTGAACAGAAAAGCCAAACCAAAGCTCTCTCTGGTGACTGAGGAGGAGCTGTGATTGGTTGGTGAGGCCGTGGCTGGGGCCATCTCTGCACAGGGGCAGCCTGGCGCTGGCAGGAGGAGGGAAGAGCATCACTCAGGGACAGGGAGGATGGAAGAAGCTTTTGAGAGAGGGGAGGACCACTTACCTTTGAGCCAACTGCAGGATTGACCTTGTATCAGGGATCCTGAAGCTCAGGAGTGACTGGGAGAGTAAGACTGCCTCATCTGGGAGGGTCACTGGGAGAATTCACTTAGAAGGGTCATCCTACTCTGAGCAAACTGGTAACTGCTCCAGCCTGGAAGGGGACTCCACTTGACTTTTCTCAAAGTCCTCAGACCTGAGTTTCTACCTTTTCTATGAAATGAATTTCAACTTACAACAAATGACCTAACACAGAGCCAAGAGGAGGAAAAGTGGGTCTTCCCAGCCTGGCCTGGGCCCAGGCAAGACAGCTGACACTGGCCCCAGCCTGCCCACCCACCCTGCCTGGCCAAGAGGTTGGCGGAGCCCCAACCCCACCCTGCAGGGAGTGTGTTTGATTTGGACCTCGCTCCAGTGGTGGTGCAGGGGCTGGCTTTGTAGCTAAAAATACCCAGTGGCCAGGCCAGCTGCTCAGAGCTTCCTCAGAGGCAGTAGGCCAGGGCAGGCCAGCTGAGGCACTGGAAATACCCACAGGCCCGCAGAGCCCTACTCCCTTACCTGCAAGACAATCTGAGGACCCAGACCCATTCTTCTCTTCACTAGGAATTCCTGGAGAGATTTGGGAGAAGAAAAAAAATTCTTTAACCCGGTTCTTGCCACAGAACTGTTGGGACACAGAAACCTAGGGGAGTTGGCAGGTGACATTTGTGGGGG
Organism: Bubalus kerabau; assembly: GCF_029407905.1. Classification (NCBI taxonomy): domain Eukaryota; kingdom Metazoa; phylum Chordata; class Mammalia; order Artiodactyla; family Bovidae; genus Bubalus; species Bubalus kerabau. The sequence continues at coordinate 57,610,988 of NC_073639.1, read as the reverse complement.
TGAAACGACTTGTGTTCACATTTAGGCCTAGGGGCTCTCCCAGTGTTGTCGTTCAGCCATGTCTGATTCTTTGTAACCCTATGGACTGTAGCCTGCTAGGCTCCTTTTTCCATGGGATTCTCCAGGCAAGAATACTGGAGTGGGTAGCCATTCCTTCTCCAGATCTTCCCAACCCAAGGACTGAACCTGGGTCTCCTGCATTGCAGGCAGATTCTTTACCATCTGGGCCACCTGGGAAGCCCTGGGTGTCTAGTGAGGCCAACTGACCCCAGGAGAGAAGTAGGGCCAGATACACTTCTGTCTTATGAGATCAAGGTCTGGCCAGCACAGATCAGGACAGGGAAGTGAACAGCAATGCTATGGCTTCCACTTCCCTAGTGCCTCAGGAACACTGTCGGAGGTCACTGCACACCTGAGGGGTCATCCACCCCATGTGGGACAGAAGTTAATGGAGCCATCCTCTGAGGTCCCAGAGATGGGAGGTGGCCCAGGGTGGCCTGGGGGATCAAAGCTGTCTCTTCCTGTGCTAGGGCTCTCCTCCAGGCTCGACATTTGGTAACAGGGTTGGGGGAGTGACCGCCAGAGTAAAAGCGGCCTTCATAAAGCCCGACTCAGAAACAGCTCAAGAGGTTATCCGCCAACTTCCTCCTCCTGGTTCACAAGGGGAGACTACGAGTCCTGGAGGGGCGGGCTTTTGTCGAGGTCACTGGCCAGAAGGAGACAGACAGCACTGGACCCAGGCGGCCTCTGAGATGGCCAGGTGCCCTCCACAGTCCAGGCAGACGCTGAGTTTCCACCCAGAGGGTCCGTCCGAAAGGTCGCACTCCACACCGTGCCCGTTGGCCGACAAGCCGGAAGAGGCGGGGCCCTGGCGTCCAGTAGTAAGGCAGGTCCGGCCACCTCCCAGCCGCCCTTCCGCTGGCGTGGCTCTCTCCAGGCAGGCTCCACCGGCTGGGCGCCAGGAACGCCCCGCCCCGAGCTCGCTGGGTGACCGGTGGGCGGGGCCACCCTCCCGCGCAGGAACCACCGTCTGAGGACTATAGGCTGCCCCGCCCCTCCCTTCACCTAGGAGGTGATACCAGCATGCGGCATGCGGACAAAGAAATTCAAGAGGGAGAAAAAAAGAAAAAGAAGCGAGAAGGGGGTACAATCCTTCCAGGTCTTCCGGACACCCCTCCATTTCCAAGAATCACACCCCGACCCCAGGGGAGAGCCTCATTGTTCCCTAATTGGTCCGAGGGCGGGTGTGGAGGAACTGGAACTGGCTTTAGCCCTTCAGGCTGCTGCTGAGAGGGAAAGATTTCAATTATTTAACCATCCAGTGCCCACGGGAGGTAAAGACCACTGGTCCGCGGAGCCCCAAGGACTCGATCAGAAAGGATGGAGGACATTCTCAGGTGGCAGAAACGTCACCTGAGGATCGAAGGGAGTGGAATGAACACATCAATGGCAGAGCAGAATCTAAACCTTAGGACTGGGACAAGTGTGTACGTGGGAAGAGGCTCATAGTATAGGGTATTAATAATCTGAGCCTCACCAGCTTTTACAAAGTGCTCACTCTGGGTAGGGGAAAGGGAGTCTAGTGCCCAGTGTAGTCAGCTGCACCCCCTTCACCCGAGCAAAGGACAGGATGGACCAAATCCAGCTTATCTGGGATAAGACCCTCATGTGCTCAAGACTCGGCAGCCAGAAGGAACTACGAGTACCATGCTGGCTACTTTCAACCAGACAGCTTTGCCGGCTCCTGGGCAGTGATGCCAGCAGACAGCTGGCACGGGCAGGAAACCAAAATAACCCAGACAGCTGGGGCGAGGGGGTGCCATGGACACAGGCGCTGGGCTGGAAGTCAAGACACCTGGAACCTCATTCTGACTGCCCGTGGTGGCCTCCTGACCTTGAGTGAGTCACTTCTACTCTCTCAGTTGCGGCGTCGGGGGGGGGGGGACCCCTAAATCAGGACCCATTATGGAACAGCTTGTGGACTTGAGGAAGGGCCACAACCCCAACTCACACACTGGAGGAAAAACAGTGCTGGCTCCCAGCCGGCAAAAAGTCAGTCTTCCCCTTCGCCCAGAGGCTTGGCCACATGCTGTGGGGTGGGCAAGTAGGGGAGGAGCCTACAGATGGCCCAGCCACCTAGGAATGAAGGCCAACTAATGTGAAGCCAGAACGTGAGGCTGGCACCCCTTAATCGCACTTAATCTGCCCTCCACCCTTTACAGCAGGCTTCATTATCATCACTTTACACAGGAGACTCGCCCGAGGTCACCAGCACCCTGGAGAGTCAAGCCCACAGCTGCCTGACCTACAGCTTCCCTTGATGAAGCACCAACACTGCCCCAACAGAATCTCTGGGTCAAGCCCTAAGGCTCCCCCAATCCTCAATCCAGCCCCCACACTGAGGGATGGGATAAAAGTGAACAGAGCCGATCAGACTGGGAAGACTGAACCCAAAAGGGGGGAGGCTGTGCAATCAGCAGGGACCCAAATGGTTCATCAAAGTAATCACAAACTAGATCTCACATGGGGGAGGGGTCAGAGATCAAGGGTCACACTATCTCCAGCTGTGGAGCTTCCTGGAGATCACGAGGACAGGAGACCCCTCACAATCAGCTTGTGTTAGGAAAATGAGAGTTGCCATTACTATGAAGCCCATGACTCTGCACCAAGAAATGAGGTCTGAGGTCGGGGCTTCAAGTGCACAAGTTCAGGTCCTTTCAACACCCCAAGGTGTTACCCGGCACAAAGGTTCTCAGAATGTGTCTCCACCAGGCAGCCATGAGCAAAACCTGGGAATTTTATTAGAAATGCGAGTTCTCAGGCCCCACCAACTGAATCAGAAACTCAAGGATGGGGCCTCGGAGTATTTTAATGAGCCACCCGTGTGATCGGATGCACACTTTGACAATCACTGACCCATTTGTTCGGATGGGGAAACTGGGGCTGAGAGACTGTGCTGCTTACGCAGGGTCACAGCAGGTAAAACAGCTAGCCAGGTTTCAAATTCGGGTTTGTCCAATTCTAGAAACAGGGCTTTGAGGGGGAGGGGGCTGGGTGAGATGGAATCGTGGGAATTTCCTGGAAGGAGACGAGTCAAGAAACCTCTTTCTTAAAGAAAACTGGCCCAGATCTCAAGTCCTTCTGTTCTTCACCTCCCTAGCAGCCAGACATTAGAAAGGAAGGGGCCAGCTTCATACAATCACCCCACACACCCCCAGTGCGGGCCGGAAGGGAGGGCCAGCGCCGGGTCCGGTTTCCTGGCAGCCGACTGTGCCTTTCAGAAGAGGCATCCAGGGCCCTCCCCCACCACAAAACACACGACTGGGAAATACTTTCCTAAGTGCAGCCTCTCCTATGCTGCTAAATACGGCAGAGAATTGCACGCCCCAAACTCCTGACAACAGAAGCTGACAGGCGGGGATGGATGGACCAAGCAGGCCCAGCAGGCAGCCGATTTCACACAGTCCCACACATCTGTGTGGGGGAGGGGCCGCAGAACCAGACTAGCGGGTTTGGGGTGCCCGCCCTCCCTGGGCGCCAGGCCAAAGCCCCCCAAATCGCCCTCGCAGGCTGGGAAAGGGCTCACACCTACCTTAATGCGGGGACTGGCAGAGTCAGACTATACCTGCTGTCCAAAGGAGGGCGGTCCACTCTGGGGGTACCGGGCCCCTTCTCCGGTCACGAGCCTAAAGGGAAAAACGGGAGGGTTTTTTTAGGGCGTCGATGGCCACAAACCGGACATGATCTCCTAGAGGGAAGAAGAGCCTTACAAATGCCGAACCCCCTTCCCAGCTGCCAAGGCGGCCGTCACTCTAAAATGGATGAGGCGGGGGGTGGGGGGGGCGGCGGCGCACATGAGTCACGAAGGTTCAGCCGGAGCGCTGAGCTGCAGGAGGCGACTCATCTGCATTTCCAAAGGCCCGCCCAGTCTGCATCCCCTCCCCCAGGAATGGCCGGAGGTGCGAGGGTTTACCCCACAGCCCTCCGCCTCGGGGGATCCCGGGGAAGGCCCGCTCGGCTTTCCCAGGCCCCAACCCCCCACCCTACCCTCCCGAGCGCCGGTGGCCAGCACTGCCTTCATGGCCACCTCGGAACATCGGTGGCCTGCGTGAGGGCCTCACGCTCAAAGCAGGGGACAAAAGGGGCCCACCCGCCCCTCGGTCTCGGCTATCAAAAAGGGCGGTTAGGGGGCCAAACGTGGGCACCAAGGCTCGAGTGGGCAGCAGGGAGGGCCTGGGGTCAGAGCAGGGCCACGGGGGGGTTAAAAAAAACTCCGCAGCCTCTAGAGCAGCCTTCGGGGTCAGGGGGCGACCTCGAGCGGCCCCGTGGCCCTTTGCTACTGGCTCCCGGACGGGAGGAAAGAAGAAAGGCCCCGCCCGGGAGCGAGGCCTCGTGCCCGCGGGGGCTCCTGAGTAGGGCGCGGGGTTTACGGAGGCTGCAAAGCGCGCTCTCTATGTCTAAGCTTCCCCGGGCCGGGGGCATACCCCCAGGCGGCGGCCTGGAACGCGGGCGGCGGGCGGCGGCCTCCCCTCCTCTTCCCCCCCGCTCCAGCCCCGCCGCCTCCTTCCCTCCTCCCGCCTGGCGCGCTGCGGCCGCCACCGCCCGAGCCGCGGGCGGCGCGCGCGAAATGGCGCCTGTCTGGCCGCCTCGCCCCACGGATGCGAGCGCGGGAGCCTCGGCGCGCGACGCCCCCCAAGGCCCGCGGCCCCCAAAACGGCCTCGGAGACCAAACCCCGACCCGGGGCACTGTGCCCCGCAGATTCTCAGGGCTCGGCCCGGCCGACGAACCGCCGCCTGCTCCGGGCTCCCAACGACAACCGGGGAAGGAGGGAGGAAGGAAGAGAGCGGCCGCCATTAGCCACCCCGCAGCCCGGCCCTGGCTCCGGCCCCAGCCCCGGCCCCAGCCCAGCCGGCGGCTCTGCTCTGAACCTGAAAATAAAACTCGTGTTTGCGAGGGAGGAGCGAGCGCGGACGGGAGCACAAGCAGCGCTCAGGCTGCAAAGCGGGAGAGATGCTGCGTCATGGTGCCAACATGGACGCCGGCCTTTTGTCCTTTTTTTGCTTAGGAAGCGCAGGCGCGCCCAGGAGCCCCGAAAAGCCGGCTTCGGAGGGCGAGACCCCCACCATCAAAAGGAAAAGAGGCCTCTGGCCCGGAAGGAGAGGCTTCCTCAGCTTTTGTGACCCCCTTCCCCAAAGCACTTCAATTTCTTCTCCCTATCAAGGCTCAAACCTAGAAAAGAGAGGGGAACTAGCGCAGGCGGCTCCATGGATGCCCCAAATCGCTGGGGAGACCTTCCTCTTGCCTCCTGGGCAAAAGGGGCAAAGGGTCTGAAGAGCCCTCCTCGTGCCCCCACCCTCCCCGATCCGGCTGCCAAACGTGAAGCTCCAGAAACCTCCTTCTCCCCTCAGCTCCTAAACATTTGCAGCGCTTGGCCTTCTCGAAAAAACATTTCCTCGAAGGGGCAAATACACTTTTTTTTTTTTTTTTTACTTACCGCTCAGCCCGGTGCCATGGAGTCTGGAAGATCAAGCTGGGCGGAGGTTTTGGAGGTGTTATTGTGGGGGGGAAAAAAAATCTTTTAGGGAGATTGTTTAGTTGGAAATATTTGGGGTAATGGTAGTGTCTTTTTTGTTGTTACCTTTTTAAAGTTACACTCTCATGGCATTTTCTGCTCCTTCCACTTCTGCAAACTTTCCAGGGTTGGGTTGGCAAAAGGCGGCTTCGCTGAGGACTGTTTACTGCTCTGGATATAGCAATGGTGTGACCGTCATTAAGAGACAAAAGGCGAAAATACACAGTCAAATCAAACAAAAGGCAAAAGACGCACCGGCCACCCCAACCACCATAGAAACTACCCCCGTTAACGATGGTGTTTGGCTCGAACCAGCTAGGACTTGTTTTCCAGTTTTAATCTAGTTTCCTGTGACGGCTTTAGTCTCTTTACACAAAGAGGTCTTCCTTTCCCTCACAACCCCCCTTCCCCAACAAAGACGAGAAAAACAGAGTCTGTTTTTCTTCAAATAGATCGATTTTCAAAGAAAGTGTACCTGTTACGGGGAAGAAAGCTGACTAGCATTTATTGCTGTAAACATTTTCAAAAGCTTAACTCTAAAACCTAGCTTTAGAAAAGCAAAATCGTCTAAAAGCATTTTAACTGGCTTATGCTAGACAAGAGCGACAAAGACATACATGCAGATGAAGGTTCAGAAAATTAAGGACATCTCAGCAACATTAACATGAAAACTGCACTGCGTAAGGACAGAATGGATTGGGTACTTACAATGTAAAAGGTTTTTAAAAACTTAAAGAGTAACGACTGCTTACAGTTTTTTGTTGCTGCCATTTCGCTAATCCTAAAACTATACATTTAAAACATTACCTTGTTAAAAAGAGCAGAAGGAGTTAATAAGATGGCCAGTTTTAAGTGTTTAATAGAGGAAACTATATATATCAAAATTTATTGTTCAGTTAAGAGAATACAGATTAAGACAGCTCCAAGCTCCCCCACCCACCCAAGAAAAAAAAAAAGGAAAAAAAAATTAAATATGTCATTTACTTAGGTTTTTTGGAATTCAAAATTGTTAACTGCTGACATTAATGGTGTGCTATGACCTAGTTATACAAGACAAAGATGGATTCCAAGTCATAAGGAAAAATCCAGATCTTTTTAAAGTCTTCTTCATTCTTCCAATTTTGAGTCCTTTAGCTTGTTGACAAATGTTAAACACAACACTGAGGCGTCCTGAACGGGATGGTGGAGTCAAAGGAAAAACATTCCCCATTTGCAACAAAGGAAAAACCCACTTGGCCATTTAATTCCATTGCAGAAAAATGGCTCCCCTCATCTGTTGGCCTCTCCTTGGTGTCTGATGAAGGATGTTTTGAGATCAGCGTCTAATAACTCAAGCCCTATAGAAGCCGCGCGCTGATTGGCTGCCGCGCCCGGCCGCCCTGCTCCAGCCAATTACCTACCCACGGCCAAATTACAAACCCCGAAAAGAGCCCCAATATGAAATACACTACCACGAAGCCCCAGCGAGGCGGCTCCCTCTCCTCGGTCGCCAGACAGGAGAGGCAGAGGGGGCTGCAAACGCGTCCTCGCGAAGCCCGAGAGCCTCGGAGTTGAACTCACAAAATGGAAGCCGCGCGCTGATTGGCCGCCGCCACTCCCGGACCTTTAATAAAGAAAGGGGAAGGAAAGATAAATGCAAAAAAGGGGGAATCGTTCCTCCGCCGGTGGCTGGAGGAAAGGGGGGGGAGGGGTGCGGAGGGAGAGGCATGTGTTCACGACAATTACAAGGGCACTCCTCTCCAAAAATAAAAACAGAAAGAAGCTTCTATCACTCAGGTCCAGGCCCGGGCTGCTTCCTCCCAGGAATGTAAATGCTAATTTGGTTAAAATCCTGGTTTCCCCTCCTCAGCTCAGCTCCGGGGGGAGGGGGTCGCCGGGCAGAAGAGGAAGCCGTAGCCGAGATACCTCGATTGCAACTCGTCTGGGGGCCGCCTTGCCGCCCCTCACGGCTCCGAGCGTCCAAACACACAATCATACACACACCCCAAAACCAGCCCTTTCCCTTGGGTCCCCACGCGCCCACCTCCGGTCTTGGCAGTTTGGAAACAGTTTTGGAGGCCTGAGGCGCAAGCCGCGGCGGCCGCGGCTCGGAGGGTAGCCCCAGCCGCGGGAGGTAGAGCCCGGGGAGACCCCCCCTCCCCCGCCGCCAAGCCCCCCACCTAAGTCCCAGCAGAATAAATAAATTAAAAGGCCTTCCCCCGGGGAGGGGGGAGGCAGTGTGGGAGCGCGCGAGTGAGGGGTGGGGGGCCGCTGGGGCCCGGGGCTTTGGCGGCGCAGCTGCCGCCGCCGGGAGAGTGCCTGGGGAAGCGGCGAGGAAGGAGAGGGGAGGAGGAAGAGGAGGAGGAGGAGGAAGAGGAGGAGGGTGAGCGCTCGGGTCGGGCTCCTTAGCGGTGTATTGTGGGATGTGCGGCTACTGGGAGCCGAGCCTCCGCCGCCAGCCGCCTCCCGGGCAGCAGCAGCAGCAGCAGCAGCAGCGGCGGCGGCGGCAGCAGCTCCGGGCCCGGCAGCCGCGGCGGCGGCGGCGCTCCCCCCTCCCGGCCCCCCGTCCGGCCGCTCCGGCCTCGGCTCCCGCGGGGGACACCATGTACTGGCTGGCGGCGCAGGGAGGCCGGCGCCCGGCGGGGATGTAAGCGCGGCTCGGGGAGGGAGAGGCCGCGGCCGGCAGCCGGGCGTCCCGAGCCCCCAGCCCCGGCCCCCGCTCCGGCCGACCGAGCGAGCGGGCGGGCGGCGCCAGGCCTGCCGGGAGCCCCGCGCCCGAGCCGGGCCGAGCGAGCGAGCGAGCTAGCGCCACGCCGGGCGGCCGGGCGGGCACCATGGGCCGGAGCCCGCGTCCTCCGGGTGCCCCGGGCCCCGCCAGTCCGCACCAGGGGCCCCCGGGAGCCCCTCGCAGCCGCTCCGAGACGGTGGCCGAGCGGGCGGGCGCCTAATTCTCCGGAAGGGTTATTCTCTCTCTCCATTCTTATTTTGGGGGGGAGCCAGCTCCTTTTGGGGCGCGCTGGTAAGGTGGGAGGGGGTGGGGGGCTGGACGATTTGATTCTTTAGCGTGTGTGTAGAAGCGGCCGCCGCCGCCGCCGCGGCGCAGACGACAACAACTTGCTCGTTTTCAGGTTGGGTTAACGGCATGGAGAACAGTCACCCCCCCCACCACCACCACCAGCAGCCCCCGCCGCAGCCCGGCCCTTCGGGCGAGAGGAGGAACCACCATTGGAGAAGTTACAAGTTGATGATTGACCCGGCTTTGAAAAAGGGGCATCATAAACTGTACCGCTACGATGGGCAGCATTTCAGCCTTGCGGTGAGTAGCCGGCGCGCCTCCCTGTCGGCTCCCCCGCCCCCCCCTCCCCGAGCCGTGCCGAAGAGGTTGGGGGCTGAGTGGTCCGAGCGGCCCGGGGACCCCCCCCTTCCTGACCACCCGGCCAACTGTCAGCCAGGTCCCCAGTCCTGGAGTTTGACAAGTGCCTGGAGAAGGGGGGGTTCCTGTCCCTGACCCTGGGGAGTGGGACCAGCCCACCCACTCCGCCCCTCTTTCCTATCCACAGATGTCCAGCAACCGCCCGGTGGAAATTGTCGAAGATCCCCGGGTGGTCGGCATCTGGACAAAAAACAAGGAGCTGGAGCTGTCGGTCCCCAAATTCAAGGTAGGACCCCCTCCCCCGTATCCCGCGCCCCTCCCCGCCCCCCCCCCCCCCCCCCGAGTTCGAAAATAACGCCAGTCCTGACCTAGCCCAGCCGGATTCTGAGTTCCCGCCGTCCGGGGGCTGGGGAAGTTTTGGCGGGGAGGGGGAGGTTGCACAGAGAGGGGGGTGTCCCCTCTCGGCTACAGTAAACAGAATAACACTCGGTGAAACTGTAATCAAGGAGCTGATACAGTGTCCTGCCCGCCCAGCTGGGGGCTCCGAGTACCCACCTGGCTTCTGCCAGCCCAGGAACTCGTCCCTGGGACCCGCCCCCCTTCCCGGTTTTGTGGCTTTAAGGGGACAGCTTCCTAGCCCGAGGGGTCGTCCCTGCCCTGGCAGCAGGAAGAAGAGGTCAGAGTTGGGGGGGTGGGGAAAGAGAAACTGTTTCTTTTTCCCCTTTCCTTTCGAACCCAGAGAACTTCCACGTTCCAAACGATTTAATCCTCCGCTTCCCGGGCCCGCCCGCGTGCTTTCCCCCTCCCCCCCAATTTTTTTTTTTTAATTTTTTACCCTTCATTGTTTTCAAAGAGCGGGCGACTGGGAAATGTTCTGCTTTCCCTTCGGTTTCAATATTCTCCAAACTCCCTTCCCCCTCGTCCCCTGCCAGATCGATGAGTTCTATGTGGGCCCGGTGCCTCCGAAGCAGGTGACATTTGCCAAGCTGAATGATAACATCCGTGAAAACTTCCTAAGGGACATGTGCAAGAAGTATGGGGAGGTGGAGGAGGTGGAGATTTTGTACAACCCCAAGACCAAGAAGCACTTGGGCATTGCCAAAGTGGTCTTTGCCACGGTCAGGGGAGCCAAGGAGGCCGTTCAGCACTTGCATAGCACTTCGGTCATGGGTAATATCATCCACGTGGAGCTGGACACCAAAGGTGAGTGGAGGCCCGCTCAGGACAGCCACCGCCGAGGAGCCCCAAGACCTGTCAGTGTGACCCCCTTCTCTCCCAGGGCCCGTCTTGCAGTGTTGGGGAGCCCCTCAGTTTTCCTTGGGTACCCCCCTACAACCTTATTTTTCTTTTGCCCCCCTCTTGAGGGTAGAGTCACGTGGAGCTAAATGTGTTGTCTGTTGCTAGGAGACGGAACTGTAATTTACCAAATGTGCCGGTCCTTGGCCACTGCACCCCTAGGGACCACCTGGAGGCTTCCCCACTGCTGACACCCCCGTGGGCCCCTCTCGGAGCCCTGGTGCCCTGGGTTTAGGCAGTCCCCAGTGTTGCTGTCTGTGTTAGGAGAGGAGACAGGGTTTGTTTATTAGGGTGGGGGTGCGCTGAGGGAGAGCCACGAAGCCGCTTTTAAATGTGCGAAGAGTAGGTCTCTCCACTAAAAAAGTCCTCCTAAGGGGTTGAGGAGTGCCCCTCCCCCTCTTCCCGCCCCCTCCCCCTGGAAGTGGGAACCAATCTGGGCCCGGAGTGTGGTTTCATTGATAATGTTCCCGATAGAGCTGGGCGGGCTGCTCTGGGTGTTCAAGGGTTGACACTGTGTCTTCCCTCCTCTCTCTTAAAGAGACAGCATCACCTCCCAGGCAGCGGAATCCCACTCTGCGCTCGCTCTGAGCCTCTGAGCGGCTGCTGGGAGAGCTGGGCTGGGGAAGCCATACCTCCCACCCTCAGGGTCCTGGGAGGCTTCTCCTCCGTGCTGACTGGGGAGCTTCCGGACCTCCAGGGCTCCCCTAAAGTTTGTCTGTGGCCGCTTAGAGTTCCTATAGAATATAGAAGAAAGTGCCAGGTGCTCTAAGGTCCAACCAGAGGTGACTGGGCAGACACTGTTGGGGTCTTTCCCACCTTCCCCCCCCTGTGGGGTGTGTGACCCCACCCCATCACCAGTTTCCCGGAGGACCCTGCCTGGGAGGGTTTAGGTGGATAACTTCCAGGGGTTCTGTGAGCATGGGGTTTAGGGGCAACTGGGGTATACCAAACTAAGACCTGAAAATCGAAATCTTCTTTTTTACCTTTAATACATGTCAACTGAGGCTCTTAGTCTTTGCTGGGGGGTGTGGAGGGACGCTGCCCCTGGTTGAGCACAGTTACCCTACAAACTCTTGCCAAACCTGTCCCAGGTCTGAGCCTCCTCAGGGCACAGGCCACAGCCCCCTTCACCTCCCCTCTTTCTTTTGTCTCTGTCAAAGGAGACCCTTTGGGTGGTGGCAGGCTTATCTTAAGGAACAGTCAGCCCTCACCAAAATTGTAAAAAAAAAAAAAAAAAAAAAAAGGCCCTTAGAGACTGCCACTAAGTTTGTATTTCAAGAAAGAGACCGGTAAAGAGTAGCTCAAGGAATGTGTCTCCTTTGCATATGTAAGCAGCTGCCTCAGAGGGCTCTATAAATATCGATAATCTGGCCCCCTGGTCTGTCAGAGGCCTCTCTCAACTGGTGGGGGGCTGGGAATGGGGAGGAGCTAGGGTGGAGGGTTATCCAACAGGGGGACTGGGGACTGGGAGGAGGCTGTCAGTCCTAGAGTGCTTTTACAAACTCTGTCAGTCACCCGAGAGGGTTCACAACAAACTGTCACTTCTGTGTCACTGGGTCTCCTTTTCACTTGCTACTGGGCTCTGGCTGTTAGATGGGAAGGCAGAAGGACGGGGATTACCTGACTGGTAATGGCTGGCATGGCACAGGTGACAGGAAGGGGCTTTGTGGTGGGGGTGGCATGTCTATATTTGGGGGAGTCCCGGTGTCATGAGACATTAAACTCTTGAATCTCAGGATGAGAGAATCATATAGTTTAGCTGCTTCATTGAACAGATTGTACCTCTCGAATGAGGTACAAAGAGAGAAGTGGGAACTTGGTCAGGGTCACTCAGCTTCCCAAGGCGTGGGGTCCCAGGTACAAGGGGACCCACAAGGATGCCCACCTGTGGGGGCTGCCCCATCCTGGAGCCTCACTGAGGCTTCCCTCCCTTGCCTTTTCTACAGGGGAAACCCGCATGCGGTTCTACGAACTGTTGGTCACAGGCCGATACACACCCCAAACCCTGCCAGTGGGTGAGCTGGATGCTGTCTCTCCAATCGTGAATGAGACCCTGCAGGTGGGTGTGTGACCCCACCCCATCACCAGTTTCCCAGTGTGCCCCCCCCCCCCCCACTTCACCAGCTCCAGCATGGGACACCAGGACCCAGGAGGGAAAGAAGCCTGGCTGTGCCCACCACAGCTTCCAGTGGGGTGCAGGGGAGGGTCCTGAAAGCCCTGTCTGCTGAAGCGCCCCTCTGGCCTGGCCCCCCACCCTTTCCCTGCACACGCTGGGATTCCCACTGATCAGAGCCCATGTGCTTTCCACGCTGATCCTGAAACACTGCTGTGTTCAGGATCCTGTTGTCTGGTGTCCCATGGACCCCTCCGTTCCACCCCCCCACCCACCCCCAATGAAAGCCTTGTTCAGGGCTTTCCTTCCAGAGCAAGAATGACTCCTCCCTCCTTCCCCAACCACTGCCCCCCCAGAACACCCACCTGGACCACCCTCTGGCAAGTGGACCACTCTCAGGAGTAGCTTTTACCAAGTGAAGAGTCTTTGCTTACTTGCTGATCAGCTGGGATGTCTATCAGGCACTTTACCATGTTATACTATTTAAAGCCTAAAATATCAAGAGGCTGGGGGAACAAGGTGGCTCAGCTACCTCTGCCTGGAAGGTCTTTGATTTCTGACGGCCTGAGGCAGGAAGGAAATCCCAATGTAAACCAAGACATCAGGGTCTTATCTTTACCCTGCTTCAGGGATTAGGAAAAACCCTCAAGGTTCTCTGAGGATAATTGGCTACCCCAAGATTAGAGAAGGTGAGGCCCATCCAGCTATTCTTCTTTAATCTCCCCTCCCCTCTCCTTTCACCATGCTGAGTGACCAGTTTGGCTCCGAGCTCCTCGGAAGATGGAGTGAGAGGGGAAAACAGTCCCATTCTAGTGCATGATTTCCCCCCCAGCGATCTCAGACCTTTCTCCCTCTTTCTCTCTTTCCAGCTGTCAGATGCCCTGAAGCGCCTCAAAGATGGTGGCCTGTCTGCAGGCTGTGGCTCCGGCTCGTCCTCTGTCACCCCCAATAGTGGTGGGACACCCTTCTCCCAGGACACAGCTTATTCCAGCTGCCGCTTGGACACACCCAACTCCTACGGCCAGGGCACGCCGCTCACGCCCCGCCTGGGCACCCCCTTCTCACAGGACTCGAGCTATTCCAGCCGCCAGCCCACGCCCTCCTACCTCTTCAGCCAGGATCCCACAACGACCTTCAAGGCTCGGCGCCACGAGAGCAAGTTCACCGATGCCTACAACCGCCGCCACGAGCACCATTATGTCCACAACTCGTCTGCTGCCACTGCGGTGGCAGGGGCCACAGCCGCCTTCCGGGGTGCGGTGGACCTCCCATTCGGGGCAGTTGGCGGCAGTGGGGGCAGCAGTGGGCCCCCATTCAAGGCGCAAGCACAGGATTCTGCCACGTTTGCCCACACTCCTCCCCCCAGCCAAGCAACCCCTGCGCCCGGAGTTGCCTTCAAGTCAGCTTTCTCTCCGTATCAGACTCCTGTGCCCCCTTTTCCCCCGCCCCCTGACGAGCCCACCACCACAGCCCCCTTTGGGGCCCGTGACAGTGGCGAGTTCCGAAGAGCACCTGCGCCCCCACCCCTGCCACCCGCCGAGCCCCTGACAAAGGAGAAGCCTGGCACACCTCCGGGACCCCCGCCCCCTGAGGCCAACAGCATAGAGCTGGGTGGTCGGCCAACCTTCGGCTGGAGTCCTGAGCCTTGCGACAGTCCCGGCACGCCTACGCTGGAGTCGTCGCCCGCAGGGCCAGAGAAGCCCCATGACAGCCTGGACTCTCGGATCGAGATGCTGCTGAAGGAGCAGCGCACCAAGCTGCCCTTCCTTCGGGAGCAGGACTCAGACACAGAGCTGCAGATGGAGGGCAGCCCCATCTCCTCCTCCTCCTCCCAGCTCTCCCCGCTGGCCCCCTTTGGCGCTAACTCTCAGCCAGGCTTTCGAGGCCCTACACCACCCTCCTCGCGCCCCTCCAGCACTGGCCTGGAAGATATCAGCCCCACGCCACTGCCTGACTCAGATGAGGATGGTGAGCTTGATCTGGGCCTGGGGCCTCGGCCCCCACCCGAGCCAGGTCCCCCAGACCCTACTGGTCTTCTGGGTCAGACAAGTGAGGCGGCCTTGGACCTGGCTGGAGACAGGACCCCAACCTCAGAGAAGATGGATGAGGTACCACATTATGTTTGTCTGTCTCTGTCTGGGCTTGGTTTTGTCTGTCTGGTAGCACCCTCTTTCCTCCCTGAGGATAACTACAACACACAAGCAACAGGGCTAGGACAGCCAAAATAACAGGTCAAAAATAAAAAGAACGTGCAGAAAGCATCAGGGGCCATGACTGAGCAGTTGGTTTGGCTCTGAGCTCCCTAGCAGCTTTGGCGAAAAGGGAAACTTGACCTAGAGCTGTTGCTCTCCATGTTAGGTTATGGGAAGTTGAGACTTTTCTGGGGGATAAAGTCTGAATTGAGCTTCTTTGGTTGAAGTCTGCTGAGATCCCAGAGAGTGTGGACAAGTGATGGTTTTGGGTCCCCTCCTCTGTTGGGTAGCTAAGGGCCTGGTCAAGACTAGTCCTGACAGTCAGACAGTTATGGGGAAAGGGAGTAACCAGAGTGTTCTGCTGAGCTGGGTCAGGTGGGAACTCTGGAGCTCTGTCTCCTAGTACCTCTGAAGAGACTGGAAACCACGTGGGGCAAGGAGGGCATTGAAATTTACCTTCTCCCTCTCCCCTGACTCCAAGAGTTTCAGGGGGAGGGCCACAGCCAGAAGCAGGCAAAGCTGACCCCCCACCCACCCACCCTCTGCCTACCCACAGAGCTTCATTTGGGGTCTCTCTGCCCAAGCTCCATCCTCAGGGTTAGCATGAAGGATGCTGCCTGCCACATTCTCTTGTGGGGAGGATTAAGTCATCTTCCTTGGCTCTGTTCCTACCCTCTCCTGGTCCAGGCACCTGCTCTGGCCCTCCTGGAGACCTGCTTTGGAACTTGTGATCCTGAAAGGCATGAGCAGCCAGGAGCTTAGAGGGAGCTCTGTGCCCCTGTGGGTGGCGGGAGGAGGGGCCCTCCCTCCTTCCCAGGTCCTTTGATTAGGCCGATTTGGCTGCCTCAGGGAGGAACAGAGAGGAACTTGGCTTGCCTGGGAGGGGACTGCAGGTGGCCAGGGCCCCTGGGGGCCTCCAGGCTGATCTGACAAGTGGTTTCTGGCGCTAAGGAGTTCAGGCAGGGAGAGTTGACAGGTGTTCAGAGGTGGGGGCGCTACTGGCTCTGCCATCCTCCTTTCTTCCCGAGGTTAGGGGATGTTTGTTTACCATGCTCACTTGCTGATCCAGGGCTAGGAAGCCCAGAGTAGCTGAAGAGAATGGGCTCTCCCACCGGGTCACTGGAGGAAAGGAGAGACTGAGGCCCAGAAAGCTGTGGTCCGGGAAGCCCCGGGACATCAGTCCAGGGAAGCCCGGGAGTACGGACAACCTCCAAGGTGGCCCTCGGGAGCCCCCTGCCGGCAGTCTGGAGAATGGCTCCCGGGCCCCTCCGGACCAAACCTAAGGGAATCCCAGCCTAGGCTGACCAGGCGGGAGAGCAGCGCGAGGGGGCACTCCCTATCTTCACAGAAGCTGGTGGTTAGAAGTTCCGGTTCCAGGCCTTAAGCCTTGAGCCTCGAGTCCCACCTCTGTCACTTACTGGTTATGTGACCTTAGGGAAGTCACTTTCCCTCTCTGAGTCTCAGTTTCATCATCTGTGAAATGGTGGGATAGTCAGAGTATCTGCCTCACGCCGTCTCGGCTTAAGTGAGGTGCTGCACGAGAAACTCCAGGAACAGCTCGAACTGATGCCCAACGCCCAGCGGCTAGTTCCCACAGGTTCTCGCCCCCCGGACGTGGGAGGGGCGGAGGGAGGGGCAAGGCCTGAGCTGGAGCGTGGACCCAGGTCTCCTTGTGATTGGCTGGCAGCGGGGCTGGGGTTAACCCTCTGCGTGCTGCGCCTGTCTCGCAGGGCGCTGTCCAGGACTGATCTGGCGCTGTCCCTGAGTATCAGGCTGCAAGCCTGCCAGTGCCTCCCTCTCAGCACGAATGTGGGACCCTGAGAGGCAGCGAGAGTGTGTATGTCTGTAGAGGGGACAGAGTAACAGCCCGAGCTTCCTTCTGCTGCCAGAGATTTCGTTTTCCTTTTCTCCCCGTCCCTCCATATCCTTTTTCTCCCTCCCTCACCTGTAGGTCTGACCTTTGACCTTCTAGCCTGCATAGACCCCCACCTCCTTAACCTTCAAATGCACTCCCTGTCTCGGGCAACCTACAAAAGCTCTGTCTCCCCAGATGGCACCTGAGCTACCTTTTCGCCTCTGGTCCTGACACAGGAGCCTGGGGGCAGTCCATTCCTCCTCTCCCAACCCCTGTTCTGCCTTCTTGCTCCACCTCTACCCTGTGGACACCATGCCCTGCTCCAGTTCCAGGCCTGTGCACCCAGCTCCCCAAAGTCCCAAGTGTGAATGTAAAGAGGACCTCGCTATTTCACAGCCAAGTCACACTTGGCTCCCCCATTGACCTGGTACCGCTGTCCTGGATTCCCACGGCAGCCCTGACCCCTCACTCAGCAGACACCCTGGGCTCCAATCTCAGCTGTTTCTGACCAGCGCCTCTTGGGCCAGTGATTTACATGTGTCTCTCTGAGGGTGTTTTCTCACCTGTCAAAAGATTGGAATAGAGAGAGCCCTTCCTCATGACATGATGGTACAGATAAGAAACATGAGACATTGTGTGCTCACAACACTCAACCCCACCACAGCCTGTACAAAACCTATGTGAACGGAATAATTAAGGAAAACATACAGACTTATCTCCTTTTCATGCACCCTGACTCCTGCTAAAGCTTCTCCTTCCCTTGCTTCTGTCACTCTCTGCCACAGTGAAGACTGCAGGCCAACTGGGAATAAAGGCTGGTGAGCCACTTCCTGGTTGGAATCCAGGCTCCTTCTCAGTGGCTGTGTAGCCTTGGGCAAGTTAAGCTCTCAGTGTTCCAATTTTCTCATCAGTAAAACTGGTGATAAACACCTACGTTGCAGGTTTTCTGAGGGTTAGCTGAATGAACATACATAAGATGCTTAGAAAGGTGCCTGCCAATAGGAAGGGCTAAGTGCTGTGATAAGTTGTTTCAGTCATGTTTGACTTTTTACAGCCCCATAGACTGTAGCCCACCATACTCCTCTGTCCATGGGATTCTCCCAGCAAGAATATTGGAGCAGGTTGCCATTTCCTCCTCCAGCAGGGAAGGGCTATAGAAATGTTATTAACTATTAGTATTATCTTCTCTGAATACAAATTGAAACAATCTTTCAAATTGAAACTGAATCTTTTTCCTTCTTCATGTCTCACTGCCCCCTTCTCTGCTTTCGTTTTCTCTGCAAAGGACTATATATTTCACATTCATCCTAGTCAGCCTTTGCCTTATCCCTCTAGAAGTTCAGCTCCAAGACAGCAAGTTTGTCTGTCTTGTTCACCACCGTGTCCTCAGCACCTGGGACAATACCTGGTATACAGCAGGTGCTGAGCAAATGTTTGTTGAATGAATGAACGCATGAAGCTGCATGATCACCCCATGAGGCAAGTACTATGATGCCCAACATACAGATGGGAAGACTGAGGCTTAAAGAGGTTAAATGACTTGCTCAAGGCCACACGGCTGGGACGGGAAGGGACGAGGATCAGGACTGCAGAAGCCACGTTGCTCACTAGTCTTGCAGAAGGCTGCTTCTCTGACCTTCTGGTGTTGGGAAGGGGAATCTGGGAGTCTGGCTTCCCAGGCTCCCCCTCACTTCTCTCCCCTTGCTCTCCCTGCAGGGGCAGCAGTCCTCAGGGGAGGACATGGAGATCTCAGACGATGAGATGCCCTCGGCCCCCATCACCAGCGCTGACTGCCCCAAGCCCATGGTGGTGACCCCAGGGGCTGGGGCCGTGGCAGCTCCCTCCGTTCTGGCCCCAACCTTGCCACTGCCCCCGCCCCCTGGCTTCCCACCACTGCCCCCGCCCCCACCCCCACCCCCACCCCAGCCCGGCTTCCCCATGCCCCCACCTCTGCCACCACCACCACCCCCGCCACCCCCGGCCCATCCAGCTGTGACAGTGCCCCCACCACCCCTGCCAGCCCCGCCGCCTGGTGTCCCACCCCCGCCCATTCTGCCGCCACTGCCGCCCTTCCCACCAGGGCTGTTTCCCGTGATGCAGGTGGACATGAGCCACGTGCTGGGGGGCCAGTGGGGCAGCATGCCCATGTCCTTCCAGATGCAAACGCAGATGCTGAGCCGTCTGATGACGGGCCAGGGCGCATGCCCCTACCCCCCCTTCATGGCTGCCGCAGCTGCAGCTGCCTCCGCCGGACTGCAGTTTGTCAACCTGCCGCCCTACCGGGGCCCCTTCTCCCTTGGTAACACTGGCCCAGGCCGCGGGCAGCCCTGGCCACCCCTGCCCAAGTTTGACCCATCAGTGCCACCACCAGGCTATGTGCCCCGCCAGGAGGACCCGCACAAGGCCACTGTGGACGGCGTCCTGCTGGTGGTGCTCAAAGAGCTCAAGGCCATCATGAAGCGGGACCTGAACCGCAAGATGGTGGAGGTGGTGGCCTTCAGGGCCTTTGATGAGTGGTGGGACAAGAAGGAACGGATGGCTAAGGTGAGTGGGCAGCACGTCCCCTCGGTGAGGGGCGGGCAGGCCAGAGGCAGAGACCTGGCCAGGCAGCCTCTGTCGTCCCCAGGCACCTTAGCGGAAACACCACCACCCAGGCCCCCCAGACAGAATAGTGTGTGTTATTTTGTGAAGCCGGTGTGTCGATGACATGTGTGTACTCACTATGTGTTTCTCTTGGATTCCAATCTCCAAAACTCCGGTGCCCCTGCCATGTGTGGGCAGCCATAGTAACAGCTTCTCAGGTGAGGAAGCTGAGGGTCAGGGAAGCGGAGTGTGGCGCTGGGGGTGTCCTGAGTAGTGACATGAAATGCGGTAGGTTCCAGGAAAGGAAGTGCCCAGTTCGGGCATGGCTGTCACTGTGGAAAGGATGGCAGGCTACTCGGGGGACAGGGTTGGTGGCCGTACTCTAACCACACTGACCTTCCCCTCCTCTCTCGCACCCCAGGCCTCGCTGACCCCGGTGAAGTCGGGTGAGCACAAAGATGAGGACAGGCCGAAGCCCAAGGACCGCATCGCCTCTTGCCTGCTGGAGTCCTGGGGCAAGGGCGAGGGCCTGAGCTACGAGGGGCTGGGCCTGGGCATCGGGCTGCGCGGGGCCATTCGCCTGCCCTCCTTCAAGGTCAAGAGGAAGGAACCGCCAGACACAGCCTCGTCTGGTGACCAGAAGCGGCTGCGCCCCTCCACCTCCGTGGATGAGGAGGACGAAGGTGGGGCCTTGCCGGGTGCTGGGACTTCCTCCTTCCCTGCGCGCCCCTACCCGGCTCTGACTGCCCGCCCTTCCTCCCTGCAGAGTCTGAGCGTGAGCGGGACCGGGACATGGCCGACGCCCCCTGTGAGCTCGCCAAGCGGGACCCCAAGGGCATGGGCGTCCGGCGGCGGCCAGCCCGGCCCCTGGAGCTGGACAGCGGCGGGGAGGAGGACGAGAAGGAGTCGCTGTCAGTGTCGTCTTCCTCGTCAGCATCCTCGTCCTCGGGCTCCTCGACCACCTCACCCTCGTCCTCAGCCTCTGATAAGGAGGAGCGAGAAAGCACAGAGGAGGAAGAGGAAGGGGAAGGGGAGGAGGAAGGGGAGGAGGGCCCCAGGAGCCAGATCTCCTCCTCCTCAACCTCATCCATGTCAGATAAGGTATTGTTCGGGCTTGGGGAGCCCTGGGGAGCCAGGCCAGGCGAGGGAGCCCTTCGGCTCACCTGTCCAGCATCCCTCTCCCCTAGGATGATGATGATGAAGACAGCGACGACCGGGATGAGTCTGAGAATGATGACGAGGACACAGCCCTGTCAGAGGCGAGTGAGAAGGAAGAAGGGGACTCAGATGGAGGTGAGTGTGGCTTCTGGCCCAGCCCAGGGTCCCTCTGCAGAAAGCAGAGCCTGCACAACAGTCAGCAGTACTGAAGGGGTAGGATTTCTTGACTATGAAGTGTGAAGTCATTAAAACACAAACACAGCCTGCCGTGTAATTCCTTTTTTATGAAATGTCCAGGATAGGTCAGTCCACAGAGATAGAGAATGAGATGGTTGGATGGCATAACCGACTCAATGGACATGAGTTTGAGCAAACTCCAGGAGATGGTGAAGGACAGGGAAGCCTGGTGTGCTCCAGTCCATGGGGTCGCAAAGAGCAGACACGACTGAGCGACTGAACAACAGTAGAGACAAAGAGTAGACTAGTGGTTGCTGAGGTCAAGTGGTGGGGATAGAGGGGTGATAGCTGAAAGGAACGGGCTGCTTCTTGAGCTTGTGAAATTTCTATCTTTGGGACACGATAGAAATGTCAGTTGTCCACATTGCGAAGGTGCTAAATACCACCGTGTCATCTACCCTAAGATGGTTAGGTTTATGTTATGTGGATTTCACCTCTGTTTAAAAAAAACAGATGATGGTGAGTTAGTACACACACACACACACCCCCACACCGCCCCCCCCCCCCCCCACCTACCCGAGGGCCACATTCACCCCAGTGCCTCCTGTTTTGAGCCCTTTGGTGATGCCTCTGGCTGGGGCACAGCAGATAATAACAGGGCCCTTGCCCGTGTCCCCCATGCAGAGGAGACGGTGAGCATCATCACCTCCAAGCCTGGAGCAGAATCCTCCAGTGAGAGTTCTGAGTCATCTGACTTCGCATCAAGCTCCGAGTCCTCTTCATCATCATCCTCGGAAGATGAAGAAGAGCTGCCAGCTGGGGAGGAGGAAGAAGAGGAGGAGGAGGAAGGGGAGGCAGCTGCAGACGAGAGCACGGCTCCCGCTGCTCCTGACGAGGACTTTGAGAATGAAGTGGTCACAGGAGCACCCACAACAGAGTCACAGGGCCCAGAAGAGGAGGTGGACATTGAGGCTGAGGACGAGGCCCCTAAGGAGCGGACCCCAATGCTGGAAGAGCCCCCCTTGCCTGTGAGTGTCGAGGAGCTGGCTGGCTGCAAGGAGCCCCCCGGGGAACCAGGCCTGAACCAGGAAGGGGCCAGGTTGCTGTCTCCAGAACCCCCTGCAGGAGAGATGGAGGCCCGGCCCCTGCCCTCCCCAGAGCTCACCCCAGGTAATACTTGCAGCCCATGGGAAGGTGGTGGGAATAGAAACAAGATGTCTTTAACCATCAGAATGAACCAGGGCTCCTTTGTGCCATCACTTAAACTTACCAAGTAATTTCCTTATCTGTAAAATGAGATCAATGGATGGTGCTTCCCCCGTAAGGTCATACGGGAGGATGGAGCGAGATGACTTGCCACTACGAAGCTGGGTACCTGTTAGACCCCAAAGGCAGGTCTGCTGCTGTCACCATTCCTCACTGTATTTCCCTGGGGTCTAGTCCTTGGACCGCTAGTCCCATGAGATGCTCCCAAAAGAGGTGTGGATGTGTATGGCTTTTTAGTGATGGGCAGGCAGAGAAGGCTTCTGGGCCCTGGGCACCTATCACCAGAAGGGGGCTGGGTGGGTTAAAAGGGGCTGTGGGCACTGCCCCCTCCATCATCTTGGTGGAGCTGCACAAAGCACGTGAAAGGCTCTGGCAGTGCCGTCCAAGAGAACTTTGTACAGTGATCAGCATGTTCTCTCTGCCCTGTCCAGCCCCATAGCCACTAGACACAGCATCGTTAAGAGCTTGAGAAAGGGGGAGAGTGCCGCTGTGGGACAGAATTTGTCATGTTGATTAATTAAGTTAACATAAACTACTATATGGGGTCGCACAGAGTTGGACACGACTGAAGCGACCTAGCAGCTGCAGCAGCAGAAACTACTATAGCCACACGTGGTTAGTTTGTACCTCTAATAGTCCTTAAGGAGAGCAACCCGTTGTATTTTAAGTTTTTTATTTGGCTCTAGAACCACAGATCTTTGCAGATTGTTAAACGTATTTATAAAGCCTCTATTTTTATCTCCTTTATGGTTTTAGGAACTGATAATAACAACAGTGGACCAAAATGGGCAAAAATATCATCCCTCCTGGAGCTTACGCTCAGGGCAGGTTGATAGATGACAGCTGGTAATTTAGAAAACATACTAGGTGACAGTGGAGAGAAATGCTAGGAGAAAACCTTAAAGGCTCTGATAAGTCATGCAGAAAAGGGACTTGTTTAATTTTATTCAATAGCAGAGGTCATTTTCTTGGTCCATGGTATGTTCCTGGCTCACCGGAACACCATTCTAAAGACAGTGTCAAGGGCGCCAGCTGGGTCTCCTGCATCTTTGATTGACTCCCACCAACATTTCTCAAATCCTGCTGTATATCTAGGAATCTAGAGGGTGCGAGTGCATACCCAGAGAGGTGTCCAGGGTACAGTAGGGTAGCATGAGGAGGGGCCGTTTGAGTCAATAACTAAGGTCTGCTTTCTGCCTACCGCTCTGCAGAGGACAACCTGGAAGCGGAGCCTGAGGCCCCGGCACTGCTTTCTTTACCGCTGCAGCCACCATTGCCGCCGCCTCGACCGCCCCGGCCACCCAGCCCACCACCAGAGCCCGAGACCCCAGACCCCCCCCTCCCATCCGTCCTTCTGGAGCCTCCCCCCCATGAGGAGCAGCCCCCACGTACTCCGAGCCTCTGTGGCAGCCTGGGCAAGTCCCAGAGCGCCGAGGCAGTGCCGGCCACGCCAAGTGGGGAGCCCTTGCCGACGGCAGGCAGTGGCGGCCTGGCCCTGAGCTCCCCGCAGCTGCCTGGTAGCCCCTTCTCCTACCCATCCCCATCCCCAAGCTTGAGCAGTGGGGGCCTCCCAAGGACACCTGGCCGGGACTTCAGCTTCACACCCACCTTCCCCGAGCCTGGGGGCCCCCTACTTCTGCCTGTCTGCCCCCTCCCAGCTGGCCGGCGTGACGATCGGCCTGGCCCCCTGGCCTCCCCGGTGCTCCTGGAGACAGGCTTGCCGCTTCCTCTGCCCTTGCCCTTGCCCCTGCCCCTGGCATTGCCCGTACCTGTCCTGCGGGCCCAGTCGCGGGCCCCCACCCAGCTGCCCCCTCTGCTGCCTGCTCCACTGGCCCCTTGCCCACCCCCCATCAAGAGGAAGCCGGGCCGGCCCCGGCGATCCCCGCCAGCTGTGCTCACCTTGGATGGGCCTTTGGTCCGACCGCCAGGAGGGGCTGCCCTGGGCAGGGACCTCCTGCTTCTGCCAGGCCAGCCACAGACCCCTGTCTTCCCCAGCACCCATGATCCCCGGACTGTGACCCTGGACTTCCGGAACGCGGGGATCCCAGCCCCCCCACCACCCTTGCCCCCCCAGCCCCCTCCACCCCCACCTCCACCACCTGTTGAGCCCACCAAGCTGCCCTTTAAGGAGCTAGAGAACCAGTGGCCTTCTGAGGCCATACCTCCGGGTCCCCGTGGGCGTGACGAGATCTCCGACGAGTTCATGGCCAAGGTGCGGGGGTCCTGGCGCCGGCCACCGAAGAAGCGCCATGAGGACCTGGTGGTCTCAGCCTCGCCCGAGCTCTCGCCACCGCAGCCTCTCTTCCGGCCCCGCTCAGAGTTTGAGGAGATGACCATCCTCTATGACATCTGGAATGGTGGCATCGACGAGGAGGACATCCGCTTCCTGTGTGTTACCTACGAGCGGCTGCTGCAGCAGGACAACGGCATGGACTGGCTCAACGACACACTCTGGGTCTACCATCCCTATATCCTGCCAGGTGGGGCGGGGGCCACACCTCCCTCTCTGGGCGGCGGCGCCTACGAGGGCGCATGTCACCACCACTTGTGGATGGTGTCTGTGTGTTGGCACCACACCAGGCTCTGTATGGAGTCATCTCTGCCTTGTGTGCCAGAATTAAGAGATCTTGGGGCCAAACCTAACAACGTGATTGTACAACATAACAGAAGCAGGGGCTGACAGAGGGCTCACTCTTCCTGGCTCCCCCTCATCAGCTAATTTAATTTTTCCAACAGCCTAGGGAGGTGGGGGCTATTATTATTCCCATTTTACATATGAAGAAACAAATTCAGAGAGGTTAAGTTACCTGCCCAAAGTCATGCAGCTATAAAGTAACTGAGTGGAGATTTGAACCCAGGTAAATCTGGCTCTAGAATCTGGGCTATTAATCACAATGCCCCCATAGTCAGTTGTTAGCACAACCCAGTGAAGTTATTCCTGCTGTACCAAACTAATATACTGAACATTTATTCTGTGTCAGGAGCTCTACTCTGCATCTGTAATCATTCCAGGGGGCATCATAATTATCCCATTTTGCATATGGGGAAACTGAGGCAGAAGGTGGATAAGAAACACACTCAGGACCATGCAGCTAGGTACCTGACAGTTCTAACCACAGTGGAGTTGGGCAGTGGGCAGCTTTAGGGAGGTGGCCTAAGTGTGGGTGGTAGAGCTGGGTGTCATCAACGTCCTGGAGATGAGTCTGAGGGTAAGGCCAGGTCTGGGAAGATGGGGCTCTCCAAGAATGTCCATGTGGCCCTTGACCCACACCCACCCACCAGCCTCTCTTCAGCTAAGAAGAAGAAACGGGACGACGGCATCCGGGAGCACATGACGGGCTGTGCCCGCAGTGAGGGCTTCTATACCATCGACAAGAAGGACAAGCTCAGATACCTCAACAGCAGTCGTGCTAGCACCGACGAGCCCCCCACGGACACCCAGGTAGGGCCATCAGGTGCCCACCCACCCAGGAGCCTCCCAGGCTGGACAATGGGTAGGGGCCTTCCTGGAAAGGGTGCCAGGCAGCCAGAGCAGTTGTGGAACCAGAGGGGCTGGCTCATGGTGCCACCCCCCTGGGTGCTCAGGTGTGAGAGGTGAGGCGAGGTGAGCGGTGGGCAGGGGAGCGATTGTGAAGGGTTTTTGTCAGGGATGCAAACAGTGTTGAATTGCATCTCCAGAAGTTAGCTTCATCTTTTTTTTAATTCAGCAAATAAATTGGGTAGGTTGGGTGTGGGGGGCTGTGTGGGGAAAAGTGAATGCCTTTGAAAAATTTAGCAGGATCATTAGAACATTAGAAAGTCTAATGGATGGGACTGGGGGCTGACTGGAGGCAGAATAGCATGATGCTGCTGGGTCTGGCCTGGGGCACTGGGTAACTGGATGCCAATCACAGAGGTGAGAGGGAAAGTGGGACTGTTGTGTTGGGACAGCTTCAGTTCTGGGGTTTATGGAACATCCAGGTAGTGAGGTCGGGTAGACAGTTAGATATATGGGTACAGTATAGAGCCTGGGAGGTGTACTTCTGGTTCGAGGATTTAAATTTAGGCATCATCAGGATGGAAGCGTTAACCAAAGCCCGCAGCAGGGATGAGCTGACCCAGGGAGAGCGCCTGGAAGGGAATGAAACTCCCAGGTATTAATGGCAGGGACAGGACCAGGAAAGCCAAGAGAGGGAAGGGATGCAAGGGTGTTGGGAGGAGTTGTGATTTCAAATGAAAGCCACGGGTTATTAGGGTAGGTAAATACTCAACAGCTTTACTTTATAAAAAATTATGTATTTATTGTTTGACTGTGCTGGGTCTTGGTTGCTATGAAGGCTTTTTTGTAGTTGTGAGCAGTGTGAGCTCTCTAGTTGTATGCTCAGGCTTGCTGTGGTGGCTCGTTGCAGAGCACGGGCTCTACGGTGTGTGGGCTTCAGTAGTTGTGGCACATGAGCTCGGTAGTTGCGGGTCCTTGGCTCAGGCTCAGCAGCTGTGGCACAAGGCCTTAGTTGCTCCATGGCACGTGTGATTGAACTGTGTCCCCTGCATTGGCAGGGGAACTCTTTACCACTGAGTCACCAAGGAAGTCCCTGATCGCCATCGTCTGTCCAAGAAGCAGAGATGCTTCAGATCTCTAATTGAGAAGAGAAAAGATGACAGGAGTGAAGTGGATGCTATTTTGTTACATTTAAGATTAGAGGAACTTGAGCACGTTCAGATTCTGACAGGAAGGACCCAGGTGGAGGAGAGGTGGCGATTAGGAAAGGACAGGCATAGGTGTGCCCAGAGCAAGGAAGCTGGGGCCACAGAGCTTAGAGTAGGGTCGCCAAGGACAGCAGGACACAGGTACCGTGGTCTGTGAGGCCAGGTCCCCCAGACGGCCGCACTCCTCCCTGATCTGTCACCCGCTGCCCCACCCTCGCAGGGCATGAGCATTCCCGCGCAGCCACACGCCTCCACACGGGCAGGCTCCGAGCGGCGATCTGAGCAGCGGCGCCTGTTGTCCTCCTTCACTGGCAGTTGTGACAGCGACCTGCTCAAGTTCAACCAGCTCAAG
This sequence comes from Bubalus kerabau, assembly GCF_029407905.1. Classification (NCBI taxonomy): domain Eukaryota; kingdom Metazoa; phylum Chordata; class Mammalia; order Artiodactyla; family Bovidae; genus Bubalus; species Bubalus kerabau. Next base: position 57,584,385 of record NC_073639.1, on the reverse strand, counting down.
GTGAGGCCAGACCCCACCTGGGACAGCCGGGGTAGCCCTGGGACCGAAGGCCATGACTCTCACCCGCATCTCCATCCCTCCTCTAGTTCCGGAAGAAAAAGCTCAAATTCTGCAAGAGTCACATTCACGACTGGGGCCTGTTCGCCATGGAGCCCATCGCGGCCGACGAGATGGTCATCGAGTACGTGGGCCAGAACATCCGCCAGGTAAGCACTGCTGGGCAGGACAGGTGTGGGAGCTGGGCCGCAGCTAGCCCCGCCCCACCCGGACTGAGGCCTCTTCCTGGCCAGGTGATCGCGGACATGCGGGAGAAACGTTACGAGGACGAGGGCATCGGTAGCAGCTACATGTTCCGGGTGGACCACGACACCATCATCGACGCCACCAAGTGTGGCAACTTCGCGCGTTTCATCAACCACAGCTGCAACGTGAGTGTGCGGCTCAGGGCCACGCCCCGGGGGCGTGCAGGGAGGACCTGGAAGCCGCTGGCACAGGAGCTAGCATGGCCTCCTTTCCAAGCATGGGGCCGACGACGGGGGGCTCAGGAGGGAGCACGCAGTGTGATGCCTTGTCTGAGGAGCCCTTCTCCTCTGACCTTCAGTTTTTCCATCTGTCAAATGGCCCTAATGAGACCAGAGGTGTTCCTGACTCGGTCCATATAGTTGATAATTGCAGAGTTCCTTCTCCCTGCTGGGTTTTTTCTATGCCTCTGGGGTTAGTGCTGGCCAGTAGAAGTTTCTACAGTGAAGGAAGTACTCTGCATCTTTGCTGTCTGCTCCTGTACACATGAGGTATTGAGCACTAGAAATGTGGCCAGTGTGGCTGAGAAACTGAGTCTTAAATTAACTTAAAGAGACACACAGGGCTAGTACCAGCTGACATGGCATGAGTCTGGGGTGTTGGAGTGGATGTTGATATCAAGGTTGGTTGTCTCATGGAGACAAGCACAGGGAGCTTCAGATGGGAGGTCAGGCACTGCTGGTTGTGGGTCAAGTCTTGTTTGGCATTGCTACTTAGTGAGTGACCATGGACAGGTTGCTGCTTGTCCAGCAACAGTTACAGGTTGCTACTTCAGTTTCCCAAGCTATAAAACTGGGATGACCACAGTCCCTTCTCATAAGTTGTTGGGAGGACCAAGAGGGTTACTGAGCACAGGCCTGTGCAGACACAGTGGGCTCTCAGCACATGCCAGCTCACAGCATGGTGACTTGTCATTCCCTGGGGCCAGTGGGGACTTTGCTGAGAGTCTCCTGTGAAAGCCTGAGGGATGAGAGGGAATTACCTGGGTGTAGGAGTGATTGAAGTGAAGCCTGGGGCAGGGAGGGAGGGAGAACACCTCTCCAAGGGGCAGAGAAAAGGAGGTTGGCAGGGTGGCTGGTGGCTGGGTCACTCAACCTTATAGGCAGAGCTGAGAACTTTCTCTAAAAGCTGAGGCAGGCTACTGACCGGGGGTGACAGGATTTGCTGTCCCTTTGGAAAGACTTCCCTGGCAGTTGGGGCAGGAGTGGAGTTATTCAGAGCAGAGACAGGCAGCGGGGGCTCACTGGAGTCCAGGCCCATGGTGGCAGAAGTGAGAGCCCCTGTAGATGGAACCTGCTGAGTGTGGTAGGCCAGATCCAGCCTGCTGGAGGGGAGGCGAGGCAGGGGAGGGATGCTTGGGGGACTGGGTGAGTGGAATGGCCACTCCCTCAGTTTGAATTCACTGAGCCAAAGATGTCTCCTTGAGCTGCCAAAGGTGGATATCAAGCAGGAAGTTGGATCTGGGGTTCTGGAGCACAGGCCAACCTTTTTGTAAAGGGCCAGGGAGTAAACGTTTTTGGCTTTATGACCCAGACCATCTCACAGCTGCTAAACTATCATTGTAACAAAGGCAGCCACAGGCAGTATGTAATAAATGAGGGCAACTGTGCCAATAAAACTTTATTTGCAAGAGCAGGCAGCTGGGGGGCGGAGTTTGCTGATCCCTTCTCTAGAGCTGTGAAGTAGTAGGGCCTGGGCTAGAAATATAAATTTGGGGTCATCTACGGTATAAAAGAAAATTGAATATTTCCCTAGGAAATAATTTGTTTTTATTGCAATCATCATGCTCATTTAACCTCAGAGGCTAGGGGTCTTTCTCTGCCCAATGTGGGAGCCGAGGCTGAGAGCAGGTGACCAGTGGGCACTGGGGTTGTGGGGCCAGGGCGTCAGGCCTTGAGCACGGGGTTCGGTTGAGTTTCAGGGTATGCAGTCCGCGAGGGCCTGGTTGGGGGCCCAGGTAGGTCAGCTCACCCTCCCCCACTCCCATCCCACCCACAGCCCAACTGCTACGCCAAGGTGATCACGGTGGAGTCGCAGAAAAAGATCGTCATCTATTCCAAGCAGCACATCAACGTCAATGAGGAGATCACCTATGACTACAAGTTCCCCATCGAGGACGTCAAGATCCCCTGCCTCTGTGGCTCTGAGAACTGCCGGGGGACCCTCAACTAGGCCGGCACCCGGGGTTGTCAGCCACCCCGGCTCTCTGGGGCCGGGCCCCACCCCCACCCCCATTTCAGGTGCTGTCTCTCTACCCAGTGGCCGTGCCAGGGCCTGGCGCCCCCAACACTACCCCCCAGGTCCCACCGCAGCTCCGGCCCCTCAGTGGGAAAGGGCTTCTCTGTCTCAGCCCGTGTCTCCTTCATTTGTTTTTAAATGCTCCTTTTGGGACTTTGGTTTAGCTCTGGTGTAAATGTCTTCCCTCACCTTCTCCCCTTCACCCACCTCTTTCCCTCTGTGTTTTCTCGTCCTGTCCTGCCCCGTCAGCCTCTTCCCATGAATGCTGCTATGTTGTTCTGTCTTCTCCTTTTCTTTTCTTCCTCTTCATAAGAAAAGACATTTTTAACCGTTGAAATGTGAAAGCAGAATCAGAGAGTGGGGAACCCCGGCGGGGGCTGCAGAGGCCTCGTTTGATTGTGCGTCGGCCCAGGCCCATGTTCTGGAACCCTCCAGGCCTGGGCGCCAGGCCAGGTGCTGCAGAGGAGGGGGTCAGGCCAGGCGGCTCTGACCTCAGAACACTACGGAAGGCCCCCTCTCTGCTGGCGGACTCAGTGAGAAGAAGACCCCCCTCTTTCCCATCCCCTCCTCAGTCTGTTCCTTCCCCAGCAGCCTGGGGGTGCCTTCCCCCTGCCACACACACCCTCCAGCAGACCCTGGTGGAGCCACGCTGGCTCCAGGCAGGAGTTTCCCCTCTGGGGCTCTCCATGCTACCCCACACCTGCCATCCCCAAAATCTTGGGTTCAATGTTTACTTTCTCATTCAAATGCCAGCAACGAGGGAGCCTCCAGGAGGCCCCAGTGTGGGCAGGGGGCGCTGGAAGTGGGGTATTTACTCTCTCCGGCTCTCACCTTCACCCAGGGGGAGAGATACACCTCCCAGGGAAGGCAGGTCCCCCAGTCCCGCCACTACGGGTGTCTGACCGAATGCGTGTGGCATTTTTTTTTTAATTTGCTTATAAGCTTCACCTGCTCACCCCCAGCCCATAGAGCCTGACTCACCCTGCCAGCAAGCCCTCACCCCAGGAAGCCAAGAGCATATTTATTTTTGGAGTGAGAAAGTGTATTTCTCCCAGAGAAAGGAAAATCTTGGAAAAGATTTAAAAACTCACAACTAAGTCTGATAGGTTTTTTTTTCAACCCTTTACATCATTCTCTTCCAAGTTCCTTTCCATGGATTTTTTTTTTTTTTCCTTGTGCGTGTATAAAATCAAAACGAAGGGAAAAAAAAATAGGTTTTTGAAGTTCAGAACCGACTTCTGTACATAGGCTGCCATAAAGGACTTTTTCTCGGGAACATTGTTTCTTGTAGAAACACGTGGGAAGACTTTTTTGCTTATTTCTTTGTACTTCCAAAAAAAACCACACACACACACACACACACACACACACACAAAACAAGTCCCCTGCACCCCAGAAAGCAAAGCAGGCGTGTAAATAATTTATGGAAAGTGACTGCTGTGACCAAGAGTCATCCTCAGCAAGACGGGAGCGCTCCCGGTGGAGCCGCGCCACCCTGCGGATGCAGGCCCGGAGCCTCTGGTATCTCAGCTTGTGTCAAGCTTGTTATCATGTAAATTCTGTACAAAGAATTGTTATTTTTCTCTCTCTCTCTCTTTTTTTTGTCGTTGGTGGTTTTGTTGTGTTTTTCTTTTTTTTTTTAATTTCTTCACCCCAACCCCTCTCTGAGACTATGCCCACTGGTTTCAAGGTCGATGAAATTGGTGGCATGAAGACACAGAGAGGGACCTGGGTACAGCGGCAACCTTCTCTTCCTTTTGCGGTTTTCTGCCTCATTGTGCAACTGAGGAAATATTTATTTTTCATATGAGGAAATGTGTAGTTTGTAGAGATGGCTGATTTAAGTTACTTCTGCAGTCCCCAAGGGGCTGGCTTCAGTCTATCCCCTCCTCCCATAAAAGAAGTGGAGGTGGGGGATGTGAGGAAACCAGGGTCCGGGGTCCTGCCTCACCCCTCACCCTGGCCTCACCTTGCCCAACCAGCCTTCCCTAAGGGCAAGTAAGGGCCTGGGCCCTCCCTGTCCGCAGGAACCCCTGTCCCACCCCTGAAATGGCTTGCGATAGCCAGAAATGTGTCAGGTCATTTTTCTTTCAATGCCTTCATTTTCACTGAACAAACTTGCTTTTCAAGAGTTGGGGGTTTCTGCTTTTTCTTTTTCTTGTCCCTCCCTCCCTCTTTCCTCCAGCCAAGAAGAGAATCCATAAGTTTTAGGGATGTTTGTGCATATAGACTCTCATCGTATGTAACTTGTTTTGAAGAGAAGTGTTTCCGTTGTGGGTGTGTCTTGCTGTAAATATTTGTTCATATTTTTGTGAATTCAATACTATGTACCATTGTATTATAGTAACTTTTATAAAGCAAACCATAAATATACTGACTTTTCTTACAGATACGCCGTCTCTCTTGCTCTCCTGTCTGTCTCTCCTCCTCCTTTCTTTCTGTAGGGGGCATACCATGCTCACAAGGAGTGGGTGCTTACTGGGCTGGGGATTAGGGTTTGATCCCTGGTCCAGGGAACCAAAGTTTGCATGTTACAACTAAGAGTTCACGTGCCAAAACTAACACCCAGCATGAAAGTCGCTCAGTCGTGTCCAACTCTTTGTGACCCCAGGGTCCATGGAATTCTCCAGTCCAGAATACTGGAGTGGGTAGCCTTTCTCTTCTCTAGGGGATCTTCCCAAGCATCCCCCCCTTCCCAAAAACAACTTCCTTTAAAAAAGAATAAATGTTATAATAAAAAATAGCTAGGAGAAGGCGGTGTCAGGGGGAAGGAAATTAAATTTTAAATAGGATGGTCAGGGAAGCCCACTTACCTGACGTGAACAAAGCACAAAGGAGATAAGGGAGTCAGCCCTGTGGAGATCTTGGGGAAAGGTGTCTGAGGCAGAAGGAACAGTGAGTGCAAAGGTCCTGCAGCAGGAGCCTGCCTGGTGTGTTTGAGGACCAACAAGGAGGCTTGCATAGCTGCAGCTGAGTGACAGGAAGGGTGAGGCAAGGAAATGAGGTCTGAAAGGTACCTCATGGGGGAGGCAGATGCTGTAAGGCCTCCCAGGGCAGCACAGGAACATGCCAGGGCGTCCAGTTCAAGGCTCAACAAAAGACACTTCCAAATCTCAGTTTCCTTCATGTTCCCTCTTCAACCTGCTGCTATATTTTCCACCTTGATCAATGGCACTTCTATTCCATGCCTCCACCCACCTACCACTGCTGCTGCTGGTTACCTAAGCTCAAAGGCTGGAAACCCTAGACTTCTTTTCTCTTAGCTCCCAAGGCTGATGGTTCTCCTACTATATTCTTCAAATTCATCCACCCCTCCCTCTGCCCCTTAGTCCCACAGGCAAAGTCCTCTCTTCACTTCATCTGCTGTGGGGGCCGAAAACGGAGGCTCAACTCCATACATCTGCATGCACAGGGCACATGGGGTTGTACTAGAGGGGAGGAAGTGCCAGGTAGACTCAGGCGAGAGACCTCACCCAGACCCCTCTCTAAAAATAAAAGGAGCAAGCACATAGCACTGATGCTGTGCCAGCCACAGTCTGAAACATCTTTGACATTAACTCATAGTAGTGCAAGCGCTAGGAGGTAAGTATTATCCCCATTTAACAAGTGAGGGAAACTGAGGCACTGAGGGACCAAGTAGCTTGCCCAAGGTCACACAGCTAGCAAGCAGCTGATGTAGGTGTGAACCCAGGTAGTCAGGCTCCCCTAGTCTATGCTGGTTCCTGTGGGTCTGCTCTGCCCACACCCCATCTAAAGAGGCAACAACTGCTTTGCACCAGCTGATTATTGCTGCATAAGAAGGCAAGTTCAGAACTGCCTGACTGGACTTCACTGATGGCGCAGTGAATAAGAATCCGCCTACCCACCTGAAACTATCACATTATTTGTTAATTGGCCTTATCCCAATACAAAATAAGAAGTTTTAAAAACTTCAACTTAATTGGATTTTTTCAAATGGATAAATACAACTATATTTAAAAAAAAAAAAAATCTGCCTGCCAATGCAGGGCGTATGGATTCCATCCCTGGTTCAAAAAGATTCTACCTGCCTCAGAGCAATTAAGCTCATGCACTGCATTACTGAGTCCAAGTGCTGCAACTGCTGAAGCCCGAGCACACCTACAGCCTGTGCTCCGCAACCAGAGAAGCCACCGAAATGAGAACCCTACCCACTGCAATGAAGAGTAGCCCCTGCTTGCTGCAACTAGAGAAAACCCTCACAAAGTAACAAGGACCCAGTACAGCAAAAAAAAAAAAAAAGAAAAGAAAACTGCCTGGTTGTCCAAGTAGAACCAGAATCCTAGAATTTGTATGTGAAATATCCCGATCTCCTGAAATGTTGACTTGAATTTGTTGAAACCAGGCAGATGACATAAAATACATCTGTGAGCCAGCTTTGGCCCATGAGCCACCAGTTGGTGACCTCCTGTGTCACAGAATTTTCCTTCTTTGCATAAACCACGGGGAAACGGGGAGGAATTTTTAACCAGCAGCACGGGCCTGGGACCTGCCATTGTTCTTTGGGTTTCTCACTGCTCCTCTTTTCATTTCTGAATTCATAATCCTAGAAGCCCGATTTTCTATAACCTGACCCTCCCCCCCCCAAAAAAAAAAGTCATCCCAACTCCTTCATTATACCAACTCCAATGTTTTTTCTTACACCAGCTTGTAGTTTTGATCTGACTCCTCCTCAGGGAGGGCTGTCAAGCATCAGAAGCAGAAGAGATCCTATTTGCCCCCATCTCCTCTTCTCTGGTTTTGAAGAAAAATTTCCTTCCAACTGTTTAAGGATTCAGTAGCTCCTTTCCCAACTGTATCATTATTTTGCAAGGGCCATTCTTTCACACTTGAGTATGAACCAGCCTCTTTCCAAATGGAATCCACACTAGGAGCAGGGCTTGGGGGAATGGGGCTGCATTTGGGAGTGGGGTTGGGGACACTAGAGTCTGCCTTGCTGAGTGTGTGCTCAGTTGCTGTGCTGAGTCTAACTCTTTGAGATCCCATGGACTGTAGCCGGCCAAGCTTCTCTGTCCATGGGATTTTCCTGGCAAGAATACTGGAGTGGGTTGCCATTTCCTCCTCCAGGGGATCCTCCTGACCCCGGGATCAAACCCTCATCTCTTGCATCAGCAGGTGGATTCTTTATCACTGAGGGTAGAGGGCAGAAGCTGAAGGGCTCAGATCCCTTCTACCGGCTCTCACATCAGGAACTAAGTCCCATGGTTGAGCAAGTATGATGCCCCAAAGTCCTTTAGCTAACACCTCTCTGTCCAGAAGTTTGGGCTTAGGGCAGCAAATTTGAGGACAGTTCATCCTTAGAGATCATAACGCCATCGGACAGGATGCTGTCAAGCAATGTCGAACCTTAGGGCCTTTACCCTTGCTGTACCTGAACCGTGAACTTCCTGATGTTCAAGCTGGTTTTAGAAAAGGCAGAGGAACCAGAGATCAAATTGCCAACATCCGCTGGATCACGGAAAAAGCAAGAGAGTTTCAGAAAAACATCTATTTCTGCTTTATTGACTATGCCAAAGCCTTTGACTGTGTGCATCACAATAAACTGTGGAAAATTCTGAAAGAGATGGGAATACCAGACCACCTGATCTGCCTCTTGAGAAATCTGTATGCAGGTCAGGAAGAGCAACAGTTAGCAGGTCTAAGTAACAGTTAGAACTGGACATGGAACAACAGACTGGTTCCAAATAGGAAAAGGAGTTCGTCAAGGTTGTATATTGTCACCCTGCTTATTTAACTTATATGCAGAGTACATCATGAAAAACGCTGGACTGGAGGAAACACAAGCTGGAATCAAGATTTCCGGGAGAAATATCAATAACCTCAGATATGCAGATGACACCACCTTTATGGCAGAAAGTGAAGAGGAACTAAAGAGCCTCTTGATGAAAGTGAAAGTGGAGAGTGAAAACGTTGGCTTAAACCTCAACATTCAGAAAACAAAGATCATGGCATCCAGTCCCATCACTTCATGGGAAATAGATGGGGAGACAGTGGAAACAGTGTCAGGCTTTATTTTTGGGGGCTCCAAAATCACTGCAGATGGTGACTGCAGCCATGAAATTAAAAGACGCTTACTCCTTGGAAGGAAAGTTATGACCAACCTAGATAGCATATTCAAAAGCAGAGACATTACTTTGCCAACAAAGGTCTGTCTAGTCAAGGCTATGGTTTTTCCAGTGGTCATGTATGGATGTGAGAGTTGGACTGTGAAGAAGGCTGAGCACCAAAGAATTGATGCTTTTGAACTGTGGTGTTGGAGAAGACTCTTGAGAGTCCCTTGGACTGCAAAGAGATCCAACCAGTCCATTCTGAAGGAGATCAGCCCTGGGATTTCTTTGGAGGGAATGATGCTGAAGCTGAAACTCCAGTACTTTGGCCACCTCATGAGAAGAGCTGGCTCATTGGAAAAGACTCTGATGCTGGGAGGGATTGGGGGCAGGAGGAGAAGGGGACGACAGAGGATGAGATGGCTGGATGGCATCACTGACTCGATGGACTTGAGTCTGAGTGAACTCCGGGAGTTTGTGATGGACAGGGAGGCCTGGCGTGCTGTGATTCATGGGGTCGCAAAGAGTCGGATAGGGCTGAGCGACTGAACTGACTGACCTTTCTCCTAGGATGCTCTTTCCCCAGATTTTCTCATGGCTGCTTCCCGAATATCATCTCCCAGAGAGCCCTTCCCTCGATCGAAATTGGCCCTCCCTCCGACCCTTACCTCTACACAAGCTCATCACTCGCTTTATTTTCTTAATAGCATTTACCACAAAAAGATATTGTCTGTGTTTTCCTTTAGAGTGTAAGTCCTCTTCACCCTTTGGTTCCATAACTCCCCTTCAACCTACTTGGTCCTACTTAGCACAGGGTTGCACCAGGCGCCTCCGAAGCTTCCCTAGCCTCAGCTTCCCCAGCATCCGTAAAGCGGACGCCTCCTACAGCGCTGCCGCCTTGAGCTCCCCCTGGCGGCCGAAGAACCTCACTGATCCAGCCCGACACAAACGCGTGGACACTGCCTTGGACTCTGCTTTGCTTTATACCCAAGGGCAGGAGAGGTAGAGGCCCCAAAGAGGGGGCATGGTAAGTAGAGGGCGGAGCCTTTAGTGTGTGTGGGAGGGGTCCCGGAGTCGGATGGTGGGCGGGGCCTAAAAGGGCGTGGTCGCTAAGGAGGGCTCCCTTCAGCTCCAGTGGAGTGGGCGGGTCACAGGGCGAGGGGGCGTGGTCCACCGTGCGCCCCGCTCCCGAAGGTGGGCGGGGCCTCGGTGGCTCTTGCTGGACCTGCGGCGCCTACATGCCGGACACAACCCCATTGGGCTCCATGTCGGTGAGGTTGCCTCGCAGGTCCTGCTCCTCCTCGAAGGCCTTGAACAGTGAGTTGAAGTTGCCGGCTCCAAAACCCTGGGGCGGGAGAAAGGAGATGAGCTGCGGGGCCCAGAAAGCCACCCGCCGAGGACAGGCGGTCCTTAGTGGTACCTGGTGATTGTGGCGCTGAATGACTTCCAGAAAGAGCGTGGGCCGGTCCTGCATGGGTTTGGTGAAAATCTGCAGGAGGTAGCCTTTCTCGTCGTAGTCCACCAGGATCTTCAGCTCCTAGGTAGGAGGCAGGGGACTAGGTAAGGGGCAGGCTGGCCCGCCCCCCTAGCCTGAAATGGTGGGATTCTTAGAAAGGCCATGGGGGTTCCTGCACCCACAAAGCCAAGAAAAGACCATTTTCTGCAGCAGTTCCAGACACTTCCAAATAGATCCCCCAATTGTCCTCTTAGCACTTCCCCACTTCAGCCCCTGTGTCAGCCACCTAAGGCTGGTGTGGACCACACAAGTACCACCCAAGTACCACCCACACAGCTCTCCAGTGCTTCTGCTTTTGTCTTCTTACAATCCATCTTCCACACAGACAGAGATCTTTTAGAAATCACATCATCTCATTCCCGTTTCCATTCTGCAATGGAAACTAGAACTCTCCTATGTGGCTGCTGGGAATGTAAAATGGTACAGCTGCTGTGGAAAACAGTCTGAGAGTTCTTCTGAGAGTTAATAGTCGAGTTACCATATGACCCAGCAATTTGACTCCTGGGTGTCTACCCAAGAGAATTAAAACTTGTCCACACAAAAACTCATACTCAAAGGATCATAGCAACATTATTCCTATCCCAAAAAGTAGAAACAGATATCTATCAGTGGATGAATGGATAAGCAAAATGTGGTCTCTTCATCCAATGGAATATTATTCAGTTTTATAAAAAGGAACACAGTACTGACACAGGTTTCATGGATGAACCTTGAAAACTTTATGTTGAGTGAAAGAAGTCAGTCACAAAAGATTACATATTATATGATTCTATTTATGTACATGTTTAGAAGAAAGCAACTCTGCTGCTGCTGCTAAGTCGCTTCAGCCGTGTCCAACTCTGTGCGACCCCATAGACGGCAGCCCACCAGGCTCCCCCGTCCCTGGGATTCTCCAGGCAAGAACACTGGAGTGGGTTGCCATTTCCTTCTCCAATGCATGAAAGAGAAAAGTGAAAGTGAAGTTGCTCAGTCGTGTCCGACTCTTAGCGACCCCATGGACTGCAGCCTACCAGGCTCCTCCGTCCATGGGATTTTCCAGGCAAGAGTACTGGAGTGGGGTGCCATTGCCTTCTCTGAAAGCAACTCTATAGAGACAGAAATCAGTGATTGTCTAGGGCTAGGAGTGAGGAGAAGATAGATGGAGAGATTGGGAGGTGGTGGCTAAGAAGTCTGATGTCTCTTTTGAAAGTGATGAAAATGTTCCAAAATTGATTTTGATGATTGTTGCATAATATAGTGAATAGCCAAAAACCACTGAATTGTGTTTTTTTTAATAACATGTTCTGTGACTTATATATCAATAAAGTTGTTAAAAATAAAGCCAAGAAAACCTCCAAAAAAAAAAAAAAAAACCCAAACCTCCAGTGGTTTCTGACCACAGAAGAAAAAAATCCAGACTCCTGAATAGCCTACCAGAGGAATTGGCTCCTGCCTCCCTCTGTGACCTGGGCCACTCCTCAAACATTTTTCTTCATCCACTCTGGCCCTCTTTCTGTTCTTAGATACTCAGAGCTTGCTGCTGCCTCAGGGCCTTTGCATTTGCTATTTCCTCTGCCAGGACTGCTCTTTCTTTAGACCTTCATGCAGCCAACTGCCTCTCATCATCTCGATCAGGGTTCCCAAACTATGGGATCTATGCCTGATGATCTGAGATGGAGGTGATATAAGGACAATGGAACAAAGTGCACGATAAATACGATGTGCTTGAATCATTCCCAAATCATCTCCTCCCATCCCTGGTCTGTGGAAAGATCATCTTCCATGAAACTAGTCTCTGGTGCCAAAAAGGTTGGGGGCCATTGAATTAGATTTCACTGAAATGTCACCTCCTCAGAGAGGCCTTCCCTGACTGCCTCCTATGTAGTAGCCCCAGGTCACTCTCTGTCATAGCCAGTTTAATCACCAACTCTCTCTCTCTCTCTAATGGTGTTTGTATTACTTATTTATTTGTTTGTTGTCTGTCTCCTCACTAGAATGCAAGTTCATGATGGCAGGGCCCTGGTCTGCTCTCCTTCTTCTCCCCCACATCGCAGAGCCTGATGCCAGGGTTAGACGACATTTGTGAGGTAAGATGGAACTCAGGGCTTGTTCTTCTTGGCTGACCCAGGATCGGGCTTTAAACCTCACCTCTAGGATATCAATATTCTCCTTCACCCGGATCTTGGCCGACTTGAGCTTCTCCCGCAGTTGTTTGTAGTATGTGGATGGAACAGCCAAAAACTCCATGCCTCTCTCTCTCAAGTGGCGAATCTGTCTCAGAGCAGGGTCAAGGTCAGTCCTTCTCTCTCCATGCTCAACACCCCCAGCCAGGTAGAAGTGCTGAGCCAGGGTCCCTTTCCAAGCCCCATCAACTGCTACGATGCGATGTCACCTCATCCCCTTCCACCTCTGGGCCTTGTGGGTCTCATGAGAAGAACTGCAATCACTAACACTTAATGGAACCTCACGATGTGCCTGTCTCGGCTTCCCCAGTGGCTCAGTGACAAGGAATCCGCCTGCAATGCAGGAGACCTGGGTTTGATGCCTAGGTTGGGAAGATCCCCTGGAGGAGGGCACAGCAACCCACTCCAGTATTCTTGCCTGGAGAATCCCGTGGACAGAGGAGCCTCGTGGGCTAAAGCCCATGGGTCACAAAGAGTCTGACACGACTAAAGCGACTGAGCACACACACAGGCATGTGCCTGTCTCAAGCACTTTCTATGTACTGTCTCCTTACATTGATGCAGTGATCTTCTGAGACATTTGGATGATTATTCTCCCCACTTCACAGCTGGGAAAACTGAGGCCTTGAAAGATTAAGTGTCTATTCTCAACATAGTAGCCAGGGGAGGTTATTAAAATACTAGTCAAATTATGTCACTCCTCTTCTTACCCTACCCTGGTGTCTCAGAGTCAAATTCAAAGTTCTCACCATCTGCCCTGACTCCTACATTCTGACCTCATTCCTGACCCCTCTCTCCTTTGTTCATTCTGTTCCAGCTGTTCCTTTTTTCTTTTTAATCTTTATGTCACACCAAATGGCATGTGGGATCTTAGTTCCCCAACTGGGAATCGAACCCATGGCCCCTGTGCTCAGAGTCTTAACCACTGGATCACCAGGGAGTTCCCTCAATAAGCATCTATTGAGCAAATGAAAAAATGAATGAAATGAAGTTGCCATGGTCATGCAGTGAATTCTTGGTTGCTCTGGGACTGAATGGTACAGGCCAGGCTCTTGTCCACTTGGTCACCCAACCTCCCCAGAGGCTGGAGCCATAGACTCAGGACACTTAATTTGACTGAAAGGACCTACTGGATCCTGTGACTTAATAGATTCATTTTCAAGTTGAGACAACTGAAGCCCAGAGAGGAAGTTGAATCCCTGGAGACACACAGCAAGTCACAGGTAGAACCGGGTCTAGATCCAGGCTTCCTGTTACTCTGGCACTTGCTTCTTCTGTAGCAGAGAGACAGAACTTTCTGGGGGTGGCAGTGTGCCTACACATGAGTGGCAGGAGCCTGCAAGGGAACCCCGTCAGCTGTCTGGGCCAGTGAAGGGGACCCAGGACTGCCACTTGCCACCCCCACCCCTGGCCCCTGACTCAGTTTGCAAAGTTTGGCTCTGGAGCTGAATGGGAGGTGAATTAGGACCAGGAATGGGCTTCTCACTGCTGTGATGATGTCTTTGGTCTTGAGAGCAATGTGCTGGACCCCAGCACCCCCGTTATAGTCCACATATTCCTGCAGAAGGGAAGCAAGGAAACCATTGTCAGTGGCTCCAGCCAAGAGCCTCAGCTGCAAGAGCCCTCACGCCTCTTCCCTGCTTCCCTCTTTCCCAGCCAAGGTCCCCGGGGCAGGAGACAGAACTCACCTGGATCTGGGACTTCTTCTTGCCCGGTGCTGGCTCATTAATGGGCATCTTGATGGATTCCTCATAATTTGCCACCACGACGGACCGCAGAGAGCTGTACTCCGTGTGCACCTGCGTGTCATCCACGGACCAGAAACGGTGGAACTGCAAGTTCTTCAGGTACCTGCGGGGTTGCCGGAAGGGCCCGCCGGCTCTGAGTGCCGGCCTAGGACTGGCCGTCTGCCCCCACTCCACCTTCCAGAATTTGCTCCCTGAGCAGGCATCAAAAAGGGAACTGCCTTTCACATCACACACATCATGGATTTTAGGACAGTGTTCCTTTGGGTGGAAGTAAAGCATCTGCTAACAAGACCTGTATACATGATGACATACCAACAGATGCAGAACCTTTTTTTTTTAAAGCATCATTTATTTATTTTATTTAAAAAATCATTTTTATTTTTTAAAAGAAATGATTTTTATTTTTAGAAAATGATTTTTTAATTTTTATTAAAAAAATAATTCTTATTTTTTAGGCTACTTTGTGCACATGTGGAATCTTAGTTCTCTGTGCGTGTGTGTGTGCTCAGTTGCTTCAGTCGTGTCTGACTCTTTGTGACCCCATGGACTGTAGCCTGCCAGGCTCCTCTGTCCATGGGATTTCCCAGGCAAGAATACTGGAGTGAGTTGCCATGCCCTCCTTCAGGGGATCTTCCTGACCCAGGGATCGAGCTCCCATCTCCTGTAGCTCCTGCCTTACAGGTGGATTCTTTACTGCTGAGCCACTGGGGAAGCCCCTTAGTTTCCCATCTGTCAAACCCATGCCCACTTGTGCAGTGGAAGCGTGGAATCTCAAGCACTGAACCGCCAGGGAAGTCCCTGGAGGTGCTTTGGAGAAGGGCTACTTGCTTCTGATTTGTACCCACGAGCTCTTTGGGTAGTGGTAGCCTTCCTCCACTGACTTATTGGAAAAGACGCTGATGCTGGGAAAGATTGAAGGCAGCTGGAGAAGAGGGCAACAAAGGATGAGATGTTTGGATGGCATCACGGATTCATTGGACATGAAATAGTGCAAGCTTCGGGGGATGGTGAGGGACAGAGAAGCCTGGTGTGCTGCAGTCCATGGGGTTGCGAAGAGTGGACACAACTTGGTGACTGAGCAACAACAACAAAACCTTCCTTCAAGCCTCCCTGAACTGTGACACCCCCAGTGCTGATTCTCCAAGGTTTCCTGGAGGGGCTTGGTTGGTCAATTTGGGCCTTAAATCATCAGATCTCCATGGTGACAATTTTACAGAGAACAGATGAACTGGTGACCTCAGGCTAACCTCCCCTGCCTTGTGCTCTATTTCCTGATAAGACTGGGGAGCAGTCCCGTCACAGGTGTGGGAAGGGCTTGGGCCAGGAACTCACCATTCAGAGGCAGACACCATCTCTTGATCAGGCTGGTTTCCCACAATGTGATCGATTATCTCAAGACTGCAGCTGGGCCTGGAGAGGGAAACAGTGGATGAGGAGAAGGCTACTCCCTAAATCTCCTTCTCCCTACCCCTCAATAACAATAACTGCTCACTATTCCATAGCACTTACTATAGACACTTTATTTGCCTTCACTCACATACTATTACTAGCCCCATTTTACAGATAAAGAGACTGAGGCTTAGAAAAATAACTTGGGACTCCTGGTGGTCCAGTGGTTAATAATTCGCCTGCCAACAAAAGGGATGCAGATTTGATCCCTGCTGGGGAACTAGGATCCCACATGCAGCCGGGCAGCTAAGCCTGTGTGCCACAACTACTGAGCCTGCGTGATCTGGAGCCTGCGAGCCACAACTAGAGAAGCCCACTTGCTGCGGTGAAGACCCAGCACAGCCAAACAAAGGAAAAAGAAAAGTAACTTGCCAAGGTTAAATAGCTGGGAAGTAACAGAGCTGAGATTTGAACTAAGGCAGTTGTGTTCCAGAGCCTATGCTCTTCACCTCTATGCTGCCTCTTCAAGCCAATCCTGGGGGACCCTCAGGGGCTCCCCCAGCAGGTCCCAAGATGCTCTGCCCGCCCTGCATGGATGAAAGGGGCTTGCTTTCCACCCTCCCCTGTTCCAAGGGGCACTCACAGCTTGGAAAGTTGGGGGTCCATGAATGGTGGTGCCTCGAATCCAGGCAGGAACCGGCCAGTATAGTTCATCTTCTCCACCAGGGTGTGTGTCGTGTCCCCATACTGTGGGTGGCAAACGGCCTGAGGTCCCATCCCGGCTGAACCCAGGCCACACTGCATGGCGCCAACACAGCCCTGGGTTCCAGCCCAGACCTGGCCCTAACTCCAAGTGTGATCTTGGGCAAGTCACTTTCCCTTTCCGAAATGAACTGCAATTTGACATTTGGGAATTTGACAGTCTCCCCATAGGACCACAAGGTCTGTGGGGGTTGTGATGATGTCTTGCTCTTGATACCATCCTAGCTCATCATAGGTGCTCGATACAAATATGTTGTCTGCATGAAGAATGATGAGGGCATTGGATCTAATTACATGGAAGGATCCTTTCAATCACTCTAACAATCTTTGCATGTGTGTGTCCTGCGTCGCTTTAGTCGTGTCTGACTCTTCACGACCCTATGGACCGTAGCCTCCCAGGCTCTTCTGTCCACAGGATTCTCCAGGCAAGAATACTGGAGTGGGTGGCCATGCCGTCTTCCAGGGGATCTTCCCCACCCAGGGATCAAACCTACATCTCTTACATCTCCTGCATTGGCAGGCAGATTCTTTACCACTAGCACCACCTGGGAAGACCCTAAGAATCCTTGAAAGTGAAAGTGAAGTCGCTGAGTCATATTTGACTCTTAGCAACCCCATGGACCGCAGCCTACCAGGCTCCTCCGCCCATGGCATTTTCTAGGCAGGAGTACTGGAGTGGGGTGCCATTGCCTTCTCCAAGTTGTAGTAAATCTTGAGGAGGGGGACTTCCCGGTGGTCCAGTGATTGAGACTTCACCTTCCAATGCAGGGGGTATGGGTTGGATCCCTGGTTGGGGAGCTAAGATCCCCTATACCTTGCAGCCAAAAGCCAAAATATAAAACAGAAGCAATATTGTAACAAATTCGATAAAGACTTTAAAAATGTTCCACATCAAAAAAAAAAATTTTTTTTAACATAAATCATGAGGAGGAAGGACCTATGATGGTCTCAGGTGCTAAATAGGCTTTGTTGGGTTATCTACGATATGCCAGTGTTGTTGTTCTAAGTACTATGTATGAATCATCTCATTTGATCCTTAAAATGACCGGAGGGAGGGATCACAGCTAAAGGAACAGGCCCAGAACAGTTAAGTAGTGTTTGGCAGGTCATACAGGTGGTCCTTGCTCATTTAAATGGACTTGCAGAGAGGTGAAGTGATTTGTCCAAAGTCACACAGCTTGAGTGGGGAGGGGCTTCCATCCCATCTCCTTCCCCAGACCTACCCATCTCCTTCCTTCGGAGCCCCTGCCTGCCACTTGCAGTCCCATGCTCTCACCTCGACTGGGGAGGAAGGGAAGCCCAGAGATGGGTGACTGGGAGCCCTCCTCAGCCTCTGCACACCAGCCAAGAATACAGGAGATCAGGGTCAAGGGAGAATGTTTGTGCTTTGAGGCACAAGGATGGGATGGTATAATGGAGTCAGGGGTTGGGAAAGGAGGGTCCTGGCATCTCTGTGGGTGTAGGCAAGGTGGAGGCTCCGAAGTTAACTCACCGTCTGTAGCACAGCAAACTTCACCTTTCCAAGCTTATCTTGCTCTACCCAAGGCTCCCGCACAATCTTGGCACCTCGTTCCCGGGCTTTCTGCAGAGGACACGGGATGGGGAGGCGGTCCGTGCTGGATCCTCAGGGAGCCCTTTGGCTGTCCCTGCTGGATCCTCTCTGTGTGGTCCTGCCACAGCCTCTTCCAGTGTTTCCAGCCCCAGGCAGGAACTCCAACCAACTTTAACTGTTGCCCTTGACACTCATGCCTCGTGCCCATTTGGCAGATTGGAAAACTGAGGCCTGGGGCTGTGGGGGACAAACCAGGTGAGGGTGGGGGTCTGTCCTGCCTGTCCTGTGCTCACTCACTCTGTGGCCCTGCCCCCGCTCTAGGCTTCAGTTTCTTCATTAGTGAAAAAGGGTGGTTGGATAAGTCGAATACCAGCTGGCATTTATTTATTTATTTTTAAAAACATTTATTCATTTGGCTGCATTGGGTCATAGTTGCAACATACAGGATCTTCTTTGTAATAGGCGGGCTCTGGAGCATATTAGGTTGCCCCATAACATGTGGGATCTGAGTTCCTAGACTGGGGATTGAACCCACGTCTGCTGCATTAGAAGGCAGATTCGTAACCCCTGGACCACCAGGGAAGTCCCCATGCTGGCACTTATTGAGCACCTACTATGTGTCAGACCCTCTGCCAGTTGCCTTACATGCATGATTCGTGTATTTATTTAGCAAAACCTCATTACTGGATGTCTATGCTTATCACATGTCAGGCATTGTTGTAAGTATTAACCTCTTAAATCCTCATTACGTGAAAGACACTATTATTGTCTCTTTTATGAATGGAGTCATTCACTTAAAGATGAGGACATTGAAACACAAAGAAAGTAAGTCATTCACCTAAAGTCACACAGCAATTAAGATTCAGACACAGTAGTCTGCCCCTGGAATCTACACTTTAAACCTCTAAACTGCCTCTTTTAAAAAAAGAATTAATTACTTTATTTGACTTCACTGGGTCTTACTTGTGGCATGTGGGAGCTAGTTCCTTGACCAGGGATCGAACCCAGGCCCCCTGCATTGGGAGCTCGGAATCTTAGCCACTGGAACACCAGGGAAGTCCCTAAACTGTCTCTTGAATACAGTGCTTGGTACAGAATCATGCTCATGAAATGATAATTATGATCTCGTTTCCTCTTTGTAACAACTCAGTGAGATGGGTGGTTATTCCCATTTTACAGATGCAGAAACTGAGGCCTGGAGAGAGATTGCTTGGCTACCAAGGGGCAGATGTCACTGGAACTCAGGTATGTGTCAACCAGCGTCTGGGCACATCACTCCAGCGTGGCAGTGCCCTCCAGCCCTGACCGATGGGAGGTCCCTCTGGCAGATAGAGGGCAGGCTGAGGCTCCCTGCTTTGTCTCCACGCCAGCCCAGGTGCGGTCTCACCTGCACAATGTAGTCACAATCCTCCACCTCAAACGCAATGTCCTTCACTCCATCGCCGTGTTTCACCAGGTGATCGCCCATCTCTGTGGTCAGCAGGGGAGGCAGGTGATGCTGGAGTCACGGCCCCTCCCCCATACTCTCAGCCTTCTGAGCTCCATCTCCTTCTGGGCTCAGGCCCCCTCCCTCAACCCTAACCCACCTCTGTGTCCCTGACCCCCACCCACAATACCATGTCTCCACTCCTTGGCACCTTGAACCCTCCAAGGCCCCCTCACCTTTGTTCCAGGGGTTGAGGGCAGAGGAGAAGACGAACACGATCTAAGATGTAGAGGAGAAGAGGGATGTTGCTGGTGGGTCAGGTGAACTTGTGGAGGTGTACCCCCAGCCCCTCTCCCTGCCCACCAGCAAGATACCCCTGGTGGGGCATTAGGACCACCTCCTCCCTGCCAGGCAGAACTCTGTTTTTTTTTTTTTTTTTTTTGGCTATGCCATGTGGCATATGGGATCTTAGTACCCTGACCAGGCTTCCAACCCATGCCCTCTGCAGTGGAAACACAGAATCTTAACCACTGGACTGCCAGGGAATTCCCAAGGACTCTTGATCCTGGGTTCCTGCCCCTTCTCTGCCTTAGTTTCCCCTCTGGTCCTGAGGGATGGGGGCTTCCCCCATGCCAGAGCCGCCTGGAGTCCCGGGATGAGCTGGTGGTCAGGCCTGCCTGTGGGGAGAGCTCCAGGGACCTACAGACCAGGGCACGGCTCAGAGTTAAAGCTCTGATGCTGGAGGCCTTTGCCCACTTTTCCCGAACATCCATGAGACCAGCATTGGGCCAGGCTGAGAAGGAGACCAAACCAAAAAGGTCCCTGTTGTGCATTGTACAAAGGTGCCCATGGGGGCTGACCTCAGCACAGGCTCTGCTAACCACACCAGGCAGCCTGGAAGAGCACCCAGCCACCTGGAGGAAGGGCCTCATGATCTGCTGCACCCAGAGGTGCCAGAGCCACCAGGGAGCCCAGAGACCAGCAGGGGAGAGACGGGCCTCCTGGAGGAGTGGGGGCCTGTAGCAGAGACTCACCTGCCCTTGCTTGACCACATGGCTCACCACTTCCCGGGAACCGGTCTCCAGGCCCTTGTAGGCTAGGGGCTCAAAGCCCAGCTTACTGCAGTAATACGACGCAGCCTGAATCACAGAGTTGAAAGCAGGCCTGTGAGGGGTGAGGTGCTGGCCCACACCCCCACAGCGTGTCTGCCCCGTTGCCCCAGGTACTGTTCCTCCTGGGAAAAAAGCCTGGTTCCCTGGCCCATGCTGATCTCCCTTAAGTTCCCCCCTGGGGTCTGCAGCCTGGATTGTGTAATTAGGATCCAAAGAGTGACTGTCCTTCCAGGACACTCCCGACACTGGCCAGGATCCTCCCTCCCAGCGGCCAATCACAGACCTGGCCAGAGGCCTGCCCCTGTCCTGGAGGCCCCTTGCCTGCCCTCTGCCCAATCCCAACACCTTGCCCCGGCTTCTACCTGCTTGGCATTGCCAACCCAGAAGGTCACAGAGTGAAAGTGGAGGAATCGGCCTCTTTCAGGCTGCAGAAGGAGAGAAGGGGCGAGACTGAGTCCCTAGAAGTGGGTCTAGAAAAGTGTCAGTGGAGAGGGGTCCCCTAGCCCCCTCCCTTGTGCCACCCTCAATCCCAGAAGTGAGGACAAGTCACCTCATCCCACCCCTCTGCCCTGAAGCCTTGCCAAGCCTCGAAAGAGGGTTCTCATGTAGAAACTGAGTTCCTGTGGGCTTAGGATTGGTAAGCCCCACCCACTGAGGAGGTCTACCCAGGTTTCACAGCATGAACAGTCTTATGTTACAGGAGCAAGGATTTAAATGTGACCCACTGTGTTGTCTGCAGAATATGAAATAAACAAAAACTAGGAACTGGATTCGGAGAAGGCAATGGCACCCCACTCCAGTACTCTTGCCTGGAAAATCCCATGGATGGAGGAGCCTGATAGGCTGCAGTCCATGGGGTCGCTAAGAGTCAGAAACGACTGAGCGACTTCACTTTCACTTTAGAAAGAACTTCCAGGCACGATTAAGCAATTGGCAGGAATTTAAAAAGAGGTAAAAGTTTTTCTTAGGAAGGCAAGGTTGAAGTGAGTCCAGTCGCAATGAGGTCAGGGGAGTGCAGAGATGAACCTGAGCCTGTGTCCAGAATGTCACGTACCCACTGAAGCTATTCCTCTTCTGCCCTTTGCTGACATCCCAGGCTCCCAGGGCCCTGACCCCACATTTCCCCTCCTGCTTACCTTCTCTCCTTTGTCGCTGTAAGTCGTCTAGGAAGAAAGAAAAGAACAGTAAGACCCAGACACTCGGACACAGTGTGCTTATGGAAATCTCACCGCAGATCCCTACCATCAGGTAAGGCCGCCATGGCCCCAGGCAGGCTCTTTTTTTTTTTTTTTTAAGCTTAGGCTTTTTTTTTTTCTTTCTTAATTCATGTATTTTTAATCGAAGGATAATTACAATCTTGTGTTGGTTTCTGCCATACATTGCCATGGATCAGGCATATTTCCCCTCCCTCTTGAGCCTTTCTCCCACCTCTCACCTCTCACCTCCCACCCCATCCCACCCCTCTAGGTTGTCACCCCAGGCAGTCTCTTACCATGATTGATCGTGGTCACACTTCCTGCTGAGAAGACTGGGACTAGAGGCCAGCGGAGTGCTGGACAGAAGTATTTAACATGTAGCTGGCCCCGCCCCCGGCCTCCTGGTCTTCCTGGGGGTGGGAGCTGATCCTGGAGGCTCCTGGGCCTGGAGACCTCTAATCCAGCCACAGCCTCATTGGACAGGGTGACGCTGTGAGGCCTGGAAAGGGGGACTGACATGCCCAAGGCCACTAGCCAGTGGGGCCCAGAGGCAGGCACAGACGCCAAGGGCACAACGTTCTTTCCAGGACCCTGCGCTGGGGATTTTGATCTTTGCCCTCCAGAATTCAAAGCCCAGAAGCCAAGGCCAGCTTGCATGCAGAGGTGACTCCAGAATTCATAATTAAGGGGAATTTGAGCTATTTCAAATCCTGAAAGATGATGCTGTGAAAGTGTTGCACTCAATATGCCAGCAAATTTGGAAAACTCAGCGGTGGCCACAGGACTGGAAAAGGTCCGTTTTCATTCCAATCCCAAAGAAAGGCAATGCCAAAGAATGCTCAAACTACTGCACAATTGAACTCATTTCACATGCTAGTAAAGTAATGCTCAAAATTCTCCAAGCCAGGCTTCAGCAATACATGAACCGTGAACTTCCTGATGTTCAAGCTGGATTTAGAAAAGGCGGAGGAACCAGAGATCAAATTGCCAACATCCACTGGATCATGGATAAAGCAAGAGAGTTCCAGAAAAATATCTGCTTCTGCTTCATTGACTATGCCAAAGCCTTCGACTGTGTGGATCACAGTAAACTGTGGGAAATTCTGAAAGAGATGGGAATACCAGACCACCTGACCTGCCTCTTGAGAAATCTGTATGCAGGTCAGGAAGCAACAGTTAGAACTGGACATGGAACAACAGACTGGTTCCAAATAGGAAAAGGAGTACATCAAGGCTGTATATTATCACCCTGCTTATTTAGCTTATATGCAGAGTACATCATGAGAAACGCTGGGCTGGAAGAAGCACAAGCTGGAATCAAGATTGCCAGGAGAAATATCAATAACCCCAGATATGCAGATGACACCACCTTTAGGGCAGAAAGTGAAGAGGAACTAAAAAGCCTCTTGATGAAAGTGAAAGAGGAGAGTGAAAAAGTTGGCTTAAAGCTCAACATTCAGAAAACGAAGATCATGGCATCTGGTCCCATCACTTCATGGGAAATAGATGGGGAAACAGTGGAAACAATGTCAGACTTTATTTTTGGGGGCTCCAAAATCACT
The DNA here is from genome assembly GCF_029407905.1 of Bubalus kerabau. Classification (NCBI taxonomy): domain Eukaryota; kingdom Metazoa; phylum Chordata; class Mammalia; order Artiodactyla; family Bovidae; genus Bubalus; species Bubalus kerabau. The sequence goes on along the minus strand of NC_073639.1, from coordinate 57,561,357 downwards.
GCAGATGGTGACTACAGCCATGAAATTAAAAGACTCTTACTCCTTGGAAGGAAAGTTATGACCAACCTAGATAGCATATTCAAAAGCAGAGAGATTTCTTTGCCAACAAAGGTCCGTCTAGTCAAGGCTATGGTTTTTCCTGTGGTCATGTATGGATTTGAGAGTTGGACTGTGAAGAAGGCTGAGTGCCAAAGAATTGATGCTTTTGAACTGTGGTGTTGGAGAAGACTCTTGAGAGTCCCTTGGACTGCAAGGAGATCCAACCAGTCCATGCTAAAGGAGATCAGTCCTGGGTGTTCATTAGAAGGACTGATGCTTAAGCTGAAACTCCAATACTTTGGCCACCTCATGCGAAGAGTTGACTCATTGGAAAAAACCCTGATGCTGGGAGGGATTGGGGGCAGGAGGAGAAGGGGACGACAGAGGATGAGATGGCTGACTTGATGGACATGAGTTTGGGTAAACTCCGGGAGTTGGTGATAGATAGGGAGGCCTGGCATGCTGAGATTCATGGGGTCGCAAAGAGTCAGACACGACTGAGCAACTGAACTGAATTGATGTTGCCCCAGCCTGTTTTTTTTTTTTTTAATGAAAGTCCATTAATTATTTATTAATGTTTATTTATTTATTGGCTGCATTAGGTCTTCATTGCTGCATGGGCTTTTCTCTAGTTGTGGCGAGCAGGGGCTACTCTTGGTTGTGGTGCTTGGCTTCTCTCTCCTTTTTTTAAACTTAGTTGATTTATTTATTTATTCATTTTTGGTCGCACTGGGTCTTTGTCGCTGCACGTGGGCTTTCTCTAGTTGTGGTGCGCGGGCTTCCCACTGCGGTGGCTTCTCCTGTTGCAGAGCACAGGCTCTAGGCACACGGGCTTCAGTAGTTGTAGCACTGGGGCTCAGTAGTTGTGGCTCATGGGCTTTCATTGCTCTTCGGCACGTGGAATCTTTCTGCACCAGGGATTGAACCTGTGTCCCTTACACTGGACCAACAGGGCAGTCCCAGCCTGGGTACTGGGGAAGAGGCTGTGGCCCTACCCCTGGCCCAGAGTGGGTGGGATGTGGGAGCTATCACCCTGGGAGGAGGAAGGCCTGGGTTCTTCCCTAGAATCCCCCCACACCTGAATCTTCAAGGCTGAGTTTCCTGGAACATGGTGCGGTGACTGCTGGCCAGCTGTGGCATTTACCTGAGGGCTCCAGGACAGCTCCCCAGCCCTCGTCTAACTCCACCTCAGTCCCCAGAAACCCCATTGCTGAGCTGTCTTCCTAGGGAACTGACTTCATCAACTATCCTCATTGCCTGAAAAAACATTCTTTCCAGTCCCTGATGCTGGCAGTCTCAGCCTGTGACTATACCCCTCACCCCCTGTCTTGCATTTTGGCCCTCCAAACGTCCTGCATTAGCCTTTGTTGTTGTCTTTTGAAAGTAATGTTTATTTTGCCCCAGTGACAAATCATTCATAGTTTTTTCCAATTTATTTAAACTAAAAAAAATGTTCACTAATTTCTCCCACTCCCTGCCCCATCCCCCACCCCGCCCCTGACAGTCACAGGCCAGGTCTCTGTGTCTGTGAACCTGGTGTATGGTGTGTTTTGCTTTCTTTGTTTGTTTTTCTTTGTTTGTTTTTTTTTTTAACACATTCTTGACCAGAGGCGTATTAATACATCTTTTGTCATCTGAACATTATTGACCGGAGACCTAGCAGTATCACTTACATAGCAAATCACCAGTCACAGGTGTTAGTTTCTGCAAAAATTCCACTATCAATAATGAGTTAAGATACTGCATATAAGAGAGATCATAGGAGGTCTACCCTGTTGGTCCATTGGTTAAGACCCATGCTTCCACTGTAGGGGGTGCAGGTTCAATCCCTAGTTGGAGAACTAAGATCCATATGCCAAAAAAAAAAAAAGGAAATTTCAAGAGAAGGGAGGATAAGCACACTAGTCAGGTAAAGAAAACTTAGGTGTGAAATCCAGAACATTCACACCCATGTTTTCTTTACCTTTTCACATTCACCATATGAGTATTCCACTGGCTTTAACACTAATCCTAATTATAACACTGGATGTAGCCCTACCTCCGCCCTATGGCTCTCTTTGTCCTAAAGTTAATAAATACCCTAAGCCAACACCAATAACCCTATTAAAAAAAAATAATCACTGGGGACGCTTAGTGGTTCAGTGGTTAGGACTGTGTGCTTTCACTGCTGAGGATCCAATCCCTGGTTAGAGAGCTAAGGTATTGCAAGCCTAATGGTACGGCCAAAAAAAAAGAGAGAGAGAGAAAGAGCAATCATATAGTGTTTGTCTTTCTCTGACTTATTTCATTTGGAATAATGCTCTTGCAACCCATGCCTGTTGTTGTAAATGGCAAAATTTTCATTCCCTTTTACGGCTCATTGTTTTAAAAATATTTTGAAGATTTATTTATTTATTTTGGGGGGCTGTGATGGGTCTCCATTGCTGCACGTGGGCTTTCTCTAGTTGCGGTGAGCAGAAGCTACTCTCTAATTGTAGTGCGTGGACTTCTCATTGAGGAGGCTTCTCTTGCTTTGGAGCACGGGCTCTAGGGCCCTCAGGCGTCAGGAGCTGCAGCTTCCGGGCTCTAGAGCACAGACTCAGCAGTTGTGGCGCATGGGCTTAGTTGTTTCCCAGCACGTGGGAACTTCTCAGACCAGGGATTGAACCAGTGCCCCTTGCATTGCAAGGCAGATTCCTAACCACTGGACCACCAGGGAAACCCTATAATTTTTTTTTTTTTTTTTGGCTAGTGAGTTGTGAGGTCTTCCTGTATGTTAGATATTAGCCCTTTATCAAATATGTGATTTGCAAATATTTCCTCCCACTCAATAGGTTGCCTTTTCATTTTGTTGATGGTTTCCTTTGCTGTGCAGAAGTGTTTTAGTTTGATGTGATCCTATTTGTTTATTTTTGCTTTTGCTTTTGGTGTCAGATGCCTTAAAATTTTTTTGTTGTTTGTTTCTTCTTCTATTTTTTTTTGGCTTGCAGGATCTTAGTTTCCTGACCAGGGACTGAACCCAGGCCCCACCAATGAAAGCACTAAGTCCTAACCACTGGACCACCAAGGAATTCCCTGCCTTTTTTCTTTTCTTTTTTTAATACCGAAAAACAGATAATCCTGGTAGGTTATGACCTTGAGGATCATTCAGTCCAACATTCAATCCAATGTTCCCATTTCTCAGATAAGAAAAACAGACTAACAGCAAGAAGGTGCCTGACATTACCCCCCTCATTCTTTCCTGCCCCCTTCCTCCCTCCTTGCCTCTCTTGTCTTTCCCTCCCAACCAGAGAGCAAAGAGAGGCTTGTACCAGGGAGGAGCACCCCTTCCCACCTTCCTCAGCAAGACCTGCTAGGTCCTCCTGGTCCACTCTCAAATTTCCACCTCCTCCAGGAAGCCCTCTCAGAACTAACTCCCCAGCTCGAGGTCAGAGGTTCAGCTGCTTAGCTGCCATGGGTCAGCCTTAGTCAGCAAACCCCTGGGAGGTGGGACCTGGGACAATCAGAGAACTTTCCTAAGCCAGTCAGAATAGAACTGGAATGTGAACCAGATTATTCCAAGTCCAGAGCCTACACTTTTTATTTTTGGCTGCACCACTGCATGGCATGTAGTTCCCCAACCAGGAATCGAACTGGAGAACCCTTGTAGTGGGAGTGCAGAATCTTAACCTCTGGATTGCCAGGGAAGTCCCCAGAACCCCCCCCACCCCCCACCATCGCCGTAGGCATCACCTTCTAGGCAAGTGGGAGATATTGATTCCCCCCCCCACCAGACAGATGGGAAGACTGAGGCTCGGAGAGTGAATATACGCCCCTAGGGTTGTAGAGCTGTAAGAACAGAGATCCTAGCTCCGGCCTATTTGCTTCTATTTGCTTCCCACCAGTCCAGACATCTTTTCCCTCTTCTGTTTCCTGGGCAAATATGAAGGTAGGCAAGGTGGCCCCACCTCCTTATTCCGCCCCTACTGGGCCAGTCTGCCTCTGGGTCCACCTTGGTCCCCTGAGTCTAGGTTTCCATCGGAAGACGGGAGTGGGTGGAGCCCAGAGTGGCACTCACGGGCCGGGAGTTTCCACATGGGAGAATGTCTCAGTGCACCCTCCCATCCCAGGTGCAGAGGAACATTGTGTCCCCTTGCTTGCGGCGGCCAACTCAAATCCTTTCTCCTGGAACCCGACCTGCCCTGTGCCCTCGGCACAAAGTTAATGTTTGCTGAATCAAGGAAACATGTCAGCAGCAGCCTCGGGTGCCAAAGGTAAGCGACCGGCTCTGCTGACCAGGGCTGGTATCTTCGTTCCTCCTATCCCCTGGACTTTGCTTCCATAAACACTGTGGGGTCTCAGTCACATGCTGGAAGCACCCCTACATGCCTCTCCCATCTGTGGGAGAGGTGGGGGAGGGGAACCTACAGGACCCAGTCTTTGGAGCCCCCCGGGCCCCCTTCCTAGGGCTCCATCTCAGGCTGGGCCCAGTTGGAGAAGGTTAGCAGTGGATGGATATGGCTGCCTTGGCTCTTTGTTCCTGAGTGGCCAGTCCATGCCCATCCTGTGCTAGGAGCTAGGTGCCAGATGGCTTGCTCAAGGAGCCCACAACCCAGATGTCCTCATGTGACTCACCCTCCACTGTGCCCTGGTGTGTAGATGACAGGGAACCCGCAGGCTTGAGGCTGATTTTCTTTCTTTCATTTTGTAAAAAATAATTTTTAAAATTTATTTTTGACTCTGCTGGGTCTTCACTGTTGTGCAGGCTTTGCTCTAGTTTTGGGGAGCTGGGGGCCCACTTTCTAGTTGTGGTGCCAGGGCTTCTCACTGCGGTGTCTTCCCTTGTTGCAGAGCACTGGCTCTAGGGTGCTTGGGCTTCAGTAGCTGTGGGATGTGGGCTCTAGAGCACAGGCTCAGTAGTTGTGCAAGGGCTTTAGTTGCTCCACAGCCTGTGGGATCTTCCCGGCCTAAGGATCGAACCTGTGTCTCCTGCACTGGCAGGCAGATTCTTTACCGGTGAGCCATGAGGGAAGCCCCTGATTTGATATATTTTTTTTTCTTTTAACATAGTTGAGCCAGCCATTATCCTGAAGATTTGATAATCATCTATTTAGAATCTTGGCCTTTTTTTTTTTTTTTTTTCTTTTTAGGATGCACCACGAGGCCTGTGGAATATTAGTTCCCAGATCACCTGACCTCCCTCTTGAGAAATCTGTATGCAGGTCAGGAAGCAACAGTTAGATCTGGACATGGAACAACAGACTGGTTCCAAATAGGAAAAGGAGTACGTCAAGGCTGTATATTGTCGCCCTGCTTATTTAACTTATATGCAAAGTACATCATGAGAAACGCTGGACTGGAAGAAACACAAGTTGGAATCAAGATTGATGGGAGAAATATCAATAACTTCAGATATGCAGATGACACCACCCTTAGGGCAGAAAGTGAAGAGGAACTAAAAAGCCTCTTGATGAAAGTGAAAGAGGAGAGTGAAAAAGTTGGCTTAAAGCTCAACATTCAGAAAACGAAGATCATGGCATCTGGTCCCATCACTTCATGGGAAATAGATGGGGAAACAGTGGAAACAATGTCAGACTTTATTTTTTGGGGCTCTAAAATCACTGCAAATGGTGACTGCAGCCATGAAATTAAAAGATGCTTACTCCTTGGAAGGAAAGTTATGACCAACCTAGATAGCATATTCAAAAGCAGAGACGTTACTTTGCCAACAAAGGTCTGTCTAGTCAAGGCTATGGTTTTTCCTGTGGTCATGTATGGATGTGAGAGTTGTACTGTGAAGAAGGCTGAGTGCGGAAGAATTGATGCTTTTGAACTGTGGTGTTGGAGAAGACTCTTGAGAGTCCCTTGGATTGCAAGGAGATCCAACCAGTCCATTCTGAAGGAGATCAGCCCTGGGATTTCTTTGGAAGGAATGATGCTAAAGCTGAAACTCCAGTACTTTGGCCACCTCATGCGAAGAGTTGACTCATTGGAAAAGACTCTGATCCTGGGAGGGATTGGGGGCAAGAGGAGAAGGGAATGACAGAGGATGAGCGGGCTGGATGGCATCACTGACTCGATGGACGTGAGTCTGAGTGAACTCCGGGAGTTGGTGATGGACAGGGAGGCCTGATGTGCTGCGATTCATGGGGTCACAAAGAGTTGGACATGACTGAGCTGAACTGAACTGAACCAGGGATTGAACCTGAGCCCTTTGCATTGGAAGTGCAGAATCCTAACCACTAGATGGCCAGGGAAGTCCCTTAAGGCTGCTGTTTGTAGGAAGGCCTGCTTGTAAGGTTGAGTCTTGGTTGACATTGAGGAACTTGTATTTCAGGAAGGTTCCCACCATCCCCAGAAATGGTAAAAGTCACTCACTGGGCCTAAACCGTGCAAACAGTATGGCTTATGCCAGACACCTGCTTCTTTCCTGAGAATCTGGGATTTTGGTACCCACTGTGCAGTGGGTGCCTTTGAGACCAGCCTCCAATAGAAATACTGGAGTTTGAGGCTCAGGCACGCTTCCCTGGTAGACACTTCATCTCTTGCTGGAGGATGTAAGGGCATCCAGTGAGACCCCACTGGGAGAAGACCCTTAGTAGCTGGCCCCTGGTTTCCTCTGGACCTCACCCATACTCCTGCTTCCTGGACTGAGTTTGCATCTTTTGTTGTAATATGCCTTTTTATTTTTTAAAAATACTTATTTATTTGGCTGCGGCAGGTCTTAGTTGAGGCACACAGAATCTTCCATCTTCACTGTGGCATGCAGGATCTTTAGTTGCAGCATTTAAACATTCAGTTGTGGCCTGTGGGATCTAGTTCCCTGACCAGGGATGGAACCTGGGCCCCCTGCATTAGGAGTGTGGAGTCCTAGCCACTGGACCACCAGGGAAGTCCCTGTAATATGTCTTAGTCATAAGCATGACTGTACAGTGGGTCCTGTGATTCCTCCTAGTACATAATCAGACTTGGAGGTGGTATTGGGACCCCTCCCTGACTAGGTAGGATTTGACCTATGGACCCTGACTCACTGAAAGATGGTGGAAACATTGTTTGGGGAAAGGAAGGATGGAGTGGCAAGGAATGTCCTTCCTAAGATGTGCATATGAGTTTCCTAGCTGTGTAAGCACTGGCTATCTTCTTCTTCATGAGCATGACCTAGGTGGCCTTTGGCCCTGAGCTCCTTTTTGAAGACCTGGCTGAGCACTCAGAACCTGCCCAGGGGCCTTGGGGTGGCCTGCATGGCCTCCTGGAATAGTTGACCAGCCTTTAAAGCCTGGGTGGCTGTGGAGTTACCTGTGGTGTGAGACAGTAGCTTATGCTATGCTATGCTATGCTAAGTTGCTTCAGTCGTGTCCGACTCTGTGTGACCCCATAGACGGCAGCTCACCAGGCTCCCCCGTCCCTGGGATTCTCCAGGCAAGAATACTGGAGTGGGTTGCCATTTCCTTCTCCAATGCATGAAAGAGAAAAGTGAAAGTGAAGTCGCTCAGTCGTCTCTGACTCTTAGCGACCCCATGGACTGCAGCCTACCAGGCTCCTCTGTCCATGGATTTTCCAGGCAAGAGTACTGGAGTGGGGTGCCATTGCCTTCTCCGAGACAGTAGCTTACCTGCAGGCAAATCTGTTATGAGAGGTAAAAATTACTTCTGGGATTCAACAGAATAGATGGAGTCCCAGGAGAGTTGACTAGCTGCATCCCTGTGGTCTGTCAAGACTGCAATGGCTTGAAATGAGGTGGGGAAGCCCAATGTGCCTTTATTTACTTATTTATTTAAAAAATAAAAATTTGGGGGTCTTACTGTGCTGCCTGCAAGATCTTAGTTCCCTCACCAGGGATCAAACTCAGGTCTCCTGCAGAGGAAGGGCAGATTCTTAACCACTGGATCCCCAGGGAAGTCCTGATGTCTTTGGTGTTTTGTTCTCTCCTCTAGATGGGAGGGAAAATAGGTCAAACATTCCCAAAAGTGAGCTTTAGGTGGCCCCCAAATGTTGAAAGTTTGCATTATTGTTTCCACTAAGTGGAAAGAAAATGTTAAATCTTTTCTCAGAATGGAGAAAAGCTTTAGATAAACCAGAGGTGGGAAAAGGGCAGGGGAGACGCTCTAGCTGTTGCTGCCATAACCTCCCTCTCCCCTCCCCACTGTAAGGGTTGAATTTGCTGCTAAGAGCTTAAATAAATTTGCAATGAAAATAAAGGGGGAGGAATTTTTTTTTTAGGTGCACCCTCAGTTTATGTATTTTAAAATTTTTATTATTTATTTATTTTTGGCTGTGCTGCGTCTTTGTTGCTGTGAGGGGGCCTTCTCTAGTTGTGGCGCGCGGCTTCTCACTGTGGTGGCTTTTCTTGCTTTGGAGCGTGAGCTCTAGGTGAACGAGCTTCAGTAGTTGCAGCACGTGGGCTCAGTAGTTGTGACATAAGGGCCCTTTTGCCCTGAGCCATGTGGGATCTTCCCGGACGAGGGATCAAACCCGTGTCCCCTGCATTGGCAGGCACAGTTTTAACCACTGGACCACCAGGGAAGACTAGGGAGAGGAATTTTTTAAAAAATTATTTATTTGACTGCACCAGGTCTTATTTGCAGCACTCAAAATCTTCAGTCTTTATTGCAGCATGCAGGATCTTTAGTTGTGGCAATACACAGTCTATGCACTGGACCACCAGGGAAGTGCCAAACGGGGAGGAATTTTTTAAGGGCCTTTTTTGTGTGTGTGTATTTTATAGCTATTACATATGGATCCAACCAGTCCATTCTGAAGGAGATCAGCCCTGGGATTTCTTTGGAAGGAATGATGCTGAAGCTGAAACTCCAGTACTTTGGCCACCTCATGCGAAGAGTTGACTCATTGGAAAAGACTCTGATGCTGGGAGGGATTGGGGGCAGGAGGAGAAGGGGATGACAGAGGATGAGATGGCTGGATGACATCACTGACTCTATGGACGTGAGTCTGAGTGAACTCTAGGAGTTGGTGATGGACAGGGAGGCCTGGCGTGCTGCGATTCATGGGGTCGCAAAGAGTCGGACACGACTGAGCGACTGATCTGATCTGATATGATTAAAGCTGATATAAAGTGTTATATGATTGTAATTTCATAAATAGGAGAGGGATGGTCACAATTAGGGAGAGCTGCAAGGAAAAAAACCATCACTGGGACACAACTTTCTTGCATTTCACCATATGGGCAGCTTGGAATTTGAGTTCTTTGAGTATCGAAAACAGAACAGTTCATACTATGAGTCCTTGCCTATTGGCTCCTTCTGGGAAAAAAAAAAAAGACAATGTGGGACTTTTCTGGTGATCCAGTGGCTAAGACTCTGAGCACTCAATGCAGGGAGCCTGGGTTTGATTTCTGGTCAGGAAGCTAGATCACACGTGCTGCAAATAAGACCCAGTGCATCCAAATAAATAAATATATATTTTTAATGGACACAATGTGAAAAAGAGGCAGTCTCTAAATGAAGATGCACTTTTGAGGTTTGGAAACACAGTCTTTGGTTGCTAATGAGCTCCTGTGAAATCATATGCCTGATCTTTAGACATAATGTGCCATGACTTGCATATCTTTGGGGGAGTCGGCTTGTATTCTAAGACCAACGTGACAAAAGGGTGTGGGAAAGCCTTGGCTGTCTTTTGAACTTGGAATGTGGCTGTCTTGCTTGGCTGCAGCAGAAAAGATGCTGATACCCCCCCTTCCTACCTCCAACTTTATTGAGGAATAATTGACAAATTACTGATAGGAGAAACTCATCGGGTCTAACTAAACCAGACAATGTGATTTATGCAGATCACCTGCATGCTTCTGAGAGTCTGGAATTTTGGCACATCATACCATGCAGAGGTTTCACAAGACATCCAAAGACGTCCGTGGCAAAAAAAGGGAGGGAAAAAAAGGCATAAGATCTCGTGCTCTAGATAATATCCACATGAATCCCTACCCTCATTTATAAGGCTGTTCACTTATCTTAGTTCATCTACCATGGTGGAAAATATTGTAAACAACCTAAATGTCCTTGTATTGGTTAAATACAAGGAAACATTAAGTAACTATAAAAACAGATCAAGATTTGAATCAGTTCTAATGAGGTGGATGAAACTGGAGCCTATTATACAGAGTGAAGTAAGCCAGAAAGAAAAACACCAATACAGTATACTAACGCATATATATGGAATTTAGAAAGATGGTAACAATAACCCTGTGTACGAGACAGCAAAAGAGACACTGATGTATAGAACAGTCTTATGGACTCTGTGAGAGAGGGAGAGGGTGGGAAGATTTGGGAGAATGGCATTGAAACATGTAAAATATCATGTATGAAACGAGTTGCCAGTCCAGGTTCGATGCACGATACTGGATGCTTGGGGCTGGTGCAATGGGACGAACCAGAGGGATGGAATGGGGAGGGAGGAGGGAGGAGGGTGCAGGATGGGGAACACATGTATACCTGTGGCGGATTCATTTTGATATTTGGCAAAACTAATACAATTATGTAAAGTTTAAAAATAAAATAAAACAAAACAAAACAAAACAAAAACAGATCAAGAGGGATTTCTCTGGCAATCCGGTGGTTAAGATTCCATGCTTCCACTGCAAGGGATACAGATTTGATCTCTGGTCAGGGAACTAAGATCCCACATGCTGGCAGTTCCCACAGTGCAAAACATACCAATGACTGTCAGCTATTGAATGGACTTTATTAATTTATTTTTTCAAGTTTAATTGGAGTACAGTTGACTTACAATGTTGTGTTAGTTTCAGGTGTACAGCAACATTAATCCATTCTGAATTGGATAAAGAGAACCTGTATTTAAGTAAAGAGAACCAGTTCAACAATTTCCATTTGGAATCTTCTTTTGGGATCACCCCAGGCTATTGTGACCAAAAAGTTTATTTCCTTCTCTTCAGGTCTAACTGCCATTCTGATTCTGCCGCAAATAATATTTGCATGATTTATACTATTTTAGGAGTTGTAAATATGGCTTTTTGAGAATCGTAGTTCTTGAAATGTAATTTCTGAAGAATGACATTCACCCTTTTCAGCATATAGTTCTGTGAGTTTTGAAAACATATATAGTCACGTAACTATAACCACAATCAAGATCTAAAACAATTTCATTACTCAAAAACAGACCCACCAACCCATTCACCACTGTACACCTTTGTAGTTAAACCCTCCCCCACCCAGTCACTGACAGCCAGGGATCTATTTTCTGTTATGTGGACAGATTGTGGGTTTTGCCTTTTCCAGCATTTTGTATAAATGAATCAGACAGTAAGCAGCCTTGTGAGTCTGGCTTCTTGCATTCAACATAATGCATTTGAGAGTCTTCCATGTTGGTGCCTCTACGTGGATTGTGTGTCTTTTTGTTGCCAAGCAGAGTTTCATAGAACTGGTCTCCCAGAGTTTTGCTGTTGTTGTTTTTGTTTTTTGTTTTGGCCCTGTTTCATTGTGATTTTGATTTGCGTTTCCCTAGTGGCTAATGATGTTGACATTTTTATGTGTTTATTGTTAATTTCATACATTCTTTGAAGAAATATCTCATATCCTTTTCCTACTTTTTCATTGTATTATTTGTCTTTTTATTACTGAGTTGTTGTTGTTCAGTTGCTCACTTGTGTCTGACTCTTTGCAACCCCATGGGCTGCAGCACGCCAGGCTTCCCTGTCCTTCACCGTTTCCCAGAGCTACTCTAACTCATGTCCATTCAGTCAGTGATGCCATCTGACCATCTCATCCTCTGTCACTTAGTTGTAATGGTTCCTTATGTGGTCCCTTATCAGGAATCAAGTCCCTTATCAAATATATGATTTACAAATATCATAAATTTACAAATATCATTTTTCCCACTCTGTGGGTTGTGTTTTCACTTGATGGAATGACAGGCAGCACAGATTGTTTAAAATTTGATGACGTCTGACTTACTATTTTTTTCTTTGGTCACCTGTGCTTTTGGTATTGTATGTAAGAAGGGGAGCTGATTTTTTAACTTAAAATATCTTCAGCTGAAAGAGTGTGATCTGTCTCAAGTTGTCACCTTTGGAGGCAGAGCACTTTTTCAAAATAATAATAAAATAGCAGCAACAACAAAACTTAGATTTTCTGGTCATTTTGTTTTATAAGCCAAATACTGTGCTAAACACACTAGATGCTGTGACCTTTCTTTTTTCTTTTTTTAAATTAATTTTTATTGGAGTGTAGTTGCTTTTATGCCCTTTAATTATGAAATCCTCTAACAACCCTAGGAGGTAGGTGCTGTCATCCCCATTTTACAGATTGGAAAATGGAGGTTTAGAGAGGTATCCAAGGAACACAGCTAAAAAGTGACAGAACTGAGAATTGAGCCCAAGCCTGACTCTGTCAGGCTTCCCTGGTAGATCAGCGGTAAATAATCCGCCTGCAATGCAGGAGACTCAGGTTCAATACCTGGGTCAGGGAAATTTCCTGGAGAAGGAAATGGCAACCCATTCCAGTATTCTTGCCTGAAAAGTCCCATGGGCAGAGGAACCTGGTGAGCTACATGAGGTCGTATGAGTCAGACATGATTTAGCGGCTAAACTGCCACAACCACCTGACTCTCGCCAAAGTCTGTATGCTAGCCACGTCCTGCCATGCTGTCATTGCTTTTGGAAAATGCTTTGGAAATGACCCCTGAGCCTGTTTTCAAGCAGCAGGAGGAAACCAGCCTCCTGGACCCTGGAGAAGCTTCCTCTTCCTTTGGCCTGTGGCTAAGTGGGAAGGGCTGGCTTGGCAGGGGTGAAGGAGGGGAAAAGAGAGGGAAGGTAGGAGCGCTGCAAGTCTGCAGGGGGCCTTCGTGGACAGGCTAGAGAGGAGCAAAGCCTTTGTGTTGGCAGAGGTGGGGGCTCCTGCTGAGCAACCTTGGGCAAACCACTTCATCTCTCTGAGCCTCATCTGTAAAATGGGAATTATAGTAGCACCTCCCTCATAGGGTTGTTATGAGAATCATCTGAGCTAATGCACGTAAAGCGCTTTGCTTGATGCCTGGCATGACTCAATTAATGCCTACTGATATAGATAATTAATAGTTACCAATTATGCTTATAAGGAATGTGTGTGCTTAGTCGCTCAGTCATGTCCGACCCTTTGTAACCCCATGGACTGTAGCCCGCCAGGCTCCTCTGTAGTGGGGTTTCTCAGGCAAGAATACTGGAGTGGGGTGCCATGTCCTTCTCCAGGGGATCTTCCCGACCCAGGGGTGGAACCTGCGTCTCTTGTGTCTCCTGTGTTGGCAGGTGGATTCTTTACCACTAGCTCTACCTCAGAAGCCTATGAGGAATGTGGGAGGATTGCAAATGTCAGATTAGGGGGTTTGGGCTTTATCTTTGAGGCAATGGGGGAGCTTTTGAAGGTTTTGTAGCAGAGTTGCAACATCGTCAAGACTTCAAAGGCTTCACTGCTCAAGGTCAACGTGGGGAAAAGCTGTGGATAACTGCTGTGCTTGAACTGGAGTGGCCTATTTATGATTCTTTATTGTATCTGGGGGCTTCCCTGGTGGCTCAGTGGTAAAGATTCTGCCTGCCAATGAAGGAGATGCAAGAGACCTGGGTTTGATTCCCTGTTTGGGAAGATCTCCTGGAGAAAGAAATGGCAACCCACTCCAATATTCTTGCCTGGGAAATCCCACAGACAGAGGAGGCTGGTGGGCTATGGTCCATGGGGGTCATGAAAGAGTTGGACATGACTTCGTGACTAAACAACATTATATCTGGGGAATGTAAATAAACTAAAAAGACTTTAGTTTCATTTGAAAATTGGACTGCCAAAACAGTCAAACAGTCCTGTATTCTGTTTTCTGGGATCTACAACTGTAGGCCTCCAAACAGAATTAAATGAGGATTCAGGGGCAAAAGCCTGTGGATAGAACCACCCCATCCCCTGCCAGGCTCCACAGACTCCCCAACAAGGGCTGAAATAACGGTTGGGAAACAGAGGGCATGTGGGCTGGCCAGTGTGCCCAGCTATTATCAGGGCTGGTGCAGCTGGGACGGGCCAGCTGGGTGGGGCTGGTCTGTATCTCTTGGGGCACAGAGCCCACATGCTTGAACTTTAGCACCATGCATCAGCGATGGCCTGGAAGGTCCAGAGAGTTCCGAGTGGGGACTTCTCTCCAGTTGCGGTGCACGGGCTTCCGATTGTGGTGGCTTCTCTTGTTGCAGGACATGGTCTTCAGTAGTAGTTCCAGCAGATGGGCTCAGTAGCTGTGGCTCATGTGTTTAGTTGCTACGAGGCTTGTGGAATCTTCCCAGACTAGGGATGGAACCCAGGTCCTCTGTACTGGCAGGTGGATTTTTATCCACTCCAGGGAAGTCCTTGAGACTTCTGTGACCTTGGGCCACTTCCAGCTCCTCCCTGAGTCTCAGTGTCCCAAACCATGGGTGCCCAGGATCTGAGGTGCCCAGGACAGAAGACTGTCCTCTGTGCTCGGCTTTGGAGCGTTGAGTGCTGTCCTGGATTTTGTTGGTTTGGCCTGTCCAGCATCCATTCCTCCTCTAGCCACAGCATCTCACTCTTCCTTTGAGGAACCATCCCTTCTCCCTTTCTGCCCATGTGGTTTGGGAACATGTGGGGGGCTTCCCAGGTGGTGCTAGTGGTAAAGAACCTGCCTGCCAATGCAGGAGACGTAAGAGACACAGGTTCAATCCCTGGGTGGGGAAGATCCCTTTGGAGGAGGGCATGGCAATCCATGCCAGTATTCTGGCCTGGAGAATCCCATGGACAGAGGAGCCTGGCGGGCTACAGTCTACATAGGGTGGTGAAGAGTTGGAAACAACTGAAGCAACTGAGCACGCATGAGCCAGGACTGGCCAATGAGAATCTCTGTGATTGGTTCAGGTTTGGGTGCCTGACCAGAGCCGGCTAGTGTGGGTTTGCCCTGGGACTTTTGCTTGAGAAAGAGACTCTCTCTGGGGTCTGACTTTGCTGAGCCAATGGAACACTACTGCGGTGCCCATGTCTGACTCCATGGAGGGAAAACGTGCCTGTGTGTGGAGCTGGCACAGAGAAAGCTCTGATGAGAGAAGGAGACAGATTCCTGATATCTGAGTGACCTAAGTTAAGAATTTTTCCTCCTTTGCTTAAGCTCCTTTGAGTTGGGTTTCTGACATTTACAACCACTAATCCTGACACAAAGAGAATAATAGCAACAACAATAACTGTCTATGAGCACTTATTCAATATCAAGCACCAAAGTTGGTTGGCAGCCTTCGGTTCAGCAACTGGCATTGATATTGATTAGCTTTGCTGTCACTGGAGTTCCCTGGTGGTTTGGTAGTTAAAAATCCAACTGCCAAATGCAGAGGTCCGATCCCTGGTCCAAGAAGATCCCACATGTCACGGGGCATCTAAGTCCGTGTTCCATAACTACTGAGCCTGCACTCTAGAACCCATGCTCCCCAACAAGAGAAGCCACCACAATGAGAAGCCTGCACCCCACAACTAGAAAGTAGCCCTCGTTCACTGGCAACTAGAGAAAGCCCACGCACAGCAACAAAGACCCAGCACAGCCAAAAAAAAAAAAAAAAAAATTGTAGATGTAGATTTGCTGGCACAAAATGATAAAGTCAACAGACTTATGGCAGTTTTGATTATTATTTTAGAATTCTCTATGGATGATGTACCTCTGTGGTGGGCATGGAAGGTCCTTTCAAGGAAGGACTTGGGGGGATGGGGGAAATAGCTAGCTGTCAGCTCCTATGGGATCTCCTGCCATTGCACAGACTTTGCCCCAGGCTGCCTCTGCCCAGAGCAGCCTCCATGTGGTAGCTGAACACGGCAGGAGTAAAGGTGGCCATTTCAGCCCAGTGGGGGACAGCTCTGACCAGCAAGTCTGTCTCCAGAGTCCCAGTTTGGGACAGATCAAGTCCTCTTGGGCCTCCACCACTGACTTCTCCTTCTCCCCAGTCTGGCTTCTCCGCGTTCATTTCACTGGTGTGAATCCTTAAAAACATCTTGTACCCCAAGCTCTGTCTCAGTCTCTGCTTCTGAAGAACCTATTCTGTGACCAGTTTTACTACCTGCACCTGGAGTGGGCAGGACTCCTTGCCTCTCCCCACTGGGTGTGCCGCTCCCAAGCACTGGGCCTGTTTATCCTCTCAGCTCACTGTTCTCCCATTTTACAGATGAGGAAACGGAGACTCAGAGAGTTGAAGACTTGCCTAAGTGATCAGTTGTCCGCTGTGATTAGAAAATGCTGAATCAGAAGGTGGAGCCAGGTCACCTTTATATCACTATGTTTGCTACTGTCAAAACCAAACCAAACCCTTTATTTCAAGGTGTCAAGAAGTTTAGCAACCATTGGAGGAACATGTATGTGAAGGCTGTGATCCGAACTTAATCATTTTTAAAGTCAAAAGCAGATTCTGGCCAGCATTTTCTTTAAAGAGTTAGGTGATACATATTTCAGGCTTTGAGGGCTATATGGCCTCTGCTGAAACTATTCAACTCTGCAATTGTTATCTCAAAAGCAGCCAGAGGCAGTATGTAAATGAATTGGCATCATAGTATGCCAATAAAACTTTATTTACAAAAACTATTTGCAAAAACAGGCAATGAGCAGAAAGAGACAAGCATCCATATTTGGACTGAGAGTTAATATAGTTTGCTTGCTCCAGCCCTAGACAATCAATAAAACAATTAAGCTTTAGTTTGTAGCAGGGTTGAATTCTGTGAAAAAAGGACTCCTTATGGCCAGTTACGAACTGCTAACAGAAGGTAGTTTGAACTTGGAGTTGAGAATCATATGTGCAGTAATACATCACACAGAAAAATAGACAGAAGTCTAGGTAGTACTAAAATGTAATAAAATCGGGAATTCCCTGGTGGTTCAGTGGTTAAGGCTTTGTGATGTTACTGTTGAGGGCCCTGGTTCAGTCCCTGGTTGGGCAACTAAAATCCCATAAGCTGTGTGGCAAGAAAAAAAAGATGGAAATGTAGTAAAATAAGTAATTAGGAAGTGATGAGATTTGAACATTTTTTACCTTTGTTTTCATGAGAGTTTAGTTGTAAGTGTGTATTAAACTTTTTTCTGCTTTTTAATGTAATTTTTAATGTACATAATTTAATTTTAAGTAATCTGGTATCTTAAAAAAAAGTCTCCCAAACTTCCTGAAGACTTCACAATGGGCTCTCCTGAGCCAGTAGGAACTGCTGTGCGAGATGTAGGAAGCAGGAGGCCCCCATGGCCAGGGAAAGGGCAGAGGCCATCAGTGGCCCTGGAGGAGGAGAAGCTGTTATAACATCAAGGCCCAGGGCACATCAAAGAGGTTTTCTATTTCCTCTCTGGGCAAACAACTATGATGTCAGTCGCTCCATTATTTGCATAAACTGAGGGTGAAGGTACTCAAGATCAGCCAGTGATCCCTTCCAGACTGAACCCGTGACCCCATTATCCAGAGTCCCTAAACTTTTGAACATTTGCCGTCCTTCAGTTCGGAAAGCTGACTTTCATTCTTCACAAGGATAACCGAAGAGTTAGCTTTGGCCTTTGATTTGCTGTGTTGCCTTCAGTTTATTGCTTAACCTCTCTGAACCGACTTTCTCTATATCTGAATATCAGGGAGAGCTGTGGTGAGTCTCTGGTACCTACAGGGATAGGAGTCACTATGTGTCCAATGCTTGGCATTTAATATAACAGCCTTATGAGGTAGGTATTATTGTTATACCCATTTTACAGTTAAGGAAACTGAGGCTTAGAGAAGCTAAGTGGTTCATACTAGAAAGTGGTAGAGCTGGGATTCATTCTGTCTACTCCAAGTCCAAATTTCTCATTTATTTTTTTCTGGTGTGTCTCCCTGCATCTGGAGATCTCCAAGATTTTTACAGTGATAGGAGTCTGAGAAATCATTAGTTCTGAAACTTGAAACCCAAATGCCCTAGAAGCCAGGAGAGTGACAGAGAAGAGAGAAGAGCCAGGTAGGATTGTGGAGTCATAGGCTCATGCCTTGGCAACAAGGACAATGATTATTCAGCTCCAGCCATTTATTCCTGGCTGGAATGTGGGCCCAGTTTCACCAGATTTTGTTCAAGAGCAGCTGAAAATGTGAATTTTTATGTAAAATCCATTGATTTAAAAATTGTTTTGTTTTTGGGAACTCCCTGGCAGTCCAGTGGTTAGGACTCCATGCTTTCACTGCCGAGGGCCTGGGTTCAATCCCTGATCTGGGAACTAAGATCCCATAAGCCTTGCAGTACAGCCAAAAAACAAAAACGAAAAAACCAAAACACCTTGGAGTTCAGCCTGTTGGTTTACAGATGCAGGAACTGAGGGTAATTGACTTCTGGTTCCCAGTAGGCCAGGGCAAATGGAAAATATGGAAGATTTGCAGAGTCCTGGAGGCTGGCAGTATGATTGTGACCAGCCAGGTATTGTAGGTAGCTCTTAGGTCTTTATCTCAATTCCATCTCTCCTGGCCTCCTTCTGAAATGAAAATGAGAAAGACATGGATGTCTGGAAGAGGCAGACAATTTAAGTTCCCCTAGATCTTGGCAGCTTTGTAAAGCAAAGGCTCTCTTGTTTGCCTATGGCCACCGCAGGTAAGCTTAACCTGTAGAACAATCGGAATGGGGAAGGAGCAGATTATTCTTCCTGTTGGTTCCCTTAGAATCCTTGATTCAACACTGACTTGGACTTCCCTGCCAGTCCAGTGGTTAAGGCTCCAAGCTTCCAATAAAGGGGTGCGGGTTTGATCCCTGGTCAGGAAACTAAGATCCCACGTACTGTGTGGTGCGGGTGGCCCCCAAGTCCCCCCTCAAACAAAACCCCCCAAATGAACAAAAACCCCGCTTACTTAGTCAAACAACTGAGCCTAAGCCTCAGTCCACATCCTCTGAGTCCTAAGTAGGTGGAACACACAGGTAAACATGCATTAAGGATAGCAGATGGAAACGCACTAAACAGTCCAGCTCTGAGGTAGGTCAGAGAATAATTTTCAGGAGAGGTGATATTTGAGCTGGATGGATCTTGAAGGAGAAGCTGAAACCAGCCTGGCCTGAGACGATGTCTTAGAGAAGGAATCTGCAGGTGCTAAGACCCAGTGCTAAGAGAGACTGAGCAATAAATAAATGGGCCAGAAACTGCTATCAATTTAGGGTGGCTGGAAATAACTTTGTCTCTGTGTGTTGGAGGTGGGCTAGGGGTCAAAAGGCAAGCAGGGATCAGAAGGGTCTTGAAAGATAAGAGAAGGTGCTGGAAAGCCATTAAAAGCTTTTAAGCATCAGAGTGACAGTGTTGTTCTTTGGGTTGGTTATTCTGCTGCTGTGTAGAGAATGGATGAAAGGGACAGCGAGAAGCTGAGACAAATTCAGAGCCCTCAGAAATCTGGGGTGATGGCATGAGAGCAGAGGTGGAGGTGATGGAATGGCTTTGAGAGCTATGGAGGCAGTAGAAGGGACAGGATCTACGTCCTTATAATAATAACATTGACAATAACAACATAATATAGGGACTTAAACAATAGCTCTGGTTTCTGACTGTAAAGGCGAGAATCTTTTCCCCTCCCTTTTTTTGGGAAAAATTTCAAACCTCAGAAAAGTTTCAAGATAGTTTCCATGAACACCCAATATCCCCTCACCGAGATTTACCTACTGTCACATTTTGTCCCTCTTTTTCTCCGTGTCTCTGTTTTTATACATACGGAGATGTATACATACATGTTTGTATGTATAGCTTTTTTTCCTGAACCACTTGCAGATTTGTTTCAGAAACCATGATACTGCACCTCTAAACACTTCAGCATTCATCTCTTTTGAATAAGATTTTTCTAACACATTCACAATACCATTAACTTCCTGAGGAAATTTAATATCCATATACTGTAATGGAGAAGGAAATGGCAACCCACTCCAGTGTTTTGCCCGGGACATCTCATAGACAGAGGAGCCTGGTGGGTGACATACAGTCCATGGGGTTGCAAAGAGTCAGACATGACTGAGCACACACACACACACACACCTTAATATAAAGTCCATATTCAAATTTCACCGATTGTCCCAGAAATGTCTTCTAAAGCTGCTGTGTTTTTAATTTTATTTTTAAAAATTCAAAGATTATATGTTGCAGTTATTGTGTTTCTTTTGTCTTTTCCTTTGATTCCTTTCTTTTTTTTTTTTTCTTGCATCAGTGTTAGAAATGTTTATTTAAAAGTGGTAATTGAGGTGAGAGTTCCCTGGTGGATGAGGGGTTTAGGATTTGGCACTTTCATTGCCGTCTGGTGCACAAAAAAGAAAAATGGTGATTAGGTAATTGAACAAAATGTAGGAGGCCTAATGTAATTGGTTCTAGTTTTTTCTATGTAGAGATTATTTTAGCAACTTTTTATTTTGAAATAATTTCAAAGTTACAGAAACATTGCAACAATAATACAAAGAAAGTTCCTATATGTTTTACCCAGAGTCACTGATTATTTATACTTTGTCACATTTTTTTCATTTTCTTATCTACAAATATATATACAATTTTTTTTCTGAACCATTTGAAAATAAGTTACTTCTCTTGCCCCTAAATACTACAGAGTGTATTTTCTAAGGACATTGTCTTATATAGCCCAATGCAAGTATCAAAACCAGGAAATTGAACTATATTTGGTACTAATATAGTTATATTAATATATACTACTATATATATTAATATATGCTAATATAATAACTAAATTTGGTACTATATTACCCATATTCAAATTTCCCCAACTGTGCCAAGGATGTCTTATAGTCTTTTTTTTTTTTTTTTTTAGAGAACCAGGATCTAACTAGGGTTCACATATTGCATTTAATTGTTGTGTCTATTTAGTCTTTAAATATATTTATTTATTTGGCATTGCCAGGTCTTAGTTGCAGCATGTGGCATCTAGTTCCCTGACCAAGGATTGAACCTGGGGTCCCTGCACTGGGAGTGTGGAGTCTTAGCCACTGGACCCCCAGGGAAGTCCCTTTAGTCTTTAATCTAGGTGACTGCCCAGCTTCTGTGTGGATATTTCACAATAATGACATTTTTGAAGAGTTCAGCCAAGTTGTTTTGAAGAATGTCCCTCAATTTGGTTTGTCTGTTTGTTTTTCATGACTAGATTCAGAGCAAACATGGTTGACTACTAGGTAGGTGATGGTGTGTCTTTTTCAGTGCAAAATGTCAGCGGGAACATGTTAAGAGGTTGTGTCACCTTTTGCTTAAGCTGGGTTCAAATTGAGGCTGCTTATTTTGCTAGCTGGGCAAGTGAGTCATTGAGATGATTTTTCTCAGCTGTCAAATGAGGGTAATAATAATCCTGGTTTATGAGTTTGTTGAATAAAAAAAAAATTATTTGGCTGTGCTGGGTTTCAAATCTTCTTTGGGGCATGCAGGATCTTTTTTTCAGTTGCCACATGTAAACTCTTGGTTGAGGCATGTGGGATCTAGTTCCCTGACCAGGGATCAAACCCTGGCCCCCTGCATTGGGAGCCCACAGTCTTAGCCACTGGACCACTAGGGGAGTCCCAAACTTGTTGAATTAATATACATAGGGCCCTTAGAACAGTGCAATGTGTTGTATTTGATAAATTATTAGTATTGATATTATTGTTGTCATCAATACTATTTTTACTGATATTTATAGAGACCTTAATATGAGATGCACTGAGTCCAGTGCTCACTTCTTTGCCCTTCCAGCACCTAGGACAGTGTATGACACAAAGGAGGCATTCAATAAATATTTGTTTGCAAAATGTCAACACTATGAGATAGATTGCTATCAATAGCCAACCAACTCACGGATGAGGAAACGGAGGCTCAGTGAAGTGATTTATCTAGGTCACTACTGGCAGTAAGAGGCAAGAGCCGGGATTCGAACCCAAGCTTATAGGCTTTGTAAAACCAGGGATAAGGAATCTGAATATTTTGTAAACTCTCAAGGACTGTGTAGATGTTGAAATGGAGCGTCACGCACAGTGCGCTGCCTCATGCATACAGAAGGCGCTCAATACATAGCTGAATGAATGAGAAAAGAAAGTGAGTTAACTAGGGAGAGTTCATCATGCCCTGGTCTGGGCCAGCGCTTGGTTGGGACTGGGAATCCACCCGTCCTCATACCTCCCCGCCAAGAGTTACCACAGGACCACGTGTTCCAGCAGGGTGTGGCTTCTGGTGACCACGCCCCACAGGCAAAAACCACACCTTTTTGCTTTTCCGGGCGCCCGCTAACAGCCGAGGTGTTTTGGCCCGCGCGGGAAGCCGTAGCTACAGTTTCCTCGGGCGTCCGCGGCCTGGAAACCAGCTATTCCAGATCCCGGGCAGACGTGCACAATGTCGGAGAAGGCAGGGAGTCAGAGCGGGGGCTCCCCGGAGGCCAGTGGCGTAACTGTCAGCGACGTTCAGGAACTGATACGGCGCAAGGAGGAGATTGAGGCCCAGATCAAAGCCAATTATGAAGTGCTGGAGAGCGTGAGTGTGGGAACTGGGCTCCCGGGCGGCCTGGGAGGCGCCGCAACGCATTCCTGACCCGGCCCCAGGCCGGGCAGTGAGGCAAATAACGTGAATAACTAGAAACGATTCGAATAGATGTTCTAGCAAGCATTTATGGAGCCCTCACTGGGAGCTGGTTAAACGCTTGACATTGGTTAACGCATTTAATCCTCCCAACAGTCTCTTGAGGTGAGTTCTATTATTTCCCCTATTTTAGGGATGGAGAAACAGACATTACTTAAACCTGCCTGAAGTCACAGGACTAATAAATTTGCAGAGGCAGGGTGATAATCATCACTGTCATCAGTCGTTGTTGTACAGTTACCAGATGTCCTGTAACCACTTTACCTTAGAGCTTCTTAAACTTTAATGTGTATGCGAATCACCTGGCGATCTTGTTAACATTCAGATTCTGGTGATGCACGGGTGTATGGGAACAGCTACAGCATTTCTGCAGATTCCCAGCGATGCTGATGCCACTAGTGTAAGAACGTAACAGGAAAGGCATATTATCCTTATTGTATAAGGAGGAAACTGGGGCCAAGAGTGGGGCAAACCCTTGCCTAAGGTCATGTACGTCGGAAGTGGCTGTGATGGGGTTAGTTCTCAGGTCTCTCTGGCTCCCAAATGGATAGTTTTTCTTAAGCCATCTAGCATAAAACCACAAATCAATTTGCCGAGGAAGAGTAAATGAATTACATTCTATATAGGGTGGATGAAGTGCAATGTAGGTGATGGTTATAAGATGAAGTATCGTGTGGAGGCCAGGGTACCCTTTTACTGGGTGCTGACTGTGTGCCTGAAGGGAGCTGGTTTATGTGTATGCTATATCCTGAAATCCTCTTAACTGCTCTATGAAATTGGTATGTTACTCTGGGGCTCAGAAAGCGGAAGTCACAAGGTGAAATTTAGATCTTATGACTAGGGAATCCAGAATCTGTGCTTTCAAGTGGTTTATGCCAGCTATTTCTCACACCTTAGTTATTTTTCTATTGCAGGCAGGATGCTGTGTCTGTATACCTCCTGTACTGTTCAGTTCAGTTCAGTTGCTCAGTTGTGTCCGACTCTTTGCGACCCCATGAATTGCAGCACGCCAGGCCTCCCTGCGGAGAAGGCAATGGAACCCCACTCTAGTACTCTTGCCTGGAAAATCCCATGGACGGAGGAGCCTGGTAGGCTGCAGTCCATGGGGTCGCTAAGAGTCAGACATGACTGAGCAACTTCACTTTCACTTTCATGCATTGGAAAAGGAAATGGCAACCCACTGCAGTGTTCTTGCCTGGAGAATCCCAGGGACGAGGAAGCCTGATGGGCTGCCGTCTAGAGCATCGCATAGAGTCGGACACGACTGAAGCGACTTAGCAGCAGCAGCAGACTGCCAGGGAAGTTCAGAGTTGTACACTTTAAATGGGTGGATTGCATGGTGTATGAATTATATCTGAATAAAGCTGTTTAAAAAAATGGAGAGGCCCAGATATAACAAGTGATCTGGAGATAATATGAAGACCAACACCAGTTGGAGACTTTTTCCTTGACTACTGGAGGGTTGATGATAATTGGAAAGGGAATAAGTATTTTAGATTCAGGGTTATTAAATGCCTTGTATATGAGTTGCCAGTGGCCTGGGTCCCAACTTTGGAAACCAGTCTCTGATGCGGTATTGCCTTACTGCAATCAGGAAGGCCAGTCAACTCTTAATCATTGTGAGCAGACAGGAGGCAGTTACAGATATTTAGCCCCTGGCACATTTATACCGTATCTATAGAGAGTCCTGGGTTAAGGGAGTATACAAGACCCCCTTCCCCATGAACAGAAACAGTAAGTGTAACCCAGAGGCTTTCAGAAAGAGAGGGAGAGACGTGAATGGAATCCCTCCCCTTGGAACCTGTGTACACTCAGCAGTTGGTTTCTGTGCTGATCATTACAGCCCTCATTTATTACTTTCTGTGTGTATTAGTTTCCTGGGGTCGTCATAACAAATGATCACAAACTTGGTGGCTTAAAACAGCAGAAGTTTATCCGCTCTCAGTTGTGGAGACCAGCAGTGTGAAATCAGGAGTTGGTAGGTTTGATTCCTTCTGGAGCTCTGAGGGAGAAGCCATTCCCTGCCTCTCTCCTACATTCTGGTGGCTCTTGGCCATCCTTGGCTGGTGGCAGTGTCACTCTAATCCCTGCCTCTGTCTTCGTGGCCTACTCTCTGCATCTCTCTGTCCCATCTTTCCCTCTCCTTTCTTTTATCAGGATACCCATCATTGGATGTAGGGGCCACCTGAAATCCAGGAAGATCTCTTTTTGTGATCCTTCACTTAATTATATCTGCCAAGATCATTTTTCCAAATAAGGTCATGTTCACGTTCTCGGGGCTAGGACTGGGACATGTCTTTTGGGGGCTGCTATTCACCACTCTGTGATTGTGTCTGGCACTGTGCTAAGCACCCTACGTAGGTCAATTAGTTAATTCTCAGAACAGGTGTGAAGTGAGGTGAGTGTCATTTTTCCCATTTTATAATTGAGGAAGCTGAGGCCCAGAGAGGTGAACATATTAACCAAGGACACCCAGCTTGTATGTAGCTGAATTGAACTTGAAATCAAAGTCTGCAAAAACCCAGCTGTATGTCATATAATATGATTCATTGCTGTTGTGCAGCATGCTCTGATTTAGGTAGGAAAAGACTTTAAAAATATGAAAATGGCAATTCCTTGATGATGCAGTGGTTAGGACTCTGTGCTTTCACTGCCGAGGGCGTGAGTTTAGCCCCTGATTGGGGACTAAGATCCCACAAGCCATGCAGCACAGCTGAAAGAAACAAAACATTATAACAAATGTATTGTTTTCAATAGGGAATACATTGCCATGGTCAAAATTCAACATTTACAATAAGATATAAGATGGAAAGTCTCTCTCCCTTCCCTGTCCCCAGCCACCCCTTTCCTCTACCCCAGATGGCAACTGGTAATATCAGTGTATCCTTCAGGGATGAAAGGCCTGTTTGAAGGTCCCTTCAGATCTCTCTTTATTTTCAGAAGAACCAAAGTCCTGCCTCAGCTGGGTGCTCTTAGAGGTTTTTATCCACTTCTAACCTCCAAGGTCACCAGCCAGGTGTCAGCTGCCCATAGTAAGGAGGGTCTGGAGGAGTTGAGGTAGCAACTGGCCTTGAGGGTGATGCTCAAAGGAGTCGTTAGTTTTATCTGTACTACTCTAATGTCAGAAAAGAGTGGGTCCACGCATTACTGGTGTTGTTAAAAGTCAGTTAAAAAATAGTGCCCACCTGCAAGGGCAGTGGTGGGAGGGCCTGGGAGAAGGCCTGGTCTGTGCGAAGTGATCAGTACATGGCCGCCGTGGTCACTGGCACCTTTATCATGACTGCAGAGGAGCAGAGTCAGGGGAAAGAGGGCTCGAGGACTTCATAGCTGTAAAATCTTTCTGACCTTGTTTCTTCCCTCCAGCAAAAAGGCATTGGGATGAATGAGCCACTGGTGGACTGCGAGGGCTACCCCCGGGCAGATGTGGACCTGTACCAAGTCCGAACTGCAAGGCACAACATTGTCTGTGAGTGACCCTGGCTGGGGATGTTTCCCTAACTTGCAGCAGGAGGTGTGTAGGGCACAAAGAAGTCACCAGTATTCCATTACCTGCTTCCCTCTCTCTCCCTTGATGGGATCATCTCCTTGTCCCCATGGAGGGACTGAGAACTATGGGAATGGGATAGACTCTAGGGGTATATAGTTATAGTCTCATTTTTCTTTTTTTTTTTAAATCCTTTTTTTTTTTTTTTAATTTGTTTTATTTTTTGGCCTCACCATGTGGCATGTGGGATCTTAGTTCCCTGACCAGGGATCAAACCCATGCTCCCTGCATTGGAAGCATGGCGTCTTAACCACTGGACCTCCAGGGAAGTCCTGTGGTTTCATTTTTCATTTGTTTTTAGGAATCTTGCTTCATTGTGGAAACTTTTATTGCAGTAACAACAGAAACCCAAGGCAGATATGGCTTACAATCCCAATCAAATCAGTTACATGTAAGGAAGTATGTTTCGCTGTTAATGATAGTGACCCGACTATGGACACTCAAGCAGAAAATTGCTCAGTCCCTCAGTAAAGACATTTGGAGGTAGGACATGCAGGGCTGGTCTTCAGAAACCCAGGCTCTGCCGTCCTTAGGAAATCTTGTCCATCTTCAGGGTCACCATATCCATGTGGCAGGCGGGAAGAAAGGGGAGGAAGAAGGTAGGAAGGACACAAGCTCCTATGCCAGCTGGTACACCTCCTGTTAAGGATCTGTCCTGCAAGTCCCATGCCCACGTCCTGCATCAATTTCTGCTTTTCTCTTATATGCTTCCCTGTCTGCAAGAAATGTACCCCACAATGGGCGTATTGCTATCTTAAATAAAATGTCTTATGTATATAGGTGTATATAGTGTGTCCCTGGAGAAGGAAGTAGCAACCCACTCCAGTATTCTTGCCTGAGAGATCCCGTGGACAGAGGAGGCTGGCAGGTTACAGTCCATGGGGTTGTAAAGAGTTGAGCATGACTTAGCGCCTAAACAACAGTATAGTATGTATGTGTGTATTTATTATCAAGGAACTGAGAGAGTGAATAGAGGTTGGGTAGTTTATTTGACTTCTGTTTCTGCTGTAACAAATCGTCACAAACTTAGTGTTTTAAAATGTCACACAAATTGGGACTTCCCTGGTGGTCCAGTGGTTAAGACTTTGCCTTCCAGTGCAGGGGGTGTGGGTTTGATCCCTGGTCGGGGAACTAAAATCTCACATGCCTTGTGGCCAAAAAAACCAAAACATAAAACAGAAGCAATATTGTAGCAAATTCAGTAAAGACTTTAAAAATGGCCCACATCAAAAAAAAAAAAAAAAATCTAAAAAAAGTCACAAATGTATTATCTTACATATCTGGAAGTGAGATGTCCACGTGGGTCTCACTATACTAAAATCAAGGTGTCAGCAGAGCTGTGTTCCCTCCAGAGAATTCATTTCTTTGTCTTTTCCAGCTTCTAAAAGCTGCCCACCTTCCTTGACTTGTAGCCCCTTCCATCTTCAAAGCCATTGGTCACTTCTCTCCAATTTCTGAGTCTGTCATCATCTCTTTCTCTCATTCTCCTGCCTCCCTCTTTCACCGATAAAGATCCCTGTGATTACATTGGGCTACCACTTGAATAATCCAGGATAGCCTCCCATCTCAGGGCCCTTAACTTAATCCCACCTGTACAGCCTCCCTTGCCATGTCAAGTAGCAGATTCACAGGGTCTGGATTTAGGATGTGAACATCCTTCCTTGGGGCCACTTTTTATGCTGCCACAGCTAGGCAACCAATGATTTCTACAAGGGCCTATCAAATAGAAGGGAATTTATCATCTCATTACTCTTCCCACTTTTTAAAAAATTTGATGAGTTAACTTATTTTTGGCTGCACTGTGTCTTTGTTGCTGCACTCGGGCTTTCTCTAGGGCTACTCTTCATCGCAGTACGCTGGCTTCTCACTGCAGTGGCTTCTCTTGTTGCCGAGCATGGGCTCTAGGGGCGTGGGCTTCAGTAGTTGTGGCAGACGGGCTCAATTGCCCCACATCACGTGGAATCTTCCCAGACCAGGGATCAAACCCGTGCCCCGGCATTGGCAGGCAGGTTCTTAACCACTGGCCCACCAGGGAAGTCCTACTTTATCCCCTTGATGACTTCTGTTTTACCTATGTGAATCTTAACTCTATCTGCAGCATGCTTTGGTATAAGTTGTCTTTAGGTTAAAAAAAAGTTACCCAGATCCTAGCCACTCTGATGGACTGGCCTGCAGAGACAGCTTACTCGACTGTCGCGTTTGTTCCACACATTTTGAGTTAACTGGCAATACTGAAAAAAATCAGAGGACTTCATCCCCAAACTCCTGGTTTCCAGCTGTTCTCACTGTTGCCTCTCCCACGCTGAACACCACCAGTCATATGTTGCTAGATGGGGTATCTTCTGGAAGCATTAAGAGAAAAGTGAGGTCCTCCTTGGCTCCAGCCTGCTTCACTTGGTCGCTTGCTCACGGCGCTGCCCCTTGTGTACGCTTGAGCTTGTGGCCATGGATTCACTGGACGAGTCCCTCTTGCTCACCTTTCAGGCCTCCACTGAAATGGTGCTACCTTTGGCAGGCCTTCCTTGATCTTCTAGACGAGCCAGGTCAGGGCCCATGGGCGGGTCAGCCCACATCGTGGTCATCAGGTGTCACTGTAATCACTCATCCCTTGGCTGCTGTCCTTGCGGGACTGTAAGCTTCATGAGGGCAGCCCCTCTGTCTTGTTTGTAGATGAGTCCTCAGTGTCTGGCTCAACCTCTGGGATATAATAAGCACTCGTTAAATATTTAGTGAATGAATGTTGGGGGCATGTCTCATGTCCTCTGCTGTCTTTTCTTGGCCCCTGATATGATGCTCTCCTTCAGGCCTGCAGAACGACCACAAGGCAGTGATGAAGCAGGTAGAAGACGCCCTGCACCAGCTGCATGCTCGCGACAAGGAGAAGCAGGCCCGGGACCTGGCCGAAGCCCACAGGGAGGCCCTGAGCCGCGACCAGAGCCAGGGCCTCAGCCCCGCTCAGGCCTTCGCCAAAGTGAACAGCATCAGCCCCGGCTCCCCCGCCAGCATCGCAGTAAGCCAGGGCTGACTCCCTGAGCCCACACCCTGAGGGTGCCTTGAGCCTGGGGCACTGTGGACAGACAGACCCACACTGTCTCCAGGGCAGCAGACACCGGGGAGGGCCAGCAGGAGTTAGGCTGTGCTGCCCACTCAAGGAGCCATGAGGGAAACCCTGGGCCACAAGGTGGAAGGCGATAGATGTCCCAAGAGAGGGAAGGAGGTGCTCTTCCTGGGCCTGATTCTCGCTGGGCGTTGAGTAACAGACAGGAGAGGGACGACAATAGCTGCCACTTACTGAGCCCTTGCTTTGCAACACGTGTCCTGCCAAGTGAGCTCGCCTGGTGTGTTTTGACAAGTTTTAACAGCTGTAATTGGGATATAGGTCACATGCTGTAACTTTTATCCATTTAAGGTACATATATGATTGAGTGGCTTTTGGTGTAGTAACAATTAGGAGTCAGATTTTAGAGTATTTTATTATTCTGAAAAGAAACCAGTTAGGCATTACACCTCAACTCCCCATCTCCCTTAACCCCTGGCACCCACTGGTCTGCTTTCTGTTTCTATGAATTTGCCTATTTTGGACATTTCATATACGAGTGAATGGAATCATACAATATGTGGTCCTCTGTGTCTGGCTTCTCCCTCTTAGTATCGTGTTTTCAGGGTCTGTCTGTGTTGGAGCATGTATGTCAACTTCATTCCTTCTTCGTTTTCTAGAGCTTTTTATTGGAGAATAGTTGATTTATGGTGTTGTGTTAGTTTCAGGTGTATAGCAAAGTGAAGAAGTTATACATATACGTACATCCACTCCTTTTTGGATTCTTTTCCCAGATAGGCCATTACAGAGTACTGAGTAGAGGTCCCTGTGCTATACAGGAGGTTCTTATTAGTTATCTGTTTTATATATAGTTGTGTATAATCTCCCAGTTTATCCCTCTCTCACCTTCATTCCTTTTTCTGAGTATAGTGTGGTGTCCATACTCAGTATCTATAGTATAGATCACACTTTGTTTATGCATTCATCACTTCGTTTCCATTTTCTGGCTATTATGAATAATGCCTCTGTGAATGTGACATACATATTTTTATGTAGAGCTGCAATTAATGCTGAATTCCATAGCCACCCTCTGGAGTAGGTACCGTTTCACCCATGGGGAAAAGCCTCAACCCCTGAAGTACTTTTTGCCAGGACACATAGCTTCTAGAAGGTGGAATTGGGCCCTGCCAGTCATCTTTAGTGATCGTAAGACCACGAGTTATGTGTTTTATCCACCACTGTGCACGTGGCATCTGGTACACAGTTGTCGTCAGCCCGTGACGGGTATTTGCAGAAGGGATGGAGGAACTGTGATCTGTGTTCCTAGAACCACAGGGTCACTCTTGTCCTGGGTCAGCGTTGTGCCCCTGGCTGCTCGAATGGGGCCTTCTAGGGCAAATGTGTCTAAATGCTGACTCCTGAACAAAGTAAGCCAGATTAGCCTGCCACTCCTTGCCCTCGCACCTGGGTCAGGACCCCAGAGAGCTTTGCCCCATGTTCCTCAAGGCCTGCACCACTGCCAGCTTTCGTCAGGCACTGGGCAGACCTGGCCGGCCACCTTTTGCTCACTCTGTGCCTGGAGGAACCCCTGGAGGAGCTGGCCCAGTTATGCGCTGCCCCTCCCTGCCCGATGTATCTAAATCCTAACCTCTTTGCTTCCTGCCTGCCATTCTTCTCGGTGGAAAACATGCTCATTTAAAAAAAAAAAATCAGAGTATAATTGCTTTACAGCGTTGTGTTTCTGTTGTACAATGAAGTGAATCAGCCATACGTATAACATATATCCCCTCCCTCTTAAACCTCCCTCCCACCCCAACTCCCATTCCACCCCTCTCGGTCACCACAGACCGCCGAGCTGAGCTCCCTGTGCTGTACAGCAGATTCCCACTGAAAATGCGTGCATTAAGTTAGGACTGTCTGAGAGGGTGAAGAGCACCGGAAGCACACTGAAGCACTCTCCTGACTTCCTGTTTTCTCTTCTCTCTTTAGGGTCTGCAAGTGGATGATGAGATTCTGGAGTTTGGCTCTGTGAACACCCAGAACTTCCAGTCACTGCAGAACATCAGCAGCGTGGTCCAGCACAGTGAGGGGGTGAGCTGGAAGCTCTGTGGTGTCTGGCCAGTGACCCCGGAACTGCCGGGGCAGGAGCTGTGGCCAGGGTGCAGGCTAGCTGCCTCAGAGGGTGTTACTCAAGCACAGTCCTTCCCACACGGGGCCTTTACATTGGCTTTCCCTCTGCCTAGAATGCTTATCCCCCTGATTTCTGGCAGGCATCGGGCCAAGAAGCAGTCGGCTGGTGTTGGTGAACTGCTAGAGGACAGGCCTTCATTTCCACACTGACTGACCCCTTCATCCAGTCTGTACTTAGGTGGAAGTTTATAATTTTGATTTTTGTCAAACTCATTAGTTTTTCATTTTATGGCTTATATCTGCTTAAAGAAATTCTTCTAGTGCTTTTATTGGTTTTTTTTTTTAGCTTTTCTTTAATCCATCTGTCATGTATCTTTTATTATTTTTTTTTTATAACAGTTTGAGGTGCAATTTACATACCTTCCAGGTCACCCATTTAAAATGCATAATTCACTCATTTTTAGTCTGTTCGTAGAGTTGGGCATCCATCACCACAATCAGTTTTATTTATTTTTAAAATTTTTATTTATTTATTATTTTTTACAATCAATTTTAGAGCATTTTCATCACCTCAGAAAGAAGCCTCATTCCCATTAGCAGTCACTCCCATTTTCCCTATACATACCAACCCCTGGCAGCCACTGAACTACTCTTTGTCTCTACAGTCTTGCTTGTTCTGGATGTTTCATGTAAATAGGATCATACAGTATGTGATTTATACTGTATATATACACACACACATATATGCTGTGATATATCCTATATATATACTAAGTGATATATATATATATATATATATATCATTTAATGTAGTGTTTTCAAGATTCATCCATGTTGTAGCATATGTCAATACTTCATTCCTTTTTATGACCAAATAGTGCCCCATTGTATGGATAGGCCATACTTTATTTATCCATTCATTAGTTGATGAATATTCAGGTTGTTTCCATTTTGGGGGCATTATTATAGAGTAATACTTCTGTGAACATTCTATAGAAGTTTGTGTGTGCACATATGTTTTCATTTCTGTTGGATTCATAGTTCATCTGAAATTAATTTTTGTCAATGGTGTGAAGCAGGGTCCCAGACATATTTTTTTTCCCCAAATGGATAGTAGTTGTTCCAATATTGTGTATTGAAAAGTTAGTACTTTACCCACTCTTTTATATTGCCACATCTGTTATATAATTCTTATACGTGGGATTCTTTGTTTCTTTGGTCTGTTTGTTTGGAACCTTTCTGGGGTTCCCTAGAATAAATCCATTTGTCCTGCTCTGCTTCCCTTTAACACTTTGCCAGAAAAGGTGTATTGGTGAGTGAAAAAAATCACCCCAAAACTTCAGCAACTTGAAGCTTCAAGCATCTATTAGCTCATACAGTTTGGGGGTCAGGCAGTGTCCAGGAGTCGTGTAGCTGGGTGGTTTTGGTTCAGGGTCTCTCATGAGGTTGTGATCAAGATGTAAGCAGAGGTTGCCGTCATCTGAGGGCTTGACTGAGGTTAGAAAATCTGTGTCCGAGGTGCCTCACTCATATGGCTGTTGGCAGGAGACTTCAGTTCCTCAGCACATGGGCCTCTCCACAGTGCTGCTTGCGTGCCCCCACAGCATGGCAGCTGGCTTCTCCCAGAGTGGGCAGTCCAAGTGAGAGCAGAGAGCCGACAGCAGCACCTTCTCTGACTCAGTCTCTGAAGATTCCCACTATCAATTCCACTGTCTTCTATTTGTTAGAAGCAGCTAAGTCCAGTCCTCACTCAAAAGGAAAGGAATTAGGCTTTAACTCTAGAAGGAAAGAATTTCGAAGCATTTATTTATCATTGTGGCATTATACCTTTGTCATCTCTTTACTGTCCCATCATCATCTTAGTGAGGTTTCTAGAGATGATACATTGTGTTATTTTTACCAAAGTCTGTTTTTCACTCCTTCTTCCCCACCCCACCTCCCCAGCTTGCTAGAGTGTTAGAGTTTACTCATGTTTCTTGGGTACTTTGCTGCATGTAACAATACTTTTAAACTTTGTAGTTATCTGGGCTCATTGTTACTGCTTTGTGTTGTAAATATGTCTCTCTCTTTTTTTTTTTTTTTTTTTTTGCCCCCTGGAAGAGGTAATACTTACTAATGGCAAAAACAGAAGGAAAAAACAATGAGAAACCTCCCTCTCCTCCAGGTTCATTTCCTTTCCTCCAAAGGCAGCTGCTTTCCAGCTGTGTGTCCTTCCA
Organism: Bubalus kerabau; assembly: GCF_029407905.1. Lineage (NCBI taxonomy): Eukaryota > Metazoa > Chordata > Mammalia > Artiodactyla > Bovidae > Bubalus > Bubalus kerabau. Next base: position 57,527,903 of record NC_073639.1, on the reverse strand, counting down.
GGGACGGGTTCTTTGTGCATTAGTGTTTGGAGCTACTGGGTGCTTTGATTAAGTTAAGGCCTGATGTACCCACAGCAGAATTCACCCTTTTCAGTGTATAGTACTGTGAGTTTTGACAACTGTATGTGTATGTAAATATCACCAAATGAAGATATGTCACAGTTCCGCAACCCAAAACGGCCTCATCCTTTTGTAGTTAACTTCTCCCCATGCCTCATCCCCAGGAAACCACGGATCTCTGCTCCACTCCTGTGGCTTTACCTTTTCCAAACTGTTGTATAAGTGAAACTGCATAGTGTAAAGCCCTTTAAGGGACTTCCCTGGCAGTCTAGTGGTTAAGACTCTGTGCTTCCATTGCATGGGGTGCAGGTTCAGTCCCTGGTCAGGGAACTGAGACCCTGCGTGCCACGTGGCACGGCTGAAAAAAAGCCCTGTAAGTCTGGCTACTTTCACGCAGCATCCTGCATCTGCGGTTCTTCAAGTGGAATGTGCACTGTAGTTCATCCCTTTTCACCACTGAGTAGTAATCCGTTGCGTAATGACCCCCAGACTCTTATCCATTTTCCCAGTGTGGGACATTTAGGTTGTTTCCAGTTTTTGGTGGTTACTCATAACAGCTACTGGTTTCTAATCTGTCTCTTCTAGTTAGATATAGTCTTAGGCTATTTATAGCTAAAAGATCTGTTTTTGTTAACACTGAGGTGTAATTGACATATAACATTATATGAATACTATTTTCAGGTGTAAAACATAATAATTCAATGTTTATATATATTGGAAAATGATTGCCACAATAAGTCTAGTTAACATCTGTCACCATACATAGTAGTTACAGGGTTTTTTTGTGTGTGTGATGTGCACTTTTAAGATTTACTCTCTTAGCAACTTTCAAATATCCAAGAGAGTATTATTATATTCCATATTGCACAGCATGGTTACTCTAGTTAATAATACTGCATGAGTCCTTTTTTACAAAGGCAGTTATTGAACATTTTGTAAGAAATTTCATTCTTTAAAATGAAATTTCCTGGGGAATTCCAATATATCAAACAGATAAGTTGAACTGCTGGGATGGGCTAGAGGTGGGGTGGGGACAGTCTCACACTCTCAGGGCCCTGGGTCCTCCTAGAACCAGAGCTCAGCTTGAGAATCACGGATCTGGGTTTCCATGGTCTGCTCTGTGAATTGGAAAAAAAAATCTTTTTTTACCCCCATAGCATTCTATTGTTAGACATTTAGGGAGTTTCCAATTTTATGGAAACTTGGAAATTAACACTCTTGTAGACAAATCTCTGTTTCTGTAGATAAGTTTTTAAAGGTGAGTTTCTGGATTAAATGTATGTATTTTCAAAGAAAAAAAATCTTAAAACAATATTTCTTTATGATAAAAATAGTGTGTATTCAACCATAAAAAAAGAATGGTGTGCTGATAGGCTGTAACAGTAACAGTCCTTGAAGGGATTTGTGCTAAGTGGAAGAAGCCAGACACAAGGGCCACATAGTTTAGAATTCCATTTATATGAAATGTTCAGATGAGGCAAATCATAGAGACAGAAAGTAGAGAGGTGGTTTCCAGGGGTTGGGGAGGAGGGACTGGAGAGTGGTTGCCAATGGGCACGGGGTTTCTTTTTGGGTGATGGAAATACTCTGAAATTAGGTGGTGATGGTTGGACAAATCTCTGAATATACTAAAACCCACTGAATTGTATACTTTATTATTATTTTAAAAAATATGTATTTATTTATTTGGCTGCACTGAGTCTTAGTTGCGGCCACCTGGGATCTTTGTTGTGGCATGCAGGATCTAGTTCCCTGACCAGGGATCGAACCCAAGCTCCCTGCATTGGGAATGAGGAGTCTTAACCACTGGACCACCAGGGAAGTCTCAAAATTTCTATTATTTTTAATTGAAGGAGAGGTGATTTATTTTTTTTAATTAATTAATTTATTTAGCTGCCTGGGGTCTTAGTTGTGACCCACGGGGACTTTGTTGCAGAGCACAGGCTCTGTAGTTTCAGCGAGCAGTTTCAGCACGTGGGAACTTGCTTCCCCAACCAGAGATTGAACCCATGTCCCCTGCATTGTAAGGCAGATTCTTAACCACCGGACCCCCAGGGAAGTCCCTGAAGTATATAGTTGATTTATAACATATGGGACCTTTTAGGACATATATTCAGATGGATTCATGCTTCACTGGTTTTGTTTTATTTTTACTAAACCTACTTATTCACTGCACTATATTTAAACAATACCTTATTGAGGGGTATTTTGGGTGTTTTCAGTTTTTGAAATTTTTGAACAGTCCGGGATGAATGCTTTGTTTATTTATCATCTTGTCCTTTTGCAAAAGATATCTTTAAAAGATACCTTTTAAAGATTTTGTTGTTGTTGGGGAGGTATGTTTCTCCAGGAGGATGGTACCAAATCTGTAGCCCTATTGGCTCCCCCCAGAGTGCCATGTCCCCCACATTCTCGCCAGTTGCAGAAATTATGTTTAGAATAAGCATCCTGGGACTTCCCTGGTGGTCCAGTGGCTAAGACTCTGTACTCCCAATGCAGGGGGCCCAGGTTTTGATCACTGGTCAGGCAACTAGATCCCACATCTTGCAACTAAGACCTGGCACAGCCAAATAAATTAAAAAAAGCAATTTTTTTTTTTTTTTAAGCCTCCTTACCAATCTGGTGGGCAAAAAACAAAAAACTGCCCCCGCCACCCAACCCCAGTATCTCAGCCTTCTAGCCTGAATCTCTTTGAATGCTAAGGAGGCTGAACATAAAATGAGTTTATTTTCCTTTCAGAAGCCCCTGAGTGTGACAGTGATGCGCAGAGGGGAGAAACACCAGCTTAGACTCGTGCCAACACGCTGGGCGGGAAAAGGACTGCTGGGGTAAAGTATCTGTGTCCATTCACACTGCAGTGTCCGTCGCATGCTTATTAGACATAAAGCTGTAGGCAGGAGGTGGGGTCTTTGGGGAAGGAAGGGAATTTCCAGATTACCTGTAGCAACTCATGATGAATCTTTTTGGCAGGATTGAGATTGCAGGTGTGGAGATGAAGGGAGCCCTGGTCACTCTGGGTCTTTCATTAACTGGGTGTTTGTGTTGAATGAACGGGAAAGCACGTAGGTGAAGAGCTCAGAAGGGATCACTTCTGATCTTCCTGAACAGAGCCACCAAACTTACATACTGTTTTCTTTTCTTTTTTTCTTCCAGCTGCAACATTATTCCATTGCAAAGATGACTGTCCCTGAGGAACGGAAACAGGAAAGCATCTTCCTTTGCCCCAGACCTGGGTCCAGTGGGCATTTCCTCCTCTTCTTCTCTGCCTGAAGCTCAAGGATCTCAAAGAGACTGGACGCCTGAACTTCGAGGTGGTGGAAACGCTGTGGCCTCTCAGTTCAATCTCTCGGGACTAAGGCATTGTTAAAAACTTGATTTGTGTTTAGCATCTCTTGCAGGTTAGGCCGTGACCTGAAATGAGACTCCTCTGGATGGTGAGGAAGTGGGCGGGAGTTATTCTGGCAGGTGCTGATGTGACTTTATTCTTTTAGAAATCTTTTGTTTTCCTCAAATAAACCCAGTTTTACAGTATTGATATGATCATGTTATCACCCCAGTTGAATTTCCTATGAACCTCTCAAACCAAAGCTCAGACAGGAGTTAGAGCCTCCTCATAGAAAGTTGGGCAGAACAAATCAACAGTTGTGCTGAGTTTGACTAACAATATCTCTGGAACATGATTCTTTAGTGAGTGAGGTTTCCAAACACTCAGGCTGCACCATCTGCTTTTGCATTGCAGCATTGCTGCTCTGGCTACAGAAATTGCATCCTCAGCATTTGGATCTCCAGGGCCACAGCTCCCTCTAAGGGAAGCCAGGAAGCACGCCTGGTGCTTTCCGTAACCCACCTGAGAGCAGAAAGGTCCTTTTCTGGAATAAAAGACCCTGCATATTAGCCTCTGATGACTTTTCATAATTGAACTTCCTAAGGTGTGTTGACATTACTGTTGAGAATCAGCAGGGTGTGCAGACCTGGCTTCTTGAAAATGCTGATTCCTCCTGCCTGCCTTTTATTTTCTTTCTTGAACATGGCAACGTGAGTTTAAGTGATACTTAGTGACTCCCTGTTTTACTTTCCTTCTCTCGTCATCGTATTACAATGCTGTGACTCCACAGTTTCTGCTAGACCACCTTCTGTTTCAGAGGGCATTGGCACATTTTGCTGAACACATGCTCCGGTTCCTCAGGGCTGGATTTGCTTGGCTTGGATACAGATGCCAGGTCGTCCTGACAGGAGTCAGTACTGGGTGTGCTCCTATCCATGGGCTCTCATGCTCAACTGGAAAGACCTCTGATTGAGTATGCGCCCCAAACTGTGTACCCTAGCCAAACTTCCACTTGGATTTCCCTGCCTTGTAGTTACAGATGTGCTGTGTTTACCAGTGTTTGCTGTTTAAATTGTTTTTTTCTAATTCCATGTGTTTTCCAATCTCTTTTTATAAACCCTAGACTATAATAAACACGGTTTGTCCCATCCAGTAATCCCTTTTATTTTTTTGAGATGTGTGTATATGAAGATCCCCAGGAGTAGAAAAAATGGCAACCCACTCCAGTATTCTTGCTTGGAAAATTCCATGGGCAGAGGATGGAGGCTACAGTCCATGAGGTTGCAAAGCATTGATTAGGACTGAGCACACACGCAGGCACCCACATGCTTATCAGCCAGCCTTGTGAAAAGAGGGTGTGGTGGGGTCAGGAGAAGCATTCAGCCCTCCTAAGAGTCTTTTGCCTCAGTGCCTTTGGCTGGTTTCCTTCACGTCTTCCCTCCAGAAACCGCAGGATGGACATGCAGGCGGGCTGTCTTTTGTGAAGGGCTAGTGGAGGGTCGCTTTGAGGTGGAATCATCCTAATGGATTTTACCACACTGGTTTGATAGAAACATTTTGTGATAAGAATCGCAAGATAATGTAACCTGTGTAATATTTAATCCCAGCCAGCTAAAATGATCTACACAACATGTAGTTCCCCGGGCGAGGAGCTTGGAGGACAGTTGTACGCTGCATCAACGAGATTGGAAAATTCAGTTTGCTTTTGACAAAGAGAATTTTATCAAACAGTTCGTACTTCTTCACTTAATTTTGTCAAGCCTTCAGAAAGTCAGAATTTCTAGGATTGGGCTCTGCAGCTTCTTAGTGGATGGCGGCAAGGGAAAAAGTGGGGGACAGGAAGATGAAGAAAGCCAAATTTCAGCTCCCCAAGTCGCGGCGGCGCCTCTCCCCACTGACCGCCAGGGGGCGTGCTCGGCCCGCTCCCGCCTCTTTCTGGGCACGTGATCTCGGTCCAGCCTTCTCGCTTTACGGCCCGTCGCCTGCAGCGGCAGCGGTTACCATGGAGACGGGGCTTGGTTGGCAACCGTAACTAGGGAGCCTGTGGAGAAAGCTGCCGCATCTGGAGGCCGGGAGGTGGGAAGACGGCTTCACGCAGCGGGACGACCCCGGCCTTTGAGGACCAGGGTGGGTGCGGTCTGTGAGTCAGGAGCGGGGTCCCCGGCAAGGCGGGGCCTGGTGCCTCTCGGGGGGCGGGGGACGCTCACCCAACCTGGGCCCGGCCTGAGGTAGCTCCAGGGAGACCTCCACCGCGCCCGAGCTTTGTGCCCCCAAGGGCCCAGACACCTGCTCCCCTCACTCCACCCCTCCCCGCCCGCACCTTGCTGCTTACTTGCTGTTTTACCTTGAATAAGTCACTACACCTCTCAGCGCCTCTTAAGTTTGCTATGAGGAATAAACGAGAGAATACGTAAAAAGGCTTTTAAACTTTCTAAACGACTGCTGCCATTTCTCAAGCACTCTGTGCTGCAACTCTGTTGAGCATTTTACGTATGTCCCCTCATCTTCACAAGACCCCCAGAATGTAGGGTTATCATTTTCATTTTGCAAGTGAGCAAATTTAGACTCTGAGGGGTAAAGTGACTTGCCCGAGGTCACAGAGCTACTGAGTGGTAGAACTGGGATTCAGTGCCAGCACAGGCTGACTGAAAAGACAACACTTTTAACCACTACCTGCTTCTTCCTTGATTCATATGATTAGAATTGTCCCCAATACCTGGGTTATCATTTTGCTGCCTGTGGGAATATGAGTATATTTAAAGTGAGTTAGAGGGCTCTAAAATTATTCCTAGAAAGCAATGAATCCCCGTGGGTAGGGGGAGAAGGGGTGTTGGGCATCAGTATTTTTAAAGATTTAGGACAAGCTTTCCCAGGAGTCTGGTGTTCTCATTCTCATGGAAAGGGACAGAGCTGGCATTGCCCATTTCATTGATATGTTTGTGGACCAGGAAATCCAAGTGGGACAGAAAGGGCCCTGCTGACTATTATGTTCAAAATTTCTTTAGAGAACACTCCAAAGAGAATAATGTCAGATGCAGAGGAAAACCCACTAGAAGAAACAGAAGAATATGGAGAAATAGAAATGCAAGAAGAAGATGATGAAGAAGAATATCCAAATTTTGAAGGGCTAGAAAATATGCAACAGGAATTAAAAGGAGTTAACACATTAGCATGGATAGAGTCTCCAGAGGAGGAGGAGGAGGAGGCAGAAGAAGAAGGGAGGGAGTTTGGGGAGGAGGCGGAAGCAGAGGATGGGGAGGAAGGAGAGGTGGAGATAAGAGAAGAGGAGGAGGACAGGGAAGGGAGGGAGGAGGGAGAGGAAGAGGAGGAGGAAGAAGGGGAAGGGGAGGAGAGAGTGGAGGAGCATGAGGAGGAAGAAGGAGGGAAGGGAGAGGAAGTGGTAGAAGGATTTGGGAAGGAGGCTGTCAAAGAAGAAGTGGGGGAAGAGACTGCGGAAGCACTGGAGGAGGAAGAGGAGGCCTTAGGAGCACAGGAAGAAAGCACAGTGGAGCCTGAAGAAATCACCACGTCCATTATCAGTTTGGAGAGATTTGCGCAGCCTGATTCCCAAACAGTCTTGTCAGAAACATCCCTAGTAAGTAGGAATTGTCATTCGTTCATTCATTCCTAATCATTAATTGCATGCTTGTTACCCACTTACCTGCCCAGCTGTGGGAATATAAAACCAAATAAGACACAATCCATTCTCTTAAGGAACTCTAGGGTGTGTAGGGAGGCAGACCCATAACCAAAGAGCAAGTGTTAGAAAACTAAGTGGAGTGAGGGGACTTCCCTGGTGGTCCAGTAGCTAAGATTCTGAGCTCCCAAAGCAGGGGGCCTGGGTTGGATCCCTGGTCAGGGAATTAGATCCCATATACCGCAACTAAGACCTGGCACAGTCAAATAAATATTAAAACAAACAAACAACTGAACTAAGTGGAGTGATTGAGAGATGCATAAGAGATATGTATCTATATTAAGGCTGACAACCCAGCTTAGAGGATGATCCCGGAAATCTTCCTGGGGGAAGTGTGTACCAGAGCTGACTTAAAGGACAGTGGTTAGCTGGAGTGTGCTTATCTAAACAGAGGCAGCCTGTAAAACTCAGCTGTGATCCAAGAAGTGTGCGCCTGGGTGCTCAGTTGCTTCAGTCGTGTCTGACTCTCTGGGACCCTGTGGACTGTAGCTCACCAGGCTCCTCTGTCCATGGACTTTCCCACCAAGAATACTGGAGTGGGTTGCCATGCCTTACTCCATGGGATCTTCCCAACTTAGGGATCAAACCTGAGTCTCCTGCATCTCCTGCATTGCAGGTGGATTCTTTACCCACTAAGCCACTTGGGAAGCCCCAAGGAGAAGTGACTCTCTGTGACTTTGTGGTGGTTTTGGAGGCCACTTAGAAGAATAATTTTGCTGTTGTGGGTCTGCTAGTAAGCTGAGAATAAATTTGACACACCCACGATTCCTGTTATTTGAGTACAAAACATCCCAGGCTCTCTTTTAAAGCAGTTCATAGTTCTGGTGTGAGGCTAACACTAAGACTGGCTGCTGATTAGGAAAAGAAAGGAGACTAAATGAGGGTGTGCAGTGGCGTGTACTGGATTTGGCATCACAGTCTCCTTTTTATTTCTTTTTTTTTAAAGAAAAGTGGTAGCGAGTCAAAGCTTTCATTACAATCAGAGTTTTTGGAAACGTTCGAGCTTCCAAGAAGCCCTGGCTCACAATTAGAGTTTCTGGATTTGGATGTAACCACTTCTGGGGAACCACTGATTAGTTTCCCGGAAAGGCAGCCTTCAGGCGAGCTCGACCAGAGGCCCCAAGATGAATTGGAAGAAGAAGAAGGGAGAGACTTGGAACCAGAAAGGGGAGACTTGGAGCAGGAAAAGAGGGAAAGGAGAAAAGAAAAGAGAGTATCATGTATCAGCGAGAAAAGCGAAAAAGAGTCACAGCCCAAAGCAAGGATCACCAAGGCATCGCTGGTCTCCACTGCCACTGAGGACATTTTGTTCCAAAGGAGGGAGAGTGCCAACATGTACCCCTTGGTAAGTGTGGCGTCCATTTATGTGTTTATTTTTTAAAACTTTTTATTTTTGTATTGGGGTATAGCTGATTAACAATGTGGTGAAAGTTTCAGGTGGACAGTGAAGGGACTCAGCCATACACATGCGTGTATCCATTCTTTCTCAAACCCTCCTCCCATCCAAGCTGCCAAATGGCCCCCAGTGCTTTGAGAGTATTTTGAAGTAGGGGAATTTTATGCCTATGGAAAAAGTGCCACCAGAAAGATCCATTTTAATCTAATCATAGACTTGGGTCTTTTTAAAGTTCAGTTCAGAGCTCTGGCTGGACGTGTGTGACAGAATGCGCTGCATCTGGGTTCAATAGCGGTGCTGTTCTGCAGGCAAAGAAATTCCGCAAGCGGTTTGTCTGTTGCGTAGGGTGTTATTTTCTTTCTTTCTTTTTTTTTTTTTTGGCCGCACCTCGAGGCATGTGGGGAGTTCCTCGACCAGGGATGGAACCCATGCCCTCTGCAGTGGAAGCACGCAGTCTTAACCACTGGACTGCCAGGGAAGCCCAGGGTGTCGTTTTCTTGCGGGAGACTCAAAATCTCTCTCTCCCCTCTCCCCTCTCTCTGTTTCTCTCCCTTCCCACTCTCTCTCTTTGATATCTAGTACTTCTCATCCAGCCACCAATTCTTCTCTTTCTCCTCCTCTCCTCACCTCTTCTCCTCTAACTGGCTTGATCCTTTTAGCAGCTCCCCAAACCGTGACAGTTTCCTAAAAACTAGCCACCCCAAGATGGATCAATAAGCGAAAGGTCTGGAAGAAGTGAAAGCCACCAGGAAAAGCACCAGTCGATCCAATGGAGTCTGCCTTTGCTGCCACTGACAGCATTGCAGGGAGGCGCCATCTGCGAGGAATAAAAATATTATCATTTGCCAAGAGAAGGAAAAGGAGGTTTCTTTTCCCCCTTCTTCCTCCATCTGCTACTTTCTGAAAATTGTTTCCTGGGATTCATCCTCCCCCCGCCTCTCCACTGTAGATCCGTGCCTTTGGAAGATTCGTAAGTGATGGAGTGTGTATACTTAATGCAGTTCCTAACACAGAGTGAGCACTTGACAAGTGTTAACAACCAGATGATGAATGGGTGGTGGTGGTGGTGGTAATGGAAGGATGCCGAGGGGAAGTGCGGAGAAACTGACAGCCTCCTTTCTGTAGATGTGGCTGGCTTTGAGCAGTGGAGTTAAAGCTTCAAGCTTGCAGTTGCTTGGTCTGAAAGAAAGAATAACTTTGAGTTTTTTAGAGCCCATGAGGACATTGGTCTTACTTAGCCGACTAACCAGAAATCAGGTGATATCACTGATGAGAGCAAGCGATCTTTGTGCCAGGGCCCCCGCTCCCTGGACTTGACAAAAGCTACCACGCAGGTCTGGGCCCCTGTTAGCCTTGGGCTTGCTGTGGAACCAGACTTGCAGAGGCTGTCCCCCTTTGCAAGTTTGCTTAGCTCTCTGAGGGCGCTTTCTTTTTCCTTTCCTTTTGCCTTTATTGTTTCTTCTTTTTGTTAAAATGAATAAGTGCTCTTTATTAAAATATATATGTATATATAAATATATATATATAAATACACACACACAGAGGTTCAGTGGCTAAGACTTTGTGCTCCTAATTCAAGGGGTCTGTGTTCGATCCCTGGTCAGGGAACTAGATCCCACATGCTGCAACTGAAGATCCTAAGCTCAAAGATCTTGTGTGCCATAACTAAGACCTGGTGCAGCCAAATAAATAAATAAATGGTCTGTATTTATCTTTCTTAAAAAAAAAATTCACCCTTTATTTCTTTTTTCTTTAAAAAAAAAGGTGAAGATTCCTATTCTTTAACACACTCTCACCCAAAACCATTTTCCTGAGATGATTACTGTTGCAGTTTGGTATAACCATGTATCTTTCCAGACTTTTTCTGGTACATATACAAATATGTATCTATACACACAGAAACGCATGCGCACGCATGTACACACACACACACACACACACACACACACGTTTGTGTTTCAGTTTTTGTTTTTACCAGTGAGATATTCTGCATCTCTGTAAAATGTTTTTGCACTTAATATCTCTTAGAGGATTTTTTTTGTATCAGTGCATGTGCATCCACTTCCTCATTTTAAATTCAGCTATTTCCCTATTGATGGCCATTTATGCTGTTTCTAATTTCTTGCTCTCACCAAAGGTGCTTCTGTTGCAGGAAGGGGGACCTCCTCCAGGGCTCAAAAGCGGGCTCTTGTCTAACACTCGGAAATGAATTGTCCGAGGAGATGCACGTGCTGACAAAGCAAGAGACTTTATTGGGAAGGGGTGCCCAGGTGGAGAGCAGGAGGGTAAGAGAACCCAGGACAACTGCTGTGCCACATGGGTCGCAGTCTCAGGTTTTGTGGTGATGGGATTAGTGTCCAGGTTGTCTCTGGCCAATCAGGGTCCTTCCCGATGGCGCAGGCATTGCTCAGCCAAGATGAATGCCAGCAAGGAGGGTCGTGTTCCTTATTGGGACCTCCTGTTGTGAAATAATTCATGCAGCGGTTGCGTATGCTGCCTGGCCAGGGTGGGTGGCTTCAGTCAGTGCATCTCCCCTAACTCTTCAGTGCGTATACTTCTCCATCTATGTGCCGCAGCACCCTCCTTTTCCTTTGGGGTCCCCTGCCTTATCCCAGACGCCTGTCATAAGTTGAAGTGCTCATTGGTAAATAGGCATAACCGTGGATACCATCTCCACCCAAAAAACAAAGTATCATGAGTTTATGAGAAGGAATCATATGACTATCGAATATAGTGAAATCTGGCTTTGACAATCAAGTTTTGTTTTCCAGATCACCACGTTTTAGAAGAAGATTAATATGAGAGGTGACTGTCCCCATGATCATCTATCATAAACATCAGAACTAGTGCAAAATGCAATGAGTATGAGTCCTGTGTGATTTTGGTTAATGGTAAGGCTGCTCAAGGAAGTTCTGTGACTACTGAGTGAGGTCCATCTAGTTTTGATCTTGGAAGAGTTGTTTTACCTGGAGGCAGGAGTCTAGTTAAGAATGTGTTCTTTTTATAACTAATTTGTTAAATTGGAACATAAATTTCCAGGATGACTATAAGGCCTTTTAGACTTACTAGGTTTCCAAACGAACCCTCTCACATGAAGAAATTGGCTTTTAAGAAGTAGCTAGGGGGGACTTCCCTGATGGTCCAGTGGTTAAGATTCCACACTCCCAATGCAGGGGTCGCTGGTTTAATCCCTGGTCAGGGAACTAGACCCCACAGGCTACAGTGAAGATCCTGTGTGCTGCAACTAAGACCCAGCACAGCCAAATAAATTAATTTTAAAAAAGATCCAGCTAGATATGGAATATTTCCATTCCTAGAAGGTGCAGCTTGAGACAATTATGATTCCATAATTCTACCACTCACGCCCACGCAATAAAAGATCTAAATATAAATATAAGTTACAGCAAATGAGCAGATGGAATGAGGAGACAATGGAGAATGAAGTGTGAGGAGAGAAATCGGCCACGTTGCCCACTCTGTCTGTCTTGGGAGAAATATATGGTCCATCATTTAACCTTAAGTATCATTCAAATATCAGAAAGGAAATACACCAGATTTCATCTCTGTGCTCCAATATAATTCACTGATTTTTGGTAGCTAATTACATAGCCATTATTTTAAACACTCTACCACATCAGCCTTGGTTAATTTTTAAAATAGACTTTATGGGCGGGGGGTGGCAGTTTTAGGTTATAGAAAAATGGAGTGAAAAAAAGAGCATCCCCATGTAGTCCCTTGTGCCTTCTCCCCATCCTGGTCTCCTCTGTTATTCTTGCATTCGTGCGGTACATCTGTCACAGTGGATGAGCCAATAGGGAAGCGTAAGTATTGCCTGAAGTCCATAGTGTACCTTTGGGTTCACTGTGTGCTGTGTAGTCTCTGGGCTTTGACAAATACAAATGGCATATATCTACCACTGCTGTTTCATGCAGAGTAGTCTCACTGCCCTAAAAATCTCCTGTGCCCCACCTGTTCATCTCCCCCTCTCCCCTAGCACCCCAGCCACTGGCAGCCATTAATTTCTTCAAATTGTCTCCATAGTTTTGCCTTTTCCAGAATGTCGTGTAGTTGGACTCATACACCATATAGCCTTTTCAGATTGGCTTCTTTCACTTAGTTAGCATGCCTTTAAGTTTCCTCTGTGTCTTTTCTGGCTTATTAGCCAATTTCTTTTTAATTTTTAAAATTTTAATTTTACTTAATTTTTTAACCATGTCTTGTGGCTTGTGGGATCCTCGTTCCCTGACCAAGGATCAAACCTGGGCCCTTGGCAGCGAGAGTGGGAAGTCCTAACCATTGGACTGCCAGAGAATTCCTTCATTGCTTTCTTTCTTTTTTTTTTTTTTTTTTGATGTGAACCATTTTTAAAGTCTTTACTGAGTTTGTTACAGTATTGTTTCTGTTTTGCGTTTTGGTTTTTTGGCCACGAGGGACCAGGAATCAAACCCACGCCCACTGCATTGGAAGGTGAAGTCTTAACCACTGGACCACCAGGGAAATCCCCCTTCATTTATTTTTTATCACTGAATGATACTCCATTGTATGCATGTACCACAGTTTATCTGTAATTTTTGTAAGAGACATTGAAAACAAAAATATGCATAAACAAACTGCTATTGAATTGAAAGCAATAGTCAGATTTATAGTACCTGTTATTTTTCATTTCAGGAAATTTTAACTTTATTTTACTTGTTACTAGAAACATGGGGTTTTTAATCCTCCTAAGGGAATTTCATCTCTTTATATTGAATACTTTGTCCTTCCAGGGAGAATCGTGAATAAGGAACAAATACTCAGGCTAAATAATTGCCTTTCTTAAGAAGTTACTTAGTGACTTTATTACAACTTATCCATTCTACATACTCTCATTCAGTAAATTGAATTTCACAACAGTCAGTGCTCACTGTATGGCTGACTACTGAACTGGGTTCTAGGTTCTGGGGAGTAGGTAAATAGGAAGTTGTTTCTAATTACTGTTGAAGGCTTTCCTTTATTTTTAAAGGAAACATTTTTTATTGAAATATACAAAGAGAAAGTGCACACGCAAGTGTCGAACTCACTGAATTCTTACACAGTAAACATACCTGTGTAAGCACCTTGCATCTTTGCTTTTCTTTCTAAATGGAGTTATTATCAATCACATGCCATAAAATCCACCCTCTTAACTGTTTCTTAAAAGATTATGGTGAGGGACTTCCCTGGCGGGCCAGTGGCTAAGACTCCCAATGCAGGGGGCCCAAGTTCTATTCCTAGTTGGGGAGCTAGTTCCCACATGTCACAACTGAGTTCTCATGCCGCAACTAAAGATACCACGTGCTGCAGCTAAGACCTGGTGCAGCCAAATAAATAAATACGTAGTTTTAATCAGATTGTGTTAAAAGGTACATAATATAAAACTTATCATCATAACCATTTTTACATGTAAAATGATTTTGTGAGGTTGGCCAAAAAGTTTGTTCTAGTTTTTCTGTAAGGAAAAACCATGTTAGGTGGCGGTGGTTTAGTTGCTGTCGTGTCTGACTCTTTGTGACCCCATGGACTGTAGCCCACAGGTTCTTCTGTCCATGGGGTTTTCCAGGCTAGAATACTGCAGTGGGTTGCCATTTCCTCCTCCAGGGGATCTTCCTGACCCAGGGATCGAACGTGGGTCTCCTGCATTGCAGGTGAATTGTTTACCAACTGAGCCACCAGGGAAAACCCCATAAGCTGTTATGGAAAAACCCAACCGAACTTTTTGGCCAACCCAGTAAATACATTCATAGAGTTGTGGAACTGTCATGATCGCCATCCCCATAACTCTCTTCATCTTGTGAAACACACGCTGTACCTACAGCTGCCAACTCCCCACCCCCCACCCAGTTCCTGCCAACACCCTTCTACTTTCTGTCTCTAAGAATTTGACTCTTCTCGGTACCTCAGACAAGTGGAACCGTTCAGTTCATATTTGTCTTTCTGTGACTGGCATATTTTACTTACATTATGTCCTGAAGGCTCATCCACGTTGGAGCATGTGTCAGAATCTCTGTCCCTTTGGAAGCTGAGTAATATTCACACATTGTTTATCCATTCATATGTCCATGGACCCTGGGGTTGCCTCTGCCTTTTGACTATTGCAAAACGTGCCGCTCTGAACATGGGTGTACACGTATCTTTTTGAGACTCTGATTGATGTTCTTTTGGGAATCTACCCAGAAGTGTAATGGCTGGATCACATGGGGATTGTATTTTCAGTTTTTTTGTGGAATCTCCACACTGTTTTCCACAACAGCTTCACCGTTTCACACTCCCACCCATGATGCATAAAGGTCGCAGTTTCTTCGCATCCCTGTAAAGTGTACCCTTTAAGTTTTTTTAATTTTTAAAGTTGTTTTTGTTGAAATGCCGTTGATTTGCAATGTTAGTTTCAGGTGTACAGCAAAGTGATTCAGTTATATATAATATATATTTGTATGTATATATATGTGTGTGTGTGTATCTTTTTCAGATTCTTTTCCCTTATAGATTATTATAAGATATTGAGTATAGTTCCCTGTGCTATACAGTAGGTCCTTGTTAGTTATCTGTTTTATATATAGTAGTGTGTATATTTTAATCTCAAATTCCTAGTTTATCCCTCCTTCCCAACCCACTTTCCCCTCATGTAACCATAAGTTTGTTTTCTATGTCTATGAAAATTTACCCTTTTAAAATGTACAATTGGGTCTTCCCTGGTGATCCGGTAGTTAAGAATCCACCTGCCAATGCAGGGGTCACGGGTTTTAATCCCTAGTTGGGGAACTAGGATCCCACATGCCTCAGAGCAGCTAGGTCCTCATTGCTACAACTAGAGAGTTTGTGTGCTGCAATGAATGATCCTTCATGACCCAACGAAGATCCCTGCATGCCACAACTTAGAACTGACGCAGCCAAAAAAAAAAAAAAAAGAAAGTACAATTGTTTGGTTTCTTAGCCCATTCACAAGGTTATGCAACGTTTGCCACTAATTTCAGAACATTTCTGTCACCCCAAAAGGAACCCATACACAGTAAGCAGTCACTCCCCACTTCCTCCCCCAGCCCCTGGAAACCATTGACCTACTTTCCATCTCTATGGATTTGCCTATTCTGGACATTTCCATATAGATGGGGTCATACACTATGTGGTCCTTCGCATCTGACTGCTTTCACTTAGCATCACATTCTTAGGGGTCATCCACGTAGTAGCATGTTCTTGACTTCTCAAGGTGATGTTTCTCTCTTTAAAAAAATTGTTATTTGATGGCAGTTTTATATTTTTGGCAGTTTTGGATCTGAGTTGCAGCCTGAGGGCTTAGTTGCCCCGCGCACACGGGATCTTAGTTCTTCGACCAGGGATAGAACCCACATAGCCTGTATTGAAAGGTGTATTCTTAGCCACTGAACCCCCAGCAAAGTCCCAAGGTGGTGTCTCTTTATTGGCTGATGATGTTGTTGCAGGAAGGGGAACCCTTTCCAGGGCCCGAAACTGGGCTCTTGTCTAACACTTGGAAATGAATTGTCCAAGGAGACACATGTGCTGACAAAGCAAGAGATTTTATTGGGAAAGGGCACCCGGGTGGAGAGCAGTAGGGTAAGGGAACCCAGGAGAACTACTCTGCAGTCTCAGGTTTTATGGTGATGGAATTAGTTTCCAGGTGGTCTTTGGCCAATCACTCTAATTCAGAGTCTTTCCTGGTGGTGCACGCATCGCTCAGCCAAGATGGATGCTAGTGAGAGGGGTTCTGGGAAGAGGACGGACACGTGATGTCTCCTTTAGACCTTTCCTGAACTCTTCCGGTTGGTGGTGGCTTATTAGTTCTGTATTCCTTATCGGGATCGCCTGTCGTAAAACAACTCATGCAGATGGTTACTATGGTGCCTGGCCAGGGTGGGCGGTTTCAATCAGTGTGCTTCCCCTAACAATGTGAACCCTTTTCCTCCAGGACTCGTGCTAGGATCGCCCCGCAGCCCAGCTCTGGGCTCACACACCATAGTGTCCTGCTGGTTTACCTTTGTCTTACAGACCATGACCTGGTCATTCGGGTGGAACAGTTCCCTTCCCGTTTACTACATTCGAGAAAACGAGAGAGTCCTTCTCTACGCCAGTGGTCACACTGGGGTCATCTACAACGTCCTCAAGAACAACCAGTACCATCTTCAGGTTTGGAGGCCCCTCTTCTGGTGAAAGAGGTTGTCGTTAACTTGAATGCAGCACTTTGTTTTTTATTTCCAGGACCAACTTCATTCTATCTCAGTCACGTGTTTCTTCCTCCCTTCTGACCAGAGCGAATTCTGTTTGCAAACAACTTTTGCTGTTTGTTGTCTTTCTAATTCTAATCAGAATCAATTTACAAATAGCAGTTGACTAATTTTATAGTAACTAGAGTCTAAAGCATCTGTATTTTTTTACATTTCTGTAAAAATGGGGTCAGGAGAGACCATGTTGTCTCCACGGGACAATGATGAACGCAAAGGGAAGCTCTTCAGCGGGGATTCAGACCTCGGTTAACCCTTAGCCTCCTTTCCAGGGCTCTCAGGGCTTTGATCCTCCTACTCATGCTGAAAAGTGGGTGTTAATATCCCCATTCCACAGGAGAGGAAACTGAGGCTCAGGTCAATTTAGCTGACTGGCCCAAGACTGCTCTAGCAGGTGGTGAAGCCGGGTCTTAGGCTCAGGTCTCCTAACTTGAAAGTATTAAGTAGGTCAGTTGTCCTCCTCCCTCTCCTCCCTCCAGCATCTGTTTTTATTTACACCCCCAAGTGCTTCCTTAAATGCCCCACACACCTTCCGTCCCCACACTGCTCTGCTTCCTCTGTTCCGGATGGTTTTTTTTGACCCCTTTCATTTTCATTTACCTGTCCAAATGTTTTTCCAGTGTCTGAATTTCTACTAGTTAACCTGGTAAACAGTTCCACTTCACCCCTTTCAGTTGACCTATATTTTAATAAGGACCTTCCTCAGTCAAAGCCTAGATCAGAAGCTTCACCAGGTGTTTTTCCAAGTGGTCAGCCAGTACTCAGCATCCTGCTAGGGATCCAAGACACGTGGGTGTAACTTCAGGAATTTGCTTCCTAGAAGTCCTGAAATATACACAGTCAGCACGCCCTTCTTGGTGCTTAGTTGAATGTGCAGCGCCTAACGCAGCAGGGGGAAAAGGGACAGTGTGATGGTAGGGATGTGGAGGAGGGGTAGATGGGCTGAAAAGCAGGGAGCAGCCAGGCAGGCATCCAGCCTCCCCAGAGGGGATGGCTGGGCGGGGCCTTGGCCATTCATTCATTTCCATATGTATTTGTCATAACCACTACGTTTCAGATGAGGTCATGAACAAAACAGACCTAGTTCCCCCCACCATGGAGAGGCAGACATTAACCAAGTGAACACATAAATATATAACTAAAGATTAGGGACTTCCCCTGGTGGTCTGGTGGCTAAGACTCTGTGCTCCCAAAGCAGGGGGCCTGGGTTCAATCCCTGGTCAGGGAATTAGTTCCCGCGTGCCACAACTGGAGATCCTGTGTGCTGCAACTAAGAGTTCCCACGCCACAACTAAAAGGTCCAGCATGCCGCCCTGAAGACCGAGGGTCCCACAAGCGGCAACTAGAGACTTGGCACAGGCAAAGAAATACATAAAAAATAAAATTGCATAAAAATAAAGATTATAATAATCGCTGGAATGGGTATGTGAAATTGCTCTAAAAGAGAAAAATCAAGGTCTGAGAAGACTTCCTCTGAACTGGTAGGCAGGGAATGGAAAAGTGCTATTTTTGCTGAGACCCGAAGGCTGAGCATGAGCCAACCAGGGGCAGTTTTGCGGGGAAGAGCATCCCTGACAGAAAGCTCCAGATTTTCAGGCCTTTTGTGTGGGGCCCAGAGAAGAGGCCAGAGTGAGCGAGGGGGTGACATGGAAAGAGGGCAGTAGGGGTTGTTTCCTGGCTGCCATCTCTCGTTTGTGTTTCCAGAAGATTCCTTTTTGTGTGGGGAGGATTGTAGGAGGATACAAGTGAAAGCAGAGGCCAGCAAGGAGGCTTTGGCTCCAGAGCTGCTCAGGGACCCGAGTGAGCAGTTTTAAGGGAGATGAGGCCAGCAGGGGGGTCCAAGGAGGTGGGACCTGGGAGGACCCAGACATTTATTCTCAACCAGGGTTCAGAGTCAGGTACATGCCTCGACCCCTAGGAAGCCACTGTTCTTGTGGGGCGTGTAGCTTGTCCTGTGAGTGTTTTGTTTTTTTTTTAATACTTTTTTTTACTTTTAATGTGGGCCATTTTTAAAGTCTTTGTTGAATTTTTTGCAATATTGCTTCTGTTTTATGTTTTGGTTTCTTGGCCCTGAGGCATGTAGGATCTTAGCTCCTTGACCAGGGATGGAACCCACATCCCCTGAATTAGAAGGTGAAGTGTTAACCCCTGGACCATCAGGGAAGTCCCTCCCACAAGCATTTCAAGGGAAAGTTTGAAAACCTCTGGCTGTAGAGTAACACCGGGAAAGTGGGCAGGAGTCGGATGTTCAGAGGTGGAGACTGGACAGGGAGCTCACGTCTCTCTCTGGGGTCCCGCCTTTCCTGCTGGCGCCAGGGCTGGGCCGCACCCTCCATGTCTCAGAGCATCTTCTCTCCATGTCCGCAGGGCCACCCCAACGTCATTTCCTGCCTCTGCATCAGCGAAGACAGGCGCTGGGTCGCCACGGCCGACAAAGGGCCCGACTGCCTGATCATCATATGGGACTCTTTCACAGGGTAGGCATGCCAGAGCCACCTCCTCCTCGTTTATGTACAGTATCGGGCCACTGTAACCCACAAAAAATGAGGCATGCTGGTCTGGGGATACAGAAGCTGGTGCTGGGATGCAGGACAAGGTGCAAGGGTCCCAGGAGAGCTTGTCTTCCTGCCTCAAGGCCCATGGGAGTGACATGACTTTGGTGAATTTCCCATGGACAATTCTTGGCTCTTTAACCCAGAAACCCTGTTGCTCAGATGGTAAAGAATCTGCATGCAATGCAGGAGACCTGGGTCCGATCCCTTGGTTGGAAAGATCCTCTGGAGAAGGAAATGGCTATCCACTCCAGTATTCTTGCCTGGAGAATTCCATGGATAAGCTGGCGGGCTACAGTCTATGGGGTCGCAAAGAGTTGGACACGACTGAGCAACTGATGCTACCAGGCATACTGGCCTGAGGGGAGGCCAACTCACACTCACCCAGCTGGGGGGCCCAGAGAAGTTGTGTGACTTTCACCATCTGCAAAAAAAAAAAAAAAATGCTAATCATACCGTCTTTATTTCCCTGGGATGCTGTAAGAAATTACCTCCAGGGACTTTCCTGGTGATCCAGTGGCTAAGACTCTGTGCTCCCAATGCAGGGGGCCTGGGATTTGATTCCTGGTCAGGGAACTAGATCCCACATGCTGCAGCTAAAAGGTTCGGCACAGTAAAATAAATAAATATATATACAAAAAAATTACCCCCCAACTAGGTGGCGTAAATTACAGAAATTTATTCTCTCATTATTCGCAAGGCCAGACATCTGAAGTCAGGGTGTCTGCAGGGAGCTCCTCGGGGCCCTGAGAGAGAATCTGTCCCATGCTCCCCTCCTGACTTCAAGTAGTCGCTGGCATCCTTGGTGGCCCTTGACCTGTAGACATGTCCCTCCAGCCTCTGCTTCACGTGGTGTTTTCCCCTCCGTATCTCTCTGTAAGGTCTTTTCTCCTCTAAAGCCACCAGTCGTTGGGTTTAGGGTCCTCCCTAAGCCAGTATGACCTCATCTTAACTAATTAGACCTGCAGAGACTCTGATTCCATGTAAGGCCACATTCTGAGCTTCTGGGTGGAGTGAATTTTGAGGGGCGCACCATCTGACCTACGCTACTCACCTTACAGGATTGTTATGAAGATCCAGAGCACAGTCCCTGGCCCAGGGCAGATGCTCACAGATGTGTGTCCTTTCGAAATTCCTGGTCCTAGAGACAGAGAGCAGTGTCAGTTTCATTGACAAGATTGTAAGGGCTTGATTGGGTGTTGGGGGTTGGGTGGGGAGAGGTGAGGTGGGTTAGACGAGTCCAGGTGGAGAGGAAGGTTAGGAAGAAGTTATGTTGAATTTCTGGACACAGGAACTTCCCTCCTCCGGGTGGCCCGTGGCATCCATAGGGCTGTGTTAACCTATCCACAGTCCTTACCTCGCTTGGCCGCTCAGTGGCTTCCAACACCCTTCACTCCCCTTGTCTCCTCTGACACCATGTGCCCCTGGTTCTCCGCCCAGTGCTGTTTTTTCCCTCTCAGCCTTATCCTCCTCTGGCCGTTCCTTAGCTGCGGCATGAGGGGATGCGGGTGCTGTTGGTGATGTTCTCCAGCCGGGCAGGAGCACACCCAGGGCTTGAAGCCAGACCATCTTACTCTCAGTGTATCCTGTGTTTGCTGAGGGGGTACTGTGGGAGGGGGTTCCACCTGCCGGTCCCTTGGGCCTCCCCTGCCAAACTGTCCAAAAGTCCTGTGCCTTTGCCCCCAAATAACCTCTGCCTCCGCCCATCCTCTCCTGCTTGAGCCACTGCAAAAGCCTCCTGTTGGATCTCTCCTGCCCCCTCTGCAGTTTCGCTCTTCAACCCACCCTTCATGGCACCAAACTACTTTTTCTTTTAGTTATTTATTTTTGGCTACACTGCGGGGCATGTGGAACTTCTCCAACCACGAATCAAACCCTCGCCCCCTGCAGTGGAAGCATGGAATCTTAACCACTGGACCACCAGAGAAGCTCCTGAACTACTTTTACACATACAATTTCCTGGCATTAATTACATTCACAATGTTAAGCAATCATCACC
Organism: Bubalus kerabau; assembly: GCF_029407905.1. Classification (NCBI taxonomy): domain Eukaryota; kingdom Metazoa; phylum Chordata; class Mammalia; order Artiodactyla; family Bovidae; genus Bubalus; species Bubalus kerabau. The sequence continues at coordinate 57,506,622 of NC_073639.1, read as the reverse complement.
ACCATTTGCAGAACACTTGCATCGCCCAACCAGAAAACCTGAAGGAATGAACTGCTCACTCTCCCGCCCCTCAGCCTCTGGTAGCCTCTTATCTACTTTCTATCTCTGTAGATTTGCCTGTTCTGGACATCTCATGTCAATACAGTCATACAATATGTGGCTTTTGTGTCTGGCTTCTTTCACTTAGCATAATATTTTCCAAATTCTTCCATGTTGTAGCATGAATCAGTATTCCATTCCTTTTTATATCCATTTAAGATTCCATTGCATGAATATACATTCTGTTTATCCATTCATCTGTTGATTTTTTTAAATTATTTTAATACATTTTAATTGGGAGCTAGTCTCCTTTGGCCACCATCTCCAATCCTAGTCCTCTAGTCAATTTGGAACATTTTGTTCCAGAATATTAGCTGTTGTATTAAATACACATGTGTGGCCAACAGCATCGTATGGTTTTCCTCCACAACTTTTTTTTTTTAAGATCTTATTTAATTTATTTTTTTGGCCATGTGACATGTGGGATCTTAGTTGCCTGACTAGGGATCCAACCCACAGGCCCTGCTGTGGAAGTGCAGAGTCTTAACCACTGTATCCAAGGCAGTTCCTCTCCACAGCATTTTGAGCTTGATCTTTGAGCCAAATGCAAAATCCAATCGTGTTGCTCCCCTACTGAGAACCCTCCAGGGACTGCTCATTGCCAGTTCAGCCCCTGTTGCAGGGGATTCGCACCTCAAACACTAGCCACGCAAACACTTCTGCCACAATCCCCGTCTGTGTGCCTAGCGGTCATCTGTAGCAATGACATGCTTCTCAGCTGAGAGTCATGACACAGCCTCCTGAGGCAGGACGGGCGGGGCTCTCTCTTGTGTCTCTTCTCTCGACCCTTTGCCGACAGCTCTCCTGGCCCAGGCAGAGCGGGCCTCCTTTCAAACTGTGTTTGTCCTTTGCTTTTTATTTGTTTATAGAACTGTCTCCCCCATTAGACTGGGGGTGACTCTGCAGTAATTTTTTTTCTTTACTCTAAAGTAAAGTGTGTCTCTGGTTAACAATGCAAATGATTCATCGATAATGAGTTTTATGATATTGCAAATGATGACTTGGGGAACCCAGAAAGGATATTTGGTGTTAAAATTAATATTCATTTATTAAAGTGATAAACCATACTTCTTCTTTTGAGATATTAGTTCACCTGAATCCTAACTCTGCAAATCTAGCATGTTTTTGCAATTTCCTATAAGGGGGGCTCTGATTAGTGTTTGGTCTCACAAATTTTGTTATTATGTCCTTTTAAGCATTGTAAACTGCATTTAGAAATAGAATATATTCATTTTCATCTTTAAGTTCTTTAGTAGTCTGATTAACAAATAAATCCTTCATCAGTACTTAAGTAATTCTCATAAATCTAATAAACTAGACATAAATGTGGCAAGTCTTAAGTTCTCTTAAGTGTTCTAATATTGTTTATAAACCTAATACAATTTGAATTTGAAATCACAAGTCTAAATCAACTACAGACTGTAAATTAGAATCACAAATTAATCTGTTAACATATCAGAGACTCTGATATGTTAAATTCTCTTAAACATGACTCAGTCCTTTAAAAAAAAATCTTTTATCACAAACGTTAACAGCACAGGTCCAGCTGACTTCATCTTCTCTACATTTAATTCTATCTCCAGAGATGAGAGACATTTCCCCACAAAGGACATTCCTAACAACTTTAGAACTCCCTTCTCAAGGGAATTTTGGGGGCTGCTTCTCAGTGGCATAAAATTTCTCAAGTGACAGAGAACCAGACAGGCCCTCAGCCAGCGTGTGGACTTGGTTCCAGCCAATTGGTACACCAGTGTGACATACTGAGGCCTGTTTACATTAAGGTCTCCATTATGAAAAACCAACTGCGGGAACTTCTCCGGTGTCCAGTGGCTAAGACTCCCAAAGCCGGGGGCCTGAGTTCAGTTCCTGGTCAGAAAACTATATCTAGCATGCTGAGATTTAAGAATTCATGTGCTGTAACTAAAGATCCCGCATGCCACAACGAATATCAAAGATCCCACGTGCTGCAGATAAGACCTGGTGCAGCCAAATAAGTAAGTAATAAAAAAGAAAAACCATGGATCCACACAGCCCATGTATCTGGATTAAGTCTTCCTACCACCCACTCTTCCAGTGGAGGTCAGGGCCTCCCCCACATCACAACTCACTTCCATCATTTCTTCAACTGTTTCTTTTGTTACTTTGACTCTCTCAGATATTCATATATTGTCTAATTAAATTCTGCATGTGTTAAGGCTTTGTCTGCTTCATACAGTTCTAAAGTGTTGTCAGTGACATAATACAAACATGTAGAAATTAAAAAAAAAATGAAAGTCCCCCTTCACCCAAGCCTATATCTGGAGTCACCATGTGGTTTGCAGTTCATTCCTCCAGATTTTTTTTTACTTATAAACACACACACACATACACTCACTCACACACACACACACACTCAGGATGATGCTACGTATACCGCTTTGCAATTTGCTTTTTCCACAAAATTTTAGTCATTTTCTCAAATCTACCTCATTCTTTTTGAAGGTGACATTTTTTTCTTTATATGGTTTTACCATGCTATTTGTTAAATAAACCCCATATGCAATGGATATCTGTGGTAGTTCCAAATTTTTGCTGTGAAAGCCGTGCCGCAAGGAATATGAATTGGCATTTATCTCTGTTTGCTTTTGCTATTATTTCTCTAGGGAAAAAACAAGTTGTAGAAGTGAAACTGGTGGCCCTTAGGATCTGCGCATTGAAGACTTTGACACATGAAGCTAAGCTGCTGTGGAGAAAGCCTATGCTTGTTTATTCTCCCCCTTCTGGAGGAGGTTGCGGCTTTCCTGTGAGCTGGGATGGTGTCCAAGGCAGCTTGTTTCATGTTCTCATCCTTCACTCCTGGCCCAAAATTGGCCCTTGATAACCAAGGAGAGACTCGAGCTCAGACAGGGAACAAATAGCACATTTACATGCTGCCCTGAGCTTTTTCTAAAAATTAATTTATTTTTAATTGAAGAATAATTGCTTTACAGTATTGTGTTGGCTTCTGCTGTATATCAGTATATGCATCCGCCATAAATATACATATGCCCCCTTCCTCTTGAACCTCCCTCCCACCCTGTTGTCACAGGGCCCTGGTTTGAGTTCCCTGAGTCATACATCAAATTCCCACTAGCTATCTATTTTATATATGGTAGTGTATATGTTTCCATATGAGTCTCTCCATTCATCCCCCCTTCTCCTTCCCATCCTCTGTGTCCGCAAGCCTGTTCTCTATGTCTGCATCTCCACTGCTGCCCTGCAAATAGGTTCATCACTATCATCTTTCTAGATTCCATGTATATGTGTTAATATATGATATTTGTTTTTCTTTTTCCTGACTTACTTCACTCTGTATAATAGGCTCTAGGTTCATTCACCTCATTAGAACTGACTCAAAAGCATTCATTTTTATGGCTGAGGAATGTTAAGGGCCAGATTAGAGTTTTGTTTTTTTTTTTTTAATTAAGGCAAAATTCATGTATGGCTCAGTCAGTATAAGAATCTGCCTGCAATGCAGGAGATGGGGTTTGATCCCTAAGTTGAGAAGATCCCCTGGAGAAAGGCATGGCAACCCACTCCAATATTCTTGCCTAGAGAATCCCATGGGCAGAGGAGCCTGGCAGACTACAAGTCCATGGGGTTGCAAAGAGTTGGACACAACTTGGTGATTAAACCACTACCACCAAAATTCACGTAGCATAAAAGTAACCACTTTATTTTATTTATTTTTTGCCCCACCATGCAACATGTGAGATCTTAGTTCCCCAACTAGGGATTGAACCTGGGCCCCCTGCAGTGGAAGCGCAGAGTTTTAGCCCCTGGACCCCCAGGGAAGTCTCAAGAGTAATTGAGACTCAATGCCAATTCAGTGCATTGCGTGTAATCACAGTTAGGGGCAGCCATCGCCTCTATCTGGTTCCTTCTCTCTGAAAAGAAACCCTGAAACCATCAGCAGTCACAACCCACTCCCCCACCCTCCATCCACAACCGCCTGGAACAAGCATGCATCTGCTATCGATCTCGATGAATTTGCCTATTCCGGAGATTTGATGTAAATGGAATCATACAACGCGTAGCCTTTGGTGTCTGGCTCCTTTCCCTCAGCACCAAGGTTCATCCATGTTGTCGCCTGGGTCAGTGCTTCACTCCTTTTTGTGACGGAGTGACATTCCATAGTGTGGATGGACCACAGTTGTCCTGTTCCTGAAGTGGGTGTCCCCCATCGTGTTTTGCAGCATTCCTGTGCATACAATATTCGACACCTGCCCGAGAGATAACGGCATCAGGGCCATGGCCATGACCCGCGACGCTAAGTATCTGGCAACCATCTCAGATGCCGAAATCCAGGTACGGGGCCCACTGGGGCAGCCAGCCTGTCAAATGTTTCCCTGTGAGCACCTCTGCCTCAAGCCGTGCGGAATCTGTGGTTCTCTGGGTGGATGGATGAGCAGATTCCTATCAGGGGCTCCCTGCCTGAGGCCGAGCTCACTGTGCATTGCTCAGTTAGCAGAAGTCACTGCGTTACCATGAGAGGTGTAGGTGACTTCAGCAGCGTTCGGGAACCTTCTCTCTCTCCTCTGTCTGCTTTCACTCACAGAAAGTTTGCATCTGGAAGTGGACATTAGCAGTAGAAACGCCAGCGTGCACTCTTGACCTCCCCAAGGAGTATGGTTTTCAGGTGAGTTCAATTTGAACCTGTAAAGATCCACCTGAAGTTATCCTGAAGCCAGGTCAAAACTCCTTTTTGTTTTGCGGGAGCTTAGTTATGATGCACTAGAGCTTTTTAAAAACTCCTTTTCGTGTTCTTGGGCTTCCCCGGCGGCTCAGTGGTAAAGACTTTGCCTGCAATGCAGGAGACACAGGAGATGCAGGTTCAATCCCTAGGTCAGGAAGATCCCCTGGAGAAGTGGCAACCCACTCCTGTATTCTTGCCTGGAGAATCCCATGGACAGAGGAGCCTGACGGGCTACAGTCCATGGGGGTCGCGAAGAGTTGGACACTGACTGGAGCAACTTATCATGCAGGCATCCATGTCCTTAGTTTATTTTTGGTGATAATAGCTATTATTTTAAATCTCTTCTTATGTGCAGGTTCTGCTAAGTTCTTTGCATGTGGTATCTCACATAATCTATGCAACATGCTAGAAAGAGGTTACTGTGGAATTAATATTAGTGCTATTAATTATCAAATAATTGGTCTACAGTCACCCAGCTTTTCTTATTCTAGAAGCATGCTTTGAACTGCTCTTCATATAGGGCAATTATCAGAATTCTTGATTTGCATGAGGCGACTTGCCAAGGGCACCAAGAGCGATGACTCTGCGGCTCTGTATCGTCTCAGTCAACCTCATAGCCTTTGTTCACCTGCGCTTATTGCACTGTGTCCCAGGCGCTGTGGTAAGGACGTGTGTTGCTTGTGTGAACTAGAACCCAAGCAGGGGATCTGGGTGACTGCACTCAGCAGACACATCATTATCAGTTTTATATCCATTTTCTCTCTTTCTCCCCCTCCGCCAACATTCTTCCTGCTCCCAGAAAAAAATAATTTCTTACTTAAAAAAAAAATTTATTTGGCTGTGCTAGGTCTTACTTGCAGCAAGCAGGATCTAGTTCCCTGATGAGGGATTGAACCCAGACTCCCTGGACTGTGATCTGGAGTCTTAACCACTGGACCACCAGGGAGGTCCCAAATTTCCTTACTTCTTAGAGTTACCAGTCATACTTGGATATTTAGGATGAGATACCAAAAATATTTTGGGGATTTTGATAGACATTGCACTGAATCTGTAGATCCCTTTGGGTAGTATTGTCATCTTAATAGTATTGCCTTCCAACCCAGGAGCACAATATGTTTTTCTATTTATATAATCTTTAATTTCTTTCAGCAGTGTTTTTTTTTTTTTAATCTCACCAGGTTTTTAGTTGTATTTTATTTTTAATTGGATAATTACAGTATTGTGATGGTTTCTGCCATACAACCTGAATCCACTATAGATATGTATGTTTGGCCCCCACTCTTGAACCCCCCACTGCGTCCCCACCCCACTCCTCTAGGTTGTCACAGATCACCAGCTTCAGGGTCCCTGAGTCATACAGCAAATGCCCACTGGCTAACTATTTTACATATGGTAGTATATATGTTTCAATTGTACTTTCTCAAATCATCCCACCATCTCTCACTCCTACTGTGTCAAAAAGTCTGTCTGAGCAGTGTTTTGTAATTTTCAGTGTACAAATCTTTCACTTCCTTGGCTAAATTTATTCCTGAGTATTTTTTATGCTTATGTGTTTATGATTTTTATGTGGAATTGTTTTCTTAATTTTTTTCTCAGTATGTTCATCGCTAGTGTATAGAAATGCAGCTGACTTCTATACTGCAGCTTTGCTAAATACACATGGCTATTTCAGTTTAAATTGGTTAAAATAAAAGCACACATTCATTTCCTTGGTCTCACTAGCCACATTTCAACCACTCCTCATCCACGTGGAGCCGGTGGCTACCCTTGTTGACAACACACGAGATAGAACATCTCCATCCCCTCCGGAAGTACTGTGGACAGCACTGCACAAACTCCCAGCCCCTCCCCCAAGCCCTGGGCGGTCCCACCGTCAGCGTCCTCCGGATCCAGGCCCCAGAGGGCTGAATGTCGCTGATGAGAACCACCCAACTGAGCAGATTCATCTTACTTAAAATTCAGTCCTGACTTTCAAGAGGGCTCTCAGCCTGGACTGGCTGCTCTGGTAGGCTGTCGTTTTCATTTCTAGAGACAACAGTTTCATACCTGCTCCTCGCATCTCCCACTGCCCTGCCTCCCATACTCAGCTGATGACCCCTACCCCTCCTGTTTCACTGAGAAAAATGGAAGCCGTCAGATACAAACACCAGCCTGTTCTCCCTCCCAAACCTGCCGTGTGTGTGTGTGTGTGTGTGTGTGTGTGTGTGTGTAAGTTCCTTTAGTCATGTGCAACTCTTTGCAACCCCGTGGGATGTAGCCAGCCAGGCTCCTCCGTCCTTGGGATTCTCTAGGCAAGAATACTGGAGTGGGTTGCCATGCCCTCCTCCAGGGGACCTTCCTGACCCAGGGATCGAACCAGTGTCTCCTGCATTGTAGGTGGATCCTTTACCCACTGAGCCACCTGGGAAGCCCTGTAAATCTGCCACACACCTTCAACCTCACCATCTTCTGTCTTCGCCTCTGACTGCAGTGAAGGGCCAGTGCACTAGTTCCTGGCTGCCTGAGGCCCTTCTGCAGCTCTCACCTCTCCCTCTACTGCGCATTAACATGCTTTAGGACCACTGATCCTGAGAATGCTCTGACCTCACATCTCCTTCCAGCTACGCCCCCTGCTCCTCTTTACAGGGAAACTTCTCAGAAGTGCCTTCCACACTTGCTTTCTCTACTTCCTCATCTCATTTCCTTTTTATTTTTTATTTTTTTGCAGGAAATATTTGACCTCTTTATGTTTTGTTGCTAAATAAGGCATACATGCAAAATGTGTACATTTTAGAGAAGAAAATAAAATGTACCTGTGTGCTCATCGCAGGATCATGGAATAGAATGTTACCTTAACCCTAGGGGCCCCCTGTGTTCCCCTTCCTGATCTCATCCTCAGTCGTGCTCCCTGAAGTTAACCATTATCCCAAATTTTGTATTATTCATGCCTGTGCTTTCCTTTATACTTTTCTCTGGTGACATATGTATCTCTCAATACTATCTGTTTTCATTTTGCCCGTTTTTGACCTTTCTATATTTGTGATTGGGTCTTCCCTGGTGGCTCAGTGATAAAGAATCCACCTGCCAGTGCAGGAGCTGCAGGAGTCGTGGGTTCAACGCCTGGGGTCAGGAAGATCCCCTGGATTAGGAAATAGCAACCCGCTCCGTATTCTTGCCTGGAGAATCCCATGGACAGAGGAGCCTGGCAGGCTACAGTCCATGGGGCTGCAAAGAGTCAGACATGACTGAAATGACCAAGCATGCATATGTTTGGAATCAGAATAATTGTTTGATCTGCTCATCGTTGTTTCTGAGAATCGTTCATGTCAATCTTTGAGCTGTAATTCCTGTTCTCCTTCACTGCTGTTTTGTTTTTTGCTCTTTGAGTGTTGCAGGACTTATTTATCCATCCTCTGTGGATGGACATTTCCCTCTTCCCATCTGTCCTCCACCCACCCACCGCTGTAACAGAGCTGTGCTGCTCACGGTCACTGTATCCCCAGTCAAATGGACATTTTTTTTTTAATAGCTTCCCAACGGGTCTCCCCATTTTTAGTTTTTAATTTTATAGATTTTATTTTAAAAAATTACAAAAAATTTTTTTGGCTATACTGGATCTTTGTTGCTGCCTACGGCCTTTCTCTAGTTGTGAGCAGGGACTCCTCTCTGGTTGCGGTGTGAGAGCTTCTCATTGAGGTGGCTTCTCTCATTGCAGAGCATGGACTCTAGGGCTTAGTTGCTGCTTAGCATGTGGAATCTTCCCGGACCAGGGATTGAACCCATGACTCCTGCATTGACGGGTGGATTCTTTACTGGACCATCAGGGAAGTCCCACAACTGTCAACCTTACTGCTGAATTTTTTTTTAAGTTATGTGTCTTTTCCCCCACCTCTGGCTGCTTTTAAGATTTTCTCTTGGTTTTCAGCAGTTTTTCAGTGGATGGTGTATATATGTGTGTATGGACATGTTGTTGGTTTTTAAAAAAAAAAAAAAAAACTTTATCCTTTGGGTTTTTTGAACTTGAGATGCCATGTTTCCTCAGTTTTGGAAAACTCTGGCCATTGTCTCTTCAAACATTATTTCTGCCACATTCTTTCTTTCCTCTCCTTCCGGGACTCCAGCTATATGTAAGTTAGACCTTTTCAGCTTGTCCCAAAGATCTTTTATTCTCTTTTCTGTTCTTCTGTGTCTTTATGCTTCATTCTGGATCTTTTCTCCTATAATTTATCTTCCTTTTTTACTGTTAATTGGGCTTCCTTGGTAGCTCCTTTTCTACTAACGAATTATTTATTTGCCTATATTTAATTTTCTGTTAAACCATATTTTGAGTTTTTAAAGCTAGTTTTTTTTTCATATCTAAAAGTTCCATTTGATTCTTTTTAAAAATAGAGTTATCTTGTGGCTAATCATCAGGGAAATGCCAATCAAAACCACAATGAGCTATCTCCTCACACATATCAGAATGGCTATCATCAAAAAGGCCACATATAGCAAATATTGGTGAGGGTGTGGAGCAAAGGGAACCCTTGTACACCTGGGAATGTAAATTGATTCAGCCATTGGAAAACAATATAGAGGTTTTTCAAAAAGCTAATAATAGAACTTCCATATGACCCAGAAATTCCACTCCTGGGCATATATCTGGAAAAAATTACTGATTCACAAAGATACACGCACCCCAATGTTCAAAGTAGCATTATTTACAATTACCAAGATGTGGAAGCCACCTAAGTGTCCATCAACAGATGAATGGATAAAGAAGATGTGGTACATACATTCAGTTGAACACCCAGCCATAAAAATTATCTGGTGTTCTCCTCCTGTAGATCACTCATCTCCCTCCTTTTCAGTCATATGACTCTTTCATATGCCTGGCTATTTTTCATTGAATGCCTGATGTTGTACTTTAAAAAGAATAGGAATAATTTGAGGCTCAGGATGATAATAACTTCCTCCAAGGAAGACTTAGTTTTGCTTCTTTGGGGCCTTTGGCAAAGCAGTCACCTCCATCTAATCAGAGATTGAGGTGACTTGAGGCTGATTTTCAGCCTTTGTGAAGCCTCGTCCATGTACTTCCTTTCACCAGGTCTTCACCCCACCCAGACCTTTGTGCTGTCCTGAAATTGATCCTCAGACATTAGCCATGGTAGCTTACATTCCTGAAGTGATGCAGCAAGCAAGGGGCAAGGAGTCGGTGATGGGGTAGAAGGGGCAGGAAGGGAACTTAAAAAGCATTTCTTGAACCTGTCTCTCAAAGCTGCCTCCTGTGCACCCCTTCCTGTCAGATTGCAGCCACCCGCCTCCTGCACACATACCATTTCAAGACTTGCACTTAAGTGTCTGCAGGGATTCCTCATTTGTTGTAGTTGTTCTGCATTTCAGGTTTCCTTCACTTCTATAGTATCCACAGGGTTGGTTTTTGGGAAGGGAGCCAGGCAACCCATGCTATTCACCATCTTGGCAGGAATCAGAAAATCTTTCCAATATTTTGCATTCATTCCAAGTTCCCTTGTGGCCCCGTCAAATTTAGAAATCAGTACACAGCAGCCTTTGTCCAAAAGGACACAGAATAAAGGTTATTGGTGAATACTGGTTTACTTTTGCTTGTTCCAATTTATAGATGATGAATTACAGTAAATAAGACTAAATAAGAAAGGAAACTCGAGTTTATTAATTTTCACACTCAGTATTTCAGTTATATTCCTATTGCTTATAAAATGCCATGTGTTTTCTGTTTTATATTCATACTCGGTTATTTATTTTAATTAAAAATATTATTTAATTTTATTTTATTTTTTAGCCACACCACCTGGCTTGTGGGATCTTAGTTCCTCCACCAGGGATTGAACCTATGCCCCCTGCAGTGGAAGTATGGAGACCTAACCATTGGACCACCAGGGAAGTCCCCAAAATATTATTTATTTGCCTGGCAAATCCCATGGACGGAGGAGCCTGGTAGGCTGCAGTCCATGGGGTCACTAGGAGTCAGACACTACTGAGCAACTTCACTTTCACTTTTCACTTTCATGCACTGGAGAAGGAAATGGCAACCCACTCCAGTGTTCTTGCGTGGAGAATCCCAGGGACGGGGGAGTGTGGTGGGCTGCTGTCTACGGGGTCGCACAGAGTCGGACATGACTGAAGCGACTTAGCAACAGCAGCAGCAGCAGCAACATTCAACTTAACCAGAGAGAAACAGAAAATTTTTTATTATAATGTAATATATTTTAATATTTTATATTTCAGAACTACCTAATTTTTAATCCAACAAATAATAAAGAATTGGTGAGCAATAGTAAAACACAAGTAATATATTATACGTGGGTAAGTAAAACTGTTTTCATTTGTTTTAAATATATGGACAAGTATCTGTTTATTCTTTGAGTACAGATGTTTTGGTAATGTAACAATATAGTATCTACTTAAAAAGCAATAAACATATTAAAGTGTTTTGATTTAATTATAGCATTTATTTTAGTCCCACTAAAAACTAGCATATTAAGTCAGAAGCACATAATTTAAATTCTATTTAATTTTTTAAATTAATGAAATGAATATTTTTTTGAATGTATTTAAGGCCTAAGATATAGGAGTTTTCAAATCTTGGACTCTTTTCCCTTTTTTAAAAAATTAATTAATTTATTTTAATTGGAAGCTAATTACTTTACAATATTGTAGTGGTTTTTGCCACACATTGACATGAATCAGCCATGGGTGTACATGTGTCCCCCATCCTGAACCCCCGATTAGCAAACAGTTTGCTGATAATGTATACTGACACAGGGCAAAATCATGATATTAAAAAGACATCAAAATGTAAACATAAAATTACCATATGACCCACCAGTTTCCAGGTATATACCCAAAAGAATTGAAAACAGGCATTCAAACAGATACTTATATACAGATGTTCACAGCAACAGCATTATACACAATACCCAAAAGGTAGGAGCAAATGTCCATCAACTCATGAATGGATAAACCCAGTGTGGTCTATCCACATGTGAAACATAACCTAGTCTTTAAAAGGAACGAAGTGCCGACACCTACTGCAACTGGGGATGAACCTTGGGAACATTAGGGTGAATGAAAGAAGCCAGACACAAAAAGCCAAACACCATATGATCCCATTCATAGGAAGTTTTCAGAATACCTGAATCCATACAGACAGGAAGAAGAATGGTGGCTGTCAGGGAATGGAGGAGTAGAGGATGGGGGGTGATTGCTTGATGATAGGGGGGTTCCTTTTGGGGTGATGGAAGTGTCCTGGAACCAAAGAGAATAACAGTTGCACAGCCCTGGTTATGTACTAAATGCCACTCAGGTGTACACTTTAAAATGGTTAATGGTTAACTTTATGTTATGTGAATTTTCCCTCAATAAAAAATGCTAGACAACTGAGTTGCTGATTTACAGTGATAACTCATTACTTCAGGTATTAATGATAGCTTAAAACCTTATAAATGCAGAAGTCAGATCTGCATTAACAACCACTTAAAATCACAGTCATTTGTGGCATTATTTATTTTCTTTCAGCATGTTTTCAGATGTTCCTGGAGACAGCAGGTTCTCCTCCCTGTAGAAATTGAAAAGCTCTGACCCCGTTTCGATGCATTTGTTTTGATTTTGCTGTTATGTTGCTTTTCTTTTGGAAATGTCTTTTTTTAAAGTAGTGATTTTTTTTTTCTGTGCTTATCAGTATCCAGAGGGAGGCATACTTGTTCACAGTGCCCCACTTTTAACAGATAAAGTGAGTATGCCTGTTCTGCTTTTATATGCCTGACTTTGTAGGAATTTAAGCATGTGTGTGTCAGCCTAGTCACTTTGGGGTGCTCTGTGTGTGTCCTCATATTGGGAAATAATTTGAAATTTTTACTTAGGTCCTTTACCATACTGAATGGTCAATTTAAAATAATGGAAGGGTTTTTCAAAATAATATAGAATACAAATAAATGGCAAAGAGGTACGTGTATACGTATGGCTTAGTCCCTTAGCTATTCACCTGAAACGGCCACAGTATTGTTAACTGACTATACCCCAATACAAAATTAAAAGTTTGAAAAAATTATAAATTTATCCTGCAATATTGAAAATAAATGGCAAAGGAAATTTACTACCACAAGCAAATACCCAAGAAAGTGGTGGCTTTTATAATGTATGTGTGCCTGTGACAAAGGATGAAAGTTAATTTGGGGTGATGTAAGTAAAGACTTCCCTGGAGGCTCAGATGGTAAAAGCATCTGCTTACAATGCGGGAGACCCGGGTTCGGTCCCTGTGTTGGGAAGATCCCCTGGAGAAGGAAATGGCAACTCACTCCAGTACTCTTGCCTGGAAAATCCCATGGACAGAGGAGCCTGGTAGGCTACAGTCCATGGGGTCGCAAACAGTTGGACACGACTGAGTGACTTCACTAGTCACTAAGTAAAGTCATTGGACATGAGTGGATCCTTAAGCTGCTTAGTTTTCAGAACAATTAAAAAATGATATGGAGGGACTTTCCTGGTGGTCCAGTGGTTAAGAATCCACCTTCCAATGCAGGGGATGTGGGTTCGTTCCCTGGTCATGGAATTAAGATCCCACATGCCTTGGAGCAACAGGGCCCACGCACCAAAACTGAAGTGAGCCCATGTGCCATAACTAGAGAAGCCGGCGAGCCGCAACGTAAGATCCTGTGTGCCACAACTAAGACCCAGCACAGCCAAAAATAAATTTTAAAAACAGATATTGGGAGTTTAGCTGTTTAAGGTCCAGTAGGAGGGTGGTGAGCCAGGTGTTAGCAGAAACATTTTATCCGGCCGGCTTTCTTTGAGCGACTGCACCGGGGGTGGACCTTGAGTCCCGTTTCCTGCATCAGTTTCTGTTTCTGATACTCGTGTAACCTGCTCTCAATGTGCACCTTATGATGGTTTTTCTGTTTCCTTTCTTCTTTTTTGATTCAGTCTATAAAACTTTACTTTTCAAGCAAGCATGCAGGAAGAAAAAATAAAGAGAGAGAGACAGTGGACACAAGGCAAGAAGATGATTCTGTCTGCAAACTCAGCTTTTTATAACTTGAAGTATCAAAAACTAAATACAGTCGATTCTCATTATTTGCCATAGTTATGTTCTGTAAGGTCTCTGCAGACCTGAATTAGTGGATGCTGAATCGTTGCTCCTAGGAGAGTTGTAAGAACAGGTTCCTGCCAGCTTAGAGTCACTACCATACTTTCATCGACTGACAGATCCATGACCTTGTTTTATGTATATTTCTGTTTAAAGACACCGTATTTAATTTATAACGTTAGTTCCTTAACATTAGACTCAAGGTTGAGAGCACCAGGTAGAGCTCATGCCTGAATGAGGCTTATCTAACACAGGTGAATTCTCTGGAAGGCATGTCACAGCTTTCTCATGCTCCAAGAGCACCATATGGTATTTTAATACCATGTTCAGGAGCCAATTTAAATACCAAAATCACCAATAAAAAGTACCGCCCCCCCAAAAAAGAGCAAATATCATGGCAGTAAAGACCAGGCTAAGGACACTTGCTTCCTGAGAGCTGAAACCAGACAGAGAATTGCCTTGCTTGACCTCAGCTGGGAATGTCGAGTTTTTTGCCACTCAGCATACGCACACATCTGCAAATGATTGTGAGGTGCCACGAGGATTGCTTTGGAGGTTACACATACATTTCAGTATGTAGGTAAATTCACGAAAATGGAATCCACAAAGAATGAAAATCGGCTGCAGTTTGAAATGATAAAAACGCCTCGTGTTGAACAGGGCTGCTTTTAGACAGAATGTGCTGTTTGTGCTTGACCCGCTGTACTTCTACTGACCTCACAGAGGTCCACCCTAGGATTTTCTCTGCCTAAGTAGAGAGCCAGACAGCCGGCTTGCTGTATCATAAGACAGATCACTGACTTCCTTCGTGTATTCATTCAGTAAACATTCACCAAGGGTTCGCTCGCTGCTCTGCGTTCTTTCTATACTTCATCTCTAGGACACTGTCAGAGAAAGATGGCCTGGTGCCCTATCCTACGTAGCATACATTTAGTAAGGAATCTTAGGGGCATTTCTGTGTAAAGCACTTACTTTCCACTGGTGGGAAGATGATTTATGATCAGAAGAAGACTGGGAGAATTGTTTTATGATTTTTTACAGCTGGAGCATGCTTTTGTTCATGACAGACATTAGTTTCCTTATCAGTCTCTGAAAACTCTGAAAGAGAAGTTGTGCAGGTATAAACAATGATTAACCACTCTTTCTTTTGCTTTAAGCAAACCATTTAAGCCCGTACGTAGCCCTTCACTTGCTCTTAGCAAACCCTCAGAGGTTCAGAACTGCCTGGATCATGGCAATCCTCAGGGAAGTGTTTTTTAAGTGATTTTTTTAACTTTATTTTTTTCCTACTATATTTAAGTGAAACATTATAAAACGTTGTGCTGATAAATGTTTTGTTTTATATTTACCATCAACGGTAACTTGTACATATAACATGTAACCTGTCTTTTGAAATACAGACATTCAACAAGCTCGTGGGAAAATTTAGCCAGTCTGTCTTTCATTTGAATTTAACCCAAATACTGTCCGCGACGATGGAAGGGAAGCTGGTTGTCTGGGACATTTACCGCCCACCGCCATCTGCCTCCTCCTCCATGGGCTTTCCCCATATCAAACCTTGCAAACTGGTTCATTTGCAGAAGGAGGGTATCACTGTGCTCACTACAGTTGACAGGTAATTAGTGAATGAAAAAGTAGCTGTAGATGATTATAAACTTATCTAAAAACCCTCTTGGAGGTAGATACATATTTTGTATATGCAAAGATTGTTTCTGGGGAGAACCAATTTAACTGGGAACACTGGCTGCCTCTGAGGAAAAGAACTGAGAACCAAGATTAAGGACAGAGGTGGATTTACTTCTTTTTATAGTCTCATTTGTACTAATTGGGTTGCTTTTATTAAAAAAAAAAATTGCATGGGCATGCATTACTTTTAAATCCAGCCCTTTGGGTTTGGTGAAACAAAAAGTAACTGTTTTGTTTTTTTCTTCTGCTCTAATTAGACTTATTTCACACCCTAAATTTTACATTCTTTCAGTGGAAGAAAATGGCATAAAGAGCCATTTTTTTTTCTGATGACAAAATAACATTTGCCAATCATGAAAAGATGAAATACAACAAAACTTTATAGAGTTCCTTAACTCTTTGATTTTGAGGGGCTGTGGGGATCCACAACTGATCCCAGCCTTATGCCTTAGCCTCAGACATAAAGGGGTTCACATGCCAAATATATTCCTTCCTTGCTGAGTGATTTGGGACAAGGGACTTAAATGTGCCAAACCTCCATTCTTCCATCTGTAAAGTGGGCACCGTAACACTGTCCCTCTCTGAGTGATTTTGTGAGGATGGCTTGCTGGATCTTAGTTTCCTGGCCAGGGACTGAACCCGTGTCTCCTGCGGTGGAAGCACTGAGTCCTAACCACTGGGCTACAAGGGAACGTCCCAAGGATTGTAAAACTCTTAGCATGCTCTCTGGCACAGGGGAGCTCTAGGTACAACAGCCCTTGTCAGGGTGCTAGGGAAGTTCCCCAAAGTGCTGGAGACAGTTGCCTCATGACAAGGACCCTGCCCACGTAGTGGGAGTCACTGTGCCCTCTGCTCTCCAAAGGCCCGTTGCTCTCCTTCTCCTTTCTTTAATTTAGGGTCTATATTAAAGGTCTTCCCCTTTCTTTAATAACAGTGAGGCCCTGGCGTGGCTTGCAAAGAGAAATGCAGATCGTTATCTTCACCCAGTTGGTGGGAAAAGATAGCAGTAGAATCACACTTGATGAAGCAGTCAGCTTTAATCATTGAGGGATAAGACCCAGGGAAGACCATGCCTGGGTTCCCCTCTCTCCGTGTTAAGTAAAACACAGCCAGGGGACTTCCCCTGCAGTCCAGTGGTTGACTCTGCACTTCCAAGGGAGAGAACAAGGGTTCGGTCCCTGGTTGGGGAAGTAAGATCCTGCATGCTGAGTGGTGCGGCCAAAACAACAACAAAACAAACAAACAAAAAACCCCAGCCAGGACCAGGGAGCCCTTGCAGGAAAAAGTCATAAGAAACACAGGAGAAAAAAAAAAAAATTCTCTTTGTTTTGCTGTTTCTGTCCAGCAGAGGGCAGTGAATGCCGTTCTAGCCAATTACTCTGCCCACTTGCTTTGCTTATTCATCAGAAACCTCATTTAATCGCTTTTCATATATAAATATATATATATATATGAGAAAATTCATCCCCCACCTCCCCCCGTGATTAGAATTATGTCAGAGGCTTAAAAAAAAACAAGCTCATTGGGATGGCTCTGAGGAAATAAAAACCATTCTGTCACGCAGCACTGCCTTTGGCTGTGATGACTGGACCGGGTTTTACGATCCCTCTCACAGCAGTTGTCTCCCTGTGTCCCATTGCCAGCCTGTGTGACTTCAGAGGGACGGTAGCCGGACTCTTGTCATCTGTAGTCTGTGGTGGAGAATGGAAATCACTGCCCACTGCCCTTGCACAGGACTGACCTTGGAGGGCAAGGCAGAGGAAAGCAGAGAGCATGGACTTTGTGTTCCATACACTTGGACCCCTGCATAGTCTAGCCATGTGGCCCTGAAAAGGTTGCCAGGTTTAAGTGTGTCCCAGGACTTCCCTGGTGGTCCAGTGGCTAAGACTCTGATCTTCCAATGCTGGGGGGTCTGGGTTCAATCCCTGGTCAGGAAACTAGATCCCACATTGCACAATGAAGATCACAACTCAAGATCCCTTATGCTGCAACTAAGACCTGATGCAGAAAATAAATTTTATATATATATATATGTCCCAAATAGTGCATGAGGCAATTGCATTTGGGAGCATACACTATTTGGGACATACTTATCCTAGAAATTTACTCATGGTTCATCTGAAATTCAAATTTAACTGAGTATCCTGCATTTTTACTTGCTAAATCTGGCAATCCCAGGCCTTAAACCTTAGTTTCCCAAACGTGAACTGGGAATGACAATAAAATCAGCCACATGGGGCCGTATTCAGTGCAAGTTTTTAACAACGCCTGGAGTCCAGAGGCTGGCATATGTGTTCAATAGATGATACTCAGTATCATTATTTAACCTACAATGCAGGAGACCTGGCTTCGATCCCTGGGTTGGGAAGATCCCCTGGAGAAGGAAATGGCAACCCACTCCAGTATTCTTGCCTGGAGAAGCCCATGGACAGAGGAGCCTGGCGGGCTACAGTCCATGGGGTCACAAAGAGTTGGACACATCTTAGCGACTAAACCACCACCACCACCACCATCATTTAACAAACTGACTTTATCCTCTGTTTTCAGCTATATTGTCACAGGCGACATTCGGGGCAACATCAAGTTCTATGATCACACCCTCTCCATTGTGAACTGGTACAGCCACTTCAAACTCAGCTCCATAAGATCCCTGTCCTTTTCAAAGACCCCAGCAGCCCCTCCAGCCGAAAATACAAACTATCCTCCAGACTGCACTCTAAAAAGTGACGATTTTGTTGTAAGGTGAGTTGTTAACTGTTGTTGTTGTTCAGTCGCTGAGTGTCCGAGTCTTTGCGACCCCATGGACCACAGGCAGCATGCCAGGCTTCCCTGTCCTTCACTATCTTTTGGAGCTTGCTCAAACTCATGTCCAGTGAGTTGGTGATGCCATCCAACCATCTCATCCTGTGTCGTCCCCTTCTCCTCCTGCCTTCAGTCTTTTCTGGCATCAGGCTCTTTTCCATTGAGTCGGCTCTTCACATCAGGTGGCCAAAGTATTGGAGCTTCAGCTTCAGTATCAGTTTTTCCAATGAATATTCAGAGTTATTTCCTTTACGATTAACTGGTTTGATCTCCTTGGGACTCTCAAGAGTCTTCTCCAGCACACAGCTCGAAAGCATCATTTCTTCAGTGCTCAGTTGAAGTCATTCATGAACCTCATCATTGGAACAGTCAGAAAGCTGTGTCTTTTAGTTTGTGTGCCGTGGTATCTTCTTCTTGTTCCTGGGATGTGAAATACAGGGAACCTGGCCTTTCTAGTTAGGCCTTTCCCTAGGTCAGAGATGGATCTCCTTGGCTGATTACGATCACTGTTTAATCTTTTTTTTCTAAGTGAAACATCATTCTCCTATTAACAATGTTTAGTGATAGGAAGCTGGAAATGGCTCCGATCCCAGTGACCTCTGGAGTCCTTCATTATAGGTTGGTCTCCTTTCTCTGAGCTGAGTTTGTCCTAGCTCTATGGTTAAAGGGATTTGATAGTGAATAGCCATAACATTTCAAGACAGAATTATCTGTGAGCATGCTTAATTACCCTTGCCGTATTTGCAGGCACATCTGTATGTGTGCATCCAGCACCATATTTGCATACACAAATGAATATTTGCATGTGCAGATTAGCTAATTGTACAACTGACTGTCCATCTGCATACTTAATGACTCAATTTACATGTAGAAATGTGGGCTTTTTCACTTGCAAATGGAGGCTGTTGGGTTTTGGTGGCGTATTTTTGGAGATGCTGGGTTAATAATGTCACTAAATTATAGACGACAGAGGCGTTTCGTGTGCAATTAGAAGCAGAATTGCTGGCGTGCCCTGTTCCCTGCAAGTGCTGATACGGGTTGGTCTCTCCTTGGCAAACAGGAATTTTATCATCGGAACATCAGACGCGTCAGCGTACCACCTGACGGTAGATGGGACTAAACTTGAGAAGTTATTTGTCGAGCCCAGGGATGCCATTTGTGCTATCTCCTGCCACCCATACCAGCCCCTCATCGCCATCGGAAGTTTTTGCGGGATGATCAAAGTGTGGGATTATGAACAGAAAAAATACCTCTTCAGCAGGGTCTTTGAGAAGGGGCTTGGAGTTCAGAGTCTGACCTACAACCCTGAAGGTATTTTCATCTTATCCACCTGTCTTAGGTTCTAAACCACAAGCAGACTCAAATGGCTCTGCCTTCGGCTGTGGCAGCTCCAGGAGGGTGACCTTGACCCACTCCCCGCACCAGGCCAGATGGGATGCCTGGTCCCCCTGGATGCTGCAGAACTCTGCACCGCCTGGTCTCATCCCATGGTGCCATGTTTTCCAGCTTACTTCTTCCTCTCAGGACCTTGTCTGTCCTGTTTGTTGCTGTCTCCTTGGCACCTAGGACAAGGCTCGGCTCAGAGTTGATATTTCTTGAGTCAATGTAGTCCTTTTCTTTCCTTTTTTTTTTTTAATGTATTTATTTATTTAGCTGTGTGGTTCTTAGTTTCGGCATGCCGAATCTTTAGTTGCAGCATGTGAAGTCTTAGCTGCAAGTGCTGATACGGATTGGTATCTAGTTCCCTAACCAGAGACTGAACCCAGGCCCCCTGCAATGGGAACTCAGTCTTAGCCCCTGGGCCACCAGGAAAGTACCAGTGAAAGCCTTTTTCAACCCTTGTTCTCCGACTTGTGATTTCAGGAGCTCTGCTGGGAGCTGGCTTCACAGAGGGGACAGTTTACATTCTTGATGCAATGTCCTTAGAAAGTGCAATCTCAGAGCCTTTCAGATATTCCAGAAGCAGCGTGACTCACATCAGTTTCTCCCATGACTCCCAGTACATGGCGACTGCTGTGAGTACCGTCACTGAGTGTGGTCCAGTGGATCCACAACCTCCTTTAAAGCCGAAAGAGGGAGGAGTTGGGACGTGCAGGGGGGTGGGGTGGGGGGTTGGGGAGCAGGGGCTCCAGGGTATGGGTTTCTTTGGGAGGCGGGCGATGAAATGCTCTAAAACCGTGATGATGGATGCACAACTCTGTGAATAAACTAAAGTCCATTGAATTGTACATTTCTGGGGGGTGAATTGTGTGTGGTGTGAATTATATCTCAATAAAGCTGTTATAAAAAGAGAAAGGGATGGGGGAAATGGGGCAGTTGGTGGGTGGGGGCACTTCTGCCTGAAAACAAGACAGGGGCCTCAGAACTCCCCAATTCCGGACTCTGCCACTCCGACAGCTCATGTTGGTTTGTGAGTTTTTTGGAACCCTCTCTCTGCATCCTGGCTTTCATCTTTCCCTTTGATTTCTGATGAGATGACATTCTCATTTATCTCAAGGCAAAGTCTGCCGCCGAGCATTTTGGATTCTGTTCCTTCCCTCTGTGAATAGGGCTCTTAATCTCAGTAAAGATTTTTTTCGGGACCCCCGACCTCTCCCTTCCCCCCACTTCTCCTGGGAGAGGGGGTGAGGATGTGGGGAAGTAGCTGCTGACATCCTTGACTCCAACTCGCTTCCCATCAGCACAGCGACTCAGGTGTCCCGTGTCCCTTCAGGCTGTTCTCGTCTGCTCTCTGTTGAGCTCTCAGCCATCATGTACGTATTTTTTAATCATACCTTTTAAAATTTTGTGTAGCTGGATAAAGAGAAGGGATGACAAAGGCAGAAAGGGTAAGGATTTCAGTTTCCAACAGAGAATGACACGGGGACCAGCAAGGAGAGTAAGACCATAATGTTAGACAAATACCATCTCTGCCCACCCCACCATCTCCCTCCCCGCCCCACTGCCTCCCACTACCTACTTTGAACTCTGATTTTTCTCATCTGCAAAAATGGGTATTATTTTACCACTTGTTCCAATAGACAGAGGTTTTCTTTTTGGATAAAATACTCTAAAAGCAAAGTTAGTATGAAAAAACACAGTGATAACTCTTAACTTACAAAATCGAAAATGGAGTAACTTCGACTCTTTCCCTCATACTCAGGATGTAAGTTTCACTGTGGCTGTTTATGTGGTGAGAGTCAAACATAGACGAAGGGTCTGGGAATACTTGGCAAGGCTGCGCTCTCACCGCAAGAGCATTCGAAGTATCCTGTTCGGGGTTCATCTGGACAGCAACGAGCCCCGACTGCTGAGCCTCGGCAGAGACAGACTCCTGGTGAGCGCCTTTGCTTTCCTTTGCCTGGTCCTCAGGACCGTGTCTCATTCTTGTTCTTTCCCAGGAGTCTGGCATAGAACCAGTGTGTGTGTGTGTTGGAGAAGACGAATATATGGGGACTTCCCTGCTGGTCCAGTGGCTAAGACTCCACGTTCCCAATGCCCAGGTTCTATCCATGGTCTGGGAACTGGATCTCACATGCCGCAACTCAGAGTTCGAGTTGGCAGGTGAAGATCTCGTATTCTGCAACTAAGACCCGGCACAGCCAAATGAATAAATTAAAAAAAATAAATGTCTTTTAAAAAAGAAAGTGAATGTATGACGAAATAGCAAAAACCATCCTGAGTTGGCACTTGGCTTTCATGCAGCTCTGGCACTGCACAGGGACTCGTGTCCTGAGTGAGGAGGGCCTGGGAAATGGCATGCTGGTGGAGCGGAGGTGGGCCTCCCCACAGCATGGACAGCTCAGCCACCCTTGCCTCTCAGTGGACATTTGGAAGCCAACACTCACAGTTCCCGGGTCTCGGGGTCAGGCCCAGGCTGTTACCTCCATGTGACAACCCAGAGAGGATCGAGAAGGAAAGGCAGTGACAGTGGCAGATGTGATATTACATGATTGAGCCCAAAGGATTCAAAATCAATTGATTTATCTGTGTATCCGTCTTAACTTCCTTTCTTTCGTCCCCTTACTTCCTTTATTCTATCCATTCTTTTTTAAAAAATATATTTATTTATTCGACTGTGCCAGGCCTTAGTTGCAGCACATGAGATCTTCAGTCTTCACTGTGGCATGTGGGATCTAGTCCCACAACCAGAGATGAAAGCTGGGCCCCCTGCATTAGGACTTCAGAGTCTTAGCCAGAGGACCACCAGCGAAGTCTGTCCATTCTTCCATCCACCCATCATCTATCCATCCTTCCTTCCTTCCATCCATCCCGGTCTGTCCACCAAAACCTACCTATGGGTGAAATTCAGCAGGCTGCTAATGTATGACTTTCAAGAGCTGAGATCTAGCTATGAATTAGTTCCTACTCACAGAAAGTTCCCAAGATAATGCTAACTGAAGCAGGACAACAAAGTCATAAGAGTTCAGGTTCTGGAGTTAGTTGGACCTAGATTTGAATTCTCACTCTACCACTCCTTGGCTGTGTGACCTAGGGAAAACCACAGAATCTCTCTGAACATCTGTTTTCTCATCTGCAAAATGGGCATAGCAGGACTGCACCGCTGGGGAGCTGTATTACATGGCATCAGCTTGCTCATAACGGATACTCCATACTGGTAGTTTGTTAGGTGTAGAAGTGCAGGCAGTTCTCCTCTTAAAAGGCCTGATACTGTCTCCCCCGAGAAAAGGATTGTTGACTGACTTCATTCACCTCAGTCCTCATGTGTGTTCATCTGGGCTTCCCTGTAGATTGAGTATAACCTACTCAAGAGCTACAAAGACCACCTGGCAGTCCTGGACATTCACCGAACCGACCAGGGCAGCTATCCCACCTGTATGGTCTGGTACCCGCCACTCACCAAGGAGCTCTTCCTGCTCATTTGCAACAGTGGCTACAAAGTGAAGCTTTTTAATTCTACCACAAAAATGTGCAGGTAAGCCAGGGAGCTTCCCGCAAAATGGTGCATAAATCAATTTCTCAGTCCCCAGGTTATTTCAAGTCCCACCTTAAGGACCTGCAAACAGCTTGCCTACCATTACAACCCTTCTTACTTTGCAAAGTAGGAAACTGAGGCACAGATCAGGTTAGTTGTCCTTGCCCAAGTTCACATGGTTAGAAAGTGCCACAGGCAGGGACTTCACTGGCAGTCCAGTGGTTAAGAATCCGCCTTCCAATGCAGGGGTGCGGGTTCAATCCCTGTTCGGGGGACTAAGATCCTACATCTGTGGGGCAACTAAGCCCGTGCACCGCAACTACTGAGCCCAACGCTCTAGAGCCTGTGTGCTGCGGCTAGAGAAGCCCACGTACCACAGCGAGCAGTCCCTGTGCAGCAATGAAGAGCCAGTGTAGCCAAAAATAATTTTAATAAGTAAATAATAAACTGCATTGGTAACATCTAAAAAAAAATTTAAAAAGGAAGTGCCAGAGGCAGGATTCAAACCCAGAAACGTTGTTTCTGAGCCCAGCACTTCACAGGGATAAGGTACTCAGACCTTGGAGATGGAGATTCAGCAAAGGAACCAGACCCCGCGGCCCCAGAAAAGCTGCTCATATGCAATGGAATCTCCTATTCTCTCCTGGAAAAAAGCGGTTTCACCTGAATACTACCAGCTGTTTGATTTTTCTTTTTCTTGGCTCTTAAAGAAGTTATAAGTTCAACTTGATAGCATTCTTTCTTCTCTCAAGCCCACTATATGGACTATAGCCCACCCTATGGACTATAGCCCTCCAGACTCCTCTGTCCAAGGGATTTTCCAGGCAAGAATACTGGAATGGATTGCCATTTCCTCCTCCAGGGGATCTTCCCGATCCAGGGATTTCCTGCATTGGCAAGTGGGTTCTTTACCACTAGCGCTACCTGGGAAGCCCCCTTTGTTCTCTCAGTAAGTGTTTACTGAGCCCCCTACCTGAGCCAGGTGCTGTTCTAGGTGCTGAAGATGGAATGAAGACAAAACAATGTTGTTGTCACCATGAGATTTGCATTTTATTGGGGGAAGTGGTGTTCAAGTTAGAGGTTGGGCTGGAGATCCATATTTGAGGTCAGCACACTTGGTGGTTTAAAGCATGAGACAAGAGACGGTTCAGGAGGGGAAAGGTGGATAGAGAAGAGATTAAAGGACCAAGCCCAGGGTATCCAAAGCTTAGCATCTTAGAGCAGTGGTGCCTCCATCCCAAAATACGTCTACGCCTGTGGTTGCCCTCTTGCGCTGCTAGGCTTGTGAGTCCAGGGTTTGCTCCTCCTGATCAGTGCATGACCCCTTCGTTGGGGCCCTGCATTCATCATCCCATTTCATCTGCAACAGTCCTGCAAAAAGATCGTGCCACTGTGGATCAGACAGGTAACAAAACCTGCCCAAGGTCACGGAGCTGGTCAGGGCAGGACTTGCCCCTTGAACCCACCTGTGACTCTGTCCTCTCTTTGAGATCGCTGGTCCCCGATGCAGCCCTCACAGAGGTGAGGATGCTGTGGTGACCCCACCTGGGAGGAGGAAGTCAGAAAACACCACAGCAGCTTGCCCCATGCTTGAGGAAGACCATCCTTTGGAAATGTATCTCAGATAAGATAGGTCCTCAAAAGGCCAAGATCACTCAGGGTCTTTTTTTTTTTTTTTTTTTTGGTGATTGCCCTTTTCAGAAGGGCCCATGGGGAAATGACTGAGACATGCCATGTCATTGTGGCAGGGACAGGAGAGAAATACAGCACAATTTTTTTTTAAAGCTATTAAAACACTGGGAAGGAGACATTTGAAAGAAATATGTAAAACGGAGTTTTAGGAAGATTTCAGAATTTTTGTACATCATCTTTAATGGACACAAGCTTTTTGGATAAAAACTATCTCATAGGGACTTCTCTGGTGGTCCAGTGGCTAAGACTCCGTGCTCCCAATGCAGTGGCCCAAGTTCGATCCCTAGTCAGGGAACTAGATCACACATGCTGCAACGAAGAGCTTGCATGCTGTAACTGAAGATTCCTCCATGCCACAATTAAGAACCAGCGCAGCCAAATAAATAAACATTAAAAGTAAAGAATGTCCCATAGATGTGCCCAGTTCTGAGAAGCTCCGAGTTGGCTGAGCAGGTGGCTGGGGGATGGAGCTGCCCAGACTTGGAGTTCCTCCTCACAGTTAGTAATGAAAACTCAAAGCTGAGCAGTTAGGAGGTTCTGCCATTGAAGATCAATGGGAAATTGGTATAGAGCATCTTTCTTGTTTTAAAAAATATTTCCACCTGTTGCCTTTATTGTTGCTGTTATTTTTTATTCCAGTTTAATTGAGATATAACTGACATACAGCACTATATAAGTTTAAGGTGTACAGCGTAATGATTTGACTTACATACATCATGAAGTGCTGTTACAGGAAGTTTAGTGAACATCCGTCCTCTCCTGTAGCTACAAAATTAAAGAAAGAGTAAAACATTTTTTCCTTGTTATGAGAACTCTTAGGATTTATTCTCTTAACAACTCTCATCTGTAACATGCAGTAGTCTTAACTATATTTATCGTGTTATACATTACACCCCTAGTGCTTATTTTTCATACAACTGAAAGTTCGTGGCTTTTGCCTACCTTAATCCAACTCCCCCTCCCCCCAACCCCTGCCCTCTGATAACCACAAATCTGGTCCCTTTTTCTATGAGTTTCTTTGTTTGTTTTCGAAGTATAACTGACCTATGACACTATATTATTTCTTGTTACACAACATAGTGCTTCTATGCATTTATTCCTACTTCTATATATTTCAAGATGATCACAACAATATGTTGTCATACAAGGATATTACATAGTTATTGACTATATTCTCTGCATTGTACATTTCATAACTGGGACTCATTTATTTTGTAACTGGAAGTTTGGACCGCTTTATTTCCCGCTCCTATTTCTTTCCTCCCCCACAACCCTCCTCCCCTCTGGCAACCACCTGTTTGTTCTCTGTATCTATAATTCTGTTCCTATTTTGTTATATTTGTTCACTTGTTTTGTTTTTTTTTTAGCTTCCATATATAACTCAAATCATACAGTATTTACCATTCTCTGTCTGACTTATTTCACTAAGCGTAATACCCTTCAGGTCCACCCATGTTATCACAAATGACAAGATTTATATTCCATCGGATATATGCACTACATCTTCTTTATCCATTCATCTATTGATGGACATGTAGGTTTCCTCCTCATCTTAGCTATTGTAAATAATGCTGCAGTGAATATAGGGGTGTGTATATCTTTTCGAATTAATGTTTTCATTTAGAGCCATGAAATCAGGCGTTTATGCCATTGAAGAGCAATTGGAAATTAGTATAAAGCATCTTTCTTAAAAAATAGTTTATTAAGGCAAAATTCACATGATGTAAAACCAACCATTGTAAAGTGAACAATTCAGTGGTATTCAGTCCTTTCACCACCTACCTCCATCTAGTTTTAAAACATTCTCATCATTCCAAAGTAAAACCCCTGGCATAAAGCATCTTTTAAGTTGTAGGAATAATAAAGCCCTGTAACCATAACTTAATTGGGAAGGAATTGCCTTTTGATGATAAATCCAAAAGAATTTTAAAATGCATTTAAAAATATTTGAAAGAACACGAAGAGGCAGTTCAGAGAAAAAGGCCAATAAACCTATGAGCAGATGCTTACCAGTACATCAAAGATGCAAATGAAAAGAAGACATCATTTTTCACAAATCAGATTAGCAAAGATAAAAATGATCGATAGCGTCAAGTGTTGGCAAAGTCGTAAGACGCTGTAACGGGCTGCTAGCGGCCGGGTTGGGGGGTGTAGTGTAAATGGGGACAACCTTTTGGGAGAGCAATTTGTTACCCTCTATTAAATTACAGCCTGTCTTCTGACTTCTAGGAATGTAGCCCACAGAAGTACTCGCACAGGATGCCAAGGCATAAGTAAAAGGATGTCTTGTTTGAAAATATTTTTAAAAATGGAAACACTCCAAATGTCCATTAATAGGGGATTAGTTAAATGATGGCTTGTCAGTACGCTGAAACATGATGCTGCTTTTAGAAAAAGGAAAAAAAAAAGAGAAGATAGCTCTCTGCATAGTAACATGGAAATATCTGTAAGACATAAATGAGATAAAGTAAACTGCCAAAGAAGCATGAATATATTTTCATATAAAATTATATTTATATAACTTATATATTTTAATCTAAAATTGTAATTAGGTGGGCTAGAATATATATAAAGTTGTATACAGCAAATTATTACCCATGATTATCTTGGAATAAAGGGTGTAGCCATGTAGAGTTATGGGTAGATTTTTCTACTTTCTGTCTAAATATTTGAAAATTTTCACAATGAATATGTAAAATGTTTTCCATCAGAAGAAAAAGACATTAATTTTATAAAATTGTTAGAAGTTCAGCAGTACTATGTAGCAGTTACATAGCTCCTACTATGTGCTGAATATCCTACTATCTCCTGAACTGTACCAAGTGCTTTATATATATATTAACTTATTTAATGCTGACTATAGTCTTATGGAAGAGAGGGCAATGGCACCCCACTCCAGTACTCTTGCCTGGAAAATCCCTGGACAGAGGAGCCTGGTAGGCTACAGTCCATGGGATCGCTAAGGGTCGGACACGACTGAGCGACTTCACTTTCACTTTTCACTTTCATGCATTGCAGAAGAAAATGGCAACCCACTCCAGTGTTCTTGCCTGGAGAATCCCAGGGATGGAGGAGCCTGGTGGGCTGCCGTCTATGGGGTCACACAAAGTCGAACAAGACTGAAGCGACTTAGCAGCAGCAGCAGCAGCATAGTCTTACGGAGAAAATACTGTCATGATCCCTTTTTTACCAGTAAGGAACCTGAGGCCCAGAGGGGTTGAATAGCTGAACTCTTTTCCTTTTGCTTATTTGTAATTTCAGCTGGAATTCATATACTGTGATATCTACCATTTTCAGTGGCTTCTTACTATGTTCACAAGGTTGTGTAACCATCATCACTATTCCATTCAAGAGCATTGTCATTACCCGCTAAGGAGATATCCCAAACCCACTAGCCATCATTCCCCATTCCCTTTCTTTCCCTCCGACCACCCCCCGCCCCACCACAACTATCCATCCCTGGCAATTACTAGTCTACTTTCTGTCTCTATGGATTTTTCTGTTCTGGATACCTCATGTAAATAGAATCATATGATATGTGATTTTGATGTCTGGCTTCTTAGCATCATGTTTTCAAAGTTCAACCATGTTGTAGTCTGTGTCAGTGCTTCATCCCTTTTAACGGCTAAGTAGTATTCCATTGTATAGCCAGACCACGTTTTGTCTATCCATCCATAGCTGTCAATTGGGTTGTCTCTACTCTTCAAACTTCCAACAAACCTTTGTATACAGGTTTCTGTGTAGACATCTGTTTCATTTCTCTTGGATACAGACTTAGCAGTGGAATTGCTGAATCATATGGTAAGTATGTTGGACCATTTGAGGAACCGCCCGACTGTTTTCCACAGCAGCTGCACCACTTCACATTCCTGCCAGCCATATACGAAGGTTCTAGTTTCTTTACAACTTGCCCCTAATTTTTAAGGGTCAGAGCTGGGATTCTTACCAGCGTCTGTGCTCTTAACCATCCTCTTCCCTGCATCTACCCGTTAAATAATACTGGTTTTTATTTTGTTTGGCCATACCATATGGCATGCAGGATCCTAGTTCCCTGACCAGGGACTGAACCAGGCCCCCTGCATTAGAAGCATGGAGTCCTTACTGCTGGACCACCAGGGAAGTCCTACTCAATGATATCTGAGGAAGGTCTTTAAACATTTCTACTCAAATGATTAGATAAAGATGACTTAAAATTAGCTGATGCATTGTCTCTCATCTGGTTATCTTAGTATTTTTGACACTTCACCTAATTCTCTGCATATATGAGCCTGATCATGGATCATCCAGCCTGGCCCCCCTGCATCCTGCAGCCCATCGGTCACAGTCAAGTTTGCCTTCATAGTTTGCCCATGCTCACCACCTCGGTTTTACCTTCCTTCACCCTCCTCCCCCAACTCCTTTCCCCTTTACCGTTTCTGCAGGTTTCAAGCAGTAGTCCACATCCCATGTGTTTGAGTTCCTGTTCCCACTGCCTGTTTTTCTGTTACTGCCCTGTTTTTTCCTGCCTTTGCAAACTCAGATGTCTGCTGCTAGATGTCTTATCTCTCCTTCCCCAGTGCAGGCTCCATGCCACGTGTTTGCTTGTCACCTCACTTCTCCCTTCGTGGTGCTTCCACAGCTGTTGTCCCTGCAAGGCTGTGAGCTCAATGGCAGTAACTACCTCTCACTCATTTCTGAGTCCCGAGCCCCTGTCACAGTGCCTGGCACAGAGAGGTACTCAAGAAAGTTGTACAAAGAGTGTCTCCTGTCCCCGCCAGATACGGGCTGGGTACAGGAGATACAGGGAGAAAACATATCCAAACAACAAGGGGCTTAAAATATAAGATGAAAAAGCTACTGGCCTTATTCAGGGGCAGACTCAGGTTTTGTGGGATGTGAAGTGTATTTGAATTTGTGGGTCCTCTTTTTTTTATTATTATTAAAAAGGAGATGTAAAGACTTCCCTGGTGGTCCAGTGGTTAAGAATCTGCCTTCCAATGCAGGGATGCAGGTTGGATCCCTGGTTGGGAAACTAAGATCTCACATGCTTCAGTTTAGTTCAGTTCAGCCGCTCAGTTGTGTCCGACTCTGCGACCCCATGAACCACAGCACACCAGGCCTCCCTGTCCATCACCAACTCCCAGAGTTTACCCAAACTCATGTCCATCAAGGCAGTGATGCCATCCAACCATCTCATCCTCTGTTGTCCCCTTCTCCTCCTGCCCTCAATCTTTGCTAGCATCAGGGTCTTTTCAAATGAGTCAGCTCTTCGCATCCGGTGGCCAAAGTATTGGCATTTGAGCTTCAACATCAGTCCTTCCAATGAACACCCAGGACTGATCTCCTTTAGGATGGACTGGTTGGATCTCCTTGCAGTCCAAGGGACTCTCAAGAGTCTTCTCCAACACCACAGTTCAAAAGCATCAATTCTTCTGCACTCAGCTTTCTTTATAGTCCAACTCTCACATCCATACATGACCACTGGAAAAACCATAGCCTTGACTAGACGGACCTTTGTTGACAAAGTAATGTCTCTGCTTTTTAATATGCTGTCTAGGTTGGTCATAACTTTCCTTCCAAGGAGTAAGCGTCTTTTAATTTCATGACTGCAGTCACCATCTGCAGTGATTTTGGAGCCCCCCAAAATAAAGTCAGCCACTGTTTCCACTGTTTCCCCATCCATTTCCCATGAAGTGATGGGACCGGATGCCATGATCTTAGTTTACTGAATGTTGAGCGTTAAGCCAACTTTTTCACTCTCCTCTTTTACTTCCACATGCTTGGGAGGGACTAAGTACTCACCGGAACCACTGAGCCTGCATACCACAATTAGAGAGTCCATGCGCCGCAACACAAATCCCATGAGCTGGGACCTGACGCAGCCAAATAAATTAATTGGTTAATAAACAAATATATATAATTTTTTAAATTAAAAAGATATATAATTAGGGATAAATTAAAAATGGCGAGGGCCCCTCCCAGGCCTCAGAAGGTACGTGTATGAGGGAGGGGTCCTGCAGCTCAGGTTTTGCCAGCTCCAGGCTTGAGGTCACTTATGGCAGCTTCACCTCGGATCAGGTTCCTAATTACCATAAGAGAATCTGAAATCAGAAATCGGACCATGATAGGGGTGCAGTTCATTAGAGTGTGATGCACAGAGTTTTTGGGGGACCCTTGAGTTGCTCTCAGACCTGCTGTCAGATTTCTGGACACTAGATGGGGTCTCCCTCTAAGATCCTGGGCAACCTTGGGAGGATGGGGCTGTTTCCTCACATCCTGTCCATGCTCGTCTCGTCCTTGCAGCATTTTCTGCATCCCTTGTTCGTGTACGCGTTCTCGAGGCATGATGTTCCCTTCATTCAGCTGTCAAGGGGAAAGTCAGAGCCTCGGCCAGGAAGAGCATCCTTCACAAGCGAAATTTCCCTGGAACATCTGGAGCTGCCGCCCCTGATTTGCAGCCACCATTAGCGGTTGAGAGAGAGGTCTTTACAATGAAGGGCTTAGTTAAGCGACAAGAAACTCAAAATTTAAAACATATAGGGTAGACTTCCCTGATGGTCCAGTGGTTAAGACTTTGCCTTCCATTGCAGAGGATGTGGGTTCAATGCCTAGTCGGGGAGTGAAAATCCCACGTCTCGCTGCCAAAACACCAAAACATAAAACAGAAACAATAGTGTAACAAATTCAATAAAGAATTTTAAAATGATCCACATCAAAAAAAGAAAGATCTTTAAAACGTATGAGGCATTGTGAAAGGGAACAAGTCATAAAACCTGCGTTCAGATTTGTGGAATTTAGAACGCGTTTCTTTTTTTTCTCTTGCAGGAAGACACTCCTCGGGCCAGTGTACGGATCTCCCATCGAGCAGATACAAATCCTCCCAGTGAAATCCACTCTGGAACTGCAGAAGCGCTACATGGTGTTTATTAACAGAGACAAGGTGCCAGCGGTTTGCCCTCTGCCCCACTAAGGTGACCGCGTATCTGCAGTGGGAAATAGCCACAGGTGTTACCAGACTTAAGAACACTGGCTTTCCCCAAGCCCGAGACTCTCATCCTGCTCCACACTGCAAACTGCCATCATTGAGTGAGGATGACTCTTAGGAGACTTCCCTTGTTTTCTCTACTCCCCAAAGTACACCAAAGGATTTTTCCTTTCCTTTCCTTTTCTTATGAAGACAAGTTAGTTACACTTAGTTGTACATTTAATGACTAATCTAGGGACTTCCCTGGTGGTCCAGTGGCTAAGACTGTGAGCTCCCAACTCAGGGGCCCCGGGTTCGATCCCTGGTGAGGGAACTAGATCCCACTTGCAGTGACTAAGAGTTCACATTGCAGCAACTAAAGATCCTGCATACTGAAACTAAGACGTGGCACAGCCAAATAAATAAATTAACTAAAAAAAAAACAAAAACAAAAACTACAAATCCATATGGAAAAGTATAAGATCATAAAATGCCATAATTATCCTGGAAAAGCCTGGACATCTGACCATGAAGGTAGGAGGGAAGTTTCCTTTCTGTGTCCCTGGTAGAACCAGGCATCTCTCTCCCAAGGGGCCACCCTGCAGGGCGCAGTGTATGTGAAGCCCCAGCCATGTGAAATGCGTGAAATGCAGCCCTCACGCACTGAGAAGGCATTCCAGACCCACAGGTCCTTCACATAAACAGATCTGGAGCTGACAGGTCACTGTGCCAAGTCTGGCCTTTGGCCTGGGTATCTTAGTCTGAATATCTAGTTACTTCTTCCTTTCACCAGTCTTCCCTGGTGGCTCAGAGGTTAAAGTGTCTGCCTGCAATGCAGGAGACCCAGGTTCGAATCCTGGATCAGGAAGATCCCCTGGAGAAGGAAATTGCAACCCACTCCAGTATTCTTGCCTGGAGAGTCACATGGACAGAGGAGCCTGGTGGGCTACAGTCCATGGGGTCGCAAAGAGTTGAACACGACTGAGCAACTTCACTTTTCTTCCTTTGTAGGTTGGACTTCAGATCTTACCAGTTGATGGCAATCCACATAAAACCTCTGCCCTCATATGCCACCCGAATGGGGTGGCCGGCATGGCCCTTTCCTATGACGGCTGCTATGCCTTCACAGCAGGAGGGCAGGATCGGTCAGTGGTGCAGTGGGAAATCAACTTAAGGTGCGTGTTGCGGTGCGAAGCTTGGCCCCCTAAGGAGGGTGTCACGTGTACACCCCTTCTTTTCACTCAGCAACAGCAGACAGGTATTAAACCCCTATGACGGGACTTGCCTGGTGGTCCAGTGGCTGAGACTCCATGCTCCCAATGCAGGGGGCCCAGGTTCTATCGCTGGTCAGGGAACTAGATCCCACATGCTACAGCTAAGAGTTCATATGCTGCAACTGAAGATCCCAAATGCTGCAACTAAAAAAAAATAAAAGTTGCCACATCCCGGTTCAGACAAATAAATAAATATTAGAAAAAATAAAAACAAAAACACCCTACAACATCCTGCGCACTGTGGTAGGCCTGCAGGTATAAAGACAGCCAAGACTCAGGCATGGCCTTCGGGGTGCTCCCTGAGACACTTGTTCATATTAATGGGCAGAAGGTTACTCTTCTGTCTCAGAGACCCATGGTATTTGCAGGCGAGGCCGTGTAATCCTACCTCGTGAACCCACGCCCCTTTCCCCCAAAATGCTTCTCACTATGTTGCCTGAAAATCCACACCAGCTAGAGAGATCAAGCCTGAATCTCCAAAATGTGTGTTACAGAAATAGTAAGAGTATTATCTGAAATGTGTATTTTCAGTCTTCTCTTTTCACCACCCTGCCCTGAGTTGCGAATTTCTGCCTAGGGCGAGGCTGAAGAGTTCCATGATTGGGCATAGGAGAGACATCGACTTTGAGGTCAGAGAGACATGGGTTTGAATCTGAAGACTACTGTCTGCTGGCTGTGGGATCTAGGCTGCCCTAGGTCCCAGAGATTAGCATCTCTGATCTTTAGATTCCTTGTCTGTGTAATGGAGGGGTGGGGAAGGGGACAACAATAGGGACTTTTATACGATCCTTATGGAAAGCACACAGCGCTGAGCTAAAGACTCAGTAAATTAATGATTTCCTTTCATCTCTTCTTCCTTATAAAGGCATTTGCTTAGGAGTGCAGGATCTTATTAAAAAAGGTTAGGGACTCCCCTGGCGGCCCAGTGGTTAGGACTGCATGCTTCCATTGCAGGGGCTGTAGGTTCGATCCCTGGCTGGGGAACAAAGATCCTACATGATGAACAGTGCGGCCAAAAAATAATAATTTTTTTTTTTTAAAAGAAGGTTTACCACTATAGTAATCTTCTCATCTCTCCAAATTCATTGAATAGCCACAGGGTGGATCCAGTTCCTTTCCTGACCACCTTCTCTACGCCCCTCTTCCTGGCAGGGTCCCATGAGGAGCTGGGTAAAAACAGCCCAGAGAAAGGTACCTTCCTAAAAGAACAAACCCAATTTGTTTGTTGGGTAAAAGAATACCCCCAGTAAAAGAATACCCCCTAGGCTTCCCTGGTGGCACAGTGGATAAGAATCTACCTGCCAACGCAGGGGACACAGTTTTGATCCCTGGTCCGGGAAGATTCCACATGCCATGGAGCAACTAAGCCCCATGTGCCACAACTGCTTAGCCTGTGTGCTGCAACCACTGAAGCCATAGAGCCGGTGCTCCACAAGAAGAGAAGCCAACTCACCGCAACTAGAGAAAGCCCACGCGACAGCAACAAAGACCCACTGCAGCCAAAACTAAATAAAACATAAAATAAAGTATACCCCCCACCGTCTGCCAAGTGCACATCCCTCTTCCATGGCATTCACGTGAATAGAAGCAAGACCAGCCAGGTAAATCCGCTTTGGAACTTCGAGGGGGTTTCAGATCGCAGTTTCAACTCTGACCTTCACTTCTGTTCTCACCTAGGAGGGCAGATTTTGGGGATTTAGAAGCTAAAGGTGAACTCTCCCCTTGAAAAGAACTTAGTCATCACGTCTCCAGCATGAGGTGCTTAATCCTTTGACACCTATAGCCTGTTACCTGGATGGGTGGGATCAAGTGACATCCTGGTGGGAAGACAGAATCTTCCTTTTTTTTTTTTCATTTTTGTCCTTGTCTCAAATCATCTTGAGATCTGGAATGGCAGAGATTTAAGAAAAAAAAACAGAGCATTCGCTTTCCAGTAGCTTTCCTGAACATGGCCAGAATCCAGGCTTGCAAGAATTTCAATTTAATCTGTTGTGGGGACAAAGGATCATTATAAACTAATTAGCACTTCATCACTGCTTCTGGTGTTTTAATATGTTCAGTGCTTCACTAATGGAAAGAAATGTAAAAACCCGAAACAAGTAAACTGGTGAAATTTCCTACTAGGTCTATTGATGGTGAGTTGTAGGGTAAAATGAAGGTGATAAATCCTGTCACATTCACATGGTCTTAACCAGCAAACTCCTAGGCCCCCGAATTATCATTGCAGCGTCTCAGACTTCCCCTGGGAGACCCCTTCCCTTCATCTTTCCCCCAGAGCCCCCCACTCTTACTTTCCCTTCCCCTATCTTGGGTGGCAGGCCACCCTTTTTCTCTCTTTGTCAGGCATCTGTTTTTAAATCCCCCATTTTTGTGCTCAACCTCACGCCTACCTGGCATCCTGCAGTCTTGCTCAGACAAGTGCCAGAAAGACCCAGATGCAAATCCCATCTCCCCTGCTACTTGCTGACCTGAGGCAAGTTCCTTCCCTTCCTTGAGCCTCAGTTTCTCCATCTGTTAAAATGGGAATATTACCACTGTGTTCAGAGCTGATTTATTTGTTTTTGATGTCTCTCTCTTAAGATGCAGTGGAAGTGCCAAGCCCTAATCACTGGACAGCCAAAGAATTCTCCCTCCACGATATCTTTATACAAATATAAATATATATATATATATTCGTATTGCATGCTATATGCACCCATCTGCACCTGCGTTTTGCACTTGGCAGTATATTTATTTGGCTGCACCTCAAGGCATGTGGGATCTTAGTTCCCCTACTAGGGATTGAACCTGAGCCCCCTGTGGGAGAAGCTGGAAGTCTTAAACACTGGACAGCCAGGGAAGACCCCAGAGCTGTTTTGAGGATAGTGATGTCTACCATTGCTATCCCCCCTCCCCTCCCCCTCCCCTCTGCCTCCCCTCCCCTTCCCCTAGGGAACCTTTACTGAGCACCTGCTCTATGTTGGTTGCTGTCTCACAGCTTCTCCGGCTTTGGCTCATTCCCCAAAGTACTGACTATATTCCTGGGCACAGTAGAAAGAGCATTCTCAGTAAATGCGCCTCCCCTTTGTTCCCCAATGACCTCTTGTTTTGTGGCGAGTGTTAGAACCCAACTTAGGGAGAAAGGGGACATTAGGACCAGTCCTGTCCTGGGATCTCAGATCACCGCTCCCGCAGCCAGGACTGCCCACCCTCTGCATTTGCTCTCTGCTCACCTCTGCCGTAACCCGCTGTCACTCTGCAGAGGCAGGTTTCATCACTCGCTGGAAACATGGCCTCTGACGGTTCCTAGATTTCACACCAGAGTTGAGGGAAGGCTCAACCCCCAGCTCTGGTGGAACAAGCCCAGTCAGTCCCTCTGGCTCTCCCATCAGCTGACGGTGGCTGGGGAGCCAGGGATGTATTGCAGCTCTGACCAGCGGAGAGCTGCTCCCATAGGATCCAGAGCTCAGTGGTCCTGTTCCCTGGGGCTTTCCTGGTGGTGACAGGCTCCTCCATGTCACATCGGGCCTTTAAACTGGCCCTACTTCAGAACCATGCCTGTTGGGATTGGGCCTGAGGCTGGCCTCGGAGCCTCAGAGCAGGCGCCCTCTTAGCCAGACTCCTGCCTCGATGGCTAATGTCAGAGCCAAGAGTTGGGTGAAGGCTGGGCCCAACTGGAGACGGGCCTCAGGCCCACCTGGAGCCCAGGCCCACCTGGAGAGTACAGCAGCTCCACAGACCACCAGCATCCTGCTTGGGTGGGGCTTGTGCGGGGTCCTGACTGAGGACTGAGGACTGTTTGGTGGCTGACTCCTGCAGGAACGGTGGAGGTTGACCCAGGTCAACAGTACTAATAACCCTGGGCCAGGTCCTGGGTCCCGTGCTTTCCATGCATTGCCTGATTTATCCTCACAGCTATCTGGCGACATAGGGACTGTTGACAACCCCGTTGTACAGGTCTGGAAACTTGCTCCAAGGGGCTCAGGGACTGCCCCAGGCATGGAGTGAGGTGGTGAGGCTGTGGATTCATATGCTATATTCCTAATTCAATTCCACACCTCAACAAAGATTCATCACAGGAGAAAAACAAAGGACTTCGTGTCCAATCCTTTATGTGCATTCACTTTAATTTTCACAACTGTCTCGTGAGGCAGACCCTGTAATTATTCCCATTTTTCAGAATAGGAAACTGAGGCCCTGAGTAGTAAAGTTACTTGCCCATGATCACCCTGCTCTCTGTAGGCAGAGCCAGGGCTCACAGGCATGTCCCTTTCACTCCAGATTCGGTATACTTAACCTCTTCCCCACCATAGTCTCTACAAAGTGTGTCTTAATCATCCTCCAAAGAAGCTAGTGGTCTGATGAGCAGAAATCCAGTCAGTGGATTATTAAAATGATTTTATATTAGCATTTTGTATGAGACAGAGTCAGCCTCACATAAAAAGTAGGTTTTCTTTCCACTTAAAGGGCCTATTTTTGGAAAAATCTGACCCTGTGTTAGAGAGCAGAGGGCTATTTTTATCTGACCAACGTGGGTCCCTTGTGGCCTCCTGAGTTTTTATGGAAGCAATTAGTGCTGGCCGTCCACCTGTGCCACATCCCATTCCCTTGGCTCTGGTCACACTCAGATCTAAGGTTACAGCATGGCCGCTCTGCTGGGGGTGGTCCATGGGCTCAGCACATGGGGACCCTCCTCTTCCTCTAGAAGATTTCTCCAAAGATTGCAGACAGATTGCCAGGCGCCTGCCCTGTCATCTGAGAGAGTATCACCATCTTTAAGACAGGGGCCCCAAGCCACCGGGTACCACACTTGAATTGAATTTTCCATTTGCAGCTTCATTTTGGAGGGAATTTGCTTAGCAAGTTTACAGAGACCCTAGTTGTATCCGCACTGTAATACCCTTCAGAGGTCTGCAGCCTGCAGGACTTGTGGGCCATCACGTTCCCGCCTGAGTGCTCTCTAATAGCGATGTTTCTTTTATTGTTCTAGTGCCCTGGAGGCAGCGGTTTCTCTCGGGGGCGAAGACCTGACCCCGTTCTATGGTCTGGTGTCTGGTGGCAGGGAAGGAAAATTCTACAGGGTAATTGTCCTCAGAATAAACACTTGCCCGTAACATCTAGTTAAGTTTGTAAAACAAATGTGCCCGGGGTTAACCTTCTTGCTTTTTTTTTATTTTTCCCAAAGCTCTTTTCCCCACTGAGCTCAAAATGTACTTTCTAGAAAATGCCCTTGAAGTCTTAATGGCTGCTTCAGACTAAAGCCAAAAATGCATGTTGTGTTTCCACTTTATTTCCACGTAGGAGCTGGAAGACTATTTTTACTATTCTCAGCTCCGTAGTCAAGGTATCGATACAATGGAGACCAGAAAGGTGTGGGAACATATCTGCCTGTCGGAGCTTCCTTTTGTCATGAGAGCAATTGGCTTTTACCCATCGGAAGGGGAGGTAGGTAGAAGGAAAACAAGCGCAGGCAGGACGTGTTATTTATAAAAAAAAGACCTCAGGGAGCCGTCATCATAGGTCAAAGTAAAAATCTAACACCATTCTTACATAAATGGATCAGAAAGGAGGTTCTGGGCATAGCTGAGGCATTGCTTAGAAACAGACTTACCGTAAAGATACCCCTGTCAGGCGGATTCCTTGCCAGAGTTTGATGTGGTTGGTGAGAGCATGCGTGCCTGCTAAGTTGCTTCAGTCGCGTCCAACTCTCTGCAACCCCATGGACTGTAGCCCGCCAGGCTTCTCTGTCCATGGGGATTCTCCAGGCAAGAATACTGGAGTGGGTTGCCATGCCGTCCCCCAGGGGATCTTACCAATTCAGGGATCCAGCCTGTGTCTCTTACCTCCTCCTGCACTGGCAGGCGGGTTCTTTACCACTAGCGCCACCTTTCCGGAATTAGACAGAAGGGCCCTCGATGCATGAGGACCAGCCTCATGGGGTTCAGGGAGGTAATGCCTGCACAGCGCTTGGCACAGTGTAGGCTGCATAGAAAGATCTCAGTAGATGCTCACTGTTGTGATCATTTCCCTGCGTAGCTGCAGTTCACCTGGCCTGTGTGAATGGGCTGCCCTTGAGGTGGCTGCTCATCCCGGGCTGGGGATGGAGCTCAGGAGATATAGCCCTTCCTTGGCACCTCACAGCTCACCACCAAATGCAAGGGGCTCCCAACAAGGACCAGAGGAAGTGGTCCTCATGGCAACTGTGGCTTAAAATGCAACTGATTGGAATATCCCTGGCAGTCCAGTGGTTAAGACTCCACACTGCCACTGCAGGGGGCTTGAGTTCCATCGCCCGGGGAACTAAGATCCTGCATGCCAAACAGCCAAAAAAAAAAAAAAGCAACTGACTGGGTTTTCTTTCTGACTTAAAATGCTAGCACATTCTGATTGTAGAAAGTTTGGAAAAGATACACAAGTGAAATGAAGAACATAATTACTTGTAATTCCACTACATGGAGACTTCAGTTATTGGTATCTTCCTGGATTGATTTATATATAATGCATGTATATATAATGTTTAAAAATGAATGAGTACCATATTGGATATATACTTTCATCCTATATTTTCACTTAGTATTGTCCTACACATTTCCCATTTCATTAACAGTTCTCTGAAAACTTGATTTTTAAAGGATATAGCTTAATTTTATTACTTTGATTTAGAAAATAGAACTGTAAAGAAGAAAAGAGAAATGACTCAGAGGTAGTCATTATTAACATTTTGGTGGACTTCTATCTATTGTTTTCTGTTTGGATATAGACATATAAATTTTTAACAAAGAATTGTTGTTATATGGTGTATATAGGTATAGATCAGCAAATGCATGCATGCTTAGTCGCTCAGTTGTGTCTGACTCTTTTCGACCCCATGGATTGCAGCCCACCAGGCTCCTCTGTCCATGGGGATTCTCCAGGCAAGAATACTGGAGTAGGTGGCCATGCCCTCCTCCAGGGGATCTTCCC
Source organism: Bubalus kerabau (assembly GCF_029407905.1). NCBI lineage: Eukaryota > Metazoa > Chordata > Mammalia > Artiodactyla > Bovidae > Bubalus > Bubalus kerabau. Next base: position 57,466,473 of record NC_073639.1, on the reverse strand, counting down.
AACCCAGGGATTGAACCCAGGTCTCCCGCATTGCAGGCGGATTCTTTACCATCTGAGCCACCAGGAAAGCCATATATCTCAGCATTTTACAGAGTATGTGTATACATGTATGTATACAACAGGATTCTCAGTAACTCTTGTTTTGTGAGCATGTGGTGAAAATTACTTGAAAATGTGTTTTTTTTACCCCTGGCTTTATGAAGATCTGATTGACATAACATTGTGTTCATTTAAAGTATTCAGTATAGTGGTTTTGTATACATATATATTATAAAATGATCACCACCACTCAGTTAATTAACATATCACATCCATCACCTTGCAGAGTTACCATTTTTTGTGTATGGTGAGAACTTTAAAATCTATTTTAGCAGCTTTCAAATATACAGTACTGTGTTTTTATTTGGCTTCTCTGGGTCTTAGTGGCATGTGGGGTCTTCAGATGCAGCGTGTGGGATCTGGCTCCCTTACCAGGGTTGAAACCGTGTCCTCTGCATTGAAGGTGGATTCTTAACCACTGGACCACCAGGGAAGTCCTTTGTATTGTTAACTGGAGTCCTTATGTTGTACCTTCTAACCCCAGGACTTGTTTATACCTGGGAGTTTATATCCTTTAACCACTTTTCACCCATTTCTCCTACTCTCCACCTTCTTCCCCTGGCAACCGCCAATCTGTCTTCTGTTTCTATGAGTTTGATTTTGTTTTTTTTTTTTTCAGATTTCACATACAATTTGAGATCATTTGTCTTCCTCTGTTTGACATTTCACTCAGCATAATGCCCTCAAGGTCCATCCACATTGTCATAAATGGCAAGAACTCCCTCTTCTTTATGGCTGGATAATATTCCAGTAATGTTCCATCATGCACACAGACACAGCCCATATTTTCTTTATGCATTCCCACCAACAACGCAAAGAATTCCCATTTAACTTCACATCCTTGTGAGCACTGGTTTTCTCTTTCTTTGATAAAAGCTGTTCTGACAGATACAAGGTGATAACTCATTGTGCTTCTGATTTGCATTTTCCTAATGGTTAGTGATGTGAGCATCTTTTCATGTACTTGTTGATCATTTGAATATCTTCTTTAGAAAGATATCCCCTCGAGTCTTCTGCCTATTTTTAAATTGGGTTATTTGGTTTTTTTGCTATTGGTTGTGAGTTCCTTATGTATTTTAGGTGTCAACCCCTTATCAGATGTGTGGTTTGGGAATATTCTCTCCCATTCCATAGGTTGCTTTTTCATTTTGTCAGTCATCTCTTCTCCTGTGCATAAGCTTTTTGGTCTGCTATCGACAACATGCTTTCTTAAGTCCATATATTCAGTTGATCCATTCCTCAGTTGATGACACATAGGTTGTGTGAAGTATTTAGGCTGTCAGAGACATGGCTATGATGAACATCTCTGCATATGGTTTCTATACTTCTCTGATTGTTTTCCTCGGTCAAAGTCCTAGAAATAGAATTACCAGATCAGGTAATATTACCAGAATTACCAGATCAGAACTTTAAGGCCCAGTTGCCAAATACTTTTTCAGAAATGTAGCCTTTTACAGCTCACCCTCAATCACACATAACTCCTGAAACTCAGCTGAGACTTGATGTTCATCTTAGGTGTCTGAGCATGGTTTAGTGATGTGAGCTATGACCCTGGTCATTTCCCTTGGCCTCAGTGGCCTCCCCAGAGTCACCTCTTTTTTTAATTCTCCAAGTGTGACTAGAAGATGACTTTTATTCTCCACATAGAGTCTGGAGAAATGAACTTTCAGAGCCCATAAACCCAAGTTGGGTCTTGAATGAGCACCTTAAAAACACCTGAGACTCTTTTAAGCTCCTTTAAAGTCTTTTGACCAGTGTGCATTTTGTAAAAGTATGTGGCCAGAAATGGAAACTATCCAGAAAGTTTGTGCAACCCACATGAAAGTGTTTTTTAAGAGCTGTGTTCCTAAAGCGTATTGCCTAGAACCCTGTTTCTCAAGCTGGCAAGTTCAATAGAATCACCTGAAGCATTTAGTAAAAAATCAGAGTCCCTGGCCCCATCCCAGATCTAGCCATTCAGAATCTCCATGGAATCTAAGGGTCTGCATTTTCCTTTAAAAAATTTTTTTTTCTCCTCCTTCTTCTGTTTGCTTATTATTATTTTTAAAAAACATTTATTTATGTATTTGACTGCATAGGGTCTTAGTTGTGGCATAAGGGATCATTATTTGCTTCATGAGAACTCTTAGTTGCGGCATGTGGGATCTAGTTCCCTGACCAGGGATCTAACCTGCAAGGCGGATTCTTTTAAATTTATTAACTTAGTTTTGACTGTGCCGGGCCTTCGTGGCTGTGTGCAGGCTTTTTTCTAAGTTGTGGTGCGTACGCTTCTCTTATTGAGGAGCACGGGCCCTAGCGTACATGGGCTTCAGTAGCTACCCCACGTGGGCTCAGTATTTGCAGCTCTCAGGTTCTAGAGCACTGGTGCAGTACTTGTAACATTCACGGGCTCAGTTGCTCCACGGCATGTGGGATCCTCCTGGATCAGGGATCAAACCCATGTCCCCTGCGTTGGCAGGTGGACTCTTTTAACTACTGGACCACCAGGGAAGTCCTTGTCACTCAGGATTCTTGATTTTAAACCCTGGGCTCAAGTAAATGTGTCCTCTGCAGTACTGTTTTGTCAAGAAGTGAATTCTGGATGTTTAACCTCTGTGCCTGTCACCCACCTGCCACGCAAAGTGCTCAAGGGTGGCACAGAGTGACTGTGGTTTTTCTGCTTTCTCTGGAAGTAAGAGGTGTAATCACTGAAGGCTCACTCCATTGTCATATCTTTGGGCAAAAATAATAAAACTTAATCACCTATCGAAGTTCTTGCTGATGAGTAATAAGCACCCAGAGGGAATTCCCGGGTGGCCCAGTTATGTTAGTACTCTGCACTTTAGCTTATGAGAGCCCAGGCTTCTATCCGTGGTCAAGGAACTAAGTTCCCACAAGCCTCCTGGTGTTCCCCCCCACAAAAAAAATACCAGGAAAAAAAGGTTAGCCTGCCACAAATGTTTTAAAGTGATACTGAATATTATTTACCCACATAGAAACAAAAATAAATGAAAATGGTCACTGCCGGGTTGTCACTGGTTCTTGCATGAGTCCCCCACCCCAGCTGCCACAAAAGGGGTTCCGGTGCCCCAGTGTCTTCATAAATCCCCTGGATTCCAGGGTTTTTCATCCACTTAAAAAACATGTTTACTCTTTGGAGATGTTCTCTGAATGCCCCCGATCCAGATATGTTCATTGAGGAGCGCGTTTATTGCTGAAGCTCCTCGGGGAGAACTTTTTGATCTCTTGTTCTCATCAGATTTATACCGATTTTAATAAAAAATGTTTTGGGGGCTTTGAAACTTTCAGACCCAGGCTTTGCCCTGGTTCATGAAACATTTCCTACTGAGATGAAGCTGCTCCCCCTGCCCCGAGAAGTTCCATGAAGAAGTAGGCCCAGCTCATAGAGTATTTTAGCATTTGGTTACATGAAAGACTTAGAGATTCAAACCAACCACCCCCAACCCCCCCCAAGGCTAGACATTATTTATATTTTTCTTTATGTCATTTAAACTGACTTGGGAATTTGTATCTAGTCAGGGTGGCAAACTGAAGCCAAATTATACAAGAATATAACCCTCCCTAAAGGATCCCTAACCCCACCCATCTTCTGCAGAACACAGCCAAAGAGGTGGGGGTGGGTTGCTCCTACAAATCTTCATTTTTCAAAAGAAAGGTCTGCAGTGTTTATGATGTTGTATAAGGAGCTCAAACTTAGGTTTGGGTTCCTAAGTTAGGGTTCCTTCACAAGTCTGTATAGCTGATTTCACATACAAGAAAGTGTTTTTTTGGCTGCGTCGGCTTCTCTCTAGTTGAGGCACATGGGCTCAGTGGTCGTGGCGTACAGGCTTAGTTTGCCCCGAGGACTACCAGGGAAGTCCCATGAGAAAGTTTTGTCTTCCATCTTTATAGGTGTATTCTTTCCTCTTCCGGGTCTTTGGACTGTCTTGTTGGGCTCGGCCTGCGCTTCATGCCACGTGTGTTCCCTGGTCCCTGGTGGCTATGTTCCTATTTAGCTTTCTGAGCGTTATACATTCTTGATGTTTTCACAGTGAATTCACAGCAGTGCGACCTCTTAGGCCAATTAAGGCCAATCCTGGCAGAGAGGCATGGGCCCAACAAGAGCTCACATGATGGATGCTCAGCAAATCTTGGTTGAATTAATAAATGAATAATTGAATGATGCTCACCAGTCATGTTTGACTGCAAAGACAATGAGGAAGATAGAATCCCTGACTTCATGATTTGATCTCAGAGTAATTAATAAGTATTTGGTATATTCTGCAACTTTAGCCTTGTTTAGGAGAGTTTGGAGAAGGCAATGGCACCCCACTCCAGTACTCTTGCCTGGAGAATCCCAGGGACGGAGGAGCCTGGTAGGCTGCAGTCCATGGGGTCGCTAAGAGTCGGACACGACTGAGCGACTTCACTTTCACTTTTCACTTTCATGCATTGGAGAAGGAAATGGCAACCCACTCCAGTGTTCTTGCCTGGAGAATCCCAGGGACGGAGGAGCCTGGTGGGCTGCCGTCTATGGGGTTGCATAGGGTCGGACACGACTGAAGTGACTTAGCAGCAGGAGAATTTGGAGATGAAATAGATAATCGCTTAGCTTTTTAAATATGCTCATTTTGGATCCAGCAATTCTACTTTGAGGAATGTATCCTACAGAAAAACTCAGGCAAGGGTAACAGTGACATATAACTATTGCAATGGGCTAGTCACTCAGTCGTGTCTGACTCTTTGCAACCCCACGAACTGTAGCCTGTCAGGCTCCCTATCCATGGGATTCTCCAGGCAAGAATACTGGAGTGGATTGCCATTCCCTTCTCCAGGGGATCATCCTGACCCAGGGATCAAACCCAGGTCTCCTGCATTGCAGGCAGATTCTTTACCATCTGAGCTACAGGGAAGATCTTACAACTACTGCAGGATAGTTTATGCTGCTGCGGCTAAGTTGCTTCAGTCGTGTCCGACTCTGTACGACCCCATAGACGGCAGCCCACCAGGCTCCCCCGTCCCTGGGATTCTCCAGGCAAGAACACTGGAGTGGGTTGCCATTTCCTTCTCCAATACATGAAAGTGAAAAGTGAAAGCGAAGTCGCTCAGTCGTGTCCGACTTGTAGCAACCCCATGGACTGCAGCCTACCAGGCTCTTCCATCCATGGGATTTTCCAAGCAAGAGTACTGGAGTGGGGTGCTATTGCCTTCTCCGAGGATAGTTTATATAATAATGAAAAATTAAAACAACCTTAACATCCGTTGACAGGAGATTGGGTAAATCAATCCAGACACACCTACATTTAGTAGTTACTGAACAGTGAAATTGACCTATGATTCTTTTTTTTTTAATTTATTTATTTTTGGCTGTGCTGGGTCTTCATTGCCGCGTGCGGGCTTTCTCTCGTTGAGGTGAGCAGGGGCTGCTCTCTAGTTGCGATGAGCAGGCTTCTGCCTTTAGTGGCTTCTCTTGTTGCAGAGCACAGGCTCAGTAGTTGTGGTGCATGGGATCTTCCCAGAGCAAGGATAGAACCCGGGTCCCCTGCATTGGCAGGCAGGTTATTAACCACTGGACCGCCAGGGAAGCCGACCTGTGATTCTTAACTCAGAAAGAATGTGCTGGTTTTGTTACTGAAGGACAAAAGGCAAGTTGCAAAACAGTATGTAAAGCATGGCCTCCCTTCGTTAACAATAATACGTAGATCTAGAAGAACTGAAAGAACTTGTTCCAGACGCTTAGCGATACTGACTTCTGAGGCATGGAACTCATAAGAGCTTCTAAACCCTAATTTCTGTGCATCACTTCCTGTCAGCTGGGGCCTCCAGTACCAGCTGGAACCTGGCCCTGGTCCATCAGAGTTTGGGGCTGCCCTGGGGACTCTTGCTCTCCTGGGCTCGCGGCCCCTCCCCCACGTGCGTGTGCAGACTCCAGGTCATTCCAGACCCGACACTCGGCTCCTTCCTCCATTTCCACAAAAGCAGAAAGCCCAATCCATGCAAGACAACTTTCCTGAAAAACTGGGAATCACCAGAAAGTTTCAAGCGTAACCACATTTCACAGCAGTTTCCCTAAAACTGCTTATTGGTACTTCCCTGGCACTCCAGTGGTTAAGACTCTGTGCTTCCAATGCGGGGGTGGGGAGTGGTGCAAGGGTTCAATCCTTGGTCAGGGAACTAAGATCCAACATGCTGAGTGGAGCAGCCAAAAAGTAAAAAACAAACCATGCCCCCTTTCAAAACCCCTGCTAATTAGACCTCCTTCCCAGTCCTGATGACCACCCCCAGGGGGCTTCCTAGCTCCCCCTCTTCCCTCCCCCAGCAGCACCCCTCCTCTCCCTCTACTGGCCAGGCCAACTCAGCTCTTAGCTAGTGTTTCCAAATCTGCAGCATAAGCCCATATCCAGGGTCTACAAACGACAAAACTTCCCATTTAGTTGCATCCATCCTACTTAATAGATGGTTTGGTTGTAAATTGCCAGGGAGAGGGGAGCATCTTACATACATTTCTGAAGAATTTAATTTTTCTTAACTACAGGCAGTAGCTTGTATTGCTTTTGTATTCAGAACAAAACCCAGAAAGATAAACGAACAAATCCTCCCAAAGCCTTGTGTGCTAATCTTTGTGGCTAAACCGTGGTCCCAGCTGGGGTGGAGGGAGCATAGCCAAGTGGTACAGCGGCCCCTCTACAGGGAGGAGAAATCCGAGCGAGGGGTCATGGGTAGTTTCTGCTCTGATGAAGACCCCAGGGGAGTTTGGAAATGCGCCTTTTGAAGAGAGGTCCCTGGTGTGCTGGATTTGCTCTGAGACATAAATACCAGGAGGCGTTTCCATCCTGAAGGCGAGAGAAATGATGCACTATCATTCCTCATCCCGCAGCAATAACCAGTGTTGTGGGGAGGCCTTCCTGGTCCGCTGAGAACCCCACACCAGGGAGCGCTGCGCTTCCCCACAGAGATCAGGACAGGACTTCTGCCTGCCGCACTCACAGCATCTAAAGAAAGAAATCCTGAAGTGCGGGGCGGCTACTGAAAGAGAGCACAGCTGGTCATAGTGCCAAAACACCGACAGTGGCAGCGCCGACCAGCTCTTCTCGCTTGAGCGCTCGCTGGGCGCCAAGCGCCACACCAGCCTCCCTGGCGTCCAGTCCTCACAGCAAGGAATGCTTTCATCAGCTCCATTCACCACCAGGGAAAGTAAGGCCTCTGGGGAGGAGGAAGCCTGCACAGCCACTGAGCTACTGAGGGCAGGGCCGGGGTCTGCACCCCAGCAGGCTGGCCTCGGACCCCACATTCTGTTTTGACATGTGCCTCTTACTGCAAACGAGGAAGAAATCCTGTAAGTCAGGACATGGAACACTGGTTATTGCTGCGGGATGAGGAATGATAGCACACTTTACTTCCATCCTTTGCATCTCCAGTGTTTGAATTTTTTTTACAAGAATGTTGTCATCTTGACTGGTTTAATGATGATTAAAGAATAGATCATAGTCATAGTGAAAAATATATTTTCAAAAATACTGATATTATTTGCCTTGTTACTTGTCTTTGCCGTTGCTTCACCTCTGTATTATTTTTCTTCCTTTTATTTTTCTTTTTAAAAAAATGTTTGTTTATTTATTTGGTTGCATCCGGTCTTTGTTGTGGCCCGTGTGCTCAGTAGTTGCAGCACAGGCTTAGTTATCCCAAGGCATGTGGGATCTTAGTTCCCCAACCCACATCAGTGCAGGGATCGAACCCACATTCCCTACATTGGAAGGTGGATTCTTACTGGACCACCAGGGAGGTCCCTCCTTTTATCATTATTACTATTTTTCACCATGCCGCGTGGCTCGCGTGATCTCCTGTGACCATGCAGTGAAAACACAGACTCCTAACCGCTAGACCACCAGGGAACTCTGTATTTTTCCTCCTTTTAAACAACTTTATTGAGCTATATCACAGATCACATAATTCGCCCTTTTAAAGTATGCAAGTCAATGGCTTTTAGTATGTTCACAGAGTCACGCAACCATCACCACTTTAGGTTCCTCTCAGGCGGGTGACTTCAGGACAAGACCCCCACAGGCCCTAGGAATGGGCCTGGGTTATCCAGGGAGGGGATCCTGGGGTTCAGCATTCCCAGAGTGTTGCCTAGAATGGGGAGGCATAGAATATAGGGGGGTAACTCCCTGTGAACATGCTACCTTACCCAGCAAAAGGGATTTCACTTGTATGATTGTATCAAGCGTCTGGAGATGAGGAGATTATCCTGGATCACCCAGTGGGCCCAGTGTAACTACAAGGGTCTTTATAAGAGGGAGGCAGGGGACTTTTCTGGGGGTCCAGTGGCTAAGACTCCACACGCCCAATGCAGGGGGCCAGGGTTTGATCCCTGGTGGGGGAACTAGATCTTGCATGACATAACTAAGGCCCAGAGCAGCCAAATAAATAAGAGGGAAGCAGGAGGGCCAGAATTTAAGGAGGAGCCATGATGACAGAAGAAGAGGTTCAAAAGGGTGATGGGCTTGCAGACTTTGAAGGTGGGAGGGGGCCACAAGCCAAAAAATGCAGGTTGTCTCCAGAAGCTGGAAAAGGAAAGAAGGAAGAAGGGATGCTGCCCTACCAACAACACCTTGGTTCTGGCCCTTCAAACCCATTTCAGACTTGTGGCCTTGAGAACTGTGAGGTCAGTCTGTGTGCTTCAGGCCGCTAGGGGTGTAATCGTTTGTTATAGCAGCAATGGGAGACGCACAGAGGGTGCTTTGGAAGTGTTTCATGGGCACCCTTCCCTTGCTCCCCCCTCCTCACACTTGTTTCCCAGCCTAGAGTGCCTTCCCCTCCCCTCCCACTGCCTGGATCCTCAGTGGCCCACCTCTTCTGAGGCAGTCTTCCCAAGTCCCCCTTAATGAACACTCCTCCAGCCCTGGATGTCAACCTCCTGCATTCAGGCACTGAAATCTTTTAGAGCCATGGAGTCCAACCGTGTTAAAATCACTTGGGGGCACTTAAAAAGTACTGATACCTGGGCTCAGCCTCCAATCTGTTGAACTTCGGGGTGGCGCCTGGGCCTGGATAGTTTTGAAAAGCCCCCAGGTGTAGGCACAAGGCTAAGCAGCCAGTGATGGAGCCTTCCTGTTAGTTCACTGTAGCAGGAGTGAGTGTGTGTGTGTGTGTGTGTAGTCTCCTAAGTGTTTCTTCACAGGACCCAGACCAGTGCCTGGCACTTCGTAGGTGCTTAATCTTTGCTGACTGATTGGCTAAGTGTACACTCCTAGAATGCAGGGCCGCCTAGTAATAATTAAATGACTAGTCTTCCATTTGCCAATGCCAATCCAAATGTCAGTAACTTCTAGTAAATTGAACTAAATTAACTAGGGCAGTAAGCGGTTATTCGAAATACACCTTTTGTGAGGTTTTTTATTTTTATTTTTTTGGTCACGCCACGCGGCATGTGGGATCTTAGTTCCCTGACCAGGAATTGAACCTTGCATCCCCTGCAGTGAAGCTCGGAGTCTTAACCACCGGACCACCAGGGAAGTCCCAGGCCTTTTGTAAGTTTTAACAGAACTTTTTACATTGTGCCCACAGTGAATTCATTCATTCAGTAAACATTTCTCTGGGCCTTCTGAATGAGGAAGCTGCAGTGGAAATAGAGATGAATGCCATTGCTACAGCTTAATGGAGGAGACAGATGTAGGCCTGAAGAATTAGACCATGCATCACAGCTGCCACCTATCATTACCCTCAGTGAAAATCACAAGAGCTGGTGCTGCTGCTTTTCGGCACAAGTATCACCTCCGTCAAGCACCGCGGTGTAAGAACCGATTCTCAAGGCTGTGGCCCCCAACACCAGCGGCGCAGTCCTCACAGGGGGATTTGTAAGCAAAGCAGATTCTCGGCCCCCATCCCAGACCTGCAGAATCAGAAACCCTGGGGATGTGACCAACAGTCCGTGTTTTAACAGGGCCTCCTAGTCATCTTGATACCTGATATAGTTTGAGTTCCCCTGCCCTAAAGCCATAACTTCTCAACCTTGGCCGCACATTCATATCCCCTGGGGAGCTTTGTTAAGCTATGACTGCTCATGCTCCACCCCTGAACAATTAAATCAGGATCTCTGGGAATGGGGCCTGGGCCTCAGAATGTTTAAAGCTCCCTGCCTTAGCAGATGATGGGCCAGCATGAGAATGCCAATAAAAGACCGGGTTGAAGCCAGCCAGAGCATTTTGGGTGGCCTTGGGGGCTCCCGCTCCTCCCCCCTCTGCCCCCCCACCGGGGCCCTTGGAAGGCTGTGGTGTTTCATTCTAGCTCCAGGGTTCCTCTCCCAAGCGTGAACCTTGTTCAGACACGTAGCAGAACCTGCCTCTTCAACTAACACTTGCAAACTAGGCTTGGGAAAGAAAGTCATGATGCCAAAGCTGCCAGCTCTCTGCTTGTTGAGCAGTGAGTTTTGATCAGTCATTTAAGGAAAGAGAGTCAGAGGTGAATAACCTATAGAGTGATTTGTGCCAAGCATGTTCCCTGAGATCTTTGGAACACTCTGGGTATGAATAACTCCAGGCACTTTGGGATTTCTTTCTGTCATCTTTGAGTTACTGTCCTATTTTTGAATTGAATTTAAATCGTATGTTGTGTTTATAATGTACACATATCATTTACATTATAGTTTCTATATTTATAAATGATATAATTGCATGCATTGTAATCAGAAAGGGCGTAGAAAGTATCATAATCACAAGAACTCTTAGTGGCTGTTGAGTTGCTGACTGTGTTTTAAGCATTATGTCCACGCTTAGATACACTGTCACGGTAAGCTGCAGACCAGCTCTATTGCAAATTGTTCACCATATTACCTGCCTTTTCAAAAAGGGAAACTGAAGATAAGGAACATCACATTACTCACCCAAAGTCACATGGAAAATGGCAGAGCCAGGGTTCGAATAGAGATCTGTCATCAAAGATTGTAGTTTTATCCCCAGTCTCCTCTGGCTCATAGTAAGCGATAGCACATGCATATATCATACTATTAAAATCATATGGTGCCGGGAATTCCCTGGTGGTCCAGTGGTTAAAAAGTCACCTTGCCATGCAGGGGACTCCTTATCGATCCCTGGTCAGGGAACTAAGATCCAATGGCCTGTGAGGCCAGTAAGCCTGTGCTCTGCGACTACTGAGCCTGCACGCTCTGGAGCCGGTGTGCCACGACTAGAGGCCCGTGTGCCTAAGGTACTGAGGCCCGTGCCCACTCTGGAGCCCGTGTGCCATGACTAGAGGCCCGTGTGCCTAAGGTACTGAGGCCCGTGCTCACTCTGCAGACCCTGGGGCATAGCTAGAGAGAACCCCACACACTGAAATGAAAGCTCAGATCCCGCATGCTGCAACTAACACCCATGGCAGCCAAATAAATAAATAGTAAAAAAAAAAAAATCTGTATAGTACAATCTGTAAATAATATGCTACCATATAGTTTTACTTATACAGAAAATTATACATAGTTTAACATCAGTTACTGGAGAAGGCAATGGCACCCCACTCCAGTACTCTTGCCTGGAAAATCCCATAGACGGAGGAGCCTGGTGGGCTGCAGTCCATGGGGTCGCTAAGAGTCGGACACGACTTCACTTTCACTTTTCACTTTCATGCCTTGGAGAAGGAAATGGCAACCCACTCCAGTGTTCTTGCCTGGAGAATCCCAGGGACGGGGGAGCCTGGTGGGCTGCCATCTATGGGGTCACACAGGGTCGGACACGACTGAAGCGACTTAGCAGCAGCAGTAGCAGCAACATCAGTTACACATAATATAACTCAATAAATGCTATACATGAAAATGTTACCAGTTAGAGCTGTGACATAGTAATGATTAAGGTTCATTTGTATCCATAACCAATGATGTTATGTCTAAAGACCATTCCTGGGAGTGTTGCATTGAGAATATGTAGCTTCTTTGAAAATATTAGGTGATTACTAAGATACAGTGTAAAAAGCAGGATACAAAAAGAATATATACACAAACCAGATTTGCAAAAAAATAGACACATGTATTTTGTATGCATGGAAAAAAGTGAAAAGAAAATGCCCCAGATCTTTCACAGTAATTATGATCAGACGGTTGGACTGTAAGAGGTTTGTATTTTCTTCTTGATACTTGGGACAAGACCAAGACGCTGGGATGCTCCAGACTGGCTGATATTTGACACTGCTTCAAACTGGTGCTTCTTTCAGTTTTTGCTCTACCTGTATTTAGTGGACAGGAAGAAATTGGTTATCTACCAGTAAATATTGTGTACAAATACAGATTATCTTCCAAATTCATTCCTACAGACCAAGTTAGAGTTATGTTCTGGGGGAAAACACTATTTCCCACTTTTCTATGGTTCTTATTCTCTTTCTCTCTCTCCTTGTCTTTCTCTATAAAATTCAAAACCCCTCAATTTGGAGGAAGACATATTCACCAATGAAGTCATTTGGTCCTTGGCTTTTCTTCACGGAAGTTGTAAAGTTACTAATTCCATCTATTTACTTGTTATAGGTCTGTTCAGATTTTCCATTTTTTCTTGAGTCAGTTTTGGTCATTTGTATCTTCCTAGGAATTTGTTCATTTTCCCTAAGTTATCTGATTTATTGGTACATAGTTGCTCATACTCCTTTTAATTTCTGTAAGATTGGTATCAATACTTGCATTCCCTCTTTCATTCATGATTTTAAAAATTTGGGTCTTTTTTTTCATGGTTAGTCTCACTTAATATTTGTCAACTGTGTTGATATTTTCAATGAATGATGGCTTCCTAGGTCTTCATTTTAAAAAATATATCACATAAGTCGTGTGTATGTTACAAAATATCTTTGTGTGTATAAAACATTGCAGGATAAACATGGAAAAGAAAGAAAGGAAAAAAGAACTACAATGCATTTTTCATAAGAAACTCACCATAGTGATAGGTCCTGTATTTAAGTTTCACACTGAATTATTTGCTTATTTTTATAAACTAATTTCTAAATTCTTCAGGATTCTGTGAGCTTCCCTGATGGCTCAGTAGGTAAAGAATCCACCTGCAATGCAGGAGACACATATGAGACATGGGTTTGATCCCTGGGTCGGGAAGATCCCCTTGAAGAGGAAATGGCAATCCAGTCCAGTATCCTTGCTTGAAAATTCCATGGACAGAGGAACCTGGCAGGCTACAGTCCATGGGGTCACAAAGAGTGGGACACGACTGAGCACATGGTACAAAACAGCTTCTTCACAAAGCAGGGACATAGCAAATACAGTGCAAGACTTGTTGTTCAGTCGCTCGGTCGTGTCTGACTCCTTGCAGCCCCAGGGACTGCAACACACCATGTTTCTCTGTTCTTTACCATTTCCTGGGGCCAGTCGGTGATGCCATCTAATCATCTCATCCTCAGCCGTCCCCTTCTCCTCCTGCCTTCAGTCTTTCCTAGAATTAGGGTCTTTTCCAATGAGTCGGTTCTTCATATCAGGTGGCCAAAGTATTGAAGCTTCAGCTTCAGCATCAGTCCTTCCAGTGAATATTCAGGGTTGATTTCCTTTAGGATTGACTGGTTTGATCTCCTTGCAGTCCAAGGGACTCTCAAGAGTCTTCTCCAATACCTCAGTTCGAAGGCATCAATTCTTTGGTGCTCAGCCTTTTTTTATTGTCCAGCTCTCACATCGGCACATGACTACTAGAAAAACCATAGCTTTGACTATACAGACCTTTTATACTTAGGTGAAAAGTGATAAAATGAAACACTGTTCATGCCAGTGCTAATAGTATTGGCCAGTTGGACAGTGGATCAGAGCTGCTGTAAAAAGTACCAAAAACTGGGTGGCTTCACACAATGGGAATTTATTCTCTCATGGAAATCCCAAATCAAGGTGTCAGCAGGGTCAGGCTCTCTGTGAAACACATAGGGGATAAACTGTCCCTGCCTCTTCTAGTTTCTGTGGTTATCAGCAGTCCTTGTCTTTCCTTGGCTTAAGCTGTATCACTCCAACCTCTGCCTCTACCATCATATTGTCCATCTTGGCCCTGAGTGTCTCTCTCCTCTTTTAATGAGAATGTGACTGAGCCAAGCTTATTCTGCTTGCCACACGACAGGCCAATACATTGGGAGATGAGTTGTTGGAACATGGAATAACGATTTTAATAGGAAAGCTAGCAGACCAAGAAGATGGCAGACTAGCATCTCAAAAAATCATCTCCGCTCAGTCCCAATTCGAGCTCCTTTTATAGACAAGAGGGGGAGGGGCCACTGTAGCACCAACCAATCGCTGAGCAGGACCACTAATGGTTTCTCGTTGACAGTTACTGGCTAATGGTTGCTTGCTTGGGGAGGGGCCCACTGTGGCACAGACCAATGGCTGAGTAGGCCCACTACCAGCTTGCATCTGCCCCACTGCTATTACAAGGACACCGGTCATATTGGATTAAAGGCCCACTTTATTCCAGTATTGACTTCATCATACTAGTTACATCTGCCATGACCCTGTTTTTAAATAAAGTCACATTCTGAGAGATGAGGAGTTAGGACTTCAACCTGTCTTTCTTGGGTTGGGGTGGCGGGAGGATACAGTCAACCCATAGCAGACATGTTCTAAGCTAACTACGAACATTTGTCTCTTACGCTCCAATTCTTAGAAATCTATCTGCTTACCATGGTCTTCCCCCCCTCCCCCAAACCTCTTTTCTAGATTGAAGATATGTTTAATGAAATCAGATTTAGTGAGTATGTGGACACTGGAAAGCTTACCGACAAAATCAACTTACCAGATTTCTTCAAAGTCTACCTCAATCATAGGCCACCCTTCGGTAACACCATGAGCGGCATCCAGCAGAGCTTTGACATTCTTGGTTTCACCAATTCAAAGGGAGACAAGGCTATTCAAAGAGAGGATTTTCTGAATCTGCTTCAAACTAAAGGTAAATACACAAATAGGTAGATCTCGTAACACCCTTGGGCCCATCCCCCTGGAGAGAACTGAGCTGGGAAGGCAGCCCCCAGACACCCGCATCTTTGATTTGACAGAGTTTCAGCCCTGAGGATGCTGCTTACTGACCCACATGGCTGGTGAACAAGGGATAAAGGGAAGGATGGCGGGGACCTGAAGGATGGAGTATGTGTTCCAACTTCCTGGGACTGCGCAATTCAGGGCCCTGGATGCCTTCCTCTTACCTTGGGTTTCCCAGGTGGCGCTAGTGGTAAAGAACCTGCCTGCCAATGCAGAGACATAAGAGACATGGGTTCAGTCCCTGGGTTGGGAAGATCCCCTGGAGAAGGGAAAGGCAACTGACTCCAGTATTCTTGCCTGGAGAATCTCATAGACAGAGGAGCCTGGCAGGCTACAGCCATGGGGTTGCAAAGAGTCGGACAAAACTGAAGCAATTTAGCACAGCACTCATAAAGCAGGAATACAAGTGCCAGCCATCGACCTCACGATGAAGTACCATTACATTTGTGAGATAAAACCACACCAAAGTAAAAAAAAAAAAAAAAAATCATTTTTAGGGACTTCCCGGGCAGTCCAGTGGTTGAGACTTCAAACTTCCAATGTGGGGGGCACGAGTTCAATTCCTGGTCAGAGAAATAAGATGCCACATGCTGTGTGGCACAGCCAAAAGACAAAAAAAAACAAAAAATTTTTTTTTTCCTTTTTCTCTGGGTGATCATTTCATCTCAGCGAAACTGGTGTTTCTAACATGAGGGAAACTGAAATGAAGCCAAGTGCAGTCTTTATCAGAAAGCTGTTCCCCATCTGCACAAGCCCCAACACAGTCCCCCTAACCCACTTTTAGCACCATATAGGGAAGTCTATGTGACGGTAACATGGGACTTCCTAGGTGGCTTTTGCATCTTAAGAAAAAGAAACCCATGGAATAATTTTCTTGAAGACTTTAGAAAGATGATGCTAAGCTCTGATGTGAAGCTCAGTCCCACAAGCCGAACCACCTCCTTTTCCCTTTGCGATGCCCAGGTGAGCACATGACGGAAGAGGAGATGACGGACTGCTTTGCCACACTGTTTGGACTGAATCCCGAGGGCTGGAAATCCGAGCCTGCAGCCTCCTCTGTCAAAGGTACTACTAGCGAGTGGGCTCTGTCTGGGCACGTAACCAGGGCACGCTAATTTGTTGTCGACTTGAGTGCATTTATGTCTCCTGACTGGTGCCAGCCACTCTCCTTCATGCCGCGCACACGACAAAGCAGGTCTGTGGGGAACCCAACATGAATAAGTTATGAAAGGACCAGGGAGCGGTGGTCACGTTGAAGAGATAAAAGGCTTTGTTCCCGGGCTCTGACATCCCCTGTGTCTTCTGGCCTTGTTTTTCCCTTTATTTCCCCGACCCAGTCCTCATCTTTCCGGCTGGGGTAGGCAAACACTGGCCACTAATTGAGAATACGGTTTGGAAGTCGTTTCAGGGGAGGTATAGTCAAGAGAGCCTTGGAGGACAAGAGGGTCAGCGACTCGGGGGCAGGCAGGAGCCCCAACCCAAGTTGCCAGAACTTGAACGTCTTTAGAGATCCTCCTGGGGACTTCCCTAGTGGACCAGTGGTTAGGACTTGGCACTTCCACTGCAGGGGTCACAGGTTCAATCCCTGGTCGGGGAACTAAGATCCCACATGCAGTGCGGTGTGGCCAAAAAAGATCATCCTCTTCTTCTTTCCTATATGAGGATTTCCCACCTCCTTCTTTTAGTCCATTGGCCTGAGTGTGCTGGAACATGTCTGTGAACAAACCCCGAGGGCTGCCCCATTGCCCCTGCAAGAAGTCAGGAGCAAAGACCCCTCACCGGGCTTCCTTCTTCCTCTCCTTTTGTTGTCTGTTCCCAATTTCAAATTGAACAGGGTTCCTAATCAGACAGTTCTAGACTCCAGAGTCTGATCTGTCATTTCCAACCTGCAAGCTCCCCCACCCCATTCCTTGTGTACTTGGTATCTCAGAATGTAATTTTCACACACACACACACACACACACACATATGCACACATACATGGATACAGTGTTCCTAAGTGTCTCAAAACAGTAAAATCAATGATGCCATATAGTTGAAGTTTTCCAATAACGTGTGCAGAGATTTGGGTAAGAGTGCTCCAAACCCAAACCATAAAGGAGGGATTTTGACCGATTTCCACCCCAGGACTTCTCAAGGAGCCAGAGCCAAATCCCTGCAGAGGGCCTCTCACTTCTCTTTTGTATCAGTTCCTCATATTTTTTAGAAAATGCTTCTGAGTTAGAAACCTAATCATTATGAAGGCATTTGCTTTCTTCTCTTGTTTGTTAGGTTCTGAAATTTGCTTAGAAGAAGAACTTCCAGACGAAATCACTGCAGAAATATTCACGACTGAAATTCTTGGCTTAACCATTTCCCAAGATTCTGGACAAGATCCTAGGATCAGTGAAGCCGAGCAGAGTTTCTGAAGCACAAAGGACTTTGTGTGTGTATGTGTGGTTTTTCTCCCCTCAAGAGGTACCGCTATTCTGGCATTTCCCTACCCCTGCTCTAATCTTCAGAACGTTTAGACATTAAAAGCATATTTCTGTTAAGCAACAGATTTCACAGAGTTGGACATTCTACTCTGTCCGAAATAGAAAAGTGGGTGGAAGCAAGAAAAACACTGGGGGTTGGATGGACATGGTGGCTGGAAACCCCGACTGCCATCCCCATGCCTGATCCATGGCAGTGCTTCCTGGAGCAGGGTTGCCAGGACGAGGAGGTGGCGTGGTCCCCGGGGGCAGAGAGGGCCTCAGCCAGCAGCTATCCTTTCTCGTTACACGTGTGGCCTGATTCCCATCGTCTCAAGTGGCACCTGGACCCTTAGCCTAACATGGCCAGATACAGATCATCCCAGTCAGCTGTTAGACTGGGGTAGGAGGTGTTGGGCTCTCGGTGCTGCTGAGAGCCCTGGCTTGTGGCTTCTTATCAGTAAACCCCCCCGAGCAGTTGTGTGCGGCCGTTATGAAGAGCATCATCAGCCAAGCTTAACCCTGGTAGCAGCTGCCAGAGAGAATGCAGAAAAAGCCTGCCTCCCCGCCCCCCCGGAGCCCTGTGGGTGCGCACCTGGACTAGAAACCACACAGCCAGCCTCCCCAGGGCAGAGCTTGGCCCGTGTCAGCCACCCTCTCCCGTGACACACGCACTGCACGGGCCCATCTGGTTGGCTCACAGCCTTGAACTCCACTGGGCTGCAGAACACCTAGCAGGCAAAAACAGATCCCCGCTCAGGGGTTGTTTCAGGAACGTGGCTAAGGCTGCAGCGCCGTTTTGACCTTGAAAAGACGGTACCCCTCGCCTAAAAACAGATGAAAGTTATAGTCCGATTTCGTCCTCGGTTATGAAGCCTCTCTCAGACCAGTGGGCCAAAGGTTATCCTTCACGTGTGTTCAGTCCAACACCCCTGCCCACCCGAACCAGCACCTTTCCCAGAGAAAGCAGCCTTTGAGATGACGTCGCTGACCTCTGTAAAGGTCCTTCCTCCCCAGGGGCAGAGTTCCATGTGAGAGAAACAGGACGGCTTCAGCATCCTTCTCCTGGCACAGAGCCACCTGTGTGGCGGCCACTCGGAAACCTGGGTCCTGGTGAGTCCTCAGAACACCCCGGAACTCAGGACAGAGCCAGCTCCCCAGCCAGGCCGTGTCACCGTGGCCTTGGGACAGCCGGCGTGGGCCATGGTCCAGCAGGCGCCCCACTGGTCAGATTTTACCTTCAGGGCTTCGCAAGCTGGTTTACATTGCATTCTTTTTGAAAAACCCAAAAAGGAAAACAAGCTTTATGAATCAACTTTGCAGCCGCTGAGGGCTTAGGAGAGATAGATTATCAAGCTGGTTAAAAGGTTCCTGGGGACGCTTTAGGGAACAGAAAACTCTCCAATGACTTGTTTTCTTCCAAAAAAATAGCTCAGAGTTGGATGTCCTCTGGACACCCACAGGGAGCTTCTCTCATTGGATCTGGCTCCTCTTTTTTGGCTCTTATTAACGACATATATATTGGAGTCATTGTGTGGAGCAGAATAGGCCTGTGACCAGTTGGACCTGCTCTGACTGGGCCAGTAGCAGTAACCACCTTCAGGCCCAGGCTGAGCCTCAGTCCCTCTGAGCTGAGTCGGTATGTGGAGGGGAGGTCCTGGTGACGACCGGGAAGGGTTGGGGGAGGGTTGGGCATCCCAGGTGACACCAGTGGTAAGGAATCTGCTTGCCAGTGCAAGAGACACGGGTTCAATCCCAGCATCGGGAAGATCCCCTGGAGTAGGAAATGGAAACCGGCTCCAGTATTCTTTCCTGAGAAATCCCATGGACAGAGGAGCCTGGTGGGCTGTACTCCATGAGGTCACCAAGAGTCAGACACGACTGAGCACACACGCACATAGGGTAAGGGTTAGGGTCAGGGCGGCTGTTCACCCAGGGAGGCCCAAGTGGCCAGGGGCAGCAGGGTCCGTGTCAACAGCCTGGCCAGAGGAGCTCCTGCTGGTGCTTTTCTTGGGGTGTCTCTCAGCCTGTCTGACCAGGAAGAAGAGCAGCTCACGTGTACCTTCTGGTCCCCAGGGGGCATCTGCACCTCCATCCCCCTCAGGCCCACCAGCTGGCCACACAGGCAGTGGAGAAGCAGGGCCCCAGTGCCCCAGGCCAGGGGAGGAAGTGGGGGACGCCTTCCTACCAAGTGAACAGAGAACCCAGACTCTCCCAACCAGGTGGCTGGCAGAGCAGGGACACCAGGAAAGGAGGAAGGAGAGATGGCAAACAGTTTCACTGGGCTTGTACCTCAAGACGTGGGGACACACGCTGGACACCAGAAAGCACCATGTGATGCTCTGAAAGCACCATGTGATGCTCTTTTGAAAAGATAATAGCATATCACATGGGCCTCTGGCTACTGGCCTCTGCATCCTGGCCTGTTGCTTCCAGAGTTCTGGAGGTGGAAAAGGCATAGTCATCCAGGAACCACTCAGAGCCCCCCCCACCCCCCAGCCTCTCCTCCAGAACCCCCGGCCCCTCCGGTGCGGGGTGAGCGTTCTGTTTACACAGCACTGGCCCCGCAGGCTGGCTGGGCTGAGTCCTGCCTCTGCCCCTGAGTAGCACCCTGTGTGCCCTCGGGTGTGGCTAATCTCTTAAACCTCAGTTTCCTCCTGGAACAATTCCTGGGGTGGTGGTGAGGATTAAAAGAGATATTGCAAATAAAGTGTTCCTGGCATAAGGTAGTGCTCAAAATAGGACGGCAGCTATTATTACTGCCGGCAGAAATTGTGCCTGAGACTCGGGAAGATGTCTGATGAGAATTAATCTCTTCCAACTCCAGGGTTTTAGCACCAGTTAACACTTGCTCAAATAAGGGTCTCTGCAAGCTTTGACAAAGGGCCCTCAATAAATATTTGCAGAACGATTGAATGAATGAGCATGAAGCTTCAGTGCTCTTTTAATAGCTGACTTAGTTTCTGAATCAAAGTGAATCCGGCCCCTACAGGCCATCCACATCAGGGTCAGCAGACTCTCTGGAAAGGGCCAGAGAGTAAACAGTGGGGATCTGTGGACCCAGTGGGCTGTCGGACACCTCAGCTCGGCCGCTGGAACACAAACGCAGCCACACAGAACTTTGGTCCAGAGAAGAATGAGCGTGGCCCCATTCCAATCAAACTTTACTTATGGATGCTGAAATTAATGTGGATTTCATGAGAACTTCCACATATCATGAAATCATCTTTTGATTTATTTTCAACCACTTAAAAATGTGAAAACTGGGACTTCCCTGGTGGTCCAGTGGTTAAGACTCTGCGCTTCCACTCAGCAGGGTTGCGGTTCCATCCCTGATTGGGGCACTAAGATCCCACTTGCCTGGTGGCCCAAACAAACAAACCAAAAAAAACCCCAAATAACTGTGAAAACTATTCTTAGCTTGCAGACCACACAGACACGGCAGCCCAGATACATCCCACAGGCTGGAGTTTGGTACACCTCTTTGGCCAGGATGAATCCAACAGATTTTTTACAAATATGACGAATCTATACAAAACACCTGACTAGTACTCGTCAAAAATGCCCAGGTCATGGCACTTCCCATGGTGGTCCAGTGGTTAAGAATCTGCCTTCTGACACAGGGGATGCGGGTTTGATCCCCGGTTGGGGAACTAAGATGCCTTGTGCCGTGGGGCAGCTAAGCCTGCACACCACAACTAGAGAGTCTACGTGCTGCAACAAAGACCCAGCACAGCCAAAAAAAAGAAAAAGAAGGCCCAGGTCATGACAAACATGAAAAGACTCAGAAACTGTCACAGGTCAAAGGAGACTAAAGGGAGACGATGGTGAAATGTGAAGCAGGATCCTGGTTTTCTGGATCAGGAAAAAAAAAGGATGTTAGGAAGAACCGGTGAAACCCAGAGGAAGTCTGTGGTTTAGTTGATATTGTTTGCTCCAAACTTAATTTCTTAATTTCAATAAGCATATCTTGGTTGCCTTAAACGTGCACACAAGGGAAGCTGGGCCAGCAGTCTCGTGGGACCCTCTCACACACCAAGGCCAGACGCATTCAGTGAGCCAAAGGTTTGTATGGTCAGACCCTAGAAAGGGACATAGGCTCAAGGTGAGGTACACGGAAGTCTAGAACCATCTCTCCTGTTCCTTCAGTACCACAGTGGCGTGGTCCTTCCTCCCAAGTCCGAATAGGGATGTTTTCATGTGGGCGATGGGCAGGAGGGAGGGAGGGAGGGAGGCTGCATATTCAAGAGGATGGTCTGGCCATTCTCACTCCTTCACTTTCAGAGTCTTGATATAGGATAGGCTGCCCCTCAGAGGAGCCCAGGTAAGACCGTAGAGAAGTCACAGGTGGAGCCGCCCTGAAGCTGGTATGTCATCTCACGTGACAGTAGACACACGTGCAAAAGTTCACAGTGGGTTTCAGCCCCATAAACCTTAAGCCCTCAGTCAGCATCAATTCATCCTTCGTAGTTTTCCCCCAGGAATTTCAACATTTTAAAAAGACACAGTTTTCTCCACGATCTCGTTGTCCATTCTTGCAGTCAGGCCTAACTCCACGTTCCCCCGAGTCATGTTCCCCGAGTCACTGGTGGTATCCCAAAGGCAGCCCAGCATACAGTGAAGCTTCACCAGACGCTGGCCACTTACCTCTCCCTCAGTGTGCTGTGGATCCCTTCCACCTTTGCACTGTTCTAGGAGAGAGGACAGAATAGCAGTAACTGGTGCCAGATCCTCTAACAGTGACCTCAGTTTAACTGTGTGTGCCCTGCAGCATGCTAAGCCCAGAGATAAAATGTGGCAGGAAGCACTGGCTCTTCCCCTTTGGAAGGTTACATCATAGTGAGGGAAACAGATATGTCAATAATAATTACAGTGTTTTGTGATATGACATAGGGGCATCCAGAGCAGATAGGGTGGGAAGGAGGAGGAGCAGGAGGAGGTGACCAGGGAGAGGTGGAGAAGTTACATAAATGTGGCACTCGCTCTAAGCCTATCTGAGTAGTGCCTGGGGGAAGTGGCAGGAGAGCAACTCAGGGAAAACAGTGGTCACATTATGGATGGCCTTGTGTGCTAAAGCAAGGAGGTTAAACATAATGTTAAAGGGAAGGGAGAGAAGTAGATCAAACTTGCATCTCAAGGGCCTAGGGTGATGGGCCTCAGGTGATGGGCAAGAGGAGTTGTCTGGGGAAAGGGACCACAGCAAGGAGACTATTACAGTACTCTGGGGAGAAGTGAAGGACTGCAACGAGAGAAAAGGCACTCAGGAAGGAGAAGTAAGTATAAAGACTAAGTTAAATGTTATCAAAGATAGTATCAATCATGACCCTTGGTTTGCAGCAATAGAAATTGGCTCTGGTTAGTCTCAAAAGATGGGAATACCAGACCACCTGATCTGCCTCCTCAGAGATCTGTATGCAGGTCAGGAAGCAACAGTTAGAACTGGACATGGAACCACAGACGGGTTCCAAATAGGAAAAGGAGTACGTCAAGGCTGTATATTGTCACCCTGCTTATTTAACTTATATGCAGAGTACATCATGAGAAACACTTGACTGGAAGAAACACAAGCTGGAATCAAGATTGCCGGGAGAAATATCAATAACCTCAGATATGCAGATGACACCACCCTTATGGCAGGAAGTGAAGAGGAACTAAAAAGCCTCTTGATGAAAGTGAAAGTGGAAAGTGAAAAAGTTGGCTTAAAGCTCAACATTCAGAAAATGAAGATCATGGCATCTGGTCCCATCACTGCATGGGAAATAGATGAGGAAACAGTGTCAGACTTTATTTTTCGGGGCTCCAAAATCACTGCAGATGGTGACTGCAGCCATGAAATTAAAAGACACTTACTCCTTGGAAGAAAAGTTATGACCAACCTAGACAGCATATTCAAAAGCAGAGACATTACTTTACCAACAAAGGTCTGTCTAGTCAAGGCTATGGTTTTTCCTGTGGTCATGTATGGATGTGAGAGTTGTACTGTGAAGAAGGCTGAGCACCAAAGAATTGATGCTTTTGAACTGTGGTGTTGGAGAAGACTCTTGAGAGTCCCTTGGACTGCAAGGAGATCCAACCAGTCCATTCTGAAGGAGATCAGCCCTGGGATTTCTTTGGAAGGAATGATGCTGAAGCTGAAACTCCAGTACTTTGGCCACCTCATGCAAAGAGTTGACTCATTGGAAAAGACTCTGATGCTGGGGGGGATTGGGTGCAGGAGGAGAAGGGGATGACAGAGGATGAGATGGCTGGATGGCATCACTGACTCGATGGACGTGAGTCTGAGTGAACTCCAGGAGTTGGTGATGGACAGGGAGGCCTGGCGTGCTGCGATTCATGGGGTCGCAGAGTCGGACACAACTGAGCGACTGATCTGATCTGAGCCTCAGTGGAAAGTGACATTATTTGAGGACCATAGGCTCAGTGAGAGACTGGAGCAGCCAGCTCAGTAAATGACCAGGAAGCAACCACAGCCAGGATGCCAATGGCGCCACTGGGAGCTCAGTGCCTCCAATACCTCAGGCTCTCCAATGGCCATTTCTGCTGTAAGTCATTTCTCCACTGCCCCATATGCCCTCAAAATTCCAAATCAAAACCACAATGAGATACCCTTTTACCTCCACAAGACTAAAATGAAAAAGAAATGAAAACACAGTAACAAGTGTTGGTGAGGATGTGGATAGACTGGAACCCTCCTATACTCCTGGTGGGAGTGTAAAATGGCACTTTGGAAAACAGGCTGGCAGTGTCTCAACATTTTAAACACAGGGTTACCATATGACCCAGCAATTCCCCTCTGGTGAACTGGTATGTAGCTGGGAGAAATGAAAATACTCATCTGCACAAAAACTTGTATACTAACCATCATCACAGCATTATTCATAGTAGCCGAAAAGTGGAAACAACCCAACGTCCATCAATGAATGTGGTAAATCCACATAATGGAATATTACTCAGCCGTAAAAAGAATGAAGTATTAATACATGCTACCACATGGATGTAAAATATGCTGAGAAAAAGAAGTCAGACCCAAAATGACACATATTATATGATTCCACTTACATGAAATGTCCAGTGGAGGCAAATCCATAGAAATAGGATTAAACACGGAACTCTCAGTCACCTAAGGCTGGGAATAGAAAGAATGACAGTGAATGGGTAGAGGGTTTCTTTTTTGGATGACAAGAATGTTTTAAAATTGATTGTGGTGATGGTTTCACAACTCTGTGACTATACTAAAAAAAACTTCAAAGGGTGAATTTTATGGTATGTTAATTACGTCTCAATAAAGCTATTATATAAAAAAATCAACAGGCAACCCACTTGAAAAATGGGCAGAAGACCCGGATAGATATTTTTCTAAAGAAGACATACAGATGGTCAACAGGCACATAAAAAGATGCTCGACATCACTGATCATCAGGGAAATGCAAATCAAAACCACAAAGAGCTGTATCACCTCACACCTGTCAGAATGGCTATCATCAAAAAGACCATAAGCAACAAATGTTGGTGAAGGTGGGGAGAAAAGGGAACCAATGTCTACATTGTACCCCTGAAACTTACATAATACTGTAATAAATCAACTTGCTTGCTAAGTCGCTTCAGTCGTGTCCAACTCTGTGCGACCCCATAGATGGCAGCCCGCCAGGCTCCCCCGTCCCTGGGATTCTCCAGGCAAGAACACTGGAGTGGGTTGCCATTTCCTTCTCCAAATATATGTCAATTAAAAAAAAAATCAACTGACTGGACCATCCACCTACTAGATCAAGGTTAGGTCCCATGCCCAAGACCTAGAACTGCCAGGTAGAAGAAAGAGTGAAATGGCCCCCATCCCCCAGCTTCTGTAGTAGGGGGCAGCCTCTATCCCTAAAGGCTCACCCAGAGCTAGGAAAGGTTTTCAGAGGCAGCCAAAATGACACATGTGTGGGAGCAAGAGAGAAGACATTTGGGCAGCCATCTGGATTCCTGACCTAAGAGCTCACCAAGCGCATCGGTAGACGGATTCCAACTCTGCTCCGGGTCACTGGGTCATGACCAGACGTTCCGTGTTTAATCATTCATTGTTAGAAGAGCAGCTGTGTTACACCATCTCACCTTTGAACACATCCGTCTTCTGAAGCACTTTATATCTACTATCTCTCTGTTTGAATATATCCTCAAGTGGCCTAACTTTTAGTCTGGCAGCTTGCCAGTCTATTAGTATTTGAGCTGGGAACCATTTTTAGAGTTGTAGTTACAGGCAAGAAAAAGTAGGCATAGAAGCAATTTGGAATATTTGGTTTATCAAAAAAATTTTTTTAATATTTATTCAGCTGCTCCAGGTCTTAGTTGTAGCATGCAGGGTATTTAGTTGCAGCATGTAAATTCTTAGCTGTGGCATGTGGGATCTAGTTCCCTGACCAGTGATCGAACCTAGGCCCCCTGTTGGAAGTGCAGAGTCTGAGCCACTGGACCATCAGGGAAGTGCCCCTCCCCCGCAAATTTTTACTGACCCAGTCTCTGAAAGTTATCATCAGGCCCACATTGTCGGGGAGACCTTCCCTACAATGAACTGGGACCACATAGGGCTCCACCAATGGCGTGCTGGTGAATGTTTGCCAATCCTCTCTGGGTGGGGAGGGACAGGAGGTTCCAGAGACAGGGGACTGATTTACAACTGTCCACATTCTGATGACTATGGAGTGGAGAGCACACTCCAGAGGCACAGGAGAGAGGGGCTCTGGCTGGAACTCTGCAGACTGTGACTGCGGGATGGTAGGCATCCTTTTCTGCATAAGGAGGGAGGCTTCCAACTCTGCAGCTCATCCTTTCTGTCTCTGTCTCTGAGGAAGGAGCTGTATTTCATCCTGTGGTTAGAGTGTTCCCTTCAAAGCTCCCCCCTTGGCTGGGCCTTGCTAATGATGTTCCCCAAACATCAAAGCTCCTCTGTTTATGAAAACAGTATTCGGTTGCAAGTTGCTAGGCGAGGACCAAGTCTACCCAGAAACGCCAGGGCTGGGTCTGCATCTTCCTCAAGTCACATGTCTCCATCTGTGTTCTTATCCTTCTCCCACCCCAAACTCCCACCCCCTGGTGAATGGGCCTTCATCTCAGGGGGAGGAGTGAAGTAAGACTTGAATTTACCAGTCCTAGGAAGAGTACTTTGACTTCAGTCCCTAGCGTGGGGCATACTGATGCGAAGATCATAGAGGGTGGTATTTAATAAACACTTTTTGGTATTTGGGGAAGATCCCCTGGAGGAGGGCACAGCAACTCATTCCAGTATTCTTGCCTGGAGAATCCCATGGACAAAGGAGCTTGGCGGGCTACAGTCCATAGGGTTGCAAAGAGTCAGATAAGACTGAAGGGACTTGGCATGCATTTTGGTATCTAGCACTTACAATGTGCCAAGCACTGTTCTAAATTCTTGACAAATACTGTTTTTTTGTGTGTGTGTATGTTTTTCAATTGAAGTATAGTTGACTAACAGTGTCATGTTAGTTTCAGGTGTACACGTGAAATGATTCAGTTATATGTGTGTATGTGTATATGTGTGTGTATATTCTTTTTCAGGTTCTCTTTCCTTATAGATTATTACAAAATATTGAGTATAGTTCTCTGTGCTACACAGTAGGTACTCATTGGTTATCTATTTTATATATATAACAGTGTGTATATGTTGGGCTTCCCAGGTGATGCAGTGGTAAAGAATCCACCTGCCAGTTCAGGTGACACAGGTTCGATCCCTGGGTCAGGAAGATCCCCTGTAGTAGGAGGTGGCAACTCACCTCAGTATTCTTGCCTGGAAAATTTCATAGACAGAGGAGCCTGGCAGGCTACAGTCCACGGGGTCACAAAGGGTCGGACACAAGTGAGCAGGCACGAACGCACGTGTATATGTTAATCCCAAACTCCTAATTTATCCCACCCTCCTTCCTTGACAAATACTGTTTTTAATTCACATAACTCTATGAGGCAAGTCTTATTTTCATCTCCATTTTACAGATGAGGCACAGAGAGGTCAAAACACAAGTCATGGCTAAATAACTCACTTCTGGAGCCTCACAGTCACTCTTTCAATGTGTCTGAAATAATCACAAACATTCAGTGAGAGCTTGACTTCCAGCCCTAATACTTAGTTATTCAGACTCACACTCAAGCTGAAAGCAACTAAAAATGCTAGAAAACATATTTTAAAACATCCTAAAAGCCACCACATGCTGACAAGATAGTAAGGACTAGGCGAAACTCAAGGAAAAAAAGAATCCTGAAAACTAATCCAGCAAGGAGCCCACTTGAAGCCTGTAGATATTTGCCAAGCGTAGCATATTTGAACTTTAGTGTGAATGGTTTTTTGAGGCAAGAGATCAGAAATCGAAGTCCAGGATCCACATAGTGGGGAGATGAGACCTTGCCTACAATAATGCAGGCTTATTAGAATGCCCACAATAACGGGCTTCACCAGTGGTGTGCTGGCAGATGTTTATCACCAGCTTTTGGCTTGCCAGGGAAGGGTTCTGATATATTATTTTGTTGTTCAGTCGTTCACTCGTGTCTGACACTTTGCAACCCAATGGACTGCAGCAAGCCAGGCCTCCCTGTCCTTCACTGTCTCCTGGAGTTTGCTCAAATCATGTCCATTGAGTCAGTGATGCCATCCAACCATCTCATCTTCTGTCTCTGCCTTCTGCTCCAGCCCTCAATCTTTCCCAGCTTCAGAGTTTTTTCCAGTGAGTCGGCTCTTCGCGTCAGGTGAACCAAAGTATTGGAGCTTCGGCTTCAGCATCAGTCCTTCCAGGGTATATTCAGGGTTAATTTCCTTTAGGATTGACTGGTTTGATCTCCTTGCAGTCCAAGGGACTCTCAAGAGTCTTCTCCAACACCACAGCTCAAAAGAATCAATTCTTTGGCGCTCAGCTTTCTTTATGGTCCAACTCTCATATCCATACATGACTACTGGAAAAACCATAGCTTTGACTAGATAGACCTTTGTTGGCAAAGTAATGTCTCTGCTTTTTAATATGCTGTCTAGGTGGGTCATAACTTTTCTTCCAAGGAGCAAGCGGCTTTTAATTTCATGGCTGCAGTCACCATCTGCCGTGATTTTGGAGCCCAAAAAATAAAGTCTGTCATTGCTTCCATTCTTTCCCCATCTATTTGCCATGAAGTGATGGGACCAGATGCCATGATCTTTGTTTTTTGAATGCTGAGTTTTAAGCCAGCTTTTTCACTCTCCTCTTTCACTTTCATCAAGAGGCTCTTCAGTTCCTCTTTGCTTTCTGCCATAAGGGTGGTGTCATCTGCATATCTGAGGTCATTGATATTTCTCACAGCAGTCTTGATTTCAGCTTGTGCTTCGTGTAGCCCAGCATTTCTCATGATGTACTCTGCATATAAGTTAAATAAGCAGGGTGACAACATACAGCCTTGACATAATCCTTTCCCGATTTGGAACCAGTCCATTGTTCCAGGTCTGGTTCTGTTGCTTCTTGATCTGCATACAGATTTCTCAGGAGGCAGGTCAGGTAGTCTGGTATTCCAACTCTTGAAGAATTTTCAACAGTTTGTTGTGATCCACACAGTCAAAGGCTTTGGCATAGTCAATAAAGTAGAAGTAGATGTTTTTCTGGAACTCTCTCACTTTTTCGATGATCCAGCGGATGTTGGCAATTTGATCTCTGATTCCTCTGCCTTTTCTAACTCAAGCTTGCACATCTGGAAGTTCACAGTTCACATACTGTTGAAGCGTAGCTTGGATAATTTTCAGCATTACTTTGCTAGCGTGAGATGAATGCAATTGTGTGGTAGTTTGAACATTCTTTGGCATTGCCTTTCTTTGGGATTGGAATGAAAACTGACCTTTTCCGATCCAGTGGCCACTGCTGAGTTTTCCAAATTTGCTGGCATATTGAGTGCAGCACTTTCACAGCATCATCTTTTAGAATTTGAAATAGCTCAGCTGGAATTCCATCACCTCCACTAGCTTTGTTCATAGTGATGCTTCCTAAGGCCCACTTGATATTCCAGGATGTCTGGCTCTAGGTGAGTGATCACACCATCCTGATTATCTGGGTCTTAAAGATCTTTTTTGTATAGTTCTTCTGTGTATTCTTGCCACCTTTTCTTAATATCTTTTGCTTCTTTTAGGTCCATACCATTTCTGTCCTTTGAGCCCACTTTGCATGAAATGTTCCCTCAGTATCTCTAATTTTCTTGAAGAGATCTCTAGTCTTTCCCATTCTGTTGTTTTCCTCTATTTCTTTGCATTGATTACTGAGGAAGGCTTTCTTATCTCTCCTTGCTATTCTTTGGAACTCTGCATTCAAATGGGTATATATTTCCTTTTCTCCTTTGCCTTTCGCTTCTCTTCTTTTCGCAGCTATTTGTGAGGTCTCAGACAAGCATTTTGCCTTTTTGCATTTCTTTTTCTTGGGGATGGTCTTGATCCCTGTCTCCTGTACAGTGTCACAAACCTCCGTCCATAGTCCTTCAGGCAGTCTGTCTATCAGATCTAATCCCGTGAATCTATCTCTCACTTTCATTGTGTAATCGTAAGGGATTTGATTTAGGTCATACCTGAATGGTCTAGTGGTTTTCCCCACTTTCTTCAATTTAAGTCTGAATTTGGCAATGAGGAGTTCATGATCTGAGCCACGATCAGCTCCCGGTCTTGTTTTTTGCTGACTGTACAGAGCTTCTCCATCTTTGTTTGCAAAGAATATAATCAATCTGATTTTGGTGTTGACCATCTGGTGATGTCCATGTGTAGAGTCTTCTCTTGTGTTGTTGGAAGAGGGTGTTTGCTATGAGCAGTGCATTCTCTTGGCAAAACTCTCTCAGTCTTTGCCCTGCTTCATTCTGTACTCCAAGGCCAAATTTGTCTGTTACCCCAGGTATTTCTTGACTTCATACTTTTGCATTTCAGTCCCCTATAAGGAAAAGGATATCTTTTTTGGGTGTTAGTTCTAGAAGGTCTTGTAGGTCTTCATAGAACCATTCAACTTTGGCTTCTTCAGCATTACTGGTTGGGGTATAGATTTGGATTACTGTGATATTGAATGGTTTGCTTTGGAAATGAACAGAGATCATTCTGTTGTTTTTGAGATTGCATCCAAGTACTGCATTTCGGACTCTTTTGTTGACTATGATGCCATCATAGCCAATGCTGTCTATAGCACTTGCCAATTTCTGTAGTGTAAACGTGATCTCAAACTATTGACATGAGGTCACTGAACACAGAGTTGGGATGTGTAGGCCTGTCAGCACTCACTGGCCCCACCCTGGGTACAACAAGCAAATCAGTCTCATCACTTAGGCAACCTGTATTGGTATCACCTGGGGGTCCAGGGACCCACCAGCCCTGAACTTGGATGTCAAATATTTATTTATTTGGCCGCATGAGGTCTTAGTTGAGACACATGCAATCTTCAATCTCTGTTGCAGCATGGGGGATCTTTTTTGTTAGTTGCGGCATGCTAACTCTTACTTGCAGCACGTGGGATCTAGTTCCTTTGGAGTCCTTAGCCACTGGACCACCAGGGAAGCCCCCTGAACGTGGACGTTGGTCATTGTGCACTAGCAGTGCCCTCAGGAGCCTGGCAGAAGCAAATGTAAAGTATCTGGAGACGAAGGTAGCTTCATTCTAGGCCTCCAATTATCCCTATAAATAAATTTGGAAATACAGTGCCCAGCAAGGTCAAAGAAAATCAGGCAGATCACAAGGAAATAGAACACCATGAGTAAGAACTAGCAGAAACAGACTCTCAGAAACTCCAAATATCAATGATCAGACATAGACTATTAAACAACTGTGCTTTGTTGAAAGGAAGAAGTGTAAAAATATCTGCAGGAGACAGGAAACTATAAAAAGTGCCACACTAGATTTATAAAGAACATTTGTAGAGAGCTTTGTAGTTTAATCGGAGATGAAAAACATACATGCCTTCAGGGGCCATGTGGTAACACAAATGAGTACAGTGACTAGGTGACACATTGGTGACCTGGGGAGCTGTATCCAAAAGGTACAGGGCTCCTCAGCTCCAGCTGATTGTTGCCATGTGACACACGGTGCCCAGTTTGCAGATCTGACATGTCTATAGAAGCTGGATATTTGGATTTCTTTTTATTGTGGTCAAATACATAACATAAAATGGACCATTGTGGGACCTCCTTGGCAGTCCAGTGGTTACGACTCAGCGCTTTCACTGCCAAGGGCCTAGGTTTGATCCTTGGTTGGGGAATTAAGATCCTGCAAGCTGAGTGGCACAGCAAAAAAAAAAAAAAAAAACCTCACCAAACACTGTAACAATTTAAAGGTATACAATTCAGTGGCATAAAGCACATTCACAGTCACCATTATCTTCTTTCAGAACTTTTTTTCATCACCCCTCCACCCCAAGAAAGGAAAGTCCATACACATTTGAAGTCACTTCCCATTCCCTACTCCCCACAGTCCCTGGTAACCACCAATCTGGTTTCCGTCTCTATGGATTTGCCTAGCTTAGATAACTCGTGTAAGTGGAATCATATGATATTTGTCCTTTTGTGACTGGCTTCTTTCACTTAGGATGTTTTCATAGTTCATCCATGCTGTGGCATGTATCAGTACTTCATTCCTTTTTAATGACTGAATAGTATCCCACTGTATTAAATATGCACGTGTCCATTCATCATTCAGTATTTGGATTTTAAAATATCTTCTACTTTTGATTCAAATGTATGTTTTTAAATGTTATGTGTAACTTTAAGCATGTATCTGCTGGCCAGGTAAGTCAGAGCACCAGTGATATGGACCTGTGTTTTATGACCTGCTGTGACATGCTTTCCCATGTAGTCCTCACATTAGGAACGTGGGGTTCAGGATGGTACAAGGACATGCCTAGGAAAAGGCCTTCAGTGGAGCTTCCACTCCACAGCGCCAGAAAATTCTCTCCCCCACACCAAAACCCTGGGGCAAAGGGCTTGGTTTAAGAATGAGTGGTAGTCACACACCTAGCTCACAGTTTGTTGGGCTAGTTGATCTCCAAGGCACTGGGTTTACTGACAGGGGTCATTCTCTTTCCGGAACATCCATCTGGGCATGAACCCACTCTGTTCAATTCCAGTTTAGCTGCAGCTGAACACAAGGATGGCTTATCCCGGTAATTGTAGATGGGTGCAGAGCTGTCTTGAGGCACCGCGGGGAAGACACCAGCCCAGAAATCCTCCTCGTAGCCGGCCAGTCTACTTTACCTGCCAGGGTCATTTGTGCGGTAGCAGCAGCTGGGCTGAGCCCGGAACTTACATCAGGTGTGGCTTAAGCTCAAATCTGGTTCTAGGACAGAAACTCAGGCGTGGGCCCGCTTCCCTTATTTATGGCGAGGGCAACTTATCACTAGAGGCAATGTCTAAGAGCCCCTCTTGAAATGCTAATAATCATCGAGCTTCTCCTGCGCCGAAAGCTATTTAAGAAGCACGGTCGAATGTCTCTCGTGGTCACCCCAAGCTCCTTTCCTCCCACCCTAGTTTTCCAAAAGGACGAAAGACAGGGAAGCGACGTCCTAGCTCGCGTATTTAAACCGGGCATAAGGCCAGCAGAGGTCCGCGTTTCTCAACTCTTTCCAAGAGCACCTCGCGTCCCGAATCGGCGCCTTCAACTCTAAGAAGTCGGGAGCCCCACAGGAAACTTGCATTACTGCAGCCGCTGCCACACACCCGGGGCCGCGGACGGGCGGCCGCGCCGGCTCCCCAGGAATGCGTCCGCTCCACGGCCGGCCGGCCAGCCGGCCCGCTCTCCACGGGGAACTCCTCGGCACCTGCGGCCTCCGAGTAAGTGTCCGTGCGCACCGCCGCCCGCCAGCCCGCCTCCCCCACTACCCCGCGTGCCCGGAGCCGGGGGTAGCCAGGAGCCCCTCGCCACCTCCCCGGGGAGCGGGGGTCGCGGGCGCCTCCCCCGGGTGGGCGGAGAGGCTGCCGGCGCTGCTCCACGGCGGCGGCGCCCGGAGGCCGCACTAGCGGCGGCCGCGGCGGCGCTGCTCCCCCTGCTTGGTGCAGCTGCCGCCCGGCGCTTGCGCACTGGGCCCTGGGCGCGCGGCGGCACCAGGCTTTGTGTGTGTGTGTATGTGTGCGAGTGTGTGTGTGTCCGTGTGTGAGTGAGTGAGCGGGCGGGCGGGCGCGAGTGTGGCCGCCGCGGAGCGCGAGCAGGACCCGGCGGGCGCGCTCCCCCAGCCTCTCTCTCCCCGCCAGAACCATGTCGGGCAGGTCGGTTCGAGCCGAGACCAGGAGCCGGGCCAAAGATGATATCAAGAGGGTCATGGCGGCTATCGAGAAAGTGCGCAAATGGTAAGCGGAGGCGCCGGCTCGTTCGCTCGCCGGCTCGGCGCCGCGGCCGCCCCGAACCCCGAAACCAGATACAAAAAGCCGGCGGGGCGCAGCGCCCCGGGCCGCCCGCGGGCCCGGGAGTTGGAGAGGGCGGGCGGCGCGCGAGCCGGGTCACCTGCGCGCGGCGGGGGCCGCGGCCGCTGCCCAGGTGCGCTAGCGCCTGTCGCCCACCTGGCGCGGCGGCGGCAGCCTGGAGGCGACAGGCGCCCCGGGCCGGGCGGTGGAGCAGCGGGCAGTCCCCGGCGCGGCGCTTGGCTCCCGGGAGGGGGGCTCGGGGCCGGCCCCAGAAGCCATTTCGTTTTGTGCAAGTCACATGAAAGCGGCTTCCCGCGCGCCGGGGCCGCGATGCCGGCGGCGGAGGGGAGAGCGCGAGCTCCATTGTGCAGGCACCGAGCGGGCCGCCGCCGTCTCCGTCTCCTCCCCGCGCGCCCCGGGCGGCGCAGCGCCGGCCCCCGCGCCCTTGCCCGCGCCGGGCCTCCCTCTCTCCCTCCCTCCCCGGCTGGCTCGCTCGCTCGCTCCCCGCCTCCCAGGCTCGGCGCCCTCGAGTCTGCGGAGTTTGTAGAGCGCGAGCCGTTTAAATTTAGCGCTTTGGGCTGCCTGGAGCGAGGGCTCTTGGCGACGAAGAAAGATGGGGGCGAGCGCGAGGAGGAAACGCTGGCTGCGGCCGCGGGGCCCGGGGCTCCTGGCGCCCCCCACCCCCCTTCCCGCCCAGCTCTGCTGGGACCCGGGCTCGGGGGCTCGGGCGAGCGAACGTTTGGGGCCAGACCCCGGTCCTGGGCCGCGTGTGCTGCTCCAAACCCGGCGGTTCGTGTTTGTTTTGCGGAGAGAGCTGTTGTTTTTGTTCTCTGCGCGGGGGGCGAGGGGGACTCGGGTGTCGGGCCGTGCGGTTTCTCCGGCTCACGTTAGATTCCGTCCGGCGTGGCCTGGTTGTAATTAATACGACTGAACGTTTCCCCGGCCTCGTCCGGGTCTGTCTCGGAATCGGCCCGAGGGCCAGGCCCGAGACGGCAGCCGATCGTCAGGTTGGGGCAGACTTGTTGAAAACTCCCGGCTCCTGGATTTCAACTTTATTATTTTTTTCCCACGGCCTCACCAGGGTCAGGGAGGGAGAAGAGCCGCTGCGACGTTCGAGTGTCAGTGCCCGCGGGCTCATTCTGACCCTTTATTTAAAGCCTGAAAACCCGGCAAGGCCCCGTGGCGGGCTCTGTTTATGTTTAGGGGTGTCATTTCTCAAGTAACGCCTGGGTCTCTCAAAACCACTGGGGGCGAGCCTCCAGTCTAGCCGTGTCACAAGTTAGCTGTCCTTTCTGAGTCAAACCCAACAAAAAAGGCAAGAGGAAAATCAATAAAGTCCACGTGCTCCCGGGCCTCCTATGGAAAGGGCTGTCTGCAGATGGCCGGATGCCCAGCCGAGGGCTGGGTTTGGCTCCAATGGGACAAAGAATTTTCAGAACCGTGAGAAGGGGAGGCCTTCCAAAGTTGAGATCCAAGTCTTCCCTGCCGTGGGAGCTCCCCTGACGCGCAGGACGCCGAGTGCCGGGACTGGAGCCATTTAAAAATGGCAGAAACAGCTGCAGGCCAAAACACACACAGGAAAACAAGCCCACCACCCCCTCTCCAGCGGGATTCTCAGAGGCAAGGCTGGAGTTGTCCCCTGCCTGAGCGCCTAGGCAAAGAAAGAGCTGTTGTCTGGGCCTGAGTTCCTTCTGTTACCAGCCTAGAGGTGAGAAAGGGGTGGGGGCACGCTGCCTTTCTGTGCTTCGGGAGGCCTGGTGGGGCCTTCTGCCCCAGGTTCCCAGCCTGGCAGAGGCCCCTGCACCCTGACAGCTGCTCCTGGAGGGCCCACCCGCCAGCTGCTCTGCTGGGAGAGCAGATGGAGCTGTGGGGTTTTCCACCCTGGGGGCCCCAGAGCAGCCAGCCTGGAAGCCTTCAGTGCTGCTGAGCAGGCTCTGGTTTGAGGGGGGAGGGGAGGAGAACCTGTCTCCCTCCCTTTTTGTGTTTTGGGAAACTAGGAGTCAAGTACATTAAAGACCTCAGACTTTGGGATCTTATGACTGGACTTCCAGTTCACTTCCTTGCTGTGACTTTGGGAACCACATAACTTCTCTAACCATGACAGCAAAGGGTCCCTGTGTGCCTTCTCCCCTCCTGGAATAATACCATGTCTCCAAAAGCATTTAATCCTTCACACGGGGAGGGGTGTATGTGTGAATCTCTCAGGGGTGTGTGTGTGTGTGTGAGTGAATCTCTCAGGGGTGTGTGTGTGTGAATCTCTCAGTCATGTCCGACTCTCTGCGACCCCATGAACTATAGCCCGCCAGGCCCCTCTGTCCGTGGAATTCTCCAGGCAAGAATACTGGAGTGGGAAGCCATTTCCCTGGCATTAAATGCTGCCTTTATTGTCAGGTAGAAGCTTGGTTTTGCTGATTTTTTTTTTCCCTCCTGCCCGTTCTAAGCAAAAGGGATTTTACCTTATTTCATAGGTTTCCCCAGCACCAAGAAGCCAAATCCTACCCTCACTCTGCCTTTAGAATGTGTCTTCCAGTCAGCCCTTGTGGTTTGGGGTTGTTTATTAACTCTGGCCACCAACCGTGTCTGGGACGTCCTACTGGCTGGGACACTGGGTTGCCAGATTTAGCAAATAAAATTACAGGACACCCAGTTAAATTTGAATTTCAGATAAACAACAAAATAATATTTTTAAATATATATATATATATTGTGTAAGTGTGCCCCATGCACTGTTTGGGACATACTTATACTAAAAAATATTATTCATTGTTTATCTGAAATTAACTCAACATTCCGTTTCTCTCTTTTTTTAAAAAATTCAGAATGGAGGTGCCTAGCATACCACTCAGCCTGTAAGCCTAGGGTGGTGTTTCTTAGTCCCGGTGACCCCTAAAAATCCCCCCTTCTGCCAAGCCCTACCCTTCCCCTCCTCTGGAAAAAGCCAGCAGCCAGCTGTGGCCGCCCTGTCCATAGCTACCGGCTATTTCTCCTCTCCTTTCTGTCTGATACCCCGGCGAGGCCAGCTGGTGGAGTGCAAGGCAGCCAGATCATGGCTGAAGGAAGAACAAAATGGTGGGCTCCTCTGGGGGGAAACTGGGGCAGGGTTAGGAGGCCTGGTGCTGGTGGAGAAGAGAGGGAAGTAGGAGTCATTGGCAGGCGGTAAAAGGCTTGAGCCTTGAAGTAGGCTTAGGCCCAGGGACCCCTGGGACCGCGGTCTGAAGGGTCCCTCAGTGACTTGTGGAGCCACAGAGAGGCCTGTTCCCTGAGCCCTCCCACGGTCCCTGGGGGCGGGGGGGTTTGACTGTGCCTAGACTCTCCTCAGTACCTGCAGGGGACCCTCCTGCCAGGCACAGGGCGGGTCAAGCGGGCCTGGGCCTAGTTAGGATGAAGCTAGACCTTCTCTGGCATCAAGGACTACCCCTGGGAAGTGGAGAGGAAGTGATGGCTTCAGAGCTGTCTTTGCGGGAGTCAGGTCTCCCTGGCTGGCCAGCGCTCGGAGCTGACCCTGAGGGAACATTAGGAATTGGCCTCAGCTTGGAGGATCTAGGGAGAAGGGTGCTCGTAGTTTACATAGGAGCTTGTGCTGGGATGGGGCGTTTGGGGCTCTATTCCTCCAGCTGACTCCTTTTGTTCAGGAACCCACCTGGCGGGGAAGAGACAGGCACTTCAGCCTGGCTGGTTACAGGAGGGCTCCGGGCGTGCCCATCAAAGGCCAGGTCGGGCTGCAGCCTGGAGGTTGTGGTGAATCCAGTCCTGTGCCTAGAGGTGGTGAGACTCAGGGGTCTGAGAGAGCCAAGGGCCCCATCTTGAGAGAGGCACTGCTCCTCAGGGCGTGCGGGTCCCTCATGGCCATATTGTGTTTTTGAGAATGGCCAGCAATCTGGATTTGAATGTGGGGTTTGACTTGTTTGTTGGTTTTATTTTTCCAATTCTGGCAATGGATTCTTATTTTTTAAAGCACCGTATAGACCAGACAAAACGTGCCTCTTGGCCGCTTGTCTGCCACCACAAATGTAAGGGGATAAGTACAGTGTAATACACTCCTTGGGGGTTGAGGGGGCTGCGAGTCCTAGGGTGATGGGTTTGGAGCTGGTGGTAGGAACGCTTCGCTGCTCCTCTAGGTCTGTATGTCGTTTCCTAAGGCGCTGCCGAGCCGCTGGCTTGATGACACACCCAACACTCCCTGGACGTGTCGACAAAGTACCGGGTTCTCACTCAGCATCTCGCCCCTGAACTCCAGGGCCTGTCTCTCCCTGGGAGGCTGCCGGCTGGACTGCAGACTGTGATCAGAGTCTCAGCGCTCTTCCCTCTGACCCTTGGCCCCTCAGTGCCTACACCTAGAACTGGAACTGAAGAGCAGTTTCTAATGCCTGGAGCGAGTTGGGACCTGGGGCCAAGGGAGGCAACCAGAACCCGGCCGTGTTCCGCTCAGAACCTGCGGGGCCCGTAACTTCCCTGGAAAGCACCTGCGACTTGCCACGTTCATCTCGGCTCACGTGTGGCCTGCGAAGCCCAGGTCTGGCACCCTTTATACCCTGAGAGGTGTCCTATGTATTGCAAGTCAGTTACTTTTTTTTCTGTTTTAAACACAATCAAGCCTTGGATCTGACCTACCGGGGCCTGGGCAGAAGAAACCAGCTTGTGAGGAGTGAGTGCCTGTGGCCCTTTGGGTGGGATTGGAGCAGTTTGTGCCTCTTTGTCCAGCTTCTGTGGCTGATGAGCTCTGTGGAGTCATTTCTTAGTGTTTTTCACGGGAGACAGAATACCAGGGGTCACAGCCCACGTCCAACCGTGGTTCTGCTGTTACAGTAGCTGCGTGACCATGAACTAGTGGTATAACTTCTCTGGGCCTCCCGTTTCCTCATCTGTAAAGCAGGATGACAATAGTTCCCCTCTCATAGGCCTGTAAATAAAGCATTTGGCATGAAGTAAGCTCTCAGCACACAATGGCTATTGTGATGGCTGCCTTGTCACCGAGGTTGTTTCTTGGAATGTCTCTGTCCCTTCCAGGCACCTTCTGGTTATTCAGAATGGAGATGGGGAAAGACTGGGGTTGTGGGTCATCCGTCCTGCCTCCAGGAGGTTGGGGACAGGTGGATGGTGACTTAGGTACCTGCCTTTATTTAATTCTCTCAAGGCTTAAAGGGACAGGGATGGGGACTGGGGGAGCTACTCCAGAAAGCAGCGTGGCAGGGAGGTGTGAACGCTGGTGAGAATGACTCCACCTCCCCCTACCTCAGTTTCTTTAACAAACAGGAAAGGTGACTATTTACTGTCACCAGAGATTATGGGAAACTTAAAGCAAGTGTGTATAGTGCTTA
Organism: Bubalus kerabau; assembly: GCF_029407905.1. Taxonomy (NCBI): domain Eukaryota; kingdom Metazoa; phylum Chordata; class Mammalia; order Artiodactyla; family Bovidae; genus Bubalus; species Bubalus kerabau. The sequence goes on along the minus strand of NC_073639.1, from coordinate 57,427,282 downwards.
TCACACAGAAGGCACTAGAAACAGTCACAGTAGAATTGTTGTTGTTTTGTCGCCCAGTTGTGTCCGACTCTTTGCGACCTCATGGACTGCAGCAGGCCAGGCCTCCCCGTCCCTCACCATCTCCCAAAGTTTGCCCAAGTTCATGTCCATTGCATCGGTGAGGTCATCCAGCCATCTCATCCTTTGACCCCCTCTTCTCCCTCTGCCCTCAGTCTTTCCCAGCATCAGGGCCGTTTCCAGTGAGTCGGCTGTTTGCATCAGATGACCAAACCAAAATACTGGCGCTTCAGCTTCAGAATCAGTCCTTCCAATGAATATTCAGAGTTGATCTCCCTTAAGATTGACTGGTGTGATCTCCTTGCAGTCCAAGGGACTTGCAGAAGTCTTCTGCATAGTAGGATAAATGTTGATAAAAGCCAGGCCCCAGGGACTTCCCAGGCAGTCCACTGGTTAGGACTCAGTGCTTCCACTGCAGGGGGTTAGGATTCGATTCCTGGTTGGGGAACTGAAAAAAAAAGCCAGGCCTTAGCTTCTTCCAGCAGAGGACTTTGGGAACCATGCAGGCACAGTTTGGGGCGTGGAAGTGTCTGTGGTTTTGGTTAGCTGGGCCCCCAGATGTCCCAGTGGTGGGTTGGTGCCAGCTGGTGGGAATGTGTCCCTTTAGCTCGTGAGGTCTACTTTCCCATGGAGGGGAGGACCCAAGGCCAAGGTCTTGGCGGGGAGGCTGGACAAGGTGCCCGCAGCCGCTCATAATTCTCGGCTCTGGTGCAACCCCTGTTGCTAAAATTGCTGAGGGCTCCTGGCTGCCATGCCACCTGCAGCAGGTGTGTGTCTGGCCCCGACATCATCTCATGGGGCCCTTGAATCAGCTGATTTCCTTAGCGTGACCTCCCACGTCTCTGAGATGGCAGAGTGTGGTGCTGGGAATGTGGACTCCAGAGCCCCAGCGACCTGGTTGGAATCCCAGCCTTTCTTCTGGGGGAGCTTTCCCTGAGCCTCTGTTTCCTCAGGCATGTGGTCTCTGGTTGTCACCCCTAGCGCTAGGGGCAGGAAGCTACAGGACCTGACTTATAGGCTGTGAGAGGTCGGGACCAAACTTGGGAGGCTGGGGTGATAACTAGAGGAGGAAGATGATGCTTGGAGTAGAGAGGTGGGAGGAGAGAGTGGTCATTATCATTACCTTTGGTGAAAACTAGTCACTCGCTTTCCTTCCCACGGCTTCTGGCTTACTTCTCACTGTCAACCCTCTCTGACAACCGTGCCCCAGGCGTTTAGGATGCAGCTGAGGGTGGGTCAGGGGCAGCAGTGCAGACATTAGAAGCTGAGACCCTGAACTCAAACCCATCTCTGAGTGTAGGGTCTCAGAGCAACCTCCCACCTGGCTGCTGCCCTCTGCCCGGGCCGTGCTTCCTGTCGCCACCCCTGAGCATCAGTGTCTGGGGGCCGAGGCCACTGGGCATCCAGGTTTGCCCCCGTGCTGATCGAACTGGCACTCCCCCGGAAGAGCCTGGGGTGGTTACTCATGCTCTCTGCTCCCGCCTCCCTTCCCAGGACCTCAGAGGACTTGCCAGGAGGGCGGGGCGAGCCCCTGGATGCCCTTGGTGAAGACCCTCCCACCCCACCCTAGCCCCACTGGAGGAAATGCCCTGTTGGTCTGACGGTCTCTCTGCTGCCCAGGGGGCTCGGGTGGCCCAGTTTTCTGGTTCCGTGGGGGTGGAAGCTGGAGGAACCTGGGGCCCGATTCCCTTCATCCAGAGGAATCATCCCAGTGGCAGTGACCTGCCCCCACTCCCATCTTACCAAGCACTTCTACCCAAATACAAGAAAGTGTCCACATGCTTTGTCTCCCATAATTCTTGTGGCCACCTGGAGAGGTTGACAACCCCATGTGGTCCAAAAGATGGGGAAACTGAGGCTCTGGCTGGTGAAGTGACTTATCCTGGGCGGTGGGGGGCAGGATGGGGGGATCCCAGCCAGTGCTGGGATTCAAACCTGTGTCTGCATGATCCAGAGACGTTCTCTCAGCCCCGCCTGGGGTAGTTGCTGTGTCACAGCTGCTCCAAGGGCATGTGGCCCACACCCCCCACCAGCGTGAGCAGGGGTCCACCCCAGAAGCCCCCTGGTAACGGGTTCTTCCTCGTCCTCTGCAGGGAGAAGAAGTGGGTGACTGTGGGTGACACATCCCTGCGGATCTACAAGTGGGTCCCCGTGACGGAGCCAAAGGTTGACGATGTGAGTATGGGAGCTGGTCCCTGGAGTGGGGCTGCCCATCCACGCTCCCCACTATGGCGACAGGGGACTGGCTGTCCACTGCCACCCTCCATGTGGGGACCTGGGGGCAGAACACTTGGAAAGCAGAAGGATCCAGCTTGGGGCTGGAGAGGCTGCTGGATCTACCCTTCCCCCAATAGTCTACCCCTCCCCCATAGTCCAGCCTGAGTTTGGCCCTCAGAGAAGGGGGGAGTGTCCCCTGCAAGTCGCCTCTTCCGACAGGAGCCCCACGATTTGCCCCACACTTTAGCGCCAAGGTGTCCCCTCTCTTAGACTGAGCACCATGGTTTTGGGGTGGGCATGGTGGTACCTGCAGACAGGCAGGCCCTCCGCCGTCATCGTAGGGCCATTCCTGGCCCCTGACCACCTGTCAGACATTACTTTGTGGAGTTGAGCTCTGTACCCACCCTGTACAAGGGAAGACACAAACTCAGAGAGGCAAAGCCATTTCCCCAGAGTCACACAGCAACTGTCAGATCTGTCTGACTCCAAAGCACATATTCTCTACTCTTGGAGAGCCTTCTGGGGGTTGGAACTGCTGGTGAAGGGTGACCCCAGAGAGTGGCGCAGAGAAGCCTGGGCAGTTAGTTGTTAAGGGGAGGGTTCCAGGCGGAGCGATGACTATGACCACTAGGGGGAGCTCTGGTGTCTGTGCCTAATCTTAAATTCAGTCCAATTGCTCAGTCGTGTCCGACTCTTGGCAACCCCATGTACTGCAGCATGCCAAGCTTCCCTGTCCATCACCAACTCCCGAAGCCTACTCAAATTCATGTCTGTCACGTCGGTGATGCCATCCAACCATCTCATCCTCTGTCATCCCCTTTTTCCACCTTCATTCTTTCCCAGCATCAGGGTCTTTTCCAATGAGTCGGTTCTTTGCTTCAGGTGGCCAAAGTATTATAGTTTCAGCTTCAGCACCAGTCCTTCCAATGAATATTCAGGACTGATTTCCTTCAGGATTGACTGCTTGGATCTCCTTGCAGTCCAAGAGACTCTCAAGAATCTTCTCCAACACTGCAGTTCAAAAGCATCAATTCTTTGGCACTCAGCTTTCTTTATGGTCCAACTCTCACATCCATACATGACTGCTGGAGAAACCATAGCTCTGACTAGACAGATCTTTGTTGCCAAAGTAATGTCTTTGCTTTTTAATATGCTGTCCTAATCTTAGGGATTGATGGCTGGCAGCTGCCCCACATCACAGATAGTTTTGCAGCTCTTTGGCTCCCAGGCAGGTTACCCTCAAAGACCCCCAGGTCAGCTACTATCATTTCCAGTCAAAATCCAGAATGGTCCCACCAACTAGCCTCCCCGTGGGCTGTTCCTTCTGCCTGGAGTGCCGTCCCTGCTCATGCGAGGGCGGCTCACACCAACCTACGCGCTTCCAGTCGTGACAGTATGCATGATTGATAGGTTACTAGGGACCTAAGGAGGGGCAGGGAATTCCCTGGCGGTCCAGTGGTTAGGACTCAGTGCTTCCACTACCAAGGACACAGGTTTGATCCTTTGGTCAGGAAACTAAGATCCCACATGCCACGTGGCTTGGCCAAAAAAAAAAAAAGGCAGGGCAAAGCCTCCCTCCGCCATTTCCAGTGACCTACCCCACAAGTCTGGGGTCTCCAGGCAGGGCTGAGGCGCCGTTCTTGACCCTCTGATCACGTGTTAGCCCCTAGGTGACTTGACACTGGGCTGAGATGGCGGTGGCGTGTCGTCCCCTCTGGTCCTGGCCTTGCTCACGGAGCCACCAGGGCTGCTTTACCCCAGAGGCACCAACACAGACCATCACGGCCTTCAGTGTGGGCCATTCCAGAGGGAGAGCAGAGTGCGGCCAGCCTCCTGGAAGGCAGCTTCTGGCTCCTGCCCATGTCTGCGCCTTGCACATCATTAGGTGTTGTATAAACGCCGGTTGCATTTGAGAAGATGCGGTCCCTGCTCTCAAGGAATTTATAATCTCGTTGGGGGAAGATAATTATAGAATAGCATGAAACAGACATCAGGGAAGCGCCAAATGGATTGTGATCAAGGATAAAACGTAATCGATGGGGTTTTGGGAAGGACAGGGCAGCCCAGGGCTGGACAGAGACCTCTAGCTGTGGAGTTGGACAGGCTAGCCTCAATTAACCTGTGATTCCAGACAGGTGACCCCACCTTGCTGGGTCTTAGTCCCCTCTTTTGTGCACTGGAGCATTACTATCTGGCTCCTGGGGTTTCTCAGCGTGGCTGTGCAGACGGCGCTTAGATGCTAATTCTCTGTCATCTCTGAGCTGAGATGTACAATATTCCTGCCCGCTCCCTCTCAGGCGATGGGTCCCACGCCTGGCTGAGCACTTGATCCCTTGGGAGTCTCGACAAAATGCAGGTTCCCAGGTGCCACCCCAGACAGCTGAATCTGCATCTCTGATGGTGGTGGCTGAGAATCTGCATTGGAAAAGGACAGCTTTTCATGTTTTTAAATGCCCATTAATGGCATGGTTACATCATTTTTTTTCTTCAGAATTTTCTTGAAATTTTTATTCTCTTAAATAGGTAAAACATGTTACAAGAGTCAAATGTTACTTATAAACCCTTTTTTAAAAAAAAACTATGACAATTCACCTGCATAAAATTCACGCTTTTAAATTGTGCCAGCCAGTGTTGGTATGTTCACAGCGCTGCAGCCATCATCCCCGTAATTCCAGAATGTTTTCATTAACCCGTAAAGAATAAGGAAAACGCATACTGTCCCGAAGATCCTGGAGTCAACTATCTGTCTCTGTATATTTGCATATTCTTTAAATGTTACTTTATTTTTTTAATAGCCTTATCTTTTTAAAAAAAATATATTTTTTATTTATTTGGCTGTACTGGCTCTTAGTTGCAGCATGTGGAACCTAGTTCCTTGACCAGGGATCGAACCCTGGCCTGCCGACTTGGGAGCTCAGAATCCCAGCCACTGGACCACCAGGGAAGTCCCCAGTATTATCTTTTTGTAAATCTTCATCCCATCCCCATGAGTACCTCCGACCCCCCTCCCCAGCTCTCTCCCTTGGAGACAACCAGTGTTCATGTATCCTTCCAGGGACCATGTGCATGCACACACACACACACACACGCGCGCGCGCGCGTTCCTTTATGCTCTTCCTTTACCACCAATGGCAGCATCCTGTTCACGTGTTCTGCGTCTTTTATACATCTTGGGGATACCAAAATATTTTAATATGTGGATATTTCTGTGGATCTTTCTGCATTTGTACGGAAGAGCTTCCCTGGCGTCTATAATTGGTGCATACCGTTGCAGTGAATGAATGTACTGTACTTTGTTTAACAAGACTTTTTCCAATGGATGCAGTTAGGTTGTTTCCAACACAATCCCACATGGAACCTCCCTGGTGGTCCAGTGGCTAAGACTCCATGCTCCCAATGCAGGGGACCCAAGTTCAATCCCTGGTCAGGGAACTAGATCCCACATGCTCCAACTTAAGATCCCGCATGTTATAACTAAGACCTGGTGCAGCCAAATAAATAAGTTAAAAAAAAAATGGAACCACATGTAAAGAGCATCCCCTTCACCCCTGCTTCCTCCCTGGGCTTTCCCTCCTCACCTGGTCTCCAGAGTCGGGTCAGAAGTCAGCTGACTGTCTTTAAGGAAGGCAGTGTCTGGGGCCTAGTAGAAATGCATGAGCTGGCTTTTCCATCCCTCACCTGGCATTCCTGTACCAGCTTCGGGCTGAGTGACCACGGCCTTTTCACCAGGGGAAATTCCCACCAGCCAGGGTGTTTGCAGGCCTGCGGGGTAGCCCCTACAAGCAAGGTGGCATTACCCCCAGCATTGCCAGCCCACCCCCAGAAACTTCCCCTCCACAGGGCTCCTTGATCCCAAAGCAAGGGGACCCCCTTCATGGGACATGTTCAAAGGCAGGCCAGTGGAGCCCTCCAGAGACTTGGGGGTTCCAAGATGAGTCCTCGGAATAAAATACTCATCCCGTTCCCCAGGGTCTCACTCGTGTGTGCAGACACGGACAATTCACTGACTCGGTTTCTGCATCACTTTTCTCCTCCAGAAAAACAAGAACAAGAAGAAGGGCAAAGATGAGAAGTGTGGCTCAGAGGTGACCACGCCGGAGAACAGCTCCTCCCCGGGAATGATGGACATGCATGGTGAGCTTCGCGTGGCTGCCGGCCGGGCCCGTCTCCTGCCCGGAGCGCTCGGCTGTGTTTTTGTTTTGCCAGCAGGTTTGTTCACATTCCAGGCCAGGGGTAGGAGGGCTGGGCAGGCTGGGCAGGACCGGGAGGCCCCAGTGCCAAGGAAGAGGCTCATCGGAGGAGAAGAAGCTTCTTTTCCCAGAGCAACGAGCCAAGAATCATAAAATGAGCCAGAGTGGGTCTTCCTGGAGGTCCAGGGACACCACGCTTCCAGTGTAGGGGGCCCAGGTTCAATCCCTGGTCAGGGAACTCGATCCCACATGCCACAACTAAGACCTGGTGCAGCTAAATAAGTAAATATTTTAAAAAACTGAGCCAGAAATACTAAATAAGACCTCCTTCTCACCCAGTGACACAAACCTCACAGGAGATGTTCTATGAGTCTCATGTGCCCAGGAAGTTTTTTGGAGTAACTATCTCTTTTTCTCCTGGGCCTGACGTATCGTGTAAATGACTCTTGTTTCCCATTTCCTATTTTGCTTGGGCTACTGGGAAGCTCTAACTGGATTTCTGACTTCACGTGAATCATTCTGGGACCCTGGGACTTGCCCTTCTACATTGATGGCTTAATTTCCTTTGCTGTCATATTTCAAAAGTTGTAACCAGTGTCCCATTGATCAGATCCAGGCTGGAGACATGCTTTAGCCCAGCGGTCCCCAGCATTTTTGGCACCAGGGACTGGTTTCGTGGAAGACAGTTTTTCCATGGACCAGAGGGACGTCAAGCAGTGGGGAGTGGTTGTAAATACAGAATGAAGTTTTGCTCATTCGTCTGCTACTCCTCCCCTGCTGTGTGGCCAGGGACGGGTATCGGTTCATGGCCCAGGGGCTGGGGACCCATGCTTTAACCAGTCTGCAAGTGTTTTGACACTGCTGGTATTTTTTTTTTCTTTTAACCTTTTATCTGAGGAAAGGCACAAATCATAAGTGTATGGCTCCATGAAATGTTCACAAACCACACCCTTTTGTAACCGGCCCAAATCAAGACAGAAGGTTGGGACTTCCCTGGTGGCCCAGTGGCTAAGACTTTGTGCTCCCAGTGTAAGGGACCCAGGTTCGATCCCCAGTCAGGGAACTAGATCCCACATGCTACAACTGTAAGATCTAAGGAGATCTGAGTGCCACCTCAAAAACCAAGCACAGCCAAATAAATATGAATATTTTTTTTTTTTTTTTAAAAAAAGAAGGTTCCCGGCAATCCAAAGGGTATCCGGCCGTCCCCACTCCATCAAGGAGAACCACCACCTGACCTCTAACCACAGAGATTTGAACTGGAAGTGGCTAAAAAATTGAGTTTCTGATATTTATAAACTATCAGAGATCTGCTTTTCTCCCTTCCTCTGAGGAATCGGATCTGCCAGTCCTTGGGCGTGTGGATCCTTGAGGCCACAGCCCGTTGGAGCAGAAGCAGCCGTCCCTGCGGGGAGAGCCGGCCCTACGAGGCCCACCAGGCTCACCTCCCGTTTTGTCCCGTGCCTGCCCTACTGGTCTCAGAGCTCCCAGCGCTTGCCATTCTCCATCTCGATCCCAGTTGCTGTGTCTTTTGTCCTTCTGACCACCCGAGTTTTCTTTTTGCACAACGTAGTGGTATTAGATAAATCAACAAATAAATCAAAAGGGAACCTTGGCTGGATCTAGTTCCTAACCCTCCGGGCCCAGGGCTGTCTTAACTGGGGGAAGGGAGGCCGGCAGACTTCCCCGTTTGCACAAACTGACTAGTCTGGAAAACAGTCACAAGCTCTGAGGGCAAGGATTCTTGCTGGTTGCCAAACTGGCTTCAGAAAAAATCAGAGGGGGGTGTTTGCTGACGGTTAACATGTCAAGAAAGTCACACACACTCACACAACACACACCCGGACCCCAACTGGCCATATAGTCATAATCAAGATGCATTTCATTTTCAAAAACAGCTTTTGGGGGACTTCCCTGGTGGTCCAGTGGCTAAGACTCTGCACTCCCAAAGCAGGAGGCCCAGGTTTGATCCCTGGTCAGGGAACTAGATCTCATATGACACAAGTAAGACCCGGCACAGCCAAATAAATATGAAAAAACAAAGAAATAGGTATTTGAGTTGGGGCATACCCTGTCTCCCTGGGGCTGGTCAGCATCCCTACCCTCTGGGTACCAAGGAGAGCCCTGGCCTGGCTTGGTTTCAGTTCATTCATAGAATTACAGGTGAGAACCTTTAGAGCAGAGAGCCAGATTCCACCTGGATTCTAATATGACTCTGCTAGGATCGCCTGTAGATGATCATGAGCTAGTTATTGAACATGTAGCCTTGGGTTTGTCTGTTTTTAACCTGTCACACAGGGATGGTAATACCTACTTCACAAGGTCGTTATGAGTATTAAATAAGACAGTCCCTTAAAGGCCTGGGTGTGTCAGTAGCTAACATTTAAGAAGCCATCACAGTGTGCCAAGCAAGCATCTTGCTAAGCCCATTTGAGGCATCACCTCATTCAGTCCTGGTAGTGAGCCCCTTTTGTACAGAAACCGAGGCTGAAGAAGGTGAAGTAACTTGCCTGGAGTTAGGAAGTTCATCCGTGTCAGTGCTGGCATCTGAGGTCCTTTGGAGAATTCAAGTTTGTGTCCAGTAGCCCAGACTTAACTCCCAAGGAAAATCCAGAGTGCCGAGCAACCCAGGTCCCTGACTCAGGAACCGTGCTCACTTGCCATTTTATTTTAGTACCTGTGCAGCCAAGAAAGACCCAAGTCTGACCACGGGTCGTGGAAGCCTGAAAGCTCAGGGAAAGTTGTGGGCCTGGTTACAATTATCTGGAATGCTCCAGGCAGATGGATGGACCTGGGACGAAGTGAGGGGACAGAGCTTCTGCATCCAGCTCTTTATAAGTCTCCAGGATCCACCTGGGGTCAGCCCAAGCATCAGGGTCATGCCGTTACCAGGTTACCAGGCTAGGTTCAGGGCAGCTGATTGTTAAACGTTAGTGCTTACTGTCCTTAATCAGCATGACCCCATGCAAGCACCCACAGGTTGTGGCTTTGTGTTCTGTGGTTCTCACACACACTCCCGTATGTATATCTTGGCATAGAGAGGAACTTTAGATTTTTCTCGAAAGATAAACCAGGGGGAGTTTACATCTTTGTTATTTTTTTTTTAAAGTCCCAGAATTCACAAGAGGGTGCTTTTGTGTAATGAGCGCCCCAGAGTACACTTAAAATAAGGTGCAATTTACCAAGTCAGGGCTGCGGGGCTGCCTGGTGCTGCCTCGCCAGGTGGAAGCAGAGGAAAGGCTTGGCATTGGGGGCTGGGCAAACCAGCATGAGCGAGGGCTCTGCTGCTGAGACTCAGTTTCCCCACCTGGGAGGTTTCTGAGATTAAACAAGGTGACTGTAGATGCCCTGGCCTGGTGCCCAGCATGTAGTCAGTGCCCTGGACATGTTGATGTGGTTGCTTCTCCTCTCTCTTCTCCCTCTCTCTCTCTCTCTGTGTCTCTTTCTCTCTCTCTCATTTTTACAAAAATGGCTTTGGTCCCAGGTGCACAGCATGGCCCAGAAGAGCAGGGTAAAGCTGTAGTAATATTTTTGAAATGATCATGTGGGTATCTGTAGGTTAAAATGACTCTCTGATTGCTTCTCGGCCTGTTGGCTAAAACGAAGTGTGGTATCTGTTCTTATCAGTTTAATATCTCTCTCCGAGGACAGTGTAGTACATGGATCTTTGGAGGAAGGCACTGGGCTAGCAGCTTGCGCTGTCCGCTCCACACATCAACCTGGCATTGCAGTACCTCCAGGAACGGTGCTCCCCCTCCGGGAATAACAACTCAATATGAAAAGACAGATTGTAGGGAATTCCCTAGCAGACCAGTGACTAGGACTCTGAGCTTTCACTGCCGAGGGCCCAGGTTCAATCCCTGGTCAGGGAACTAAGATCCCACAAGCCATGTGGTGCAGCAAAATACAGAAAGAAAGAAAAGAAAATGACTCTTTGTGCCCAAGAGAGGGTCCAGGGCAAGCAGGTATGTACCCCCAGGACCCCCAGCTCCACCTCTAGTGCCCTTTTTGCCCAATGAACTTTCTTTCCCTTTTCCTTTTTAGTATGAAAAAAATGTCATAATAGAGAACAGTAGAGAGAATTGTTTGATGAAATCCACATGCCCACCCACCTAGATTTTCATAATATGATACCACATTTGCCTCACCTATTTTTTAAATGTGTTAGGTTTTTTTTTTTAATTGAAATACAATTTACAAATTCAAAATTGCACAGCTCTTGAGTATGAAAGTCAGGGAATTGTGACAGTTGGATGCAACCTGTGCTATATTTTAAAGTACATTTCCCCCACGCCATGATACTCAAGTCTGTACCTAAACACTTCAGCATGTGTCAGTGATAAATGACATTTCTATCTACCCACTGTACCATTATCACTCCTAACAAAATTAATTCCTTACTTTGAAACTCCAGACTGTATTCAATTCCCCAGTTGTCCCCAAATGTCTCTCAGAGCTAGTGCATTCAAAACAGGACCCAGATAAATCCCACACATCATGTTTAGTTGTTAGGTCTCTTAAATTTCTTTAATCTGTAATATGACAACGATCTTTCCCATTTCTCTTTTTTAAAAAATATTGATTGATTGATTTGGCTGTGTCCATTGCAGCATTCAGGATCTTTCAATACAGCAGGGGGGCTTAGTTGCTCCAAGACATGTGGGGTCTTCTCCAACCAGGGATTGAACCCGATCCCCTACATTGCAAGGCAGATTCTTAACCACTGGACCAGCAGGGAAGTACCCTCCTCCTTCTTCTTTTTTTTTAATGGCATTGACTTGTTAGTGAGCCTGGGACCGTTGTCCTGTAAAATATTCACTTTCTGTTGTGAAAAATATTCACTTTCTGTTGTGAACTTGTTGCTCTTTCTGTCTCTCCCTTTAATTTTGTATCAAGTGCAATTGGTCCAGGGCTGGATCAGATCCCATGAAGCAGTTTGGCGATGCTGCCTCCTGGGACCATGCTCCAGCCTCTGCATTGCTTCAGAGCCAGGCCCACAGGATACCTGGTTTCTTCACCCAAATAGAGACTCTCATGACCCCCCACCCCTCTTTTCTCAGCAGCTGCAGCATTTCACGCTGTGATTCTGTTCCCTTGCCATGCAGATGATAACAGCAACCAGAGCTCCATCGCAGATGCCTCCCCCATCAAACAGGAGAACAGCAGCAACTCCAGCCCTGCTCCCGAGCCCAACTCAGCCGCGCCTGGCGATGGCACTGACACCAAGGTGGACGAGGCCCAGGCCGATGGGAAGGAGCTCCCCGGGGCCGAAGGTACGTGCCCTCGAGGGTGGGGCTCAAGAGAGACCTCTCTATAGCCAGCTTTCAGCCAGGCAGCTGGAAGGGACTTTAAGGAGGTCCTGCCAAGTGCTGGCCCCCAGAAGGTAACGGTAGAAAAAGGTAATGCCTAGAGCTCATATTCTTGTTGTTTAGAAGCTGTCTTGTCCAACTCTTTTTGACCCCGTGGGCTGTAGCCCGCTAGGCTCCTCTGTCCATGGGATTTCCCAGTTAAGAATACTGGAGTGGGTTGCCATTTCCTTCTTCAAGGGATCTTCCCAACCCAGAGATTGAACTTGCATTGGCAGGCAAATTCTTTACCACTGAGCCACCAGGGAAGCCCTATACATATGTATAGGTTTGTTTATTTTGAGATTTCTGGGTTCTCTGTTTATTTCTTTATTTTTGGGGCCATGCTGCATGGCTTGTGGGATCTTAGTTCCCCGACCAGGGATCAAACCCATGCCCCCTGCGTCAGAAACATGGAGTCTTAACCACTGGACCACCAGGGAAGTCCCTAGGTTCTCTTTAAATGAAAAATTTCCAATATACAGAAAAAATGAAAGAATAGTGTAATACTTTACTGTATATCCACCAGTCGAATTCGTCAATTGTTGATATTTAATGTTTGGGGTCTTTTGTTTTTTTGTTGGAGGCTGTTGTTGTTTGAGGGTTTTTTTTGTTTCGTTTTTGCTTTGCCTAAAAGTATTTTTTTCTGGGGCCATTTGACGTTAAATTGTAGACTTTATGATGTCTTATCTCTAAACACTTTACCGTGCCTCTTTTAAAAATAAGGACATTCCCTTACATAATCACAGTGACTATTATTGCACCTCAGAAAATGAACAATAGTTCCCGATTGTCTAATACTGGTGTGTTTCAGAGCGTGTTGATGTATGGTGCATGGGCCGTGAGAGAGGGGGCTTGAGAGTGACTCCTGGTGCCTGGAGAAATGGCCTTGCCGTCATCTGTGATGGGAGAGAGGTGGAGGGGCAGGGCCAGTGGGTCTGGGGTGCCGGCAGATGCCTGAGCACAGTCTGGGTTTCCAGGAAGAGGCTCGGGGTGATGTGCTCTTACCCGGTGGGGCAAGGCTGTTGGCATCTCGGTGCTTGGGGAGGGCGTGCATTTCCTGGGGAGAAGGCCGTCCTGTGCCGGAGAGCTCCTTCACATCTGGTTCTAGTCTCTTCCACACACTTCACTTGTTAGCCCCGTGAGAGGCTCCCTACTCATCCCGGGTGACAGGCAGGGCCCAGTCCCACTCCAGACTCCCAAGAGCTCGTGGGCAAAACAGGCATTGAAGCTGAGAATTACAGTCCACAGAGGTCGCAGACAGACTAGATCCAGCATGTGGTGTGCGGGTGTGGCCCCAAAGCCCAGTGCTGTTTTTATTTTTAATTGGAACTTGATGGCAAAATTTAAAAATTGAGCAATCTCACTTAAAATAAGATCCATCTCCAGCTTCTCTTGAAAAGAGAAGCCTGCATTCCCATAGAGCTGCAACCAGCTAGAGCAGAGATGTGGCTGCCTCTCCAGGGAGGGCCCAGAGGACCTACATACTCCAGTTACCACACTCCCCACCACTCCCTATCGTCTTCCCACAACCGAGGCCAAAGGCAATTGTGTTTTACCCTGTGATCACTGCTGTTTTTCTTGTTATTGATTTAAAAAAAAAAAGTTAATATGTTTCTTGAACCTTTTTTTTCTATTAAGAGTAGAGAGCCTGGGAGGAAATGCACACGTCTTTGAGGAAGAAGAAAATGTTCCTTTAGATTTTCTGTGCAAAGGTTATCTGAGTCTGAATTAAACAGCCCTCCTGACTCATTCTGGCACTGCCTGGAACATAAGGGGTCTTGACTTTGTGCTCAGATGCAATAGGGAAATGGAGCCTGGGGGCCTCTGGGAAGCCTTCCTGGAGGAGGTGCTGTCTGACTTGGGCTTAAAGGATGAGCAGAGATAGGAGGGAACCAAGCAAAATCCAGGCAGAAGGGACCGTAGGGCAGTACCTGGGGAGGTCAGGGCAATGTGCCCATGTGCCAGGAGGATCTGAATTAGGATGCAGATTAAGGTGCCCTAACAGACCACCACAGCTGGATCTGTTGTGGTGCCTTCTAGAGGTAGTCTGTACCTAGAAGCATCTATGTGAGATTACCTCCCGTTTTAGAATACTCTCACTTAGCAGTCACCATGGAGATAGTTCCACGTTAAGACATACGGGTCTTTCTTATTCTCTTTACCAGCTTATCATTCAGAGCTGTGACTGTACCATGATGTATTTAAATAGTCCCCGTGTTGGTGGGTCAATTGAGTTGTTTTTTCCCCTGTACCGATGGTGCTGAAAGGCGTCTTGTACTTACGTCCCTTGGCATCTTTGCTCAGATGTGAATGAGTCTGGAGGATGCGGCCCTGGAGGGGGGCTATGGGGACAAAGGGCAGTGGACATCTACAGTGTCTGTAGTGGTCTCCCCCTTTTCCACCCTTGCCATGGGCAGAATGGCTTCCCCCAGAGCAGGGCCTTTCCGCCTGGGCTCTGTAGGTTTGTGGGGCCTCGTGATTCTTTGCTGTGGGGGTGTCCTGTGTATGGTGGAGCACTGAGAAACATCCCTGTCGCTAAATGCCAGTAGCATCCACCCCCATTTTAGTGACACCAAAAATGTTGCCTGGTGGGGCAGATGTCCCCTGGGGGAAACGGGGAAAAACACCACCACCCGTTGAGAATCCTGTCCCAGCGGCTTTGGTGCAGCCTTCTCCTGTGTACAGCACATGGGCATCCCCTCTCCTCCCCACGGGGCCCCTGCCCGGGCCCGGGGAGAGGTGCTGGGACGGGGCTATGAACGCAGGATGGGCTGGTCACATCTGGGCCGACCCATGCTGGCCGTGTGGCCTCAGGCTGGCAGCATGACCTCGGGTGCACCTTCCTGTTTCCTCGAGACAAATAAAAGTTGCCTGTCGCGTCAGGTCACTGGGAAAGGAGGTGGAGCTTGTGGGTGGGGCGGGGCAGAGGGAGGGCGGAGCGATGAGGGGCGGGGCCAGTGTGGCATATCCCGCCATTCTGGGCCTGCCCTCGGTTTTCCCGTGTTTGGGGTCTGCCTCTCCTTTGCCCTGAAGGGTCGGTTTAAAGCTCGGCTGCAGGAATTCTGTCCGGGTCCGTGCTTTCATGGCTGCTGTGTTTGGACTCTGTCACTCCTACCCGCTGCCACAGGTCCACGGGAACCACACTGGCGTCCCTTCCCCGTCAGGCCAGGCCTCTGGGCCGGCACAGTTGCCCAGCTTTGCCCAGGGGACACACCCCTGGGAGCCAGGCCCACCTACACACGGTCAGGGGCCTTCCCCAGGTGGGAGTCCGCTTCCTGCAGGACAGGGCAGGTTGGTCGCCAGCTGTTGACCTTGCTTTGAACTTGTTTACTGCTAAGTGAGTTCAGGGAATGACATAATGTCCAAAGTCCCTGGACTAAATTTAGGCCCTTGGAAAATAATTTCCCCTGGGTGAGTTCCAGTGCCTTGGGCTGAGAGAACCAGGCTGCAGCAGTGGGGCCTGCCTGGAACGCTTGGCCAGCTCCAAGGCCAGTTCCCGCTGTGCTCTTGGGCCAGGCAAGGGGTCAGCATGACTCTGTGGACCCACTCTGTGGGTGACTCACCACCTTCATGATTTCTAAGCCTGCATCCTGGCCCCACCTCCCTCTCCTCTCTGCAAAGCCCACCATGTAGGGCAGAAAGGGCTCTGTCGGGACTTCCCTCCTGGTCCAGTGGCTAAAACTCTGTGCTCCCAGTGCAGGGGGCTGGGGTTTAATCCCTGCTCAGGGAACTAGATGCCATGCCACAGCTAAGACCTACACCAGGCAAAAAAATAAGTGCTTTTTTTTTTTTTTTTTTAAAAGAGGTCTGTATTCAAGAGAGAAGGAGGACAATAACAACTGCAAAGGTTTGTTAAAGCAAACTTATAATATGAACTAGAATATAAGGTTAACGTGGATTTACTTTTCTTTTATTTAAATGGAGGTGAAATTCCCATCGCATGCAAGGCACCGTTTTAAAGTGAGCGTCTCAGCGCCGTTTAGCACGTTCATAATGTTGCGCAGTCACCGCCTCTGTCTATTCCAAACTGTTCTCGTCACTCTGACAGGAAGGCCTGTACCCTTCAGCTGCCACTTCCCATTCCTCCATCCCTGGCCTCCACCAGTCTGTGTTTTCTGTCTCTGTGGATTTGTCTTTCCTGGTCCTTTCATAGAAATGGAGTCATGTAACCTGTGTCTTTTCTTGACTGACATCTGTCACTCAGCATCATGGTTTCAAGGTTCATCCACACAGTAGCCTGGGTCAGTGCTTCGTTCCTTTTCGTGGCTGAATAATACTCCGTTGTGTGGGTGGACCATGTTGTGTTTATCTGTGTATCTGTTAATGGACATTTGGGCCATCGTGAGTGATGCTCCTGTGAATATTTGTTTGCAAACATCAGTTCGAAGACTTGTTTTCAGTTCCTGTGGGGCTACACCTAGCAGTAGAATTGCTGGGTCATATAGACATTGTGTGTTTTTGAGGAACTGCTGTTAACATGGTCTTTAAAGGTAAAACTAGAGATACCAAAGAAATGTCAGGTTTATGGGGAGTTTGGTTCCCTGCCCTCGATGATCCCTCATTTACTCCCATGTGGGATTATTTTGCCGCTTGGGTCCTTTTTCCATCTTTCCATTTAATCTTCATAGCAACTCAACAGGACAGCTGTTATCAACCTCAACTTTATGGAGGGTGGGGGGGTCTGACACAGGGAGCCCGTCTTCATAGGAACAAGCGGCAGAGGCAGCATTAGGAACCAGGTCTGGGACTTCCCTGCTGGTCTGGTGGCTAAGACTCCATGTTCCCAATGCTGGGTGCCCCGGGGTTCGATCCCTGGTCAGGGAACTAGACCCCTCATGCCACAACTAAAGATCCTGTGCACTGCAACCCTGACTTGGCGCAGCCAAATAAAATATATAAATGTTAAATAATTTAAAAAACCCAGTCTTTGTCTAGACCCTGTGTCCCCCCCCACCCAGACACCAGCTGGTAGGAAGAGCCCAGGGGTCCTGGTGTGGTGGACTCCCTGATCCTCCTGATGGCGTTAGGAGAACCCAGCTCAGACCGTGGCAGGGTGTTGGGTCTCCTGGTACTGCCCTGAGCACTGGTGGTTTCAGGGGAGCAGCTGGTTTGGGGGAGCAGAGTCTGTGTTAACGGCACCTTTGCTGGGAGGGATATACTAGGGCTCAGCCTCTGTGGAAGGAGGGCTGCAGCTCCTTTCTGCCGCCCTGCTCCCCATCCTTCTGTGCCCTGCCAGCCTCAAGCTCTGGAATATTGCCTGCTTCTCCCCGCCCCTTCCTCTTAATTGCTTGCTTGCTTTAAAAATTAAGCCTGGGGACTTTCCTGGTGGTTCAGTGGCTAAGACTCTGCGTTTCCAATGCAAGGGGTGCAGGTTCGATCCCTGGTCGGGGAGCTAAGATCCCACAGGCTGCACAGCATAGCCAAAAAAAAGAGAGAGAAAGAGAAAACTTAGACCTGGGAAATTTTTTCCCTCTGTTGTGCTTCTATCTCAGAAACCCCAGAACGTAAAACATTCTTGAATATTTTAGTGTGTTTCTTTTCTTTTTTTTTTTTTAACAAATCAGGGTGACATATGTTGTTGGTATCTTGAATGCAAGCAGAGCAGAGCCCTGGGCGGGATGCGGCTGCTCCTTCCGTGCGCTCTGTGCCTAAGATAAGCTTCAGGTGCAATGACTGCTCCCTCTTTCCAAAGCCGCACCACCTCCCACAGCCTGCTAAGACCTGCACCTTCCTTCTGCTAACGGAACGTGGTAGGGGGAGCAGGGAGACCGGTGCATGAGACAGAGCCCAGATGACCAGCAGAACAAGGACTCATTAAATGTAAATGACGGCCTGATAGAATGCTGTGCAGCCATCTTGTAGGCGCTCATATTTATAGACTTTTTAAAGACGTGCAGAATTCTTCCCAAATATTGTGAGATCCCTATTTGGGTAGAATGCAGAACTAGAAGTGCATGTAGGGAGAAACATCTGGAAAAATAGGGCTAGATCTCCTAAAATGCTAGTGGCGTGGCAGCCTTGGGTGACATGAGGTAGTTGCTGATTTCATTCTCCCCCCCTGTATTTTTTGGTTCTTGCAATGGCAATCAGAAAAATATCCATATTACCAAGAGAAATGTTTACAAAGTAGAAGTTCCCTCTGTGAATTCCCCCACACTCCCTAGTGGAAGGAGGGAGGGGCCTGCAGCCATGATGGTTGAAGCATGCTGTGTCCACTAGAGGGCACCAGATGAACGCAGCATAAAGCCTGTAGCATCCTTTACATGGCTTCTCCTGGCACTTGGCAGGTAATAGGTGTGCAAGGGAAAGGGTCAGAGTCCCCAGTGCCAGAGTGTGGCCTGGCTGCTTAAAATGACATCCTTAAAAAATAAGAGGCTTCCCAAGCCCCCCAGCTGCTTGCAGTCCTGACAGACCGCCTGGCCTCCCAACTTACCCAGTTCCAGGTATTTTTAGTAAGTGGTTCATCTGGCTCTGTATTGCCCGTGTCTGAAAACAGCTTCTGTCATCTTGCTTTTCCCTTAGATGCTTCCGACGAGCAGAATTCACAGTCTTCAATGGAAAACTCGATGAACAGTTCAGAGCAAGTCGAACGGCAGCCGTCTGGAGATGCGGGCCTGGCTGCAGAGACATCCACAATCTCTCAGGTACCTCGATCGAGGTCTCAGAGGGGCAGCCAGCTCGGCCAGGAGCCTGCTGGGGTGTTGGGGGTACGTTGAAAGGTGTCTTCTTGTTTTTGTTTTCTCCTTTGCTCTCTAGATGGTTGGAACTCTCTGGTATTCATTGAGCAGGATCCATGAGCATGCTGTAGCCGGTCTGGTCACTGGGCCTGCGGTAGAGGAGACACATAGGACCCCTTGGGGTCAGTCCTTTATCCCAGCCTTAGCTTCATCACTTTGTTTATTCGGGTCCACATAAGCACTGCCCAGTCTCAATAACCCAAAGTCAACTTCCCTTAGAGCTGGGAAGATAGGTCTTCAGACTCCTGAATGCTAGACGAACCATCCTTTGGAATTTTGCATCTGACCACGCTCCCTGCTACTTGGTCCCCTTTCCAGGTTATCACTGTTTGCCAGAATCTCTTCTCAATCAGACAGTGCAGATGTAGGTGGCCTTGCTGATGGGAGCAAATGTCCCTGGTTCGAATCCCAGATCCTCCACTTGACACACACACGAGCCTCAGTGTCTCTTGCTGCCACAGTGAGATCACAGGACTGTCTTGGGGCCAGAACATGGTCAAGAGGAAGGAATATGGGTAGCACTTAACACAGAGCTGAACACAGCAGAGGCCCCAGCGTTGCCTTGGCTTCTGTTGTGAATTTTTGTACTGTCCGTCATCTGTGCTCATCAAAGAGGTCTGGGGACTCAGGTATCAAAACTGCAGCTAATAAGACTATTTCCACTTGAGTATTTTCACACCTGGGGAGAAACTGAAAACAAGTAGCCACAGAGAAAGGGGACCAGCTTGATCTGTACTCTAGGGAGGCTTCAACCAGGCCTTCCTCAAGGGGAAGAGACTCTCAGACCCTCACATCCTGGCACCCTTAGCTCCGCAGCCCCCTGCTAGCTTACCCAAGACTCCTCCAGGGGCCCAAAGACAGGAGGACAGTGTTGATGAAAGACGTGTTTGCCATGGCAGAAAACCGGCCAAAACCTGAGTGTCTCGAAAGGGTTTAATACATCTGGAGTGGCAGATCCACAGCCTGGTGTGCAGCTGTTAAAGTGCGTTGGCCAGGTACAGATAGAGAATAAAGAAACATTCTCACAGCGTGAGATGCAAGGCTGGGCCTCCAACGGAGTGTGAGCCCATTTGATTACAATACAAATCCAACCCTCAGATAGAATTGGCAAAAGCCAGGATGGCAGCTGGCATCTCCTGGCCTCTCGAGATGCTGATCCACACCCCAGGGGTATCTGGTGCTCCCCGCCGGCATCTGGAAAGTCCAGGGGTCTTCCATTCTGACACACCCCCACCTCCACTCCCATGTTCAGGGACCCAGACCTGAAATGGGGACCCTTCCGCAGTTATCACACTCACGTAGACGTGCCGCTTGTCTTCAGAGCCACTCGGTCTGTGAGCAAGACAGAGGGTGCGTGCCCTGAAGCAGAGAGCTTAACATTGATGTTCAGCCTTGCCTATTTAAAAAAGAAAAAAGGTTCCTCACCCCCTTTTGCAGCCACTCCCTTCTGCTCCCTCTCTTTCACGGGACAGTTATCCTCTTTCCAGAGTCCACTGCCAAGCTCATATACTGTCCACCCCCATGCAGATGCTCTGTGGACACTTGGCCTGAATGATATCCCCCTTCCTCAGAAGGCACAGCGACCCACTTGGTCCTGTTATGTTGAGACCGAGCTTTTATCACCTTCACGAGGAAAAGCCAGGGGAAAGACAAGGGCAGTTCTTCCTGCCTTCCTGTCATATCAACTCTCAGGAAGCTCAATCACCTCGTCCATCAAGACCCAGGGGTCTCTGTTTAGCACCTGTTGGGCCTCCACTGTGTACTGGGCAGTAAGCTGGGTCCTAGGGAGGCAATGTGAGCCAACTGACATGGTCCCTGTCCTCACGGGGACAGGGAGGATGGGTTCAGGGAGGCGGAGACACAGCCAGGTGCCAGCAAGTGGATTGCAGTTCGAGCTGTAGGAGAATGGGAGCAGGGTGATGCAAAGAAGCCCTCCTCGATGCTGTGGGCAGGGAGGAGTGAGATAAGAGCAGGAGAGAAAAGGGTACACAGGCCAGGAGGCAGAAGCCAGCCTGAGGAAAGGCCGGGGGAGGCCAGGGAGGCTGGAGCCAAGCGGATGAGGAGGAGGGCAGGGGAGGGGCCTTCCCGGCCTGATGAGGAGTTGGGATTTTGCTCCGAGATCAGTGTTATGCTCTGTATGATCTCTGTTTTGAAACTATCTCTTGAGCTCTGCTGAAGGCTGGGTTGGGCGGCTGTGGAGCAAGGTGCTGCTCCAGCCAGACGAGGGACGGAGGGCTCAGGTGCGGATGGGGTGGCTGGCAAGGGCAGCCATGGGTGGGCTGAGGGTCTCTGGAGATGGAGTTAGGGGTGGCGAGAAGGGAGGACTCCAGGGTGCTGTCCAGCTGTATCCCAGGCAGATGGCAGGGCCATCACCAGCCGTGGGAGCGCCGGTTAGGATGGGCGACGTTAGGAGCTGAACTTGGGGGATGGGTTAGTTTGGAGCTGTCTGGGATGATAGAGCGAGAAAGTCGAGGGAGAAGTAGGTGAGTGCGTGTCGAACTTGTGTGTGTGTGTGAGTGCTGGAATTTCTTGGGAATTTGGTGGCACTACAGACCCTTCCCCCAGAATAGCCAACGTGTATGCATTCCATAAACGTCTGCCCCAAGCCAGGCCCCTGTGCTGAGCCCTGGATGAGCTGTTGTCAACACAGCCAGGTTGGTCTAACCTTCGATCTTGGAGAGTAAACTTAAAACTGCATATATAATTACCCTGCAGTTAGTGAGCAATTGGAAGACACAGGTGACTTGGTGGACATAGGAGTAGCTCGGGTGTGTGGCTCCCGGTGGGTCCATGAACCCTTCCGAGTCCATGCCAGGGCCACGGGGTCAGAACCTCAGATGTCCACCCTCAACTTGTAACCTCCCAGCTAACCCGAGTTGCTCTCCCGGGGTGTCAACCTGCGTTTCTCTTTTCTTCCTCTTCCCCCACTTCCCAACCCCAAGGATCTGGAAGGAGTGCCACCCTCCAAAAAGATGAAACTGGAGGCTTCGCAACAGAACTCCGAGGAGATGTAGACTCCGAGTTCAGTCCTCTGATCCACGTCTCACGGGAGATCCATCAGCAGGCTTAGTTGTTGAACAACCTTACCCGAGCAGATCCCTGTCGGGTGCAAAGGGAACTACTAACTTAACAAGTTTACCAAGTGCAAATCCAAGAAAACCTAGGACGGCGTAACTTCTCAGACACTGAAGAACTTTCTGCTGTGAAGCAAAACACTCGAATCTTGAAGTGACTATCCTGGGGAAGGCGGGGTCGACAGCTCAGGAGCGTCTGGACACTGTCTCTGAAGCCAAGATTACATTTGTGTTGCTGCTGTATTTTTTTTTTTTTTCCTCCCCACTCCTCTATTTAATGATATAAGCTATTTGAGGGTGGTACTGATCAGGAATTCGCTTTTTCATCGGGGCTTTTCACTGTTCAACCGATATTCCTTCCGCTTTCTTTTTTTGTGCCTTGTGCCCTTGAGGTGACCTCTGGCATGTTTTCCTGGTTGTTTTGCATCTCCCCTTACAAGTGCCCTCTTGGTTCAGTTCAGGCAGCCATTGCTCCGGTCCTCGAGTCTTTCTCCTCCCTGCCTCAGGACTTCAGCTGGCGTGGACCAGGCAGGGAGAAGGAGAGCTTGAGGCCACAGAAGAGCAGGACCTCCCCGGCCATCTGGTTTCTAGGTGCAGCTGGGAGGCTGCAGGATACACCCTGAGCCCTGGTTGGGGACAGTGCTAGCCTCCAGGGTCCGAGGAGTCTCAGATGTCTGGGCATTGTCCCCAGGGCTTACTTGAGGCATCTGAACTGGTGTTTCCAAGCCCACAGCTGCCCAGAGGGACATACAGAGCC
The DNA here is from genome assembly GCF_029407905.1 of Bubalus kerabau. NCBI lineage: Eukaryota > Metazoa > Chordata > Mammalia > Artiodactyla > Bovidae > Bubalus > Bubalus kerabau. The sequence goes on along the minus strand of NC_073639.1, from coordinate 57,404,902 downwards.
CTTGGATTGTTCTGGCACTTCCTGCCTCAGCCCCTCTCCCCCATATGGCAACCTCCCACACCTCCGAAGATGGACTGGCTTCTGCGGCTGATGGCAGGACGGTCTCCTTAAGATGATAAAGGGCCAGAGGAGGCTGGGAGCAGACGGCAGGAATAGCTGGTGCTGAACTTTCTCTCACAGGACGTTGCTTGGATTTCAAATCCACAGTCACCTGCTGCCCTAGTCTACCTCCCCAGCTCCACCTGGCCCCATCCGCGGGGGAGGTGAGGTTGCAGTCGGCTGAAATCCAGAGTCCACTGGCTTCTTTCTGCACACTGTTCCGACTCCTGGAGCCAACAGTTGGATCGCGTCTCTTTCCCAGGATGCTCCCAGGGTCCCCACGGGGGAGCAGGCCTTAAGGGTTGGAACTTGAAGGCCAGAAATGAGGCCCCTGAGAAACTGGAGAGCTTTGCGCTCCTCCAGAAAGGGGGCCCTGGGGTCCCTCCCCCGCCTCCATCCCCTGCCTGCACTGGGACAGCTTCCTGTCACTAAAACGGAGAAGCACCTATTCTCCCCACGCCCCCCACCGTGGATGAACTGCCTCACTGTTTGGTTCTGAGGCCTGGTTTGCTCTTAATTCCTGTACGGACTCCTCAGACCCTTACCCTTCTCCTGAGCTTTCTTTACTGCACTGGAGTTCCAACTCCCTTTGAGTTGTGTGAGGGGGGAGGGGGGGCTCCGGGTTTTGTTGGTTGGTTGTTTTTTTTTTCTGTTTGTTTGTTTGTTTTTGTTTCTGTTCTGCCAATTGGTGCATATATTCAAGTCCCACCTTTCACGTGTGGATCTCTCTCCTGACCACCATGGGGAGTGTCTGCCAGACTCCATTTTCTAAGCGTTTCTGAGGGTGAGGCTCTTTGTTTTTGAAGGGAGCCGATCTATTTCCTGCACTTCAAGAAGAATCAAAATGTTCCTGAATTTCAAATACCTCATGCAAACATGTCTCCTGAAGCAAGGGAAGGGAAAAACACACACACACACACACAAACTTTGCAAATGGTCATCTTGAAGTTAGGATGCCGGAAGGTTTCTGTCTTAAAAAATCCTTATCAATTTTGCCCCTCAGGCAGTCAGTTCTGGGAGAACTGTGTTCTGAGTTACCTCTCAGTGTATCTCAAGGCGGCTTTACCTCCAGATCCTATAGAATCAGAATTAACGTCCTTTCTTTGCAGCAAAACTCCATTTGGATGAAAGATGAATCTGGATATCTATTTCCTCCTCTTTATTTTTTTTGGGAAACGAGAGGTGACAAGCAAGACAGCCGAAGACGAATCACAACACAGGCATCCGTGGAAACAGCAGGGTCCCCTCGACAGGCAAGGGGAGCGGACACAGTTGAGGGTGAACACAAGACGACGCCCAGGATACAAGGCTGTCATTAGTTTTTCTCTGAAGTGCCTGAAGGTAGGAAATGGGCCGGGGGTCCGGACCGACTGGGCCCCGCCACGGCCACGCCAGGCAGAGCGGCCAGCGGCCCTGCGCCCCCATCCACGCTGGCCAGGAAGGCCTTCCACGTGGGATGGCGAGACTGCAAAAACCCACATGTGCTTCCTCCCCCGACATGTCCCACTCGGGGCCGCCGCCCTGCCCCCCACGCCATCCTGCGCCCCTCGCCCCCCTCCCACCACGGAATCTGAGACCTTTCAGCCGGCCGAGCCAGAGGCGGGGGTCCTAAGCGAATGCCTTCCGCCAACACCAGGCCCTGCAGCCTAAAGGGCTCCCAGGGCGAACTTAACTCCCCGCAAAACTTGAAGTTGGGGATGCTGCGGTTACACATTCCACAAAGTGCTGGCACTTACACCCATAACCCTAAGGCGGAAGACTGACTCACAGGTGGTGACCTCCCATTACCAACGATGTCATGGTTTGGAATGTTCCATTATCAGCCAAGGACCTGGTTAGAGATATAAAGACCTTTTTATTCACCGTTACCTAATTGTTTTTTTTCTTACGATTTTTTTTTTTTGGTGTGTTGTACAGCAGTATAATTTTTCACTTATTTATTCCATCAGTAGATATGGTTTGTACAATGTACAATGGTTCCATTTCAGAAAATAAAAATTCAAATCATGAACACCATGTGATTTTGGAGCATTACGATAAAGAGTAAAATCCTGTGAGATTTTACTCACAGAGTGGGCTGCTCTTGTGTCTCCAGCGTGGCCCTGACTGTATACAACTTGAACGCCAGGACTGTGGCCTCCCACATGGTGTGGGTGGGTGTTGTTGACCACCTTGTTAGGAGGCTGAGTTGGTAGCCAATTAGAACCCTGATATAAATTACAGCCAGGCCATCTGCCCCCCATCTTGCGTCCTGGCAGTGTCCCTCATTTCAGGAGTCTCTGGCCCATGGCAGGGGCTCAGGGGTCGATTCTTTGGTGACTTGCAACTCTGTCTTGACTTGCCTTAACAGCTAGTGACTCGTGGTCAGGCTGGATCCAGAACTGCCCCAGGGCCTTTCCCCCCACAACTCAGGCTCTTTCTCACTCTCCAGCTCGGCCTCCCTCCCCCAGTGGACTTTTTCCTTTCTTCTCTGTCCAGTCTCTGTTTCTCCTCTCGCGCCTGAAACCTGGCCCTAGGTGAACCACCAGCTAGGGGCAGAAGGGGTGGGACGATTGTTCTAGCAGTCCTGTGCTAAGTCACCCGTGTTGACCGACCTGGAGGCAAACGTTCTCCTTTTTGTTTTGTCTGACTTTCCTCTCCACCCCGTTCCTTTTTAAGGTGTTCCAGTGTTTTTACCAGGATTGGTTGCTCAGTGAAATAAACTCCTGATACGGAAAGTTCGTCCTGACAAAACGTAAATCATAGGGACCTTGTTTGCTTAACCAAAAAGAATGCCTTAGCGTGCACACTTTCACTCTGTCTGGTGTTCCTGAGGTCTGTTCCCTGGGTCTCCAACTCTGGCTGAAGGTCCCTTCCTTCCAGACTCATCCTCATCTCTGGATCTCTCCCCTTCCCTCTGCCATTCTTGTCTCCAGGCCCCTGGGTCTCTTGTCTCAGACATTCTGCTTTATCTTCTCTGTCTCTCTCTGCTTCCCTCTCTCTGTGGAGCTTTCTGACTTCCTCTCATCTCCCTTCATCAAGGAGCAGTCATGCCCAAGGGCTGGAAATTTGGACTCTACAGGCATCACTTGAGCACCATCTGTGTACTGAGCCCTGGGCAGCATTGACTCCAACTTGACCCTTTATCTCTAAGCAGATAAGCTGGTACGTTAGGATGCTGAGGACAGTTTGGAATTGGGGAGAGGTGCATTTTGATGGCAGGGGTCAGGGAGGTGCCTAGGATGGTGGAGGAAGCCCAGGCGTGGGCCTAAGGAGTTCATTTTGCCTCGTGGACGCTAAGAAGTGGCTGGAGGTTTCTGAGCCAAGGCTCTGCTGGACTGGGGGCGGTGTTGCTAGTGAATGGCATGGACTGGAAAAAGCCAGACAGGAGGTGGGGGCAGGGCAACTATGGAACTAGACTGTAGGTGAAGCAGGAGGCGAGGAGTTGGCAAGAAGGCCCGTGTGCCCCCAGGTGATGTGAAGGCAACCGGCACTGCAGCCAGGTGAGGTGGGAGCAAGTTTGAGGAGGGGAAGGCAGGCAGACAAAGCTCTGGTCCAGGTCCAAGTCTGGACCACAACAAATGTCACAGAAGTCCGCGGTTGGGCTGAGGAGGGATTTGAATTCCTAATACCCAAGTTTATCCCTCACCTGCTTGAGGAATGCATATTTTCCTCCAGAGGCTCAGGAGACACTGGCTGCCTTTGCCAGTTGCATTCCCCTCTTCTTCCGGTAGGGGGCCCCCCCCACCCACTCTCAGCCCCAAGCATGGCTAGAGAATCTGGGTCCCTCTCCCTGGCAACAGCAATTGGCTCAAGGATGATCACCTGGCCCAATGAGAGTCAGCCCTGGAATTTTTTGGGACCTGTTGGGAAACACTTCCCGTAGAGTGTTGGCTGAAGTTGTTAAGTGGAGCTGTTGGGGCCACCTTCACTCCAAGGCGGGGAGAAGCCTGCCTGAGAATGAAGCCAGCACAGGAGGGACAGGCGAGAGTTGAAAGACAGTGAGTGTGAGCCTCCTGAGAGCACCACTTGGACCCAAAGTGTTAGTCACTCAGTCGTGTCCAACTCTGTGACCTCATGGACTGTCACCCACCAGGCTCCTCTGTCCATGGAATTCTCCAGGCCAGAATACTGGAGTAGGTTGCCATTTCCTTCTCCAGGGAATCTTCCCAACCCAGGACTTGAACCCAGGTCTCCCACATTGCAGGCAGACTCTTTACCAACTGAACCAACAGGGAAGTCAACAGCCAGCCCTGAAACTGGCCCTCCTGAACTTTTCAAGTTCTTGAGCCAGTAAATGCCTATGATCGTTTAGGTTAGCTTTCCTTTGGTCTTTCCCCACCTGAGCCCCTACCCCTCCAACCAAGGGCTTGGAGGGTCTCCTGGACAAATCCAGAAGGAGGGATGGTTGTTGAGATGGTAGCTCTCACCCTGACTGTTTTTCTCTTGGAAGGACTGTCTCTTTCCTCCAGACTTTGTTTTTTCAATGCTCCCATGTGACAGGAACTTGGAAGTTTCACAGCTGAGCATAAGGAAATAGAGGCTAATATAGACGTGATTTGGACTTTGGAAGCAGGCTTTTCTAGACTCCTCAGAGCTCCAGCACTTCAGAGCCGTGTGACCTCAAGTAAGTATCTTAAGCTCTCTGGCCCTAGCGTCCTCATCTGTAAAATGGAAAGAATAACGGTGCTTCCTCAGGTTGTTGTGAGGGTTAATACATGTAAATTACTGAATACATGTAAAGCGCTCCAGACAAGCCCTGAAAGTGAACCTGTTAGTTACTCAGTGGTGTCTGACTCTGTGACCTCATGAACTGTAGCCCGCCAGGCTCCTCTGTCCATGGAATTCTCCAGGCCAGAATACTGGAGTGGGTTGCCATTCCCTTCTCCAGGGTATCTTCCTGACCAAGGGATCAAACCCAGGTTTCCCGTGTTGAAGGCAGATTCTTTACCGTCTGAGCCACCAGGGAAGCCCATGGCACATAGTGAATCCCAATAAATATCGACTGCTGTTGTTGCTGCTATTATTATTGTAGTTATCCTCCAGCATGTCTAGACCCCAGAGCTCCAGCTGCTAGACCATGAAGCTCCAGGAAAGGCAGAATTGCCCAGCCTCAGCTGCTTTCGGCTTGTCCTCTGAGTTACACTTTGCTCCCTGAAGGCTCGCCTCTCCCCCAAACGAGACAGACACTGGAGTGATCCAGCTCGCCCCAGATCATCTAGAGCCTGAGTGGTGCCTTGTGGAATGACTAGAACCCCACCAGGAAACAGGCAAAGGGAAGACATTCCTAGCCAAGGCAAGGGCTTGAGTAAAGGGCTGGAGGTGTGATGATGCATCCCCACTGTGAGCGTTGGTGGCTCACAGCGTCAGGCCCGAGAGGGACCTTCAAGCAGAGGAACGGCTCACTGGAGGCTCATTTTTCCAGCATCACTCCATTATTGCTCTACCTCTACAGGCCCCGGGGGAAAAGGCCTCTAGGAGGCAAGCACCAGGATGTGGTACCAGACCTGTTGTTCCTATCTCCTTCTAGGGTACCCCTGGGACAGACACTTGTGCCCATGGATGCCCTGGGTGACTTGGAGTCAGTGGCTTTCTCTCTTTAGACTTGACCAGAGATAACAATCTGCTTTGCATCAAAGAATCTCAAGAGACTCTTAAACTTCGCTTTTCTCCCTCAGGGCTCTCTCAAAGTATGAGCTCATTTGACCTCTTTGTCACCCTAAATGGTAGTTAGAGCAGGGATCAGGCTCCCCATCATACAGATGAGAAAACTGAGGCCAGGGAAGTGACTGAACAGGGTCCCACAGGTACTCAGTGAAGAAGGCTGTGGAACGCAGCCTGTCTCCCACTAGACCCAGGGTCAGCAGATCCAGCCTGCCAGCTATTATTGTAAATAAAGTTTTACTGGCACACAGCCATGCTCATTCACTTACATATTGTCCCTGACTGCTTTCACAATTGGGAGAAGGCAATGGCAACCCACTCCAGTACTCTTGCTTGGAATATCCCATGTACAGAGGAGCCTGGTAGGCTGCAGTCCATGGGGTCGCTAAGAGTCAGACACGACTGAGCGACTTCACTTTCACTTTTCACTTTCATGCATTGGAGAAGGAAATGGCAACCCACTCCAGTGTTCTTGCCTGGAGAATCCCAGGGACAGGGGAGCCTGGTGGGCTGCCGTCTATGGGGTCGCACAGAGTCAGACACGACTGAAGCGGCTTAGCAGCAGCAGCGGCAGCTTTCACAATACAAACAGCAGAATTGAGTAGTTGCTATAGTGACTGACTTGCAAAGTCGAAACTGTTTACCACCTGGCCAACTGGTGCACTTGACCACACTTCCATGTTGAAACTGTGTGGTTGAAAGAATATGATAAAAAATAATGAAATTAATGGTAATAATAATAATAATTACCTACTATGTGCCATGGTCTTCCCAGGTGGCACTAGTGTTAAAGACCTTAACTACGGAATGCGGGTAGATGTAAGAGATGAGGGTTCAATCCCTGGGTCGGGAAGATCCCCTGGAGGAGGGCACAGCAACCCACTCCAGTATTCTTGCCTGGAGAATCTGATGGACAGAGGAGCCTTGTGGGCTACAGTCCTTAGGGTCGCAAAGAGTCAGACAGTACTGAAGCAACTTTGCACACACACTCAATGTACCAGATACCATGCAAGACTTTCCTGAATTTTTTATTGATTTGAAAGGGTGTGGCTCAGTGAATTTTCACTGAGTGTACCTGCAAAACCAGCACCTGGATCAAGAAACAGAATATCACTTATTCTCTGGATGCCCCCCGCCCACTCCTTGCAGTCACTACCCTCCGAAGGGTAATTAGTATCCTGACGTCTCTCTGCACAGATGTTTTCTAAATGTTTGTAACATTTTCTGAACTTTCTATTTCATGGAATCATACAGAATGTGCTCTTTTGTGTCTGGCTTCTTTCACTCAGTGAGATGTTTGTGAGATTCATCCATATTGCATGTCATTGGCATCACAACACGCTTCTGCTGGTGGGTGTTTGGTCTGTTGCCAGTCTCCATGGAGTCTTATGAATATGCAAGATTTTGGACGTCATTTCACCCCGGCTCCAATGTGAGAGGGGGACCAATTAGCCCCACTGTACAGATGTGAAGACCGAGGTTAGATACCGTGGTGCCCATGAGGTGGCACAGCAGGTAGGAAGAGCCATGAACGCAGGTGTCCCTGCCGTCCTGGCTCTCTGACTGCCTCATTAGTTTTTGGCTTGACATACCATCGTGACTAACGACTATTATGGCCCCATTTATAGGAAGAAATTTCTAGAAAATGCAAAAGTATGGAGACAATGTAGAGACTGATTTGTCTAGGGCTGGGAGCAAAAGATTGACCATAAGGAGGTCAGAGGGAATGATTTGAGGCAACTGGATTGTGGGGATAATTATACAACTGTGTGTGAACTTATTTGACTAGTTGTTTAGTCGCTAAAGTTGCAAAGTCACTTCAGTCATGTCCAACTCTTTTGCAACCCTATGAACTGTAGCCCACCAGGCTCCTCTGTCCATGGGATTTCCCAGGCACTTGCTCGGTGGTAAAGAATTCGCCTACCAGTGCAGGAGATGTGGGTTCCATCCCTGGGTCCGGAGGATCCCCTGGAGAAGAAAATGGCAATGCATCCACTATTCTTGCCTCGGAAATTGCATGGACAGAGGAGCCTGGTGGGCTGCAGTCCATGGGGTCGCCAAGAGTCGGACACGACTGAGCGACTAAACAAGAACGACAGTAAACTTACTAAAGTTCAGTGAATTGTAAACTTAAAATTGGCAAATTTTATGGGAAGTAGATTACACCTCAATAAAGCTTAAAAATAAAAAAACCCAAACCCACAGGCATCTATTTCTCCACCCTCTACCACACACACCCCCATCCCCACTCCGCCTCCCCCTGTGCCTGAATTTCCCTTAGAGGTGTGAAGCTGGCTGTGCAAACTGCCCAGAGCTGTTGAGCCATGGAACTGGCAGCTCCCCACCAGCCTGCCTCTCCCTGCAAAGACACGGGGGTCTCCTTGGCCAGAGGTGACATCTGAAGCAATCACGATCCTGTTTGGCTTTACTGTATCCGACCTGCCGCCTGCCAGGGGCCAGAGAGCCACGCGCAGCGGATGCACCGGCCCCAAACTGTTTCTCCAAGTAGTCCCCAGAGAAGGTCGCTGCCTTTCAGTTTCTGCACTTGTTTATTTTCAAAGGGACGTTGCCAGACCGCTAGGCCACCCCTGCCCTTTCATGGTTTGTTTTATGCAAAAGATTTCAGGAAGAAAGAGGAGGTAAGGCGACCTGAAACCAATTACTCTGCTGGCAAAGAACAGCCACAGGCCCCAGCTGGGAGCTTTGAGGGACGTGTGTGAGGCCGAGATGCCCCTTTGTTACCCTGCCACCCCAAGAACAGGAATCCTGAGAGTGTTAATAATCATTGCAGGGGATTTTCTGGCAGTCCAGGGGTTAGAGCTCTGCATTTCCACTGCAGTGGGCAGGGGTTCGATCCCTGGTCAGGGAACTAAGATCCTGCATGCCATGCAACCATAAAAAAAAGAAGAAAGAAAGAAAAGGAAAAAATAATAATCATTGCAAATATTCAAGAAGAAAGAAAAGAAAATAATAATCATTGCAAATATTCAAAGTGGACATTGGAATAGTTAGACATCTGTGTGCAAAAAGGAATGACCCTCAGCCCATACCTCACATCTTATAAAAAAATTCTCCAAATGACTCTCAGACCAAAATGTCACTCTAAAGATTCTAGGAAAACACAGAAGATCTTTGTGACCTTGGGTTAGGCAATGATTTTTTAAACGTGACATCACAGCACTAACTATAGAAAAAAGAATTGGTAAATTGGATTTCATCAATATTTAAAAATCAGGCTCTGCTAAAGACACTGTTAGAAGAATAAAAAAAATTAAAAAAAGGATGGGCAGATGATCTTTGCAAAACACTTACCTGATAAAGGACTTCTATCTAGAATATATGAAGAACTCTCAAAACTCAGTGATAAAGCAATTCCACCCCAACCCCCGCCAAAAAAGAACTAGTCAAATATTTGCATAGACGTTTCATCAAAGAAAATATATGGAAGGCAAATGAGCACATGAAAGATGCTGAACATCATTAATTACTAGGGAAATGCAAATTAAAACCACAGCAAGATACCATTACACTCCCACTAGAATAGATGAAAAGGCCAGAATACCAAATGCTAGTGAAGATGCAGAGCAACATAGCCCTCCTCCACTGCAGGTGGGAAGGCAAAACAAATACAGTCATTTGGAAAAGAGTTTGGCAGATCTTTATATAGTTAAGCCTGAACTTACCCTGCAACCTAGGTCATCCCACTCCTAGGTACTTACCTAAGAAAAAATGTACAAAAGTCTATTGTGAATGTTTATAGTGGCCTTATTTGTAATCACCAAAAGCTGGAAACAACTAAATTGGCCCTAAATTGTGGTACAGTCATGAGATGAATGCAGCAATAAAAGAGGAATGAACTACAGACACCCAGGGCAATAAGGAAGCCTCTCAGATGCGTCATGCTAAGTGAAAGAAGCCAGACCCAAGGCTGTTCACTGAATGACTCCATTTATTAATATGTGACATTCTGAAAAGGGAAAACAATAGGAACACGAAGCAGATCAGTGGTTGCCAGGGGCTGGGGCGGAAAGAGGGATTGATTGCAAGCGGTTGAGAAGGAATCTGTGTTGTGAGAGAGTATTGGGACTATTCCACATCTTTTACTTTTTTTCAATTTGGCCGAGCAGCATGTGGAATCTTAGTTCCCCAACCAGGGATTCAACTGGTGCCCCCTGCATTGGAAGCATGGAATCTGAACCCCTGGACCGCCAGGGAAGTCCCACCACATTTGTTTGTGGTGGTGACTACATGATGGAGTATGTTCATCCAAAATCATGAAACAATACACTTAAAAGGAGAGAACTTTAGGTAAGTTATTCCCCAACACAACAAAGCAAAAATAATAATAGCCAACCAAGCATCACATACTATGTGCGAGGCACTCTTGAAGCACTTTCCATATAGTAACTCAGGCAGCCCTCACGACAACCCAGAGAAACAAGTATAAATGATCCCCAGGTTGTGAAAGTTTTGTGGCTGGAGATCTCTCACCTTCTTAATTTTCTCCCCTTTCTCAGTCAGATCCCTAGGGCCTTCCTCCTTCTGTAACCTTCACTTTTTCCTGGGGCTGTCTTTCTCCCATATCTATACAGGAAAGATTTCCACCTCACCGGTTCCACTGAGAGAGACACAACCAGCGGAGCAGAGACTTCAAACTTGAATGCCTACAGGAACCAGGCAGGACATGGAATTAACAAAGCACGCTGCGAACAGTAGGGGGTGGTGGGGACTGGGGAAAACTGGAGAGCCAGGCTGGGTCTAAAGGGCATTGTCCCTCCTCAGTTCCAGCTTCTACCGTATGGAACTAGAAAGAGCCCAGTATTGCCAGATCTTCTGATAGTTCAGGAAGATTCTAACACCCTCACGTTTATATGAAATGTCATGATTTTTTCAATGTTAGCAAGTAAGTCAAATTAAAAAAAAAACAACTTGTTTAGATACTAGTTTTTACTGTGGTAAAGGCATGTTCATCCTTTTCTTTTCACCCCAAGTACAAGACACAGAAGCAGAAAAGCTGTATTTAGTGAAATAAGGCAACATCTGAAGCCTCAAACCACCATATACAAAGACAGGAGAGGTCTTCCCTGGTGGTCCAGTGGTTAAGAATTCCTTGGGAGGTGGGGGGCGAGGTGCGGGCCGGGCAGGAAGAATCCGCCTGCCAATGCAGGGACACAGGTTTGATCCCTGGTCCAGGAAGATCCCACTGCCACGGATCAAGTAAGCCGGTGCACAGGAGAAGCCGCTGCAACCAGAAGTCTATGCACCACAACTAGAGAGGAGCCCCCTCTCCCCACAACTAAAGAAAGCCTGCACACAGCTTCGAAGACCCAGTGCAAACAAAAATAAATCCATTTTTTTAATAAAAAAAAAAAGAATTAATCATGTACGATCAGACCCATAGGTAGGTATTTTAATAAGAAAAGATAATGGGGTTTGGTTAAAAAAGTCTATGAGATAGTCGGACCTCTACACCCCTGAATTCTGCACATACCCCAATCCTGCATAATCTCTGCTGACTGCCCCTCTGTCCCTTCTGCTGCAGACAGGAGATTTAGCAGTTGGAGAAATTGAATCAGAAATTGGACCGGAGAAGCTCCAGAATCAGAGGCAGTAGGCATGGAGGCATACAGGGAGTGAGAGGCTGGCAGAGAGTTTTTAATAAGCTATCTAACATGGTTTAACTTTCAAAACTTTATATTTTATGTTTATAAAAATCTTCAAAAATCATAATTTCAAAATTCAATTTTAAGTTTGATTTCATTTGTTTGCTCTAAGCTGTTTCTTGTGTCTCATATCTTTCTTTTCTGCACTGTGCTAAGTTGCTTCAGTCGTGTCTGACTCTTTGGGACCCTATAGCCCACCAGGCTCCTCTGTCTATGGGATTCTCTAGGCATGAATACTGGAGTGGGTTGCCACACCCTCCTCCAGGGGATCTCAGTGACCCAGGAATTGAACAGCATCTCTTATGTCTCTTGCATTGGCAGGTGGGTTCTTTATCACTAGCACCACCTGGGAAGCCCATCTTTCTCTTACTTGAATTTAATTTTTCTTTTGCTGGAGAAAAACCTCTAGTAATTTTTTCAAACATAGCCTATGCCGGAAAAGGACTTTTAACCTGTATCCTCCAAGATTTGAGGTATAATTTACATAAAGTGAAATTCACCCTTTTTAGGTATATATCTATGCTGCTGCTGCTGCCAAGTCGCTTCAGTTGTGTCCGACTCTGTACATCTATATTGATTTTTAAAAATAAATATTTATTTATTTATTTTTGGCTGTGCTGGGTCTTTGTTGCTCTTTGGTCTTTCTCTAGTTGCGGTGCCCAGGCTTCTCATTGTGGTGGCTTGTCTTATTGCAGAGCATGGGCTCTTGGGTGTGAGGACTTCAGTAGTTGTGGTTCAGTTCAGTTGAGTTGCTTAGTCGTGGCCAATTCTTTGCGACCCCATGGACTGCAGCACACCAGGCTTCCCTGTCCATCACCAACTCGTGGAGCTTGCTCAAACTCATGTCCATCAAGTCAGTGATGCCATCCAACCATCTCATCCTTTGTTGTCCCCTTCTCCTCCCACCTTCAGTCTTTCCCAGCATCAGGGTCTTTTTCAATGAGTCAGTTCTTCGAATGAGGTGGCCAAAGTGTTGGAATTTCAGCTTCAGCATCAGTCTTTCCAATGAATATATTCAGGACTGACTTCCTTTAGGATGGACTGATTGGATCTTCTTGCAGTCCAAGGGACTCTCAAGAGTCTTCTCCAACACCACAGTTCAACAGCATCAATTCTTCAGCACTCAGCTTTCTTTATGGTCCAACTCTTACATCCATACATGACTACTGGAAAGACCATAGCTTTGACCAGATGGACCTTTGTTGGAAAAGTAATGTCTCTGCTTTTTAATATGCTATCTAGGTTGGTCATAGCTTTTCTTCCAAGGAGCAAGCATCTTTTAATTTCATGGCTGCAGTCACCATCTGCAGTGATTTTGGAGCCCAAGAAAATAAGTCTGTCACTGTTTCCATTGTTTCCCCATCTATTTGCCATGAAGTGATGGGACTGGATGCCATGATCTTAGTTTTCTGAATGTTGAGTTTTAAGCCAGCTTTTTCACTCTCTTTCACTTTCATCAAGAGGCTCTTTAGTTCTTTGCTTTCTGCCATAAGGGTGGTGTTATCTGTAGTTTGGGTACATGGACTTAACTGCCCCATGGTATATGGGATCTTCCCGAGCCAGGGATCAAACCAGTGTCCCCTGCTCAGCAAAGGCAGATTCTTACCGCTGGACCACCAGGGAAGCCTTCTATGGATTTTGAGAAACTTACACAGTCATGTAACCACCACCCATAATCAAGAGATATTTTCATCACTCCAGATAGTACCCCTGTTCCTCATTGTAGTTAGTTCCTGAACCTCTAACTCTTGGCAAGCTCTAATCTGGTTTTTGTTCCTATCATCTTGCCTTTTCCCAAATGTCATATAAATCAAATCAAACAATATATGGCTTTTAAAGTCCAACTTCTCTGACTCAGCATAATGCTTCCAAAAGTCATCTATAGTATTTCATTTTTGGAAACCTTTGAAATCCAGAGCTATAGTCCTCAGTGTTCACCAGTGTGTGTGTATGTTTTCAGTTGGGGTGTGTGTGCGCGTGTGTCTTTGTGCTCATTTGGTCACCAATGCTGTTCACCAAATATTTCTGGCTGGCTGGTTTCTGGTCTTATGATCATGTTGTACTTCCTAATTCCCTTGTGCTTGGGTGGGGCCATGTGATTAGTTCTGGCCAGTGAGTTGCGAGTACACATCCCTTCTGGGCAGCATTTCCATAGTGGCTGCTCTGTGGCTCAAGTCTGGGAGCAACTCTGACCAGCAGAGCACACTGTCAGCCTATAATGGATGTGTAGTCAAAAGACAGGTAGCTTTCAGTAGAAGCACACCTTTGCGGTTTTAGTTAGTTCAGTTGCTCAGTCGTGTCCGACTCTTTGCGACCCCATGAATCGCAGCACACCAGGCCTCCCTGTCCATCACCAACTCCCGGAGTTCACCCAGGCTCACGTCCATCGAGTCAGTGATGCCATCCAGCCATCTCATCCTCTGTCGTCCCCTTCTCCTCCTGCCCCCAATCCCTCCCAGTATCAGAGTCTTTTCCAATGAGTCAACTCTTCGCATGAGGTGGCCAAAGTACTGGAGTTTCAGCTTCAGCATCATTCCCTCCAAAGAATTCCCAGGGCTGATCTCCTTCAGAATGGACTGGTTGGATCTCCTTGCAGTCCAAGGGACTCTCAAGAGTCTTCTCCAACACCACAGTTCAAAAGCATCAATTCTTTGGCACTCAGCTTTCTTAACAGTCCAACTCTCACATCCATACATGACCACAGGAAAAACCATAGCCTTGACTAGACGGACCTTTATTGGCAAAGTAATGTCTCTGCTTTTGAATATGCTATCTAGGTTGGTCATAACTTTCCTTCCAAGGAGTAAGCGTCTTTTAATTTCATGGCTGCAGTCACCATCTGCAGTGATTTTGGAGCCCAAAAAAATAAAGTCTGACACTGTTTCCACTGTTTCCTCATCTATTTCCCAAGAAGTGATGGGACCAGATGCCATGATCTTCGTTTTCTGAATGTTGAGCTTTAAGCCAACTTTTTCACTTTCCTCTTTCACTTTCATCAAGAGGCTTTTTAGTTCCTCTTCACTTTCTGCCATAAGGGTGGTGTCATCTGCATATCTAAGATTATTGATATTTCTCCCGACAATCTTGATTCCAGCTTGTGCTTCTTCCAGTCCAGCGTTTCTCATGATGTACTCTGCACATAAGTTAAATAAGCAGGGTGACAATATACAGCCTTGACGTACTCCTTTTCCTATTTGGAACCCATCTGTGGTTCCATGTCCAGTTCGAACTGTTGCTTCCTGACCTGCATACAGATTTCTCAAGAGGCAGGTCAGGTGGTCTGGTATTCCCATCTCTTTAAGAATTTTCCACAGTTTTTTGTGATCCACACAGTCAAAGGCTTTGGCATAGTCAATAAAGCAGAAATAGATGTTTTTCTGGAACTCTCTTGCTTTTTCGATGATCCAGCGAATGTTGGCAATTTGATCTCTGGTTCCTCTGCCTTTTCTAAAACCAGCTTGAACATCTGGAAGTTCACAGTGCATGTACTGCTGAAGCCTGGCTTGGAGAATTTTGAGCATTACTTTACTAGTGTGTGAGATGAGTGCAATTGTGTGGTAGTTTGAGCATTCTTTGGCATTGCCTTTCTTTGGGATTGGAATGAAAACGGACCTTTTCCAGTCCTGTGGCCACTGCTGAGTTTTTCCAAATTTGCTGGCATATTGAGTGCAGCACTTTCACAGCATCACCAAAACCACTTTTGTGGTTTTTAAGCCTTTGCAATTATGGGTGTGGTTTATCACAGCACCATCAGCCTGTTTGACCCGTATGGAATGTTTGCTTCTTTAGCACTGGGAAATTTTCTTTTACTGCTGCTTTATTTCCTCTCTCCAATTTTTCCTCTCTCTTTTACTTTCTTTTTCTTCCTTTCTGGAACTATCAGGCAGATGCTGGAACTTTCGCTGTAAGAATCCTCCACGTCACTTAATTTCCCTTTGTCCTTTTGTCAGTCTTTGGGAATAAATTCTCAGATTAGTCTTTCAGTTTACAACTGTGTTTTCCAGACAGTCATTTTGCTATTCAACTTGACTTTTCTACAAAATCATAATTTTATATTCATATTTTTTTCCCAGGACCTCTGTTTGCTTCTTTTGCATATTGGTTGTTGCTCAATGTGTTCAGAATCTTCTGTATTCTTTCCAGGGCTATTTATTTTTTAAAGTCTTATGTTTGTTCTGTTAACGTTTCCCTTTCACTTTTTAGTTCTCAGGTAGCTTTCTTCCAGACTGCTGACTTTCCTTAATTGTTTGCTGAGCTTTGCTGGTCTGTAACATTTCGTATTTGGTTTTTTTTTTTTGGGGGGGGGGGGGGCTGTGCTGCAAGGCTTGTGGGATCTTGTTTCCCTGACTGGGGATTGAATCCGAGACCTCGGCAGTGAAAGTGTGGAGACCTGACCACTGACTGCCAGGGAATTCCCTGTATTTGGGAATTCTTATCTGCCTGTTTGCTGATTTGATTACCATGGAATGCTGCTTCTTATTTTTGGTTGAAGATGGTTATCCTATGAGGTTCTGGTAGAAGATGGTTATCTGGTGAGATTGTGTGGTCTTGTGGCTTGCTGGGTGGGGAAGCCCTTTGTCCCTCATGGAGTTGCTGGCTCCCCTGGGACACTGCCCTGCGTGTCCCCCTCTGCATGTGCTGTCGCTGTCCACTACTCGGTAGGAGGGAGGGGGCAGTCGTCAGCCTAGATCCTTGGCAAATATTTCCACGTTTTCCCCAAAACTGCCCTTGAGACTTTCTTCTAGCCAATGATTGAGAGGTTGGAGGAACCTGCAGCTCTCACTCTTGGTGGTCCTCTGCTTTTAACTGCATTTTAAACTGCTTTTCCTCAAGTCTTGCTTCTTTTCTAATGTGATCTTTAGGAAATTATGGGGAGGATTAAACAAAGCATGTTTGTGTATGGAGTAAGGCCTATATGTTGCCAGTTTTCAACTTCAGCCTTAAGAGTGTATCTCCTCCCAGGAAATTGATGGGGTTTGTTTTTTGTTTGTTTGCTTTTGTTTTTTAAAGTATATATCCTTGGGACCTCCCTGGCGATCCAGTGGTCAAGACTCTGTGCTTCCACTGAAGGCAGCATGGGTTCAGTCCCTAGTCAGGGAACAATTAATGAGATCCTGCACCCCACATGGCAGGGCTTTAAAAAAAAATTTTTTTTTCAAGTAGAGACTTCACTGGCAGTCCAGTGGTTAAGACTTCACTTTCCAATGTCGGGGGTGTAGGGTTTAAACCCTGGTTGGGGAGCTAAGATCTCACATGCCTCATGGCCAAAAAATCAGAACATAAACAACAGAAGCAATATTGTAACACATTCAGTCAAGACTTTTAAAAGATGGTCAACATAAAAAAAAACTATATATATATATCCTTTCACATAGATACCTTTTGTGTTAAGAAACCAAAGAGAAATAAAGAGTACACTGCAAAGAAAAAAGTATACAAGTAATAATTGTCTCTTTGGGGAATTAGAAAATAGTTGCCCCACCCAGAGATAACCAGTGTTAACATTATGGTGCACTTCTGACATACACACATAAATATATGAATTTTTAAAAATTGACATCAAACTACTGATAACTTTTTTTTTTGGCTGTGCCGATGTGGCTTGTAGGATCCTAGTTCCCCAACCAGGGATTGAACCCCTGCCCCTTGGAGTGAAAGTTTGGAGTCCTCCCCACCACTGAGCCACCAGAGAATTCCGCTAATAACTTTTAAAAATTTTATTTATTTTTAATTGGAGGATAATTGCTTTACAATATTGTGTTGGTTTCCACCACACATCAACATGAATCATCCATAGGTATATGTCCCCTCCCTCTTGAACTTCCCTCCCACCTCCCACCCCTTGATAACTTTTTAAAAATTGTCTTTCCACCCAACAATATATGATATTTTCCAATGTCAATAAATATACATTTGCATCATTTAAAATGTAGTCTTTCATTATATTAGGGACTATAATGCTAATGCTAATGCTAAGTCACTTCAGTCGTGTCCAACTCTGTGCGACACCATAGACGGCAGCCCACTAGGCTCCCCCGTCCCTGGGATTCTCCAGGCAAGAACACTGGAGTGGGTTGTCATGTCCTTCTCCAATGCATGAAAGTGAAAAGTGAAAGTGAAGTCGCTCAGTCGTGTCTGACTCTTAGCAACCCCATGGACTGCAGCCTTCCAGGCTCCTCCATCTATGGGATTTTCCAGGCAAGAGTACTGGAGTGGGGTGCCATTGCCTTCTCCGATTAGGGACTATAGTATATTCAATGTATGCCCTCTTGTTAGACATCACGTTGTTTATAACATCCACTCTTTACAAATGACGCACACATAGACTTTAGGATAAAATTATAGAAGTGGAATTGCCATATCAAAAGAGGCTGGGCATTTAAGTGTTTAGGATGTTTGCAACCAGAGTTGGGAGTGGTAGTTTGGGCAAGGGAGGAGACTTCAAACTCACACCAGCTGCCAGTCAGTCTGGCCTTTCCCTCCTTGAAGACATCCAGGGATGGAGTTTGCACAGTTGCTTTGATAAGAGCCATTTGTCCCTTTCACTCCCAACATGCTCCCTCATCAGAAGGAAGGTGTGGTAACAAGCTGAGACCCCACCCAAATCTGGAAATTAAACTGGCTTCAAAGCAGAGCACAGGAGCAGCTGTAGAGGACCCTGGAGGCCCTACAGAGACTAGGATGGGAGCGCCTGCCCCAGGGGCCCCACTGGCCCTCTAGTTGCCCTGCCCTCCCTACGTGGCCCCTGCCAGCTGGCTTTGAGCCCCTTTGAGCCGCTTTCTATACATGTCAACTATTATGTTGGGCCATATGAAATCGCTGTTTCTATAGTCAAAAGTGGCTGAGTATTGGCAATTTCTAGATGCCTTTGGTCTGGCTGGTTCAGTCCCTTCAGTTTGTAGTCTATTTCGTGCTCATTCTTTGCTTGGCACTGTGCAAAGCACTTTATAGTCATTTTTAAATTGTCACAACTTTCTGAGGCATAGGAATCCCCATTTGACAGAGAAGAAAATTATGGCTCAGAATTTCCCCTTTTGGAAGGGTTTCAGAGAAGGCAATGGCACCCCACTCCAGTACTTTTGCCTAGAAAATCCCATGGACCGAGGAGCCTGGTAGGCTGCAGTCCATGGGGTCGCTAGCGACTTCACTTTCACTTTTCACTTTCATGCATTGGAGAAGGAAATGGCAACCCACTCCAGTGTTCTTGCCTGGAGAATCCCAGGGACGGGGAAGCCTGGTGGGCTGCCATCTATGGGGTCGCACAGAGTCGGAAACAACTGAAGTGACTTAGCAGTTAGCAGGGGCTGGTTCGCCTTCCAAGTTTAAGATCTTAACAATAATGACAGTATTTTGAGTTGTAGTTAAAGGAGCTGGTGGCTGGGTCTGCCACTGACAGATTGCGATGTACTGGGAAAGTGCCTTAACTAAAGAGCTAGTTTTTACTTATGCGAAGGTGAGAAGTGTTAGTGATCTTGCTTTCGCGTTAGAAAATCCCGTTGGTATTCAGCGACTCTGTCTTCTCACCAATAAAATGGGGACGAAACCCTCAGGGCCCAGCAATATCTCGGAAGAGCCATTAGGACACAGTTCCGGGCCCTGCAGGAGAAAGCGGGGCCTGGGAGGGGGAAGGAGCGCCACCCCCACCCACCACGTGGAGCGCCCGTCCGGCCGCGGCGAGGCGGCAGAGCCATTCCCGGGAGTGTGAGGCGGGATCTGCACGACCTGCTTGGCCAACGCCTCTCTTAGGCCAAGACACTGGCGAATGACACCACCTGGCTACCATGTCCCGCAGCACCCCGAAGGGAAAGGGATGGCTAGGGGCGGGGCCGGGAGGCGTGGCCTCCGGCTCCCCGTCCCCCCCACCCCCCCCTTTTTTGTCCGCCCAGCTACGGAAAGGACCCCTGCGCCTTTAAGAGGCCGACGCGGGCGCCCGATTGGCCGAGACGCGCCAGTGACGTCACGCCGGGGCCGGCGCCGAGGCGGCCCTGTCGGCCCGCGCCCTCCCCCTCCCGCCCCGCCGCGGGCTCGCGGACAGTCGGCGCGCGGGCCGGCCCGGGCCGGCGCCCGTCTCGCTCGCTCCCTTGCGTCGCCCCGCGCCCCGGGGGATGCCCCCGGCCGGGCCCCCCCCATGGCCGCCGACGTCTTCATGTGCTCCCAGAGCCGGCCCCGCAGTCGGGGCCGCGCCGTGCTGCTGAAGCCCCAGGTGCCCGAGGACGACGACGACTCTGACACGGATGAACCGTCCCCGCCGCCCGCCTCCGGCGCAGCCACCCCGGCCAGGGGCCAGGCGAGCGCCGCGCTACCGCCGCCCAAGGCCGGGTCGGGCCGCGAGGAGCCTCCGCGCCGCCAGCAGATCATCCACAGCGGCCACTTCATGGTGTCGTCGCCGCACCGGGAGCACCCGCCCAAGAAGGGCTACGATTTCGACACGGTCAACAAGCAGACGTGCCAGACCTACAGCTTCGGCAAGACCAGCTCCTGCCACTTGTCCATCGACGCCTCGCTCACCAAGCTCTTCGAGTGCATGACCCTGGCCTACAGGTAGGAACCCGGCCGGCCCCACCTCTCGAGCGGGGCTCCTTTGACAAAACAAGCGTGGAGGGCTGCCGCCGGGGGACCTCTTAGCTTCAGGCATTCCCTTTGGGTCTTCCCCCATCCGGTGGGTTTATGGGTCTGGGGTCCCGAGTGGAAACGAGACGGGTGGAGGTCCTGGCCTTTTCCCTGTCTGCAAGGGCTTAAGTTCTTCCGGCTTCACGTTCCCCAGCTAGGCACCCCCCCCCCCCCTCGCCACCAATGTCCCGAGGCCACTGATTTCAGACTAGAAAAAGGTGTAAATACAGGCTATATCTCGTGTTATTAGACTTTATCCACCCTTCCCCCCAAAGCTTTGTGTGTTTCCGGCAATAGGGAGTAGTGGGACCACCTGTCCAGGGTGGTTAAGCGCTGGTTTACTGATTGTGTAAAATCTGCGAGCCCGTTTCCTCCTTTATAGAGGGTGACAGTATTACCTGCCTCCGTTGGCTGCTGTGGGGATGGAATGAGATAGGTAAAGTGCTTATTTCAGCACCTGGCACATACTTAGTTGCTCCCGAAGTGTGAGCTAGTTTTCTTATTGTGAGGGAGGCTGGGTTCCCTCACACCCTCTTGATTGGGAAGCCCTCCCCCCACCCACATTTGGGAGGGTCCCTGAGTGCCTCCTAGGAAAACTTGAAGCCCTAGCCCTTGATGGTGGAGGCTGTCCCCCTGGCAAGTTGGAGGCTCCTTGGGCTGGCCCTGAAACATAATTTGGAGATGTTTAGGTCAGGCATCCCAGACACCATCCTCATCTATGGCTCTGGCTCTAGGCGGAGATCTCTTTTTTACCCCAAGTCACAGAAATGCCTGGGTTTAACCTCAGGGCTTAAAATGCCCTTCCACTCTCCCTTTCTCAGTATTTGTCAGGTATTTGCTTCAGATAACTTCTGCCTCGGAAACAGAACTTCTTTGGAGGAGCTGCAGTGCGGAGCAGCCCAGCCCTGCACAAAGCTCACGATAGGATCTCAGCAGAGTGGAGATTACTGCATTAGTAACTGGACTGGCTGGGGCTGTCTTAGGTGTCTGCTGCAGGCAGCGCAAAGTTTCCTTGGAGACTCCGGAAGCAGTATCACAAGGAGTACGAACGTTTCCCTCCACACACCCCCCCCCCATTTTTTTGGATAGCAGTGAGCCCCGAATATACCCAAGTTATACATTTACCTGAAGCTGAAACGCTAGATATACATAGCTCCTGGTGGCATTTTCCCCCTCTGGAATAAATGATTAGTCAACTTGTTCCTTTGTTATGTTCCTGAAACGCACCCCCACTCTGCCCGCCCCCATTTCCTCTCTTGAAGGCTTCCCTGATGGTTTGTTTGCCACATGGCTGCAGTACGTTACCCAGAGCTCTCCTCCCACCCGCTTTGCGTGGCACATTGGTTAGGCTCTGCTCTGATTCTCTGGTCTTGCCAGTTTGAGCTGGCACCAAGCCTGTGAAGATGTTTTTTTTTTTTTTTTTTTTTTTTAGATTTTTTTTTTTTTTAAACCCAAATTGTATTGAGGTCTCAGCCCTCTGCCTGCTTTTAGCCCTGCTTCGTGCGTCCGTGCATGCTCGCTTGTGTCTGACTCTTGGCGACCCCACGGACTGTAACCCGCCAGGATCCTCTGTCCGTGGGATTTTCCAGGCAAGAATATGGGAGCGGGTTGCCATTTCCTCCTCCAGGGTTAGCCCTGCTTACTCGGTCTCAAATTTTGAGCTCTTTGTTGGAATCAAACTCGACTCGACTGTAGCATACAGAAAGAGAGGGCTTCCAAACAAACCTGGAGGTGAAAGATAGGAATGTGTTCTATTAAGCAAACTTAATCCTCGCCTTTATTTTAATTTCAACTTCTCCGCATACAAATAGAGAATGGGCGATGGAGTGCAGGAGGCAAGGGCCGAAGAGCTCACCTAAGCTCTGCTAAAGGGTAAATAAACCAGTCTGCCCTCTGCCCTCAGTTTGGATAACCTGAAGGCGTATTATTAAATGACACCAAAGAATTTTAGTAATGGTATTTTTTTTTCCACTTCTTTTGAAAATATTTTGGCAGCCAGCCGTTGCTCATTTAACTCTCTTGGTTGCAAAATGCACGCTTAGTTTGGTTTGAGGCTTACCTTGTTCTTTGAGACCTCCAGCCCTGCTGGTTGTCTGTCCAGCTTTGCTGTCATTCCGCATGCAGAGTCTCCTGCCACTGCGGGTCCCCCATTGGGCATCTGCCTAGTAATTTCTCATGAAGATGCTCGTCGTGTTCCTCTCTGCGTGAGGCTAATCTGGGTGGCCCCAGAATTTAGTTGGCAGCGTGGAACGTGGGTACAGATTGACAGGAGAAGGACTCAAAACCAGTTATCTGGGCCGCAGCCTCTGGCCCAGAAAGCAGCATAAGAACAAATGTTTCTGACCTCAGCTATCCTGCGAAGACTGCTCACTGGCTTTCAGAGAAGGAGGGTTGCGATATGGGGGGCAGAGGGGAAAGAAAACAACCCCAGAGGTGGCCTCACTCCCCTTTCAGGGCCATGTTGAGCCTTCACCCCCGTTTTCCAGGTTTTCTCCCTCTCCTGGCCACTGGGCCTCCTCCTCTTCTGTCTGTTTCTGGCCTGGGCTCTTTCTGACTTCAGCTTCCTGTCGGTCCCCCGGCCTCTTCGTTCTAGCCGCCTAACTCTCCCTGGTACACTCTGTGCTTTTTTTTTTTTTGGGCTTGGTTTCCTGTTAACTGCTGCCTCCCAGCTGTTTCCAGATGAGGTTCAGCAGCTCTTTGGGGGGAGGAACTAAGGGCAGGGGAAGTTGTGGTTGTTTTTTCCCCAGTCGTGTGAAGTGGACTAGGGACTCTGATATGATCTGTCCCTGAACTTGCAAAGTCGTGAACTGCTAAAGGGTCTTTGGCAAGACTGACTTTGGCTGGGAAAAATGTGGGGTGCCCCATGGTCCACCTGGACAGGTAACAGTGTGGATGGATTCCAGCTTCCTGTAGCTGGCCTTAAAATCCACATCCTTCCCACACCATGATGCTAAGAAAAGCCCCCTGTAGTGAAACGTCTTGATTTGGTCCTGCAGTGTGAGGTCAATTGTTGGGATGTTTGGAAGAGGCAGAAGTTGCCTCTCCCCAAGGCAGAGCTTAGAAATTCATGGTTTGCCTTCTCTAAAGCTTCCTGTCCACCACTAGGGATGTGGGGAGCGTATGGTGTCCCTGCAGGATGGAAGTGAGGATAAGTATAACTTATAATTATACTTATAACTTATAAGTATAACTTATAACTAAGATAATGTCTATAAATGGGTCTGCCTGCCTTCTCAGTCGTGTCTGATTCTTTGCGGCCCCATGGACTGTAGTCTGCCAGGGTCCTCTGTCTATGGGATTTTCCAGGCAAGAATACTAGAGTGGTTTGCCATTTCCTCCTCCGTGGGATCTTCCTGGCCCAGGGACTGAACCCACGTCTCCTGTGTCTCCTGCATTGCAGGTGGATTTTTACTG
This sequence comes from Bubalus kerabau, assembly GCF_029407905.1. Taxonomy (NCBI): domain Eukaryota; kingdom Metazoa; phylum Chordata; class Mammalia; order Artiodactyla; family Bovidae; genus Bubalus; species Bubalus kerabau. Next base: position 57,381,473 of record NC_073639.1, on the reverse strand, counting down.
CTGAGCCATCAGGGAAACCCCACGAATGGGTCTGCTGCTGCTGCTAAGTCGCTTCTGTCGTGTCCGACTCTGTGCGACCCCATAGATGGCAGCCCACCAGGCTCCCCCATCCCTGGGATTAGAATGGGTCTAGTACCTGGCAAATAAGAAGCAACAGGGGGTTTAATGGGCTGAATCCCTTCTGCATCATCATTCAGCTGACATTTTTTAGGAGCCCAAGTTACTCACCCATAAACTAAGGGAAGTAACATATCTAACTGGGGTCTTTAATGTGGCTTTTAAATGCCTGCTTGACAGATGCTAAATGGATGCATTCTTGGCTTGTCCATACTCTCTGAAGCCCCACAGTGGAGCTATGTCCTCTAGAACATAGTTCATGGCTCTTTCCCTCTTAACATTGTGAGGAAAGTCACACATGTAAATCACCCACGCAGATTCTGAACACATCTAGTAGATAGCTTTCTGGGTTTGGTTTTGGTTTCGCTTCTCTACCTTTTTATGTAACTTTATTAGGGACCTTTGGTGTAAATATCTGTGGGGTGAGGGGAGAGACAATTCTGTTATGTATTTAGAGATTAAACAGTAGCTTTCTGGACAGTAGATTTCTTTCTTTTTTTTTAATTATTTTTCTTTCTTTCTTTTCAAAAATTTATTTTGGCTACACCAGCTCTTAGTTGCAACATATGAACTCTTAGTTGCTAGATCATGTGGGATCTAGTTCCCTGACCAGGGATCGAACCTGGGCCCCCTGCATTGGGAGTGTGGTGTATTAGCCGCTGGACCCCCAGGGAAGTGCCTGGACAGTGGATCTCTGCTCCAGTGGATAATCGAGGAAACCTTTAAATTTGGATCTGTAAGATACAAGTTTCCAAACTGTAGCCCTGTATATGTATGTATCAGTTCAGTTCAGTCGCTCAGTTGTGTCCAACTCTTTGCGACTCCATGGACTACAGTACACCAGGCCATCACCAACTCCCGGAGCTTGCTCAAACTCATGTCCATCAAGTCGGTGATGCCATCCAACCATCTCATCCTCTGTCGTCCCCTTCTCCTTGTGCTTCCAATCTTTCCTAGCACCAGGGTCTTTTCTAATGAGTCGGTTCTTTGCATCAGGTGGCCATAGTGTTGGAGCTTCAGCTTCAGCATCAGTCCTTCATGAATATTCAGGACTAATTTCCTTTAGGATGGACTATACATATGAATAGTTACCCACTGTTCCTGACAGACAAGGATTCAAGGTTTAAAGCAATTGTCCTCTAAATGTTAAGTTTTCCAAGGAAGAACTTTCTAGTCCTGCGCATGGTAACTAGTTGTAAATGAGAACCATTCACACAGATGACTAAATTGGTTTTACTCTTCTGCAACCATGCCAAAGAGAAGCAGTTTCTCTCCTCTTGGGCTTTCTTTGGTCTTGAATCATTATATAGTGTCTATTAAAGGGCCGTGCTGGGTTGGAGTGAGGGCTCCAGAGATGAGAAGGAATAGTCTCTATCCTCCAGGAGCTCACAGACTTGGAGTGGGGGACAGATAAACAGGCAGTTGTAGAACAGTTAGCAAGGGCTGTGATAAACAACGTGAACCAGGTCTAACAGCAGCAGTGAGGACGGTCCCGAAGCCAGAAGAGTGTGAGTCTGTGTGTGTGTGTGTGTTGGCATAATCGGGATCAGTGTGGACAGTTTCCCGTGTCATAGGGGTTTCATACGTATCTCCCCTTCCCTGTGTTACCTGTCAGAAGTTACGATCCACCTTCCCAGAAAGTCCAAGAATTCCCCTGTGCTCTTCTCATTGGTGGTCCAGGACAAATTTCCTGTTTATGTAGAGGCTGGCTGGGTGATTGCCATCCTGATGGAAGGGCAAAGAAGGGTAATCAGATTGGGAAGAGCCTGGGGAAAGGAGGTGGAAGAGAGGATGGAGGGAAGTCATTCGCTAGATGGAAGGAAATTCACACTAACTGAGCAACTACTGTGTCCTAGAGTCTCTATGTTATCCTAAGTCTCAGTAGCCCTCTCAGGCAGGTGCTGGTGGAATTCATATTTTTCAAACCAAAAAAAAAAAGGCACAAAGTTAATTTGCCTTGTTGCTGGGAGGTGAGGCAGCTCATCCAAGGTGGTGTCTCTGGAGCTGAAAAGTCTTCTCCTCGTCTGCTCACAGAAGCGTGCAGCTCTGTAAGAGAGAAGGTAGAAGTGTTAGTTCCTGTAGGATTGGAAGAGGGGAACCAAGACGGGGAAAACAAGTGCCTTTAGGCCACCCCATGCCCTTCCTCGTGCCGCCCTGCCCCACTGGTGAGATCCTGCCCTTCCCTCAAGCCTCGACTCAAGTGCCCATGGCCCGGTGGTCCCTCTCAAAGGGAGTGAACCCCTCGATGCCAGGCAAATCCACGACCTTATTGATTGTGCCTCATATCTTTATTTACATAGACGTGATTTTCCTGCTCTCTTCACCTTTGACTTTCTCGTGGAATCTCACAGTGTCTGGAATATACTAGGCGGTTAAGATAAATATATGGAATTGAACAGGGAAACTCAGGGGCCTAGTGGCCAACATCATAAACTCTCCTCTGGTGGACCTTGTTTCTCTTCAGATGCATAAAGAAAAACCCCCTCAGTGGAATGCTTGTCTAGGGGGTGCTGGTGTAGAGTGGGACAACGGGATGGTGTTTGTATTGGGGGGGCCCACACAACCTGAGATGGGAGGTAGATGAATGGTGTCCCAGGATGTCTACATGCTCATTCCCGGGACCTGCGAATACGGTCGATCACATGGCAGAGAGGAAGTAGGGTTGCTAATCAGCTGCGTCTAAAATGGAGAGATGATTTTGGATTGCCTGGGTGGGCCCAGTGTAGTCTCAAGGGTCCTTAAAAGAAGAAGAGGAAAGCAGAAGAGAGAACTAGCAGGAGGAGTTGGCCTGAAGTCGCTGACTTTGAAGATGAGGAAGGGGCCATGAGCTAAGGAACACGGGCAGCCTCTAGGAGCTAGAAAAGGCAGGGAGCCAGATTCTGCCCTGGAGTCCTGGAAGCCAGCGCTGCGCATATCTTGCTTTTAGCCCCAGTTCTGGAGACCCCTTCCAGAACTGTGAGACAGTAACTTTGCATTGTTCTAAGCCACTAATTTGTGGCCATTTGTTACAGCAGCAGTTGGAAACTAATACAGACTGGTTTCAATAATTTTTTGTTTTTAATTAATTAATTACTTTTATTTTTGGCTGCACTGGGTCTTCGTTACTTTGCATGGGCCTTCTCTAGTCTTCATGGGCTTCTCATTGCAGAGGCTGCTCTTGTTGCAGTTGTGGCCCACAGACTTCATTGCTCTGCAGCATGTGGAACCTTCCTGGAGCAGGGATTGAACCCATGTCGCCTGCGTTGGCAGGTGAGTTCCTAACCACTCTGCCACCTGGGGACGTCCTCAACAGTGTCTCCAGGTGATGTTTTTAAGCCCATAACCCAGGTCTAAAAGTCTTCCGTCAGACTCCTTCCCCCACAGAAGAGCTGAGCACACTCTGCCGTCGTGTCAAACTGTGCAAAGTGTATTAGCGAAGTGCCTGCTTCAGGCGATCTAATGATAGGAGGGCCCTCATTGTAAAAGGGAGTCTGTAAAGTGGTCTTATTCTGTTGCCCCAGCACAGTTCCTAGAATAAGGGTACTGTAGAAAGTTAACAGCACATATCTTTAAGGATTCATATATGGCTGATGAAAAACTCAGAGTGTGAGCTCCTATTGCCCATAATTGAGTTACTTCTTGGGTCTAATATGTGTAGTTCAGACAGCAGATATCTTAGGTGATATTTTCTATCTTGTTGGAGTTCTGTCTATGGTTAGAATTCCGAGCCACAGGGCTTGAGTTTTAGGCAGAGCCCTTTTGGCCGTAGGAATCAGGGCCCGTCTCAAGCTGGCCCTTGCAATGGGGGTTTACTGCGGGGATCAGGAAGTGTGTTCATGAACCTCCAGGATTCCCAGGACTTCCAGACCTCTGGATTCTGGAGGGGTCCCGGGCTGTGGTGGGCCCTCAGCAGAGGGAGCTTGCCCTTTCCTTAAGGCTTACCCACATAAGTGACTCAGCTCCTCTCTCAGACCCTGCTTTGCTTTGGGATCTTACTTCTGCTGCTGCCAGCTGGCGCTTTCACCTGCCTCTGCTCTCCTCTGCTTCAAAGCCCCTGCCTCTGGGGGTTTCTGCATCTGCCTGACAGGAGCTTGTGGGTGGCCTGAGTTTCGCACACAGACCTGCTCAGAGCTTCCTGTTACCATCAGTGCTCTATGCCAGTTGTCTAATTGAATTAGCCCGTCGTCTCCAGCTTAGGTGTTGGAGAGGGAGGCCAGTAGGCCCCGCCCTCTCTGATCAGAATCTCAGGGACCCCAGAGCGTGCGTCTAGCCCCAGAGCGTCCAGTGATGCCCTTTCCTTTCAAAAGTATTAATCAAGCCTCCGATGGGTGCCAGGCCCTGTTCTCGCCCTTGGGGATACAGCAGTAAACAAGACATGGCGTGCACATTCTTTTTGTTGTTTGAGTTTTATCGAGATGTATGTGGCGCACAGCTATGTGCGTGTTTAAGGCGTCCGGCACAATAACTGACTTACAGGTATTGTAAAGTCATGGAGTCTATAGTCAGTTGAGGGAATCAGTAAGCAAATCAGATTTATATCGTTCCTGCTGCAAAGAACATCAACCACACCAGAAGATGGAAAGTGATAGCGGGTGGGGGAGGGCAGGCGGACACTCTATCTCGGCGGGTCGGAGAAGTCTTCCGAGGGGCTGACATTTCAGGTTGAACTGAAACCTGAGTGGTGAGTGGGAGCCAGCCGAGGGCAGTCATTCCAGGCGGTGGACGAGCCCAAGGCAGAGGCCCAAGGTGGAAGGATCAGGCACATTCCCAGGCTGGGAAGGCCAGGGTGGCCAGCAGGTTGAGGGCAGGGTGAATGTTGGGGAGGAGAGGGGGAGATGGGTTTGGTTGGGGGGTGGGAGGTTAGGATATTCCGTTCATTGCTTTGGACGTCTGGCTTGTTGAGTCTGTGCAGTGGGGACCAGGGGACAGGAGGGCCAGGGGAACTGATACCAGAATGGTGGCCAGGAGGTGGTGAGACGTACATGGATGCAGGGCGGGTTTGGGCTTGCCAGTGGAAAGGATGTGGGGGTGTAAGCAAAAAATCAGCAGTGGCCCTGAGGGTTTTGGTCTGAGCCGTGGGGGCTGTGACTGAAACGAGGAAGCCAGGGAGCCCCGTCAGCTGTGTGCCGAATGTGAACTGTGTTGAGGACCTGCGCCGTGCGCTTGACTTGGCTGCGTGGGCTGTGGGTGGGGCAGCTCCCTAAGAGGGGGCTGCGAGGGGCTGTCAGTGTTGGGAGCGCTGCAGTCCAGGGAGGCCATCACTGTCCCCAGAGTACCGGCATTCTTTCTTCTGTCCTGGCTGCTCCATCTCATCTCCCTAACCTTTCTTGTGCCTTGTAAGGGACCAGTTGGCCATGGGAAGTTTTGGCGTTTTGAGCTTGTATTTGGGATGGCAGTGGTTTTTGTTTTCTGTGAAATAGATACTCTCATATCCCAGACGATATTTTTATTCCCTTGGGTTTGGTTGTGGTAGAAGAGTACTACCTGGTCTTGAATGCCCTACAAGGAAACATCTCCAAATTGAGCATCCCTGGTGTGTTTAGGGTTGGACTGCACCATCAGAAAAGCCTTCTAGAAGGAGGCACAGCGGAAAGGGTTATTTGGTAGCTCTAGAAGGACGTCCAAGATCTGGAGGAATAATTCCGGAAACAGAATTCCTTGTCGATAGCTTTTGAGTCTCAGAAGTGATAGTGTAAAAGTTAAAAAGAAAAGAAAACAAAAAAGAATCCAGTTGAAGAACAGTGAAGAGTGAGGCCAGGAAGTAAAGAGCTCAGAAAGGGATGTCAGGGAGAACCAGGCTGCTGGTGGGAACGGCACTGGAGAGGGCACCCGCGGGGACTTGGTTCGCTCTGCTGCACTGTGAGGACTATTGTGTGCGTAGGAGGGTCTGTTCTGAAAGCTAGTTACCACTTCTTTCCTCTGTGGCTTATGGGCACAGGCCATCAGGGAAGATGACGGCCTCTTGTGTTCCGTCACCATGGGACAGACAGTCATCAAACAAAAAACAGCTGCTTCGGTAGAAAGTAGGAGAATTAAACTAGTTTCCAGATATTTCCCCAATATTCTGGCTTTTAAAAAACAACCTAAAGAACCCCTTCTTGTGCTCAGGTGGTCACTGGCCCATTTGCAAATGGACTGCCTCATCTTCTGGGACCAGCCCAGAGAGCTAGATACTATGCTTTCTAGAGAAAGTGAATTTATAAATCTCTCTTATTTATTAGAATGAAACCCTTTCAACGAGTTCTTAAAACAGTGCATGATTATATTAGCTTGCTGTTTGAAACAGCGATTTTCCAGCTGAGTAGTGGGGCCTTTTACCCAGGCTCCTCTGTTCTTTAAATAATTATTATTTTGTTGTTGTTCTTCTTCTTCACATTATTAAACGAATCTTTCTCTGCCTTGGAGCAGGACTTTCTTCCACTTGTGCAGACGAGTTTATGTTATCGTTGGTGTTAACAACTTTATCAAGATGGGATTCATGTACCTTAAGATGCGGTCGCTATACGTGTGCTGGTCATTGATTTCCTTTTTGTTGTGTAGCCATAATTGGAATCCAGTTTTAGAACATTCCGTCACCCCACCAAGATCCCTCATGCTCTTTTATGTTTAATCCCAGGTCCTGCCTTCACCCCAGACAACCGTGAATCTGCTTTCTGTGTCTGTAATCTGCTTGTCTTGCCTTTTCTGGACATTTCATGTAAATGGAATCGTACTGTATGTGGCCTTTTGCGTCTGGCTCTTTTCACTTGGCATGAGGTGGTGAGGTCCATCTGTGTTTACAGTGTGCATCCATGTCTTGTTCCTTTCGATTCCTGGACAGTATTCCACTGGGTCATTGTACCGCGTTTTGTTTATCCGTTCATTGACAGGCATGTTTTTGGGGGAAGCCTAGTAGCTTCGTTGTTTGGATGTTGGTATTCCATTTTCTGTAGTAAAGTTCTCGTACAGATTCTGTAGGGACTCCCTCACAGGGTGAAACGAGGAACTGCAGGGACTGTGGTGGAGAGACGACGGGCCGAGCACCGCTAGACGTGCTGCGGCTGGCGGGGAGCACGTCACTCGGCCCTGGAAGTCGGGAGGTCTTTAATTGTAAAGGAAGGAAAAAAGTGAGAGGGGACGCGGGGGTTAGACTAGAATGACCAATCTTATTCTTATGTACCAATCTTATTTTTCTTCCATGGACCTTGTGTATTTGAGAGATACAGCCTTAGGAGTAAATTGTATTGAGCAATAAAAAGGAACAAGCTTCTGGTATGTGTCAGAAACATTACGTCGAGTGACGCAAGTCTTACTCAAGAGATTAGATATTGATTCCGTTTATGTGACGTTCTAGAAAAGGCAGAGCTAATTTGCAGTGGAAAAAAATCAGATCAGTACTTGCCTGTGAGGGAGGTTGAAGAGGGGAATACTGGGGAAAAGCAGGAATCTTTTAGGATGATGGTCATGTTTTATAGTATTGTGACTATACTAGAAACCAGTGAACACTTTTAAAAGGCGAATTTTTTGGTGTGTAAATCATGTCTCAATAAAGCTGTTATTAAAAAAAAAAAAACCCACATCATTAGGACTGACCTGGATGCATTCTTCTTTTTGTAGCTGAATAGTATTCCATTGAGAGCCTATTATACAAAGTAAAGTAAGTCAGAAAGAGAAGGACAGATATTGGACATTAACGCATGAATATGGAACCTAGAAAGATGGTACTGATGAACCTATTTGCAGGGCAGCAGTGGACACAGACATAGAGCGCAGACTTGTGGATGCAGCAGGGGAAGGAGCGGTGGCACGAATTGAGAGAATAGCACGGAAGCACACACATTACCATATGTGAAACAGAGAGCACCTGGGAATTTGCTGTGTGACACAGGGAGCTCAACCCAGTGCTCTGTGACAACCCTAGAGGGATGGGATGGGGAGGGGGTGGGGGCGGTTCAGAGGGAGGAGACATATGTGTACTTGTGGCTGACTCATGTGGATGTATGGCAGAGGCCAGCACAATATTATAAAGCAGTTATCCTCCAATAAAAAACAATACCAACAGAAAACCCAAATCATTTAGTTTTTCAACATTATCTTTAGGGAGTCGTATTTGAGATCTTAAATGCTAAATATGTCAGTGTCTAGGAGTTCCAAGAGCCTCTGTCTTCCATCTCTTCTGTGTACAGTAAGTGAGAGACTGCTTGGGAAGGTGACCTACCCTGAGCATTTCCCCTAGATTAAAATCGACTCAGGAATTTGGCTCTCCAGGTTACCTCAAAGCTCCACAAATCACCCTAAGGTTATCCTGTTAAGGCCTTTTTTCCTTTTAACATTGTCTGGGTCAGGGGGTCACAAAGTCAAATGCCCACAAGGGTCAGGAGATAAAAGTGTGGGTCATCAGTAAGGCAAAGAGGACATTTGCTGTCTTTTATTTTCTGGCTTCTGATGGAGTCATGGTTACAGACAAGCACTTACTTATTATGAAAACCCTGCAACTATAAACTGCAGTTGACCAGGCCTGCCTGCTGGAAGGGCAGCAGGCTGAGGGGGGCGGTCTGTGGTGAATTGGTGGGCACCTGCCGGCTCTACAGGGGGGCAGCCATCACCCAGCTCCAGGTGACTCTAGCTGTTTGGGAACGTGAGCTCAGTCTTACGAGGACTGGCATATTTGAAAATTGGAAGAAATCTGAATTTGTATGTGAACTCTGCATTTCCATTTCTACCTTGGGTCTGAGTTCAAGTATTAGGAATTCTAGGGAAATGAGTTTAATCTCGGTTGCATCTGTTTATCTATTGGCCTTTCTTTTTATTTTTTAATTTATTCTCAAAATCTGTTTTGGCTGTGCCGCATGGTATGTGGGATCTTAGTTCTCCAACCAGGGATCGAACCCGCCCCCCTTGCATCGGAAGTGCAGAGTCTTAACCACCGGACCGCCAGGGAAGTCCCACGGTTGCGTCTCGTTTAGAACTTAGTCTTGGCCTAAGGGATGAAGGAGTGTGTGGTGCTCTTTGCCACAAGGGCAGCCCTGGCACAGGGGATATCTTGTGAGGTGTTCTCACTCTTAGGTGTACCTTCCCGAAATGTTCATGTTCATACAGTCAGAGGACCGTCATCTTCTGAAAACAAAATTCAAGACTGTCCTCCTGGTAAACCCCAGAGGTGTGTGTGCTCCTGGTAGACAGTTACTCGTAGAGTTATGAGGAACCAGGGCAGTTATTTTAAATGATCGTGATTTGGGGGTGGAGAGTTGACTTCACTTCACTTCTCCACATGAAGTTCTTGGACAGTGGGTTACTCATCGTTTTACATTCCATTTCTAACTGTTATCCCTTAACTTCACCACCAGACCTGCCTGGGGCAGGGCTGTTTTCATAGGGTGATTCCAGGGTGGAGGAAAGGGATGATCATTTGACTTAACTCCAGACAGTTGATTTGGTTGTCGCTGAAACAAAATTATAGCTTGAATTTAGACAGAAGAGGCCTCTCACTTGGCTCTTGTTCAAAGTTTCTAACCTGCACATTGGACGTTGTGTTACAGGCCTCTGGCTTGCTTTGCAGTTAACTATGTGTGTGTGTGTGTTTGAGGTAGTTAAGAAAGGAAGGGATGTGCTTGCTTTGAACCCTTCCCCCAGCGCGCACGCGCACACACACACACACACACACACACACACACACACACACAATGTTCTCACACAGCCACCTTCCACACGATCTGAGGCTTTCCACCTCTTGAAGTTTCTGTCCATATTTGATCTGATCTACAGAGGTGTTGGCAAGTAGCTTTATGGTTCTTAAAGGCCACGACTTTGCTCCTGAGCCAGATTGAAATAGTTTGTACTTCTCAGAGCAGTCGCAACCACACTCACTAAGAAGTTGGGGGTATTACTCTTCTAAGCTTAGGACCTTACTTTTTGGATTTTGACTGTATTTCTGGGCCCCCTTCTAGGAAAAAAAAACCCAAACGCAATACCCACAGATAACCACCATCATTTACCTGGTGTTTATTCTCTCAGACCTTGTGGGGTTTTTATTTTTCGAGTGGAGTAAGTGTGTTTTGTTTTTGTATTTAACAGATCATGAATGCCTTTCCCAAATACTCGTCTGCAGTATTTTTTAGTGGCTGAGTAGTATTTCATTGTGTGGATATACTGTCACTTACGGAATCCCTCTCTGGTGGACCTTAAGAGCAATTTCACATGATTTTTGTGTTCCTGAGCCCCTGTTCCATTTCTCTTGTCCCTACTTTCTCTGAAAACATCCTTCTGCCTCCTCCTCCTTCCTCACTGGATGAACTCTCTCCCTGAGAACCTTTCAGCAGGACCTTTGAAGAAAAGGGTCAGGGTTCCCCGGCCTGTCCACTGCCCCTGCCTGCTTGGCTGAGGTATGTGTGGAGGGTGGAGGTGAGCAGGTTGCAGCCCAGGAGCAGCCTTTGCTCTGTGCCTCGGGCTGGAGAGAGGAAGGCTGGCTGCAGTGCCAGCCTGCAGAGGGGCAGGGGACACAGGGGAGGGTGTCTGACACACCCCACAGCAGCGTGCGTGCCGAGCTCACACGTCCCCACCCTGAGGCCAGGGCTCCTCACTCCTGCCAGCAGGAGGATGCTGGCACTCAGCCTCTGTTGTTCCAGAGGTAGGGAGAGAGCGTTGAGCTTCAGGAAAGCTGGTGGTTCCAGCTGCAAGCCCGCCCAGCTGGGGCACGCTCACCTGAGACCAGGAGCCACGTGGATGCACGTCCCTGCGAGTCACAGAACAGATGCCGGTATGACTTGGTACATGGAAAGAAGAGCTCACTCAACTCTCTGGAAAAGTTTAAGTACTTTCCATCCCATCAAGTCCAGAGATGCTGATCTCTGGCTCTCTGGCAGCCTTACTCGTCAGCCTGATCTGTTGTGGGGTTTCAGTGGTTCCGTCTGTCTGCCCACCCACACTGATGGCAAGAGTGTGTGGCGGCGGGGTCTGATATAAGGCAGAGGACTTAGGTGATGTTTTAAATGCTGGATGAGGTTGTTACAACTCCCGAGGCTCAGTGGCAAGGCTTGGCTGCCCTCAGGGCATCCAGGTTCACTGGCTGCGTCCTAGCCCAAAGCGCCTCACTGTGACCCCCGTCTCCTAGCCCAGCAGAGCCTGCTCTAGCCTCCTGGCTCTCTCCCAGCCTGGCTCCCTAGTGACTGTACCAGTTTTCAATTCCTCTTGGTTTTGAATTTCATAATTTTTTCCCCCACAAGAAACCTTGGCAGAAGACTTTGTTCCCTGGGAAAAAAGCTCTCAGAAAAGCAGAGAACCCAGCTATCAGCTCAGCCCCTGGCTTGTCCTTGACGATGTCCCAGCACAGTACCTGTGAGCCGGCAGGCAGGTGGTGCTGAGGAAACTTACCTGGTGGGCACGGCCTTCCCACAGCAGCCAATCAGAGACCTACTGATTACAGTCAAGCTGGCACAGCCTGTATGTAGCCAGCTGCTTTTTTGCCTGATAAGTTTGTTTGCTTTTCTCTATTTTCCTGCCAATTGCTGGCTCCCTGGAGCCATGGGTGTGTTTGTGGTCGTTTGAGGTGATTGGTAAAGTATGGATTAAGTGAGCAGGGCGGGGCGGGGTGTGAGAAATACGGGTGTCATCTTCTGGTCTCTCTCACCCCCTGGCTCTTACCTGCAGAGAGAATTTTCTCTGGTTCCTGCCCTAGAGGGTGGCAGCTTTCAGGTTTCTGGAAAGCTGGGAGCAGCCACCTCGGCTCAGTGGCTCTAGCTGAGGTCTTGAGTGTGCTAATGCTCTTGAGTGCTAAGTTGTTAAGTTGCTTCAGTCATGTCTGACTCTTTGCGACCCCATGGACTGCAGCCCGCCAGGCTCCTCTGTCCATGGGGTTCTCCAGGCAAGAATACAGGAGTGGGTTGCCATCTCCCTCTCCAGGGGATCTTCCCCACCCAGGGATCAAACTTGTGTCTCTTACATCTCCTGCACTAGCAGGCGGGTTCTTTACCGCTAGTGCCATCTGGGAAGCCAGAGTCGTTACAGCAGTGTCCATCTAAGGGCAAGTGAGTTTCCTTGGCTAGGGCAAACCAAGAGAGAAATAACAGGGTAGTCCGGACTGAATGCAAAAGCTATCCCGAGCAAGCTGCCCAGCCAGTGGACTGGAAGTGACCTAGCAGCACTGTAAACAAGCTTGACGCTCAGCCCTGTGTTCTCTGTTGGCCAGGATCCCTGGAAGCGCATCAGTATGTGAGACTCAGATATGTCCCGGGAGCAGTAGGAGCCCCACGACTGCAGAACGCCAGCCTGGGTGATGTCATCACTGAATGGCAGTTGGCCTGCCTCTGTTGCGTCACACGCTGTTAGTTTCTGAGTGTAACTTTCTTCCCTGTTTAGCCTGGTGTCTCCAAGTCCTGGGGACCAGAGATAGAAATGAAGAGGGGCATGCAGGGTTTGTTGGGCTGTTGCAATCTGCCGACAAAGCCATCATTGTCTGGGATAAAGCACCAGTTGGTTCACTTTGAATTGCTCCATCGCTGCAGTGCTCAGTAACAGCTGTTTTTCTTCCACCTCAGCAGCGTTCCTGGGGGGAGGTGAAAGATGGACTGCCTGATCCAGAGGGGAGAAGCTGCTCTCCCTTGCCCTGTCTGTGGAGCAGCATCTCGGGTGATCAGTTAAGCATCCAGAGCAGACAGTCTGCTCCTGGTCAGCCGGCGTCCCAGACTGCTGCTGGACCCCAGCTGGAATTCGGCTGTCTTGGCCTCTTGCAGGAAGGGAGCTTTTAAGAACCAGGCTGCTGCTCATGGCCTCAACCTCCCGTGGCACTCGCCTCTCCCGGCCAGGTGCCCCGCCTGCAGCCTTGTTGCCGAGCTGACCTCCCCTGTGACCTTTTAGCCTACCGTCTCCCCACCTTGTGTACGATACCTCAATCTGCCAGGTTAATCTGGAGAGCAAATCTTTCCTCTGGCTGGCTGGACTCCCGGATGCTGTCCCTCGAGCCTGGGGCAGACACCCGGAGTTTTGATCCTTTCTGGTACCTCTGCCCCTCATTCAGTTCCACGTTTGTGTGGTCAGATTAGTCCAATCCGGCTGTCTTTGTGGAAATCCCAGCAGCTGGGGTGAGGCCGCTAGGGACTCCTGAGGGAATGAGGGAGCTCACACAGGAAAGCCTGGGCCTCCATTTGCTTCCAGTGCCAGGAATTTCATTTCCCTGCATCTGGATAGCTCTCCAAGTCCAGTGTGGTCACGAAATGACTTTTGAAGAGCTTAGGAGAGACGCAGAGTATGAGAAACATTTTTTTTTTAATGACCCTGACCCCAGACAGACAAGTTCAAGTGCTTGTTTTCTCAAAGATGGAGCTGCAGAGGCCAGAGAGTCTGTGAGGTGGACAAAGCTGGATGGACAGGAGGGGTGATGTAAAATGCCCTTGTCCACATCGTTAGTTCTCCCTTAGATACAGTCTTGGGAACTGCCTCCATGAGGGGCTTGGGGAGAACAGAAGAACCTATCAATGGAACTGAACTGCTTCGTTAGTTCAGTCCTTTGAATTTTGTGGTATTAAAGTTGGGTGGGTAGCTATTAAAATATGTTTGCAAAAATGACTCATTTGTTTGCCCTTCTCTCAAGGATTAGAGCTTCCTTTGATACAAGCCAGTTTTCCAGATCACCGTTGTTTATTTCATTAATCATCTCTTTTATAAAATCAGCCATTCTTAATGGGAAGTGGAAATCCCTCTCAAATTGGTAATAATCTTCAATGCTTTCTTTTAAAAATATACATATATATTTATTTATTTGGCTGTGCTGGATCTTAGTTTTGGCACACAGGATCTTCAATCTTCGTTGCAGTGTGCGGGGTTTTTAGTTGCCATATGAGAACTCTTAATTGTGGTGTGGGATCTGGTTCCCCGACCAGGGATCGAGCCCAGGCCCCCTGCATTGGGAGCTAGAGTCTTAGCCTCTGGACCACCACGGAGGTCCCTGCAGTGCTTCCTTGATTATTTAGAAACCTATTTCTGAGTGTTATTTCCTGTGTAGTCCTAGCACCATAGTGGCTTCTTCATGAAGTTGCACCGAGGCAGTGTGTTCACTTCTCTATTCAACCTTCTCAGTCTCAAGAGAGCTGAGTTTTCAAATCTTCAATGACCCGTCTCCTCCGGGCTGTTGGCTGCCACCCGTTCTGCAGTGAGTTTGCCATTTCCGTTCCCTTTTTATCCCGGGCCTCCCATTTTCCATTGGTTTGCATAACTTGTTAAATTGAGTGTAAAATGAGAGTAATTAACTTAGTGAGGGCTTAGAGACTCTCCTCTGAGTCAAGTGCACAGACTTTTACTATCTGTCTTGAATTGTTTTCACTTTCTTCAGTGTACCTAAATTAAGCTCCAGCTAGTTGTGAGATAATGCTATACTTCTAAACTTCTTTTACAGAGTAATTTTAAGCCATTGTTATCCAGTTACATCACTGAAATTTGTTGGATGAGTTAACTTGTACGTATGAAAGAAATTATCTGCAGATCTTAAGACTACTAAGCTCTTAAGAAAATGCCAGTGTGTTCTCATTTCTGAAATGTGGCAAATTAAAAAAAAAAAAAAACAAAAAAACTCCAGATCAACATGATAAACCAAGTCCCCTGGCTAATTAAGTATTCCTTTCTAATAATTACGAGAAAGAAATTCACTTTTTCCCCTTTTCAAAGTGGAAATAGTTTTATGAAGGTTCCTTTCCAGCTCTCCTCCTTGTTGTATAGAAATGCATACTCATTGTCAAATGGAGTATTCAGGCATTTCAGGAAGACAGAATTAGAAGAACAGAATCCTCTGAAACATTCTTCTTGGGTTTATTTATTTTGTCACAGTTCCCTTTTTACTCTTTTTCTATGCCTGAATAGGTAAAAATAGACCTGTACCATCATTAAAGAGCCAAAGTTTTTACTTTTGATAAAGGCCAATGCTTGTTGTTTTTAAATGGTTCATGCTTTTTTGTGTTCTGTTTAATAAATCTTGCCAAACCCAGGACCTCTAAGATTTTTTTCCTAGGTTTTCTTCCAGAAGTTTTGTAGTTTTAGCTGTTACATTTAGGATTGCGCTCCATTTTGAGTCAGTTTTTACATATGGTGTGAGGTAAGGGTTAAGATTCAGTTTAAGAAGTACTTTGATGAGTGTTCTTATTTATATCTCTTCTCATTCTGCTTCTTTAGTTGTTTTCGTAAGATACACTCCTAAAAGTAAAACTGTAAGATCAAAGATTCACACTGAAGTCTTTGATATATGTTGCCAGACTGGTTTTCAGAAGTTGTATCAATTAGAAAAGACAACCCACAGGGAGCTCAAACCTTTGCTCAGCTTGACAACCAAGAGGGGTTGGTGGGATGGGAGGGAGGGTCAAGAGGGGGAACCTGTAGCTGCAGCTGGTTCATGTTGATGTGCGGCAGAAACCAACACGGTATTGTAAAGCATTATCCTCCAATTAAAAGTAAATTTTAAAAAATGACAACCTCTATAATGGGAGAAAGAAAGTGTTAGTCGCTCAGTTGTATCTGACTCTTTGCGATCCCACGGACTGACTGTATGTAGCCCACCAGGCTCCTCTGTCCATGGGATTCTCCAGGCAAGAATACTGGAGTGGGTAGCTATTCCCCTCTCCAGGGGATCATCCTGAACCGGGAATCGAACCTGGGTCTACTGCACTGCAGGCAGATTCTTTACCATCTGAGCCACCAGGGAAGCCCATAATGGGAGAAAGTATTTGCAAATCATATATCCAATAAGGGCTATGCATCTGGAGTATATAAAGAACTCTGCAACTCAAAAATAAAAAGACAAACAGCCCAGTTAAAAACAGGCAAAGGAGTTGAATAGTTGTTTTTCCAAAGATATTATAGATATATGGGCTTCCCTGGTGTAGATGGTAAAAAAAATCTGCCTGCAATGTGGGAGAACTGGGTTCGATCCCTGAGTCAGGAAGATACCCTGGAGAAGAAAATAGCAACCCACTCCAGTATTCTTGCCTGGAAGATTCCATGGACAGAGGAGCCTGGTGGGCTGTAGGCCATGGGGTTGCAAAGAGTCAGACACAGCTGAGCAGCTAGCACTTTCACAATAAGCATGTGAAAAGATGTTCAACACTACTAATCATTAGAGAAATGAAAGTCAAACCCACATTGCAATCCTGCTTTACACCCACTGCTAAGTCGCTTCAGTCGTGTCTGACTCTGTGTGACCCCATAGACGGCAGCCCACCAGGCTCCCCCGCCCCTGGGATTCTCCAGGCAAGAACACTGGAGTGGGTTGCCTTTTCCTTCTCCAATGCATGAAAGTGAAAAGTGAAAGTGAAGTCGCTCAGTTGTGTCCGACTCTTAGCGACCCCATGGACCAAAGCCTACCAGACTCCTCCAGCCATGGGATTTTCCAGGCAAGAGTACTGGAGTGGGGTGCCATTCTCCAGCTAGATTGTGATAAATGTTGGCGAGCATGTAGACAGATTGGGACCTTCCTATAGTGCTGGTGGAAATGTAAAATAGTGTAGCTGTTGTAGAAAGCAGCGTAGTAGTTCCTAAAAAAACTTAAACATAGAGGTGACATTTGCCCCCGCAATCGCACTCATAGGTATGTGTCTGAGAGAAAGGAAGACACTGCACACAGCTGTTCTTAGCAGCAGTGTTCCTGGTAGCCCAAAGGTAGAAACAGTTCAAATGCCCATCAGCTAATGAATAAATAAACAAAATGGTGTCTGTCCGTTCAATGGAATATTAGTCAGCCACGAAGTGGAATGATATACTTGCTCCAACATGGATAAGCCTTGCAGACATGCTAAGGAAGAAGCCAGTCACAAAAACCCACACTTGTGATTCCAGTTCTATGAACCCTGCATGATGAGCACATGTAGAGAAAGTGGATTAGCAGTCGTTCAGGATTGGGAAGTGATGACTAAGGGCACAGAATGTTGCTTTGAGGTCGTGAAGATATTCTACATTTGCTTGTGGTGATAGTTGCACAACTCTGTGAGCACTAAAACCATTGAATTGGATACTGCAAATAAGTGAATTGTATGTGAATTATGTCACAATAAAGCTGTTACCCACGCCCCCCCCCCCCAAAAAAAAAGGTTGTACTGACTAGTATTCCCACTAGCAGTGTGTAAGAGCCCATTTGCCTATATCCTCCCCAGCTCTGGGTTGTTCATAACTGTAATTTTAAATTCTGAATCAGCTCTGTTGAGGTTTAATATGTAAACAATAAAATGCATGCTTTTAGATGTGCAGCTACATGTGTGTGCTCAGTCAGTTGCTCAGTCGTGTCTTGTTTGTGACCCCATGGACTGAAGCCCACCAGGCTCCTCTGTCCGTGGACTTTTCCAGGCAAGGATACTGGAGTAGGTTGCTTTTTCCTTCTCCAGGGAATCTTTCCAACCCAGGGATCGAACCCAAGTCATTCTAAATCAGCTCAATTGAGGTTTAGTATGTAAACAATAAAATTCACCCTTTTAGATGTGCAGCTGTATAATTTTGACAAATACACACACGTGTACACGTGTATTACCACTGTGGCCCAGATACAGGGCATTTCCACCACCCGAGAAGGTTCCCCGGGACCCTCCCCAGGCATTCTGCCCCATCTCTGTCTCTCACTGTAGCTTAAGTTTGTCCAGTGTTTTGTGTAAATGGAATCATACAGGATATACTCTTTTATCTGACTTCTTTTGTTCAGCATATATTTAACTCATCTGTCATACATGTTGCTCCATGTATCAGTATTATTACCTGGATAGACCACAACCTGCTTATCTGTTCACCTGTTGGTAGACATTTGGCTTGTCTTCCTTTCATTGTTTTCAGCTTTATCATGAATAAAGCTGCTACGAATGTTTATGTACAAGCCTTGGAGTGGACGTATATTTTTATTTCTCTTGGGGAAATGTTTGATGATGTGTAAAGTGTGTGTTTAACTTCAGAAAAAACTGTCAAATGATTTCCAAAAATGGCTATACCTTTACAAAAATATCAGGTACCATTATTACTGTGCATTCAAAACTCTGTTAATCTGATAGCCAAAAAGTGGCATCTCTGGTGTTTTAATTTGCCTCTCTTTGATCTGTAGTGTATCATTTGTTCCCTGAATTTGACCATTTATTTTATATTTGTGAGTTTCCTTTTAGTTCTTTGGACTTGTTCTTTTTTTTTTTTAAGTTGGGATGTGGGTCTTTCCTTCTCCAGTTGTTTTTCATCTTTCTGTTATAAAAAATGGTAACAGAAAAGTGGCAGTAGCAGAGCAGCCATCATGTTTATAATCACTGCCCATACAGTCACATTTGTGACCTTCTGCTGTGCTGGCTTAATGTGCCTCTATCTCTTACTCTCTAAACCCCTAATAATACAAGAGATTTCTTTCTAAAACTTCCCTTTCCTAAACCCTACCCTCTCTTCTTTCCTTCCTCTCTCTCTTTCCCCTCTTTCTCATTCTGCTTTTATTAAAATTTTTTAAAGTTTTTTTTTTTTTTTTTTTAATGTGGACCATTTTTTAAGTCTTTATTGAACTTGTTACAACATTGCTTCTGTTTTACATTTTGGTGTTTTTGGCTTTGAGGCATGTGAGATCTAGTTCCCCGACCAGGGATTGAACCCGCGCCCCTTGCATTGGAAGGAAAAGTCCTAACCGTTGGACCCCCAGGGAAGTACCCTCATTCTGCTTTATTTAAATAACTGGTATGAGAAACTAGCTCTTCCTCCTGCCCTATCGTCTTTTTGGATTATCAGTTCAGTCAGTCAGTTTCATCACTCTTCATGTCTGAGTCTTTGCGACCCCATGAATCAGAAAATTACAGTGAACCTGAGCGTGAGACAGAGACACGCTGACTTTCCACGGCTCTCTTCTTTTCCCAAGAGTATAACCACTGTACCGGACCCCAGCCCACCAGAAAAGGGGAGGCAGCAGTGAGGTGGAGAACTTAAGGCTCCAAACAGTCAACACTCTTAACTCCCGTCATCAAAGCTAAGAATGAAGGAGGCAGGGCACCAGAAGCCATAACTGCCGATACTTTGAGAAAGACCTCTTTATTCCTCCTGCCGGAAACCGTTTTCTCTACACCCCCTCTCCAGGGTTAAGTCCCTCCCGTCTTGGAGACTCAGCTCAGGCATCCTGCTTGAGGAAGCCATCCTGAACCCACCACTGGGCGCCCTGCTGTTTCCATGCCCTGCACACATGCCCTCGCTCCCTCAAAGCAAGACATTTCTGACTTTCCCATTAGCTTGCGAGGTCCGAGGGCCAGAGCCTGGCTTTTGTGCCCGGTCCTCCACACAGAGTCTGATGCGTCTCACACAGGCTCTTGGCAAGTGTTGCTGGGAGGCTTCACTTCCTGGCCAGCAGACGATTTCTCCCTACAGTTATGGCTGCATTTGCTTTCCTGGTCATGAAAGCATGGTGGACTCACAGGCTCTTCTTTATCAAAACTCTTATTTGTCTGAGCCTTGTAAAAAGCTGAGAAATGAAAACTGTGGCCTTTCCCTTTTTATTTGTTCCAGCAGCTGCCTTCTCATCATTTTAGGGCAGTCGTTTCTCACTTGGTACTTTTCATTATTCTTTATTCTTTTAGATTCTTAGAATTATGGGCTTTGAACCGAAAGAGGCTTAGCCATCAGCTGCACAACCTAAAGGGCTTCCAGGTGGCTCAGTGGTAAAGAATCCACATGCCAATGCAGGAGATGCGAGTTTGATTTCTGGGTCAGGAAGATTCCCTGGAGAGGAAAATGGCAACCCACTCCAGTATTCTTGCCAGGAAAACCCCATGGACAGAGGAGCCTGGCAGGCTACAGTCCATGGGGTCGCAAAAGAGTTGGACACAACTGAGCTACTAAACAACAGCAACAACACAACTTAAAATATTAACCCAACTGGCCTGTCCACTTTCTCCTGCAGTACCTGCAGCGTTTAGAACTGCACCCTCAGCATTCCTGCCTGGGTTTTCCCTCTCTGCCTCCCGCTGTCTCCCAGGTTTCCCCTCGCTGGCCTGCCTGAGTGGTGCTTGATACAGGGCCTTGCTGTGAAGCGTGCCTGAGAGCTGAGGTGAGGGTGAGTGATGGGTCCCTGGTGGCGTTTTCTTGCTCGGGAGTCTGGGAGCATGGGAAACGGCAGGCTTCAGTTCCTGTTAAAGAGCTCTTAGGCTTTTCTCCTATCTACAAAGGAGAGTGAAATGGTGCTACACTGGGTGAATGAAACGGTGCTAATAAACAAAGAGAGAGAGTTGTGTTTGTGCTGCTAATACTGGTGGGATTCAATCTGCCTTTTCATTGAAGAACTGCGTATCTAATCTCTAAGTGGTAGTTCTCTTTGGCTCTTAAGGACCTTTGCTCATCACCCACCCCTAACAGTCATTCTCTCCTTGTCCCTTCAGTCGAGTCGCTGGGAGGCTTGGCTGAGGCGGCCAAGAGTCCTTCAACTGTGCTTTCTCACAGCCTAGGGTCAGAACTGTTCTGAACATTGTGGGAAATGTCAGCCGAATGCGTTCATCCGTTTATCAAGAACCTCCTGTGTTCCACACCCTGTTAGTCCATTCTGAATACCTTCTTCACTTCATTCTTGCCACAGCTCTGTGAAACAAGACTGTCTTTTCTCCAAAAAAAGCGAAGTTATGGAAGGCCAGCTGTCTGCCTGAGGCCGCATGGCCAGCAGGCGGGGACACGGATGGGAGAGTCGCAGGTGGTTAGGAAAGCGTCCTTCTGAGTAAAAGCTTCTGCTGTACTTCAGAGTCAGCCCTAACTGTGAGGCACGTGGTGTTTCCACCCATGAAGGTAGCCCGGCCTGAGATTGGGTTGATGGATTTTTCTGTCATCAGGACAGCACAGTGGACAGGATCAGATTTCCTCAGTAAAACCTGGAATTTCGACATGAGAGGAATCAGATGTTATCCTTCTTTCTTATGCCAAGGAAGTGTAGCCAGCCCTTGCAATAATAGAAAGACTCTGAAACTTAACAGTTAAAAAGTCCCTGTAGGGCTTTCTTGGCAGCTCAGTAGTGAAGCAGCTGCCTGCCAATGCAGGGGACACGGGTTCGATCCCTGGTACAAGAAGATCCCACATGCCTCAGAGCAACTAAGCCCGTGTGCCATAACTACTGAACTCAGATGCCGCGACTACTGAAGCCTGCATGGCTAGAGCCTGCACTCTGCAGCAGAAGCCACTGCATTGAAGAGTAGCCCCCGCTCGCGGCAGCTGGAGAAAGCCCACCCTGTGTGCAACAATGAAGACCCAGCCCAGCCAAAAATAAATAAAATTATTATTTTTTTTTAAATCCCTGTAAATGGCTGGCTTCAGGTCTTGTTCACAACTACCCCTTCCCCAACTCCTCGTCCCTGCAAATGCACACTGGTTCCCAAAGATCTGTAGGATAAATAGCACAAAATCTTGCCGTTTGGTTCAGTCTGTCATTGCCCCACAAACTCCTGCCCGGCCCATTTGTTGCTTTTGTGTGTGATTGTGGAGCATAGTCCTCAGCATAGCAGGGACTTCAATTTTGAGAAAAGAAAATGTTCATCAGTTTCTGGGTGGACTTTACCCCCGGCCCTGCTGTTTGTTGGATTATTTGTGCCTTAGATATTCCCATTTTATTTTCATCTGCTCTCCCAGGAGGCCTTGAAGCAGGGGGAAATGAAAGAGATAAGTCACCCTGACCTTGATTTTTATAGCACTGTAGTAGCTAAAGGTGTGTTTACCCTCTCAGGGAGCCATAAAAAAAACACTTTTCTTTTTAAGCATTTGCAACAGCAGTTAAGATGGCAAGTAGCTCTGCAGCTGGGTTTATAACACATAAAGATCAGAGGTTAAAATTGGGGTATGGTAATAAATCAAAACCTCTTTTCATCTTTCATCCCAGTTTTTAAGTTTGGTTTTATGAGTAACAAATTGTTGCTTCTGACCGAGAGGGCATGGTGCAAACGAGTATATCAGAAAGGGAAAATGTAGGTATTTTGAAGGCGAGAAAATATGTCGGGAGACAGTGTCAGCAGATGTCAGTGTCGTCTCAGCTGGCCAGGGCGGAGACGGATGGCGTTTCTGAAGCAGAGACCAAGCAGAGATTATCCAGCTTGCCTTCGATTTCGGGTGTTAGTCTCCACCTCTCCTGCTCATCCCCAAAGCCTCTGACACTTAGAAGGTTAATGAGTTGATTAAAAAGCATGCCTGGGAGGAGGATGAAAAGAGGGAGAGACGTAGGGTGACAACCGATTCTCAGCAGCAGATGAAAGGGACAGTCTCTGTATAGGCAAAAGTAAAACAGATTTTATTTTGAAATATCTTTTATGGGAAGAGGGCTGTGCAGAGTTCTTCATCTGTTTGGATGCTTTTTAAAGGGGCCATCCCCTGGGGCTCAGACAGTAAAGAGTCTGCCCACAGTGCAGGAGGCCCGGGTTCAATCCCTGGGTTGGGAAGATCTCCTGGAGAAGGGAATGGCTACCCACTCCAGTTTTCTTGCCTGGGAAATCCCGTGGACAGAGGAGCCTGGCAGATTGCAGTCCATGGGACAAAGTCGGACACAACTGAGCGACCAACACTTTCAGTTTTCTTGCCTTTTATAGTCCCTCTCCTCGACAAGAGGTTAAAGGTCTGGGGTTGTGGTGGGGGTGCTCTAGACCTTGCTCATCCCTCTTTTGCTTAATGGTAGCTGGTGTTACCCCATCGCCTCCTACTGTGGGTGCCTCTCAGTTGTATTCTTAGGGCCAGCCTCTGAGGAGGGGTACAGTTCAGACCCTATGAACTGGAAAGGACGTTGGGAGAAGCTAGTTCAGTTCTCTCCCATCGAGAAAAGGGAAACTGAGGCCGGGGTAAAGGAATGACTTGTGGGGCAGAGATGGTGTCCCTTTGCTGTTTAGCATCCAGAACTGGGACCAGGGGGCTGGAGCGAGCCTCCTGGTTTCATCTTCTCCAGTTTGCAATAAACCCTTCTCTTTCATCTAGGCGTCTTCTCCAAAGTGAAGCAATCCTGGAAAAAGTAGCAGTCAGTTAATTCACAAAGCCCTGTGGCCTGATTTTAAATGGTGAGGGGAGGAGATGGGAGGTGGAATGGGGACAGGGGGACATAAAACGAGAACAAAGGGACAGTAACACATCCTGTGAGAGCCTGGACTTGAGGCCAAGGAGGACTTCAGTGTGGGAGGGAGCAGGTATTGAGAGGGGGAGGGCTGCTGGAAGGGTGGGGAGGTGTGGGTTGGGCGAAGGCAGGAATGAGGCCGGCGGGAGGTGGGGGAAAAATTAGAGAAAATCAGAGATACCAACATTTCATGCAAAGATGGGCACAATAAAGGACAGAAATGGTATGGACCTAACAGAAACAGAAGATACTAAGAAGAGGTGGCAAGAATACACAGAACTTTACAAAAAAGATCTTGATGACCCTGATAACCATGATGATGTGATCATTCACTTAGAGCCAGATATCCTGGAATGTGAAGTCAAGTGGCCTTAGGAAGCATCACTGTGAACAAAGCTAGTGGAGGTGATGGAATTCCAATTGAGCTATTTCAAATCCTAAAAGACGATGGTTTTAAAGTGCTACACTCAATATGCCAACAAATTTGGAAAACTCAGCAGTGGCCACAGGACTGGAAAATGTCAGTTTTCATTGCAATCCCAAAGAAAGGCAATGCCAGAGAATGTTCAGACTACCACACAATTGCACTTATCTCACACGCTAGCAAAGTAATGCTCAAAATTTTCCAAGCTAGGCTTCAACAGTATGTGAACCAAGAACTTTCAGATGTTCAGGCTGAGTTCAGGAAAGGCAGAGGAACCAGAGATCAAATTACCAACATCTGTTGGATCATAGAAAAAACAAGAGTTCCAGAAAAACTTCTGCTTCATTGACGACGCTAAAGCCTTTGATTGTGTGGATCACAAAAAACTGGAAAATTCTGAAAGAGATGGGAATACCAGACCACCTGACCTGCCTCCTGAGAAGTCTGTATCAAGGTCAAGAAGCAACAGTTAGAACTGAACATGACAATGGACTGGTTCCAAATCGGGAAAGGAGTACCTCAAGGCTGTATGTTGTCACCCTGCTTATTTAACTTATATGCAGAGTACATCATGCGAAATGCCAGGCTGGATGAAGCACAAGCTGGAATCAAGATTGCCAGGAGAAATATCGATAACCTCAGATTATGCAGATGACACCACCTTTATGGCAGAAAGCGAAGAGGAACTAAAGAGCCTCTTGATGAAAGTGAAAGAGGAGGGTGAAAAAGCTGGCTTAAAACTCAACATTCAGAAAACTAAGATCATGGCATCTGGTCCAGTCTCTTCGTGGCAAATAGATGGGGAAACAATGGAAACAGTGACAGACTTTATTTTCTTGGGCTCCAAAATCACTGCAGATACTGACTGCAGCCATGAAATTAAAAGATGCCTGCTCCTTGGAAGAAAAGTTATGACCAACCTAGACAGCATATTAAAAAGCAGAGACGTTACTTTGCCAACAAAGGTCCGTCTGGTCAAAGCTATGGTCTTTCCAGTAGTCATGTATGGATGTGAGATTTGGACTATAAAGAAAGCTGAGCGCCAAAGAATTGATGCTTTTGAACTGTGGTGTTGGAGAAGATTCTTGAGAGTCCCTTGGACTTCGAGGAGATCCAACCAGTCCTTCCTAAAGGAGATCAGTCCTGAATATTCATTGTAAGGACTGATGCTGAAGCTGAAACTCCAATACTTTGTCCACCTGATACAAAGAGCTGACTCATTGAAAAAGACCCTGATGCTGGGAAAGATTGAAGACGGGAGGAGAAGGGGATGACAGAGGATGAGATGGTTGGATGGCATCACCGACTCAATGGACATGAGTTTGGGTAGACTCCAGGAGTTGGTGATGGACAGGGAGGTCTGGCGTGCTGCAGTCCATGGGGTTGCAAAGAGTCGGACTTGACTGAGTGGCTGAACTGATCTGAACTGGGAGGTGGGAAGACCATTTTCCCTCTGGTGGGGGAAGTACTAGTGAGCAAAACAGACGAGTCACTCCCTGCCTCGTGGAAAATGCAATTGGTTGTGAATGCACACCGTCAGTCCACACACACACACACACACACACACAGGTTATGGTCGGTACAGGGGTAGCCAACAAAGTCATTTACACTGAGAAGTCGTTTACTCCAGGAGGGAGACAAGGAAGGTGAATAAGGTTCTTGTTTAACCCAGGTGTGTAGCTGTGGGGAACTGGACCTGGGTGAATATGTAGGGATTCTCTCTAGCAAGCAGGGCAAC
Organism: Bubalus kerabau; assembly: GCF_029407905.1. Taxonomy (NCBI): domain Eukaryota; kingdom Metazoa; phylum Chordata; class Mammalia; order Artiodactyla; family Bovidae; genus Bubalus; species Bubalus kerabau. Next base: position 57,356,201 of record NC_073639.1, on the reverse strand, counting down.
CCCTGAAGGAGTCTCACTGGGGGAGAAATGTGAACAGACACGTATTGTCCTGGTTCAGGTTGTTCTGGCCTCCTGGGTGGGGAGGCAGGCGGGGCGGAGCCCGGAGAGGAAGCCTGGGGACCTTGGCGGGGGCCCTATGTCAACCCTGCCTCCCCATGCCACCTCCCCTAGCCTTTGCCGTGCACCACTGAGGGACCCCTGCACAGCACACATGTGGTCTTCCGCCTGTCTGTCAGCTCCACGAGGCTAGGGACTTGGTTCTGTCTGCTCCCCTGTCCTTGCACCTAGAACCGCCCTAAATAACAGATCTGGGTGAGTGGATCAGGATTGTGTCCTGAAGAAAGTGATGTTTCAGCTGGATTAATCTGCCCACAGGAGAAGTGCTGTATATATAGCCCATATGTAACCCGAAGAGATTCCGTCTCTTGCCATCAGCCCGTTGCTGGTGTTAAGCACCATTTTACGCAGGGCGTTATGCTGTGATAGGTGCAACATAGAATTAACTGCTGGCTCCAGCTTCGGGCCCCAGAAAGGTTAGAACTTGATAGATGTACCCAGAGCAACTTTAGTTAACTTACTGTAGTGTCACTGTGACCCTAGTCACATTGCCAGAGGTTTGGAGTTTTGAATGCAGTAGAGAACAGAGTCCATCTTTTTTCTTCTTAATAGTCAACGTTGACTTTTAAAAACGTAACAAACACAGGACCTAATAAAAATGTAGCACATATTTGCACACTTTATTAGGAGCTTTAGCAGAAATAAACGCTAACAAATTCCCCCCCCAAAAAAACGTAGCCAATGCTTTTTAAAGCCTATTTATAGGTCTTGGCTACCTGAAGCGTGTCACCTTATCCTTTGAAATGCATCAGACAGCTTCAGATTTCTGTGCCTGTTAAGTAGGTTACGTAGCTGGCGGTACCTCAAAGATGGCTAATGATGGTGATAATAACAAATTCGTTTCTTGCCAGCCTTCATAGGAACTCAGAAACATTTGCAAGTATGACCTATTCCCATTCCATCTCTGCCAGCCAGTTCCTTGTCTCCAGGTGTGCACTCTGGCTGGAGACCTCTGCTGATTTACGTCCTCTCTATGCCAGGTGTCTGCAGTGCGGTGGTTTTTCCATTCTTTACCCAAAAATCTTAACCTTGGTGAATACTTGAACCTGCTAATTAACTTTTCCCGTAGGCGAATGAAAGTGCTAGGGAAATGCCGTATTCTTTGAGGGTGGTTAGTTATTCCTGGTACTGAATATAATCGAAACCCCTTACTTGTACCTGTGAGTTGGCCACTTTGATCAGGGTGAGGGCGGCAGTTACCGTATCAGCGAGGTGGGGCTGTGCCTGAGACAATAAAATGGGAATAGCGCTTGTGTTTGGGTGTGTAACCATGCGACTTTGTTTTGTTTTGCTGGCTTCACCTTCTAAACTTCCTTTTGACGTTGTGTTATGGTTAGAAATGAAAGGGACATGTGTGAAGAAAATTAAAGAGGGCAGCTTCAGATTTCTCTTTTTAAATAGGTTAAGTTGTTTGAATAAGTAGAGAAACAGACTCCATTCTAAGGTGGAAGTGACCCAGCCGAAATGGTTAGTGCTGTCCACAGTGGTGTATTTGTTAAGGGCAACTCCAATCAAAATGCCAGAATAGTTTTCTTTTGAGATTTGACACCACAACTATAAAGTTGGAACATGGAGGAATAAATAGGCAAGGATTCAAAAAAAAAGAATGATGGGGACTAACTCTACTTAGTAACATGTATCACAAACTTCCAATTATTAAATCACTGTAGTACTAAGACAGGTGGACATGAATCAGTGATAGGAGGCCCCCCCAGAAGAGACCTTAGTGTATATTATGACCAACCTAGATAGCATATTCAAAAGCAGAGACATTACTTTGCCAACCAAGATTCGTCTAGTCAAGGCTATGGTTTTTCCTGTGGTCATGTATGGATGTGAGAGTTGGACTGTGAAGAAGGCTGAGCGCCAAAGAATTGATGCTTTTGAACTGTGGTGTTGGAGAAGACTCTTGAGAGTCCCTTGGACTGCAAGGAGATCCACCAGTCCATTCTGAAGGAGATCAGCCCTGGGATTTCTTTGGAAGGAATGATGCTAAAGCTGAAATTCCAGTACTTTGGCCACCTCATGCAAAGAGTTGACTCATTGGAAAAGACTCTGATACTGGGAGGGATTGGGGGCAGGATGAGAAGGAGACGACAGAGGATGAGATGGCTGGATGGCATCACTGACTTGATGGACGTGAATCTGGGTGAACTCCGGGAGTTGGTGATGGACAGGGAGGCCTGGCGTGCTGCGATTCATGGGGTCGCAAAGAGCCGGACATGACTGAGCGACTGAACTGAACTGAACTGAACTGAATGAAAGTGTCATCAACTAGTGAGGGAAGATGGGATAATCAGATAACCAGTCAGAGTTTATTTTGGTGAGCTGTGTAAAGAGCGAAATGAGTTAAATATAAAAATGGAAACCGTTTAAAACATAGGCACAAAACAGCAAAAGAACTGGGGTGCTCAGAAGTGGTCCCAGGTGTTATATGTGAGAATGTGGTGTATGATGACGACAGTATTTTACTCCAAGGGGAAAGGTGGATAATTGAGTGAACAGGTAGGAACCATGGACTGAAGCAGGATCCCAGTATCTTCATGACGCCAACACAACTTCCAGATGGAGGAAATAACTGATACAAAATGTGAAGCTGTGAGAGAAGACATAGATACATGTTTTCACCGTCTTGGGATAGAAAAGCCCTTTTAATTATGACACAAAAGATGGAAACATAAAAGACAGGACTTTACATTATTGATTGTGTTAATGAACAATTTCAACTGAAAACAATAACAACCCAAAGCTCATCATGTATGAAAAAGTTAAGTAGAGTGAAAAAGCAAAACAAAGCACCGTGAAAATAGTCAAGACGGACATACTAACTCTGCCATGTGTGCTGCAGACATTCCTGCCAAATTCAGAGCTCTCACACAACAGGAAAGGAACAGAAGACGTGCAGACAGTTAACACGAAAAACCCAAAGACCAATAAACATGAAAAGATACTAATAAGTCGGAACTAAAAAATGAGTGGTCTGAATTTTTTTGTTTGTAAGATTAGCAGACATCAATGATGACTAATATGACAAGGGTTTGGGAAGTAGGCAGTGTTCACTGCTATTAAGAGTGTAAATTAGTATAACCCTTGAAAGTCTTTGACTAAAACAAAGTTATAAATGTACACATACCCTCTGATTCAGGTTTCCAATTTCTAGAAATTTATCTCACAGAAACAGTCATGCCATTGCACAGAAATATAAGTAGCAATATGGTCGTCTAAGCACTAATAGTGAAAAACAGAAGCAATGTATGTCCATTAATATAAACGAATGCCTATTTATGGAAAAGTGGTTAGGTAGATTGTTTTAAATGTACACAATGGAATATTCTGTAACCAATAAATCTATACCCAACTACAATAAGATGTTCATGACCTGTAAGTGAAAAGTAGACTATAAAACAAGATAATCCCATCTATTTAAATATTTTTTCATAGGTTTTAATCTGAATGTATGCATACATATACATAATCAAATAAATATACATTACAGGGACTTCAGGCCAACTGCAAAGTGAGAGAGAACAGTCCACAAGACTTCCCCCACTTCTGACACCAACTGCAAGTTCCCAAAACCATCCTCGGGTCCTGTAATTGCTAGAAAGACACGCAGGACTCACTGAGCGCTGCTAGACTCATGGTTACAGTTTATCACAGGGACAAGATTAAATCAGCCAAGGGAAGCCATGCGCAGGGCCGGGACTGAGAGGGTCCAGGTGTGGTGCTTCTGTCCACCCTCTGCCACTGGACCGCGTGACCTCCCTCCCACCACAGTGTGTGACACTGCCCACCCGGGACGCACACCTGAGTCTTTGGTCTTCAGAGTTTCTTCTGGGCTGGGTCACTGCCTGTGTGACTGACCTCTAGTCTCCAGCCCCTCCCATAGACTGCCGATACTTCTTAGTCATCACTTCCTCTGGAGATTGGAACCGCACGCCCTGCTCCCTGCTCCACGGTCCCCATCCTCATCACAAAGTGAGATTGTCCTGAGCCCCAGGCAAACTCGGATACAACTGTTAGGCAGGACATTCCAGCGGCCTGGAGGTCACCTCCAACCCCCACGAGGTGAGGGCAAGGGCTAGACTTCTCTTTGGATAAGGTTATTTCTCAGTACACAGTGTTATCACCAAAATTTAATCAAGGGTGATTACTAGGTGGTGGAATTGCAGTTGACTTTGCTTTCATTCTTGGTACTGTTCGGTGTTGTTTGAATTTTCTTTCAGTATGAGTATATAATTTATTTAAAAGTTAAATAAGACTAAAAAAGCTTAAAAAGAGGTTAAAATGAAAAGTAAGTCTCTGGGTAAGGTGGGGGTGGACAGGCATGCACGCGCGTTGTGTCCCACTCTTCGCGACCCCATGGACCGTAGCCTGTCAGGCTCCCCTGTCCATGGGATTTCCCAGGCAAGAGTACTGGAGTAGGTGGCCGTTTCCTTCTCCACGGGATCTTCCCAACCCAGGGACTGACCCTGTGTCTCCTGCATTGGCAGGCGGATTCTTTACAGCTGCGCCACTTATTCATAGACATGCTATAAAAAGAAGTAAAGACCCAAACCTAGGGGAAACATTAGCAGAGAAGTATCACAGAGTGTTAATGTCATTAATATTACAGTATTACCGATATAAAATAGCAAGAAAAAAACAACCAACATTTCAACACCTGTTGAAAAGTGAGTTAAGATTTGTCATCTAGGTAACAAGAGTGTCCTAAAGCTGGCTTCCTGAGGTCGTGCTCCAGCTGCAGAAGATACCACCACTGGGGAAGGTGGGCGAAGAGTACATAGGATGCTTTATAGCTTTTTTTTTTTTTTAACCTTCTGTGAGTCTATGTAATTATTTCAAAATAATAAGTTTTTTTAAAGACAAAAGGCACAGATAGCTCATCAAAGAGACGCATAGCTAGTATACAGATTTTTAAAAGTGTTTTACTAACAGGTTATACAGTTGAAGTCAGGCACCACTTTTTCCTGTTGTTAAGTCCAGTCCCATCCTCAGTCCAGAGGAGTCGGGAACACCCTGGGTTCTGGGTTCAAGTTTACACCCCTGGCAAATAGACATATGGTTATGGTTTTAACTAGTGCCCTGCCTAGCATCACTGCTCCCGCCTAAAAGGCCAATTGTGGCTCGAGGCGGACAGGAAACACCAGGCTTTAACACCCAGAAACGCACCTAAGACTGAAGTTCAGGGTTCAGCAACATGCCCCAAACTTGGGCATCACTTACTCCGCGCCACCTGTGGTTCCAGGCTCCCCTAAAGAGGAGGGGACATCTTCATCCATTTACCAAAGGCGGGACTCTGACAGCTCATGCCAGCAGTCCAGAAAGGGAAACCATTCTTTGCTCATTTGCTTGGCAATGGTGTAAGCATGGTGGCGTCTGTGCCCAGGTGGGCGGCCTGGACACAGGGAGCGCTCAGGCAAGAACATGAGCCACTGTCCTTCACGTTCAGGGCCAGGGGAGTCACTGCTGCGGCCAGCCTGATTCTACCCGTTTCAGCTCCATCAGGGTGCTCTGGGTTTTGATTGTCACGGAAATGATCACTCCCGGCTAAGTACACAAAACAGACAACTACAGTCCTCACAAATGTGCTCATACACGTGAGCAGACACAACACCTAGACACAGTGGCACACCCGCACACGCAGGTACACTTACACACTCACACACACCATACATACCACGCACACCACACCCATACCCACTTACCGCACACTCATGCGTACACCACACACTCATGCGTACACCACACACTCATGCATACACCACACACATGCCCCCCGAGACACACCTGCTCACCACACACCACAGTAAAGACACACACACACCCATTCACCTTGTCAGTAGGACAGACCTGGAATGAAGCACTCAGAAGCCCATATGCCTGCCTTGCTGCCTCCGCCCTCTGGGCCTGCTTCGCCAGTAGGAATTTCTTTGAGTCTTAAAAAAAAAAGATGCCAAGTGCCCCAGGAGGGGGATGAGTTTGGGGTGCAGGAGATAGGACCCACGCCTGGGCGTGGGAGCAGGCCCTGGAAACCTCGCAGGCGCTCCCTGGGCGGCGGCTCTGCTTGGGCAGGTGGCCCAGGGCGGAGGGCCCATGGCTCCAGGAATCCACGGCGCCCTCCGCCTGCCGTGCCTCACGCGGGGCCGCTCCCCACGCCTCGGCTCCTCAATGAACCTTTGTCCGTCTGGAGCCTGTTAGTTTTGGCTCCTAGCAGCCCGTGGAACCAGGCCCAGATCCCAGGAAAAGCCAATGGAGACCGCTCTTTTGAAGAAAAAGAGTCGGAGTCCTGGAAGAGAGACCAGTCTAGCATTATTCACTCATTCGCTCATGTAAGAAACCACTTATTCACCATTATCCTCGTATTTGGATCTAGGGCACAAAACCGACTTGTGCACAAGTTTCATATCTGCTCATGCGATGAATTACCTTCCGTAACTAACTGGAAGCCCTGTAAGGCTTTGGACTGTACCTGGTCTTGTTCCCTTGTTTATTTTGAAGGGAAAAAAAAAAAAAATATATATATATATATATAAAATACATTCCTATGTTATATTTGAGCAGTAGAAAACAACGGTAAACAGTGAAGACTTAACTCGCCGACTGAGGCTCCTTAATTCTTGATTCAGCTCTCCAAAGGAAATCACTGTTTCCTGTTACCTGTTTTCTTGTGTGTCTTCCCTGAGATTGACTGGACATTTTCTTCCCTCCTTTCCTGTGTGTCTGTGTGCACGTCTCTTTTGAAAATACAAATGGTGGCCATGCTGTGTATCTTGCACCTTTTCTTTTTCTTTCCCACTTAATACATCTTGCAGATCTTGCTGTTTGTTAGGTACTTAGTGTTAGTCACTCAGTCGTGTCTGACTCTGCAACCCCATGGTCTGTAACCCGCCAGGCTCCTCTATCCATGGAATTCTCCAGTTAAGAAGATTGGAGTGGGTTGCCATTTCCTCCTCCAGGAGATCTTCCCGACCCAAGGATCAAACCTGGGGCTTCTGCGTTGCAGGCAGATTTTTTACTGTCTGAGCCGTCAGCACATGTAAATGTTTGTTGTTCCCAGCCTTTTCCTCCCAGCCACAGGGCTGTAGTTTAACGTCTTCTATTTATGTCTTTGTGTCCGTGTGCAGATGGGTCTGGAGTAGAGTCTACTCCTAACCATGGGATTGGGAGCTGGGGGGATGCGCATTTGAAATGTTGATGCACGGTTGCCCACTTGCCCTCCAACGCAGGTCACAGCTGTTTTCGCCCCTCATCACGTCCCGTCCCTGGTGCCCGTGTAGCCATCGCTCGCTTACCAGAGTTCTGAGCTGACTGCGAAATCAAAGTGGAGTCAGTTCACAGCAGCACTGTTCACAATGGCCAGAACATGAAACAACCCAAACGTCCGTCAGCAGATGAAGGAGTAAACAAACTGTGGTCTCTCCATCCAGTGGCCCATGATTCAGCCATGAGAAGGGGGGCAGCACTGACACATGCTGCAGTGTGGGTGAGCCTCGAGACTGTTGCGCAAGGTCAAAGAGCCAGAGTCACAAGGCCGCGTATTTTATCATTCGGTTTATGTGAAATGTCCGGAAGAAACAAATCCACAGAAACAGAAAGTAGATCATAGTTGCCAGAGGCCAGGGGAGGAAGTAACAGGGAGTGACTGCTGCTGGGTACAGGGCTTCCTTTTGGGGTGATGGAAACAGCACTGAAGCTGGCAGTGATGGTTGCATGGCATTAGGGACAGACTTCATGCCAGTGCACTGTGCATTTTAAATGGTCAAAGTGGGAACTTTTGTGCTGCATATATCGTCAGTTCAGTTCAGTCGCTCAGTCATGTCCGACTCTTTGCGACCCCATGAACCACAGCACGCCAGGCCTCCCTGTCCATCACCAGCTCCCAGAGTTCACTCAGACTCATGTCCATCGAGTCGGTGATGCCATCCAGCCATCTCATCCTCTGTTGTCTCATTCTCCTCCTGCCCCCAATCCCTCCCAGCATCAGGGTCTTTTCCAGTGAGTCAGCTCTTCGCATGAGGTGGCCAGAGTACTGGAGTTTCAGCTTCAGCATCAGTCCTTCCAATGACCACCACAAAAAAAGGTTCAGCAGATGTTGGCCTAATTATTCCCTGTATCGTTGATCAAGCTGCGGATGTGATTTGTCAGGGAACCCCAGACTGTCTTTCTAAGCAGCCCCAGGCAGCCCAGAACTAGGAGAGGCGTCCCCCACCCCAGGCTCACTCTCTAGGCGTGGAGCGGGAGGGGCATGGGCCCTCAGTAGACAACTTGTCCCCAAGAGGAAAGAAGGGCCGGCAACCCCTTCCAGTCCCTTCTTCTACAATCTTTAGCACACCAACTCACCCTCCCTGAGGAGGAGACAGATCTAGGAATGCGTTTTTGTTTTTTAATAAAAAATTATTGAAGTACAGTTGACTTACAATGTTACATTTAATTTCTGCTGTATAGCAAAGCGACTCAGTTATATACACACACACACATATATATATGTATTCTTTTTTGTATTCTTTTCCATTATGGTTTATCTCAGGATATTGAATATAGTTCCCTGTGCTGTACAGTAGGGTCTTGTTTATCCATCCTGTCTATGCTAGTTTGCGTCTGTTAATCCCAGACTCCCAGTCCTTCTCTCCTCCAGTCCTACTTCCCTGATGGCAACCACATATCTGTTCTCTGTGAGTCTGTTTTTCATTCATGGATATGTTCGTGTTGTATTTTAGATTCCACATATAAGTGATGTCATATGGTATTTGTCTTTCTGACTTACTTCGCTTAGTATGATGATCTCTATTTGCATCCATGTTGCTGAAAATGACATTTTAATGGCTGAATAATATTCCACTGTGTGTATGCACCACGCCTCCTTTATCCATTCATCTGTTGATGGACATCTAGGTTGTCTCTGTGTCTTGGCTATTATAAATAGTGCTGCTATGAACACTGGCGTGCATGTGTCTTTTCAAATGATAGTTTTCTATCCGTGTATGCCCAGGAGTGGGATTGCCACATCGTGTGGGACCTCTATTTTTAGGTTGTTTTTTGAGGAACCTCCATACTGTTTTACATAGTGACTGTGCCAATTTACATTCCCACCAACAATGTACGCAGGTTTCCCTTTTCTCCACATCCTCTCCAGCATTTATTATTTGCAGACTTTTTAATGATGGGCATTCTGACTGGTATGGGGTGATACCTTATTGTAGTTTTGATTCACATTTCTCTAATAATTTATGATGATAAGCATCTTTTCATGTGCCTAGTGGCCATCTGTATGTCTTGTTTTGAGCAGCATCTATTTAGATCTTCTGCCCATTTTTTGATTAGGTTGTTTGGTTTCATTTTTTGTTGCTGTTAAATTGTAGGAGCTATTTGTGTATTTTGGAAGTTAAGCCCTGCTCAGTTACATTTGCAGATATTTTCTCCCAGTCCTTAAGTTGTCTTTTTGTTTTGTTTATGGTTTCCTTTACTGTGCAGAAGCTTGTAAGTTTGATTAGGTCCCATTTATTTATTTTTGCTTTTATTTCTATTGCCTTGGGAGACTGACCTCAGAAAACATTGGTACGATTTTTGTCAGAGAATGTTCTACCTATGTGCTTTTTTAGGAATTTTATGATGTCTTATATTTAAGTCTTTAAGCCATTTTTGAATTAATTTTTGTGTGTGGTGTGAGGGAGTGTTATATTTTTATTGATTTATATGCGACTGACTTTCCCAGCACCACTTGCTGAAGAGGCTGGCTTTTCCCCCTTGTGTATTCTTGCCTCCTTTGTTGAAGATTAATTGCCCATGGGTGTATAGGTTTATTTCTGGGCTCTGTTCTGTTCCATTGATCCATATGTCTCTTTTTGTGCCAATACCATGCTGTTTTGATTACTGTAGCTTTGAAGTATTATCTGAAGTCTGGGAGGGTTATGCTTCCTGCTTTGTTCTTATTCCTCAAGCTTGCTTTGGCAGAACTGGGTCTTTTATGGTTCCATTAAAATTTTTAAGATTATTCTAGTTCTGTGAAAAATGTCATGGGTATTTTGATAGGTATTGCTTTAAGTCTGTAGATTACTCTGGGTAGTATAGGCCTGGGAACATTTTGCCGGTGGGATTCCAGGAAGCATGAGGAATGGTGAAGAAGTAATACCTTACAAGCAAATATGGTTGCATGACCAAATGAATGGACTCCACCACTGTCTGGGCCCTAGCTTGGAGCCTGTGCCTGCTTTCTTTTGCAGAGAATGCTCTGACCAGGAGTTCAGAGCTCCTCTTCCCTGGAACCAGCAGAACCCCAAATCCCCACCTCAGTTTCATCCTTACCCGTTCTTAATGCCAGCTCCTGTCTGTGCAAGGCTTGCATTTTAATTTTCATTCCAAAGCAGTCTCTTGCCAGACTGCCAGAGAATTCAGTTTGCCATTCCACTCAGCAGCAGTTTCGAGAGAGAGTTTGTTGTGCTGTAGACTTCCTGCCCGGTGTCAGGAACCTGTCTTCTAGGAAGGATGGCCGTGGTAGGGGGTGTGTGAAGACTTTTCTTTATGGAAAAGTTTAGCTTTCACTTAGTCATTCCATATTTAATCACACCTCCCACCTGCCAGGCACTGTGCTCAGATGAGTCAGACCCAGACCCTGGCCTTCCCAGAATCAGATTGGGAGAGTAAGGGGTGAATCCAGGGTCCCTGTTCTAACCAGGAAGCCCTGGTGTTGGTGTGGGGGGTGATGTTTAAGAAGGCAGGGTTGGGAGGTAAGGCCAGAGGAGGTCTTTTGTTTATGGAGGGCAAAGCCCATAGTCTCGGAAATTTTTTTTTCTTTTTTACATTTTAAAATTTTATTTGTTTGTATGAGGTATTAGCTGTGGCACGTGGGATCTTTGATCTTCATTGTGGGCATGTGGAATCTAGTTCCCTGACCAGGGATGGAACCTGGGCCCCCTGTATTGGGAGAACAAAGTCTTAGCCGCTGGACTACCAGAGAAGACCTCAGAAATTTAATAATGTATTTCTGGTTACACTTTAAAGAAGGAATATAGCAGAACCCTGAGTTAGGTGAAGAAGCATCCCAGCCAACTGTGTCTGGAAGCCGAGTTAAGCTAGGGTGGGGTTGGGGGGAGCAGAAGTCTGACCTTGGGTGCTTTGTGGGAATCCTGCTCTAGGGATCCCTGCCAAGGAGCTGCCCGTTAGAACTCCGTAGAGCAGCCTGTCTTATACATTCCATGGGAAACTAGACTTGGGGTGCCTCCACAGGAAGGGTCCCTGCCCTTGTCTGTGGGTGCCTGCGTGGGGAATGTCTCCTGTCCTCATTGAGGGTTAGCAGTGACATCACATCAAAGACGGGAGAAGCCCTTTCCATAAGGAAACGTCTAGATGTGTGTCCCGCATTTTTCTAACACTGCGTGTGCAGTCAAGTTGCCGTATGTGGGTGAGTGTCCATCAGCCATCGCCTCTGCTTTCACGCTCTCCACCTCTCTGGGCGGTTTAGGTTTTAGTTTTGGTTTCAGACTTGCTTGTTCGTGTCAGCTGAGCGCCGCCTGTTGGCTGTTGAGGTATTACAGAAGCCTGGGGTGATGGGTGATAGCCGTTGGACATAAGGAGTGAACATCCCTAGGGTAGGAAGAGGCAGACATCCAGCAGTTTAGGGGGAAGAAGATGAGAACCCGAAAGTTACTTTATCAGAGTGGGTTTCTAGCCTCCAGGATCTAACCTCTCTCTGAATCTTCCCACCCATTTCACGGTAAGTAATAGAAGATGTCGGTGTCATCTGACTTCTCTAAGACGGTCTTATGCTCTCATCAGCCACTACGTCTTACATAACAAAGCAGGAGTGAGGGTGGGTTTATATTTAAGCCCGCTGGTTAGTTTTGTGGGTTTTAAAAAAAATATTCTGTCGGGGTTACCTCTGCTGTGTGTCTTAAGAATATGGCTGCGTGTGTACATTTAATCCTTCTTAAAACGCTCTGGAGGCAATGGTATTATTGTGATTTTACTCAGGCAACTGGCATGTCAGAGGAGTTACGTGGCTATAATAGTTCACTTCTAGTATGCAGTTGCACCACAGAGACTCAGAAACACCAGGCTGCTGGCTGTTGAATGTGGGTGACAGCTGAGGTCGAAGTGCCTCTGGACTGGGGGAGCAGGGGCAGAAAGGCATGTGACTGGCTTCCCTGACCCTTTGCGCTGAGGCTGCTGCTGTCTGTCTGACCCTCCAGTTCTCAGAGGACTTGCTGTGATATTTTCTCTGTGGGGGTCTCAGCCTTCTCTCCTACAATCCACAGCCTGGCCCGGTGCTGGGTTGGAGGATGGGGCATGAGATTTGCCAAGAGCTTCTGATGAAGAAACCAGGTGTTCAGGTTTGGGAAGCGTTTATTACTTAGGTGCTCTCTTTGAAGACCCCAGCTGTTGTGACTGCTGGCGCATCTCTGCTTGTCACATGGCCTCTGAGTGGCTTTGGAGAAGGGGGCAGGGCTGTGGCCTGCAGTGATGTAGAACTCACAGAACCCCCTTTGGTATGGACCAGAAAGAGTGCCTTGCCCATCTCGGCCATCTGGAGAGGGGAAGCCCTATGCCAGCGGCTCAGAGGTGGCTCCTGGCACAGCCCGTGGAAAACCAAACCGTCTGAGCAGGCTGTGCCACCAGGGAGTGTCCCTTGCCTGCCACCAGCTTTGTTGGCAAAAGCCCTTTAACTCAGTGAGTGAAGGATTATTGCGCGAGCCCCTGTGCTGTGCCGAGTTCGGTGCTGGGCGGTTAGGGTGGGGATACTAGAAAGGCCCTCCCCTGAGAAGCTGCAGCCTGGCGGCCGGAGGTGTGGAGACACGTTGCCGTACAGGGAGTGGGCGGGTGTGTCTTTGACGTGTGAACAGCGCCCGGAGATCCTGAAGGGGCTGGCGGCAGCCTGGGAGAGGCCAGTGCCGGCTTGGAGGAGATGGTGTTTGAGCATCGCTTGGAAGGATGAGCAGCTGGCCAGGGGCGGAGGGAGCTCCGTGAAGAATGGGGACTGCCAGTGCAGGGGCCTGGAGGCAGGAGAGGGCCCTGCGGGTTCTAGGGCCAGTGGGACATTTCTGTGCCTGGATCGTCAGTGCCTCTTGGGGACTGGTGGTCGATACCAGGTTCAAGGAGCCTGGCTGTCCTTCAGTGGTCAGCAGATTTCTTTTTTCCTCCCCCCATCTTTGTTGAAATAAAATTGACATGTAACATTAAGTTTAAGGTATACAGCATGGTGATTTGATACACATATAAGGCAAAATCCACAGAATTTTAGCTTTTAATTATGGAAAAATTTGAAGATATGCAAAAGTCAACAAAATGGGATAGTGAAAGTGACTTTATATCCTATTGAGCCTAGCCTGTGGCTTGTATGGATTAATCCAGAATCTTGAGGCCTGGAATGATGGGGTGGCACATTTCATTGTCAGAGAAACCACTGAGTGTCCCCCTCCTCATTTTACCTTTCAGTGGGAAGTTGGTGTCTCCGAAGTGGAAGAATTTCAAGGGCCTGAAGCTCCAATGGAGAGACAAGATCCGGCTCAACAACGCCATCTGGCGGGCCTGGTACATGCAGTGTAAGTGCTGCGTGGCTGGACCCACGACCCTGTAGGTTCTGCCACCAAGAGGCCTGCGCACCTTGGGGCCTGGAGCCGGGTCTTGGAACCCTGTGTGTCAAACAGAAGTCTCTCTCGGGCAATCTGCGGAGATAGGAGAACCGAGCCAAATCCAAGTGTCCGCAGGAGGCTCAGTGTTGTAAGGCAGAGGGGAAGGGATGGGTGTACAGCTGAGGAGTGACATTTGGAGGGTCAAGGAACAGTCCCCGTTTTCAGCGGGCCTGAGAAGATGCAGGCCTGGGCCATGGTCTGTGTCCGGCTGGCGTGGGTGCTGGGGGGTCTGGTGATTCCTGCAGGAGACCGGCGTGCCGGGGGTCCCCTAGGCTCAGGCTGGTGTTTCCTCTTGATCGGGCAGACTCCCTTTCTCACCCGCACATCACCGAGAGAGTCTTTCCCTTTGACCTGGACCCTTTATTTCCCCAAATCTCATTTTCCAAGAGAAGGAGAACACTTCAGGATCCCCCCGAGGGGCGGGGTGTAGACAGTGGGGCAGGGCTCCTCATTGACAGCGTCTCACCCTGCCCCGCCCAGATTTGGAGAAGCGCAAGAACCCCGTGTGCCACTTTGTCACTCCACTGGACGGCTCTGTGGAAGTGGACGAGCACCGCCGGCCCGAGGTACTTGGCAGTGATGGGCCCTCACTCTGGAGAAGGAGGTGACTCACGAGGGCGGGGCCGAGGGCTGGATCCCCACAGAGGAAGGCTGCGGGGCAGAGCGCTTGCGTCCTGGCAGCTGTTAGACTGTGAGATGCGATGGCGATGTGGGGGCACGTGGCCCCTGATACCGCGCAGAGGCTCCCCCTTCTCAGGCCAGGCTGATCCAAGGACTTGGGGCTTCCTCCAAATAAGACTTACCCTCTGCTTTCCTTTAATGTCGTTGCTTCTCTGGAAGTCAGCTGGGGAGGTGGTGGGGGACAAGGCAGACATCTTTAACCACTGAAGAGTGACCTCCAGATCTTTATATACTGAGAGGGAAAGATGGTGAAGACATAGTAAATGAAAAGAAGCAAGTTGCCCGTCAGTGTTTTAGTATCTTCAGGTTAATTTTTGGAAGCATGTATCTGTGTGATTATACATGCATAGGAAATGTCTCAAAGGATATACAGAACTCTCACTTGTGGGATTAGTGTAAGGAGGAGAGAAGACTCCACTTTCACGTTCTTCTCTTCTGTATTGTTTTAGTTTCATCCAAGCTTGTCTTACTGTTATGATGAAAAGGGGGAAACTTGGAAAGTAACCTAACACAAGACAGCTTGGAGCCAAGGGACACGATCTGGTAGCAGAAGGTAGTAAAGAATCTTATCACTTTTTAGGTCTGGCAATAGTATTGTATTATTCACTGTGGAGATTCTTCACTGTCTAAGACACATAGTGAAGTATTTTAGGTGAAATTATATGACATTTATGATAGGATGTCTGGGACTTGCTTTAATATTCTGCAGCCATCAAAAGAAACGAATGTGAAAGTGAGATGGTCTCTCTGAGGCTGTCATGATTCCTGGTCACCAGAATTCAGAGATAACTGTGGAAGGGGCTCCCGCCCTGCATGGTGGGGAGGTTGAGCTGAACCTTGGAGGTCCCTTTCTGCTGGAACCTTCTGTGACTGGCTGTTTGTTTTCACCCTTTGGCAATGTGGTGGAGCCTCAGGGCATTTGAGAGCTAGCCCGAGTCTCTGGCGATTCCTCCAACTCCCAGATCTCTGTGCTCCTCCCCTGCCGAGCACTTTATCTGAGCCTTACTCCAGTCCAAGCTCTGGACCCTGGGCCCCCAAAGTCCCCTAGGTTATCTTGGGGGGGTAAGATAACCTAGTGAAAGCTCACCTTCACTCAGAGGCTGGGCATGGCCCAGCAGAGGCCGACACTCTGTGGATGAAGCCGCAGGCAAGCAGCCGGCGACTCAGAGCTGGAGTGCCCGGGCCTGATGTCTGGAGCCAGACGCTTGTTCGCTGGCAGGGTGAGCTCTGCGAATAAAACCCAACACCGCCTCTTCCCTCTGCCCCGCGTCTCTCCCACAGGCCATCACCACAGAAGGAAAGTACTGGAAAAGCCGCATAGAGATCGTGATCCGGGAGTATCACAAGTGGAGAACCTACTTCAAGAAAAGGGTATCTGGAGACTTCCCTGGTGGTCCAGTGGCTAAGACGCAGTGCTCCCCAGGCAGGGGACCCGGGTTCGATCCCTGGTCAGGGAACTATATAGATCCTACATGCCACAACTGAGACTCGGTGCAGCCAAATACATTTGAAAAGGACTTCCAGCCCATATTTACTCAGTACATTGACCCCTGAGGCTCTGGCTCAGAGCTGTCAACCCATTGCCCACCGCCCCCCACCATGGCCCCTGCAGCCCCTCGTTCTATTCCAGCCCAAGTGGTGACCTGCTTTGGTTGTGTGAGCTTTGTTCTCAGTCTGTCCAGCTTGGGGCTGGGGCCGTTTATTCCACAAACGCTGGTCAGGAATCTCTGAGCCCAGCTTCACCCTGGGGATGGCAGGGGCAGGATCCTTCTCGCCACCTTCCTCCCAGAGAGAGAAGGCCTAGATGCTCTGAAAGTGATCCTCTTCTGGGGAGGAGAGGCTGAGGGCCTTGTCCCCTCTCTGGGCCTTGGGGGACCACCTTGCCCCTCTCTGCTTTCTCCGCAGCTCCAGCAGCACAAGGATGAGGACCTCTCCAGCCTGGCCCAGGTGAGCGAGTGCGGGGCTGTGAGGACCCTCACGGGACCTGCCCCTTTACAAGAAACAGCAGTGGTGTGGGTGGCCCAGCACCGCAGCAGAAGGTGGTGGGGACATGGACTCTCCCTGGGGCCAGAAGAGGGACATAAAGGACAGAAGCCAGTTCTCTGCAGGTCCCCGTCCCCTGGCCTCGTCTCTTACCTGGCAGCCCTTGCTGCTCTGAGAAACTGGGCCACGTATCTCCCCAGCATGACTTGACTGAGAACTTGCAAGTCACCGGTGCCCGTTTGGCTTTTCCTTCCCCCGTTGGTGGTAGGACGATGACATGCTTTACTGGCACAAGCACCGGGATGGCTGGAAGACGCCAGTCCCCATGGAGGAGGACACGCTGCTGGACACGGACATGCTCATGTCGGAGTTCAGCGACACTCTCTTCTCCACACTCTCCTCCCACCCGCCCGTGGCCTGGCCCAACCCCCGTGAAATAGGTAACCCGCCCCCAGACCCTTGATGGAAAAGGGTGCCATCTCCACCCCAGGAGGAGTCCCCAGGGCAGGCTCCTCTTTGGGTCCATCCCTGAGCCTCTGTCGCTTGTTTGGAGGGAGCTCTGAGGAGAAGGCGTGGCCGACCTTGCTGTGTGGGGGCCCCATCAGGCCTATGGTGCTGCTGCCGGGGAACAGTGGGGTCTTTGGTCTGAACGACTTCACATTTCTGATCCTGTCCCCTCACCTGAGGACATGGGCCTGGGGCCAGTGACAGGACCTGAGACTCACTCTCGAGAAAATCATATGCACTCCAGTTGTTTGGCCTCTCATCTGGGAGCTTGCAGCCATCCAGTTAACCCTCCGGGAGGAGCCCACAGACTGAAGTCAGCACCGAGGGGTCTCTGCAGAGCTGTTCACAGCAGAGCGTCTGCTCCCAGATACTCAGTTTACCCTTCCCCTGAAAACTCACTTTCTTTCCCACCCTCTGAGGGTGGAGAATGCCCATGAACCCCCCTGAGAAATCCTAGCCCAGGAGAATGCGAGTAGGGCCAGGAAGATCCAATCTGGGCCCCTCATACATTCCCACAACATGGACTGAGAAGGTCAAACAATCCCTGTCTCCTTTTTATTCTAACAGCGCACCTGGGAAACGCAGACATGATTCAACCTGGGCTGATTCCTTTGCAGCCCAACCTGGACTTCATGGACACCTTTGAGCCCTTCCAGGGTGAGGACTTGGGGCAGAGCGAGAGCTTGCGTCTCCCTTTGCCCAGGACAGAGTGGGCCGGGCTTCCCTTTCATAGAGAGGAACTGTTAGAATGGGCCAGGGAGCGGTCTTAGAATTCGTCCAAAGCTTGCTTTTTTTTGGTAGTAGCTGCAAGGCAATAGCACCCCACTCCAGTACTTTTGCCTGGAAAATCCCATGGATGGAGGAGCCTGGTGGGCTGTAGTCCATGGGGTTGGTAGAGTCGGACACAACTGAGCGACTTCACTTTCACTTTTCACTTTCATGCCTTGGAGAAGGAAATGGCAACCCTCTCCAGTGTTCTTGCCTGGAGAATCCCAAGGACAGGGGAGCCTGGTGGGCTGCCATCTATGGGGTCGCACAGAGTCAGACACGACTGAAGCGACAGCAGCAGCAGCAGCAGCAAGGTCTGCAGTGTTTCTCAGCCTGCGCGTCCCAGAGCCCCAGGTTCGGCCTTGACTGCAAGCAGTGCCCCCTCTGGGCAGCAGGGGGCGCTGGTGACACAGCTGCCGCCTTGCGGTTCCCTGCAGTTATAAATGATCCTCGAGCTCCCGCAATCCTTAAACACAGCTGCCACCGAGGCCTGGGGCTGTTTCAGAGCCCACACTGTTTGCCAGCATGTACAACTCCAATCAGAGGGCCTGTTTCAGCAGAGTTACCTCAGTGCGGGGGGAGGGGTGCCCTGTGGCTATGGCATTCCTCTGGGTAATGTGGGGTTCAGTGCCCAGTTTGTTTGGATCTTAATTCAGTCAAATGACAGGCACAGAGCTCACAGGCCCCCGATGTTGTCTTTCAGACCTTTTCTCTTCCAGCCGCTCCATTTTTGGCTCCATGCTGCCTGCACCCGCCTCAACACCTGCACCAGATCCCAACAGCCCACCTGCTCAGGTAGAGGGAACTTGGGGAAAGGGAAAGGGCACCGGGCTTCCAGTCATCAGACCTCTGCAGTGAAGTGCTAGGGGTTGCTCGATCCAGTGCTGGACTCACACATAATGTGTAGAGAAGTTATTCTAGCCCTCCTAGAGAGCGTCTGTAGGTGTCCACAAGGTGGGAGACACTCTCAGTAAATGCATGCTCCCCCCTAAGGCCCCAGATAACCTGTGTGTGGCGAGCTTCATCTTGACCAGTTAAGAAAGGACCAGTGAAATTATCTTTCAATTAAAAATAAATAACTTTTTTTTGAAAAAGAAAGGACCAGTGAGATAGCAAAGAAAAATGTGGTTGCTAAGAAGTTCCTTGTATTTCTTTTCCTTTTTGCTACGCACTCAGCACAAGTTGGCTACCAGGAGCTGGGGCCGCTGAGCTGAGGGAGGCCCGGCTCGTTGCCCTTAAGAGGCTCTCAGTTAGTATCCATTTAGTGGGCCCTGGCCCCCGTTTCTTCCATCTGGCTCAGGGAAGAGCTTCTTCTATGGTGACCGATACCCGAACAATTGATTCCTTATAGCATTTCCCTTTGAGGAAGACGTGACCTCCCTAGAAGGTGATATGAGACAGTGTCCTGGGGGAGCCTCCTGAGCAGCTGCGAGCCAGGCTGCCCCTGCTCTGTAACAGAAGATAGCAGGGACTTTGGGGGGACCCTGCCGGACTCCAGAAACAGGATATCCCCAGGCTGTGAGCCAAGTGTGTGCAGACAGTCACTGTGTCTGAGCCCTGTGTTATCACTGAGTCCCCAAAGGAAACAAGACCCCAGCCGGCACCCGGGGAGACCCAGCTCCATCTCCCCCAGATTAGGAGTCCCGGGCCTGGGAGACGTCACCTTTGTCCCTTTTGCCTGGGGCTGTGTCCCAGGCACACGGTGTACGTGTTGGGCTCCGTGGCGTGTAGCGCTGGAGAGTGGCGGCGAGCTGTGTGACTGTAGCATGCGTTGCTCACTTCTTCTCTTCCTTCCTCAGGAGAGCATCCTGCCAACCACCGCTCTCCCTACCGATCTCCCCACCGCAAGCCTCCCCGACAGCTTCATCGCACCCCCCGCAGCCGCTGCCCTGGACCCCACGAGTGGGCAGGGCTGTGAACACCCGCCCCAGCCTGGGGACCCCTTCATGCAGCCGGCAGATCTGGGTCCCTCAGCACCGCCCCTGAGCGGCCCCCAGCCGTTCCTGCCCGTGTTCACCATGCCTTTGCTCTCGCCCAGCCCCGCCCCGCCGCCTCCTTCCCCCGTCTTGCCATTAGGCCCCCCTCCCGCCACTGCCCTGAACCCCCCAACTCCCCCCGCCTTCCTGCAGCCCCAGAAGTTTGCCGAAGTTGGCAAGTCGCCCTCCGTCATCACCCACACGGCCTCCGCCACTCTCACCCACGACGCCTCTGCCACCACCTTCAGCCAGAGCCAGGGCCTTATTATCACCACGCGCTATCCTCCCCCCTCCGGGTCCCCCTATGGCCTGGCGCTGTCTCCCGTCACCCGGCCGCCGACTGTCGGGCCTCCCCAACCCCGTTTGACTTTTTTGCATCCCAAGCCCGTCTCCTTGCCTGGGGGGAGGCACAAGCAGCCCCCCAAAATAGTGCCTGCTCCCAAACCAGAGCCGGTGTCCGTGGTGTTGAAGAACGCTTGCCTCACCCCAGGTGAGTCAGGTGGGGGGAAGGCAAGTATGACCCCCCCACCCACTCCCAGGACATTTCCTGTCCCGAGGCTGGCAAACTCGTGACACACACATGTCATGATCTTGGAAGCAGAAGGGTTGTAAAAGACGATGTGTGTAGATCGGGTCTGTTTTCTATCCTGTGGTGTTCTTCCAGTCTCAACCCAGTATGGGGAAAAACGTGGCCCTGGTCATCTCTTGCCTGGGTCTGTAATCTGTCCCCACCAAGGAGAAGCTGCAAAAATCTAGCATTGTCTCTCCATGCCCTACAGTGAGGGGCGGCGTCTCAGTGACAGCAGAGGGGTCGTGTGCTGCTCCTGAGGCTCCCCCCGCCCAGTCCCCATGCAGCCTGGCTGGCCCAGCTTCAGTACCCGTGTCAGGAGCAGGCACACAGCTGGGCCTCCGCCCTCACCTCCCCTTGTTCTGGCAGCTGCCTTCCCAGGCCAGCCGCAGGCAGTGATCATGACGTCAGGCCCTCTGAAGAGAGAAGGGATGCTGGCTTCCACCGTGTCCCAGTCCAACGTGGTCCTCACGCCTGCTGCCCTCACCAGGGTGAGTGGCCGGGACAGGCCCTCAACATCTTATGATCCTGGGTGGCCCTCACCCGGCCTAGCTGTGCTCGGAATGACCTCCCTCCTCTGTGTCCCCTTAGGCTCCTGGAGTCACAGAGTTCCCCAGCAGCATCCTGGTGACAGACCTCGGCCCTGGCCTGGGTAGCCAGCACACCCCCGTGTCCCGGCTCTTCCCTCCCAGCACAGTGCCCGACTCCCTGGTGAAGGGCGAGCAGGGCCCGCTGCACGGGGGCATTGCCCAGGTCCCTTCCGCGGGCTCCAGTGACTCAGCTCTCCGCTTGGACCGCTTGGGACCGCGTGAGTGGAGTAGGGGGCCCGCTGCTGGACCGGGGAGGCTGCCAAGGGTACCTGGGTGGAGCCTGGGCTGCCAGGCCGGGCGGTGAGGGATCCAAAACTGCCGGTGGCCTAGGCTAAGTGCAGGATCAACGAGGGATAGCCGCTAGCACCTTGTGGTGCCGGCAGCTTGTGTGCTCACAGGGACACCGCTCAGCCTCCTTCAGAAGGGCCTGGCTCTGATGGGGACGTCCCTGTTGGTCTGGGGGTCGAGACTCTGTGCTGCCACTGCAGAGAGTGCAGGTTTGATCCCTGGTCGGAGGACTAAGATCCCACATGCCATGCCAAGAAAGATTTTAAAAAATTTTTTAAAAGACCAGGCTCTGAGCTGCCAGTCCTGATCCACAAGAGGGCCTGGGTGGTCCTCTTAGACGGTTTTCAGAAACTGCAAGCCTGTGGTTGCTGTGGCCGTGGGAGCCCCCAGCCTGCCTGGGTTTGGCTGGTTGTCCCTGGCCTGTGTGCTGACAGCGTACCTCGGGAGCCCCCTTCCTGCCTCCCCGGCTTGGACTTCGGTTGGTGAGACGGCTGGGGTAGGACTGATGTTGCCCAGGGAGGTCTGAGAGGTCTGGGAAATGATGTTCCCAAGACTCTGCTGCTGGTGGGGGCGGGCGGGGGACGTTGGGGAGGGGTGGAGCCAGATGCCACCTCGGAGAGGGAGACCAGAGTGTCTTCCTGTCTTAGATACAACCAGCGTGGCTGCTCCCAGAGCCCTCTGCCGAAGCATCTTTCTAAAGTGGAGAGGAGAACATGATGAGCGGGAGCTAGCTCTCTGCTTACAGGGGTCAGACAGGGACTCGTCCGAGGACAGGTTTTGAAGAATGAGGACCCTCGTCTGGGAAAATACAGACACGGACTGGCTGTGGGTTGGGCCCTGAAATGCCGTGTGGGGGCTTGGGAAAACGTCGCCTTGTCCACTGAGGCGGATCACCAGAGGTTAGAGCCGTGCTGGAGGCTTGAGAGCAGGGTAGAGAGGAGAGCAGCATCAAGAGGACAGAGCCTCAGGCATCCGCACGCCAGTGCTGTGAGGCAGGGCGGGGAGGGGCTTCCTGGGCGCAGCTCCTGAGCCAGGGCCACAGGCTTCCTCCACCGAGTTATTTGTGGGTACAAGAGCTCATTTGTTTTCCTAATTAAAGGATTTCTAGGGTGGGTAAAATTGAAAAAAGTATAAGAAAACACACACGTAGAGTTCAAAGAACAGATAGCTTAAGTACTTGCCACCCAGGGTGAGCACCAGAGCCTTGCAGACGTGGAGGGGCCCCTGGTGCTCTGGGAGGCGGGCCTCTCTCCTTTCCCAGACCTGTGACCGCTGCACCCGTCAGCCTAGCCAGGACCACCCCGCTGCCCCCCGCCCCGAGATGCTGGCAAGGATTTGCCTAGTTTTTGCTCTGGGCTGCCATGAGAGGTTGAGGGTGGGTTTCCCTTTGTGGGTGAGTCCCCACACGGCTGGCACAGCCTGGTCCCTAAGGGGAATCTCTGCTCTTCCCAGGTCGGGACTGCCCGAACTCAGGGCAGGCCTCCCCGTGTGCGTCCGAGCAGAGCCCTAGTCCTCAGTCCCCCCAGAACAACTGCTCAGGGAAATCGCCTGCAGACCCCAAAAACGTGGCTGTTTTAAAGGTACCTCTTGGGTCTTGATCCCCTAGGAAGGCTGGGGAAGCAGGGAGAAGCGTATCCAGGGGCCACGGGGACAGCTACGTCCCTACTGGAGACATACTGGAAAGCCCCACGGGCTTGACAGGGGTCCCACACCTGAAATGGGGACATTCACCGCTTTGCCCTTGAGCATGCTGGCTCCTCCCCGCCCCACCTGCCCCAGCCCTGTGGTGACAGTGGCCCCGCGCTCTGTGGAGCAGGGCTGGCAGCTGTCACAACCGGGTCTGAGGTGCGGGGTGGCCGGGAAGGGCTGGATCTGCAGCGCCAGGCCCTCGCTGTGCTCTGTTCTGTAGGGATGGTTTTCTAGCCCCATCTTGTCCCCTCCTGGCTCCTCCAGGAGCCTCTTAGCTCCCTGTCATCCCCTCCTTCCACATAGCTCTTTATAGAGAATCTGAGCAGCAGGTGGGGATGGGGAGGGGGACCCTGAGGCCAGTGACGGGTCGATTCCCCAGCAGAACCGGCAGATGAAGCACATCTCAGCCGAGCAGAAGAGGCGCTTCAACATCAAGATGGGCTTCGACACCCTGAACAGCTTAATCTCCAACAACACCAAGCTGGTGAGTGGCTGTGGGGGTCGGGGGAGAGGGTGGGCAGGGCGGGGACCGACAGGACCAGCACGTGGGGGCGCCTGGTGTGCTGCGCGCCCTGACCCGGCCCCCTCACAGACCAGCCACGCCATCACGCTGCAGAAGACCGTGGAGTACATCACCAAGCTGCAGCAGGAGCGCAGTCAGATGCAGGAGGAGGCCCGGCGGCTGCGAGAGGAGATCGAGGAGCTCAACGCCACCATCCTGTGAGGCTGGGCCTGGGGCGGGGGTGGGGGTGGAGGGGGTCCGTCCTCCCCTCGCTCTCTCGGGCCTGCCAGCTGGACCCCCAGCCCCACAGAGCTCCCCTGACTCTTGCTGTCGTTTCAGCTCCTGCCAGCAGCTGCTCCCTGCCACGGGCGTCCCTGTCACCCGGCGCCAGTTTGATCACATGCGAGACATGTTTGACGAATATGTGAAAAGCCGGACCCTGCAGAATTGGAAGTTCTGGATTGTATCTTTGAGTTTTCTTTGCTCATTCCCCCCATCCCCACAACCCATGACCTGAAACAGCAACACTGACCCTTCGGTTCCTTTAGAAAGAGGCTCTCTAAATAGTTGTCATTGAGTTGGTCAAGACAGGTAATGCTAGTTTCTGTCTCAAGAGAGACAGGGGCCTGGCCAGGCCTGCAGTGTTGGAGGGGACTGTCCTTGGTGAGTGTACTGGCTGAGGGCTTCCCGGGGACACAGAACAGACCTGCTTTGCACTGCCGAGTCCTTGAGAAGGGAAGAGGAGGCTGGAGCCGCTGGTGGGAGTGAGGAGGTGGGATCTGCTCTGACATGTCCCGGCATCAGCTCTGTCCTGCCACCTGAAACCGGGGCTCACAGAGTGACTGTGTGGCAGAGCCTGGATTTGAAGCTGGTTCCCTCTGGGCTGTTCTTTGGGTTTGTACCACGTGCCCTTGACAGCTGTTAACGAGACAGGGATGCCTGAGTGCTGGGCTCTGTCCCTGGGGCCCAGGCCTCCCACCACTTGGCCTTCCAGATGGCAGCAGGGCCCTTAGGGGGGACGGCTCTGGCCCTGTCCGTCCCCGCCCAGCCTCCGCTGTGCCCCTGAGCGCACGGTGGGGACATGTGCGGGGTCGGCTGCCACACCCCTGGCTGTGGGACTGACAGGCTGAGGAGGGTTCACAGGAGAGGAGGGCTGCGAGGGCGGGGGTATCCGTGTGTGCGCTCCTGGGCAGGTTCTACAGGAAGAGACGACCGACACCAGCTCCAGTCCCCCCTTTGCTCTGGTCCCTGAGCGGAGCTGGGACAAGTCAGAACCTCTGTGGTCAGTGGCAGGTTCCTCGGCATCAGGCTGAGAGTGGGGACCGAGGTCACAGCCTGAGCGCAGGGACGATTAGGGACATCTCTCCCCACCCTTCCAGCCCCCTCCCCAGCTGTGCACAATACCCTGCCAGTCCCGAGCGGTGTCGGTCACAGGCACGCCTGTGACTGGACTCGGCTCTCTCTGCGCTGGCTTATGGTTTCTTTAACCCAAGCGCCATGCAGTTCAGCGTCATCATCAAGCCACTCTTCGAGTCCTTCAAGGGCGTGGTGTCCACCAGCAGCCTGGACGAGCTGCACCGGACGGCGCTGTCCTGGCTGGACGAGCACTGCTCCCTGCCCATCCTCAGGCCAAGTGAGTGGGGGCTGCATGGGGAGCGTTGTGGGGCCGTGGGAGGCTTAGCCATGGAAGCAGCTGCAGAAATCCCAGCCTCCACCATAGTTGGTCTGCACGCACCTGGGGCAGGAGGGTGAGGCCCTGCAGGTGAGGGGGTGCCTCCCAGCGCCTCGCTCGGCTTTCTACCGTCTCCGTGTGTCTGTCTGATGATCAGACCCAGCTTGTGTTTGTTGAGCACCTGCTCTTCCACTGGCCTTGTGTCAGGCGTTTTCAGGCACACTTTCATGTTCAGCTCTTCTCATAAGGACCAAGGCTGTGTGTCAGGTCACAGGGACAAGCAGGAACGGCTCAGGGTGTTCCCCACTCTCCTGCAGGGTGGCAGATAGGATCGGGCGTCATCTTAAAGGCAGAGGTGTGAGTGTTCAGACCTCAGCAGAGGCTCCCCCGGGGTTTGTGCCTCTCCTGGTCTGGGGGGCCCTAAGGATTGCCCCTCAGGTTGTACACGTGTAACCGTGTGTTCTGTCTCTCGGGCTCAGAGCTGGCTCCCCCAGGCCGCATCTGCAGGCTCCCCCTTCTATGTTGCAGCCGTGCTGAACACCCTCCGGCACCTGAGCACCACCACGTCCATCCTGACAGACCCGTCCCAGCTGCCCGAGCAGGCAGCAGAGGCCGTCACCAGAATCAGCCAGAGAGCCGGGGAGTCCTAGCAGTGCTTAGCAGACACGTGGCTGTGTGGGATGCCGAGGAGACCCTTTCCCGCCCGTGGAAAGCAGGCTGCGCCCCTCACCTCTCCCGCTTCAGGGCCTCCTAGCCTCCCTGCGACTGTGGCCCTGGCCGCTCCAAATGCCGCGCTCAGGTCTGAAGCAGGTTTGGGTCCTGCCAACAGCAATAGCCCAGCTCTGGGGACCCCTTGCTGTGAACTCTGACTCAGCGACCTCAGTCACTGACCTCCCCTCGCCTCAGAGAAGCCCAGATGAAGGGAAACGAGGGGACGCTGCCCCTCTCTGTCCTGTCCTGCTGGTGGGGTGTCGGGGGGATGGGGGGGGCGTGGCATCCGTGCAGGGAGCCAGCGGGCAGGAGGAGACCTCACCCACTCCCCCAAGTTAGGACGCGTGAGGGTCCTTCCCAGCTGCTGTCTGGGACACACCCTCCTGTCGCGTCTCTGGCACCCCTGGGCTGTTGGAAGGTCTCCTCCTTCCTCCCCCAACTCTGACCTAATAGAGCAGATGTCGGCTCGGGCTTCGCAGGGCCAGGAAACCCTCCAGCACATGTGTGCAAAGCAGTGGGTATGTGTGCCCCAGAGGGTAACGGACGTGCCAGTGATGCGGAGCTGCTTCAGTCCTGGAAGTCCCCGGGTGGTGCTGTGGTCTGTTTCACAAGTGGATTTGGTTCCACTTGGCATCACGGCAGCCACGATGGCACCAACCCAGGAATCGCATGGCTGGGGCTCAGCCAGGCCCTGCCGCCTCACGCCCCACCTGCTTCCCAGCCAGGAACAGCCGTGCTTGAAGGACAGCGCTAGCCCTGTGGGCGCGGCGTGTGAAGCACCGGGCTCCGCAGTGCTGCCATCGACCGGGCCCCCTCAGCTGGATTGTCCAGCCGGGAGCCCCAGCCCGTCCATCCCAGTTCCTGGGCCAAAGACGCCAGCACCCCCGGCATCTGCCCTGTCTTGTGTTTGGAGGCAGAAATTGACCGGTCGACACAGAGCTCCGAGGTGGCTGCCTCGGAGCTGTCTCCAGGCGGCTCCGGGTCAGTCAGGAGTTGAACTCCACTTTGGTCCAGGCAGAGGACTGTGGGGCCAGCAGGCCGTTTCCGAAGGTGGAAGTTAGACCTGGAAGGGTTTGGAGGAGGGGGCCCGTGCCAGTCCTCCTCTCGCCGCGTCTGCGGGAGCAGTTCCAGGCAGAAGGATGCTCTCTAACACTCAGGAAGCCCAGCCAGGGCTACCTCCGCATTGAAAGAATGTTGCTTTTCACGTCCTGCTGTGAAGTTCAGAGGCCGGCAGGCTTCCCCGTCAAACTCTGTCCTCCCTGCCGGAGATGGAGACCTGCCTGAGCAAGGCCCAGGCCAGGAGTCCTGCTGGGCTGGGCAGAGCTGTGGTGGGGGCTGCTGCGGGCCGCCCGCTGAAGCTTGGATCCTTTCGGAGGCTCCCACTGGCTCCTGGAGGCCTGTGGAAGGTGCCCCGGGGGCAGCCCCACCTCAGCCTCCGCTGGTGGAGGACGGAGGAGGGTCCTCCCCGCGTGGCCGGCCATGCCACTGCCTCCGCTCCCTCATCTGCACGCCGGCCCCATCAGGAGCGCCCCGGCGGCCCCCTCTGCCTCCCCAGAACACGTGTTTACAGGCCTTCGGATGGCTCTCCTGAGGGGCAGGCACAAGACAGGCTGGGCCAGCCTTGCGTGTCCCCTGGGAGGCGGGATGAGAGCCCAGCCTCCCCCCCCGAGTGGACACGAGGTCTCCCTCCAAGGGGGAAGAGCACTGCGAGGCTCGAAAGGAAAACAAAGGAAAATCAGAGACGTTCCCGGCCACGAGGGGCTGCAGAGGGTCCTGCGCTCAGCCGCATCCCTGTTCCTGTGCCTTTGTCAACCGCGTGGGCGGCCGTGGAGCTCGGCCCAGCCACGACCTCTCTGAGATCAGTAGCTTTCTCCCCACCCCATGTTGGGAGTCTTTTTATTTTTTATTTTTTTTAGCTCCATGGGATATAAAATTGGCCTCTTGCTTCTTTGGCCTACCTCTCCTGCCCTTTGGCTGATTTAATGTTCACGATTCTGTTTTTTTAAATATTTAAAGCTGTTAGGTTGTATGAAGCATTGAAGGGCGCGTGTGCGTGTGCGTGTGTCTGTGTGTGGGCACGTGCGGGTGTGTGTATGCGGTGTGTCCCAGCAGACGGTTAACTCGATGCATGTTTTGTTTTGAGATATTTACTTAAATCCATTTTTCTTGGTGCTCACCAGTATCACGGCTATAGGGCCACAAAGCTGTATTTTTTAACACAGACACAATTGTTTCTTGCTCTGGAAGATTTCTTGTTTCAGAGTCTCGCCCACTGAGTCTGGCCGGACGGGGGGTGGCCCTAGCTTTGACCCTTGTCCTGGGGTCCCCAGCCAGGGCACGGGGACCCCCAGGGCTGCTCTGCCACCTGCCTCCAGTGAACGCTCTGATTTGTTTACACTCCCTATCACCCCACCTCCTATCTCTTCTCCCGTAAAAGAGACTTAAAAACGCTGATTTTGGAGGATACAAAAATCAGTCAGAAAGAAAAAAAAAAGCCTGCCTGGCACAGAGTCTCTGAAAGTGTTTCTGTGAAATCTTTCTGTGCCATCAGCTCCCTTCCTACCGCTGGTTGCCCTTTGACGACAAGTGGGAAATGCAGGGAAAGAGTGGGGCTTTCTGAGGTCGGCCGGCCCGTCCCTGCCTCCGTCTCAGCAGGTTATACATCAACCGGTCACCCCACACGCACACCCAGGAGGCCCCCAAACTGGCAGGCGGGCGCTTTCCAGGGTCTTCAGGGCACAAGGGAAGGGGTCCTTTCATCAAGAGTCGGTGCTGATGTGAGCACCGGGTCTCGTTGGGGAGGGGGTGGCGGGGTGCCACGGGTGACCCCATATACTCAGCTCCCTCCACTCTGTCCTGGCGACCCGACCCCACCTTCCCGACCAGACAGAGGTCTGCTCTCTAGGTTCTTTAGCTCCGGGTAGTAGAAAGAGAAACTTCGATTCTGGGGATACGTGGCACTGCAGGCTGGGGCTGACCCCCTTGTCCCTCCCCAGGTGAAGGGGTGCAGTGATCTTACAGGCCCCCCTACCAGGAGGGTGTGGTCCCAGACAGCGCCCCTGTATCCTGTCAGCCTGGGCCTCCCCTCTTTGCGCTCCTGGAAGAATCCTGAGTGGCAGGCTCGCTGTTATTGTCAAGGTGGTCACCGGTTTTCACGGTGCCGCTAAACGAGGGCTTGTCAGGGTGGAGCCGGGGTGGTGGAGGGTTCCGGGGGGGCCCGTCTGCATGGGGCCTCCTGCACACTTGTGCAGTGTGGACCTGGCCCAGCGCTGGCTGACCTGCCCCACTTGGGTTCTTTTATCTCGTCTGGTAGGCAGGCTTAGAACACCGCTCACTGGAGCAGCTTTGCAAAGTGCCTCCCAGGTGGTGAGCTTGCCCAGAAAGGGAGCCAAGGAGGCCCGATGTGGGCGCACGAGCAGCAGTGGGCCGTGGTTTTTGGCTCTGTGCTCCAACACCTCATATCTTAAAAGAGGCTTTTTACCTCGTCTGAACATGAGGCAGGAGAGCAAGGGTGGAGGGTGGAGGAGCTTTAGCCTTCAATGTCATACGTGTCAGTGGTTGCCATGGCCTTAACCCACATAGCAGACGGGTTTTGGGATCGGAGGGGCTCCAGGAACAGAGAGAAGCCTTACAACCCCCCACGTGCCTCCACACACATCACCTGCCCGATTTTCTTTTCCGTCTAAGGGACTTGGCCTTCCCCGCTCACCACACGGCAGGGGGTTTGCTGTTTTCTGAAATCAGCCTTTGAGAAAGAAAAGGGAACTTTTCCTGTTGATTGTTGACTTTGTGTGTGTGTACACGTGTGTGCTTGCACAAGCCTGTGTGTGTGTTTACTCAATGGAATTCTATTTTTGTGAAATTTCTTTATGATTATGTAGCAAAATTCACCTCCATCCCCCAGTCAAACTTTTGGTTCCAGAATCAACCCTGGGCATCGCTCTTTTGAAGAATTCTCTCCTGGGTTTCTAAAATAGAGATGGGCCTCCCTCAAGGGCTGAGGTGGGGGAAAGGGTCGGGAGAAACTGAAGTCCGATGGCGTTCCATTGAGTCGACATCCGGAAGCTACAAGTAGGAAGGGCTCCACCGGGGGAGCCGTGAAGCCCAGGCTGTTTCTCACGAGGGAGGTGGGCCGCGGTGCCTGGGGCCGCTTTATCTGAATCTGTTCACACCACTTGTTTCGCTTGTGTAAGCCAAGGCTGAAACAGCACCTTCTTTTCCTTTCTCGGGTTTCAGCTCACGGTGTAAATGGTTCATTTTTTTTTCCCCCCTGTTGTGCTCTCCGGTGACTGTGTCAGAGCTCCCCACCCAGGAGACAAGTCACCCCTCGTGGGCAGAAAAAGCAAAACCCAAGAAGAGTGTTGTTCTTCGCAGCCTCCCTCAGGCCTGCGCCACGCTGAGCTCAGTCGTTCGTGCTCCGCTGTTGAGAAGCACGGTTCCACCAGCTGTATCCAACACTACAATGCAGCTCCAAAACTATATTTGCATCCAAGACAATAAAAAGCCGTATTTTTGGAAAAGCCTGTGACATGTGGTCTTTGCTAACCCGGTTGGAGCAGTGGAGGAGGTGATAAAATGAGATGGGGGCAGAGGGGTGCCCGTGCCTGGCTTGCTCGTGCTGGCTTTCCCAGGTGGACAGAGTCCAGAGGTGCTTGAACAAAGTGCCCGTTTCCTCACATGGCACTTGGGCAAACCCACCCTGGAGTCTTCACAGGGTGGTCGTCAGGGTCACATGAAATTGCGAGTGTCCAGCTCCCAGAAAGTGCAGATTGCCACCAGCATGGCCAGCCCCAGGACAGCATCCAGTGGGGTCTACATCATCGTGATACCCCAGGGGGCAGGGGCCTCCCTGCTGACTGTCGACCCGATACCATACACAGAAGATTCTGGAAAGTTGACCAGCAGGGATGTCCCTTTGTTGTGCTGAGAACTTTGATGATTTCTGCTTAATCTAAAAGCCCTTCTTTTTGCCCTCCCATCTTCCTCTGCCCACGCCCACCCCCACCCCCTCCCAGTTCCTTGTGCTTGGGCAGCGTGACTCTTAAGGTAAGCCGTGCCGGCCTCTTGGGCTGCCGGCCCCTCTCCAGAGCCGCTGTCTTGTTTCACTGAACAACTGTACAGATCCGTATCTCTTGACTAAAATGCAGTGGGTTGATACGCAGGCTCTTGTCTGATCAAACCCCCACGCCTTCCCCGAGGAAAAACACCTTCATGACACAAAGCAAGATCTGGGGCCTTGAGAATCAGGGGCCCCTGACAAATCGGTGAGTGGTTCATGGATTCCTTGGGGTGAGAAGGAACTTGGTTTCCACTTTGATTATCAGTGGGTTCTTCTAGCTTTTTGAGTCTGGCCACATGTTAGGTCTGGAATCTCAAAAGATAACTTGGGGCATAATTAGGAGAAGAAGGGAGGGTTTGGATGTGGGGAAAGGGGGAACAGAGTGTCTCGAGGGAAGAGGCCAGGGCGCTGGAGCCTGCTTGCCTCAGTGTCAGGCACTGGGCCGCCTCTGGACAGTTCTCGAGTCAGTGGCGTGGTTTTCCTCATTTCATGGAGGAAGACATCAGTTGTTTCTGAGATGGTGAGGCCACATGGGTCAGAGCCAGAAGGCTGGAGTTTTCATTTTTCATCCTCTAAAAGTGTCTGTATTTTATCCTCCATCCACCGAATCCAGAGGCTTACCTGTGCCATCCCCTCTTCCACACCGAGTTCTGTCTCTCGTGCCCTCTGGAAGTCTCCCAAACACACCATCTACTTCTCTCCATCCCCACTGTCATCACCACCCAAGTCCCAAGTTGCCACCGCCCCTCAAGTTCACACGATGATGTCCTCTATCCCTTCTTTGTCTTGTAGCCTCGGCCTTACAGTCCATGGGAGCTTGAAGTGGTCCAGGTCCAGTCACGGCACTGACTCCTTCAAGGGCTTCCAGGGAAAGGTCCATCCGCCCCTCTGCATTGAGCCCGTCCTTCCTCTGCTTGCCTTTCCAATCACATTTTTGCTCTTTTCTGTGCCTTGAGCGGGCCTGCTTGGCTTGGTTTGGTTTGGTTTCTCTCTTCAGGTTTTCCCAAAGCCTCCTCCCTCTGCCCAAGACTTTGCCCATCTCCACCCCTCTTCTTGAATAGCTCCTGTTGTTTCTTCCAGTTTACTTATTTATTTTATTTTGGCTGTGCTGAGTCTTCATCGTGGCATACAACCTTCTCCAGTTGTAGCGTGCAGGCTTGGTTGAGACACGTGGGATCTTAGTTCCCCGACCAGGACTCGAACTCAGGCTTCCTGCATTGGGAGCTCAGAGCCTTAACCCCTGGACCACCAGGGAAGTCCCTCTTTCTTCCCAATATAATCCTTAAATGTCAGTTCTTCAGAAACCAGCCCTAATGTTCCTGCCCCACCCCCCAACACACAGGTGCACATGCGCTTTCACACGTGTGAACACACGTGAGCTTTCACACATGTGTACACACACACATGCACACACCAAGTCAGACCCCAGACAACTGTATCTCCTCAGGATGCTGGTCATTACCGTGCATGTTCCCCACCAGGTTTTGAGACCCCTCAGGACAAGGGGCCCACAGCCGCCACTGTGCCCAGCTCAGAACCAGCACAGCAGGTACCCAGGGAACCCGCCCAGTGACCCTCAGGCCCTTGCCCTTCCACCAACCCAGCTACCCCTTCCCCAACTCTGTGCCAGAGGCGGAGGGTGTGGGGAGCCCGAAGAGCTAGGGGCGGGGAGCGGGGGGTGCAACCAGCAGATGCAGACGTGTAGGTGTCCTGCAGAGTTTAGAGGTTGGCTACTACGAGCCTATACTTAATATGAAGCATCAACTTTAGTCATTTGGATTGTAAATGTGGTAAGAATAGTTTCCAAATGGCATTTGCGAGCACTTCATCTTGGATTTGGACCCAATTCTATAGAACGCAGTTGACCTTCTCAGTCGCTCTGATCTGTATGTCAGATTCTGAAGTTAGCCTTGCTAGGCTGGTGTGGTTACACTCAATGTGTGCTTTTGCCTTTTTATTCCAGAAACTCTCCAGCAAACACAGAAGACAGTACAGTACAGAGAGGACAGTACAATGAACCCCCATGTACCCAACCATCCACTTTAAAAGATGACCGACTCAGGGCTGGTTTTCTTTGGTATCTACCTCACCCCGCCCCCGTTATTTTGAAGCACATCCCAGACGCCATATGGGTTTCATCTGTTAATAGTAAATGTGCTTTTGAGGACCATTTCCTAGAACTGCATCTATGCCTGCAGTGTCCGTCGTTTGAAAACCCCCAAAGGCTTTGTGTTAGACTACAGTCAGTTAATGAGAACCCTGGGGAATGGGGAGAACTGATTGATCTGATTTTCTGTTTCACTGAATCATTAGCTAGAAAACCCTTATTGTTTAGGGAGTTGGCGGAGGAGGGGTGGTAGGGGGAAAGCTTTGTCTACTTTCCTGCCTTAATGGGTTTGTATAGCAAACAGTCTAATCTCTTGATCTAGCCTATCTGATTGTCCCGCTGGTGTGACTAAGCAGGGCAGGTTGATACCATACAGGTCGGTGGAGGGGATGGGGCCATTTCCACCTGCCCCCTCACCTGTCATCTCACAGCCCGGATGCCAACCCGTTGGTGTCTCCTGAGTCCCCAGCCTAATTGAGCACCCCCCACACACACCCTGAGATAGACATAGCATCGATTTTGCACCTCCTCCCACCCCCAAAATTGCCAGAGGCTCACCCAAGTTGCTCTCTTTCCTCCAGACTTTGATCAAGACACATGTGCTGAAGGCTGAATTTGGACTCAGCTCAGAGGTCACACAGTGAGTTTACTGGAGACACAACAAAACCCATCTTGATGTGTAGGGATGGGGAGGAGCACGGGGTGCCCTAGAGGAGCAGCAGGGACCACCCCTGGGGTTGAAGGAGGGGGTCGGGGAATGGCCCCTGTCCCCCGAACCAGGACCCAGCAGGACAAGAGTCAGCCAAGCAGAGGGGACAAGACCCACAGGGAAGAGCATGTTTCATGGGAAGAGACACTGATCAGATGTAACACCTCCCTTTGGGTCAACCCTGCCCTCCTTCTCCACTGGGGCTCTTGCTCGGCTCTTGCCTCTTCTGTCTCGAGCAGTTTTCTCTTCGTGCAGCTGACTCCTTCCTCTCTCCCCATGAGCATCTCAAGTCTCTCCCCTTATAACCAGCCTGCCTGTTATATCTCACCCTCCCCAGCCTAGAATGCGTGTACCCCCAGATACTCAGCATCTCCTCACATGACGCCACCACCTGCCTAGTCGCTCACACTGGAAATTCACACGGCCCCCTCGTTCTGTCCTTTCCCCTCACTTCCCATCTCCCATCTACCAGGGAGTCCTGTCAGTGGGTTCCCCCAAATGATCAAGAATCCAACGACCTCTCCCCACCCTCAGCCCCCACCCCAACAGTGTGACATTCCCGGGTTCCTCCTCTTGCTGCTCCTGCCTCAGTTCCCCACACGGCTGGCAGGATCCTTTTAAAGACACCTACCAACACTGGTCTTCCCGTCGTCAACCATCCAGTGGCTTCCCGCAGCATTTAGAGAAAAAGCCAGACTCTTCACCCTCTGGCTCCCCACTACCTTGGGCAAGTGACAACCCCTCTAGGCCCCCAAATCTTTCAACTATAAAATGTGGACACTAATTACACCAGCCCCACCGGATTGTTGTAAGGGTTCAACATGCCAGTTTATAGGCAGCTCTTTTCGCTCTTCTTTCCTTCCTTCTTTCCCACCTTCTCCCCCAGCGCCTCTTCCCACGATCCCTGTTTTTATTAACGCATCGCTGAGACCATCCTCCTTTTTAATATCCTGCAGTCCTTCTGGTCCTTCTTTCCGCACATCATCCTGCCTGTCTCCTTTGCATCCGTCACATCCTTGTGCTGTGAATTCTTTCTCCACAAAGTCGCTGACTGTGGTCCCAGGCCACACTGCAGGCACAGCTGGTATGGGTCAGAGTTGAGCTACTTCCCAGCCAACCTCTCCAGCCCTGACCTGAAAATAGCAGGGAGATTTCCACCACCATCCCTTTTTCCAAAATCTTGAGGCCCCCTCCCAACCCTCGAGAACTTATTCTTCAGGAACAAAACCCCGCCCTTAGCCTGGCCTTCCGCTCGGCGTTGACACTGTCTCCCACAACAGGTTCCAGGCACGCTGCACCCGCTGTGGTTATGCAGCTTCTTCGTTGTGTGTCATCCTCCCCACCCCCACCCCGGAAGGTCCAGTGCTTCCGCCTGTCTGTAGCCTGCCCTGGCCTGGGCCACCCCACTTTGGACCCTGAACTACCACCGGGGCTCCATTTCTGTCACTGGCATCACATGCCCCCTTCCACCTGGTACTGTGAATGTCAAGACTGCATTCACAACATCACCTCTTCCTAAGGACAGGAGCCACATCTCATTTTATCACTCATCTCCCTGAGCACAGAGATTTAGTGTCCTGAGCTTATGATCTAAGTTACATCTACCACGACCTGCCAGGGACGATGCAACAACCCCACAAAACAGGTCCTCCGATTATCCCTGCTGTAGAGATAAGGAAGTTGAGGCTTAGAGAGTCGCAGAACTTGCCCACAGCATCACTGATTGATGCCTGAGAAGCGGGGCTGCAGCCCCAAGTGAGTCTGACTCTGGGGCTTCCTGCAAATGATAACAGCCAATAGGTGCCAGGCCCCATGCTAGACATCATTATGTTACCCCTTGTTATCCTCAAAAGACCCCATAAGGTGGGGATTATGACCCTCATCCTACACTGGAGATAGCAAAGTCTTACCTGCCATGATGAGAGCATCCAGGGACTGGCAGTGGAAGGGGAGTTCCTCTACCTGATAAAGGCACCTACGAAAAGCCCCCAGTGAACATGTGGGATGATGACAGCCTGAATGCTTTCCATCCATGAAGAGGAAGACAGAGATGTCCGCTGTCTCCAGGACTGGACAACACTGTCCTGGAGGGTGCAGTCAGGGCAGATCAGCAGGACATAGAAACCCACGGCATTCCTATGAGGAAGGAGGGAGAAAAACACTCGCTTTGTGCAGATGACAAGATGCTTTGTATAGAAAACCCTGAGGGACACACGCACATACTGCTAAGAGCTAGTCGATGAGTTCAGCAAGGCCCCAGGACACAAAACTAATACACAAAAATCAGCTGTATTTCTGGACACTAACAGTGAACACTCCAAAAATGAAGGAAACAAGTCCCTGTAGGATAGTGTCAAAGAGAATAAAATACCTAGGAATAAATTTCATCAGAGAAGGGCAAGACTCTGACACTGAAAACTGTAAAGCATTGTTGAGGTTGAGGAATATTATTCAGCCATAAAAAAGAATGAAGTACTGACAGAGGCTGCAATGTAGATGAACCTCAAAAATATGATACTGTGTGAAGGGAACCAGACACAAGAGGCCACATATTGTGTGAGCCCACATAAACGGATTATCCAGAGTAGGCAAATACTTAGAGACAGAAAGTAGGTTGGTGTTGGCAGGGGGAGAAGAATAGGGGTGTACTTAATGGATATGGGGTATTCTTTTGGGGTAATGACACAGTTTTGGGACTTAATGTACATGGTGGTTACATGACATCGTGACAGTACTAAATGCCACTGAATTTACATCTTAAGATGGTTCATCTCATGTAAATTTCACTTTCCAGTTTTTCTTAATGTTGAAAAAAGTGTAGAGCAGACCTAAATAAATGGAAAGACATCCTGTGTTCATGGATTAGAAGACAATATTGCCAAGATGGTAACACTCCCTAAAGTGACCTATGGATTCAGGGCAATCCCTATCAGAATCACAACTGTGTTTATTGCAGAAATGAACAAGTTGATCCTGAACTTCATATGGAAATATTTGCAAGGGGCCAGAACAGCCAAAATGATCTTGAAAAAGAAGTACAAAGTGGGAGGGCTCACACTTCTCAATTCAAAACTTACTGTAAAGCTGCAGTCGTCAAGACAGCGTGGTACCAGCGTTAAACAGACATGGAGGGACTTCCTGGTGGTCTGGTGGTTAAGACTTTGCCTTCCAGTCCAGAGTGGGTATGGGTTCAATCCCTGGGCAGGGACCTAAAATCCCACATGCTTCAAGGCCAATAAACCAAAACATAAAACAGAAACAGTATTGTTACAAATTCAATAAAGACTTTTAAAAAATGGTCCACATAAAAAAAAATTTTTTAAAGATAAATTTACAAAAACAGACATGTAGATCAATGGAATTTTATTCTACTGAGAGTCCAGAAATAAACCTATAAATCCACTGTCAAATGGTTTTTTATAGGGATGCCAAGACTCTTGTGGGGAAAGAATAATATTTTCAGCAGATGGTGTTGGGACTTAGTGACGGGAAAAGATAGATGTAAATCTTCATCACCATGGACAGGGCAACAGTTTCTTAGACTGATATCAAAAGCACAAGCAACCAAAGGAAAAATAGAGTACAGTTTATCAAAAATAAAAATTGTGTGGGTCAAGGATGCTATCAAGCAAGTGATAAGACAACCCACAGAATGGCGAAAACAATATTTGCAAATCATATATTAGGCAATGGGCTGGTATTCAGAACATATAAAAATCAAACTCTTACAACTCAATAATAAAAAGATGATGATTTGAATGGACTTTTACAGACAATTTTAAAATAGACCAAAAAAAATAAAATTAAAAAAAAAATAGACAAAGGACTTGAATGGTATGTGAATGGCTAACAATCACAAGAAAAGATGCTCAACATCACAAGTTAGTCATTAGGGAGCTGCATGGGCTTCCCAGGTGGCTCAGTGGTTAAGAATCTGCCTGCCAATGTGGGAGACTCAGGAGACTCAGATTCAATCCCTGGGTCGGGAAAATCCCCTGGAGTAGAAAATGGCAACCCACTCCAGTATTCTTGCCTGGAGAATTCCATGGACAGAGGAGCCTGGCAAGCCACAGTCCACAGGGTTGCGAAGAGTTGGACACGTCTGAGCGACCGAGCACAGGGAGATGCGTGTTATAAATCGCCGTGAGCGGTCACTTCACACCTACCAAGATGGCGATAATAAAAACAAAATAAATGGAAAATAAGTGTTCTTGAGATGTGGTGACACCAGAAGCTTGCACAAGGCTGGTAGGAATGTAAAAAGGTGCAGCCGTTGTGGATGAGTTTGGTAGTTCCTCCAAAAGTTAGAGTTCCTGTGGGGGTTCAGCAGTTCCATTCCTCGGCATGTGCCCCAAAGAAATGGAAACTGACTCCACAGACAGTTGTGTGCAAATACCCATAGCAGCATTACTCACACCACCCAAGTGTGAAAATAGCCCAAATGCCCCTGAACTGATGAACATATAAACCAAATGTGGCATAGCCATACAATGGAATATTATTCAGCCATAAAAAGGGATAAAGTACTGACACGTAAAGTAGCTACAACATGAATGGATCTTGAAAACACTGTGCTGTGTAAAACAAGCCGGACTAAAAAGGCCACGTATTGTATGATTCCATTTACGTGAAGTGTCCAGAATAAGCAAATCCATAAACAAAAAGTGAGTTAGTGGTTGCCAGGAGCGGAAGAAAAGGGAGAATGAGAAGTGACTGCAATGGGGTACAAAGTTTCTTTGAGGGTGATAAAAATGTCCTGGAATGAGGTGGTGGTTATGGTTACACAACTCTGAATATACACACATGCGCACGCACGCCGCACACACAACTAAATTGCGTACTTTAGAAAAACTGGAGTAGCTTATTGAAGGTTATATCTGGTCCTAAGTAGAGAAGAGACCAGAAACTAAAACCCAAGAATATCTGCTTTTACACCAAAGCTTTTGGAGGAAGAATTGTTCCAGGGCCCTCAAATAAGTAAATTCATAAAGTTGGGATCTCACAGAACCTCAGAATTGTCATTTTGAATAGTCCTCATGATAAAGTACTACAGTTTTGGATAGTCCATAGAAAGGCTGAGAGAAGCAATATTGGATACACTGAGAAATCAGTTATACTATGCAAGGAATGATTGGCCCTGATGCTCTGCTTTGCTTGTGCCATTCAACTGGGAGTCTGAAGAGCTGTGAACAGGGGACTCTAGCCTAATTTCAAAGTTCAGAGAGAAGAAACTACAAATTTCACAACCCACTACTATGGTGAACTGCCTTGGAACAGCCAAAGAATTTTACCTTTTTACCGATATGTGTAAAACCCTTCAAACTTCTCCATTCTTCATCCTTTTTTCTCTGGCAGCTATTTCTTTCATAATCTGAAGTGTGTTTAATGTACTGATTTCTAAAATAATACACACACATCCCTCTGAAAAGAGACTCGGAGGATTTCCTGACAGGTGAGAAGCTACTCCCTACCCTCCTTCCTTCTCTGGTCCTTTCTGCAGGGGCCAGACCCACCCCTTCCTCCTCTATTTCCTCCTCTCCTTCCTCCTCCCCTTCCCTCACAGCGTTGTCTGCAGAGAAACCTTTTTTCCACAGCAAATCCTATCTAGGCATACGCACCTGGGGTGGCCTGGACTAACACAGGTTGCTTCCACTCTTGTTTCTCTATTCATTTTCTTTTTTAATTGATTTTATTTAAAAAAATTTTGAGGGTTTTTTTTTTAACGTGGACCATTTGTTACAATGTTGCTTCTGTTTTATGTTTTGTTTTCTTTGGCCACAAGGCCTGTGGGATCTTAGCTCGCCAACCAGGGATAGAACCCGTGGCCCTATGGAAAGCAAAGTCTTTTTTTTTTTTTAATTTATTATTGGCTGTGCTGAGTCTTTGTTGCTACACATGGGCTTTCTCTAGTGGGGAGCGGGGGCTACTCTTTGTTGCAGAGCACGTGCTCTAGGCACAAGGACTTAGTTGCTCCATGGTATGTGGGATCTTCCCAGATCAGGGATCAAACCGTGTCCCCTGCATTGGCAGGCAGATTCTTAACCACTGGACCACCAGGGAAGTCCCTCCCTGTTTATTTCAGATACTCTCATTAATGCTGTTATGGACATGTCACTGTGTATATCCTGTCCTAGCTATGATCATCTCCTTAGGAGGTTCCATGAGGATAGGATGCCAAGGTGGGGTTCCCGGTGAGGGGTAGAATCCTTTTATAAGATGGATACCTGTTTCCAGAAGTGGCTGAGGAGGTCTTTCACAGCCTCCCCACCAGGCCGAGCTGATTGGATGGGCAGGAAAGAGAGCCTTCTGTTTATTTGCCTTTCTCAATTACTTGGTGGGGTTCCCCCAAGTTTCACATTTACTGGACATTTGTTTTCTTGTTTTCACATTTACGCATTTCTTTCTCCTGTTCTCTCCGCTTCCCTCCTCCTCTCTTCATTTTCTCATTATCTGATTGCCTTTTCTATTTCCTTTTGATTTTTCTTCTCACATCTCGAATCTCCAGAATAAGAAAATGACATTGCTTAAAAGTGTTTTTCTTACAGCTTCATATTCTTGACTCTTCTAAGCTGAGCAAGTTTTAAGCCTTTATGTTTAAGCTCAGTCCAAAAAATTCCTTCTGAAAAAACTGAGTCCTATGACCATATTAGTGTTTTCTTCTCTGTGACCCGTGATGGCATGTTTGTTTTCCTTTCCTCTGTAAATCAGCGGCACTTGATGTTTAAATGTTTTCACTTTGGAGTGTAACAACAGAATCAGACAATATGTCTCCACTTTTGTCTGGCTTCTTTCATTCAGCATCACGTTTTCAAGGTTAATCCATGTGGAATCCTGATTCACAAGACAGACCCTGGAAATCATTTGGTGGAGGAGATATTAAATTTGTCACCAGAATGTTAAGATCTGATCATCTTTTGGCCTCTTTCTAGGTTTTGGCAGGTTATCACCAAAAGAAATTCTAATTATTTGAGAGTTCTTGTTAGCTGAGTTCCAGATAACTTAGGATTCATCATTCTTATCACCGTGGTCATCTCTGTCCTAGATCGGTGTTATCAGGAAAGACAAAGATGAATTGGACTTTTTTTTCCTCTTGCGTAGTGTTGTGGTAGGTGGTCTTGATTTAGTGACAAATTTCTACCCCTAATCTCCTCCCTCATCTCCCCTCCAAATTTTTCTTGTTTCTGTGAAATGGGGAAAGCAGGCTTCAAGGCAAACGTCTCCATACAGGTGAACCAACTACCTCAGACCTTGACGGCTTGTGTAAAACATGCTGATCCCATAATGTTCAAGAGTAAAAAGGAATAAACAGTGGCACAGGCTACGACATGGATTAACCTTGAAAACATGATGCTGAATGAAAGCAAAAATGGAGACATATTGTCTGATTCTGAAACGTACAGAAAAGACAAGCACAGAGCGGCAGAGATCAAGATTTCCTGGAGGCTGCGGGGAGGGGAAATGGGGAGTTTTTGGGGGGCATGAGAATTTTCTGGAATGAGATAGTGGTGATGATTGCAGAACTCTGGCTATACTTAAAATACATTGAATTATAGACTTGAAACGGGTGAACTTCAAGGCAGGTAAGTTACATATCAGTGAAGCTGTTAATAATACCGAGTCTAAGGCCCAGACCAGACCCGCTCAGTCAGAATCTTGGCGTAAAATCCAGAAATCTACAAACACCCCAGCAGGACCAACTATGTAATTTGCAGGCTCAGTGCAAAATGAAAGCGTGGGGCCCCTTGTTAAAAAAAAAAAAAAATCATTCAGAATTTCGAGACAGTGGCCACACAGTATTGCAAACAGCGTGGGGCCCTTCTAAGAGGGCCCTGGGCCGCTGCTCAGGTTGCAGGCCTCCAAATCCAGCCTTGCAGCCCAGACTCACGTTAGGGATGGTCCACCCAAAGGCAAGAGGGACTTCAGTGAGCAGATCCTCTGCCTCTCGGTCAGAGAAGCTGTAAGTGGAGGGGCTGGAAGTCCGAGAGGAGACATCACAAAATTCAAGAGCACCTTTCCTCTCCTTCTAAGAGCCACAAGTTGGTTTTAGTTAGAAGACCACGGTGGAGTCCCCAGCCCATGGCTGAGTCATTCCCCCAAACTTTGGGCTTTCAGTGAAAAAAAGGGAGAAAGACTGGGGTTATTGGCAGATCTCTCGGAGGTCCTGGGTTCCCCACCAACTGAGCATTGGCTGGTTCAAGCAGAACAGCAAGGAGACAGGTGAGAGGTCTGTCTGGGGCAGGGTCGGGGGCTTGGTAGCCACTAATGTCTCAGCCCCCATGGCCCTTAGTCTGGATCTTATTGCATCTGCCTCCTCTCCTTGAGACCATCAACCTTCCAGCAGTTTGGAATCCCACCGAGTTCCCTCCTGCCTTTGAGTAGAGTATCCCCCCTGCCTCCTGATCCAAAATCGGATGGAACTGGAACTTCCCTGGTGGT
This sequence comes from Bubalus kerabau, assembly GCF_029407905.1. Lineage (NCBI taxonomy): Eukaryota > Metazoa > Chordata > Mammalia > Artiodactyla > Bovidae > Bubalus > Bubalus kerabau. The sequence continues at coordinate 57,314,210 of NC_073639.1, read as the reverse complement.
CCAGTGGTTAGGATTTCACCTTCCAATGCAGGGGATGTGGGTTCAATCCCCTGTCGGGACACTAAGATCCCACATGCCTCATGGCCGAAAAACCAGAACATAAAACAACAGAAGGGATATTGTAACAGATTCTATGAAGACTTTAATAATGGTCCACTTCCATGGGGTGGGAGGGCAGTTCCAGAGGGAGGGGACATAGGTACACTTATGGCTGATTTACGCTGTTGTATGGCAGAAACAAACACGACATTGCAAAGCAATTATCCTCCAATTAAAAATAAATTTAAAAAAGAGCAAAAAAAGGTCCACATTAAAAAAAAAATCTAAGAAACAACAATAAAAAAAAGCAAAGTCTGAACTGCCTTGATCACCTGTGAAGACAGAGTAGAAATATATATTCAGTCTCTGCCCCCAATTCCTCTTGTAATTCCCTGAGTTTATGGGGATGCTGGGAGTATCTGACACAGAGCTCCTAAATCCCTGGGGATTTCCTCTGTTGTAGGAGGTCTTGGTTCTAATGAAGGGACTCTGGATGGGTTCCTGGACACCTTCAGGATGCTTGTCAGAAAGACCAAACCATGATTACAAGTCACTTCTTGGCATGAGGTGGCCAAAGTAGTAGAGTTTCAGCTTCAGCATCAGTCCTTCCAATGAATACTCAGGGCTGATTTCCTTTAGGATGGACTGGTTGGATCTCCTTGCAGTTCAAGGGACTCTCAAGAGTCTTCTCCAACACCACAGTTCAAAAGCATCAATTCTTCAGGGCTCAGCTTTCTTTATAGTCCAACTCTCACATCCATACATGACTACTGGAAAAAACCACAGCTTTGACTAGACAGACCTTTGTTGGCAAAGTAATGTCTCTGCTTTTTAATATGCTGTCTAGATGGGTCATAGCTTTTCTTCTAAGGAGTAAGTGTCTTTTAATTTCATGGCTGCAGTCAACATTTGCAGTGATTTCGGAGCCCAAGAAAATAAAGTCTCTCACTGTTTCCATTGTTTCCCCATCTATTTGCCACAAAGTGATGGGACCGGATGCCATGATCTTCGTTTTTTGAATGTTGATTTTTAAGCCAGCTTTTTCACTCTCCTCTTTAACTTTCATCAAGAGGCTCTTTAGTTCTTCGCTTTCTGCCATAATGATGGTGTCATCTGCATATCTGAGGTAATTGATATCTCTCCCGTCAACCTTGATTCCAGCTTGTGCTTCATACAGCCCAGCATTTCGCAGGATAAAACCTCTGTGTAGATCTGAATTGCAGGGGTTGGTGAACACATCCATGTGCCAGAGGAGGACAAACTCCAGCTCCACGGGGACAGAAGCGCCTGTGCTCAGGACCCTTGTTGATTTCACCCTTTGTACCTCTCCCTCTGGCTGTTCGTTCCTATCCTTTATAGCATCCTTTATATAAACCAATAAACATAAGCAAAGGTTCCCTGAGTTCTGGGAGCCATTCTAGCAAATCACTGAGCCTCATCAGGGGGTTGTGGGAACCCCTGGTTTGTAGCTGAGACAGACAGAAATGTGAGTAACTTGGGACCCACTCTCTGTGATTGGCATCTGAAGTAGAGGGAAGCCGTCTTGTGGGACTGAGCTTTTGACCGTAGGGTCTGTGCTAACCCCACAAAGTTAGTGTCAGATTTGAATTGACTTGTAGGACACCCAGATGGTGCCCATGGAGTACTGAAGACTTGCCTGGAGGGGAAAATACACACTTTTCAGGGAGAATTGTTCTAGGAGGGGGAAGCAGTTTTCCATGATGCACCTACACCTCAGCTGCCAATCTCTTCCCCTTCCAGCTTCAGCAGCAGGAAGCAGGCTCCAATTTCCACCAAACATAAGTCTCAGGCTGTTTAAACTTAATTCTTATACAGAGAGTGAGCACACGCCAAGATTTTCCTTACCTCGTCCATGAATGAGTCAATGAGTCCAGCACGACTGACTCCATGGCCAGTACAAGAAAGGACCAACCCTCTGTTTATCCACCATCTGTGAAGAAAATGAAAATTGGAAGACGATGCACAGGTAGATGTCCACCTCGTTAATGCTCTGTAGTCAATAAAGCTGTCACCCGGCGGTTGTCTTCTCTACTGGACAGAAGTCATCTTAGCAACTTTTTCCACATTCACAGACTTGGGGACCCAATCAATAATAAATTGTGCCAGAGTCCCGTTTCCTGAGAGCAGTACTGTACAGAGCTTTCTGTGGTGGTGGAGATGTTCTGAGCTGTCCCATATAGGAGGAGCCTCAGCCGCACATAGCTATTGAGCACTTAAAATGCAGCCAGCATTACTGAGGAACTGGATTTTATTTTCAATGTTTTAGTTTGAAATACATTCAGACATACAGCAAAGTTATAGATAGTACAGAGTTCTCATACACCCTTCTCCAGTTTCTTCTAAATACGAATGTCTTATGTAACAATGGTGCACATCTATCAAAAGTAATAAATTGGGATTTCCCCGCGGTCCAGTGGTTAAAATTCCACACTACCACTGCAAGGGGTGCAGGTTCAATCCCTGGTCAGGGAACTAAGAGCCTGCATGCTGTGCAGCACGACTGAAAAAACAAAACAAAACTAAGAAATTAATACCAGAACAGGCTTAATTTGGGTATCCACTAGTTTCTTTTTTTCACCACTGCCCTTTTCAAATCCCTTCCAAGACTGTATCCAGTGATCATCCCCTCTTGGTCTCTGCTCTGTGACAATGTCTTAGTCTTCCTCGATTTTCCTGACTCTCACGCTTTTGAAGAGGTCAGGGAATCTGTAGAACATCCCACAGTTTGCAGATGTGGGTGTGTCTGATATTTTTTCAGGAGGAGACTGGGCTTGTGGACTTGGGGGAAGAGTCCCCCAGAAGTGAGGAGGTGCCCTTCCCATCATGATACATCTGGGGCATCCAAGAACCCTGCCTGGAGGTGTCCCTGTTACTACAGGTGGTATTGACCTTCTTGCCCCCTTGGCTCAAGAAGGTGTCCGCCATGTTTATCATCCAGTGGGTTTCTGTCTTTCCCATCCCTACTCTGTGACTTATTTTTTATTTTTTTTAAAGATTTTTTTGGGATATGGACTATTTTTAAAGTCTTTATTGAATTTGTTACAATATTGTTTCTGTTTTAGGTTTTGGTTTTTTTTTTTTTTTTTTTGGCCAGGAATCATGTGGGATCTTAGTTCCATGACCAGGGGTCAAACCTGTGCCTGGTCTTTAAGAAGGTAAAGTCTTTTAACCACTGGACCAGCAGGGAAGTTACTACTCTGCTTTAGAAGGAAGTCACTGTCCGCCCTACTGTCAAGGAGAGGGGAGTCCAGCTGGAGCACCTCCTGGAGACTCTGTGGATGCAAGGGAAAACCACCGCAATGATTAGTGAAAACTGGGAGACAGTTGCTGGAAGCCTGGGCACATTTCGTGTTTCTCCTCCATTTCCCCCATTAATTTCGGCCTTCACCTCTTGATATTATCTTCAGCGGTTACTACTCTGGTGCTTAATGGTGATTTTCTATTTTCTTCTTTTATGTTTATTAACTAGAATTATGCAAGGAACATTTGTCCTTTTCCTCCTTTTTATTTATTTGTATCTCCACAGAGTACTACACATTCATTTTATTCTTTGAAAGGACATATGGTCATCTTTCTGCCTTATGTCCCCGTTTTGGATGGTTTTTCTAACAATAGTAAGAATGTTCCAATATAGGACAGTCAAAAGGAGCAATAGATGTCCAAGCACATGGGTGTTTCTGGAAGGACTGATCAAAGCATTGGCACTGGAAGCTAGGATATTTGGGGACTTTAAAAGCCTGGTGTTGGACTGGAGTAGAAATACCCACCAGAAGGAATTCCCTGGAGGTCCAGTGGTTAGGACTCGATGCTTACACTGTGGTGGCCTAGATTCAATCTCTGGTTGGGGAACTAAGATCCTGCAAGGTGAGCAACAGAACCAAAAAAGAAGAAAACGCCCACAAAAATAAGGATGAGAAGCTGAGGCTGGACTGAGTATCTCAGAGTCCTAACCTCGTTCCTTTTACACAAGAACTTGGGCAAATTATACTGTCTCTCTGGGCTTCAGTTTCCCCCCCGGTTAAGGTGAAGATGAAGGTGCTGATCAACAGTGGTTCTCAGGCTGGAGCACACATGTGGAGGTTTTGTTCAAACACAGGGTGCTGGCTGCACCCCCAGAGTGTCAGATTCAGTAGGCCTAGCTAGGTCTCGGGTGGGGCTCGGGGCTTTGCGTTTGTAACACATTGTCAGCCAATGCCGAGACTGTTGATCCAGAGACCACACTTGGAGAACCATTCGTCCAGATGATAGCTGAGTACTGTGGACAGCTATAGGTGTATCTCTTAACATGAGGAAATCCTTGGCCCTGGCTACATCACTGCTGAAATGATGGAACAGACCTTTGTAGGAACAGGGGAGCAGGGTCACTGAGGATCCAGTGGGGAGCTAGGCAGTAGGCACGTGAATGATAGCTCTGTGCCAGGCATGGCGTTAAATGCCTCGAAGACCCAGTTGCTGCCCAGAGAGGAACAAAGATAGGCAGAGTGGTAAAGAGTAGGCTTGAGGGTCTTCCCTGGTGGTCCAGTGGTTAAGAATCCACCTGCCAATGCAGGGCACGCTGGTTTGATCCCTGATTCAGGAAGATCCCACATGTCATGGAGCAACTAAGCCTGTGCACCACAGCTTACTGAGCCCTCGTGCCGAGAGCCTGTGCCCCAAAACAAGAGAAGCCCCACAACAAGAAACCTGTGCATCACTGAAAGGAAGAGAAGCCCCACTTGCCAAAACTAGAGACAGCCCGAGGGCGGCAGTGGAGACTCAGCGCAGCCAAAAATGAATACATTTTTTAAAAAGGCTCGAATCTGTCCCCCAGCCGCACACACTTAACAGTCTTGGGCAAATGACTACGTGACTTCTTGCTTCAGTTTCCCCACCTATACAGGGAAGAGAGAGTGAAACTTTCAGTGTCTGGCAGGAAGATGCCCAATAAACGCTTACTACTGCTAAAATTATCATCCTTTGCCACTAAGCCTTTCCAATGAGGAGAAACAGCAGTAACAGATATTATTTATTTCTACAGCACGTCTCAGTCACCCTAAGCCCCAACACCACCTAGCCTGGATACCCCGTCTACCCCCTCAGTCACCACTGTTCATCCATGCACAAAATCCAAAACAAGTTATGAGAAAAATTCAGCATAATTTATTAAATAGTTTCCAAGGGCTCCTCCAAGGAGCATTAACAATCTCAGTATGATAAATATCAATAAATTAAAATAGCTGTCACCTCCTGCCCTCACAAGGGTGTAATACAATTTAAGTCTTCCGAAGAAAAACATTCTATAAATAACAAGACAAAGAACAACGACATAACTTGAAATCATTTTCAAGTTAGCTCAGACGTTTATATCTCAGTCTTCCCAGGACTTGCAATTTTGAGGCTTCATTGAGATTGTAACTAGAATGATTTACTTAACTCACAGCAGAATTCTCATACACAGCTGTTATTCATCTTTTTTTTTTTTTTTTTTTTTTTTTAAGGCTCCTTGCATTCCTGCCATTCAAAAGGAACAGGATCAACCAGATGGTCTTCAGTGACCTTCGGGGGTTCAGTGCCCACTGATTTCAGGCACTTTGAAAACGTTTCTAAAACACACTTGATGAACATTTTACTTGGATAGGTGGCTGTAGGAACAGCAATGTCTGGTGCACGTTGCAATTCAAGTTTTTTGAGATGGTCCATGACATCAGAAAAATTATTGGTGTCGTTGAAAAATGGTTTGATCACTCTGAAATAAGGCAGGATGGCTGAGCTGTTGATGTTGTATGGCGGTTGAGGGCTCACGGAAAAACACTGCATGCGGCACGTGCAGTATTTTGCCACTCCCTTCTCTTTCTGCTCCTGTGGAAGGAGGAGGGGAAATGGGTGAGCATTAGTGTTGCAAAGCAGCCAGAAATCCTGGGTCAGGAAGATCTCTTGGAGAAGGAAATGACAACCCACTCCAGTATTCTGGCCTAGAGAATCCCATAGACTACAGTCTGAATCCCTGGCGGGCAACAGTCCAAGGGGTTGCAAAGAGTCAGACACGAATGAGCAACTAAACATCAGTAACAAGTCGAGGGGCCTGGGCAGTGCTTTCTCTTCAGCGGCTCATCTAACCAGTGCCACAAGCCTGTGATAGCCAGTGTCCCCTCTCCCAGAAGAAACTAAAGCTCAGCTGGTTTGTGGAGCGGGTGCAAGATCAGGTGACGGAGTGGGATTCCAACCCACATCAGGCAGCACTCCCAAAAGCCTGTGCCACTAACCGCGGCTCCATCCTGCCTCTTCTGCACATCTCTACCTCCTCTCCTCTGAGGATTGCGCAACCTTCTGGAATCCACTCTTAGCTGCTCAGGGGCCCAGAGAGGTGGGGAAGGGGAGGGCGTCTGCGTTTCTATGCTGCTCCTGGTTCTCTGTGACTCCGTGTAAAGTCGATATATCCCCCTCTCAAAAGCATTGAAACGTGTATTACCACATGTGAAATAGATCACCAGTCCATGTTCGGTGTATGAAACAGGGCACTCAAAGCCGGTGCACTGGGGACAAGCCTGAGGGGTGGGATGGGGAGGGAGGTGGGAGGGGGGAGTTCAGGATGGGGGACACCTGGACACCCATGGCTGATTCATGTCAATGTATGGCCAAAACCACCACAATATTGTAAAGTAATTAGCCTCCAATTAAAATAAATTAAAAAAGATATCCCCCTCTCCTAGCCAGGGTGGGAGGTGGTGGTTATGTTTGGCTGGAGAGGTCTCCAAGATGCCAGAGAGGTTTTACTCCAACACACCCTGGACTCCAGACCACGCCCTCTCCCATCTCTCTTCCTGGGGACTAGAAGCATCTCATCAACCTCAAGCTGCCTGATCACCAGAGCCAACAGCCTCCGCCTTTGCATCTGTAGAAGGAAGCCAAGGCAGGGGTGTCCCTGGTGGCTCAGTGGTTAAGAATCTGCCTGCCAATACAGGGAACACAGCTTCCATCCCTGGTCTGGGAAGATCCCACAAGCCGTGGAGCAACTATGCGCTGATGCCACAACTGCTGAACCTTTGCTCTAGATCCTGTGCCCACAACAAGAGAAGCCACTGCCATGAGAAGCCTGCGCACCGCAACTAGAGAGTAGCCCCAACTCTTCGCAGCTAGAGAAAGCCCATGTGCAGCAATGAAGACCCAGCCCAGACAAAGTTAAATAAATAAATTAAGCAAACAAAAAAAAAAAGCCAAGGCTAAAGTTTAAATGCCAGGATGGAAGGGAAGAGCAAGGCCAATCTTACGAATCACTTCCACGTGTTGCTTTCTGTTTACTCAAAGCTGTGTAAGAGCTCCTGTCTTGACCACAACCCTGAGAAACTGAAAGAGTATTTTCATGTACTCAGCCTCCCACTTTCCCTGCCGTGGGTCAGGCTCAGCCGGGCCTCTACTAGAAGCTGATGGAGCCCTAATTCATAAGTAACACGCACATAGACATCTAATGTGTTAACCGCCCTTGTTTGCCGTAAGAGACGCTCCTTGTGACCCACAGGAGGATTTTAGCATCCTGTATTTTCTGGGCTATCATGTACAGCTTAGGCTGAGATTGGCTGCTCTTTGACGAGCAAGGAGGGAGGAAAACGAATTTACCTGTGAACCGAATATGTCAGGGATGAACAAGCCCACAAAAGTAGGGGTGCGTGAGAAATTGTTGAGCTTGGGGGTCTCTGGGCTAATCTCTGTCTCTGACCCCCACCACCAACCTCACAAAAATTCCATCCTAGCCTGTCGGTGATGAAACTGAAGATCCAATACTCTGGCCACCTGACGTGAAGAGCCGACTCGTTGGAAAAGAGCCTGATGCTTGGAAAGATTGAAGGCAGGAGGAGAAGAGGGCGATAGAGGATGAGATGGTTAGATTGTATCACCCACTCAATAGACATGAATTTGAGCAAACTCCAGGAGATAGTGGAGGACAGAGGAGCCTGATGTGCTATAGTCCATGGGGTCACAGAGTTGGACACGACTGAGTGACTGAACAACAAGAACGACAAAAGCCTGTCTAGTTGTTCCCATCCCTTCCAGGTATGTCCACAGCCCTAGCTTCTGGTCTGATAAAGAGTAGGCTTCTTCTGGGGGCCCAGGAAGGCATTTTAAAGAAATGGCTTAGAAAAGAAATCTGGTGGTCACTTACATATTCTTCCACGAGTTTCGAAAATGAGAACTTCAATTCTGTGATTACAGCTGATTGTACGTCTTGTGGTAGTGGATGGCTATGGGAGGAGAGCAAGGCTCCCGAACAGCAGAGCAGGAACAGGGCAAGCCCGGAGGATCCTGGAAAAAGAGAGTGATGCTGTGAGGTACGCGGACTGCACACCCCCACCCGCCCCAGCTTCCTCCACCGGAGCTGTGCCGGGCTGGGCCCCTCCAGTCTTCTTCTCCGTCTGGCGAGACCCGACCGTGCCCCCCAGCATCCATGGCCGCAGGACCCAGTGATACCTGAGAGGGAGACCATGGCAGGAGAGAGCAAGGCTGCTTTGGCAACAGCTGCTGGAGTGAGATGTGCTCGCCATAGTCTTAGGGAGGTATATATATAAAGGGCCAGTTGCAAGGAAGAGGGACACTAAAAGTCCCACCCATGGCAAAATCATTACTCAGCTTTTCTACAGAAGGCACTTTCAAATTTCTGCTATCCGAGCCTGGGTGAAAGCAAGGCTGGAAGGAAATGTTGAGGTTACCCTCAAGGTGGGCAGATGCCTGACTCAGTCCAGATACATACATGGTGCCCACAGGAAGGCATACACGTCTTTGCCATTTCTTCTTGGAAAGAGCTTGGTGATTTGACTAGAAGAAATTTCAAAGCCCCCGGGGTTGACAGGCAGAACCCCCAAGGAACGTATGACTAACCGGAGTTGAGGGTCAGTGCCCCACAAGAAATTTCTGGGGAGGGTCATGGCGAATGTGTGTAGGTGTAAAGCCGGCACAAAGCTTATAAAATGTATTATCTCTGGAAGTTTCTGAAGCATGCCCATGCCAGAGCTCGGGGACAACCCTGATAACCACTGTGAACTTGAGTGAGTCAAAGATGTTGACTCCCCTCTGCTTGGCCTTGAACATCGTTGGATCCTCCACAGCATCTTGTAACCACAGGCCTCAAGCCAGAATCCATGCTCCAGAGTTACCTGGTTCTTGTCAACTAGTTTTTTAATTTTTAGTTTTTATATATTTTGGCCAGGCTGCTCACAGCATGTAGGATCTTAGTTCCATAACCAGGCCCAGTGCAAGGGAAGCGCAAAGTCTTAACCACCACACCACCAGGGAAGTCCCGGAGTTATTTGTTGAAATCACTTACTCGTATTTTGAGTGCCAACTCTAACTTGATGTTCTTCTCAGCTCTCAGAAATGATGGCCAAAAAGTTAGATGAGGTCTCTGACTTCAGGAAACTGGTGTTCTCGTGGGCAAGGAGCTGACAACAAACACCATTAACAAACAAGAGTGGATCAGAGATAGAGATAGGCAGAGAGTGATAGATGACATATGCAGTCAGGGGAGCAGGAAATGTCTCTCTAATGAGATATCACTGAAGTGGAGACCTAAAAGATGAGTAGGAGTCTGCTGTGGGAAGATCTGGCGAATGGGTGCTCCAAGCAGGGAGTCCCATGATGCAAAAATGATCTTGATGTCACAGGTCATGGTAGCTGGAATGAACTGAGAGAAGGAGAGGGTGGTGGAGAGCTGGGCGGAGGCCAGGTCACAGAGGGCTTTAAGGAACTTAGGTTTAGGACTTCCCTGGTGGTTCAGTGGTTAAGACTCTGAGCTTCTGGTTCCTCTACTGCAGGGGGCATGCATTCGATCCCTGGTTGGGGAATTAAGATCCCACATGTCACGTGTGGTGCAACCAAAGGAAAAAAAAAGAATTTGGGTTTAATTCTAAGTGTGATGAGGCACTGCTGCATGGCTGTAGGTGGGGAAACATAGGCTCTGGTGTCCTTTAGAGAATGAAAAAGAGATAGGCTGCTGAGTGCACAATGGATTGTGTGATCCAGGGTGGAAGCAGAGGGTCCAGTTGGGTTATACAGCCATACAGGTGAGAGGTGATGGTGACTTGGACCAGGATGGAGTAGTTGAAGATCTACAGGATGGCTGCTGGACTGGTGTGGAGATGAACTGAAGAGAGGAATCAAGGGTGACTCCAGGGATTTAAATACAGCCATTGAATGGTTAATGTGCCATGTGGGGATAAAGTCTAGAGACGAGAAATCAAGAGTCCTATTTGGAGTGAGTTAAGTTTGAGATGCCCTCTGGGCATCTATTTAATGTCAGGTCAGCCACTGGATAAAAGTCACAAGCTCAGGGATGAGGTCAGACCTGGGTGGTTCATAGAACCCAGTGTACACCAGAAGAGACAGTTGGCAACCCCCTTCCACCCTTAAGCCCAAGTCCTCCTCTAGTCATTGCTGTCTCTTTCCTATTCTTTTAAAAAGTATTTATATTTATTTATTTATTTGGCTGCACTGGATCTTAGCTGCAAATTGTGGGATCCAGTTCCCTGACCAGGGATCACACCCAGGCCAACTGCATCGGGAGCACAGAGTCTTAGCCACTGGACCACCAGGGAAGTCCCCTCTTTCCTCCTCTTATCCAAGCTTCTTCAGAGAGATCTAGACTTACTTTTACCTCACAGTATGGTTTTCACTCCAATGAGTTATTCAAAACCCTCTAGAAAAGTCCACACTAGGTAACATTTTGCCCCCATGACTTACACCCTCTGGTGTTTACTCCCACAATGATGTTACATTACATGGCAGAGGGGACTTTGCAGATGTAATTCAGGTTTCTAATCAATTGACCCTAAGGTAGGTTGATTACCAGGTGGGTCCAGTGTCATCACACGAGACTTAAAGAAGGAAGAAGTGAGAGAGACTCAAAGCATGAGAATGACCCAACTTCCATTGCTAGCTTGAAGGTGGAGGGTCAAGGTGGAAAGCATGAGAAGAAAATTAGTTTGACCAACAACCAGTAAGTTGGGAAGAAGCCCCTGGGCCCTAGGTGAGAACTGCAGCCCCAGCTGATACCTTGACTTTAGCTGGTAAAGAACTAAAGAGAGAACAGAGAACAAGCAGAGAACAGAATCCAGTTACACCATACTGGATTCCTGACCTGCAGAAACATCACTTTGTCAATAGAGGTCTGTATAGTCAAAGCTACGGTTTTTCCAGTAGTCAAGTACAGATGTGAGAGTTCAACCATAAAGAAGGCTGAGTACAAAAGAACTGATGTTTTCGAACTGTGGCCCTGGAGAAGACTCTTGAGAGTCCCTTGGAGACTCTCAAGGAGATCAAACCAGTCCACCCTAAAGGGAATCAACCCTGAATATTCATTGGAAGGACTGATGCTGAAGCTGAAGCTCCAATACTTTGGCCGCCTGATGCCAAGAGCTGACTCATTTGAAAAGACCCTGATACTGGGAAAGATTGAGGGCAGGAGGAGAAGGGGACGACAGAGCATGAGATGGTTGGATGGCATCACTGACTCAATGGACATGGGTTTGAGCAAACTCTGGGAGACAGTGAAGGACAGGAAAGCCTGGCATGCTGCAGTCCATGGGGTTGCAAAGCATCAGACATGACTTAGAGACTGAACAACAATAGCAATCTTTGTGGTTTTAAGATGTTAAGTTTATAACTTTTGTGAGAACCCACATAGTCTCTAGTGACCTCATATTGCCAAGCTTACTGGGTTCTTTTCAGCTATCATTTGACTTCATCCTTTCATGGCATGCAATAATATCAACTATTTCCTCTTCTTGAGAACATTTCCCCCCGCCTGAAAATGTTATCCTGATATGTTTTGGATATCAGCTTCTCACAGTGCATTCTGAGGCTGAATAATCTTCCTGCTTTGCTCTTTAATGGACATGCCTCAAAGGGCCCAGTGCTTGGTCTATGTTCCTCACACTTTAATGTCTCTCTCCTTTTATCTAAATGTCCAGCTGCCCTATGGACATCTCCACCTGAATGGCCCACCTGGACTTCACATTCAACATAGCCAGAGCAGAGGTGCATACCCTGAGAACCAGGGTGATAGTGAGAAAGGCAATGAAGACCTGTGGATGGATAGGCAAAATCTGCAGGAGATAGAATCCCATCTTCAGGAGGTGATTGATTGAATCTGGGGATAATGGAAAGGGAGGAATGGAGGATGACTTCCAGGTGTCTTGTTTGGGCAACTGGATAGATGGTGTTGGTCCCTACTGGGAGAGGATTACAGGGCTCAGGTGACATAAAGAATTTATTTATTGATGTGGTAAGGTGGAAGTGTACAGAAGGCCACTGGGCATTTGCACTTGGAGCTTGAAGGAAGGAACTGGAGACATACATTGGGTACAACACTGTATATCGTGTTGAAACTGGACGTCTAAGACAGAGGACCAATGTGAGTTGTGAATCAAGGGAGGAGCCCTGGGACACACCTCCATTAATGGAACAGGTACAGGAAGGGGATTTAGTCTAAAACACTGAAAAGACATCCTCAAGAGGGAAAGAAATGTACTAGAAAACATGTGGTCATGGAACAAGATAAGAAGCGGTTTCAAGAAGGAGGAAATGATTGGCACCACCAAAAGGCACAGAGAGGTCAAATAAGATAAAGGCTGAAGAGATACAGTAGGTTTGAGAACATGAGGTCACTGGGAAATTTGCTAGTGGGGATTGGATAAACTGTTGGGCAAGGGGAAACCATACTGTGGTTTTGGAATGGAGGAAAAAGTAAAACCACTCAGTCGTGTCCCTGGAATCCCAGGCATCCTCCCTGGTTCATCTCTTTGATGTGTTTATATCACTGTAGACTCTTGGATATTTGTTTTATTCTTTAAAAAGATGCACGGCTCCCTTTTTGTCTTATTTCCAAGTTCTGGGAAATTTTTCTCACAGCAGTAAAGGTGTTCTAATATAGGACAATCAAAAAGAATGACAGATGTCCACAAGAGTGCATGTTTGGGGATCACAGTCAGTAAATTGGACTTCCTCAAAATTAAAAAAAATAATAATTCTTTTCTAAAAACCCTGTTGAGAGGATGAAAGGATAAGCCAAGACTAGGAAAAAAAATGTTAACCAAATGCAAATCCAACAAAGGAATTCTGAGCAGAATATAGAAAGAATGCACAAAACTCAGTTTTATGGATTAGGCAGTGGTTTCTTAAAATGACACCAAAGGCACAAACAACCAAAGGGGAAAAAACCAGATAAATTACATCTCAGCAAAATTAAAACATTTTGCTTGTCAAGGGACACTACCAAGAAAGTGAAAGACAACCCCCAGAATGGGAGAAGATCATGAACAAGACAGGGGACTAGCATCCAGAGCGTATAAAATCTCTTGCAACTCAATGATAACAAACAAACAAACCCAATTTTAAAATGACGAAAGTATTTGAATAGACATTTCTCCAAAGAAGATACAAATGGCCAATAATCGCATGAATAGATGTTCAGTGTCATTAGTCAGGCGTTGTTGTTATTTAGTCACTCAGTTGTGTCCCATTCTTTTGGGACCCCATGGACTGTAGCCCGCCAGGCTCCTCTGTCCATGGAATTCTCCAGTCAAGATACTGGAGTGGGTTGCCATTTCCTTCTCCAAGAGATCTTCCCAACTCAGGGATCAAACCCATGTCTCCTGCATTGGCAGGTGTATTCTTTTCCACTGAGCCACCGGGGAGCCCAGTCAGGCATTCAGTTCAGTTCAGTCCCTCAGTCATGTCAGACTGAACTGAACTGTACTCCTTTCCCGATTTGGAACCAGTCTGTTGTTACATCTCCAGTTCTAACTGTTGCTTCTTGACTTGCATACAGATTTCTCAGGAGGCAGGACAGGTGGTCTGGTATTCCCATCTCTTTGTCAGGCATTGCTGCTAAGTCGCTTCAGTCCTGTCCGACTCTGTGTGACCCAATAGACAGCAGCCCGCCAGGCTCCCCCATCCTTGGGATTCTTCAGGCAAGAACACTGGAGTGGGTTGCCATTTCCTTCTCCAATGCATGAAAGTGAAAAGTGAAAGTGAAGTCACTCAGTCATGTCCAGCTCTTAGGGACCCCATGGATTGCAGCCCACCAGGCTCCTCCATCCATGGGATTTTCCAGGCAAGAGTACTGGAGTGGGGTGCCATTGCCTTCTTGTCAGGCATTAGGAAAATGCAAATGAAAACCACAATGAGATACCACTTCATACCTATTAAGATGGCTATAGGTTTTGTAAATGTAAAATAATTGGCATTGGTGAAGATATGAAAAAAGTGGAACTCTCATATATTGGTGGTAGAAATGTAAAATGAACGGTGCAGCTTCTGTGTAAAATAGTTTAGCAGGTCCTCAAAATGTGAAACATTGAGTTAACATATGACCCAATAATTTCATTCCTAAGTATCCACCCAAGAGAAATGAAAACTTATGTTCATACAAAACTTGTACATGAATGTTCATAGCTGCATTATTCATCAGAATCAAAAAGTAGAAACAACTCAGATGTCCTTCAAATGATGAATGGATAAACAAAAATGTCTTCTACCCATATATAGAATATTATTCAGCCATAAGAAGGAATGAAGTACTGACGTGCTGCAACATATCTGAACCTTGAAACTATTATGCTGTGTGTCCTTTTGAGATCAATAAAAAGTTTAAAATTAGATTACAGTGAGAGCTGCACTATGGATACAGTGGCACTATAAGCTAAGACCATGGCATCCGGCCCCATCACTGCATGGGAAATAGATGGGGAAACAGTGGAAACAGTGTCAGACTTTATTTTTGGGGGCTCTAAAATCACTGCAGATGGTGATTGCAGCCATGAAATTAAAAGACACTTACTCCTTGGAAGGAAAGTTATGACCAACCTAGATAGCATATTCAAAAGCAGAGACATTATGTTGCTAACAAAGGTCCATCTAGTCAAGGCTATGGTTTTTCCAGTGGTTATGTATGGATGTGAGAGTTGGACTGTGAAGAAAGCTGAGCGCCTAAGAATTAATGCTTTTGAACTGTGGTGTTGGAGAAGACTCTTGAGAGTCCCTTGGACTGCAAGGAGATCCAACCAGTCCATTCTAAAGGAGATCAGTCCTGGGTGTTCATTGGGAGGAATGATGCTAAAGCTGAAACTCCAGTACTTTGGCCACCTGATGCGAAGAGTTGACTCATTGGAAAAGACTGATGCTGGGAGGGATTGGGGGCAGGAGGAAAAGGGGACGACAGAGGACGAGATGGCTGAATGGCATCACCGACTCGATGGATGTGAGTTTGAGTGAACTCTGGGAGTTGGTGATGGACAGGGAGACCTGGCGTGCTGCAATTCATGGGGTCACAAAGAGTCGGACACGACTGAGCAACTGAACTGAACTGATACTGATGAATATCCTTAAGAATTGTGCACTTTAAACGGGAGAATTTTTGTTACATACATTAGATCTCAGTCAAGATGTTGCATTTTCAAATTATAGGAACCAGAACCATCTCTTTTTATATATTTATTTTTATTTATTTGGCTGCACCAAGTCTTGGTTGCAGCATGCAGGATCTTTTGAGTTGCAGCATGTGAACTCTTAGCTGCAGCATATGGGATCTAGTTCCCTGATCAGGAATGGAACACAGGCCCCCTGCATTAGGACTGTGAAATCTTAGCCACTGGACCACCAGGTAAGCCCCGACTCCCATCATCTTATCCCGTTAATTTCACAAACCGGTGCCCAGGAGTCTGTTGCCAGCCCGGCAGTGGGCTAGATACTGAGGGTGGAAAGATGAATGAGATTGGACCAGTCTAAAATGGGGCCTTGGTGCTAACAGAGCACCAAGGTTTGGGTGGACAGTGATTAAAACTTCTGACGCGGGGATTAAAGAGATCCACCTTGGAATCCGCTGATTAGAGAGGACTGTTTGTCCTTGGATTCATTTCTCCTCCCCAGTTTCGCCAAAGGGGGATAAGAATTAATACTTTATTCCGAGGGTGCTCCAGAGAAGAAACAGATTAGCGCTCAATACCTGCAGGGGCCACCACGGTAATCACCCCCAGGCGGTGGTGAGAAGAGTATTGCTAACCCGGTGCAGTTGGGTCTCTGATTTCTGGCTGAGGGAAAAGTGTCCGCAAGCGAGAATAGTGGGTTCCAGGAGCGCCTGCGCAACCGCGCCTCCGCCGCCTGGAGCGTCCCGGCGGTTGCCTAGCAACCAGCTGGCGTGGCGAACGCGCGAGCATGGAGCCGGAGACCCGGACCTTGAGCGCCGCGGTCCGGGAGCACCTGCGACAATTGTGTCTGCACGAGTTTCCGTGCGGCACCGGCAGCTGGGTGCGGGCGCTGGCGAGGCGGCCGGTGGAGGGACTCGGCGGTCTGGGAAACGGAGGGGACCGACTAGGGGCCAGGCCAGGGCCTAGGGACGCAGAGCGGGGCTGGGGAAGGGCTGGCTCTGGGTGCTGAGGGCGCCACCAGTCCCAGGAGTTGGTTAATAAGGAGAAGCCTGGAGAGGATGTTTGGATCTGGGCGTTTAGGGAGCGTCCTGACCTGGGGATGGGGATGGGGGTGGACTGTGGGAACAGGGACGCTGCAGGGGAGGACGAGATAGGCCCCCACCTGTGGTCGCTGACCCAGGGTAGAGGGCAGGGACCCCGCCTCGAGCAGAGCGGGACCCCGGGGCAGGCTCTCTTAAAGACACCAGCCTCCTTTAGGGGTGAAATATCGTCCTGAGAGCAGGTTTACAGTTAGGACCCTGCTGCGATGTGGCCAAAGGGGCTGTCCTCACCAGCTAAGTGCAGGAGGAGCATGACCTTCAGAACCAGGAGCTTCTCAAGTGTGCCAGGAAGTCCTGAGTCCTGAATGGTTCCCATGGGCTTGGTGGGAAGCTTTTTGGTGTTCCTGTACGAGTCTTTGAGACCCCATGGACTGCAACACACCAGGCTTCCCTGTCCTTCAGTCTCTCCCAGAGTTTGCTCACACTCATGTCCAGTAAGTCGGTGATGCCATCCAACCATCTCATCCTGTCATCCCCTTCTTCTCCTGCCCTCAGTCTTTCCCAGCATCAGGGTCTTTTCCAATGAATCAGCTCTTTGCATCAGGTGGCCAAAGTACTGGAGCTTCAGCTTCAGCATCAGTCCTTCCAGTGAATATTCAGGGCTGAATTCCTTTAGGATTGACTAGTGGGACGCTGGGACCCCACATTCCCTTGTTGGGCTGGTTCCCATTTTCATAGAAGAGAAAACCGAGATGCTAATCAAGGAACTAATTAACTTGTTTGATGAACAAACATTGACTGGGCCCCTACTGTGTGCCTGGCTTTGTGCTGTGCTCTGGGGTTTAATAGACAGACGCCTCTCAAGATGAAGGGGTGGAAGACAGTAAACTCAAGGACCAAACTCTTTCATCCTCCACTTACGGCATCTAAAGGGCCAGATGTTCAGCCTTTGCCGCCTCTGCTTCGGAAACCTTTCCTTGGCTAAGTACCTCCCACAGATTGCCTTTTACACCTCCTGGCTTCTAAGCTCACCCTGCTTGTCCTGTCTTATAGTCTGTCCCATTTTGGGAATTTTGAATCCTTGAGAGGGGGTGAGTCATAAAGAGAGAAATTCTGTTCCTCCCCCTCCCCCACCCCTTACTGCAGAATAAGTCACGATTTCTTCCTCAAACTAGCCGAGTATGGCGGGAGCTGATCCCCAGAGAGGAGAAGGCCCTGAGCCCTGGGGAGGAGACGGTAGAGGATCTGCTGGGCCTAGTCCGCAGCGCCCACTCACCCTGGGCTCTGGTGGAGGGCTCAAGCGCAGAGGACCTTTTCCTGAAAGAGCTGGCCATCCAGAATCCACTGATGCTCAAAGACAGCTTCTTCTACACCTACTTCAGGTCGCTCCGGGTGGTGGACAAGGATGTGAGTGCTGGGAGTGAGCCTCAAGTACAGGGATAATGAGAGGGGAGCCATTCCCCTTACGGGACCGGGTGGTAAGACCTAGTTCCGCTCTCCTCCTGATTAATCTCACCAGCTTGTCCTCAGAGCAGGGCTACCAAGCCCAGCAAACTTGCCTAGTTTGTCGCCCCAGAGAAGGGAGGCCCAGCCAGGGTGGCCCGTAATGTCCTTGGAGCCAAAGTCAACTGAGGATTCACAGACAGGCCCCTGAAGTTTCTGGCCTGACCCTGCAGGATGTAAACTAGAGTGGTCCCTTAGGACCACAGGGTTCACGATGGCTCTGATTCCTGCCCTCGGGAGCTGACAGTCCAACAAGGGACACAAGACAGGGAAGCTGGAAGGGTGTCAGAGGAAGGGTGAGGCTTGAGAGGTGAGAGGCCTCTTCAGGCCCTGGCAGAAAGCTGCAGGAAAGGCGCACAGGAGAGGAAGGGGGTTGGGGTGTGGGGTGGTCACTCTCTGAGGCTGGACCCACCGTTGCTGTCCTCTAGTAGACTCCAGGGCCGCCTCGGCCACTGCAGCTCCAATATCCCTTTCCTCCCTTCCAGGTGAGCCTGGTGGACAAAGAGCTCCTGAAATTTGTGAAGCTTGAAGAGTTGGTGCTGAGTGCTAATCAAATCAAGGAGATTGACACCACCAACCTGCCCCCAACTCTCAAGGTAAAGGAGCCCAGGTTCCATTCTGGGTCTTGGATCCAGAGCTGCCCAGAGACCCTGCACCTTCCTTGCCCACTCCCCAAGAGGTTTGACCATCATGTCTTGTGCTAAGGGCGGGTTCAAGGCTTTTGAAAGGTTGGCCAGACCCCTTAAAAAGTGAAACACAGGATTTCCACGTGGCCCAGAAATTCCCTTCCTAGGTCTACACCCCAAAGCCTCGAAGGCAGGGACTCAGATTCCTGTACGCCAGTGTTCACTGTTCACAGTTGCCAAAAGGTGAAGACAGCCTGTGTGTTATCAGCAGATGAATGGAGCAGCAAAATGTGGTCTGTCTACACAGTCATGAAAAGGCATGACAGGGACTTCCCTGGCAGTCCAGTAAGACTCCTTGCTTCCACCCACCTAAGGGGGCATGGGATCTATCCCTTGTTGGGGAACTAAGATCCCTCATGCCACACAGTGTGGCAAGAAAAAAAATGAAATGAACAATGTGGATGATCTTGAAAACGTGATGCTGAATGAAAGAGGTTGGACACAAAAAGCCACGTATTAGATGATTACATGAAATCCGTAGAAGAGGCAAATCCAGAGAGACAGAAAGTACATTAGAGGATACAGGGGGAGCAGGGAGGGACTGGGGAGATGTTCAGTGGGTAGAGTTTCTGTGTGGGGCGATGAAATGGACAATGATGATGATGGTTGTACCTGGAGTGAGTGTACTTAAAGCTGCTGAATTGTCCACTTAAAAAGGGTTGAAATTACAAATTATGTTTTATTATATATAAAACCACAATGAAAAAATGGTAGGCCAGACAATATTATGAGTCTTCAGTTGAGTATATCAAAATGGTCTCAATTTTAAATTAAATGCCGAGACTAGTAAATTTGATGGCAGAAGAGGCTCCGCTGTATGTCTCAGTGCCAACCTCAAGAAGAAAATGAGGAAGGCCTGGGAGGAGAAACACAAGAACTCTGTTATCTTTGGGCTTACTTCTTTGGTCCAGGGGCACTTTGGCTTCCCCAGGGACAACTGCCATGGATTGGGAAGTTGCCAAAATATTACAGATGTCCCCTCTCACCCTCTCCGACATCAGCTCCACTCCATATTTTAAAGTTTCCTTCGCAAAAGGAAAAGAAGCTTTCTGACAGCTACCGCAGGAATATTTTCTTCCCGAACCCTTTTTTTAAAATCACCAACCCAAAGGCTGTATTTACTTTATTTTATTCTTATATTTTTTACTTTATTTTTAAAAATTTATTTACTTGGCTGCACTGGGTCTTAGCAGCAGCATATGGGATCTAGTTCCCTGACCAGGAATTGAACCTGGACCCCCCGCACTGAGAGTGTGGAGTCTTAGCCACTGGACCACCAGGGAAGTCCCTCTTCCTGGATCCTTAGAAGGGAGTCCAGGTAGGCAGAGAGAGACAAGGCCTGAGTACTTTGCAGCTCCCCTCCTAAGTTGCCCAGGGCTGAAGGAGGGGGCGGACTCTGTTCTCCCTGGGCTCCCGGGCTGTCTGTCCGCTGGTCTCAGGTCCTGGAGCTGTACGGCAACAAGATAGGCAGCATGGAGTGTCTGTGCCGCCACCCACCCCCGCGCCTCCAGCACTTGGGGCTGGGCCACAACAAGCTCCTGGGCCCCCTGGAGAGTCTGCACGTCACCAGCGACCACTGGTAACTCGGGAGCGCCCTGGGGGAAGAGGGAGGAGGGGGCTGAGCGTGCCATGGGGGCCCCTCTAAGCTGGCGACTTGGAGAACTCAGCTTTGCTCTTTTCTGTAATAACTCCTGGTTGGCTGCTAAGTCCAGACCTAGGGTTTTTTTTCTCTGACCCCATAAACCAAAAATCCCACTGAGGCCCAGGGGAGGGCACCAAGAGCCAATGAGAGTGAGCGGACCTTTGGCTTTGAGGACATGCTTCCAATTCACGATTCCTCTTGCTGTTTGGGCCAGTGAATTCTCGGTTCCAAGGCCCGTCCTGCAGCTCCCTGGCCTCCACCCATCAGAGGCCAGGAGCGTCCACCCCAGACCTGCTGTGACAACCCAAAGTGCCACATGGCCACTGGGGGCCAAAGCCACCCCCACCTGAGAACCACTGCCCTACAGACACGTCTGCTTTGGCTTTGTCTCCTTGGTGGGTGAGCAGTGGTCAATCTGAGTCATCTGAGGGCAGCAGACACCACCCGTGAAAGCCTATCAGAGGAGGGACTTCCCCGGCAGTCCAGTGGTTAGAACTTTGCCTTCCAGTGCAGGGCGTCGCAGGTTCAATCCCTGGTCAGGGAGCTAAGACTCCACATGCCTTGGGGCTGATAACCCCTAATACATAAAACAGAAATAACATTGTAACATATTCAATAAAGACTTTAAAAGTGATCCACATTAAAACAAAAAAACAAAAAAGACCCTCCCTCAGAGGAAGCTGGGCCAGAGAGGCCTGTCAAAGCCTCTGTGAGGATTCCCAGGGCTCAGCATCCTGGGCAGACCTCCCTGGGCTGAGGTTCATGACAGTTCTTTCCTCACAGCCCAGGAAGGCCTCGAGGAGCAGGGCAGCTTTCCCAGGTGGCCTGGGAACGTGCTCGTGGAAGGCCTGTCTCTGACCCTAATTTCTTCCTTCTTCCTCTTTATCTTGGCAAAGCTGCCTCTGCACAGCCTCAACCATGCACAATTCCAATCCCTGACTTCCACTTCCTCCGTCGTCAGGGAAGCTGCGAGGCACAGGAAGAGAACACACACTTTGGGCTGTGTGTGACAGCTGAGTTCAGAACTCTGCCAGAGTTCTAAGCGTTTCGGTTATTTTTTATTAATTTATTCATTTAAAATTTTTGGCCACATGGCATGTAGGATCTTAGTTCCCCAACCAGGGACCAAACCCACACTCCCTGCTGTGGAAGCGCAGAGTCTTAACCACTGGACCTCCAGGGACGTCCCTTAAGTGTTCTGGTCTTTGATTTGGAAAACAGGCTTATGATAACATCGCCTGCTTGATGCTGAGTGTGGATTTCATAGAAACATGTATGTGTGAAAGCTCCATCTTTTGCTGTTTTGAATTTAAAAGGAGGGTACTCGTCCTGCGAATCCATCTTTCTGATGCTTCCACCAGTTCTCCTGAAGGAGGCTGGTATTGGGCAAAATCTGTGTGCCGGTCCAAACGAAGTGTTCTTCTCGGGTATTTCTGTGACTGGCTGGTCAACATCAGGGCAGGATGAGAGGAGGGAAGAAGGGCAGGTGCGGCTGGGAGATGGTCACGTGTGATGGCAGGATTGTGCTGATGAGGTGTCCCCTTGTGAACTGTATTTGTTGCCTCTGCTCTCAGAGCTGGAATCCGTTCACTTTCTGGTTTGCACAGTAGGGAGGCCTGCCACCGGGTGGGAGGTGCGGGGCGCCTCCTCTGTCCCTAGTGGCTGGCTCTTCTTCACCCACGTGCCCCAAGAAACAAACCAGGGACTTCCCTGGCAGTCCAGTGGCTAAGACTCCATGCTCCCAAAGCAGGGGGCCTGGGTTTGATTCCTGGTCAGGGAACTAGATTCCACATCCACGACCGAGACCTGGTGCAGTCAAATAAATAAGTAAATATTTAAAAAAAATAAAAGGAACAAACCAGACTGCTTCCCCCAGTCATGGCCTGGTCTGATCCTGGGGCACTTCTTCCAGCTTCTAGACCCTTCAAGCCTCACACCCCCTCTTCCCAGGCCCCCCTGTTTGTCGGGCTCTCCTACCCCACCCCCACGGCCCCTCCGTACAGAGGCCTGCCTCCACCTTCCTCACCAGTCTGTCTGTCTCTGCTGAGAACCTTCTAGATGTATGGGAGATAGCCAGATGGTTAGCTGAGAAGAGGTCTATACACATACAAGTTGAGTGGAAGCAGGATGTGATGGCCACCTCTGTGCACAGCAAGAGCCAGGGGGTCGGGGGAAACGGGGGCTCCATCCAGACAGGGGGCTAACTCGGGTCAACAGCAGCCCGAGGCCTGAGTGTCAGGGAGGCCACAGTCTCCCATCCCGCCCTCAGCACCGGGCCTTGTCCAGCCGGGACTCAGGGTGCTGGGGGTGCTGGCAGATGCAGGCACATTGACACGACCACGGCTGCCTGTCCCCACCGCTCTGCTCACCTGGCCTCGTGCTCCTGGGCCGTGCTGCTCGCCTTTCAGGCCCAACCTCGTCTCCCTGGACCTGAGCTTCAACAACCTGACGGACCTGCAGAACATGGTGGCCGGCCTGCAGACACTGAAGCACCTGAGGCTGCTGCTCCTCCAGGGCAATCCACTGGCCCTGATGCCCCACTACCGGGGCTTCACCATCGACAGCCTGGCCAGGCTCTGCGTGCTGGACGACATCACCGTGGCATCCAGCGAGAAGCATCTCTTCCGGGGGCTCAGCCACAGCGAGGGTAAGGGGGCCAAGGTGCAGGGCTTGGGGGAACTGTTGAGGGCCCCCCCGGCCTACCCACCACCCTACTGGGTGTACATGTCTTGTTTGTCACCCAACTCGGCTGACTCAGACCTCGTTCAGGTGTAACTCACTTTCTTGGGCAGAGTTCTCTCCCAGATTTTGATCCACGTGATTGAGATTTGGGGACAGAAATGGTAGGGGGTTGGGACCATTGCGGTCCCCTCCCTTCCTTGCAAGACAAATGGGAAACATTCTTTAAATCAGCTTCTTGGCTTGCTGGTGGCTTGAGATCACCTCTTGTGGCTGTACCAGAGTCTTCTCAAGGTCAGGGTGATGAAACAGGGTAGTAATAGCTCCGCCCTCTGCGTGTCAGGCACCGGCTAAAGTCACATAGCCTCCACCTGCAAGCATCCTGCAAAGCAGCTCCTGCCATTTCCATTATACGGATCAGGAAAACAAGGCTGAAGAGGGGGCGTCTTGCCCGAAGGAAAGTGAAAGTGTCAGTCACTCAGTCGTGTCTTGACTCTTTGTGACCCCATGGACTGTAACATCTGTCCTTGGACTTCTCCAGGCAAGGATACTGGAGTGGGTAGCCATTCCCGTCTCCAGGGGATCTTCCTGACCCAGGGATTGAACCTGGGTCTCCCACATTGCAGGCGGATGTTTTACTGTCCAAGCCACCAGGGAAGCCCCTGAGACTTACCCCAGTTCTCTGTGTGTTGAACTTGGCAGCGCTGGGACATGAACCCAAGTCTGCAAAGTGAGGCTCAGCCCGGCTCAGAGCAGGAGGCAGGAGGCATGCTCACCCACCCTTCTTTGCTCTCTGTCTGTCCATCTCATCCCTCGGTTCCCCTCACCCCTGCCTGTTCCCTCCTGCAGATCTCCTGGCACCCGAGGCACAGTTATTGGTGACTGTTGGAAACCTCCGAGGGGTGCTGGACTCCTCGGTCTTGGACCCAGAACCAGGGCCCCAAGGCCCTTTCATCACTTACAATTACTATGTGACGTATGATTTTGTAGAAGATGAAGAAGGCGAAGGAAGCCAATACGGCGGAGTCCTGGCTGAGGTGGGTGCCTGGGCAGCTCTGCCCTCGGGTTCTCAGGGTCCCCTGTGCAGACAGGATGGCTTTAGGGAAACCAGGAAACCCCTTAACATGGGCCTTTCCAATTCATACCCTCCTCTGAACAGGAGGGCAGCTTCTGCTCAGCCCCTTTCTTGAAGCTGGTGTTGCTGGTGTGCTCAGTCACTTCAGTCGTGTCCAACTCTTTGCGATCCCCTGGACTGTAGCCTCCGGGCTCCTCCGTCCCTGGGATTGTCCAAGCAAGGATACTGGAGTGGGTTGCTATTTCCTCCTCCAGGGGATCATCCTGACCCAGGGATCGAAGCCACATCTCTTAAGTCTCCTGTATTGGCAAGTGGGTTCTTTACCACTAGCACCACCTGGGAAGCCCCTTGAAGCTGGAGTGACTCTCAGTCCTGCTCACCCCTTCCTAATGCCCCCTGAAACAGAAGCAAAGGACCTAACAAGGGAGCAGCCCAGATTCTCAGGACTAGGCTGCTGGCCTCCCGACCCTGCTCTCCAACTCCTCCTGTACCTCCCCTCTCCCTTCCCATCATGAGAAAACCCAACAGTGTCATTCGACTAGGAGAAATGCGAGGGTTTCCTAACGTGTGAAGAAATTGTTACTATTTTTACTCTTTATTATTATTACTCATTTATTTATTTGTCTGTGCCGGGTCTTAGTTGCAGAATGTTGGATCTTCCATCTTTGTTGTGGCATGCAGGATCTTTAGTTGTGGCGTGTGGGATCTAGTTCCCTGACCAGGGATTGAAGCCAGGCCCTCTGCGTTGGGAGCTCGGAGTCTTAGCCACTGAACATCCAGGGAAGTCCCTGTCTTTACTCCTAACACAGAACTTTCTGAAGAATCCAGACTGGCTGTTTAGTTTGTTTGCTTGGTTGGTTTTTAACTTCCTGCCCTCTAAGGCCATGTGTTTCTTTGCTTCATATCCATCAAGCACAGGCGCCCGTTCACACTGTGTGCGCGTCGTGTCGGGCATGAGCTCTGAGGCCAGCAGTCTTGAATGTATCTTCATGTCTTTGACAGATCATCAAGCCCCCTTCCAGCTTGGAACAGCTGGGTGAGGACATTCTGGAAGACATCATCGAAGACGTAGAAGAGTCCTTGGAATCAGGGCTGGCCTCCCTGTCTGAGTTGGGGGAGATGGAGGAGTCCATTGTTTCTGGTGCTTCTGAGCCATTGCCACGGTCCACAGACTCTGCAGAAGAGCTGGCCAAACTGCGGCCGCTCCTGGATCCCCGGCTCTGCCCATCCCCGGGGTAAGGATGCTCACGTGGCTGGGGGCCGGGACCAGACCACACCGGATGTTTACCGTTCTCTGTGCCCCCATCCCTCCTGGCCTCTGTCCCTGGCTGTGCCCACGTGTTGCTGATCTTCTCAAAGCCCTCCCCGGATGGCACAGCCCCCCACCATGTGGCCTCTCTGCTCCCAAGGACAGTGCTCTTCAGCACAGTCCCCAAGCCCTGGTCTGATGTCATCCCCTGCAACTACGAGATGCAGCACACGCTGAAGGACCTGGTGCCGCTCAAGGCCTTCCTGCTCTCAGGGACCGTGGTCACCGTCGTGGAGGAGAAGGTGGGCGCCAGTGTTCTCCAGGCTTCATACGCTGCCCCTGTCTCCTGTGCTCTGCTTCCCTGTTGGGCATCTGTAGCCCTGCTCCCCCATTGGTGGGGTCTCTGTGCCTTTCCAGAAAGATCCCAGCTAGCACCCTCCCCGCCTCCACCCCCTAGATTCTCTCCTGGCCTGTGGAGCAGCCGTCTTCCTCAGACAGTCCCTTGGCTGCTAAGAAGGGCAAAGGAGAGAAGGACAAGAAGGAGAAGGAGAAAGACAAGAAAGACAAGAAGGGCAAAGACAAGGCAGGCAAAGGGGAGAAAGAACCCCCCAAGGTACCTCCAGGTGGGGCGGTGGCCTGGGTGGTGGGAGGTGCTCCCGGCCCCCTGCCCACCCTGTCCACCCACCTGGCCTCTCCTCACAGGCGCAAAAGGGGGGCAAGAAGCAGAAGGAGCTTCCTAAGGAGCTGCGCCAGGACCCGCCCATCCTGCGGGTGCTGGGCAGCAGCCCGGTGGTGCTAGAGCCCCTGCTGGCCGGGGAGCCCTTCGTGTCTACCGTGTGCAACTTTGGGGTGATCCGGACCTTGGAAGCTGACCGGCTGACACTTAACAGGGTATAATGGCCCCTCCCCACACCCCTCCCCTGCCCACAGATGCCTGGTCATGGTGGGGAGGGGAGGGAGGGGGAGGGGGGATGGGGAAGGGGGAGCAGAACCACAAGAGGGTGGGGGTCGGGGCATGCAACAAGGGTCACCTGCCTGATGTGTGGCCTTCTCGAGTTTGAAGGGCCAGGCAAGCAGGCAGGCCGGGCAGCTCCTCCGGAGGAGACCCCCGCCTCACTTCCCTGGTCTGAGGGACCCTGGCCAGGGAGCTCTCACTCGCTAGCGTCTGGACCCACCCTTCCCCCAGTACCCCCCCACTCCAGTGAGGAACTTACTCTGTGGTTCTGTCTCTCAGGATGCAAAGAAGAATAAGAAAGGTAAAAAAGGTAGGTGCCGATGAGGGGCAGAGGGCAGGGAGGGTTTGCTGAGGACCAGTCTGTTAGGGTTGCTGTAAGTTGCCCCAGGGTGGGTGGCGAGTGAACATCAGACATTGCTTTCCAGCTGCTCTGGAGGTGAAGTCCAAGACCAAGATGCCAGCAGCACCAGGTGATGGCCCTTGGCCTGGTTGGCACCTTCCCCCTGGGTCCTCACCTGGTGGGAGAGGGGCCAGCACCAACCACCCCCTGCCCTAATGACATAATCACCTTCCAAAGGCCCTACCTCCCAACAGCATCACCATGGGGGGCTGGGATTTCCACACAGGAGTTTGGGGAAGGGCACAAATATAGCAGGACTCCCTGAGGGGTCAGCCTGACTGGGGACTGAAGGGATGGGAGGATGGAGAGTTGTATCTTCCAGCTGATGGGAGGGCCATGCCTACCCTGAGGACCAAGCCCTGAGTCTTCTGTGTGGCCCTGTGCACAGGGGCCTGCCTCGGTCAGGAACCAGGCAGGACAGGTGTCCCAGGGCGGGGCAGGACGGAGTGGGGAGGGGAGGCTCGGGTTGGGGGTCCAGTGTCCTTCCAGCTCAGTGGTAGTCCTGCTCCTGCACAGCATGCTAAATGGCTCAGTTGTCTCTGACTCTTTGCAATCCCAAGGACTATGACCCTCCAGGCTCCTCTGTCCATGGGGATTCTCCAGGCAAGAATACTTGGCCCTCCTCCAAGGGATCTTCCCTACCAGGGTTTGAACTGGTGTCTTATGTCTCCTGCATTGGCAGGCAGGTTCTTTTACCATGTGAGCCCTACCTGGGAAGCTCCTGCAGGGCATTAGCTCTTCTTTGCTGTATGAGGTTCTCAGGCTTGTTGTGTGGGCAGTGGCAGCATTGAAATAGGTAAGTTTTAGATTTAATTTTTAGAACTGTTTGGCTTACGGGGAGAGATGGAAGACATTGCTCAGTTGGGAGAGTGCTGCAAAAGTCTAGGTGAGATCACAGCAGTGCTGTGAGCAGCAGGCAGTGTGGAAACAGCCCAGATGACCATCAGTGGATGAACTGGGTAAGCAAAATGTGACCTACCCATACAGTGGGACTTTTTAAAGAAAAAAATTTGGTCTTAGTTGTGGCAAGCCAGTGCTTTGGTTGTAGCATGCATGATCTTCAGCTGTGGGACTTGAGACCTTTTAGTTGTGGCATGTAGGATCCAGTTCCCTGACCAGGGATCGAACCTGGGGCCTCTGCATTGAGAGCTCAGACTCGTCTTAGCCACTGGACCACCAGGGAAGTCCCCATGCAATTATTCCATCACGAAAAGGAATGAAGCCCTGACACATCCAACTCCATGGGTAAAGCTTGAAAACTCAGTGCTAAGGGAAAGAAGCCGGACACAAAAGACTGCGTAGTGTATGATTCCATTTTACATGAAATGTCGAGATGAGTCAAACCCATAGAGACAGAGAGTAGATCAGTGGTTGCCTGGAAGTGGGGAAGGGGAAAGGGGTGTGACTGCTTAATGGGTTTCCATTTGGGGTGATGAAAATGTTCTGGAATTAGTGGTGATGGTTGCACACCATTGTAAATTTACTAAAAGTCACCAAACTGTATGCTTTTAAATGGTTTAAATGTTTTGAATTTTATGAGAATTTTCTCTTGCTGGAAAAAAAAAAAAGTCACCTTAAAAAAAAAAAAAAAAAAGAAGCACTTAAGGCAAGAATCAGAGCCTGGGCTTAGGAATGGGTGGTGGGGATGGTGTGGAGAAGACGGAGCAGAGAGCCATGAGGAAGAAGAAACAGGCCGATCTGGTGACTGGGGAGCAGGAGCAGGCGGGACTTCTGCCTGGCAGTGATTGGGGCCCGGTGGCGGGGAGTGGGGAAGATGAGCTCAGCTTTGGGGACATGAAGTTGAGAAGTTGAGTCGGGTGTGCATCCAGAGTCCCCATGGTCGACAGTGCTCCTGAGCTGCCTCCTCTTCTCTGACTCCATCTCCTCTGCCCTGGTCAGAACACCTAGCGGTCTTCACTCAGAACGACTGCAGTTTCCTTAGCCTGCACGGGGGAAGTCTACTCAGAGTACTTACTTTACTCTTCCCACTCACTCCGCTGCTGCTTCTCGGGTCAGTCAGCTTCAGTGACCCTTCTCTAGGGAAGCTAATCGTCTGGTTGGGGTTAGGCCCTTTATCTTCTTCACAGCATCCTGTGTTTTCCTTTACAGGAAATCACAATGATCACAGGTATCACAATGATACCTACATAGATGTGAATCTGTGTAGGTGCTTAATTTTTTAAAGTTTATTGATTTATGGCTGCACTGGGTCTTCGTGTGGCACGCAGGCTTTCTCTAGGGGCAGTGAATGGGGGCTGCTCTCCAGTTGCAGTGCAAGGGCTCCTCACTGCAGTGGCTTCTCGCTGCAGAGCACGGGTTCTAGGGTGCTGGCTCAGCAGTTGCAGCACACGGGCTTAGTTGTCCCGCAGTGTGTGAGATCTTTGGCTTCCCCGGTGGATCAGATGGTAAAGAATCTGCCTGCAGTGTGGGAGACCTGGGTTCGATCCCTGGGTTAGGAAGATTCCTTGGAGGAGGGCATGGCAACTCACTCCCCTATTCTTGCCTGGAGAACCCATGGATAGAGGAGCCAGGTGGATGCAAAGAGTCCATGGGGTCACAAAGAGTCGGACACGACTGAGCGATTAATACAGACACACATACGTATGTACACATGAGTAAGCTCTAGTAGGGCAGGAGCTATGCTTGTATTCTTTAAAGCCACACAATCTCCAGCTCCCAGCACATCGATTGAATGAATGAATCAGCTTATAGATGGTGTTTAAAGCCATGAAGATATGAGTTTGTTGATAGAAAAGGGTTGAGCCCAGTACTCTGGGAAACACTACAGATTCTGAGCACGAAGGGAAAGCAAGGCCTGAAAGGGTCAGACTTAACTGTGTGTTTTGTTCCTAAAACAAAACCTAAGGATATTGATAGGAATACAGAAATAGCCAAGCCAAGGTGAGGTAGCCAGCCACTCAAGGTAAGTTCACAATGTCTGCCACCCAGTGAGAAATTACCAGGCATGTAAAAAAGCAAGACAATTCAGTATATAATGAAATTGAATCAATTGTAATTGACTCAGCAATGACATATATGATAGAATTCATAGACAAGGACATTAAATACATCTTTATCATTATATTATGTATAGCCAAGAAGCTAGAGGAAAGATTGACCATGTTACATAGTGACATGGAAGATAAATCAGAATTTTAGGGATGAAAACCACAGTATCACTTGAAAAATGTACTCAGCGGGATTAATGGCAGATTAGACAATGCAGAAGGAAAACGGAGGAAACTAACTGGAAGCAGGAGAAACTACCCAGAGTTAAACTCAGAGAGAAAAATGGCTGGAAAAAAAAATGAACAGAGCATTAGTGATCAGTGACATAAACTCAAAGGAAATCATATCCACAGAGTGGGAGCCCCTAAAGGAGAGTGGGGAGGGAAGAGAGAAATTTAAGTTGATAGTTTTCAAATTTGAGTGTTTAAATGTCCACTGTTCTGCTACTGTCCTCTGGTTTGCATTTTTTTTTTCTGATGATAAATCTGATGTCATCTTCATATTTGTTCCTCTGTATATAATGTGTCCTTTTTCCCCCCCTCTCTCTTTAAGCTTTAAAAGTTTTCTCTTTATCATTGATTTTAAGCAATTTTATCATTAAGCCCTGGGATTAAAATGAGCTCAAAGAAAGCTTTTACTTTTTACATTTTTGCTAATTTCTTTAATGTCTGGCTTAACTGAGGAAGCCACATATGCAGAGGTGCTTCTGCAGTGAGTCTGTGTGATGTTTGCTGTAGTTAAAGTATATGAAGAAAATCTATTCTCACATGGACATGCAACTGGAAAAGATGGAAATAGCTTAATAGACTTTTAAATAGTTGTGGATATTCTTTGACATTACATCAGGCTTGACAACCAGTAGTTTTTAAAAGGTTTTTACAACATGGAAACAATCTATATGGATGAAGTTTTTCATAATAAGTTATGTTAAATTCATTAGTCTACATTGCCCTTTTTTAAAAAAACAAACGCTGCATTTTGAACATCTGTCTTACTCATGAACAATTGCTAACATCTGGTCATTGTTTTTTGTGAAATACTGGTTCACTGAGTTAGGCATATTTTTCAACTGTTCACGTGTTTCTTTATCCATTATCTCCAAATCACCTTCTTTATCATCAAACCTATCACTGGAAAAGTCTTCCAGTATTGGAAAACTGTTAAGTTCATGGTGGCAGATACAATGTTACAAAGAATTTGCACTTTCTACTTGAAAGTGCAAATGTTACAAATGTATTTATCCGAATGCTTTCAGATGTTTTGCCTGGAGTGCCAGGCTTGCTTCATTCATTTTATAGAAAATATTTGCCAAATATTCATGCTGAAATAACCATATTTAAAAAAAAATATATATATATATATATACACACATATATATATATTTATTTATTTATTTGGCTGCCCCCGGTCATGTAGGATTTAGTTCCCTGACCAGGAATGGACCCGGCCCCTTGCATTGGGAGTGTGGGGTCCTAGCCACTGGGCCCACCAAAGAAGTGCAGAAATAACCATCCATATTTTGTCAGCCTTTTTTCAAGTGAAAAAAATGTCTGAAGAAAAAGCAGCTAGTTCATCTTGTAACTCAAATTGAAGCTTGTTGAATGACTTGATTAGATGTGATTTATGCCTTATTACGGTTAAGACCCCAGGGCGATTCTGAAACCGTGCTGGCCTGGGGACTCAGGTCAGGTTTGCATTTTGGGGACGGAGTCGCCCGGACCGTCAACCCGCTCATCTCTCCGGATTCATATTTTCATATTCCCTCAGAAGTAAAATCTTTGGTTTCAGTGTGCGAAAATGACTATCAGCCCGAGCCCCTGACGGTGGAGATCCAGATCCAGCTGATCCAGTGGCGGTCGACGGAGGAGGCGCTCCGGGGGCTCGTCATGTAGGGCGGGATTAAACGTGGTTCTGACACCGTGGATGTCCGGCCGGTCCAGTTCTGAACCCGCGACTGTCCGGCCTGCTGGTTCTGACACCGGTCTGTCCGGCCGCCGCTGTGCGTCCGGGGAGGGGAGTGCTGGCCAGGAGGAGCGGGGAATGCCTGGCTAGGGAGGAGCAGGAGGCTAGCAGTGGGGTTAGGGGGGTTGGCCAGGGAGGAACGGCAACGAGGGGTAGGGGCTGGCCTCGGGGAGGGGAGGAGGGGCTTGCTGGCCGGGGGAACTGGGGTGGGGAGGAGCCGGGAACTGGCCGGAGGAAGCGGGTGCCTGGCCGGGGAGAGCCAGGGAGAGCCGGGGAGGATCTCTTGGCCCGCAGGTGCATGGGGTGGGAGGGGAGGGGCCCCGCTCTCCAGAAGCCTCGCCCCCAAGCCCGACATCCACGGCTGGGGAGGCGGCGGTGCGCGGGCGTGACCAGCGCTGGCGGGCGCCGCGGAACCCCGCCCTCTGCCCGAGCCCAGAAGAGCAAACTGTGCTCACCTGGTGCCGCTGCGCGAGCTCCTCGCCCGTGCCCAGGCGGCGTCACGGCTCAGGTAGGTCGGCGAGGGGCGGGCGGAGGAGTGTCGGGTCTGGGCCCCTGGAGCCCCTCTGCTGGGGGGGCCCTGTCCCAGTGTGAGCAGAGGGGTGCCGGGCCCCTGCCCGGGAGGGGCAATGAGCCGACCTGGTTGCACTGGGGTCGTGGTCGCCCTACCCAGCGGGAGCCACTTCCTGCCCTCAGTGAACCGCCGGGGCCGGGGGTGGGGTGGAGGGTGTCTCCTGATACCTCTCGGCTTCTGTTCGCCCCACTGGGGCAAGAATGCCGAATGGCTGGAGCTGGGGGTTTGGCCGGGGGCAGCCTGGGGGCGCTTGCTCCGGATTCCCCGTCGTGCAGCGCTGCTCACCGTGCTCCAGCCCGGAGAGGGGTGCCCACCGTGGGGCTCTGGTCCCTGTTCTGGCGACCCCGCGGGACTTTGCGACCCCACAACAGTCCTTTACGGACTGTCGTGTGGAGAATGAACCAGCCCTTGACCCTTGCCCTCATCGAAGCATACCAGGTTATCGAGACCAGTGAGGATCCCAGAAGCAATATCAGACCCTTAGGGCTCAGCACCCACTTGAGGGTAAGGCGTGCACTCACCAAAGGACCAGGCTTGGGGGGGGGGGGTCACAGAATGGAGGGAGGCTTATGTTTAACAGGTACTGAATTGGATTCACAGTAAGTGCAGTGGAGTGGGGAGCAGAGGAACGGCCCCGTCCTTGGGGTGGGGAGTTGGGGGTTAGCTCCCGCAATGGAGCGCCGAGGAATTGGGCGCACTGGGAGCGCTGTGGGCACAGGGGCAATCGGGTCCACAGCGCCTCTGAAACGCACAAGTCAAAACCAAACTGCTGGCTTTGCGCCCTTCTCGGTAAATGGCGCCACCAATCTGCCCCCACTCTCCCCTTTCCCCGGCGTCCTCTCCCGCAGCCAGCGTATCTCCCACACCTGAAAGCCGTTTTCCACGCCTGCAATCCATGTGGCCCTCAGGCGCCCCACGGCCTCCACCCTAGTCTCAGCTGCGCTCCCTTAATGACTAATGCAAGAGTTTGCTAGCTACTTTAGTGTTTCCATTCTTGCCCTTCCATAAACCATCATCTAAGCATCAGCAGTAGTGACCTTCTCTGCTAAATCCTCTAAGGGATCTCTGCAGTGCTTACAATAGAACCCTAGATCTTTCCCGGGAACTTCACTATGGATCTTGTATGTGACCTTCCTCAGGCTTTTGCTTCTGCTTCACTACCTACCACTTTCCTCCTTGTCCTTTACACTCCAACCACACTGCACACCTCCTGTCCTCTGTCAGGAGCTCTGCACTCACCTGTTCCCTCCGGCCCAGACCATGCTCTCCCCTCCTCTCCCCACTCCTCCTTCCCAGATCTTTAATAAAAAAAATTATTTCTGGCTGCACTGGGTCTTCGTTGCTGCTCGCTTGCTTTCTCTGGTTGCAGTGAGCAGGGGCCACTCTCTAGTTGTGGTGCTCGGGCTTCTCATTGCAGTGACTTCTCTTGTGGGTCACAGGCTCTAGGCATATGGGTGTAGCTGCCCCACGGCAGGTGGAATCTTCCCGGACCAGGAATGGAACCCATGTCGCCTGCATTGGCAGGTGGATTCTTAACCACTGAACCACCAGGGAAGTCTACTCCTCCCCCCCCCCCAGACCTTTATGTGGTTTGGATCCTTACTTTGTTCAGTTCTTGCTCAGGTGTTCTTTTTCAGGGAGGTCTTTCTAAACTGTTGGCTAAGACAGCCTTCTGGGTCACTGTATTCCATCACACTGCTTTAATTTCTTCTCAACAGTCTGAGGTTTGTACTGGCTTCTTGGACTGTGAGAGCTGCGACCCTGCCGGTTTTGCCTGCTACGGCAGCCCTGGCAGCCATCAGTTCAGTTCAGTCCCTCAGTCGTGTCTGACTCTTTGCGACCCCATGGACTACAGCACACCAGGCTTCCCTGTCCATCACTAGCTCCTGGAGCTTGCTTAAACTCATGTCCATCGAGTCAGTGATGCCATCCAACCATCGCATCCTCTGTCGTCCCCTTCTCTTCCTGCCTTCAATCTTCCCCAGCATCCGGGTCTTTTCCAGTGAGTTCTTTGCATCAGGTGGCCAAAGTATTGGAGTTTCAGCTTCAGCATCAGTCCTTCCAATAAATATTCAGGACTGATTTCCTTTAGGATGGACTGGTTTGATCTCCTTGCAGTCCAAGGGACTCTCAAGAGTCTTCTCCCACACCACAGTTCAAAAGCACAGTTCTGGCAGCTGTGAGATGCTTTTGGGGGAGTGGCAGCAGAGACAACAGGGATGAGCTTAATGCAGGTAGACTGGATCAAAGTGATGGCTAGCTGGTCCAGGACATAGCAGGGAGGTGACGAGGAGGGAGACTGAGGCCTGGCTTTGCTGCTGTGAGCTGTGGGTAGGTTACTGTGCTGAGTTACCATTTCTCAGCCTTCTCTTTGGATCACCGGGAAACTTGCTAAGAGAAAACTGGAACTCAGTAAGCAGTAGGAACTGGCGAGAGGTGTCTGCAGGGGAGCCTGATACAAGTCTATGGCTTCCCTATGTGTTTCATGCTCTTCCTGTGCATGTTTTTGTGTTTTTCCTAAAGCCCCGTTTCACTGACTCCCCAGGAAACCCAAGCTACGTGGGGCAGGTGTGAAGGGTGCATTCTGTGGCCTCTGTCACCTGCTGCTCCCCTACAGTGGTTCCTCCCCACTCCCCAGTGGACCAGACTCCCTAAGGACAGTGTCTGGGGTTGTCATCTCTGAGACTGGGTCTTCCATCAACAGAGCACTCTCGAGTTTCTTTCTGGAAATAAGCTGTGTCATTTTCACTGAAACTCATTAGGTACTTGAGTTTCTTGGGAAATACTGAAAACACTTGTGGTGTCTCATATATCTAAAGTGGCTGCAAGTCTTTTTGGAGAAAAAGTTGAGCCAAGTTCTCTAATGACAGCAGAAGGGAAGCAAGCGCTGGCACAGCAGGTGTGCTTGGTCTGTTCTACGGGAGGGGCTGCGGAAAGAGCCAGAGGACACACTGAAAAAAATAAAAGGACCTAGTTGCTGGAGGCTCAGTGGTTGTGGTGCACAGGCTTAGCTGCTCTGAAGTATGCGGGATCTTCCTGGATCAGGGGTTGAACCCGTATCTCCTGCACTGGCAGGTGGATTCTTTTACCATTGAGCCACCGGGGAAGCAGAGATGCCAGAGACATAGGTTCTATCCCTGGGTGGGGAAGATCCCTTGGAGGAGGAAATGGCAACCCACTCCAGTATTCTTGCCTGGAGAATCCCATGGACAGAGGAGCCTGGTGGGCTACAGTCCATGGGGTCACAGAGAATCGGACATGACTGAGCAACTTAGCACGCACACAGGATGGTGGGTTGCTCTTGGATGGAAGAGGTGGAGGCCGGGCCAGGACTGCGTCCGCTCACCAGCGCTCTCCTTGCAGGACCACCATGTTCCGCAGGGTGGGGTGGCTGGTCCCATACAGCCTTGTAGTGTTGCTGCTCAGCTGCCTGTTCTTTCTGAAGAAGGAGGCCCAGCCAGCGGGGGGGCCCGTGGCCCGACAGCCCTTCTGGGCTCCCCCAGGGCTCCGGCGCAGCCCATGTCTACCCAACCACACGGTGGCTAACGCCTCCCTGTTCCTGCCCACCCGTCACCGCCTCTTCTTGACCTACCGCCACTGCCGCAACTTCTCCATCCTGCTGGAGCCTTCAGGCTGTGCCGAGGACACCTTTCTGCTCCTGGCCATCAAGTCGCAGCCCGGCCATGTGGAGCGGCGCGCGGCCATCCGCAGCACGTGGGGCCGGGCGGGAAGCTGGGCTAAGGGCCGGCAGCTGAAGCTGGTGTTCCTCCTGGGGTTGGCAGGGCCTGCTCCCCCGGCCCAGCTGCTGGCCTACGAGAGCCGCGAGTTTGATGACATCCTGCAGTGGGACTTTGCTGAGGACTTCTTCAACCTGACACTCAAAGAGCTGCACCTGCAGCGCTGGGTGGCTGCTGCCTGTCCCCAGGCCAATTTCATACTAAAAGGAGATGATGACGTCTTTGTCCATGTCCCCAATGTGCTGGAGTTCCTGGATGGCTGGGACCCAGCGCAGGACCTCCTGGTGGGGGACGTCATCCGTCAGGCCCTGCCCAACAGGAACACCAAGGTCAAATATTTCATCCCACCCTCCATGTACAGGGCCCGCCACTACCCGCCCTATGCTGGGGGTGGGGGGTATGTCATGTCCAGAGCCACCATGCAGCGCCTCCAGTTGGCTGTGGAAGAGGCTGAACTCTTCCCCATTGATGACGTCTTTGTGGGGATGTGCCTGAGAAAGCTAGGGGTGAGCCCCATGCACCACGCTGGCTTCAAGACTTTTGGAATCCGGCGGCCCCTGAACCCTCTAGACCCCTGTCTGTACCGAGGGCTCCTTCTGGTCCACCGCCTCAGTCCCCTGGAGATGTGGACCATGTGGGCACTGGTAACAGACGAGGGGCTCAAGTGTGCAGCTGCCCCCTTGTCCCAGCTTCCTGGGGTGGGCTGAGCGAGTGGACTGTTTAATTTTTCAATCATGATGAGAAATCAAGAACCCTGCAACCTGGCCCTTGACAGGCTACAGGGAACGCTGACTTTGTTTTTGTAAACCCCTCCCAAACCTTGCTAACTTTGATTAAAATACTGAAATCTGGCTAACTTGTACCAGTATGTGTTAAACAGGCAAAGCATGGCAAATGCTGCCAGAACGCCATGAGGTGCCGGGGCACTCCTGGAGCCCTTAGGGCTCCTCTAGTTGGGGCAGGGGGAGGGTGGCGGGCAAAGGAGGGCCACTGCACAGGACTCCAGAAGACACACAGAAACATTTTCTTTTTTAAATGCAAAAAAAATTATCTTCCTTCAGATACAATACAGAAACTCCAAGCAAAAAAGGAAATGAGAAGCGTGTGTTGGAGTAAGTCCTGTTGTGAGCACCAGGTAAACACTCCATATTCAGTCCCTTAAGAACAATGGATTTTTGGCTCCTCTGCCTGAGATATCCTTACAGGGCACTGGGGCCAGGTCACAGAAGGCATTAGGAACACTCAACACAAATCTTATAAACAGGACAGTCTCCCCTTCCCCCACAAACTCATGCCCCTATGGAGGGAGCAAATACTGAATCATATTAGAAAATGTAAATAAGATGGGAAAACTGAGGTTAAACAGCTACTGAACTTGTGGACATGACAGAGAAGGCCCCCTCCCTCTGGCCAGGTTGGTGAAATGCTCTGGGTGAGAGGTAAAAAGATCCATGGGTGGGCGAGAGGGCAACCCTGCTGAGTGGGGTGCAGTGCCCACAGGCTAACAGCCAGGTCCAGTACAGGCCTGAGACGGTGGGGACAGGGGTCAGGCACTCACAGCTCCCAACGACCTCTGGTCTGACCGGCCCGGGCAGGCCCTGCCACTGCCTCTCTGTGCAGAGGAAGCTGTGCTAAGCCGGGGCCGGGTGGCGCCTGCCCTGCCTTCCGCAGGCTGAGCGGCAGCAGTGTCAATCCTCACGCAGGTAGGCCTCCTGCTCCTCCGGCTCGGCCCTCTCGCTCCCGTCCTCCTGGGTTTTCTGTCGGAGTTCCTCTGTCTGTGCTTCTGCCAACTTGGTTTCCGCCTTCTGGGAAAGCTGGCGTACCTCCTGCACCTGCGATTTCACCAGCTGGATGTGGCTCCTGGCCGTTATGGAGGCCTGGTCCGCACCTGCCGGAAGATGGGCCATTTATGCTGAGTGGACACAAGGAAAGCCTGGGGGCTCTTTGTGGTTGTACCTGAGCCTCCCCGCAGAGTAGAGAACCTTCTACCTCCATATTCAGGTGTGTTTTCCTCTCTATTGTCAAAACCCTGGCATTTTCCTCCAGCTGTCAGCAGTCGTCGTAATTATCAAATGCAATTCCCACAATCATCTTTATGGCTGCACAGATCTTAGTATAGGCGTTTTAAGACTTCAATTTTTTAAACTACATTCAAGTAATACATTTCTACTTGACAATGAAGAGATCATTCACAAAATTGTCAAAGCTCTATCTTTTGGAAGTTTAAAGAGCATCTTTCTCATCCTTTAAAATGTTACTGTAAAGTAACATTTCATCTACTAATTAATACTAAATGGGCTACTGTTCAATTCATGAACCACTAAGGCCAATTAATCGTTTTTAAAAGTTACTGTATTCACATGAACACTCAGGAAAAAATTGACTCTAAATTGACATAATGGCACAAACGGTATTTACTGAACATATTTTGCAGTTTTATTTGTGAAGGATATCATTTTATTGATACCTGTTGCTAGTGTATTTCATCATATGAAAGTGAAAGTCACTCAGTTGTGTCTGAATCTTTGTGACCACATGGACTACACAGTCCATGGAATTCTCCAGGCCAGAATCCTAGAGTGGGTAGCCGTTCCCTTCTCCAGGGGATCTTCCCAACTCAGGGATAGAACCAGGTCTCCTGAATTGCAGGTGGATTCTTTACCAGCTGAGCCACCAGGGAAGCCCATATAGATGTGCATATTTAATTCGTCTACAGAACACTCGAGCAGTTCTTTTCTAGCTTACTGCATTAAAGACAGCCTTTAGTACAATGTTGAAAGGTAGTGGAGAACAGCAGGCACCCTTATTTCTGACATTGATGGAAATGTTTCTCATATTTCACTATGATGTACAGCTACTTTTATGATGTTAGGAAAACTATAATTGTACTTAATTTAGGTTTAAATCATAAATGGACACTACATTTTACTGAAGCTTCTTGAGGCATACATTGATATGATTACAGAGGTGGCTTTTCTCCTTAAATCTACTGTAGATAACCTTAAGTAGTGAATTAAATGTAGATAGGTTTTTGGGTTTTTTCACTATATGTACATAAGATCTTTTAAAATTTATTTTTATTGGAGTACAGTTGATTTACAATGTCTTAATTACTGCTGCACAGCAATGTGATTCAGTAATACATATATTCTTTTTGCAAATATTCTTTTCCATTATGGTTTATCATAGGATACTGAATATAGTTCTCTATGTAATACAGTAGGACTTTGTTGTTTATCCATTCTATATATAAAAGCTTACATCTGCTAATCCCAACCTCCCAGTCCATCCCTCCCCAACCTACCTCTCAGCAACTACCTGTCTGTTCTGTGTCCATGCTTGTTTCATAGGTAGGTTCATTTGTGTCCTATTTTACATTCCACAGTTAAGTGATATAGTATGTGTGTTTTTCTCCTCCTTAGTATGATATCTCTAGTTGCATCCATGTTGCTGCAAGTGGCACTCTTTCCTTTTTATGGCCGAGTAGTATTCCGTTGTGTACATGTACCCCCATCTTCTTTCTCCACTCATCTGCTGATGGATATTTAGGTTGTTTCCATGTTTTGGCTATTGTAAATAGTGCTGCTATGAACACAGGGTTGCACATCTTTTTGAATTATAGTCTTGTCTGGGTACACGGCCAGGAGTGGGGTTGCTCCACCATATGGCAGTTCTTACTTTTCTGAGTAATCTCCATTGTTTTCTCTAGCGGCTACACCAACTTACATTCCCACCAATAGTATACGAGGGTTCTCTTTCCTCCACACCCCCTCCAGCATTTGTTATTTGTTGACTTTTTAATGATGGCCATTCTGACTGGTGTGAGGTGGTACCTCATTATAGTTCTGATTTACTTTTCTCTAAGAATTAGTGATGGTGAGCACCTTTTCATGTGCCTACTGGCCATATGTATTTCTTTGGAGAAATAGCTTACATGTTTTGCCCATTTTCTGATTGGGTTTTCTTTTTGTTGCTGTTGTTGTACTGTATGAGCTGTCTGTATATTTTGGAAATTAAGTATTGTCGGTTCACATTGCAATTATTTGCTACCATTCTGTAGGCTCTTTTTTGTTTGCTTCCTTTGTTGTGCGAAAGCTTGTAAGTTTGACTATGTCCCATTTATTTACTTTTGTTTTTATTTGTATTGCCTTGGGAGGCTGATCTAAGTAAACATTGGTATGATTTATGTCAGAGAATGTTTTGCCTATGTTCTCTTGATAAGTTTTTTTCCCCCAGTGTTGAATTAAAATTGTATTTTGAGGGTATATGGCTATTTTTAATTTGTATCTATCCACAGGTGATACTGAGCTGTAGGTTTTTTGTTTCTAGTGCTAGTCTAGTCCAGTTTGGGTTCAGGCCTACGGTGGTTTTGGTGGTGGTGGTTTAGTAACTAAGTTGTGACTGACTCTTTGCAACCCCATGGACTGTAGCCCACCAGGCTCCTCTGTCCACAGGATTTCTCAGGCAAGGATATCAATGCTCAACATCACATAATTATTAGAGAAATGCAAATCAAAACTATAATGAGGTACCACCTCACACCAGTGGGTTGCCATTTCCTTCTCCAGGGGATCTTCCCAACCCAGGGATCAAACCCATGTCTCCTGCATTGGCAAGCGTATTCTTTATTCCATGGAAGCCCACGGTGGCTTTAGACAGTTATCATAGTTGGGAGGCTTGTCGTCATTTTCTGGTACACTTTCTGTAACACAGGATTTATGTTTCTTGAAGATTTGATAAAATTCTCACACAAAACTGCGTGGACTTAGTGTCTAATTTGGGGGCACAGATTTTTTATGAATATTGTTTCAACTTCTGTGGTTACTCCTCTTGCTTTGATTCTTCCTGGGCCAACTTAGGATTTACATAAGTATCATAATATTCTATGATTTAAAAAAATTCCCTAATAGCTCTTTCTGGGCTTTGCCAAAGCAGGGGACATAGGTTTGATCCTTGGTCGGGGAAGATTCCACATGCTGAGGGGTGACTAAGCCTGTGTGCTACAGCTACTGAGCCTGTGCTCTAGAACCTGT
The DNA here is from genome assembly GCF_029407905.1 of Bubalus kerabau. Lineage (NCBI taxonomy): Eukaryota > Metazoa > Chordata > Mammalia > Artiodactyla > Bovidae > Bubalus > Bubalus kerabau. Next base: position 57,273,217 of record NC_073639.1, on the reverse strand, counting down.
GCTCTGCAACGAGAAGCCACCACAATGAGAATCTTGAGCGCCAAAGATTGTGCACCAAAGACCCAGTGCAGCCAAAAATAGATAAACTATAATAGCTCTTTCTGATGTTACTTCTGCACTCTAAAAGTTATACTTTAGTTCAGTTCAGTTGCTCAGTCGTGTCCGACTCTTTGCGACCCCATGAATCGCAGCACGCCAGGCCTCCCTGTCCATCACCAACTCCCAGAGTTCACTCAAACTCACGTCCATCGAGTCAGTGTTGCCATCCAGCCATCTCGTCCTGTCGTCCCTTCTCCTCCTGCCCCCAATCCAAACCTTATTTTCCTTATTCTTTACAAGGAACCGGGTTTTTTGCCTTTTCGACTACTTTTTAGTCTTCTTATACCTTTTATTTGGCACTGTCTGAATTTATTTGCTTTTCCTAACTTACTGGGCTAAAAGTTTATTTTTAGTACCTCTTGGTACAGGGAGCATTACCTGTCCTTTATGGTTGCTGTGTTTTGTATTTATGACATTCATCTTTAAATAAGGGGTCCATTTCTATTTAAGAGCTACTTTGTCTACAATGCTCTAGGTCTCTACTATTAACGAGACTTGTCATGACAGTTCTGAGTACTTTCAAATTTCCATTTTTCTTTATTGAGGTATAGCTGATTTACAACAGTATAGAAGTTTTAGGTGTACAACATAACTGTTCACAACTTTTAAAGGTTCTAAACCACTTAGTTGTTATAATAATAATATATTATGTACAGCTCTATTTCTCATGTTGTACATCTTTGTAGTTTATTTTATACACTACCTCTTCATCCCCTTCCCTCTCCCCATTTGTAACCACTAGTTTGTTCTCTATACCCGTGAGTCTGTTTTGTTATATTCACTAGTTTTATTTTTTAGATTCCACACCTAAGTGATATACAATCTTATTGGTCTCTGACATTTTACTAAGCCTAAACCCTGCAAGTACATCCATACTGTTGCAAATGGCAAAATTTCATTCTTTTGTGGCAGAGTAGTATACACACACACTACATCTTTATCAATTCATCTGCTGATGGACACTTAGGTTGCTTCCAAATCTTGGCTATTGTAAATAATGCTATAAACATAGGAGCACATACATCTTTTCAAATTCATAGTTTAGATTTCTTCAGATATATACCCAGGAGTAGAAAGTAATTAGGGCTTCCCAAGTGGTGCTAGTGGTTAAGAATCCGCCTGCCAATGCAGGAGATGTAAGAGAAATGGATTTGGTCCCTGGGTTGGGAAGATCCCCTAGAGGAGGAAATGGCAACCCATGCCGGTATTCTTGCCTGGAGAATCCTCAGGGACAGAGGAGCCTGGCAGGCTACAATCCATAGGGTTGCACAGAGTTTGACATGACTGAAGCAACTTAACACACATGCACACAGCACAGAAAGGAATTGCTGGATCATATAGTAGCAGTTTCTTTTTTTTTTTTTTTGGCTGTGCTGCACACAGCAAAAAGAAAAGGAAAAAAAAAAAGATTGTAGGATTTTAGTTCCCTCACCAGGGACTGAACCTGTGCCCTTGGCAGTGAAAGTATGGAGTCCTAACCACTGGGCAGCCACAGAATTCCCAGTTTTCGGTTTTATTATTTACTTTTACAATTCTTTAAAAAAAAAGTTTTGAGTAGTTGATTTACAATAGTGTGCTTCAGGTGTACAATACAGTGAATCAGCTATACATATACATGTATCTGCTCTTCTTTAGATTCTTTTCCCATATAGGTCACTACAGACTGTTGAGTTCCCTGTGCTATACAGTAGGGCCTTAATAGATACCTGTTTTATATATAGTAGTATCTATGTGTCAATCCTAAGCTTCCAATTTATTCCCACCCTCAACCTTTTCCTCTGGAAACCATAAGTTTGTTTTCTATATATTCTGACTCTATTTATCTTTTGTAAGTTATTTTGCCTTTTTTTGGTTCCATATATAAGCGATGTCATATACTGCTTTCTCTGACTTCGCTAAGTATGACTCTCTCTAGGCCCATCCATGTTGTTGCAGTACTGTTTCATTCTTTATTATGGCTGAGTTATATCCCACTGTATGTATGTGTCACATGCTTCTCATTGCTGTGGCTGCTCCTATTGTGGTGCATGGGCTCTAGGGCATGTGGGCTCAATGGCTGCAGTTCCCAAGCCCTGGAGCACAGGCTGGGTTGCTCCCTGACATGTGGGATCTTCCTAGACCAGGGCACAAACCTACGTGTCCTGAATTGGCAAGCAGATCCTCTACCACTGAGCCACCAGGGAAGCCCAGTATGTACCACATCTTCTTGATCCACTCCTGTTGACGGATAGTTTGGTTGCTTCCACATCTTACCTATTGTAAGTGGTGCTGTAGTCAGTATTGGTGTGCCTGTATTTTTTTTGAATTATGCTTTTCTCTGGATATATACCCAAGAGTGGGATTGCTGGATCATATGGTAGTCCTATTTTAGTTTTTTAAGGAACCGCCATACTATTCTCCATAGTGGTTGTACCAATTTTTCATTCCCACCAACAGTGTAGGAGGGTTCCCTTTACCTTTCAGTATTTATTGTTTGTACTTTCTGGTGATGGCCGGTGTGAAGTGACATCTCATTGCAGTTTTGATTTGTATTTCTCTAATTAGTGAAGCTGAGCATCTTTTCATGTGCTGTTGGCCATAGGTACTTCTTCTTTGGAGAAATATCTACTTGACTGTTCTGCCCATTTTTTGATTTTTTTTGTTGTTGCATTGTATGAGCTGTTTGTATATTTTGTAGGTTAATCCTTTGTGGGTTGCTTCATTTTCAAGTATTTTCTCCCACACTGAGGGTTTTCTTTTTGTTTATGAGTTCCTTTGCTATGCAAAAGCTTTTATGTCTAATTAGGTCCCATTTGTTTTTATTTTCATTATTCTAGCAGGTGGATCAAAAAAGACATTGCTGCAATTTATGTCAGAGAGTGTTCTGTGTTTTAAGAGTTTTATCATATCCAGCCTTACATTTAGGTCTTTAAATCCATTTTGATGTTATTTTTGAGTATGGTGTTAGGGATCGTTCTAATTTCATTCATTTACTTGTAGATGTCGTTTCCCCAGCACCACTCCTTGAAGAGACTGTCTTTTCTCCACTGTATATTCTTGCCTCCTCTGTCATAGATTAGTTGACCACAGGTGTGTACGTTCATTCTTGAGGAACCACAATACTGTTTACCACAGTTGGCTACACCGTTTTACATCATCACCAACAGTGTACTAGGGTTCTCTTTTTTCCACATTCTCACCAACATTTGTTATTTATGATCCTCTTTGATAATAGCCATGCTGACAGGTGTGAGGTGATATCTCATCGTGGTTTTGACTTGCATTTCCCTGATGCTTAGCAACATTGTGTATCATTTCATGCACCTGTTGGCCATCTATATCTTTGGAAAATCGTTCAGGTCTTCTGTCCATTTTAAAATCAGGTGTTTTTTTTTTTTTTTATACTTGAGTTGTGCAAGTTAAATTTCCATTTTTATTTTTGGTGAGGAAGGGGATATCAAGTAATTTTCTGAGTCTTTGTCACTTGGCATAAAAATCAATTTTTGTACATGTTTATATACTATTTGTATTTGAAGAGGTTTTTTTTTGGGGGGGGGGGGCGCAACATTTTGTATTCAGTGTATGTATGTGGTTAGGCTTAAAAAAAAAAATCATCCTGTTCCAACACCTAATCGCTTTTTTTACGTTTTGACCTGTGAGCCTGAGATATGTGTAAAGCTCAATTTCTCCTTGTAAATCTATCAGATTTTGGCTTATTAGGCACACATTTCAAGAGTGGTGTCCTGATGAACTATTCTGTCCCTTTTCACGTTTTCCGTCTTGAATCCCTCTTCTAACACTGCTGTCACCTTTTTGCTCAGCTTTTTGATAATGTTTCAGTTTATTTTAAAATACCCAATCTTCCTATCTGTTATTTTAGATGTGCCTCTGTAAACGGTTTTAGCTAGAATTATTTTTTAATACGAAGTATCATTTAATAAGTAAATTTACTCTTTATTGTGATTACTGATGGTTGAATGTGTTCCTTTACTTTGCATTTTCTAATTAACAGGCTTTATTTCTTCAACCTGTAGCCTTAACTGAATTTATTAAGTTTTCTTTGTCTCTTCCCCCAGCACTTCTTCTTGAAGTGTTTAACAATGTCTAATGTTAAGCCAATGTCTCCTTTCTCAAACAACGAAACTTAGCATGCTTTCACTGCTTTCCCAAACTGATTTGATTACTTAAAAATTGAACATTCAGAGCTTCTGACAAGTTGTACTAAGTTTTGTTCATTATTTTTGTATCTCAGGTGCTTCTAATTTTTTTTTTTTTTAAACACTTTTTCCAGAAAGTACATGCAACTGGTAAACCTTGAGTCTTTGTAGGAAGGTCTTTCACTCTTACATTTTAATGATATTTGAATGATTATTGATTTGTCACCTTGTATCTTAGGGTTGCAGATATCCTTCCTCTGGGGCTTATCTTATGGCTCAGAAGGTAAAGAATCTGCCTGCAATGCAAGAGACCAACGGGTTTGATCCCTGGATTGGGAAAATCCCCTGGAGAAGAAGGGCTTCCCACTCCAGCATTCTTGCCTGGAGAATTCCGTGGACAGAGGAGCCTGGTGGGTTACAGTCCACGGAGTCGCAAAGAGTTGGACACAACTGAAAAACTAACACACTCAAGCATATACTTCCTTTGTAAGTATTCTATTTTTTCTTATAGTTTTTAGGATTTTTCTTTGTATATTTTACATTCTGAATATTTTTTTGCCATGTGAGATAGACTTATATTTTAAATTCTGTTCAGAACCTTTGTGAGCCCCTTCAGTCAGTTCTGGGAAAACGTCTTTTTCTTAGATAATGCTTGTAGTTTACCTTCCCTCTATGTTCCTGCTAGACCTTAAGCTGGCCTAGTGAGTGGTGAAGGCTGCCTGGCGGTGCTCTCAGCAAGGCCCCCTCTTCATCACTGTGCCTGGAGACCCAGCCCCCGTCTTTGGTGCGCCACTAACGCCAGCTCACGCTTCTGTGGTTGTGGCCTTCGTTCCAGTCCTGTTTGCAGCATCTCTTGATTCCTTGGGCATTAGTTAACTACGAATTCCTTCTGTACTTACTTAAAACATCTTTTACATCTTTAAGATTTCAGAAAACAAAAACATTTTAACAAACCAGTTTCTTAAGAATTTTTACGTTGACATAGTTTGGGACCATTCAGGTAAGATGTTAAATGAGGATTTCCCTCAAAATACATTAGAAAATCATTCAACCTCAAGCCTACTGGATGGATAGTGATGGTTAGAAAACCCCTGGTGAATGGGGCACCATTCTATACTGGGAGGCATTAAGGGAGAGAGGATGATGCCCTGGCTACCAGGGACAAAGGCTTTAGGATTTGACCTAACTTGCTGAATCCCAGTTTGGCTGCTAACTTACTGGGTACCACAGCATGCTCGGTGAATTATGTAACCCCCTCTATCTGCCTGTTTCTTCATCTGTAAAGTGGGAATGATAATAATAACTCCTACTTTTAATCCCTGCAGTTCTTTTTAAAGTATCTATAAAGTGTTTACTACAAAGCCTGAGATACAGATAATATTCACAGATTATCTGGGTTACTAAAAAAGTAAAATCCTTAACTATTTGGAAGCAATCAAAATTTCCAACTGACAGCTTTATTATTTTTCATTTTCTATACCATCTAGCTTCTACTGGTCTAGTCTACAAGGGCATTCATTTTTTCTTTGTGTAAATGAAAACAATATGCTGGAAACGGGAACATCTTCTCACAAAGTAAGAGCCACAGTATCCCTCATTTTTTGGCTGGATGTAAACTCCAGCAGCACCTCTACAGTAAAAACTTTAACCTACCTGTTTGGTAGGCAGCTTCTGCTGCCATCTCTGAAAGACTAACTGCAGTCATCCAGGTGGTTTCCAGCTTCAGGTACTCTTGCTGTTTTGAAGTCATCTATAAATTAAACAAAAGCGCTTCAGACAACATGACTTCATTAGTATTAAGCACATTTAAATGGACTTCTTCAGTTCAATAGCAGTTTGAGAGGACAATTACTGATAAAACACCTTCATTTAATAATTTAGATAACACAATGAGGTAGGAGCACTAACAGAATAATCCAAGTAACTCTTTGCTTACCTCAACTCTGGCTCCTATGATCACCTGCCACACTTCATCTTCCTCCTGTGAATTCATTTTCCCAAGTAAACTTGTGTATTGTCGGTACAGAGAAATTAAGGTATAAACAGCCTACAAATACAGAAGAAATTAGTAAAATAAGTGAGATGCATAAGGTTGAGACTTACATCTCAATGTGATGGAAGTCCCATTGCTGCAAATTCAGTGAATAGCCAGAAGGACTGGCTATTCAGTACTTCTGTCTCATTGAACCTCACCACTGTATGAAGTAAAGGTGTTATCTTAGGACATCAACATCTCGTTAACTTTTGTGTTTTAAAATCTTGTTAGCAATTCAGACAGACAAAGAGAACAAAATGCAGATGGAAAACTCAGAAGGCTGAGAACAAAGCTGGAAAATGAAGGTAAAGAAACATATATATTACTTTAAATGATTCTATTATCCATATATTCTATTAGATCAGTGGCTTTCAAACTACCTCACCCAGAAGCCCCTGGTGTTGCTGGTAACCCCAACTGAACCAGATCAGCGTGCTCCCCCTGTCTTATATACTGAGCTGCTATATTTGAGATTTTTCTTTTAAAAAGGGTTCCTGGACAGTGAGGCCAACCACAGCCCCTTCCCTGCAGCTAAGTGTCTCATCTGCATGGACCCTACATTAAATGAGGATCAGCAAAACTAATTTAAAAAGATATATGCACCCCTATGTCTACAGCAGCCCTACTTACAGTAGCCAATGTACAGAAGCAACCTAAATGTCCACTGACAGATTAACGAGGATGTGGATATACAAATGAGATATTACTCAGCCACAAAAAAGAATGGAATAATGCCATCTGCAGTAACATGGATGATCATACTAAGAGAAATAACCCAGAAAGAGAAAGACATATATCATATATATGTGGAGTCTAAAAAAAAAAAGATACAAATGAACTTATTTACAAAAAGAAACAGACTCACAGATATGGAGAACAGACCTGTGGTTGCCAATGGGGAGAGGGTGGGTGAGTGAGGGATGGATTGGGAGTTTGGGATTAGCAGAAGCAAACCATTATATAGAGAATGGATAAACAACAGAGTCCTACTATATAGCACAGGGAACTAAATTCGCTATCCTGTGATGAGCCATAACGGAAAGGAATATGAAAAATGTATGTGTGTGTATATATGTGTATATATATATATGCTAAATGTGTGTGTATATATATATAAAAACTAAATCACTTTGCTATATAGCAGTAATTAACACTAAACTATACTTCAATTAAACTAAAATGAATAAATAAAAAGTAATTAAGGCCATATATGACAAACCTACAGCTAACATCATACTTGATGAAAAGCTGAAAGCATTTCCTCTGAGATCAGGAACAAGACAAGGATGTCCATTCTCGTCACATTTACTCAACATAGTTTTGGAAGTCCTAGTCACAGCTATCAGAGAAGAAAAAGAAAAGGAATCCAAATTGGAAAAGAAGTAAAACTGTCACCGTTTGCAGATGACATGATACTATACATAGAAAATCTTAAAGGTGCTACCCAGAAAACTATCAGAGCTCATCCATAAATTTGGTAAAGTTGCAGGATACAAAATTAATACACAGAAATCCCTTGCATTCCTATACACTAACAACAAAAGATCAGAAAGATTTAAGGAAACAATCCCATTTACCACTGCAACAAAAAGAATAAACTACCTAGCAACAAACTTAAGAAGGCAAAAGACCTGTACTCAGAAAATGTAAGATACTGACGAAAGAACTCAAAGGTGACACAAACAGATAAGAGACACACAGCATGTTCCTGGACTGGAAAAATCAGTATTGTGGAAATGACCATACTATCCAAAGCAACCTACAGATTCAATGCAATCCCAATCAAATTGCCAAGGGCATTTTCACAGAATTAGAACAAAATTTTACATTTTATATGGAAACACAGAAGACCCCAAATAGTGAAAGCAATCTTGAGAAACAAGAATGGGGCTGGAGGAACCAGGCTCCCTGACCTCAGACTATACTACAGAGTTAGAGTAATCAAAATAATATGGTACAGAAATATAGATAATGGAATAGGATTAGAAAGTTCAGAGATAAACCCACAAAACTATGACCACCTAATCTATGACAAGGCAAGAACATACAATGGAACAAAGATAGTCTCTTTAATAACTGGTGCTGGGAAAACAGGACAGCTACATGCAAAAGAATGAGAACACTCCCTAGCACCATACACAAAAAATAAAATGGATTAAAGACCTAAATGTGAAGCTAAATACTATAAATTGCTCAGAGGAAAATATAGGCAGAACAGTCTTTGACATACATCACAGCAAGATCTTTTTCGATCCACTGCCTAGAGTAATGAAAATAAACAAATAGGGTCTAATTAAAGCTTCTGCACAGCAAAGGAAACCATAAACAAAACTAAAGACAACCCTCAGCATGGAGAAAATATGTGCAAATGAAGCAACTAACAAGAGATTAATCTCCAAAGTATACAAATGGCTCGTGCAGCTCTATATCAAAAAAACAACCCAATCAAAACATGGACAACAGATGTAAACAGACATTTCTCCCCAAAAGACATACAGATGGCCAAGAAGCACATGAAAAGACGCTCCACAGCACCAATCAGAGAAAGGCAAACTGCAATGAGGTATCACCTCATACTGTCAGAATGGCCAGCATTAAAAAATCTATCAAAAAACTCTGGAAAGGGTGCGGAGAAAAGGAGACCCTCCTGCACTGATGGTGGGAATGTAAACTGGTACAACCACTATGGAGACCAATACGGAGGTTCCCTAAAAAACTAAAAATAGAACTACCGTATGACCCAACAATTCCACTCTTAGGCATATATCCAGAGAAAACCATAATTTAAAAGAAGGCATATACCTTAATGTTCACTGCAGCGCTATTTACAATAGCCAGGACATGGAAGCAATCTAAATGTCCATTAACAGAGAAATAGATTAAAAAGATGTGGTACATATATTATTCAGAATATTATTCAGTCATAAAAAGGAATGAAATAGTACCATTTGCAGGGATATGGATGGATCTAGAGGGTGTCATACAGAATGAAGTAAGTCAGAAGGAGAAAAAAAAATCGCCTAATATTGCTTATATGTGCAGTCTAGAAAAATGGTACAGGTAAACTGATTTGCAAAGCAACTTTTTTTGGTCAAGGGCCAGAGAGTGGTCTGTTTGCAACTATTCAACTCATGAAAGCTGTCATAGATAACACACAAATGAAACTGGCCATGTTCCAATCAACTACAAAACAGGCAAGACTGGATTTGATCCGTGAGCCATAGTTTGCTAACGATGGATTTAGATCATCAAGACTTAACGAGGAGACACTTACCTTAGTATATTCAGTGATTGCTTCAATCAATGCATATGTGGTCTGAGAGAGAAAGGTAGAGGTGCTATCTGTTACCAAAGACACAGCCCTCCTCATTAATGTATCGTTACTAAGAGAATGAGGCTCCGGTTTCTGCAAGACACAAACATTTTTACTTAACTTTTAACCTAAAACTCAAGCTGAGATCACAGCCAAGGAAAAAATGTAATTCCCACACTGCAACTACACTCTGCTGCTTCTGTGTTAACTTTTTCTTTTAAAGCTTTATTTGTGCTATTAAAGACAACATATGAAAATGATTCTACAGTACGCTTTCTACCTACTTTTTTTATTCGTCATTCTCTGCTCCAAAGAGCAAAGTATTCCTTTTTATAAAAGACTTAGTACTTATAATCACAAATTTCACAAAGGTATGATTCTTCATTACCACAGTGCTAGATGCTTGGGATATAAAGATAAGAATCTTAAAGATTTCAGATGGAGGAGGAGGAGTTGGAGCTAAGAGTGAACTAGAGAATTAATCCAATCAAGTACCATGGGTGCTATGGAAGAAGTCTGGAGGGGTGCACATAAGGGAGCAATCACATCTGTGTTAAATGAGAATAGTTTAGAAAAGGTTTCACAGAGTTGATAAGGAGTTAAGCTGAGCGTAAAAAAGTAAACGGCTGGTGGAAAGGGCGAATCCCTCTTGATTGAGCTGTACAGTCTTGGCTGGGGGGAGCAGGGAGACTCTTTCCTCTGACCTCAGCTGTTGTATTTGAAAAAAACAAAAACCAGTTTAACCAGCTCATAGTTAAGGGGGCTGTGACCACCTTGATTAAAGACTGGAAACTGTGATGACTCTCCCCTTTTTCTCCCTCAGCAGAGGACTTATTGTATCAGAACTAACAAACCAATCCCTCTATCATCTGTTATCTCATTTTTGCTATTTAGAGCATAAACACATGGGGGGGGGGGGGGCCTGGGTTTGATCCCTGATCCGGCAATTAGATCCGACATGTGGCAACTAAGAGTTCAAATGCCACCATAAAGATCAAAGATCTCATGTGCTGCAACTAAGACCTGGTGCAGCCAAAAAAAGATACATGAATAAATCATGAATTATATTTATCACACTTTTCATTCAATCAAATAAGAATTTATTATGTACCTTGCATTGAGGAGCTAGAGAGCAAAGAATGACATCCTCTTTGCTCATGAAAAGCTAATTTTGACTTATTCTGGTAAGTTAAGTCTTGATAATACCTTCCATTAAAAAAAATTTTTTATTTATTTTTATACCATGCTCAGTTGTGTCTGACTCTTTGCAACCCTATGGACTGCAGCCCACCAGACTCTACTGACCATGGGATTTCCTAGGCAAGAATACTGGAGTGTGTTGCCATTTCCTCCTCCAGGGGACCTTCCCAACCCAGGGATCAAACCCCGGATCTCCTGTGTCTCCTGCATTGCAGGCAACTCTTTACCTGCTGAGCCTTTTGGCTTCATCAAATGCCTTCCATTTTACAGTGCTTATTTACTTGTCCCTCACAACAGTCCAGGTATTATTATGTCTTTTTTTAAGATGAGAAAATGGAAGCTCAGAATAGTTATGTAACTCTTTCCAAACCAAACCTCCTCACTCCAAAGTTTCCTTTGTATTCTGCTGACTCAGAGTCAAATGGATTATCACCAAATATCAAAATATACAACATAAGTGGTCAGAAAAAGGAGCTCATTGCTGGCAAGTAACTAGGAAGGCTTTAAAAAGAGGTGGGGGAGGGAGTTCCCTTGTGGTCCAGTGGTTAAGAATCAGTCGGCCAATGGAAGGGATTCAAGTTCAGTCTCTGGTTGGGGAAGATTCCACATGCCCGTGAGGCAACTAAGCCCCTGTGTCACAACTACTGAGCCTGCGCTCTAGAGCCTGTGCTCCATGAGAAGCCACTGCAGTGAGAAGCCTACACACAACCAGAGAGTAGTCCCTGCTCACTGAAACCAGAGAAACCCTGAGTGCAGCCATGAAGACCAGCACAGCCAAAATGAATAAATACATTAAAAACGACAACAAACACACACGGGGGTGGGACTTGTGTCTGAAGACAAGTAGGATTAGAATGGACAGGTATCCTGGGTTAGATGAAACGAGGAGAATACATATGATGCAAGCAGGGGCTATTTGGGAATCTAGCCTGGTTGCTGAACTGTGAGGAAGTTCTCTGGATTTTAGTTTTATTGACACAAAATGGAGAGCCACTGTAGGCTCTGAAGAATGGAAGTGGCAATGCTTTTCCTGCAGGAGAGTGAGTTGAGGCTCCTGTCACCAAAGGGTCCTGGCATCTGACCCAGAACTGAGTGAGGTAACTAGGGCTTAAGAACAATATACGAACTACAAAGGACAAACAAAAAAATCTTTTGGAGGAAGAAAGAAAAGGCTGTCCTAATTATGACTGAAAATGACTTGGTGTCCAAGTAAGCATTTTTAGGTTAAAGATTCATCAGTCTGCAGAGACGAGGGCCGAGTACGGCACAGAAAGGAAAGGGCTCATGAGAGAGCCTCAGAAGATGCTGAAAATACTTGTGAAAAAGGGAATTAATCTTGCTGTCATGATTAAACGCACATTTAAGTATCAAGTACATTTTGCCAAAATGTTTGCTGGTTTCCTATTTAGTTCTTCCTGATAAGGTATATAACCAATGGTTTTAAAATAAGATGTCACTTCCCTATCAGCTGTCTAGTTGACAGCTCTACCTAGACATCATTTCCAAAACCGAACTCTTAAATTTCCTCCTCTCAAAACCCACTCCTCTCCACCCAGTATCTGGCAACACCATTCTTTCAGTTCCTGAGGCCTTTTAAAACCACTGGAAATAAGTTATATACTTCACATCTAACCCAACAGCAACACCTGCTGACCGTCAGCCCACTTCTCCCCACCTGATTCAGGCCCACGATCATCTCATGCCTGGACCCCAACTGGTCTTTTTAGTTCCACACAACAACCTTTAAAAACTTATGTCAGGGGTGGGAGGGAGGCTGAAGAAGGAAAGTATATACGTATACTTATTATTATATTTACTTGGCCAACAAAAGTTCGTCTAGTCAAGGCTATGGTTTTTCCTGTGGTCATGTATGGATGTGAGAGTTGGACTGTGAAGAAGGCTAAGCGCCAAAGAATTGATGCCTTTGAACTGTGGTGTTGGAGAAGACTCTTGAAAGTCCCTTGGTCTGCAAGGAGATCCAACCAGTCCATTCTGAAGGAGATCAGCCCTGGGATTTCTTTGGAAGGAATGATGCTAAAGCTGAAACTCCAGTACTTTGGCCATCTGATGCGAAGAGTTGACTCATTGGAAAAGACTCTAGATGCTGGGAGGGATTGGGGGCAGGAGGAGAAGGGGACGACAGAGGATGAGATGGCTGGATAGCATCACTGACTCGATGGACGTGAGTCTGGGTGAACTCCGGGAGTTGGGGATGGACAGGGAGGCCTGGTGTGCTGTGATTCATGGGGTCGCAAAGAGTCGGACATGACTGAGAGACTGAACTGAACTGATAGCTGATTCACACTGTTGTATGGGAGAAACCAACACAACAGTTTAAAGCAACTATCCTACAATTAAACATAAATTAAAAAAAAATTTATGTCAGACCATAATAATCTTATGTTAAAATCCCCAGTGGCTTCTTTATCATAATAAATTCCAATGCTTACAACGGCCCACAAAGTACAAACGTCTAAGTACATTTTGACCTTCCGCTATCTGTGAGCTCATCTGTTTTTCTCTCATTCCACTTTTTCTTCCTCCTCCTCTTCAGAATGTGAGATTTTCAAAAGCAGAAATCTTGATTTACTCTTAGTCTCTTGTGTATGACACATAAAAATTGCCCCATAAAGTTTTGTTGAATGAAAAGATTATTGTTCTGTAATACATTCTTTTCTTTCTTCCCTTTTTATACAATTTGACCAAACTGACATACCAGTTTCTACCAAATGACCAAAATGAGGATATTAATATATCTGCTCAGCTATGAAACAATGCTGATACAGCATACCATCACCTGGGGCTGGGGAGAGCGCTGGGTGAAAAACATTAGAGCTTGTCAGATGCTTCATCGCCTATTTGAGACTTCAGAGGACACAGTACACAAAGACCATAAATACTGAGTGACAGGATGGTACTTCACCTGGGCAATGGGAACTGCACACAGAGTGACCCCAAATCCCACAGCCACCGTTTTGTGCCATGGTCTTATCAATTCCGAGAAACAGCGCTTCTTAAAGTTAGCCACGACTGGAACACACTGTCTGTACCTAGAAACAGAGTTTAATAAGTTTAATAAGGCACAACCACCCATCTGTAAGAACCTCTTCAATTTACGTGGAGGGGTTGGAGACTCAAAGTGGGGCCAGGCTGGAACCCAAATGACGACGGAGGGTGCCTTTTCACAGGACTGGACTCAGTGGGCAGCGGGGCGGACTAGAGAGGCCTGGACTCGCACAAACAGGCAATCGCTACTTGGCTCCCCCCGCGCGGGAATGAGGGCGGGTGGTGGTGGAGTTTGAGAGGTACCAGGTGTAGACGTGTAAATAGTGGTCTCAAAGCTTTTTAAAAACTAAGGCCCAAATAAAAACGCTTCTGCAGGCAGGATTTAGCGCTGGTCCTCCGGCCTAGGCTGCAAGGGGTCTGATGGTCCTTGCGACACGACGTGGAGCCCGCAGGCGCTGCGAGGGGAACCAGGCCGGCCTGGAAGCCGAACACTTCCGGAACTCCTCCGCCCTCAGGGAAAATTCCCTCCGGCAAGCCACCGCCAACCCAGGCCTTTCCCCTTAATTCTCCCCTGTGACCTCAAGAGGCCAACCGAAGTCATTTCGCGGGCAGACCGAGACGCCCCCAAAAGACAGCCCGAAGTGGGGGAATGCTCTTTCGGCAGGTGAACAACGGAAAAAGCATCAGTGGGACGTGCAGTCCGGCCTTGTCTCGGGAGGCTGGAGGCCTCAGACCCGGAGTAGGGGCGGGGCGTCCTCAAACCTCCGGGAGGGGCGGGACGGCGTGACCCTCTCGGCCGAGAAGCGAAGCGCGAGCCCGCAACGCTGGGGCTGCAGTCTGGTTACGGCGTTCTCAGCGTTCCCACTCTCCGTCCGACCCTGACCTCCTACACGACCGCAGCGGTACCTGAAAAGCGAGGATACGCTCCGAGAAAGCCAACTCCGTAGAGCCGCCATTCCGCGGCGGCAGGACGCCAGGCGCACACGCCGGAAGTGATGGCACTTCGCGAGCAGGGGGCGGGGAGCGGCCGCCACTTGAGAGGGCTTAGTCCCATGACCACGCCCCCGCCCGAGAGCGCAGCCGGATTGGACAGACGAGGAAAGGGGCGGGGCTGAAGGTAACAGCAGAAACCCCGTTGCCACCTAACCGCCAGAGCTTCCGCGTGGGGCGGGGCGGGGCGGACCGGACCGGACCGGACCCTGGGCTGGAGGGAGCCGAGCGAAGTCGGCCGTCGCGAAGGGTGTTTGGACAGGGTCTCGTGGCCTCGCCCCTGGAGAGTTCTCTGGTTGGCTGGCCATGCGGGTCCGTCAGGACAGAGGTCGGAGGCGAAGCAGCGCCCTGGAGGGCAGGTGGTTGGGGCCGGGTGCGGGGCGGGAGGTGGGAAGGGCAGGGAGCCGGGCGGCGGCGCTGTCACTTCAGCACCAGGAAGTAGGTGGTCCAACCGGCCAGCAGCAGCGCCCCGATGAGCACCGTGTAGCTGAGGAGCACGAAGGCCAGTAGCTCTCGCAGAAGCTGCAGCACGTGGATGGTGGACGAGGTCGGCATCGCCCTACGCGGGAGGCCCGAGAACCTGCAGGGTGGGGGCACCCAGGAGACCCTGAGCACGCCAAGAGGACAGTTCTCTCGCTAGACCAACCTCCGCTGGACACTAAGCGAGCGCAACCGAGTCCGGCACCGTTAGAGGCAGTGTGGACACGGGACTAGACTAGGACCTCTAAAAAGTATAAACACACCTTCCTAAGGCTGCTGCTGCTAAGTCACGTCAGTCGTGTCCGACTCTGTGCGACCCCATAGACGGCAGCCCATCAGGCTCCCATTCCTGGGATTCTCCAGGCAAGAATATGGAGTGGGTTGCCATTTCCTTCTCCAGTGCATGAAAGTGAAAAGTGAAGTTGCTCAGTCGTGTCCGACTCTTCGCGACGCCATGGACTGCAGCCTACCAGTCCATGGGATTTCCCAGGCAAGAGTACTGGAGTGGGTTGCCATTGCCCTTTCCGAGGCTAAGGAAGCCCAAAGGGCTGATTTTCTCCGTAACAACCACATGGACACTGTCTGCATTTACATTATATAGTTCTTTTAAATTGAACTTTATCCTTCTTTGGCTCCTGATCTGGATCTGAGCTCAGAGGAGGGAATCCTGGAGAGGAGAGTTCCCAGCCCCCACTGCTGCACTGGTCTTCATCTCCAGCCCTCTCCTCCCATCCACCTCCTGCATTTTTAATGTTGTGAGTGTTGTTAATGGGCTAATAGAGTAAAGCTTGCTTTTTGCCATCATTCAAGCTGCAGCCCCAGCTGTCAGCGTTGCTTGGGAGAGGAAAAGAGATCCTTTTGAGTAGGGGGAAAGCAGCAGGCCCTCACTGCAGCCCTTCTGCAATTTCTCTGGCCCCAAGGCTTATCAATTTACAAGAGTCTGAGGACTGCTGCTTTGTGGCCAGGCATGCTTGCCCTTCTGGCCAGCCAGGATCGCAGGAGTGCCAAGAGGTGGGTATCAGTTTGACTCTGGGCTTATCTCTTTGCCCACTGTGCTCTTGGCATCCACTCCAGCCCTCTATCTTCCACCTCGGATGGAATCAGATGGTAACAATTACAAACCAATTCTTTACCTCCACTGCTGCCCTGCCCAGCAACACCCCTCAGTGCCAGCCACTGACTTCCCTGTCTCCCCATTTCACTCACTCAGCAAAGTTTCCACAAATCCTCCACTGTGGCAGCTCCGCGGTCCCTCTCCAGTCTGCTGTCCAAAGGTAGGCTTGTGTGCACTCCAGCGATGTCGGCAAGGCTGAGGGACTTTCAGGCAGCAGCTGCACTCACCAACTAGGTGTGGTCTAGAGACCAATCACAATCTCCACGTGGTCCCTGAGCTCTCACGGAGCTGCGCACAGACAAGTCCAGACCAGGCGGGGCGCTGGCAGGCTTGCCCACCCTCTGCCTGTCACCATCACAGCCCACACGGCTCTGAGGTTGCCTGCAAAAGCTCCTGTCTTAGAGGCGCTGAGCAAGTGGTACACAGGGGGGATTTCATGGCCCTTCTGCCTGGCTTTTCTAAACACTGTGGATGGGATACAGTCCAGATTCTTTTCTAACAAACTTCCACAAAGAGCAGTCCCATCCTTGAGTCTCAGACAAGAAGAACCACTGTATATACAACATTCACTTATGATTGCCCAACTAAAGCAAAAACTTTAGCTTTTTTATTTTTGTCTTAAAACATGCAATTGCAAGCATTTGTGTGAGAACTAGCTCAGAAAACCAAGAGCTCTCAAGTGCTCGATTCTAATTCAGAGTTGCAGTTTAGAGACTCATTATATAGACACCTTCACAATGTGCCCACTTCCAGTTTCAACTCCGCCAAATGTTAAGGTTAAAAGAACCAGTCAGGATTTTAGTCAATAAAAAATAGACCCTTTCTCAGATATAACAATGAAGGGAAAAGAAAGCACAAACTTTATGCTGCTCCCCATTCCTGTTTTTTGTAGTAGTTTGTAGTTAAGACTGTTTTGACCTTAACAGGCAGTGTGGACATCAACCCTTTTATCAACATCATCATCCAGAAGCCAAATGGCTCTCTAATTTGATCAGGATCTCTTATTATCAAATCATTGCCCCGCTGCAGCCGGGTTGAAAACAGGAGCGGAACATTATCAAGCTGCGTGCAGGAAGCCAGTGAGTAATTACCCCCCACAGAGACCTGGTCATCTGGAGGGCTGTGTCCTGCCGAGCCACAGGCAAGTATGGCTGAGATTTATATTCTAACCCCACACCAAAGTAACATGCAAAAGGCTACTAAAATAGACCTGATTCTGTTACCCTTTAATTCTCACATCCTTCATATGGATATCTTAAGGCAGTTTTGTGTTTCAGCCTTTGTAGACTCTAATCACCACCCAATTTGGGGTATTTTATACCAACGGAGTGGCCTTCTCAGGTGGCTCAGCGGTACAGAATCCACTTGCCACTGCAGAAGTTGTGGGTTTGATCTCTGGGTTGGGAAGAACCCCTGGAGAAGGAAATGACCACCCACTTCAGTATTCTTGCCTGGGAAAAGCCCATGGATAGAAGAGCTTAGTGGGCTACAGTCCATGGGGTCATAAAGAGTCAGACCTGACTTAGCAACTAAATAATGTCACAGTGGAGTAACTGAAGCTGAGACACATTATGTAGCTTGAAGTTCACATGCATCCATTTAGAAATAAAAGAGTCTGAGAAACTTGACAGTACTTTCTTTGATTGCTGGATGACAAAAAACATCCTCTATTTTCTACAGTATGTCATTGTTAAACCATAGGACTGAAATATATACAAGGTTCTCAAGTATAATTCATTCTGTTTATCATTCATAGTCTATGCGGTGTTTGTATTTCTCCGCCTTGCCATCTTTAGCACAGCCCCTCTTACTGGCTGCTTTAGGCACTCAGTTTGTTCTGGTATTTTTTTTTTTAAAGAAGTATTTCTTTTTTTTGAGTTCAGCTCTGCTGAATATAAACAGTACAACTGAAAAGAAGAGACAGACTACATGTCAGATTAATTATAATCCACTTGTCGTGAGGACAGAGCTACAGTGGCTGAACACATGGAAATCTCCCTTCCCAGTTCTCTTCAAGAATTAAATGTGCTGTTACCTGGATTTGGGGAGAATGGATACATGTATGGCTGAGTCCCTTTGCTGTCCACCTGAAGCTATCACAACGTTGTTAATCAGCTGTACTCCAATATACAAGAAAAACTTTACAGTGCGCTGTTTTAAACCTCCTTTAACCATTAGTCTCTTGTTCCACAGTTAAACTACAGTTCAAATACTTATTTCTCAATTGGCTACAATTCAAAAGTATACAGAAGGACACAAAATAGCGCCTATGTAGGCTTCTTTATCTACGGAGACTTCTTTTTGTAGGACTGCTGGTGTTGCAGAACCGTCTACCCAACTAGACAAAAAGTCCAGACATGATGTAAACAATCCACCCTTTCCAAGAATAAATGTACCATTCACGTACCCGTTTTCTCAGTAAGGGCACACTTCTTTGGGACAAAGACTGCTTCAAGTATTAAGTGAACTTACACAAAGGCGTATAATATATAATTATCCCCCACTTTCTATTTGCATACAAATGAAGCAATTGAGGTTTTGAAGTCTTATGCTGAATGCATTTTTAGGAGCTGACCTAACTATGCTCAGAGCAAGAGAGTGGAGAGTCATGAGTGAATGCAGACACATGAGACACAACTGAGCATCTGTTCACAGGACAAAACCCCAGCCAAGGGGACTTGACTGGACTTGAATTGAATCCCAGGAGCCAAAGCAGTGATGGACAAGGTGCATTTTATTCTCTACAGCAGCTGAGACTGAGAGCCACTGGGGCTGGAAAGTATAAACTAATCCCCCTGGGCTAACAAGGAGTTGAGAAAGGATTCCTAAAACAGGAATTGCTTTCTTTAAGACCTTTCCAAATACTGAATGTTAAAGCCAAGTTAAATTCACAAGAAGCTTATCTTTTAAATATTCCCTCTTCTACCCCTCATTTTTACATTAAAGAGATTTTTTTTTTAATGCAGGATTTCTCCTTCACTCATAACATGGCATGTGCTAACAGACTTTCACTAGAGACGAAAACATGTACAGGTACTAATTAACAACAGAAATGACACCTCGGGGGACTTCCCTGGTGATCCGCTGGCTAAGACTCTGTGCTCTCAATGCAGGGGGCCTGGATTTGATCCCTTGTCAGGGAACTAGATCCCACATGCTGCAGCAAAGAAGATCCCAAGTGCTGCAACTGAGACCCAGTGGAGCCAAATAAATAATTTTTTTAAAAAAAGAAAAGAAATGACACCTGGGGAGGGACACTGACTTTGGACCCCAGCAAAGAAGGGGGAGGGGTCAACTAATTTTGCTGGAGACTTGGGCAAGGGCTGTAAAACCATTAATTTAGTCCCCTTCTTGGCCTTAACTCTTTCAGATGCTGGGACAGTGCAGGAGGGAGATTTCCAACTTCTCTGCCAGCACTTTCCCTCTTCCTTTCCACAGCCTAGCAGTCTCCCCCAGGAAAGGTAGCAGCTGGATGCCTGGATCACCAACAAGCTGTACCAGAGGGGGATGACATCACCAGACCAGGGAGCTGGGTGTTTCCTAGCATAACAAACACCAGAGGCCGTGTAAGGAGTGGCTGCAGACTGCTGGGGCAGCAGGTGTGGCACTTACCTGGGAGGGGGAGCTGCCACATGCCGAAGCAAAGCTGTCACTGCTCACGGGGGGGAACCAGCTGGATGGTGGGCTCACGATGAGCAGGGAAGAAAACTGAAGGCATCTACCACTGAAATTTCTTAATAAAATGCACTAAGAACGCATCTTCAAATACATTCTCAGAAAGCTGAGTCTTCCTCAATGTAAAAAGCTCTTGATAAGTTGGGGACCCACACCAATTCAGCTGATCACAGAGAGCATAAAATCTGTTCTGGGGCAAGAAGCTCTTCCAAACCTTTTGCTCTTTTAGAAGCAGTGGAATCAAAAACAGAAGGGGCCAAAACTTGCCCTGACGACCGGGTAACATAGAGACTGGTGACACTGGATGTATGGTGCCATGTTCGACAGGAAAAAACAATCTCAAACTCAGGTATTTGAGATACCAGCCCCAGGCCCCTAACACTTGGCCACTGCCCTAGGCATGATGCACCTCCAAGAAATTCAGCACTGTTTATTAGGGGTTGGACTTCCACTTTTATTTTCACTTTTACCTGGTTGGTCCCTGCGTTCTTAAGAACTGGCCCCATTTATGGCTGAATAGATTATCCATCCCCACCATGCTTCATATATTTCCAGAGGTCTCTAATGGAGATCCTGGGCTCAGAACATGAAAAACTGGGATTTCTTTTACACAGGCTGAGTCTCTTCCATTCTTCTTTAAAAAATTTAAGAACACAAAAGAGAAACTGAATGGAGAAAACAGCCTAATTTAAGAAGCTGACCCCAAAGTAAATTCTGCGTTCCTGTTGTTATTTCTCCATGGAACTGCACTGCCGTTCCCGTAACTTCTTCAAAGGAGCAGTTTTTTCTGTAGTTCATTGGTAAGTCTACTTGGAACGCCCTAGAAAGGTTTTTCCATTAGTGACTCTAACCA
Organism: Bubalus kerabau; assembly: GCF_029407905.1. Taxonomy (NCBI): domain Eukaryota; kingdom Metazoa; phylum Chordata; class Mammalia; order Artiodactyla; family Bovidae; genus Bubalus; species Bubalus kerabau. The sequence continues at coordinate 57,252,316 of NC_073639.1, read as the reverse complement.
GCTGGCCCCGTTGATTAGTTTAGTGGTGGCGATGACATATTCTGTACCTCCATCTTCCAGCTGGGAGAGAAATCGCAGGGCAGCAATTTCAGCAAAGGTTACACCCCCAAGGAAAAAGATCAGAGTGACTCGGTTTTCTCCTGGTTGACCTAAAATTTGAACATTTCAGAATGAAGAATCATTACCATTATTTTTGAAAATTATGTATTTATTTTTGGCTGTGCAGCATGTGGGATCAGTTTCCTGACCAGGGATCAAACCCTCACCCCCAGCATTGGAATGCACAGTCTTAACCCCTAGACTGCCAGGGAAGAACTATTTATTATTGATGCTTCTTTTCCCACCTCTTAAAAAAACTGCATCATTCCTAAGAAAAGTCGTATATGTCTTGGTACAGACAGTTCACTTGAAACTCAGGAACCATGATTTTGATCTCAATGTTTTTTCTAACTTAGGAGATCCTCAACTCAGAGGTTGAAATCTGCTACTCCTAAGGGAGTAATGAGTTCCAGTGCTTACAATGTAATTCACAGCTAACAGCAGCAGTATGTTGGACTCTGACTCCTAAGTCCTTTACAAATGTATTTTACAAAGCAAGTGCATTAATATGTGAAAACCACAGAAACAGTGCATGAGTATCTGTAGATACGGGCCCTGGACTTACGTTTCTTTTGCAGTCCTGTGGGCAACGGCTGCCGTTCCTCAAAGTGGGGCCCTGGGAGGATGCGCAGAACTTCCTCAATACTCCGCCAGCCAGGCCGGGAAAGCAGCTGGGCCAGTCGCACACTGAGCGGAGCGTAACCACTGTATACGTACGATATGTCTGTGGGATTCTGTTAAATAATTGAAGAGAAAAAAGCTTGTACAGCAAGAGACAGAGAAGTGGAGCCACCTAACTGCGGCTTTTGGGGTAATGCAAAATTACTTGATTTGGCTTTGAAGGTAGAAACACAAAGCCCCAAAATAGCTTGCTCCAATGCTGAAATATCTGGCAGCAATATTGAAATATCTTTCTCTAATATCAAAATATTCTCCAGTCTACTCATGCTTGGCTCTGTTCTTAGCAGCCAAGGGGTCACCTTCTTCTTTTTTGTAATTTACTTTTAATTGGAGGATAATTACTTTACAATATTGTGTTTCTGCCATACATCAACACGAATCAGCCATGTGTGCATGTGTGCAGTCGAGTCTGACTCTCTGCGACCCCATGGACTGGAGCCCACCAGGCTCCTCTGTCCATGGAATTTTCCAGACAAAAATACTGGAGTCCGTTACCATTTCCTCCTCCAGGGGATCTTCCCAACCTAGGGATCAAACACAAGTCTCCTGCATCTGCAGGCGGGTTCTTTACCACTAGCACCACCTGGAGAGGTATACATACATCCCCTCCCTCTTGAGCCTCCCTCCTACCCCATCCCACCCCTCTAGTTTGTCACAGAGCATTGGATTTGAGCTCCGTGCGTCACACAGCAAATTCCCACTGCCTATGTATTTAACATATGGTAATGTACATGTTTCCATACTATTCCATCCAAAGGTTCACTTTCAACTCAAACCTTCAAAAGCCACTCAAAGCATCTCTAGGAAATGAAGATGGAAAGTTGTTACTTGGTTTGGCAAGAAACTTCTTGGCAAGTAAAGTGGAACTCTCTAGCCGAGAAACAGAACCCTTGGACCCGTCAATTCAATTTTCAGGCATTTATCCCACAAAGGGGCTTGTGCTCCAGAGGAGAAAAGATCAAAGCACAAACATATTAATGCAACACTGAATGAACTAGTGAAAGACTGCAAATGACTTGAATTTCTAATAAGTCATAAAACAAGATATAACTGAAAACCACTATGGAGCAATTAAAAAGAAATTAAAAGAATGAAGGAGGGGGGACTTCTCTGGTGGTCCAGTGGTTAGGAATCCACCTCCAAATGCAGTGGATGCAGGTTCGATTTCCTAGCTGGGGAACTAAGATCTCACACGCTGCAGGGCAACTAAACCCACACATCATAGTAAAAGATCCCACACGCAGCAACTAAGACCCAATGCAGTCAAATACGTATATAAACGAATGAAGGAGGGGACCTCCCTGGTGATCCATTGATTAAGACTCTGTACTTGCACTGCAGGAAGCACAGGTTCCATCCCTTCTCGGGGAAGTAAGAACCTGAGTGCTGAGAGGGTAAGAGGTGGGTGGGTGAGGTAGGTACAGGCTGGTCAGGGCAGTGAAGAGCCAAACTAATACATCATTTACACTGTACAACACAGGAATTACGGCTGTCATTCCAATCCCAAAGAAAGGTAATGCCAAAGAATGTTCAAACTACTGCACAATTGCACTCATCTCACACGCTAGTAAAGCTCACAATTCTCCAAGCCAGGCTTCAGCAATATGTGAACCGTGAACTTCCAGATGTTCAAGCTGGTTTTAGGAAAGGCAGAGGAACCAGAGATCAAATTGCCAACATCTGCTGGATCATGGAAAAAGCAAGAGAGTTCCAGAAAAACATCTATTTCTGCTTTTTTGACTATGCCAAAGCCTTTGACTGTGTGGATCACAATAAATTGTGGAAAATTCTGAAAGAGATGGGAATACCAGACCACCTGACCTGCCTCTTGAGAAACCTATATACAGGTCCAGAAGCAACAGTTAGAACTGGCCATGGAACAACAGACTGGTTCCAAATAGGGAAAGGAGTACGTCAAGGCTGTGTATTGTCACCCTGCTTATTTAACTTATATGCAGAGTACATCATGAGAAACGCTGGGCTGGAGGAAGCACAAGCTAGAATCAAGATTGCTGGGAGAAATATCAATAACTTCAGATATGCAAATGACACCACCCTTATGGCAGAAAGTGAAGAAGAACTAAAGAGCCTCTTGATGAAAGTGAAAGAGAAGAGTGAAAAAGTTGGCTTAAAGCTCAACATTCAGAAAGCTAAGATCATGGCATCTGGTCCCATCACTTCATGGGAAATAGATGGGGAAACAGTGTCAGACTTTATTTTTCTGGGCTCCAAAATCACTACAGATGGTGACTGCAGCCATGAAATTAAAAGACGCTTACTCCTTGGAAGGAAAGTTATGACCAACCTAGATAGCATATTCAAAAGCAGAGACGTTACTTTGCCAACAAAGGTTCGTCTAGTCAAGGCTATGGTTTTTCCTGTGGTCATGTATGGATGTGAGAGTTGGACTGTGAAGAAGGCTGAGCGCTGAAGAATTGATGCTTTGGAACTGTGGTGTTGGAGAAGACTCTTGAGAGTCCCTTGGACTGCAAGGAGATCCAACCAGTCCATCCTAAAGGAGATAGGTCCTGGGTTCATTGGAGGGACTGATATTGAAGCTGAAACTCCAATACTTTGGCCACCTGATGCGGAGAGCTGACTCATTTGAAAAGACCCTGATGCTGGCAAAGATTGAGGGCAGGAGGAGAAGGGGACGACAGAGGATGAGATGGTTGGATGGCATCACCGACACAATGGACATGGGTTTGGGTGGACTCTGGGAGTTAGTTATGGACAGGGAGGCCTGGCATGCTGCAGTTCATGGGGTCGCAACGAGTTGGACACGACTGAGCGACTGAACTGAACTGAACTGATAATCCCACCGGGGAGAAACAATCCAATTTTAGTACTGAGAGAAGAGATTGTTTAATTGTTAGCTTTTGTGCCAAGAGGCAGCCTAATAAAGCCCCTTATGAAAAACCAAAAAAAGAATATAAGAAAAATGAAATTTAGAAAGATGGGAATAAATAACAAATATAAAGCAAAGTGCACCCTACTTTGAAGATCCAAGGTATAGAATATGCACCATTTATGTAAAAATGTTTGTCTAGGATTGCCTGGTGGTCCAGTGGGTAATACTCTGTACTCCCAATGCAGAGGGCCCGGGTTCAATCTCTGTTCAGGGAACTAGATCCCACATGCCACAATTAAGACCCCAGAGTGGCCAAATCAATAAATAAATATTTTAAAAAATGTTTGTCTATATACAGAATCTTTCTGGGAAGATGCATAACAAACTGGTTATAGTGATCAATTCTGAGTGTCTGTGGGAGGAACCTTGCTTCTCACCATCTGCTTTCCTTTTGTACTGGATCCTTGGCTGACCCTCCCCACCTTCTACCTGGTGCTGTATGCCCAGGAGGCAGCCCCGTGGGCTCCACACCAGCTGGAAAATGGAGAGGACAGGACTGTGCGGTCACGTTTTGTTGCCCGAATCCCTCTCTGTAATGCTGCCAGAAGCTGGTTGAGTCCCTTGGCTTGTCACCACACAGCTCTGCTCTCCTGGTTCTGGAACCCCTGCCCTCAGACCTCAGATGGGAGGGGGTAAGTGGTTCTCTACTGCGCTGCCTGTCCCACCCCATCTTTATAAAACTCCATCAAACTACTCAGTACAAGAGCACTGCTTTCTGCCAGGATCCACACATTTAAAAAAAAAAAAATTAGAAAACTGTCTTTAGAAAGCAAAGCAGGTGAATAGATCAAGTAGCATATGTCATGGCAATACACCAGCAATGGGACCTCAAATGAGCTGAAGTATGCACAGGGGTGTCTGACTCTGCGACCCCGTGGACTGTAGCCCACCAGGCTCCTTTGGCCATAGGATTTTTCAGGCAAGAATACTGGAGTGAGTTGCCATTTCCTCCTCCGGGGGATCCTCCCAACCCAGGGATAGAACCCGAGTCTCCTATTATTATTATCTTCTGCATTGCCAGGCGGTCTCTTTACCACTGAGCCACCTGGGAAGCTCTCAGTGAGTTGAAGAGGAGCATCTTACTTGCTCATTTACATCATCCATCCAAAGGCGTAACGTTTTCCGGATAGTGGGGTAATTGTTTCTGCCCCCCGTCTGCGGCTTCAGCAGACCAGCCTTCTCGAGGTTGTGCAAGGTCAGGATGTGCTCATAGCCGTAGGTCTGCAAGAGAAATCAAATCAGGAAAACGGTTTCTGTGACTTTCAAAAAGGAGCACTTCCAACAAATTCACTGGTGAACATTCTGGGGCACGTTACCAAAATCCAGGCGATGACTGTCCAAGGGCGCAGGCAGGGCAGGACGGAAGCCTGTCCTAAAGCTGCTTGCCCATGACAACAAATCCAGCTCACTGGATTACTCAAAGGATTTAAACTTTTCACTTTAAAGTTCTGAGAATTTATGGGCCCAACTTAAGTGAGCATCAAATAAATTATAGTATTCTGGACTTCCCTGGCAGTCCAGTGGTTAAGATCCCATGTTTCCACTGCAGGAGGTGGGGATCTTATCCCTGGTCAGGCAACTGAGATTCCCCACAGCATGGCCAAAAAAAAATTATAGTATATTTTCATATGGAATATAACTAGCTGTTAAAAGCAGAATGAGGCAGACCTATACATCCTGATTAAGAACAAGTTTCTGGATTTATTCTTAAGGACAAAAAAATAGAATATAGTAAGTCCTCTAGATACGAAAAAGTTCTGTTCTGAGAGTGTGTTTTTAAGTCCAGCAAAGTTAGCCTGAGTACCCAACTAACACAATTGGAGGGCAAGCTGCAGTTTCTCTTAAGTCTCACATTGATGGAATGCACATTCACATCTTTGAAAGTTTGTAACTTTTGAAGGTTTGTGTGTAGGGGACTTACTGTACTTCACATAATAGGATTTTATTTCTATTAAAAGAGATCTAATGAGTAATAAAAGCTGATGCTTATATGATACTTTTCATGTTTTAAGTGCTTTATATATGTTAACTTAATCATTCTTACTATAACCCCATGAGGTAGATACTATTATCTTCATTTTACAGAGAACTTTAAATAACTTGCCCAAGGTCACACAGCTAATGAGTAACAGAGCTGGGACTCAGATTCAGTTGGTCTCGCCCCATGGTCTGTGTATGTAAACATTCTTTGTACACACATGCAAAGAAAGGGATCTGGAAGCACTCAAACCAAACTGCTCATGTAAGTCCCCTCCGGGGAGGGGAATGGTGGGGAGGGGAGGCGAGGCGGGGCGTTACAGTTTGTACCGTGTGTGTGTGTGTGTGTGTGTGTGTGTGTGTGTGTGTGTGTTAGATGCTCAGTTGTGTCCGACTCTTTGCAACTCCATTGATTGTAGCCTGCCAGGCTCCTCTGTCCATGAAATTCTCCAGGCAATAATAATACTGGAATGGGTTGCCATTCCCTTCTCCAGGGGATTTCCCAGACCTAGGGACTGAACTCGGGTCTCCTGCATTGCAGGCAGATTCTTTACCTTCTGAGCTACCTGGGAAGCCCTTGCACCACATACTTCTGCTCCATTTGAATGTTATATGATGAGAATGCACATGTAATTTTTTAAAGGCGAAGCACACAAAAAACCCAAACTGAGTATTTAGTTTTGACAATAATGTACTTAACTGTAAATAGTAACAGCAAGTACATACAGCTGAAACATTTTTAAACAGAGAGGAGAATTTTAAAAACAATGGTGGGCTTTTCCTTACTATAAAGTAACAGACTTGATTTAAGTAAGTCGGCTAAGGAATCGTCATCAGAAAGTTCCCTTCCTCTGTGGAATTGTCTGGTTAAAGAGCAGGAGCACTAGTCCCTGGCTGTCTGGGGTTAGTCCTGGCTCCGGTATATACTATCCATGGGATTCTCTGGGAAAGAACACAACAACCGCAGATATGCAGATGATACCACTCTTATAGCAGAAAGTGAAGACGAACTGAAGACTCTCTTGATGAGGGTGAAAGAGGAGAGTGGAAGAACTGACTTAAAACTAAGTATTAAGAAAACTAAGTTCATGGCATCTGGCCCCATTACTTCATGGCAGATAGGAGCAAGTGGAAGCAGTGACAGACGTTGCTTTCTTGGGCTCCAGAATCACTGTGGACAGTGAGTGCAGCTGTGACACCAAAAGACGCTTGTTCCTTGAAGAAAAGCCACGCCAAACGTAGACATCGTATTAACCTGCAGAGACATCACTTTACCAACAAGGTCCACGCAGTCAGAGCTATGGTTTTTCCAGTATCACGTGCGGATGTGAGAGTTGGATCATAAAGGCGGAGCACCAAAGAATTGATGCTTTTGAACTGTGGTGCTGGGAAGACTCTTGAGAGTCCCTTAGACTGCAAGGAGATCAAGCCACTCAATTTTAAATGAAATCAACCTGAATATTCATTGGAAGGACTGATGGTGAAGCCAAAGCTTCAATACCCTGGCCAGCTGATGCGAACAGCCAACTCATTAGAAAAGATCCTCATGCTGGGAAAGATTGAAGGCAAAACGATAAGGGGATGACAGAGGATGAGATAGTTAGATGGCATCACAAACTCAACGGACATGAATTTAAGCAAACTCCAGGAGATAGTGGAGGACAGAGGAGCCTGGAGCGCTGCAGTCCATGGCATCTCAAAGAGACACAACTTAGGGAATGTAAAACAACAACCGGCACACACTAGCTGCTGACCCTGGGCAAGTTACAGCACTCCTCTGTGCCTTGGTTTTCTCATCCATAAAATGGGGATAAGACTATCTCGCTCATCACCTTTGTAAGGATTAAACAAATGAATACACATAACACTCTTCTAACTAAGCCTGGCATGTAGTAAAAGCTCAATAAACATTAACTATTGTTATTATTATGCAAACACAGCAGATAAATACCAAGGACAATCCCTCCAGGTATTAAAACATTTAAAAGATAATGGAAACCCTACACCCAAATAGCAGCTTTGGGAAGTATTTTTTTTAGAAAGACGCTTTCACCCCTGGCAAATCAGTCATTTAAAAATATACTGACCTGTAGAATTTCTCTTTTGTAATAATCCAGAACTTTCTGTTTGAGTCCACTATTGCACACAGACTGGAGGCAAACTAGTCTTAACACCTTGATCAAGGGATGTTTTTGGGCAATACAATCCTCAATGTAGCTGTTGACCTGAAAACAAAGTGTAGATGGGCACTAGCATCTGGTCTGGGGACTGACAGAACTGGATATTTACTATTATTTTTCAAAGTCAAATAAAGGAGATGAGTGGGAGAAGGGCTCATTCTTTTTGCACTTTCCCTCAGCTCCCTCCAGAGTAGCTCCTTTGGCCCTTGCTACACAACCCCCCCCACCCCCCCCACCACGCAGACACGCCAGCGATCAGGAGCACAGGCTGGCGAGGGCAGACTCGAGGGACCCAGCAGCCTGTCTGGACTCATCTGTCTCCATGGATGGACAACCTCCAGAGGCTGCTGCATGTCCCGGGTGTGTGATCCTGGCTATCCCAGCAGCAATTTATCAGCATAAAGTAACAAGAATCTTTCTAGAAGATGGGAATTTTCACAAATTCGATCATTTCAAATTCAGTAATAGAGGTGGATATGTAAAGGAACTATCAGACCAATTTGCTGGGACCTCCCTGGTGGTCTAGTGGCTAAGACTCAGCAATCCCAATGCAGGGGGCCTGGGATCGATCCCTAGTCAGGGAACTGGATCCCACATGCCACAGCGAAAAGATCCCACATGCCTCAACTAAGACCCGGTACAGCCAAATTAATTAATTAATTAAAAAAAAAAATCAATTCACTTAGGAAGTAAATCTATTCATTTAGAGATCTTTGATTTTAGGAGTGGGGCCTCACCTCTCTGTGCACTGAAGAAAGTGCCTTCAATACAATAATCTTAAATACTTGATTAAGATCTCTGTTTTCACATTTTGCACCTGCTCTTCAAAATATTTAGATAAGGCATGGGAATCAAAGCAATTGCTTTTCTAGCTGTAATCTTAGTTTTTATAAGGTATCAATTATTTGTTAGAACAGTTTCATTTTCACATACTTTATCAGTGTCTATTCCAGACATAAACTCCTGCTCCACTGTCAATTTATCAAAGAAGTCTTCAGAAGCTAAAATGGAAACAGCAAATTTGTAAGTAAGAAATTCAATAAATGTTAATGCTTTTATACACAGAGCATGATTAGGAAATATGACATGCAAAAAAGAAAGCAAACAAAAATTCAAACTGCCACCTGAAGAGAATCGAAGAAACATGGAAAACTATAACTCTGACCTCCTAAGTTACATCCAGGAATAGTCAACCACTGTACCCTTTCGCTATTCTTAGGACTCTCATGAAATCTCAAGATCCTTAGGATTCTAATAAGATCTTAGGAATTTTTCTTCAGTATCTGCTGCTACTGCTAAGTCACTTCAGTTGTGTCCGACTCTGTGCGACCCCATAGATGGCAGCCCATCAGGCTCTGCCGTCCCTGGGATTCTCCAGGCAAGAACACTGGAGTAGGCTGCCATTTCCTTCTCCAGTGCATGAAAGCGAAAAGTAAAAGTGAAGTCGCTCAATCATGTCTGACTCCTCGCGACCCCATGGACTGAAGCCTACCAGGCTCCTCCGTCCATGGGATTTTCCAGGCAAGAGTACTGGAATGGGTTGCCATTGCCTTCTCCTTTTCTTCAGTATCAATGAAAGCTAATTTGCCAAGAGCCTTTTACTTGCATCATCAGATCTAACCCAGTTTCACCTGATCTCCACTTCCATCAATCTGAAAACAAAGGACTGATTTTCTAACACTTTTATGTAAGATTCAAAGCATACTTTATAAAACAGGGCATTGAACAATCTCTAACTCAGCTTTTATAGCCTGTGTTTTAACAAGTAAATTCATCTTTGGTGTAACAGACATTTCCCAAGCTCTTTCAAAATACTGAACATATACTCTCTACCTAGGGAGTCTTCAAGGGAAAAACAAAAACAGAAACTGGATTCTGCTCTAAGTAATCGTTAATGACAGGATAAAAACCAGATTGAAACAATTAACTGCCTCATGTTAGGGGAAGAATTTTTTTCTCTTTTTGACATTCCAAATATTGTATCACATGATTACATTATCTTATTAATGAAAGAAAACTGAGTTAACCACAAAGGGAACATTTTTGACTATAAACATGGGAACATTTAATTAACACTGAGGATAACATACGGTATTAAAACAGAGCTAACCCTCCAAGGGAGCATGGCGGTGCCAATGGCCATGGTGTCAGTCATGGTGTGTGCTAGTCAGCCCCAGGCGAGCTCCATCACTTCCCAAGGATACTCACTAGTTACATCTTTGATCAGCTCTGCAATCGAGGTGTGATTTGCGAGGGAGCCTCGCGCTGCCTGCATGTGGGGCAGCTGTGAAACGAACTGCTTGATCTCCCCAACCGTCTTGGCGTTGTGCCTTTCCTGAAATGCATAAAACAGCAGGAGCGGGAAGTGGGGAAGATATTTTAAGCGCTCTGTTCTTTGTATTGCTTAGCGGACATTCAATTTATACTAATGCAAAAGAAAGAAGGGAATACAAATAAATCAGGCCAGACCCATCTTCAACATGACACAGAAAAACAGAAAAGATAGGCTCGCTGCTCCTGTTCACTACATTAGTACTTTTTTAGGGAGCAAATGCCTAAGGTTTTTCCCTTCCCAGGGACCAGATAATATTGTGACTAGTATTTGTGGGGGACGATATTAGGTTATCCACAAACATTTCTGAGTAAAAAATTAAAATCAAGACATTATATTAAGAGGGGAACATAAATAGCAAAAAGTTTCCTCTGTAACAGAAAAAAAATCCATTCTTACTGCTGAACCTCAATCTCGAATACTGTCCATGGATAAAAAGAACCTTACTTCGTGATGAGAAATTTTTCTTTTTTTTTGCAAAGTTTAGTAATTGTAAAGCAAGTAACTCAGAAAATTGAAGAAAATCAATTAACGAATCCTAACAAAGATGAACCTAGGGACCTCCCAGGTATGTCCAGTGTTTTAAGACTTCACCTTCCCATGCAAGGGGTGTGGGTTTGATCCCTGGTCGAATCACACATGCCTCATGGCCAAAAAACCAGAACATAAACAACAGAAGCAAAAATTGTAATAAGTTCAATAAAGATTTTTAAAATGGTCCACATTAAAAAAAAAAACACTAAAAAAAATAAAGATGAAACCTGGAAATACACACTCAGTGAAAAAAATCAGTCTTCAAAGTTCTCCTAATACATGTTTCCAAAGACTAAACATGCAGAGTTCAGCATCTTACTGAATTCCCGTTTCAAAAATGAGCTTAACCAAGAATAAACCAGTGGCTGGGCAAGAGGAGGCAGGAAGGTGATAATGAAGCCGTCCATTTAAAAGCTCTGGGCTCCTGGGATTTCGCTCTTATTATCACCTCCTGCATCTGCAGAGTTCCCTTGCCATTGGCATGTTGGCTAAACTGGGAGCTTTTGGCCCAAATTGCAAGTTCTATTATAGAGGATCTTTTATTTAGAGTACAGCTGGCTTCCTCTTAAGAGAGATGGGAAATAATTAAAAAGAAGGTAAAACAAATATTTATGGTGAACGCTTGTAAACTCAAAATACTACCCCTTTCTCTCCCTAAAAGAGAAAAACACCTTTTCTCATAGGTCTGGGGAGAAGTTTAAAAAGAAAACCTTGGGGGGGATTTCCCTGGTGGTCCAGAGGTTAGAACTCCTTGCTTCCAATGCAGGGGCAGGGGCTCCAGCCCTGATTGGGGAACTAAGATCCTGCATGCTACGAAGTGCAGAATGAATGAATGAAGGTGCATATATTTAAAAAAAAAAAAAGAAAGAAAATCTTGGGTTCTCCAGTAGCTGAGCCCACAGTTGCTCAGGAGAACTGCAGCCCTGCTCAGTGGCTGCACTTTGGCAGTCCTTGCTCGCTAGGAGGGGTGGGCACTCTAGCCTGTGACCTACAGAAGCTGGGTAACAACCAAACCATCTCACCTCAAATGCTGCGGAGATCACCTTTGCTTTCTTGCTAAGCACAGAGCCCACAGCATTGAAGTTTTTATCTCTGATCTCAGCGTACAGCTCCTCTGCAGAATTCAGCTGAAGCTTCTTTGCTTCCGTGGGAAGGTCCTTACCACCATCACCCTGTTTTTTAGGTGCAAATTTCTCCGGAGGTAATTTCACATAACCTGAACAACAGCAGAAGGGAACAAGGCCCTGCGTGCGTTTAATGGAAGAACCAGTTTAGCTCAGGCACTAAACAGAATTTTCCAACTCAGAAGAGGGTGGAAGCCGGCTTTAGAAAAAATGGTGCATGGCACTGAGGCTCTGATTTTTCCACAATCACAGTACAGAATGCAGTCACTCTTCAATATTAATATCATGGTTCCACTTTTCTTTGGAGTCACCTATCTAAATCACTGCAGCAATGTTTAGTTACTTCCTAAACTTATTCAGGGATGGGTTACGTTTTCACTTAAAAAAATTTTACAAGGATCTCTCCCATTATCTTATGGTGTTTTTCAAACTGTAGGTCATGTCCCATTAGTGGATCATGAAATAAGTTGGTGGGTTGCAATGAGCATTATAAACAAACATACAAAACATTAAATACATGAAGTATTCATCACATGAAGTAGGGGAATGGTTTTTTTTTAATAAAATTTTGCTTCAGTTTCATATACACATATGTGTGTATATAATAGGTCATAATATAATACATATTTTGTTGTTGTCCAAAATAGTTTGAAAGCTATCACCCGAAAGTCAATTTCAGCTCACTTCCTGTTTTTATAAAGTTTTATTGGCACAAAGCCATGCCCATTTGTTTTCTCTTATCTGGGGCTGCTTTCACATTACAATGAAGAACTGAGACTCCACAGAGGCACTGTATAACCTAAAATATCTGCTGTCTGGCTTTTACAGAAGCTATCCACTCCAATCCAGGAGAAGCTCCCAAATTACTCGGTACAGCATCCAGTTCCTCCACTATGTAGCCTTAACCCACTTCTCCCACCTGTGTTCCCTCCAAACCAACTTAGTCGCCATTTCCGGAAATACCCTACATGCTCTTACAAGTTGCCTTAGCACATAAACTGGTTTAACTCTAAGAAGCTTGGCAGTATGAATCAAGGACCTTATAATATTAATACTTCTGACCCCTAAATCCCGCATCAGAGAATGCAGAGGAAGAAATATAGTATATGAAAAAAAATTATGTACACAGATGCCTTTATAACCATTAAAAAAAAAGAAACCCAAACATAAATTGCCCAACATTAGGGGAACGGTTGTACAAACCATGGTATAATATATATTATGGATCTTAATTAAGCTATTAAAATTATACATATGCTGAGAAAATGCTCATCTTATACCAAGTCAAAAACAAGGTTCAGGGAATCCCCGTACCTAGTCCAGTGGTTAGGACTCAGCGCTTTCTCTGTGAAGACCTGGGCTCAATCCAGGTTCAATCAAAATCTGGTCAAGGAACTAAGATACCCCACAAGCTGCGTGGGCTCCCACAACCCCCCTCCCCAAATTTTTCAGAATAATTTGTACAAGCTGATTCTACTTTTTGTTAACTGAAAACAAACTCTTAATAGAAAAAATGACTATGAGGAAATACATATTGGTTGTCCCAAAGTTTGGCAGCAGGATTTCAGGGATCATGGAAGATGTATGTTTTCCTTCTTTATTTTTTCAATTTTCCCTTAATCAATGCTTGACTTATATTATGGAAAAAGAAAAAAAAAAACCTTGCTGCCAAGATACTGAATTTACACATAGTCCTTCTCTTCTTGGAGAATCCCTTCCTACCTCTCACCTATCTTACATGGCCTCCCCTCACTCCCCAGGCCACCTCCCTGCCCTAAACCCTAGCTCCTTCTAAAGGTCTCTTAGGTGTTTGCTCTCTGCAACCATGAGAGGAGGAGCTCCCTCATTTCTTTGATTTCTACCTACTATCTAGCATAGAACTCCTCTGTCCATGAAATGGAGTTTTTAGAAGTATTCAAGATGACATCTTTTGGTGACTTCCCCGGGTGGTCCAGTGGTTAGGAATCTGCCTTCCAATGCAGGGATCTTGGGTTTGATTCCTGGTCAGGGAACTGGGATCCCACATGCTGCAGGGCAACTAACCCCATGTACTGCAACTACTGAGCCCCTGCACCACAAAAAAGACTCAACACAGCCAAAAAAAAAAAAAAGCCAAATTTTGGAACAAATAATTTAAAAATAAGACTTTTTACAGCCTTATCATTAAAGACTCTGCTTTGTGGAAATTCCTCTTCATGGCTGTGTCTTCATCTACTCCCTTGGCCATCCATCTATCCATCTGCTCTCCATGCATTCTTATGGTAGAATTCACCTAACATAAAACCATTTTAACCATTTTACAAAAGCATTTATTATATACACAACTGTCTACAACCACAGCTGGTCTCTAGTTCCAGAACTTTTTTTATCCCAAAAGAAAACCCTGGGACTTCCCTGGCAGTCCAATGGTTAAGACTCCATGCTTCCACTTCAGGGGGTGCAGGTTCAATTCCTACTTGCTGAACTAAGATACCGCATGCCTTGTGGTGCAACCAAAAAATTAAAGAACAAAAAACCCAAAGGAAATCCCGTACCCAACAGGAGTTGACTCCCCACCCTTTTCCTGAGCTCTGGCCACCACCAGCTGGCTTTCTGCCTCCATGCTTTCCTCCAAGGCTCTTCCTTGGCTCCCTGTGATATAACTCAGGATGCCAAAAGAGACTGGGGCTCATGTAAATGAGGGAAGGAGGCCTGGATGGGACAGGAGTGGTGGAGTCTGCGGTATTCTACAGAGAAGGGCCTGTCTAAAGAAGGGATCTTCACTGGGCACCAGCTGCCACATACGAATGTGGTCATGGGGTTGCCAGAGCCTCATAGGTTTTTAAAGACATGGAATACATCAAGATCATTATTAGAGTCTTCTCCAATTTTAAACAGTGACAGAAACAGGCACAAATCATGCGGTCAAAACCAAATAAAACATATTTGTGATCTCTGACCCCAACTGTCTGTTAAACCTAACTCTAGTAGGCCTTCAAGTCTATCATCAAGTGTCTCCAACCTCCTGTTATCACTTTTCTTCCAGAATGTATCCCGCTGTGCCCCCTGCCTCAGCAAGCTACTTGCCCCATGGTTCCCCACAGGTGTTATGCTGACTGCCCCTCACCAGCAACGCCCCCCTAAATTCTACCCATCTTTCCAAACCCAATACAAAAGCTACCTCGTCCACAAGCTTTCCTGAATGACTGCCTACCTTGGAATCTATGTTCTCCAACTGCAGGGCCACCTGCATTCAGCCCTGGGCCTCTGCTCACAGGGGGCACACACAGTCCTGTGCAGTAAACACTCACCAGCCTATGTGTGACCAACAAGGACAGTTTGCTCAGATGTCACTGAATCCTAGTGTCTAAAATCAGCATTTTAATTTTTCCAAATACTGAGTTATTTAGAAAAGAAGCGTCTTCTGAAAAAAAAAAAATGGTCTTTTGAATTACTATTTCAGCATATTTTTTCTTCTCTGTCCACTATAATAAATACTGCTTAGAATATGGGTTTTTCTTTGAAAAAATTTTTTAACTGGTCTTTTGGATATTCCTATCAGATTACCTATTGGTAAAAGGCAGGGTTACTTTACTCACTGTTCTGAATGCCATAAATTTCATCAATGAGTCCTTCGTACGTAAGCTGAGTGGCGAGAGGCGATAACAAATCCACGTTCCGATCAAGCAACAAGAGATTATCAAACACGGGGAATATTGAATTCTGGCTTCCTGTAAACTCTCTCTTCATCCTGATCATCATATTGGCCACTTGCTGGAAACAAAACATGGGATCAGGTGGGACTCTCATGACTATAAGCAGATTTAAAAATCTTGCTAGGACTAAAAAAAAAAATTGGCTAGAACTTCTCTAGTGATCCAGTAGTTAAGATTCTGCGCTTCCACTGCAAGGGGCCCAGGTTTGATCCCCGGTCAGAGAACTAATATCCCATGTGCCACACGGCACAGCCAAAAAAAGAAAAAAATCAGCTAAAAATGGAAAGTATCAAAAAAGTAAAAAATGGACAAAAATGGTGGAAGAGTGAGATGGACAAGAAATAAACGGCGACAGAAAACCACTCCATGTTGGATGCCCATTCCAACACTTACACTTTTGCCAGCTATTTCTCAACGAGGCATAAAATCAGAGTCTATTATTCACGGAAGTTCTATTCTAGAAAGTCACCGTGAATGCTGAATCAGTGAATACTGAACCACTGCTCTGCAGGGCCATTAGGGTGAGGGCTTCTTGAGTCTCTGGTTACAACAGTTTCATCATCTGATCAATATATAACCTTGTTTTATGTGTGTCCTATTTAAAGACATTAAATATATGCTGTTGATTCGCCAACACTATCATTTATACTAAATGAAGCTCATCTAATATGAGTTTTCTCCCTAAAGGACCATCATAGCCTTCCTACATTCTGAAAACTGGATAGCACTTCCGCACCACCCCTGGGGGCCATTTTAACAGTGAAATCACCAACCGAAAAAAAAAAAAGCACAAAAATGCACACACACACAAAAAAGTGGCAATGAGTACTGCATGGCACTATAGTGGCAAAAATCACACTTGTTCATGGTATGAGTTGAAGGCAGAGGGTTGCTTGCTGTGATCTCAGCTGAGAACATGCACAACTTCAATTACTGGATGATACAAATTACTGCCTCCCTGAGCATATCTGCAAAACACTGTGCCAATTTGGGAGCTATAAAGAAATTTTTAGCAAGTATGCGAATTTTCAAATCAAAACAGATTCTCACTCCTCCCCCTCCCAGGGACCAGGGGGCCCTTGCTCCACCATCAGAAGCATCTCCCGTTTCTTACCCGGGCGCACTCTCCTTTCCCAAAGATCTGGGGGATGGTCCCGTACAGAGCTTGCAGGGTCATCAGCCCCTTGGCTGCATGGTACAGGCTGGTCTGGTCACTTTCCAGATAGCACTCCTGTGGAGAGGAAGGGCTAGTTACAGTCACGGTTACCTGGGTGCCTTGTGGTGCCTGCCTCTGTCTGGTGTTGGGACCTGGCAGCCACTGGGTAAGATGGTTTCCACTTCCCCACTTTGCCAGGAAGCTGCAAACTGGGGTCCAGTTTACAAAGCTGCTGTTTGGCAGCCCAGGCCAGGAGCCCAAGAGCTCTGCCATCAGGGGACAGTGTGGAAGCCATTCTCCCAGGGCAGAGCTTTCTGGAAGGCACTCCTCCCAGTTTACCAGCTCTTGAATAAGCTACTGATTAGAAAAGATTTTACGGGCTTTCCATATGGCTCAGTGGTAAAGAATCTGCCTGGCCAGCAGGATCGGGAAGATCCCCTGGAGGAGGAAATGGCAACCCACTCCAGTGTTCTTGCCTGGAGAATCCCATGGACGAGGAGCCTGGCGGGCTACAGTCCAAGGGGTAACAAAGAGTTGGACATGACTTATTGACTAGACCACTACTACCAAGAAAGACTGAGAAGGGAACCAGGCTCCCTCACTCACAGTGGCGAGTGCAGAGGCTAGGAGGGCACTGCGGGAGCCACATGGCGATGCCCACAAGTGCACGTATTCCCTGAGCCCCAGAATCCCAGGTGACCTCACAACGGGCTACGCGGCAGTCTTTACAAACATGACACAGATTTTCACACACTGACGCCGAATGAAGGCCATAACATCTTGAGAAATGCAAAAGGGGCAGCTGAGCATCTTTAGAGTGATCCCATTTTCAGAAAATATATTTTGCCTTATGAAGTATACAGGGTAAATTTTGTAACGTAGGCAAAATTATGCTTCTTTGGCATAGAAAAAGGGACACAAAAATACACACCAAACCAGCTGGGGGAGGTGGGAGGGAGGTTCCAGAGGGAGGGGACATACGTATCCTTATGGCTGATTCACGTTGCTGTATGGCAGAAACCAACACAACATTGTAAAGCAATTATTCTCTAATTGAAAATAAAACTAGAAATAAAAATAAACATAATATATAAAAGTGGCACAAAAGTGACAACTCGAGAAGAAAATCTAACAAGTCAATAAATTATGAAAATTATAATAAAAATGAAAAAACACATTGTTAATTGGCTATATTCCAATATAAAATAAAAAGTTAAAAATAAAAAAAACAGCTAGGAAGTGACAGGAGAGACTCCAGAAGTTTTGACACTGGTAGGAGCACAGGTTCCTGACTCTGGTTGTCTTGTTCCGAACCTCAGCTGTGTCACTTCCCAGCTGGTGCCCTGGGGCAATTAGATAATTTCTCTATGCCTTATTGTCTGCAGAAGGAGTATATTCAACATAGTATATGGATTAAATGAGGAAAACACACGTAAAACATTTCATCCCAGGACCTGAAACATACAAGTGCTTATGTTAGCTTTTGTCATTATTTACAATATTAATATTTAACATTATTAATATTAAAATATAAACAAAATTATTAGCTTTTCTAGTTATATTCATATATAGCTCTTATTAATAATAATTTTATTATTTTATTATATAACAATTATAAATCATTTGGATTTTTCCTTTTCATAATCCTCATCCACTCATAAGTCAGAATGGAACACTGGACCAGACACCCCTCACTGACCCTCCTGACATGTCTGTAGCCTCCAAAGCCAGGAGGGAGGGGACGCTGGAGGGATTCAGGATGAGAGGGTAGAATTCATCTGTTCTGCCCCAGGGAGGAAGGGGGGCTGTGCCGGAAGGAGCCTGTGAGGATGCTTGGTCTTCACTGAAAGTAATGCCTGGTGGCTCTTCCAAGCCTGGCAATGCTAACATTTCACTGCGTACGACACAGCCAAATCAAGAATGTCCAGAGACATACTTTATGGAAAATTACTTAAAACTCCCTATCGGAGCAGAGCCAAGACAAAAATTAAAAAAAAAAAAAATTAGAGAACATCTCTCAAAATAGTATTAATTGTTTAAGTTTAGAAAGCTGCATTACTATAAAGATATTCCTTTTATAATTCTATCTCTTAAAAAAGATTTAAAAGTTGAGGATACATATTTATCTTGAATTTTTTGCTGTCATATGACTGGTGGTGGGTGATTATTTGTCCTAATATCCCTCTATTCTGTGCTTGTGGAATTTCACCTGGTATTTCAGCCATGAGGACATTTTTGGAGGGGACAAATGCTAATACCCATTAACATTTAAATATACATGTTTTTTTGACCCCAAAGTCCCACATGCCTATACAGTAGAGTATCTTGCAATGTTTAAAAAGGAGGTAGGCAGATTTTCTATGTATTCATTCCTACATGTACAAGTGAAGGCCAAAACAGTTTAAGCCCTGTGACTAAGCATTCAACTGAACTGAACTCTAATTCCCACATTCTGTACAGTACAACGTTCAAGACAATCAAAATCATATCCCCAAAGCACAGAAAGGTCCACGTATGTCTCCTGATGCCAAAAAAAAAAAAAGAAACCAAAAACCTAATTATGCTCATTGTTTAAAATCCAATAAATAAGTATAATTACTTCACCTCTATTAGAAATCGGACTTGAATTTAACATTCAAGTAGAATTCTTAGCTTTATTATCCAGGCAAAATCCTTGATTTCTAAAATAGAATCTTCAGTGAACATATAATATACAGCCAAGGGCTTGAAATTCTTGGCAGAAAAGAATTCTGTCCTTTCTTGCAAACCAGCGGTTAAATAAACAGGAAATCTCTCCTCTGGGCAGGTTTTGTCATGCTGGGGCAAGTTTTCCTCAGCTGCTACCGAGTCACATTAATTACACAGATGTGAATTGATTATACCAGGGTACATCATTAAGGTACATGATTTAAAGTTAATACAGCAAAATGTTAATTCCAGAATCTAGGTGATGAGTATACAGGTGTTCACTGTACCATTCCTTCAAGCTTCAACTTTTCTGTATGTTTCATATAAAACATTAGGTTGGGGGCGGGGCAGGGGGCAGGTGGAGAAATCTGTACTACCATTGGAAGAGGTCTGTTGTAAGCAAAACAATGGGGAACATGACTTTAAAAAAAAGAGCCAAGAAACTCTCTTGGTTATAAAATTCATCAGGGGTGCCACTGAGTTCTTCCTCAGGTTAACTCTTTGAAGATGGTGATCACAGTAACAACATAATACAGAAGAAAAAGTTTCAAATAATTTTGGGCACAACACCAGTGCTTCTCAAAAGTTCTAGTCTCCAGACTAGCAGGATCACTGTCACATACGCAAAATTCAAAGAAGGAAACACAGATAAACATGATTACATTAAGAAGACACAATAGGGTGGGGAGTCACTAGAAGTGGCAAAAGGAGGCATTCTGGAATACTGGTAGCATTTTTGTTGTTTTTTTTTTAAGCAGAGTCCCAGGTGTTTTCACTTTGTGAAAATCCATCAAACTTTATACTTATGATTTGTGCACTCATCTGAGTACAGAATATACTTAAAAAGAAAGACATACACATAGCAAAAACTATCACAAACTAAGTCAAGAGACAACTAGAGAGTAGCCCCTGCTTGCGGCAACTAGCCCCCTAGCGCAGCAACAAAGACCCACTGCAGCCAAAAATATAAATCAACCAAGAAAATTTGTTTAAAAAGTGCCATGTTTACTTAAATATAAGACGTGATACCATAAAACTCCTAGAAGAGAATATAGGCAAAACATTCTGACATAAATCATACCAATGTTTTCTTAGGTCAGTCTCCCAAAGCAATAGAAATAAAAGCAAAGATAAACAAATTGGACCTAATCAAATTTATAAGCTTTTGCAAAGCAAGGGAAACTATAAACAAAATGAAGACAACATACGAACTGGGAGAAATTATTTTCAAACAAGGCGATGGACAAGGGCTTAATTTCCAAAATATACAAACAGCTCATACAACTTAACGAAAAAATAAACACTCCAATAAAAAAAATAAGCATACGGTATAAACGGACACTTCTACAAAAAAGATATACTGATGGCCAGTGTTCTTGCCTGGAGAATCCCAGGGATGGGGAAGCCTGGTGGGCTGCCGTCTATGGGGTTGCACAGAGTCGGACATGACTAAAGCGACTTAGCAGCAGCAGCAGCAGCAGCAGTAGGTACATGAAAAGATGCTCAATGTCACTAATTATTAGAAAAATGCAAATCAAAACTATACTGAGGTACCACCTTACACCAGTGAAAATGGCCATCATTAAAAAGTCTACAAATAATAAATGGCTGGAGGGAGTATGGAGCCAAGGGAAAAGGGAACCCTCCCACGCTCCTGGTGGGAATATAAATTGGTGCAGCCACTATGGAAAGCAGCATGAAGGTTCCTTAAAAAACTAGAATTGCCATGTGAAATAGCAATACTACTCCCGGATATATATCTGGAAAAAATAAAAACACTAATTGAAAAGATACTGTATGTACCCCAACTCATGAGAGTTCTAATTACAACAGACATGGAAGCGACCCAAGTGCTCATTAACAGATGAATGGATGATGAACATATGGGGTGTGTGTGGGTGTATATATAAAAAAATGTATGTGTCTGTATACACACACACACACACACACAATGGAATATTGGGCTTTCCAGGTGGTACTAGTGGTAAAGAGCCCACCAGCCAATGCAGGAGACATGGGTTCAATCCCTGGGTTGGGAAGATGCCTTGGAGGAGGACATGGCAACCCACTCTAATATTCTCATCTGGAGAATCCCATGGACAGAGGAGCCTGGAGAGCTACAGTCCAAAGGGTCACGCAGAGTTGGATATAACTGAAGCAACTTAGCAAGTGTACAATGGAATATTACTCATGCATTAAAAAAGAATGAAACAGTGCCATTTGTAGCAACATGGATGGACCTAGAGAATATTATGCTTAGCGAAATAAGACAAAAAGACAAACACTATGTGATACCACTCATCTATGAAATCTAAAAAGATAATACCATGAATGTATATACAAAACAGAAACAGACTTACAGACATAGAAAACCAACTAGAGGTGGCAGAGCCCCCTCACCTGCCGGCCTGCACCTCTTACTAGTGTCCTATGTTAATAACTCTGCTTCTCGCCTATCCCTTTGCCTCTCACTGAATCCCTTCTGTGCTGAGACACAAAGAACCTGAGCCTTAGTAAGCCCAGACACCAGCTACTGACACCCCCACCAGGTGGCAGAAGTTAACTGTATGCTGCTCATTAAGCATGCAGACTCCAGACCCACTGGAATCAGAAGGTTGATGATGCTGACCTCCACTCACCTCACCACTGACCAATCAGAAGCGTGTCCACAAGCTGATCACGCCCTCTTTGGACCATTGCTATAGAACTCCTCACTACTCCCTCCAGGAGGGGACACACAGTTTTGAGGGCATTAGCCCACTGTGGCCCCCTTTGCCTGGCAAACCAATAAAGCTATTCTTTTCTACTTCATCGCCCCCCCATCCAAAAAAAGACAAGACAAGGAACCAGTGGGGCACGGAAGAGGGGAGGGACAAATTAGGGGTTATGGGAGTAACAGATACCAACCAGTACAAAAAAAAATAAGCTACAAGAATATACTGTACAGCACATGAAACTATACCTAATATAATAACCCAAAATAGAATATAATCTGCAAAAATACTGAAGCATTCTGCTGTACATCTGAGATGAAAATGACCATCAAGCTCATAAATTGGGCAAAAATCACAGCCTGACATTAAAACAGAAAATGCCAAACTTACTTTGAATGCACCCTCCGATTCCATGGATAGGAGATCCCCATCAAAAGGAATAAGATCTAGGCTATACTCCTCCCTATGAATAAAGGATCCCAAAACACCCAGATCCTTCAACCTCTGTTCGCACAATAAGCTACGTCGTGGCACGAACAAAATGTGGAAATCTCTTGCTGGGCCACGTCTGTCTTCACTGCAAAAGAAGGAACATTTGTTAGCTTATGAGTTCCCTAGAGTCTTCGACTATTTCACTTACTCTATCCCCACTGCCACGCACACAGAAAGCACTAAATAAATGCTGGTGAGATAAACATACGACATTGACTTTCAGACCCAAACAGTTACAGTCACTTTCTTGCTCTCTTTTTTTTCCCCCGACAGGAAACCAGCATTGATGCATAGCCAATATGTGCATTTTCTAGCTTTCTCTTTAACTATTTTCAGGGACATTAAAGCTCTGAGGTTTACTGAAATGGTGTATCTGTGTCTTATTGAAAACAAATGGTTCTCTAACCAAACCAATGCAGCCACAGAGACTCCTTTTCAAATGAAAGCTCAGTATTGACTCTTCTTTCTCCTCTCCTTGGCAGCGAACGTCTCAAAATAGCCCATATGGCTTTTAAGATTTTAGGGGCCACATCAATCGATTGTATCACAGAGTGCAAATGGAGCTGGGAGAATTTCCTCTCTAGACTGGATGCTATATTAAATTTTAATCAGCTCTTACTTTGCTTATGAAATTCAAGCACTTTGTAATCAGTATAACCATTAGAGGTAGGCTTTTTTATTGTTGTTGTTCATTTTTAAAACCAGGGTCCTTTCTACTGATACATATCCAAACTTTTAGCTGTCCTAAAAGAATGCAGTTTTATAATAACTGCCCTCTCAGACTGTTTGAACAATGCCACAAGTTTCCTATTTCCATTCTTGTATTTTTCCATGTTTGTCCTAGTTTTTCTAAAAGACCACTTTCTGGGATGTCTTTGGTGATCCAGGGTCAAGACTCTGTTCTCCCAATGCAGGGGGCTCGGGTTCGATCCCTGGTCAGGAATCTAGATCCCAACAAAGGGTTTGCATGGGTTTCCCTGATGGTCCAGTGGTTAAGGAACTGCCTGGCAATGCAGGTAACACTGGCTCAATTCCTGGTCTGGGAATATCCCACGTGCCATGGAGCAACTAAGCCCGTGCACCACAGCTACAGAGCCTGCGCTCTGGAGCCCATGAGCGGCAGCACCTGAGGCCCACATGCCCTTGAGTCCATGCTCCACAAGAGCAGCCACTGCAAAGAGAAGCCCACACATCACAACTAGAGAGTAGAACTCACTCTCTGAAACTAGAAAAAGCCCATGTGCAGCAACAGAGACCCAGCACAGCCAATAAATAAATATTAAAAAAAAAAAAAAAAAGCTTGCATGCTGCAACTGAAGACCCCACATGCCACAACGAAGATCGAAGGTCCCGAGTGCTGCAACTAAGACATAGCACGGCCAGATAAATAAATAAGAACAAACAAACAAGAAGCAAAAGACCACTATCTGAGGCACTGGCAAGAGAAGGGGTTTACAATGAAAAGCTCAGGACATTAAAAACATTAGAAGGATTAACTCCTACTGGCACAAACATAAGTTCTGAGATACCTGAGCACATTTTCAGCAATGATATCCATCAATTCTAGCCTAGGTCTGACAAAAAAAATTATATTCTTGACATCGGCTGCTGGCAAACGACTTCCTTTAAGCGTAAACATTTTTTCCACTTCATGTTCCTAAGAAAACACATACACAAAAGGTTAACAAAATCACTCAACTTTAAGTATCATAGTCAGACTCGGACATCAGAAACACTTGCAGTCAATGCACATCAATGCTTTGTTCTCAAAATTTAGATTTCCCAAAGCCAGCTGTATTAACAATAAGGTATCAGGATGAAGTCACTGTGACAGTCTTTGAGTGTAAATGACTCTAACTATCAAAGATACCAGGTCACAGTCATATATTTCGTGGTGGCTCAGCAGTAAAGAGTATGCCTCCCGATGCAGGAGATGCAGGTTTGATCCCTGGATCAGGAAGATCCCCTGAAGAAGGACATGGCAACCCATTCCAGTATTCTGGCCAGGGAAATCTCATGGACAGAGGAGCCTGGTAGGCTACAGTCTAAAGGGTCACAGAAAAGTCAGACATGACTTAGCGACTAAATGACAACAATGAGAGCAATTAGGATCAATATTGAATCATTAACCAAAGGATCACTGTATACAAAATGTTAGCCATACATTAGCAGCTGTTTTATAAAGACCAAACAGCCCTGCAAGCCATTTACTATTGCTGAAGTACAGAGTTATTAATTCCTGAACAAAACCTGAACAATTCACTTACCTTCAACAGTGAATACTGTGCAATCAGGCCAAAGGGTCCAGTGAGATACTCATCCCAAACTATTGCCTACAAGAGGGGAGAAATGAACATTACAGTTAAAATCAAGAATTTCAACAATATCAACAGAAAATGGCAGTCATACATAGTAGAACTACTGCACTCAAAGTCTGAATAAACAGACTGTAACTGGCTCTGGTCACATTTATATCGTGTGGATCTTAAAAAACAAACAAACAAACAAACAAAAAACCCAGCATCAAGGCAAATAATGTTACTGGCAGTCCTAGGAAACTTAAGATTTAATCACTGTCCTTCAAAGCCAAGTGGGCATTAGGAAGCATCACTAGGAACAAAGCTAGTGGACGTGATGGAATTCCAGCTAAGCTATTTCAAATCCTAAAAGAGGATGCTGTTAAAGTGCTGCACTCAATATGCCAGCAAATATGGGAAACTCAGCAGTGGCCACAGGACTGGGAAAGGTCAGTTTTCATTTCAATCCCAAAGAAAGGCAATGCCAAAGAATGCTCAAACTACTGCACAATTGCACTCATTTGACATGCTAGCAAAGTAATGCTCAAAATTCTCCAAGGGAGGCTTCAACAATATGTGAACCAAGAACTTCCAGACATTCAAGCTGGATTTAGAAAAGGCAGAGGAACCAGAGATCACATTGCCAACTTCTGCTGGATCATAAAAAAAGTGAGAATTCCAGAAAAACATCTACTTCTCCTTTATTGACCATGCTAAAGCCTTTGTGTGGATCATAACAAACTGGAAAATTCTTCAAGAGATGGGAATGCCAGACCACCTGACTTGCCTACTGAGAAAGCTGTGTACAGGTCAAGAAGCAACAGTTAGAACCAGACATGGAACAACAGACTGGTTCAAAATTGGGAAAGGAGTATGTCAAGGTTGTATATTGTCACCCTGCTTATTTAACTTATATGCAGAGTACATCATGTGAAATGCCAGACTAGATGTAGCACAAGCTGGAATCAAGATTGCTGGGAGAAATATCAATAACCTCAAATATGCAGATGACACCACCCTTATGGCAGAAAGTAAAGAGGAACTAAAGAGCCTTTTGATGAAGGTGAAAGAGAGTGAAAAAGCTGGCTTAAAACTCAACATTCAAAAGACAAAGATCATGGCATCTAGTTCCATCACTTCATGGATAATACATGGGGAAACAATGAAAACAGTGACAGACTTTATTTTCTTGGGCTCCAATATCACTGCAGGCAAGAAATTAAAGGACACTTGCTCCTTGGAAGAAAAGCTATGACCTAACTAGATAGCGTATTAAAAAGGCAGAGACACTACTTTGTCAACAAAGGTCAGTCTAGTCAAAGCTATGGTTTTTCCCATAGTCATGTATAGATGCAAGAATTGGACTATAAAGAAGGCTGAACACTGAAGAACTGAGGCTTTTGAACTGTGGTGCTGAAGAAGACTCTTGAGTCCCTTGGATTGCAAGGAGATCAAACCAGTCAGTCCTAAAGGAAATAAACCCTGAATATTCATTGGAAGGACTGATGCTGAAGCTGAAGCTCCAAGACTTTGGCCATCTGATGTGAAGAGCTGAAAAGACCCTGATGCTGGGAAAGATTGAAGGCAGGAGGAAAAGGGGACGACAGAGGACGAGATGGTTGAATGGCAACATTGACTCAATGGACATGAGTTTGAGCAAGCCCCAGAAGATGGTGAAGGACAGGGAAGCCTGGAGTGCTAAAGTCCATGGGGTTGCAAAGAGTTGGACACGACTGAGCGACTGAACAATTAGAGGAAACAAGGAACTGTAGTTTGCTGTGTATCTGTGTCACGGTATTATTATTAGACTGAACCACATGGAAACTGTCAAATGCAACAGTTCAACCTACTATTTTATAAGTAGCATACAATTCAATTATAAAAACTAAAACCTCTGATATAGGTATTACAAAGTTTATTTTGAGAAAAATTTTAAAGGCTCAGAAAGTTTAAGTAACATGTCCAGGACTCCCTGGTGGCACAGTGGATGGAAGTCCACTTGCCATGCACAGGACATGGGTTTGATCTCTGGTCTGGGAAGATTCTATATGCTTCAGAACAGCTAAGCCCATGCACCACAACCACTGAGCTCAAGTACTGCAACTACTGAAGTCTGCATGCTCAAGGGCCCTTGAACCACAACTAATGAGCCCCCGTGCTGCTACTGAAGCTCACGTGCCTTAGAGCCAGCAAGCCACAACTACCGAGCCTGCATGCTGCAACTAAAGAGCCTGTGCACCGAGGGCCCGTGCTCCACAAGGAGAAGCCACGGCAAGAAGCCCGGACACCAAAACTAGAGAGTAGCCCCAAACTCTGCAACTAGAGAAAGCTCACAGGCACAACAAAGACCCAACGCAAGCAAAAATAAAAATAAATAGACTAATTAATTCTTAAAAAACGTCCAAGGCCATATTAGGACCTTGAATATAAACAGCATAAAGAAGTCAAGTCTCCAGCCTGGGACTGAACGACCTCACAGAGCACTGCTCTGGGATCCTCTGAGCATTTCTACTGCTAAACTCCAATGTCGGTTCCTTTTCTTTCTTTTTTAAATTGAATTTTTATTGAGACATCTGTAGAATTATAAATATTCAGTTGAAGAAACAATACAGGGAGCCTCCCCAATATGCTTTGTCCAGTTTCCCCCAATGCAAACATTTCACAAAACTATAGACAATTACAATACAATAGACTTTACAACCAGGGTATTGACACTGATACAATCCATGATCTCATTCAGATTTCAGAGTTATTTAATGAGCTGGAACTGGGCGCCTAGGACTTAGCCTGCTTTTGTTTTCTATCCATAGCTGCTAGCAGTCACCCCACCTCTTGGGGTCCTATTTTTTCTAATACTGACTGCTGAATTTCCCCAATTTTCCTCTTCTCTTCAGAGTTATATTGCCAGTTACTTAGAAGACTGATAAATCCTAAAGGGAGAGGAGGGAGGTAATACCACTTAAAAGAAGTCCTATGAAGTTCCTGATCTACGGTTTCTGATTCCATTGTGAATTGGGTGCTAATAAACATCTAACAAGAAAAACAATACTATTTAAGTAAGCTGACATTAAAAATCTCAGATAGTTACGACTTCTCACGATTCAAGTGAGCAGCAGATTGCAAGGTGTTGGTAGTTCATGTTAATTCTTTTGAGAATATGATCTATAACGACACGTATGATCTTTGTAATGAATGGACACTGGTACAGCTACGTTCCTGGGCGTGGCCGCCTCCCCAGTTCCAATATCTCGGGTGGGAACTGGGCAGGGAGCACCGGATCCGCCTCTCTGGGCCGGAGGGGCACCTGACACAAGCTGGTTCACGAAGGACTGAGACAATACGGTGGCTTATTCTGCAGCCACGAAACAACAGCGATGCCACGCGTACTTGGCGATGGAAGCCCCACCAAAAGGCCCCTCTCCCCGACTTATGGTTCCCGCCGGCTCTCCTCCCTGGAAGGAGAGCCCAGGCAGTTAGGGACCGGATGAGGCCAGGCCGGACGGCGGTGTCGCCGCGCACTGTCCCTCACCTTGCTTCCCGCGCACTTGTCCAGGAACTCGCGCAGCTCGCGACGCACTGCCTCGCGCAGTACATTGAGGTTCACTCGCCCGTAGGACAAGTGTGCCGCCATCTTGCCCCACCGCCCCCTTAACCCCCTACTCGAACCAGATCCGCATTCCCCTACGTGTGGCCCACCGACGCTATCACGTGACGACAGGTTCACGTGACCAGGGCCGCTGACAGCACGCCAAACCCGGAAAACCGGAATGGGAGGGCATCTGCCACTCTCCCTCCGGGTCCTAGTGCCCGCCTCTTTCCTCGACCGCGTGGGTTCCGAGGCATCCCAAGACCCCATCCAGACTACTCCACAGTCCAGGGCACCTGAGCTGGGTGCTGATTGAGTTTAAGAACAGAGACTAGATCCTGCACGTCCGGTTTAAAAATTGAGGGTTTCTTAGCAGCAAGTATACTCTCTGTAAAATGATAATGAATGGAAATCTTTTCAGTGAGTCAGTTCAGTCGCTCAGTCGTGTCCAACTCTGCAAACCCATGGACTGCAGCACGCCAGGCCTCCCTGTCCATCACCAACTCCCAGAGTTTACTCAAACTCATGTCCATTGAGTCGTTGAAGACATCCAACCATCTCATCCTGTGTCGTCCCCTTCTCCAGCCTTCATTCTTTCCCAGCATCAGGCGCTTTTTAAATGGGTCAATTCTTCGCATCAAGTGGCCAGAGTACTGGAGTTTCAGCTTCAGCATCGGTCCTTCCAGTGAATATTCAGGACTGATATCCTTTAGGATGGACTAGTTGGATCTCCTTGCTGTCCAAGGGACTCTCAAGAGTCTTCTCCGACACCACAGTTCAAAAGCATCAATTCTTAGGCGCTCGGGCTTGCTTTATAGTCCAACTCTCACATCCATGTATGACTACTGGAAAAACCATAGCTTTGACTAGACGAACCTTTGTTGGCAAAGTAATGTCTCTGCTTTTTAATATGCTGTCTAGGTTGTTCATAACTTTTCTTCCAATTTTTAAGTTATAGCAATGTCTTAAATCTTTTAATAAATCTTTTAAACTATAGCAATCTAAAGGTCCTGTGCTTTGCTCTTTTGAGTTTGTAGGCTAAATTTCCAAAAATGGCTAAGGGCTGAGGGAACCTTGAGTGACTTTTCTGTTTAGCTCTTCCAGTAGACATTTATACCACATGGTATTTCACATAACTAGTATCCGAAGTAAAATCCAGGTAAAATTCGCATGTTACCTGGTGAGTTGCAAAGATGAAACAGGATGTAATCTACATCGTGTAATCTATGTAAAAGGCTTAGCAGGGTGCCCATAATTTAATAATTACTCAATAAATAGCTTAGTAGAAAGATATATGCTTTTCAATACTTTGAGTGTTAACTGGCTATTTGGGATCTGGTGAAAGAGGCTTATTGCCAAATTCAGACAAATTGAAGAAAGTAGGGGAAACCACTAGACCATTCAGGTATGACCAAAATCAAATCCCTTACGATTATACAGTGGAAGTGAGAAATAGATTCAAGGGATTAGATTTGATAGAGTGCCTGAAGAACTGTTGGTGGAGGCTCATGACCTTGTACAGGAGGCAGGGATCAAGACCATCCCCAAGAAAAGGAAATGCAAAAAGGCAAAATGGTTGTCTGAGGAGGCCTTACAAATAGCTGTGAAAAGAAGAGAAGTGAAAGGCAAAGGAGAAAAGGAAAGATATACCCATCTGAATGCAGAGTTTCAAAGAATAGCAAGGAGAGATAAGAAAGCCTTCCTCAGTGATCAGTGCAAAGAAACAGAGGAAAACAATAGAATGGGAAAGACCAGAGATCTCTTCAAGAAAATTAGATATACCAAGGGAACATTTCAAACAAAGATGGGACATACAATACATACAATAAAGGACAGAAATGGTATGGATCTAACAAAAGTAGAATATATTAAGAAGAGGTGGCAAGAATACACAGAACTATACAAAAAAGATCTTCATGACCCAGATGATCATGATGGTATGATCACTCACCTAGAGCCAGACATTCTGGAGTGAGAAGTCAAGTGGGCCTTAGGAACATTACTACGAACAAAGCTAGTGGAGGTGATGGAATTCCAGTTGAGCTATTTCAAATCTTAAAATATGATGCTGTGAAAGTGCTGCACTCAATATGCCAGCAAATTTGGAAAACTCATCAGTGGCCACAGGACTGGAAAAGGTCAGTTTTCATTCCAATCCCAAAGAAAAGCAATGCCAAAGAATGTTCAAACTACTGCACAATTGCACTCATCTCATATGCTACTAATGTTCAAAACTCTCCAAGCCAGGCTTCAACAGTATGTGAACCAGGAACTTCCAGATGTTCAAGAATTTAGAAAAGGCAGAGGAATCAGAGATCAAATTGCCAACATCCACTGGATCATCGAAACAGCAAGAGAGTTCCAGAAAACATCTGCTTTATTGACTACACCAAATCCTTTGACTGTGTGGATCACAACAAACTGGAAAATTCTCCAAGAGATGGGAATATCCAGACCACCTGACCTGCCTCTTGAGAAACCTGTATGCAGGTCAGGAAGCAACAGTTAGAACTGGACATGGAACAACAGACTGGTTTCAAATTGGGAAAGGAGTATATCAAGGTTGTATATTGTCACCCTGCTTATTTAACTTATATGCAGAGTACATCATGAGAAATGCTGGGCTGGATGAAGCACAAGCTGGAATCAAGATTGCCAGGAGAAATACCAATAACCTCAGATATGCAGATGACACCACCCTTATGGCGGAAACCGAAGAAGAACTAGAGCCTCTTGATGAAAGTGAAAGAGGAGAATGAAAAAGTTGGCTTAAAATTCAACATTCAGAAAACTAAGATCATGGCATCTGGTCCCATCACTTCGTGGCAAATAGATGGGAAAACAGTGGAAACAGGGACGGACTTTATTTTGGGGGGCTCTAAAACCCATCACTTCATGGGAAACAGTGGAAACAGTGTCAGACTTTATTTTTCTGGGCTCCAAAATCACTACAGATGGTGACTGCAGCCATGAAATTAAAAGACGCTTACTCCTTGGAAGTAAAGTTATGGCCAACCTAGATAGCATATTCAAAAGCAGAGACATTACTTTGCCAACAAAGGTTCGTCTAGTCAAGGCTATGGTTTTTCCTGTGGTCATGTATGGATGTGAGAGTTGGACTGTGAAGAAGGCTGAGCGCCGAAAAATTGATGCTTTTGAACTGTGGTGTTGGAGAAGACTCTTGAGAGTCCCTTGGACTGCAAGGAAATCCAGCCAATCCATTCTAAAGGAAATCAGTCCTGAATATATTCATTGGAAGGACTGGTGCTGAAGCTGAAACTCCAATATTTTGGCCACCTGATGTGAAGAATTGACTCATTTGAAAAGACCCTGATGCTGGGAAAGATTGAAGGCTGGAGGAGAAGGGGACAACAGAGGATGAGATGGTTGGATGTCATCAGTGACTCAATAGACATGAGTTTGAGTAAACTCTGGGAGTTGGTTATGGACAGGGAGGCTTGGTGTGCTGTAGTCCATGGGGTCGCAGAGTCGGACACAAGTGAGCGACTAAACTGAATGAGGCTTGAAGTTTTGGTCTTGCCTGGTTCCCTTCAATCCTCTATACACTGTTATGAAGAAAGGATGCACTAAGCAATTACCTTGGTGGTGCTAATGCTCAAGCATCCACTTGCTAATGCAGGAGACTTAAGAGAGGAGGTTTCAATCCCTGGGTGGGGAAGATCCCCTGGAGAAGGGAATAGCAGCTATATACCCAGTCCATCCTAAAGGAAGTCAGTCCTGAATATTCACTGGAAGGACTGGAAGGATGCTGAAACTTAAACTCCAAATACTTTGGCCACCTGATGCAAAGAACTGACTCATTTGAAAAGACCTGATGCTGGGAATGATTGAAGGTGGGAGGAAAAGGGGACGACAGAGGATGAGATGGTTGGATGGCATCACCAACTCAATGGACATGAGTTTGAGTAAGCTTCGGGAGTTGGTGATGGACAGGGAAGCCTGGTGTACTGCTGTCCATGGGGTCACAAAGAGTTGGACACGACTGAGCGACTGATCTGCAATATGCTTGCCTAGAGAATCCCATGGACAGAGGCACCTGGTGGGCTACATTCCAGGGGTCACAAAGCGTCAACCACCACTGAGCGACTAACACTTTCACTTTCTTTTTTCACATATGAATAAGCAGAGTGGAATTTGGAGGTAATAATCAGTTCCACATATTTATATACTTCCACTCTCAACTTGACTCTATCAAAAATTTTCAGACTCAAAATGCATCATCAGGATCCAACCAGGGATGGAATCTGTGCCACCTGAATTGAAAGCACTGGGCCTTAACCACTGGGCAACCAGTGAAGTCCCAAACATATTTAATTTTAAAATAATTTGTTCAGTGTTAGAAACTTTTCTTTTTAAAATGTATTTTTATTGAGATATAATTGACATTTAACATTCATTTTAGGTGTACAACATGATTTGTTGTGTGTGTGTAATATATGTATATATAGAGAGAGAGAAATGATCTCAATAAGTGTAGATTAATAATTTGAGTCTTTTCATTAGTTCTGTCAATGCTAAGTCAAGGACTACTGTCAGGATACTTTTTTGGTCGTGTTCAACTGGTACCTCTGCTTTGGAAATATCTACCTGTGGGGGGATCAGAGCTCATAAAAGCAGACTGCTTGGTTCAGTCATCATTTTGGTAAATATCACAGCAGCTTTCACAGAGTTTCTTTCCAAACCTCATTCTTTAGTAGGTAGTTGGTACTGCACAGTGCCACTTACATTTCTGTGAGTAATATAGTGAGACAATGCAATGGATAACCACCTTGGGTATTTATTTTATGCTGAGTGGGTCACAGAATGCTTTGAGATCATTTCTTAAAAGCAGTTTCTCAACAGACTGCAGTAGAAATTGCTATTTGGACCTCTGGTGCTTACTCATTTAAAGAAAAACCATTAGGACAAATAAACCTGAGAATAATACCAGTCTACTACACTGGCAAAAAAGAATAACCATTTATTAAAGTAGTTACAGAACACTTGTTTGCTTGGATTTTAATACTGCTTTACATTTTGTGTTTGTGAAACAGTTCCTATTATGATGTTTGTTTATAATCCCAAATTTCAACTGATTACATATTTATTTTTCACTTGTCAAACACATAGTTGATAATCTGGAGGGGAAAATACATCAAAGGCATATGTACAATTATAGAAGTTTTTATTATACATGTCTCCTGGAAGATACATTTATTTATTATTTTTTACATATTCTAAAAGACATTCAAATAAAGATAAATAGATTCAAACTGGTTACTAAACTTGTGGTTGAGGTCCTTCATTTTATTTTTTGTGATAAGAAAATCCAAAACTATTAATGTTGAATTTCTCATAGTATATTCATCTAAAAACACAGTAAAAAAAAAAAGTTGTAAAGATTGTAGACTGGTTCATTTAGGTGTTTTAGAGTGGCTTATTATCTAATTAACCGACTGCTGGGGATATTTGTTGGAGAAGAAAAACAAAACCTGGAGAAAATTCTCCCATTTATTCCTGATAAAGAAAGAAAATGAAAACAGAGAACACACAGCTGCGAAGCCACGTGATGCTGATCCTGGCCTAGTGCATCACGTCCTGATGAACATTTTAAGTGTTTCCTTTTTCATAAAGATAAAAATCTGAAAAGAAAGACATACTGTATAGGTTTTTTCCCCAAAATATAGATTTTACAAAAATATATACATATAATATATAGAAGCTGAAATTATGCAAAATGGATAAACAAAACACCACAGTAGAGTAAAGTGGGTGCAGCATCGAGATTATAATAAAACGTCCCCACAGCAGTTTGGGGGCTTCCCCCTCCCTTTACCTGTTTCATGATTTTATAATCACACCTAAAAGTATCATCAAGCCTGAAATAAAGGCACTACTGACATTGGGTAGTGCAAAGAACTCAGCTATTTCTTTGACTAAAAATAAACGAGTAGATGAAAATGCAAAGTGGCATACATTTTTTTCAACTCATTCCAGTGTCAAAGCTTAACCCAAACATCTAAATATACAAATGCAGCCTGGAAATATTTTAGTGCAAATATGAAGAGGAACGGCATAATTTAAAGTTAACTTAAATAAGGTACTGAAAGGCTAGGAGTCGTTCTGTGAGGTCTCCCTCATAGGGACGGTTAGTGTAATGGCATCTGGTGCAATGGAATACTTTTTAAAAATCAAGAAGACAAAAATCAGAGGTGAAAACCCCCCTTTATTTATTATTCTAACTAAAAGGGCGATTTTGTGGAAGATCGAAATATTTTCTTAGATTTGTTGATGGGGGTCAAAAATAACGTGAGTTCTCCTGAAGTCTGCACGCATAATGCTGGTGGTCAGTTGCCTACACGCCAGTGCATCTGAGAGAGCCCAGTTCTGGGTGGAAGGCTTCATCAGAAGGTCTCATCGTCATTGCAGTTGGTAGCCCAGTGCCCAAACATCTCACAGATGTCACAGTAGGGGCGTTCCTCGCTCCGACTGCCGTGGTGTGTGGAGTGGGGTGGGTCCTCGGACATCTGGGCCTGGGTGGGACAATCCTCTGTGTCGTGGAGATCAAAGCAGTCACATATGTCACAGAAGAGGCGGGGTTTCTTCTTGGACTGTTTCTCCTGGTCATCGCTGCAAATGTTAACAATGTGTATGATCAGAAACTCATCTCCCTCAGAAGAAATTCAAGAGACAGTACCATTTGTAAGGAATAAAACACAAGCAAGAATTCTGGCGCAGTCTGCGAAGCCTCAAGTACAAGTACTAGGGTACGCATTTAAAATCTTCAGATCAAACCATTTCTACTCTTGCCAGATTTGTGGAAGTCAGTTTATGGCCAAATAATCACAAAGCAATTGTTTCTCCAATCCACTGGAGAATCTAACTTTTAAAAAAAATATTGAAGTACAGTTGATTTATAATGTTTCATTAATTTTCTACTGCATAGCAAAGTGACTCAGTTATATGTATATTTTCCTTTTTTTAGTTTTGATTGGATTATATTTGATTTACAGTGTTGTGAAACCTTCTGCTGTACAGCAAAGTGAACCAGCCATACACATACATATAGCCCCCTTTTTATAGATTCTTTTCCCATATAGTTCACCACAGAGTACTGAGTAGAGTTCCCTGTGCTATAACAGTAGATCATTATTAGTTATCTATTTTATATATAGTAGTGTGTATATGGCAATCCCAGTCTCCCAATTTATCCCTCCTCCCCTTACTCCTTGGTGACCTTAAGTCAAGACTGTTTTCTACATCTGTGACTCTATTTCTGTTTTGCAAGTAAGTTCATTTGTATCACTTTTTTTTTTTTTTTTTTAGATTCCACATAGAAGCCATATTTGTCCTTTTCTGTCTGGAGAACCTAACTTTAAAAACACACACGTATTTAGATGGAACTAAGGTTCCACTCAGCATCGCTGAACTTGAAATACCTGTCGTAGTTGTTCAGGTCGTCCCCATTCCCATTCAGGGCTGCTTCTGACATCATCTCCACCTTCATCTTGAGGTCCTGATTCTTCCTCTGAAGGTCCACTATTACTGAATTGAGGAAGTCAATCTAATTTGTTTGGGGGAAAAAATGTGTAAAATGCCTGAAATATGTACCCTGGAGCATCAAGAAGTCAGCAATTATACTCAGGCTGTGGATGCAGTGTGCTGAAGTCACAGGGGCCAGCAATGGCCGTGACTCAACCCTTTTTAAACATGTTTATACACACACACACACACAATTGTACAAAAAGCACAACTAGTTACTTGTTCAGCTAAACTGTAGGACCAATCCAGGACTTTCACATTCTGTAGATTTGAATAAGCTTATGTAAATTCTCCTCAGACCACAATTTAACATTCACTTATTATGGTGGGATGGTAAGTGGGTCTTCAGAGAAAAAGGAAGGAGCTTTTTTGGAGTTTTTCTGTTTGGGGCCACACCCCATGGCATGTGGGATCTTAGTTCCCTGACCAGGGATTGAACTCATGCCTCCTGCAATGGAAGAGAGGAGTCTTAACCACTGGACTGCCAGGGAAGTCCCAAAAGAAGGATTTTTAAGAGAAGACCTAAGTGCCCTTTCAACTGATGCAGGCACACACTGAGAGGGCAGCGTTCAGGGGACTGGGGCCCAGACTCGGAGCAGCGGGGTAAGGAGGTGACTGACCACCAGGAGGAAACACTCCTGTCCGACGTTTCAAAGCAAGGGCACTTTAATTTAAAAACGGTTTCTCCTCTCTTCTACAAATAATGAAAAGGTCTCATTTCTCTAAATGTCCATCAGGAAAAAAAATCCTACTTTACAATTTAAAAAAATATTGTGTGTGTGTGTGTGTGTGTGTGTGTGTGTACACTCATATATACATATTGGGTTGGCCAAAAAGTTCATTTGGGGCTTTGTTCAGATGAAAAATCTGAACAAACTTTTTGGCCCATCCAGTATTTATTTTTCAAAGAAATATTTGGCCTTTTTCTCCCACTGGGGCAGTTACAAAACAAAGCTAGAAATCACTGGCTTTGTTATTCTCTGCAGAATATCCCTTCTGACATTGAAGGCAGACCCACTGACTCTTATCTCACTTCTCAAACTGTATTTTATAAGACTATATCCTGTGGGGAGCTACGTATCATATCAGGAAGGGGGAAAAAAGCCATAAAATGGGAAGTACAGTGGGAAGCCACACATATACACACACTCACATACATGCTCACAAATTAGGAAACATAAAACAAACCATTTGCTGATGGGAAGAAAAGTGTTGGCAGTGGCAGATGAAACAAACGGAAGCAGAAAGGAAGAGGGGGGAGAGAAAACATTGTTAATTTTGTGCTCATTAGACATATAAACTAAGCAGAGACAATGCTAGCCAGGGTTAAAGTTAGGCTGTTGGTTGAATTCTTACATGCCTTTCAAAGGAGATGTCATAACAAACAAATCACCAACTCACTGAGTTTCTCTTTTATTTAAAAGTGAAATATTGCTTTTCTACCTTTGAATTTTGAATGGGATAAATATGTTCAAAATATTAATTAAAACTGAAAATACATGTTTATTACTTCTGGGCTCTCAGTTCAGATCAGTCGCTCAGTAGTGTCCAACTCTTTGCGACCCATGGACTGCAGTACGCCAGGCCTCCCTGTCCATCACCAACTCCCGGAGTTTACTCAAACTCATGTCCATTGAGTCGGTGATGCCGCCCATTTCCAAAAATAGAATAGTTTACCTCCATGTAATCCCACTTTTACAACTAAAGCTATTTTGATAATTTTGGCTTTAGGAGACAGTTTTCAAGAACTGTCTTTTTAAGGTAAAGATGAGGAAAGAACCTTTAACAGAGTAATTCTACTTCTAGGAATTAATCCTAAAGAAATATTAGTATAGCTGTAATATGATAGATGTGCAAGACAGTACACTATAGCATTGTTTATAATGCACCTAAAAGATCAGAAATGTCCCACAAGTCATGTCAACCAATAAGGACTGATTAAATTATGGTGTGTGTATATATATATCTCTCTCCATATAATGGAATACTATACATGTGTAAAAAATAAGAGATCAGTTTCTATGCCATTTGTGTAACAAAAGAGGGGAAAGACTGTGTTAGTCTTGGTTTGTATATACATTTTTTAAAAATCTCCGAAAAAATTTAAAAAGACAGTAATAACCCTGATTATCTGTTTAGGGGGTTGGAAACTGAGCAGGAGAGGGATGGTGTTAGGAGGGAGAGTTTTTTTTTAAACAGTGTATATATTTTTAATACTGTTCAATGTTCAGACCATATGAATATATTATCTAGTCAAAACATTAAATGATTAAAAAAAAAAAAAAAAGAAAGAAAACAAGTAAGCAAAGCAAAAGGAAGGCATATTACCTGACTCTCCTGGGCTCTTTCATCCTCTTCTACCTGAGTATCAGTATTACCTTATGTTTAAAAAAAAAAAAGTGGAGGGGGGATATTTTAAAAAATTGCCATCCCATCCTGTTTCCTTGTTCTTAACAACGAAAGGGCCAGTGGGAGAAACTCATTCTGGTGTGGAATCCCCACAGGCGCCTCTGAGCACACGTCTGGAGTTCCGGTCCCGTATCTGGCCCCCTAAGGCACGGCGGCGCTCCCTTGGGCTGGCCCACTGCTGGTGGGTGGCCTATCATGTTCTCCTCCCGGCAGTGCACTTTCAGAACCCACGGTCGCCCCCTACATGGCAGCGGTCACCTGCTGCCTTATATAAATTTCTGCAGCTCAGGACCGCGGGAAGGTCCGGAAGTGCGGAGAGGCAGCCACGCCCCCTTTGAGTGGGGTCTCCCTAGATGAAAGCGCGGAAGAGCGCAGGCCAGGGGGGCGGCCCTCGGAGGGCGGCGCAGGTGCCTCCTTCCAAGGGCAGCTCTACCCCGGGAAGAGCTCCTCTCCGGAGGCGGCGGTGGTCACGTTACCTGAGGAGCTGCTGAGCTGCCTCTTGTTTTCTTTGAGTTGAAGCTCCAAGTTCTTTACCTTGAGCTCAAGCTTCACCTTATCAGACTCTAGAGACTGAACAACTGAATGCAAGGACTTGGCGGACGCGTTCTCTCCCCTGAGCGCCGTGACCTGAAATACATGGGCTGGCTTAGGCTCGGGTTCCGGGCACAGACAGGCGCGGGAAGGCTCCCTGAGGAGGGGACCCTACCTCATTTCTCAGTTTTTCCAGCTCGGCATCCTTTTCTGTGAGTAAGGCACTAGTGATACTGATGGATTTCTGCAAGGAAGCTTTTTCTTCATCTGCGTCTTTTATTAACTTGGATTCTCTAAAAGACCAAAGAGTTCAAAAAAAATTCCAGAATCAACTGAGAGGGTGGTCAGTGTACAAGGATGGGAGAAAAACACTCAATTAACTTTAGCTTAATGTAAGGGGAGAAAGTATCACAGGGAAGTTTTACAGGGGGTTTAAGGCTATTATGCTGGCGAAATTTTACTTGAAGTTTTACTTACTGTGAGGGGAGAAAAAGTTTACCTATGCAGAGATATACCAGAATCTGCATATCATTGTATCCGTTTGAATTTAAAGAAACAAGTTAATAACTTCGGAAGACGAATTAAAAAAACAAGACTGTTGCACCCCGCAAAGAATTATTAAAAACAAAAAAAATCTAACCCCCCTCCCAGATGAATTGTTATTTCTTGATTACCAGGCAATAACAACAATTAAAATACACACATGCAAAGCGATTATACAGACATCATGCAGAGCAGTTTTATGCTGGAAGTATCGATTGGTTCTCACTAATTTCAGTAACTTTGAGCAAGTTCCCAGAGTGTGTTTTGGAGATCTTATGGGCCAAAACAG
Organism: Bubalus kerabau; assembly: GCF_029407905.1. Classification (NCBI taxonomy): domain Eukaryota; kingdom Metazoa; phylum Chordata; class Mammalia; order Artiodactyla; family Bovidae; genus Bubalus; species Bubalus kerabau. The sequence goes on along the minus strand of NC_073639.1, from coordinate 57,212,536 downwards.
TAGTAGAGATTATGACCACTATTCAAACTGAAGGATCATTACTTTTCATCCATAAAGACTCTGAAGACGACTTTTGCTTGCTCATAGAAATGAAAGGTAAATTACAAAAAAAGGCTAGGACAGAAACGTGAAGATGGATTTTCAGCCGTAGAATGGAAGCTGGGAGGACACCTGGAGGGAGCAGGTCAGTGCTCTGGGAGTCTGTTCTCAGGCCGACCCAGCATCTGGTTATCAGCACAGGGAGGGGCACCAGGCTTTCCAGGAGAGGAAGATGTTTCTTGGAGTCAGGGGAGTGGGAAAAGAAAGGGAGAGATGAAAGGAAGACAGGGAAGGAGGGACACAAAAGAGACGACCCCAAAGGGCAGGAAGCTACTGTGTGTTTATAAACGTGTGCGCTTTTATTTACATTTTTGTGGTGAAAATTCAAAAGTGCCAGTGTCACGAAAGCCAAGGAAAGACTGAGGGGGTGTCACAGGTTGGAGGAGACTAAGGAGATGTGACAACTAAAGGTGATGGGGTCTCCTAGATGGGTCCTGGGAGAGGAAAAAGGATGTGGTGTGGAAAAACTGGGGAAATCTTAACAACGTCTAGAGTTTGGCTAAGAGGTCTGGACCAATGTTACTCTCTCGGTTTGGATCCAAGGACCAGGGGTGCTAAGATGGGCATGTGAGGGGAAGATGAGTTGCGGCTCCTGGAAAACTCAAATTTTGAAATAAGTTTTTTTTTTTTTTTTTTTAATTACATGCGGTGTGAAACAGAGGAAAAAAGACCTCGTATCACAAAAATATTGGAGGAAAAACATTACTGGGGGAAAATTTCCTAGCTAGCCCTCGGGTCTTACAACCTAAGGCACTGCCTTCACGTGGATAATCATCATTGAGAGTTCACGGGGCAAAGAGAAAAATCGCTCCCGGTTCTGTTGGGAGGAGCTGGGTGAACATGGAGCACGTAGTGGTTTGGTCTGTCTTAGAACTGACAGGAGGGATCAGAAACTGAGGCCCAGGTTAGAAATGGCAGAATGTATGTCTGGTTAGTGAGACCCAAGATATCCGGCACACGAATTACAGAATTCTCATGGTTTATGGTAAATTGAAGTTCTACACAAAGATGGAAAATATAAGTGTTGTATTTATCTCAGTGTGTGGCTTACACTTATACCCCAGAATAAGTAGTAAGAAAAGAATCTGAGACTTACAGAAAATGTCTTGAATTCAACACCCAAGTGTTATACGAACACTTGGTGATGTTAAATTACTAACTGCATGACACCTCACTAGGAAAGAGGATCGTGCTTGCGTGAAACAAAAAACAAAAGAACCCCAAAGATTTAAATGAAAGAAATCTATAGGCATCTTTTTCTATCTGGAAAGTAAGTATCTATTTTTATCTGAAGATTCAATAAATCTTCTGCTCCTTATGTTTCTATTAAAGGATATTTGGTAGTTCATGTTCATTCTATTGCAAAATCTATTTCAATTTCTTGCTATATACAGCACATTAGGTAAAGTTAATAAGGCTATTAAAAGTAAGAGCTTGTATTTCCATGATTTGGCCATTTTTACTTTCTGCTTGTTTGTAAAATAATAAAGGAATTATTTCAAAGCAAACAATTTCAAGAGATTCACTTGTAAATTCAACTCAAATTTGAACAATGTGATTTTAAATATTTTTACTGAGAAATACCAGGGTTGGGTTATTAGCAGATTTAGATTCTTCTAAATCTTTGTGTTAGGGAGGATAAGGACGCCATCAGCTGGCAGAAGAAAAAGGCACAGGTGTCTTTGCTTATCCCCACATACATATGGCCTCTAAGTGAGGCTGCCTTCTAAGAAGATAGCAAACCGTTATTTCTTGGACAAAACTCATCAAAAGGTGGGTGGTTAAGAAAGGGATCTGACTTGTGATTTGTATACCAAATTCTGAAGGGACAAATAGACCTTGGCAGCTCCTCTTGGTGACAGGTCTTCAATGTCAGCATCTTAGGCAATTCCTGAGCCCAAACCCCACTATGCAAACCAAGATGGTCTAAACTAAACTAGTTCTGCCAATATTACTGACACCTGAGTCACACATCACATTGACAAGAGGGCCTGTGTTACTTTAAGGCCACTCTGGCTTGAGTGACTTGGCCTTACTAAAAATATCAAGGAGGGAAGATAAACAACATGAAAGAAGGGCTTCAGGGGCCAGAAATCTTTCCCCCAAGAGAACGTATAACCCAGATTCTTTCCTTACTACTTACATAAGAAATAAATTCCGGTAATGAAGGAAATACCTTAAAGTGTTACGGGGCAAGCTTTAAAAACGCAAGATAACAAGAACCAAATATTAGGAACAAGAAGAGAACTGCAAATACAGCAAGGAGAACTAAATTTGCACTGAAGTTCTGTGCTGTATATAGAGAGATAAAAAAGATATGTGCGTGTGTGTGTATGTGTGTGTGTTTACTGCTGAGGATATTTTTTCAAAACAAAAGCAAGACACAGAGGGACAAAGGCAGCCAAAAAATATATACGACAACTTGGTTTACTAAAAAATATATGAAATTTATTTATTATAACGTGGATAGACTTTCTTTAGTCTTACCATTAAAGACACACAGATAGAGCAAAGGAAGCAAGTGTAGGAAAGGGAAAAGAGAGGGGGTGAGATGAGCATTGGTAAGTAGCGCAAGCTCGAGACAGTCAGACACTTAGCAACCCACAGTGAGCTGAGCGAGCTGGAGGGGCAGTGACCTCTACAGAACTGGCAGGCGGGCCGCCCACCAGTCTTCCTTCCTGACGGGAATCTTGCAGGGGTCGCCCGCAGAATTAATCCCGACTCTACAGTCCGCATCTAAGATTTTGGCTCTGGGCTCCCTTCTCTGACATCAAAAAGCCTACAGAAGGGAGGGAAGCCAAACTGGTTCCCGAATCTGCCACAGGCTTTCTGGCCAGAGGAACATGTTTCTCTCCTTCTGTTAGGTAGAGCAAGTCAAGGTTAGCTCTGCTTCATCTACTGGAGGCCTTGGAAACTGCTTTGAAAGAGGTCTGCCTAACTCGGAGTCTGGTTTTCCAAAGAAATGATTACATTTTCAGGCTAAGAGAAAAAATTTCACTGCATGTTGCCTGCGATTCAGCGTTAGAGAGCAAAAAACCCATAGTTTTTTGGGTTAATAAGTCTTAACTTATTAAGTATGTCTTAATAAGTATTTTGTTTCACCCCATGTCAGGAGTAAGTACTGCACTTCAAAATAATGAACAATATAGTCTGAATGAAGCAATTATATTCTTTCTTGGCTATGTATGTTGACTAAGATCTCAGTTCTTGCTTGAACAACCACATTTCAAATATCTTTTGTGATTTTTAGGTACTTCCCAGATTTTTTTTTTCAGTTTTTTTTTTTTTTTGATGTGGACCATATTTAAAGTCTTTATTGAGCTTTCTACAATATTGCTTTTTTTTTTTTTTTTAATGTTTTGGTTTTTTGACCACAAGGCCTATGAGTGGGATTTTAGCTCTCCAACAAGGGACAGAACCCCCACCCACTACACTGGAAGATGAAGATCTAACCACAGGACTGCCAAAGAAGTCACTCCAGACTTTTAAATTAAGGAAGTATCCAAATTTTTTTTAGTACTCTATGCTACATGTACTTAACTGTTACACACCTAGATCTACATACAAATCCTTTACAAAACTGACTTTCAGAATGCATTCATGGTCCCCCCAAATTAGCGAAAATATATTTGCATCCAGACTTCTCAAATAGACCTAATTTTCCATAAGGGTTAATTAACAATTTGAACCCCTCCCCCACCAAAGCTCTAAATATAAGAAACCATGTTTAAAATTATTTCACTCCCAGAAAAAATTATCTTTATCTGCATTTTTCAATTAAAAGAATAATTTTCAAGAGAGATTCTCTTAAACATACCCAGGACCTAACACGGGAGCAGAATGAAATAAGGAGAGAGGGACAGACAAGTATCCAAATTTGTTCTATCTTCTAAAGCCGGGAAAAAAAGTCCCATGTCTAATCACACTTGGAGAGGCATGTGATTTAGTCAAAGTCACAAGGAAAGGAGTAACAAAGCCTCTCATCTTTCTTTTTAAAAAATATTAAAAAGTAAAAATAAACAAACATTAAATGTACAGCAAGAAAAGACCCCGTGTAAAAAGATCTGAAGCCCTGGGTCTTGTGCCTGCATCTGAGTTCTTAGCCAAGTTGCCCAAGTTTGGGGGTTTGGATTTCATCATTTTTAAGTGCAAGCCCCAATATACATTTCAATGGTTTGTTTAGATATGAGAAATCTGTGAATTACAAGTGCTACATAAATGCAAAGGGATTAATTACATCAGTACTCCCATCTGCTGATTTTTATACATTCCCTTACCAGAATGCCTCAGGAGTAAGTGCCATTATGTTTTCACATACCCTTGATAACTGCATATACAGGGTTCTTTTTAAAGAAACAAAGCCTTTTTCATGTAAAATTAAATATCCCAAGGCCCCCATGGGCAGAGCCGTGCTTGTACCCAGGCCCCAGGGTAAGTCATAGCAGGCCAGTCACCACAGCTCACGAGGGGCATTGGTGGACACCTGGCTGGACCGGGGTGTGGCGGTCGTGGAACACATATGCAGTCTGATGTGAAACTTTCAAGAAGAAAGAGTTTAAGGATGTCTTAAAAAAAAAGAGGAAGGCACCCCTGGACTGAGGCCTAATTTCCTTTGGAATGTAGCTTATGGAGCCCAAGTGTCTCTGTGGGCTACGTAAGGGCCTAGGTCCTGCAGCAACTGCCAGGCTGGCACCGTCAGTGCAAACGCCTGTGTCAGCCGTCGGTAAGGGAAGCTTCCTCTGCCCTGACAATCGAGAATAAGGTGCTCTGCAAGACTGGGAAGGAATTTTTCTTCCCTATTTTATTTTCTTATGTTTTTTAAGTTGAGGTATACAGGAATTCTTTTCAAAAAACTTATTTATTTATTTTTGGCCGTGCTGCACAAGCGCCACGTGGAATTCGAACTCATGCCCTCTGCAGTGGAAGCGAGGAGTCGTAATCACTGGACTGTCAGGGAAGCCCCAGGAATTCTTGATTGTACTATTTCTAAAGGTTTATTTTTCTTTTCACATTTAATAAGACAGAAAAGCACATCACTCTGTGATGTACTCTACAGCAAACCGCTATACAGGCTGTGGGTCTTAGCAACAATGCACGCTAAACCTGCTTGGCATGCAGAGTAAAGCAGAGAGTTTCTCTAAACACAAACTGCACATTTTAAAAGAGCAGACAGAGACCATCAGAAAGCATAAGCATCAGGCTGATTATTCCTGGGGGCCCATTTATCCTTACTCAAAAGTCCTGGAAACTTCCATTTGAATAGCATTTGATTATCATCAAAGAATAACAAATAACAAAGCTCTTGTTCAGAAAATAAATAGAAATGTTTAAAATGGTGCTTCCCATTATTGTGAAAAAATTAAACTTTTTATATAGCTGAAATCAGTACTTATATGCAGATCAATTACTCTAGGTAAAATGGCAGTATTTTTAGTTACTGAAACTAGGAGGTACAGCAGTATGTAATATGAGACAATCTGACTTTAGGATACTTCTGAATAAATGCAACTGAACATGACTTAAAATCAAAAATCTTCTGTTAGTAATTCATACTGAAACTTTCCAAATTTTTCAATTATAAGTACCAAACTAACACGATGCAGTTTTCTGAGTATAAGAAGGTCATACGTTTTCTACAAGTCACTTCACACAGCATGTTCCAACATTTTCCTTATTAAACACGCGCGCACACACACACACAAAATAATATACACAAAAAGAAAAGCCTACCTCTTTTTCATTTCTAACAACTGATTATTGAGCACTGATCTCTCTTCTTCCAGCTGGAAAAAAACACACACAGAAAAAAAAGTTCAGTTCATAACAAGCCCTCAGAGAGGCTGATTTCTCATCCTGCAGGTCACATTCCCACGCTCCAGTGAAGCTAAAGCAACTGGCTTTCCTGAGAGGCAGTGAGAAAAGACCAAGTGTACATCACCATATGGATTGAACCCGTCCCCCTTGCATTCGAAGGGTGGAGTCTCAACCACTGGACCACCAGGGAAGTCCCAGAGTTACTAATTTACAAATCACTTATGACCCGAATGACTCCTCTTCCTCAGGCACCTGAGAGTTGAAGTATTAAACAACACTGTGTACATGCCATATCTTAAACATTCAATAAATGTTTCCTTCACTTGTTAGATGCATGAGGGGAAGCTTCACTATTAGCATTCTGGTTCCTTTCCTGAAATAATAGAAGGCAAATGTCACCAACTTGGGTAGGGCTAAGAACCGGTAATTTATTCTACAAGGGCCTCATCTTAGGCCTATTATATTCCACTCATTTCTTTCTCACCTATAAAATAAAGTTACAAAAGAATTTCCAGTGGCCCATTAGTTCTAATGTTTTGTTCTTCTATGAAGGTTGAAAAAACAAAAGATTCAGCTAGTCAATCTTGTGAGGGAAGACACACCTCTACTCCCAAACTATACCACAGAGTTTAGCCAAATACAGTCACACTGTTAATAACACAAAAAGGTGAACAAACTCTTACAGTTAAAAAAATTATTTCTTTTTGGCTGTACTGGGTCTTGTGGCCATGGGCTTACTTGCCCCGCAGCATGTGGAATCTTCCCAGATCAGGGATTAAACCCAGGTCCCCTGCATTGCAGGGCAGATTCTTTACCACTGGGTCACCAGGGAAGTCCTTTTTTGTTTGTTTGTTTTTTAATCAAAGGATAACGGCAAAGACTCTGTAATGGTTTTCATTTATTTAAGAATTTATGGATTCTAGAATTTAAGATTCTAGGTTCCTAGAATTTAAGCTGCTACTCACAGTAAGTAGTTGTGGTCTTATTTCTGATTACGTGTCAGTTATGTATGTGCTTTGCTATAAAGGTTTTTATACTTTAAAAATTCTTCAATAGAAACATGTATGTTTTGAACATGAGTCTATCAAGAAATCTACAGAGGTTAACATACAGGTTTTTTTTCCCACTATAGACATTCCTTTCCTAGTCCATTAAGATAAATCCTTCTGCTGCATGAGTAATTCACTTCACGGAAATATTTAGAAATTTTTAAAGAGTAAAAGGAAGAAAAAGAGTGGGAGGCAAACTTTAAAAAATGAAATGAGAGAGGGAGAAGAACATCTGGAGAGTGGGATATGGAGATAAGAGGGGCTCTCATTCTCTCTGCATCCTTGTATGTGGTTTGTATTTATTTTTAAAACAAGGAAGACTGTTTTATAGTTATAAAAACTGAAACACAAGAAAAAAATTAACAAATTAACAAAGCTGCACCAATCAGCTTGCAGGATTTTAGTTCCCCAGCCAGGGACTGAACAAAAAAAATTAGCAAATACATAAGTGACATGGCAGGTAATTCACAGCAGAGAAAATACAAGCAATCAATAAACACTTGGAAAATCATTCAATACTGCAAAGAACAGCATGCAGAGATTCTCCCTGTTTCTTGGAGGATGAAGTTCTTGTGCCTGAATTTCCATGGAACAGAAATTTAGGGTACTTATTGTACTGACTCTTATTTATTTTTTGGCTGCGCTGGGTCATCGTTGCCGTGTGGGCTTTCTCTAGTTGTGGCAGGTTGGCTGGCATTACTAACTCAATGGCCATGAATTTGAGCAAACTCCAGGAGATAGTGAAGGGCAGTGCTGGAGAAGACTCTTGAGAGTCCCTTGGACAGCAAGGAGATTAAACCAGTCAATCCTAAAGAAAATCGCAACGATTCCTATCGCAATTCTTTGTCGCGGTATGTGGGTTTCTCACTTCAGTGGCTTCTCTAGGTTCAGAAGACGGGCTCTAGGGCTCGTGGGCTCAGTAGTTGTGGTGTACAGGCTTAGTTGCTCCTCGGCATGTGAGATCGTCCCAGACCAGGGATCAAACCCCTGTTCCCTGCATTGGAGGGGGGGATTCTTAACCACTGGACCATCAGGGAAGTTCTGTACCAATTCTTCATCGGAAATAGTGGGTTTTTTTTTTTTCCTTCTTCTGGTCCCGGATCGAATCCAGGATAACAAGTTTCATTTAGTAATCATATTCCTTTAGTCCAGCTGGTTCCTCATTCTTTCCTTGTCTTTTGTGACCCTGACTTTTGTTTTTTGGCTGCATCAATCAGCTTGCAGGATTTTAGTTCCCCAACCAGGGACTGAACCGGGTTGACAACACAAATGAACTTCTTGGCCAACCCAAAAGAGAGGCAAAACTATAGCACCATAGAAGAGAGAAATGGTGTTTAGGAATTGGGAAGTGACTGACTATAAAAAGAGTATGAGAGAACTTCTTGGGGAGAAGAAAATCTTGATTGTAAGGGTATATTATATGACTGTATATATATGTCAAAACTCACCGAACCATATATCTATGAAAGGTGAATTTTATGTATATTTTACCTTAATAAATATAACTTTGGGTGGGGGGAGGCAAACCTAGACAGTACATTAAAAATCAGAGACATCACTTTGCCAACAAAGGTCCATATAGTCAAAGCTATGGTTTTTTCAGCAGTCATGTATGGATGTGAGAGTTGGACCATAAAGAAGGCTGAGCCTGAAGAATTGATGCTTTCGAACTGTGGTGCTGGAGAAGACTCTTGAGAGTCCCTTGGACTGCAAGATCAAACCAGTCAATCCTAAAGGAAATCAACCCTGAATATTCATCAGTGGGAATGATGCTGAAGCTCCAATACTTTGGCCACCTGATGCAAAAGAGCCGACTCACTGGAAAAGACCCTGATGCTGGGAAAGATTGAGGGCAGGAGGAGAAGTGGGCAACAGAGGATGAGATGATTGGATGGCATCACTGACTCAATGGCCATGAATTTGGGCAAACTCCAGGAGATAAAGGACAGGGAAGCCTGGTGTGCCATGGGGTCACAAAGAGGACACAACTTAGTGACTGAACAACAGGCAAATTTGAGTAATATACACAATATAGGTTTTGTAAAAAACAAAAACTATTATTATATATAGAGAGACTGTTACACAAATGAAGAGCACTATGGAAAGAAACACTCAACCATTTATAATGTTGCCTCAATGAAACAACAATAGGAGGAATGGTAACTTTGAAATGGTATGTATTTGTATTGTTTCATGTTACAAACAGTTCAGTTCAGTAGCTCAGTCCTGTCTGACTCTTTTCGACCCCATGGACTGTAGCACGCCAGGTCTCCCTGTCCATCACCAACTCCTGGAGCTTGCTCAAACTCATGTCCAATTATTTCTAATTGTAAAATAACATTACAATTTAAAAGAAATGAATAATTTTATTTTTTAGAGGTATTAAGTTGTTCACAGATAAAATGATAGTATGTCTAGGATTTACTTCAAATTAATCCATGAAAGAGTAGAAGGTCAATGAGAGTAAAATTGAAACAAGAGTGACCAACAGGGACTTTCCTGGTGGTTCATTGGTTAAGACTTCACCTTCCAATGTAGGGGGCATCGGTTCTATCCCTGGTCAGGGAATTAAGATCCCACATGCCTCAAGACCAAAAAACCAAAACATAAAACAGATGCCAATATTGTAACGAAGATTCAATAAAGATTTTTAAAATTTCTTTAAATTTAAAAATCATAAAAAAAACTTTACCAAAAAAAGAATGACCAAGAGCTGATTGCCTTTGGAGTTGGATATCCGGGAGTATCGCTGAACTTGTTTGTAATAAAAGGTTAAATAAAAGGAAGGGTTATTTTACAGAAAACTATTAAGAATACAATGTTGCAGGGAAAATAGTATACAAATGATCATGATTGAAGGGAACACTGGACCAGAAAACCTCAAAGAGTTCATCTGTCCACAAAACTGTTCTATAATGTGATAAACATGGTGAGTAATTTGTTTTAAATGTTATCATTTAAGAAAATACTAGCTTGTGTGACGTGAAGGATGTGCTGAAGTTCAGAATCAAGACACACACTTCTGCTTCTGCAGGTCCAGTCGAACTACTTTGTAATTTGCCTTATATGTAATTATTCTTTTCTTTTGAATTTCATTTCAAAATGTGTATTTTCTGATTAGTATCACGAGCTCTAAAACAAAGGATTAATATCTGAAATTCTCCCAAATAATAAATTTTCAGGATTCAACAAACAAACAAACAAAAAAACCCAAAAAGCTACTTGAATAAAAATTTTCCTGGAGGGACTTCCCTGGTAGTCCAGTAGCTAAAACTCCGGGATCCCAATACAGGGGTCAGGGTTCAATTCATGGTCAGGGAACTAGATCTCACATGCTGCAACTAAGAGTTTGCATTCCTTAACTAAAGATTCTGCGTGCTGCAACTAAGACCCAGTGTAGCCAAATAAATAAACAAATGTTTTTTAAAAACCTTCACATCAGATCAGATCAGATCAGTCACTCAGTTGTGTCCAACTGACTTTATGCGACCCCATGAATCGCAGCACGCCAGGCCTCCCTGTCCATCACCAACTCCCGGAGTTCACTCAGACTCACGTCCATCGAATCAGTGATGCCATCCAGCCATCTCATCCTCTGTCGTCCCCTTCTCATCTTTCCCCCAATCCCTCCCAGCATCAGAGTCTTTTCCAATGAGTCAACTCTTCGCATGAGGTGGCCAAAGTACTGGAGTTTCAGCTTTAACATCATTCCTTCCAAAGAAATCCCAGGGCTGATCTCCTTCAGAATGGACTGGTTGGATCTCCTTGCAGTCCAAGGGGCTCTCAAGAGTCTTCTCCAACACCACAGTTCAAAAGCATCAATTCTTCGGCGCTCAGCCTTCTTCACAGTCCAACTCTCACATCCATACGTGACCACAGGAAAAACCATAGCCTCAAGGAGGAGAAGCAATGTTCTGTTTTGTTACTGGCAGGCATACAGTAGGCATTCAATAACTTCCCAGGTGGCGCAGTTGCTAAAGAATCCATCTCCCAGTCCAGGAGAGGTGGGTTAGATCCCTGGATTGGGAAGATTCCTCAGAGAAGCCAAGGGCAACCCACACCAGTACTCCTGCCTGAAGAAGTCCATGGACAGAGGAGCCTGGCGGGCTGCAGTCCATGGGGTGACAAAAGTCGGACACGACCGAGCACACACGCACGGGCACACGGCAGGCACTTGATAACTATGTGGCACGTGAACAACTGTGTCAGATAGTCAGTGAGCTGGCGCTGTGCTCGGGTGTGAGTGGCAGTGGCACTGGGGAGCCCGGGTCCCCCCAGAGGAACTCTGTGCTCAGCTAGTCCAAGGGAGCCAGGGCTCAGTAGCTGTGATTATCACTGACTTCCCCAGGGAAGTGGTTCACGCGTGGGCGACTTCAGCCTCTTCTCTAAGCTAGTGTTCTGAGGTCTAAAATAGTGGCTCTACCTTGACAGCACAAGTCAGGGCCCCAGCCCCAGCATCTGACGAGTTCTAGTCTGGCCTCCCACACAGACAGACTCCTGCTCTCAGAAGTGGAGGAGGTAAGGTGGGGGGGAGGGGGGGGGTGTAGCGCGGAAAGGAAGAGGAGGATTTGGCAATTTCTGGGAACAGCCCTTTCAGAGAAGAAACGATTAATATTAGCTGTCTTGCCACACACACACATTTCTCTTTGTATACAGAACAAGAAGGACAGAAAGGAGAGAAAAAAGCAAATTTAACTTTATATGAATTTAACAGAAGAAATAAAAAAGCAAGTAAATATAAAAAATGACTGAGGGCAGAAAAAATGTCCTTTTTAAAAAAAAAAAAATGTTTTGGCTGCGACACATGGCATGTGGGGATCCTAGTTCCCAGACCAGGGATTGAACCCCATCCTCTGCACTGGGAGCTTGGAGTCTTTTAACCGCTGGACCACCGTGGAAGTTCTAGAAAAATGTTCTTTACCACAAAGACATATTCTTTTCTAAGAACTCCTACTAGGTTTATACTATACATTTATTTTGTAAAATTTTAAAGTAGAATATATATATTTTTTAAAAACCTAAGATGTTAATATCATTTTCTTACATATAAGCAAATTTTAATTTAAAATAATATCAAACATCATCCTGATGTAAAAGATGAGGAAGTTTGCATACTTCCACTTGCTTTCAAGTCTATCACCTCAAATTTGGTTAGTCATATTCTCTGTATGTTTTTCTTATTTCTCCTTTGTCTTTGATCTTTTTTTCTTTTTGTCTTGCAAATATTTTGACGTTACCTCCACTAAATGATCAAAACTGACATCACCAATAATGGGATAAAGCAATAATGGGTATCACTTATGCTATTTTTCTGCTAAAAATGAGTGATCCAAATATCATCATGAGGAAACACTTGAGAAAACCAAAATGAAAAATTTTATATGTACAGGCCTGTTTTTATTTAGTCATAAAAGACAAAGGCAGAGAATCATTCCAGATAAAGATGACTGAAGAGACCTGAGTCAACTGGATCCTGAATCAGGTAAAGAAAAAACCCACAAAAACTATAAAGGACACCACCACCAACTGCCAAAGCAGGAGTAGGGCCTGTACCTTAGATAATAGTGTTCCATTTCCTGAATTTGACAATCGCACTGTGGTTAGGTATTCTGTGTTTTATTTTCACAACTTTCCACAAAGCATGAAATGATTTCCAAATAAAAAGTTGGAATCACAACTCTATTCCCTCATCTGTAGTCCCCTAAACTGTCAGCTTAGCTGTCTATTTACCTGGATTTAGTACTCACGTCCAGTCCCTTTGCCCAGCTTCCCTCGATCTAGTAAGTCTTTGGTTGTTTTTTTTTTCCCCTTTAATGTTTTGGCTGCATGACATGTGGGATCTTAGGTCCCAAACCAGGGATCGAATCCGCATCCCCTGCATTGGAAAGTAGGTTAACCAGTGGACCACCTGGGAAGTCCCAAGTCCTGTATTTTGAATCATGTCTTGCTTGGCTAAATTTTATCAGCAAGTAGCTACTTTGCAGGACTCACAGATGCTGCGGCTTCCAAGTTCTTTCATGTTCAGAAACATCTGTCTTCCTACCTGAATAATAACTGCCTGGATATGAGGCTCGTGATCATATTTTCTGTCCATTAGAACTTGGGAAACAATGTACTACGTTGTTTTTCCTTTTTTCTGGCATTGAATGCAGCTGCAGTCGGCTGTTTTTTCTTTTTCAAGGAATCTGCTTTTTCTGTCTGGGGACCTGAAGAATTCTCTGTATATTTTCAGAAACATCTGTTAGGTCCCTGTCTATTTCTACATATTTAGCAGTTCTGATACTGTATGGCTTTGGTCCTCAGTTTGTTTCCTTAATTCTTCCTTATCTCCACTCAGCTTGTATTATTTCATCTTTGTCTCTTTAAACAGTTGTTTTATTTACATCACTAAAGTTTTTTTTAATATGTATTTATTTGGCTGCACCAGATCTTAGTTGAAGCATGCAGGGTCTTTAGTGGTGGCATGCGAACACTTAGTTGTTGCATGTGGGAATCTAGTTCCCTGACCAGGGATCAAACCCTGGCCCCCTGCATGGGGAGTGCCCAGTCTTAGCCACTGGACCATCAGGGAAGTCCCTACATCATTTAAATTTTTATATAACACACAGCAATATTTTACTCTGGGTAATGCTTTCTCATGGCCTGAATTCCTCATCACTCTTTGGATTCCTAGGTTACTTTCTTTACTTTTTTCCTCTTTTGGTACAGCATGTTTTCAGTTGCTCAAACTACCATGGGCAGCTCTGCTTAGACCTTCTATTTGCTCACATGTAATGTCAATGAATTGTCCTTTATGTCCTTCCTACTTTATCTGAACCCCTTCATCTTCATGTTCAAGGTACAACTGAAAATTGGGTGCTGTGGGCTATACTTTCTGTAGTCAGAGTGCCCGGGGCAAGGATGGGGAGACTGCAATTCAGGTGATGAATAGAGTCTGCTATAGGTCTCTCTCTGAGCTTTCTCCTCTAGATCCTGCATCTCACCCAGTGTGTCGGGACAGAGGTAACTCTATTACCTGGCAGGTATTACAAGTTGGAAGGACTGATGCTGAAGCTGAAGCTCCAATACTTTGGCCACCTGATGTGAAGAGCCGCCTCACTGGAAAAGACCCTGATGCTGGGAAAGACTGAGGGCAGGAGGAAAAGGGGGCAATAGAGGATGAGATGGTTGGGTGGCATCACTGACTCAATGGACATGAGTTTGAGCAAGCTCTGGGAGAGGACAGGGAAGCCTGGTGGGCTACAGTCCAAGGGGTTGCAGAGTCAGGCACAACTGAGCAACTGAGCAGCATCATAAGTTGGCTCTTTCAACATCTACTCTCATTTCCTCTGTGTTTCCTTCCCTTTCTGCAGGAATCCAGACTCATCTCTGCAACTGGTGACACTATTACAGAGATCTGGAGGGTCCTCTCCAAATGAAGAGATAAATGCCGTGAAGAGGAGCCCTCTGCTTGGCCTTCCCCCTGCTTCCTTCCAGAAAGTTCTGCAAGGTCTGCATGTTTAAGTCATTGAAAAAAAAAAAAAAAGACTCATTGAGATTGAGAGGTTGAAACCTACATGCTTAAGGACAGCAGCAGAGCCAAGAGAGAGGGTAGGCTTCCCTGAGGAAGTTCTGGAGTGGCTGGACCCACTGGGACTACCTACCTGTGCATTTATCATCATTTAAAGTGGGGGTGGGGGGGAAACCCACCCATTCCCACCCAACCCTCATTTACTTAAGCCATTCTGTTGGCTGGACTAGCTGTGGAAAATGACAGCTAGCACTTTCTTCCAGGTCTGGTAGAATCCTGAGTGGTAGCAGAGGGCTCCTTAGCCTCAAAGCTCTTTCCTTGGCTGCCTACTCACTCCCTTTAGTCTAGTTTTCTCCAAACTGGGGGTGAGGGGAGTTAGAGTGAAATTCTGGGAATTTTGCTATCTGTTTCCTTTCCCTTACCACTATGAACACAGAGTCAGGCCACAGTCAATTTCAGTGTTTACAGCAGGAAACTGGTTGGCTTTGCTGGATTTTCCTGGAGCTCTTGTTATTTATTTATTCTTTATCATTTAAAAAAATTATTTAATTTGTTTGTTTACTTATGGCTGAGCTGGGTCTTTGCTGCTGCGAGTGGGCTTTCTCTGGTTGTGGAGCATGGGCTCTAGGCACTCGCGGGCTTAGTCAGCCTGTCGCATGAGGGATCTTCCCAGACCAGGGATCAAACCCGTGTCCCTTGTATTGGCAAGTGGCTTCTTAACCAGGGAAGCCCCTGGAGCCCCTTTTAATAGCTGAAAAAGTATGTGTCTTTCATTAGGTATTGAGGGAGAGAGATTCTGTGATCAATCTTCACTCACCCCTACTTGCCCATGAGCACCCCCACTTCAGCCCAGATTAAAATTTGATGGCTGATGATCACTACTTTTCCAAAATGAAACATGACAAGCTAAAAATAGTGCTTCCTTTCTAAACATTCAGGTCTGGGAATGCAGGCTTATGTAAAAGGCAGGTGATTATTCATGGATCAATTGAGATGATAACCCCTAGTCTTTTGTTTACTGCATCTGTCATATCCTCTGGGAGGAGGAACTGTTGATGAAACACCGTGACTGAGTCATCTAATATCTGTCTCGTTTCCATAAGCCAACTGTGACCTCATTTTGCAAATAACCAGGGGGAAAAAATCAGCACTGTTCCCATAGTGACAGTTCAGTGTCTCTGCAGCCCTCCCAGGGAAGAAAACACGTGCAGTTTGGGAATGATAAATCAGACATTCCGAAAGTGACTCCCTAAGGTGACTGCCTCTATAGAAGAACTCACATCACTCGGATTATTTTTAGTGTTTTCTCTATGAAAAGAATAATGCGCTGCATGGATTCCTTAATCCTGAAACCACGTGACCCTGCCTGAATCCACTGTACGAATCTACCATCCACACGGGGCGCATGGCCTGCTTATGTTGAGGTTGGATTTTGGCAATCACGACCTCTCTGCAACAAAGTCAGGAGACTGGAAGTGAGTGGACTCATGTGAGAGAAGTGGAAGGGGCAAGTCTCACCGTCTCTGCATCATATTCTGCAAAATAGGACTGAAGGGCCCTGGCTGAAAATGAGGAACTTATTTCATCACCCGTTCACTCCTTCATTCATTCAACCTGCATGTCTTGCTCTAGGAGTCCTACTGTCTCAGCGCCAGGTGGGGAGACAGCCTGAGTTCCGAGTGTCACACACAGAGAGCCAAGAAGGAGATTGTGACCCAAACCAGGGAAGGCAGCGGCCACCTGGAGAGGAAAGATGACGACCAGCAGAGAGGCCAAGTGCACCGAGTGGGGGACGAGGAAGAAGACCTGGAAAAGCAGACACACAAATAGCAAGTGATGCGGTGTGGTGGGAGAGGCAAGAGAAACATGAGCAAACGGTGTGGAGGAAGCTGAAGGAGGAGACTCAGAACATCCACAGAGGGCGGAAGGAGCCATCCGAGTGTGCAGACACCACAGGGAAGCCATCCTTCATGCCAGAGTGCACTGGGAACGGCAGGAAGCAGACTGGAGAGGGCAGGGAAGCAGAGGGGGAGGTGAGAAACAGGGCACAAAGCAGGGCACTTCCAAGTTTGGAAGTAAAGATGAGGAGAAGATAGGGCTGCGAGTGTCAACAGTGTGGCTAGGCTGAGCACTGCTTTTAGGAAAACGAGGAGGCTTTCCCAACCCGCAGAAGACCCGAAGGGGCGATGAGAGGTAGCAGCTCCTGTCATGGATGGAGGCTTCAGGAGAGATGCGAGGCAGTCTGAACAGAGGAGGAGCCTAAGACACCTGAAGCAGACAAACAAAATGCGGTCTATCCCTTCGGTAAAATACAACTCGGCCACGGAAAGAAATGAAGTCCTGACACAGGCTAGCATGGATGCGCCTCAATATGCTATGAAAAGCCAGATGCAAATGGACACGTACTGTCTATTGCCACTTATGTGAAATGTCCAGAATAAGCAAATATGCAGGGATTAAAAATGGATTAGTGGTTGGCAGGGCTGGGAGGATGGAGGAATGGGGAGTGGCTGCTTACTGGAGTTTTCTTTGTGGGGCGGCTGGTGATGATGTCCTAGATAGAGGTGATGGTCACACAGTGCTGTAAATGACCTAAGTGCAACTGAGTTGCACGCTGTAAATTGGTTAAAACAGTACATTTATGCAGTGTGTATTTGAACACGTGCACACACCCAAAACCTGAAGCAGCACGAAACCAGTTGGCCATCAGGCGGGAAACAATGTGAGCGCAAACCATCCACAGGAATTATAATGACAATCCTCAAAACCGTCCGTCGTGAGAAAGGGTAAATTACGTTATCTAGTTGGTTGAGTCATATGAAATTGCAAAACAATAGCAATTCCATATGTCCAATCTAACACAGCCTCTTTGAAAAGAGGAGGCACTCTGTAACATTTTGTAAGGATTTCTGTTACAGGTGATGCCAGCTAACACCAACACTTCCGCCTCTCACAACCCTAACTGATCTTGGTTATCACTCCCCTCCCCTCTTAAAATGAAAATCCTGCTTGAGAAAGTGGGCTTAAAAGACCCATTTTTCACTGGAAGGGACAATATCTGATGGAGCAGACCACAAAGAATGCGCACGTGTGGGTTCTGCTTCTGGCTTGGTCAGCTGGGTTCTCGAGGGCTACGAGCCAGAGCAGGTGAGCCTGCCAACTGTTCCAACACTTCTTCCGGGGGGAACATGGCACCCACGTGTCAATCAAGGCAGATGTGGGTTCTAATGAAGCACAGAGTGGATCATCTCTCTACCTTCCATCAGCCAGTCCTGCTCTCTGTTAGCCCTCGTTATTTCAGAGCTTCCTACATCAGCTTTTAAGATAAAAAGAGAGGACATTCTACAAAACCAGTCACAGGGACACAGGGATTCCTTTATTGCAACAAATCATCTCACTTCCAAATAATACACAGGAAATGAAATAGTTCTCTTCACAAAAGGCTTCTTGAGGAAATCAAAACCCTTGGCCAATATTCCCAGCGAGAGCCTTAAGATGCAGAACGGATTCTGGGATCCCTTGGGTTTTCTAAGCAAAAGAAGTATTTGAGGCAGAAAAAAAAAGTAATGGTAGGATTGAAAGTGCATTTTTATAGTACTATTTGACCCCACATACTCCATTCCTGGTTCAGAGGGTTTTTCTTTTTTTCTTTTAATCTTATCACTTAATGATGAAGTACAAAGAAATAAGTTTTATTCTCAGCAAAAGATAGTAGCAGGCCAACAGACTTACGAGTCAGACATGAGATCTGATCTTGGCTCCTCCACTGCCTGGCTGTGTGTCCTTGGTGAATTGCTTCATGTTTGAGCCTCAGCTTCCTTCCTATAATGTACCTCACTATTGCAGGTATGATGATTCTATGAAACAACAGCAGAACAATCTGCTCAGCGATTGAAACACGGTGAGCGAATTGTGGCGCCACTGAGCAAAGGGAACAGGAAGGAACTCAGGTCCAGGTCAGTGTTTATCTGTCCCACATTCAGTCTTTACTGTCTTCATTTTAGCATGAAACACTGGATATTTCTACAGCACTACAATTAAAATTCTTTTTTTTTTTTTTAATTAATTTGGCCGCGCTAGGTCTCAGTTGCCGCATGCAGGATCTAGTTCCCTGACCAGGGATTGAACCCAGGCCCCCTGCATTGGGAGCATGGAATCTTAACCACTGACCACCAGAGAAGTCCCTCCTCCGTTTCAGCTCTTTTTCTGAAATAGGGTTTCTGCCCAACCCTGTAGTATATTTCTGAACAAAGCTGATGGATAGTTTGGCTCAACCATAGCAAGCAACAAAGTGGAAATTCGTGATTTTACACAAGTAAGCGGCTTATGTAGACTGCTTAGAGTCTAGATCTCTGGACTCTTGGAAATTATGTAGTACGAGTAATAAGAGCCGATGAATGAATCAATCTTCTTTAGCCTAAGGTTGCTTCTAAGTTACTTTCAATGGGGAGACTCTCTCCACTCTTTTGAGACGTACGCATGTCAAGTGAAGCGTTATCTGCAGTCTTCCTCAGTGCTCACCATGGACATTCTCTCGAGTCACAGCCTATCGTGGTTTGGTTCCCAGCCACCTACTTCTCTCTCCAGAGTAAAACTCAAAGGACAAAACCACCCCCTGTTTAAACGGAAGTCACTGCCCCAGCTGCTGCTTGCAGGTGCTATTTCCTAACACTCTTCAAAGTCCCCGCGTTTCAAATTTCTAGTCACAAAACCTTTTCAAAAGGAAGGTAAATGTGAATCCCAAGGCAAAAGAGGAAGAGCTGGCAGATGGAGAGGAGCCCTGAAAACCCCTGCCTGAGGAACCGTGAGGCGTCACTCCTAAGTCTTGCCGGTTCTGAGTGACAGACAAGAGAAATGTAATCAACGGTCCAGTCAAGGTCACAACATAAGACGAGAAGCTGACCTCTGTGTGTTCCTCCCGCTGGTGGGATCCACGCTGTCCGCCAAAGATGTTCCGTGAGATGAGATAAAAGGAGACAGACAGACTCAGCACTTGGCTGAGATCCTTCCCTTGCGAGTCCTTACAGACACGCTGATGTCAGAGGTGCCCAGTGTTTCACACACTGGTTTGAGCCAGGAAGAAAAGAACCTTGTCTGGTCCAAGGGCTTCTGTTTTTCATGAACCCCACTCTCTCACATACTGACCAAAGCAGAGTGCAGTGACCCCGTTTAAGTCAACCCACTCTGATTCTTTCCCTGACCCCAATCAGAATCTGACACGCGTCTCCCACACTACCAGCTGAATGAGGCTGAGCACGTGACTACCTTCTGGTGCTTCCGCTTCCTCTGTAACACATGGAGTGATGACAGGGCCGGCTCATGGGAAGACGGCTGTCAGGTATTTGTGCCTGTCTCACAGTAAGGTAAGAGCCACTGAGCGTGAGTTATAGTCACCAAGAGCGTCGCTTGTCATCCTGGGGTCTGGGGAGATGGGCCATTTCTCCCACGAAGGAGGGTCATTGTGGAGAGCTCTAATGAAGACTTACAAGTCTGAAATCAATTCTCCAAAGAGTGCTTTTACCACAAACGACGCCACATCAATGGACAGCCAGTACAAATTACTCCAGAATACTCCATCCAAATGAGAATTAATGTTTGTAAAATATGCTTGGGGAAAAAAAATTTCCCCGTGACATGCAAAGCAAAGAATAATGACCACGTGGTAAAATTCTCTTTAAAGTGTCTTTTTTTTTGAGTTTCTGCTCTGAGGCCAGATGTGGCTAACAGTCTAGCATTTTGATTCAAGAATTAAAAAAAAAAAGAATAGGGCATTCTTTAAAATCAGTTTTCCTTCACTGTTTAATGAACTTATCAGAAACCTTTATAATTTAAATAGGGAAACAAGTGGGTTGTGGTTAGCTTCTAGTTCATTGCAGGTATAACACACATTTCATAAACCAATGCATCAGTGCACAGGTATACACAGTTCCCTTAGGAGCTGTTTAAACATTGTTTTTTACTTAAAAGAAAAGCAGAGTTCTATTTATAAACAGCTTCCAACCTTCACACCAAATCTGTATTCTTGGAACCTTCTTCTTAAAATCAATTTTGATGAAAGAAAAAAAAACATCTTAGAGAAAAAAACAAAACTGAAACCAAGGCAGGAGGCAAAACATACTGTGCCTTTCCATTTATGCACTGCCATAAGATCATCTGATAAAAAATCTTATTTTCTCCTTGCTTGCAAGTTCCCGGTGGTTTTTTTTTTTTTTTTTAAAGGACCTGTCAGCTCACTCCTACCCAAGTGCTATAGCAGCATGCTTGAAAATGAGGGGACATAAAACACAGGTGACTTGAGATCCCACTGGAATGACCCAACCACATCAAGCACAGTCTCCGAGGAGCCTCCGCGAGCCCTGCCCAAGGCAGCAGCAGATGCTGGCCTGGCAGGGCCAGGGGTGCCCACCCCGACAGACGCCCACTGACCTTTTGGTGACTGGTGACTTCGTCCCTGCTCCTCCCCAGCTCCTCGTTAAGTTTCACGATCTCTTCTTGCAGTGCTGAGAGCTGCTGGGACTTCTGAGCTGCTGCCTGCTTTAGGGTTTCTCTGCAAGGACAGCGAGTGTGGGGTTACCATAGAAACAAGACAGGCAAGGAAACTGTGGGAGACGACCAACTCCACTGCACTGGGGAAAATATATCTGGGTCACGTGCCTGATAGGATCTGTAATAACAGGAGGCAGTATTGTCTACCTGCAGGAGGGGCCAAACGGCTTTAACCTCTCAGGGGGAGGACTGCTGCCTGCAATTATTACTTTTTTTTTTTTTCCCCAAACCTAATCAACACTACATCTACTCTCTCACCACCCACACTTACCCCACTTCTAAATACTCCCCACACAAAAAAGCAATGTTACTCTCTAAAATAAATGACAAATGAAATGGCCGGTATTCCCTTTGTTTCCATTAGAAAATTAAATACACTACGTTGATAGTGATTTCCATCGTTGCCACAGTATTCTGCTCTAACTGTACAAATCTGTAATCTTTTTTTTCTTAGGAAGAAAGGTAAAGCTGATAGTTCCATTTGCTAGCATTTGTCAGAATCAAGTGTTGCCGTGAATCTGGGTATATTTTCAGGACAACTAAAGGTGAAATGCCCAAAGGAAATGCAGTTTTCTAATTACAGAACAAGTGTTTAATTTTGATTGTATTCTTTCCATACTGTTGACTTGTAATTAAAAGAAGCAAATAAAAATACAGCTTGCTGACCATACATATCATGAATATCAGCATATAAAATGTGAGCAGGGTAAACACATGTATTAAACATCTTCCTGTTATTAAGCTTGACTAAAAATATACATCCCAAATTATCCTTTACATGTGGATATTCAAAATAGTTTATTGGATTGGTGGATTCTAGTTTTAAACCATAGAAGGTGGTCTTGATGCAATTATGAATTTTAAGTCTGGGCTGGCCACGCTCCATTCAGCGAGCTGTCATACGTGGCTGAATTCTGAATCAAGTCATCCGGGTATGATTCCATCTGCTGATGCGTGAACACGTCTATTTTTAACCTCAGTTGTCTAATGGGTGGCAGTATTTGGTACCTGCAGTTTTCTTGATTTTTAACTCTCCATGTACCTATGACATACCTATAGGGCTGACCTTGTGAAGATATAGGGGAATATGTCAACACGAAAATTCTGTTAGCATATTAAATTTGGCATTTGATAGAGATGTTTATTTAGCAAGCGAAGAAAAACTAAGAAGGAATTTTAGACTCAAAAGCTGGGAGGCTTGATTTCAATTATGGATCAACACACACACACATACACATATACACACTACAAGTAAAATTTATCTTCTGGCTAAAGTCTATCAATTCTTGATAAATTAGAGGATTTTACTTATGATGAAATCATCATAAGCCAAACCTTTTATTCCCAAGTGGTCACAACCTTCATTAGGAGCTATTTGGACTCAGCATTTGTGTGGCCTGTCAGTGGTACGTTCTTGATCCTGTTCTTTCTCTCTTACACATTTTCATCCTTAAAAAAATTTTAAAACCTTGGTTTCCATTAAGAGCCCCCAGTAAGGAAAATTAAAACAAGGAGTCAGGAAATATCAAGATGCCCTAAGATTTATACAAATGATATATGCTCAGTGTTTTAAAATCTACAGTATGATTTCATGTATATTTTCTCATTTAATCCCCAAAGCCCAAGGAGGCTCATGTTATTATTTATATTTTAAAGATGACAAAATTCAAGCTCAGGGAAGTGAAAAGATCTGCCCCAAGTAAGTTGTAGAATCAAGAGAGCTAGAGGTAGAACTGGCAGACAGACCTCAGTTGTGATCTGAACATAGAAACACCTTTCAACTTTTCTTTAGACCAGAGGAGAGATATGTACATTTCATAGAGGACGCTCCAACAGCCCAACTCCTGGACGTACTCTAAGGAATAATTCTGAAAATACCTACAAATATATTTCTCACAATTTTATAAGTTGCTTTTTCTTCCCTATATATATAACGACATCTTGCAAAACAAAAGAAGACTCATGATTTTAAAACTGAGATGCAAAATAAACACTGCTGATATTGACTTGCAAACATTCTACTGAGGAATCTACCATAAATTTAATAATTACCATGCTAAACATATTCTACTTTTAAAAAATATTTATTTATTTGGTTATACCAGGTCTTAGTTGTGGCATGTGGGATTTAGTTCCTTGACTAGGAATTGAACCTGGACCCCATGCATTGAGGGCCTAGTCTTAGCCACTGGACCACCAGGGAAGTCCTAGTATATTCTAGTTTTATGACTGAGCCAGGTGAGTAATTAAAGGCAAAAATTAGATTGCTTATATCATTTTCCTTCAGAGTCAAAAATTACACACCAGAGATACACAATTTTGTTCTCTTTCCAACTAAAAATAGGACCTGGCTAGCCAAAATCAAGAGTTTTCCTAAAACCAGTTTAGGAAATGGCATAGAGGAAAAGAAACGTTTAGTTGCCAGGGCTGGTTGAGTTTCCAGGGCCAAGGGCAAGATTCCTAAGGCTGGTTCCCATTAGAACTCCTGAGTTTGCAGAGGTGTCCCTTTTCCTCCAGGAACGCCAGTCCTGGCAGGCAATGAGAAACACCTGAAAAGCTCCAGCGCCCATGAAGATCCCAGGTATGTGGTAAACCACAAAACTCAAAGAGCTGCTCCTCCTCTAGCTCAGAGCACAGTAAAATGACTGCGGGTCTCTTTTTGAGCAGCACTGTTCTCATGACACAGTACATTTATATCAGCTGGTCCCTGAAATGTGGCCAAGGCTCAGGCAGGGAACAATGAGTCACTGGGGGTGTATTTGGGGGGGGCGCTTTCAACCCACTCCTCACACCTCCCTCCCGCGGCTTCTCACGAACGTCACCGCTGTGTCTCCCGCTGCCCTTGTGTCCTGCTCTGAGTCCCGGCCATGATGTGCCAAGCTACTGACACGGGGCAAGGTTCTCGTAGCCCTGGGGAGCCAGGAAAAATGGCAGACTAGCAGTAGCAGCTCCTCCTTGCATGAACTACTCCCTTCGGGGAAGGGAGATGGGGGAACCCAGCCCTGCGAGGAAGGCAGGCCCAGGTGAGGTGGGAGGCAGTACGGCTTGTGGGTTTTTGCTCCTGTGGGCCTACAGGCGCGGGCTCAGCTTTTGCTATTCAACGGGGTCTTTCAAACAAGGGCACACAGAGTGAGCTTCTCTCTTGACAGAAGTGAGACCACCCCATGCTGACTAGGGGTGGAGACAGAACAGAAAGACTTGAGTGAGGACGGGGACACATAAATCTAGACCAGTGTGACGACCCTTACAGGAGGCTCCTGCAGGGTGCTACAGGACAGGGGATTTTATCTGACTCCCCGGGGCTCTCTGTGATACGTCCGCTCTGGCCCTGCCCCTCCATTACCTAGTACGGCCCAGGGAGCTCAGAGGTGGGATTATGGCACAGGGAGGTTGGTGAGGGAATCTTCTCTTGATGCTCAGATCCTCCCTCACCAGATGCCTGTGTGACACAAATGAACTGAAGTCAATGTAGTGCTCCAGACCCTCAGGCCAGCAGAGCTACTGTGTCACGAGGTGGGGGGAGATCCTTAACTGTAGCTGAACCTCCCCTCTCTGAACAGCTTTGAATTTTTTTCCCCATCATAGAAAAAGCAATGGCTGTTTCTATTTATGCTGTTTAGCCTTGGCAGACCAGGAGAGTCAAGCCTCTCCCGGTGGCCACCACCACAACTCTACACATATACACAGGTGTAAATGGAACTGTTGGGAGCTGTTTAAATACCGTCTAGAGCAATATCACTAAAACGAAGACTGACGAAAGGATCCATCGTCAGCATTGTGAGCTGTCCATCCCAGGTAAGTAGTCCAGAGAAGACCTCTTCTAGGAGGATTTTAGGAACTCACAGAAGAACTAGAGATAATATACTAATTTAACCCAAGCTTGATCAACAAGCAGTATTGAGGATGGCAACTTGGGAAGAGGAGTTTGGAACTGATGCTTTTGTTTCTGTTTGAATCTCATCTATTTGTTTGAGCAGAACTGGAAATAAATACAAACCCCTGAAGGGCAGAGTCCACATACAATTCATTTTTGGATCCTTCCTAGCTCAACTGTACCTAGCCGAAGGGACTTCCTCAAACGTTCACCAGATTAACTGGCTTTAAATGTTCGGTTCACACAGTTGATACCGAGTAGTTCTCAGAACAGATAAGCAAAATGAAATCTACTCTGTAACTACCACTTACAGCGCCAGATAAATAACCATCTGCAGCGGTTATAAGAACCAAACTCGAAAGGCGGTATTGACAAAGGAAACACGGGCAGCCTGTTTGCCTAAAATATAGGCAGCAGACTGATGAGTAAACTCGGATTAGAAAGAGGCTTTCAAAGTTCTGCTCATTTAATGTCCACACCAGAAGATTAGATTAATCTTAAAATCAAGACTATTTGATACTCTTCAAAGTGCATGCTTTCCCCCACCCCCTATTGAAAGTATTTTAAGGGATTAATTAATAGTAGGTCTGATGTTTCCTAATGTTGAGATTAGCTACCACATAAGCATACTATTTTTTTTAAGGTTATTATTGGGGTATAGTTGCTTTATAATGTTCTATTAGTTTCTGCTGTACAACAACGTGAATCATATATATGATTTATACATATATTCCTTCCTTTTGAACTTCCCTCCCGCCCCACCCCCATCCCACTCCTCTAGGCCATCACAGAGCACCAAGCTGAGCTCCCTGTGCTACACAGCAGCTTCCCACCAGCTATCTGTTTTACACATGGTAGTGTATAAATAAGTCAGTCCCAATCTCCCAATTTGTCCCACCTTCCCCTTCCTTCTGTGTCCATGTGTCCGTTCTGTCTCTATTCCTGCCCTTGCAAGTAGGTTCATCTACCATTTTTCTAGATTCCACATATATATAAACATACTACCTGAAAAAGTTCTAATTCTCCTTGTATTTGCAAAAGGTTTTATCAAGTCACATTTGAATTCCAAGTGTTATAACTCACCAGCTAGCACATATTTCATTTTGACCCTGTAACTGAGCTATAGTTCCAACTTCACAGTGGTTATAGGGGTGAATTCTCAAGGTTTGCAATGGCATTTAGCAGGGGCAGGACAGAGACTATTACTTTGACTTTATATACACTTGTCAAGTACTTGAAAAAAGTAACTAGCACTGTTTCTACTTTTGCAATTTTAAATAAGTTCCATAATTTCTTTCATAACAGGTAAACTTACATTTCTTTCTTGAATTCTTCTATTTTTTGGTTCTCTACTGTCAGAAGCTCTTTTGATTTGTTCAGCTCTTCCACGTTTTTCAAGTTGTTTTCTTTAAGTGTATCCAACTTAAAGACCAAGAGAAAAAAACTTAATGAAATTATTTCATTTTCCAGTCACATGAGTGGATAGACAAATCATTCATGAAAATGTGCATTAGACAGGTGAAATTAAAATCCTTTGCAAAAAAAAAAAATTAAAAGATCATCTGGGTGAAGAGATTACAAATGATCAAGTCTGTTATAAACTGCAGCCTCCCCCATAGGTTAAGTCAGATATTCCCTATACACCTGGTCAAAAGGTCAAACTAAATTGCAACATAAAGCAAAAGGTCTCTTTCACTTTTATACAATTCCTAAAATTTATCACTGAGCTTGCTATTCATGTACAATGCATCTTAAAACATGCCTTAGAAAATAAAAACATTAGAAATAAATTGCAAAGGCATGACATCAAGGACTAATTTTTTGTAATGAAAACACATTCCTTTCTTCCCGCAAGACTAGTAATTTAGGATATGATATTTTTCAATGTCAGTGCCAAATTTCAATTTATATAATCCTCATTATAAAAATTCCTGGAGTATTTGTAGATGGGAAAGATTTAATTATTCACCTGAACTTCAGTCTGAAAAGGGAAAGACCACATAGCGAGACTGAAAAGCACTCACTCACATTCAGTCCCATCACCTGCCCACGTGGGATGTGGCCAGCCTACAGCCTGGCCTCTGGTGGGAAAAGCAGACACATTACTGGAATCAGCAGGGACATGACCAACCTCAGGCTCTGGCAGGTGGCTGGAGTTCTAGGTACGCAGCCCTGAAGGACGGGGAGCTTGTCATGGGTGACCCATCATACAGTGTGCGCTCCTGGTGCCATGCTGGCTTTCTAGGACTTGTATCGTTATGTCCTTCAGCCGGAGGTCGTTCTGTCCTACCACATGCTACCAGTCAGGAGCCCTGGAAGTCAGGAGCCCTGGAAAGTGTTCTGCAAATTTTAACACCACCATCTTCCTTTTAATGCTCCCTAACATTCCAGATTCACGGAATGTTCAGTGGGACCAGAAAATGATTCATCCAGTCTGAATTCTGGCTGTGGCGAGACACCAAGGGGTAAGTTATGGAAACACGGGATTCTCCCTGAATCTACCTTCAAAGGTTAGGGACATTCCTTAAAATCTTATTTACTTTAGTTTCCAATCGATTACCATCTAAAATTTTTAATGCTTTTATGTTTTCAGCTTAAGTCTTGTTCTCTTAGGACCGTCAATTCAATCACAAATGTACTCTTTTCTACGTCAAGCTTTATTTCCCGTCTAATTATTTCAAAATGTTTATGCCGTTATGGATTTCATTCCTTGCTCTGCTTCCCATGAGGAGGCCTGATCTTTACGACAGCTATTCAGTGTGCCTGTCTGGATCTTCCCTGGCTTTAACTTCTTAACATCTCACCTGACTGTCACTTTAAAAAGCATCTGAAGTTCTATAGAACTTCACATAACTATTTCGGCGAAGCAATCTGCTTTCGATTTACGTAACAGCTTTCCAAAGAAAGAAAGGGCTGGTATGGGGTGTGGGGAGGAGGGCGGGCAGGAATCAAAAGAGAGGTGCAAGGATGAGAGATGCTACTTTTGGACAGAATCAAAATTACCCTGACGCCACAAATCTGTCTGAGACCCAGAAGTGACTGATTCAAAATGAGATATAAGGGGAGGCAGTACTGAAACAGGCCAAGAAAAAGGCCTATGTCAAACTCAGGGCTGAGGGATGGAATCCGGTGGCTCAAAGTTGGGAGGCAGTTGGGAGAAAAAAAAATGCATGTGATTTAAGATAAAAAACACAAAAGCTAGAGAATGCCATTGGTACCTCCTCTCAGTAGTTGTATCAGTAAACAACTATCGCAGAAACCCACACTACCAGGGTTTTCCCCTCCTTTTTTAAAGGTTGATCTTACTAAATAGGTAATGAAGTAATACACTTTATTTCATAGGATCATCATCCTGGTGTACACGTGACTCCACTAACATAGATCAAGCCTGTGTAAGGCCACACTTCAAAAAAAATTAGTAAATAAACCATCCTGAGTTAGTCGTCAAGAATTCCATGAAGTCGATAGGCTGTCCTTTGTACAAAAAGCCATTTAAATCTGATTACTTCATTCTGCAGTTTTTCATTTGTTTGCTTGGAATCTTCCAAGGAGGCCAGTGTTTCGGTCTTCTCTTTGGTCATCTGTTCCATTATCTGCATGGCATCTTCAGCGGTTTGAGCGGCCTAAGTGTGAGAAAGCAGTGTGAGAAATGAGGGCACCCCTTATCAACCTGGGAGGGGGTGACTAACGCTCAGGCCACGAGGCTCAGGATCTGTGTGGTGAAGGGAATCACACAGAGATGGTGAGCCGGTAACCAACCCCATGCCAAGACAGACAGACCAAGACGAACAAGCAGAACAAAGTTATAGACACTTTCTGTGCCATTTTTCAACAAGCCAAACTGAAATATGCAATTTATGTATTTTCAGATCCCTATAAACCTACGCCTTCTAAGTTCTGAATTCCACTGACAATGGGGCTCATCACTCTGACTTATGTTTGAGAGAAATGTTCACTGATAAGAAAGCCTTACATCCTTCTGTGGCCAAATTTTTTCTCTTAATCATATTTGAGAGATTGAAATATGGAATCTCAGTTGGGAACTTTTCAAACAAAAATGGAAATTATTTGGGCGGTTACAGTGTTTAAGGCTCAAGTGTTTAATGAGAAGCACTGAATGACCACGTCTATGAGAAGCTGTAGGCAATGAATACAAGCATGGCTGTGAATAAAAAAGATAATATACACATGGAAACAAATCCTTAGTTGATACAGTATTGAAAATAAAATCACAGAAGTGAATTAAAATCTTTTAAGGCATTAGATCACAATTTCATGTGATCTTAATCCAGCTTCTGAGAATTCTGCCTCTACACCTTCCCAGTAGCTGGAGGGAAGATTTATGAAACAATTAAAGCCACATAGAAGATGCTAAGTTTTAACATGTGACCATTTTATCATTGTTCTTTTAAGCCTTTAAGAACTATGGTTGCCTTTCTCAGAAAAAATCTCCCTAAATTAAAAAACATTTATCCTTTTTATTCACAGTTTGCAATCTTTTCTAATAGAGAGAGATGACAGCAATTAGACATTTGGTAAACACTTGCCCTTTCAGGTGGTAACAAACAGCTTGAGATACCTGACCAAGTGATTAAATGGGGTGCATTTCCTTCTTTGGAAATGAAGGCACGTTCCCTCAGCCACTACAGGGTTAGTGAACAGGATTAAGGCCAGGGGCCCAATCCCTGAACCTCCCACTTTACCGTAAAGGAGTGCAGGGTCTCGAGCTCTCTGATTTTTAGAGCGAGCTTGCTCTTGTCTTTCCTCAAAATACGGTTTTCGTTTTGAGACTCCAGGAGGTTGGCTGAGATGTGGCTGTTGGTTTTGGCCAGCTGGCTGATCTCTTTCTGGAGGAGGAAGTAGCTTTCGGCCAGCTTCTCCTTCTCCTTCAGGAGCTCGTCGTTTTTCAGCATCATCTCTCTTTTCTCGGCCAGGAGTTTCCTGTTGTCCTGCGTCACCTTGGCCTGCTTGGCCAGGGTCACCTCGTGCTTCAGCTGCAGGTCGTCCAGCATCTTGGTGAGGTAGCCATGCAGTTCCTGCAGTTCCAACTTGGACTTGGACAAGGCAGCAAAGTCACTCTTCAGAGTCTCTATGTAGGTGGCCAAACGCACCGTCTCTGCTCTCAGGAGTTCCTTCTCCTTGATGATGTCAGCCACTTTCTGCTCCGAGTTGGTCTTACCTTGGACAAGCGTGTAGTTTTCAGACTGGAGCTCCTGGGTGCAGGTTCTCAGCTTCTCCACCTCCTGTTCCAGGAGCGCCACCTTCCCATGGAGTTTGTTGCTCTCGTACAAGGACGACTCTTTGTCCTGCGTCCTGGCTTCTTTCTCCAGCACAAGGGACTGTTGCATTGTGTGAATCTTCTCGTTTAACTTCTGACACTCTTCTTGCAGATTCAACCCGTCCCTTAACAAGATGTTCTTTTCAGAACAGCAGGCCTTGAGTTCAGCATTTAAACTCTCCTTGGCTTGCAATACGTCAGTGTGTTCTTTTTCTAGCATCTTTTTGGCGTTTTGGGCCTCTTTTAGCATCAGAGAGAGATCACACTTGGTGGCTGTGAGCTCTTGGTTTTCCTTTTCTCTCTCTTGAAGCTCTTTCTTCAGAGCATCGAGATTGCTGAGCAGTTTCATCTTCTCGTGCACAACGATTCTTCTGTTGGCTGACTCTTGATCATATTTCTTTTTAAGGTCTTCCATGGCCTTCATGGAGTTCTCTCTTTCTACCAGTAAATCCCCATTCCGCATCTCCAGTACCGATTTTTCTTTCAAGAGGTTATCCTGCTGCTTTTTGAGCTTAGTGATTTTCTGACAAACCAGCTCCTTCTCAGAAGTGAGGTACGTGATCTTCTCATTCAGGTTCATCTCGATGCGGGCGGACTCTTCTGAGGATTTGCTGAGTTTTTCGGTGATGAGCCTATTTTCATTTAGCAGTTCTTCTTTCTCAGCCAAGAGCCTTCTCTCGGAAGAGGTTAAGGTCTCTTTTTCGTGCAGAAGCTGGATGCACTCAGAGTCTGTGATCTCCCGGCTGGTCTTAATTTCTTCCAGCAGGTTTGTGAGGCTTGTGTTCGTGGCCTGCAGTTGCAGAATCTCCAGCTCAGCTTTCCTCAGTGCCTTGCCAGCCTCCTCCAGCTGTGCGCGGAGCTCGCCGGCTTCTGTGCTGAGCAGATTTTTGACCTGGAGGGCAGTCTCCAGACTGGTGTTCAGCTTTTCCTGATCTTGAAGCAGCATGTCCTTCTTGAACTGCAGGTCTTTGCTGCTCTGAAGAAGACGATCTCTTTCGACCTTTAGGGCTATACACATGTTGTCAAGACCTGATTGTTTCTCCAAAGTTGACTTTTTCTCTATTGTAAGATCCTCGATCTCCTGCACCAAGCTCTTCTGATCTTTGACCAGCTCCTCATAGGAGCTCTGAAGCTTCTGAATAATTTCATCTTTATCTTTAGCCAATGCAAGGTTTTCAGTGACCAGCTTCTTGATACGATTCTCCAGGTGATCTTTTTCTTCCCGATACTTCTGAGACTCGGCCATTAGAATATCTTTGCTGAACTGCAGTTCCTCTGCGAGTGCCTGCAAGCTTGCTTCGGAAGCCTGCAAAGACTCGTTTTCCGTATTTATCTTCAACAGTTCCTCCTGTGCGATATTGATCTCTTTCAGTAATTTCTCTCTCTCCACAGCCAAAGCTGCTCTATCGAGTTGTTCCTGCTGATAAAGCTTTTCAGCGTCTTGCTTTTCTTCCCAGATTTTCTCCTTTTCTAAATTAAGAGTTTCATTTACTGACCAGAGCTTCTGTTGGTCCTCCTGAAGTAAAGTTATTTTGGCCTCCAACTCTACAAGTTTGGACAGAAGTGAACCTTTTTCTAACTTTAAAGCATTCCCCTCCTGGGCAAGAAGCTGCTTCTCTGATTTCAGACCCCTCAGCTCTTCTGACATTAGTTCAATTTCTCTTTTGGCTGATGTTAATAAGTAAGTTAGCGACTACAGAGACAAAAGATGGAAAGAATGGAAACAAAATGAAATCAAGCAGACAAATGCAAGCCCGAGTAACTTAACATAACCTAAGTCATAGAAGTTAAAAAAAAAAGTTTACGATAAATGTCATAGAAACTATCTGGATAACAGGGGAAAGAAACTAGATGAACAGAGCCCATAAAAGGATAATGCAAAGCAACTGTAGCTTTGCAAAACCCTGATAACTCCATTGGTTCATCTTTGAAACAACCTCTGAAGTACTCCTGACAGTTAACTAGAAGATACAAACAGTAGTTTGACATCAGGGCATGGGATTCTTTTGCCGTTCCCAATTATCCAGTAATTTCTATCATAGGAGGGATTCATAGAAGAATTTTTAAAAACACAATCCAAAGAACTACAAAAAGTAAGTATCTTTTAACCAAAAAAAGGAAGAGGGAGGAGGTGTTATAAACTGTTGCCTTTCAAACTAACAGACCCTTACTTACTAAAGAACCTGGCCTGAGACCGATTTAGTCCCAATGATACATGTAACTTACAAAAAATGCAGACTAATTTGCTAGGCTTTGATGACCAAAATAAATGGGCTTTTAAAAAAATGTACTAGTTTATAAAATAAATTGACCACAGTGTCTCTACCAGCACTGTCCAGAACTTTCTGCCATGATGTAAAAGGATTTGATCTGCACTGTCCATTGTGGTAGCCACTAGCCACACGAGTGGCACGTGCGACTGAGAAGGGGAATTTATAACTTGAACTAGTTAAAATTTAAATGGCCACATGCATCCAGTGCCTACTGTACTGGATGGCATGGCATAGTTTGGCTATTAAATTAGGGAACACAGGAGCATCGTGGGCTCCATGAACTTCCTGAGATTTCACCCAAAACGGGTTGAGTGTGTATATCAATTTTCCTGGGGAAAACATCTGAAGGTTTCATCAGCTATCAATCGCTGAGCCCTTGCTGCTGACAAACACTGAGGTTCACAGAAATCGGATATTCAGACTACTTTGGAAGGGAAACAATTCTGGCATTTTAACCAAATGATCCTGACAAAAACAACAACAAACAAAATTAATGGGGCTTTACACAAACCTCTAGAATGCTGTGGTTTGGTCAGGCTACAGCATTTTAAGGGAAACATTAGAAAACTGGTGTCTACCAAGATAAAGGGAGCCTCAAAGTCCAAAATTCTGGAAATTATATACAGTGTTAAATGTTTCATAAAACTGGAGATATTTCACAGGGAAAAGAGAAAGCCTTGATGGGTAGCATGTAGCTTCCCTGGTAGCTCAGCCGGTAAAGAATCTGCCTGCAATGCAGGAGACCTGGGTTCAATCTCCGGGTTAGGAAGATCCCCTGGAGAAGGGAAAGGCTACCCACTCTAGTATTCTGGCCTGGAGAATTCCATGGACTGTATAGTCCATGGGGTTGGAAAGAATCGGACATGAATGAGCATCTTTCACTTTCACACATGACGTATATTATGATGTGTTCCATTTAATTTAAAAGGGATCTGTTTTGCTGTTGTTCAGTCGCTGAGTCATGTCTGACTCTTGGAGACCCCATGAACTGTAGCACGCCAGGCTTCCCTGTCCTTCACTATCTCCTGGAGCTTGCTCAAACTCATGCCCATTGAGTTGGTGATGCCATCCAATCATCTCATCCTCTGTCACCCCCTTCTCCTTCTGCCCCCAGTCATTCCTAGTATCAGGGATCTGTTTTAAGTCCTACATATATTCTTCTGTATTTTATTCTACTCAACTCCTACATGTATATAAACATTTCTCTGATACATTAAAGACAATAATTTACTTTTCTTTGAGCAATTTAAATAGCAGTAAGAGGGTCAGAAAACATATTGGGACACTGACACGATCCTGACACCATAGAATAACATTCAATGTATCAAGTTCTACTCTACTCAGTAGTAGGATATTTTCTCACAGCCCTTCAGTCCAACCTCCTTGTTAATAAGCTTTCAGTGCTTTCCTGGGGACCTACGAAAGCCGTCTCCAGAGGTCTCCCTTCTGATTTTTTCCTCTGTTCTTCCGACCGGGCTCCATTCCCTGCCCACCTGCCTCATGCATGGCCTCTGTCTCTTGCTTTTCTGCACGATGTCTCTCCTAACCCTGGTGCAAGGTGGCAGCAAGACAGCTAAGACTAGAGGGACATGCTTTTCTGCGACAGAGAGTCTATTACAAGCAGACGGACAGAGCTCAGGCAACAGAAGGCTCTTTGTGAAGCAGCGTAGGGGTGATGGCTACACAGTGCATTCAGGGTGGAAAGCCCTGTGGCCACCACCAACCCTGAGAAGGAAGAGCGCCTGGTACAAAACACTTGAAGCCACAGGAGACGTCATTCACCCTCCCGCCATGCGCTCTGAAGGCCACTGAACCCATTCCATGCACTGCTGCTTTCTAAGCACCCTTACAACCTTGACGCGGGATGCAGAGCTCACTATACTGGGGCACACAGTCCTCCCCACCACATACTCTGGCTCTGTCGGCTTGCTTCCCCAGCTCCTCCAGCTTCTGCAGCAGCTCGTGGTTCTCCTCCTGTGCGGCCTTCAGCCGCTCCTCTGTGTCCCGTAGCAGCTTGTGGAAGTTCTGCAGGACTTCTTCGTGCTTGGCTTTGCTCTCGGAACTGGCTTCCTCGTACCTGGCTTTCAGATCTTGACATTCGTTCCGGCTCATTTCCATCTTCTTTTCCTGCAGACACCCCACGTCAGGAGGAAGTCACCTGGCCACAGCTGTCCTGCTAGCCACCCCCTCTGCCCCTGCTGGCCACCAGTCCCACTGACTCTCTCTCTCCTTACCAGGTCTGACAGTTTTCTCAGCAGTTCTTTCTTTTCTTCCTCATGCTTTTTAGCTGCTTCTTTCTGACTCTGTTCAGCTTTGAGAGTTACTTCCCCAATACTTTTCTGCAGAAGGCTTGCATTTTCATTAGCCTTGGTTAGTTTCAGCTGTAATTCTTCTACATTTCTAGAAGGAATTTCAAAACGAAGCGTCAGATTTTTCCAAAGAGTACTTTAAATCCTGAGTTATACTTTAAAAGATAATATTGATAATAATTGGCTTAATGATGATAAATGTTATGAGCAATAACATCTAGAATTAGGAAAAAAAAAAAAACCCTTGACTTGTCCTGAAGCATACTTTTTAACGACTGTGATGGTTATAAATACCTTAGAGTAACAACTACTCTTAGTGTGAACGTTTATTATTTTATGTCCGGCTCAGACGGTAACGGATCTGCCTCTAATGGAGGAGACCTGGGTTTGATCCCTGGGTCGAGAAGATCCTCTGGAGGAGGGCATGGCAACCCACTCCAGTATTCTTGTCTAGAGAAGCCCATGGACAGAGGCGCCTGGCGGGCTACAGTCCATAGGGTCGCAAAGAGTCAAACACGACTGAGCACAGCACAGCACACAGATCAATGCAGAGAGAGGAGCGAAAAGGAAACGTATTAAGTACTTAGAGGTTTCCAAATTTTAGCAGACTAGAATATTCAAGACTCATTTGGGTGCCGCTTCAGAATGCAGATATGAAAATAACAATAAATAATTTGAAGTTCTAGCTTAAAGATAACCTTGTGGTCCAATGAAGATGTATGAGGGCCATCAGCCTAGAGAGCAGGCTGTCTCATACATCAGAGGAGGGAAACTTGGATGGAAAGCCTGGATAAAACACCGACAGAAACGGAACTTCTCCAAGGCTCTCGCCACCACCACCTGGCAGCTGTGACCGCCTCACGGCAAGTCTGACCAGAGCCAGGCGACCAAGGTCCAGAGCCCATCACCCACCACCGCTGAACCGGGTGGGAGCGCTTGGCCGAATGCTTTTGTTGTTATTTTTTGGCCACACCTCACGCCATGTGGGATCTTAGGTCCCGGACCAGAGATCAAGCCTGTGCCCCCTGCGATGGAAGCGCATTAACGGAACAGTCTTAACCACTGGACCACCAGGGAAGCCCCCGCATGGCTGGATGTAAATGTAACTGCCAGGTGTTACCACTTTCAGAATCAGAAGTCTAATGGTGCTAACATGTCTTCTAAAAAATGTGCCTTGTAAAATAAACATTTGATTTTTATACAGCAGCCATTAACACAAATCAAAGCAACAAGAGCCTCAGAATAAAGACAAGAACAGAGAGTTAGATGAAAGAAGCTTTAGCCCTGAAGAAGTACGGTGTAGTGATCAAGGGCAGCAAGGACGCTGGGACCAGAACTTGCCTAGACTTGAAACCTCAGGGAAGTTGCCTAACCTCATTATGCCTCGATTTCTTTTTCTTTAATATGGGAACAATAATACACTCAGCTCGTGGGATTATCAGAAAAATATACTCTATACAAAGCGGTCAGCATACCATGTGGCATACGGTCAGCCCTTCACAATCGTTATCTATTGTTACACTGCAATAAGTTGAAAATATTTTAAACTGCCTGTAAAAGATGTTACTGCCTGGGACTTCCCTGGTGGTCCAGTTAAGGACCACTTCCCTGGTGGTCCTGGTGTGAGCTAAGACTCCATGCTCACAATGCAGGGGGTCTGGGTTCGATCCCTGGTCAGGGAACTAGATCCCACAAGCTACAACTAAGAGTCCACATGTCGCAATTAAGACCCAGCACAGCCAAATTAATAAATTAAAAAAAAAAATTTTTTTTTAAAGACGTTACTGCCATTGGTAAACTACTACCTTCTCCTTAGAAGGTTAAATAATTGATTCAAGGATACACTGAGACAATAAAGGATGAGAGACAGGCAACTTTTAAAACATAACTATCCTGAAGAGTTTGGCTCTCCTCCCATCTAGACCTTCCTTGAGAGCCTAACCTAAAGCAGGCGCTCTTATTAATACTCATACATACCTTTCTTTCAGACGTAGTTCGTCATTCATTTTTGTCAGCTGAGAAGAATTGTCTCCAGACATTTTCATTATTGCTGCAATGTCATTTTCCAGTTTTTCTTTCGCCTTTATCAGCTGCTCTTCCCTTTCATCTCTCTCTCTAAATTTTGCCTCCATGTCTGAATATATATATATAGAAAAAAAAAATAGAGCTGTTGTGTTATAATCAACAACAATGTATTAACTACATTCTGTATGCCAAAACTTGCTCTGGGAATATCTGTACATAGCAATCCCTGCCCTCATGAAAATTATATTCTAGCAAAGAAGAGAGACAATGAACAAGAAAGAGAACAAATCATATATTAGAGAGTGGTAAGTGCTAAGAGGGGGAAAAGAATACAAGCAGAGACAGGAGCCAGGAAGGAAGCTGGGGAGTGTGAAATCTTAGAAAGAGCCTCTCTGAGATAGTGACATTTAAGTAAAACCCTAGGGGAAATGAGGGAAGAGGAATGCAGGCAGAAGAAAAGCAGGTGCAAAGGCCCTGAGGCAGGAACATGCTTCACAATCGAGTATCACCAAGGAGGCAGATACGGCTGCAGTGGAAGGAACCTGGGAAAGAACAGCATGGGAGGAAATCAGAAAGGCAACAGGACCTGATGGGAGCTGAGGACCACAGCCTTTACTCTGAGCGAGATGGGTGCCACTGGGCCACCTTGAGCAGAGATGTGACATGAGCTGACTTAAAGTTGAAAGCATCTCTTTGGCTGCTATGCTAAGAGAAGACTGAAGGGGGCAAGAGCAGAAGTGGGCAGCCCAGGTGGCCAGCTGTTACTACAGCTCGGATTAAAGATGCTGGCTAGCTGGGATGAAGGGCAGCACTGGGAGTGGTGAGGTGTGGTGGATTCTGACTTGTTTGAAAGCAAGGCAGAGAGGATTTGCTGCGGTTTACAGACCTCCAACAAGATTTCATCACAAGAGAACACAATGAGCAAAGACTTTATGCTTGAACAGTAGATACATTGTAACCACACACTAAAACAATCTCAAATCCTAGGAAGCCTACTATATTTAACGTTTATAATAACCAGAGACGTGTTCTTACCTGTTAAATTTTCTCTCAACTTCTCCAGTTCGGAAGACAGTGCGTTAAACTGTTCCTCTTTTTGATGTAATTTATTTACAGTTTCTATTTGGGATTAAGTTAAAAGTTTAATACATCTCAGAGTTAATAGGCCACCTAAAGCTTGACTGTCTTATAATCAAATCAAATCAAAAGTTTGAGATTTGGGGTCATGGGAATACTTAAGAATCCCATTAGAAACCAAACCACTATATAATGAACCTAAAGAAGCAAGCAAGCAAGCAATTTTCTGTCTCCCCAGATCTGAAGATTAGGTAGGCACTGAACATCCATTTTCCAGGGATCTCTTGCCTCCTTCCACTTAAAACTCAATAGAGCTGCCAATGACTGAAGCTTAAGTAAGATGATACTTTACCCAAGTACATCTACATTTTTTAACATGCCTCAAGCTTTAGGTCAAAAAGAAGAAAGAATTAATGGGAGTCAACCTGACCACCCAGAGTTCATTACTAGAAATATCGTGGACATGATCCATTCAAACATCTGTGTTGGGGGTTAGTGCTGAATACATGTGCATATAGTTCTGTATAAGCTTCCCTGGTGGTGCTAGTCATAAAGAATCTACCTGCCAAGGGGATGTATTTAATGAAAGTTCAACCCCTGAGTCAGGAAGATGCCCTGGAGTAGGAAATGGCACCCATAGGTTTGTATAAATGGAACCATGGAGTATATACTATTTTGTAACCTCCTGTTCTTATTCAATGTGTCTTGGGTATATTTGACAGGGGTGAGTTTTTTAATACAACTGGACTGTATATTTCTAGAAGGCAGGATAGATTCCGGGTGAAATGATTAGGCTGCAGAGGTGACAGCAGTTTGGGAAGATAAGCTGTGTCTGGATGGTGATGTTGGCTCTCTCCAGTACTAAGAACATGTTGGGACTTCAGGATGGTGAGGAAAGGAGGCTGAAGGCATGGACTGAAGGCTGACACAGCTCGGTTGACTTGGTGATAGTATAAGAGAAGTGATGATGCCTTTCAATTTTTTTTTTTTATGTGGAAATATTTTAATGTGTTAGACATATTGGCATCTAATAGTAGGTATAATGTAGAAGGGGATAAACTGAAAATAAACCCGTATACATTTCATACTGCTCACAAAAAAATAAAACGAATTAATTGGAATTTGAGGCTTTAAGAAGCCAAGGGAATGTAGTGTTACTATGCACTGCAGGAACTTTATTTGAGCTGAAGACTGGCTCCCGCTTGAGGACATGACCTTCTCTAAAGTGCTCTTATGTTAGTGAGACGTACCTTGCATACTTCTCTGAAAAGAGACTGCCTCCTCTGAAGCATCAGCAAACTTTTCTTTCTAAAGAAAAACAATCGGACATTCAGAATAGACAGATCTCAAATTATAAAAAGTTTCAATAACTGTAACATTATTTTTTGTTGCTAGTTTTGTTTCATTAAAGCTAACTTATGCTTAAAACATGTAGGTGTCAATTACTACCATATGCGTACCATGCATGTGTGCACACAAGTGAACGAGGTTTGTGTCTGTGTGCCTGCCTGGGCATGCACATATGTCTGTATATGTGTATGGATATGCACACTTAATGTCAGTACATGCACGTGTGGGTATATACATGTGGTGCCACGTGTATACTTTTTCTGCATGTTGCTACCCTCAAGTAGCAGAACTTCTCCAGAAATCTGCCTGAGACAGCAAACAGGGTTCAGAACTGTTTTTTAATTTTTTTTTTTTTTGGAAGTTTAGTTGATTTATAATGCTATGTTAGTTTCAGGTGTACAGCAAAGTTATTTTGTTATACACACACAACTATCTATTCTTTTTCAAACTCTTTTATAGGTTATTACAAAACATTGAGTATAGCTCCCTGTGCCATACTAGGTCCTTGTTGGTTATCTATTTTTTATATAGTCATGTGTATACGACAATGATAAGCTCCTAACTTATCCCTTTCTCCCACCTTTCCACTTTGGTAACCATAAGTCTGTTTTCTACGTCTGGGGATCTGAGTTCTGGCATGTTTTACATCTAAGAATAATTAGAACCTAGTATCTGGAAACTAGATCTGTGTCAACTACTTTACATTAAAAAGTCCATCGCTCAATCACTATCTTTTCTAAACATGACAGGAGGGCAGGATAAAACCCCTCTCCTGATTTTCCTGAGATGAATTCTGAGCTAGAGACACCAAGTGAATTTTTAAATGAATATGTGATTTAAAAAATGGGCTCACAAACCACAAGCCCATCAAAGCCCACAGGTTGTCCACCTGCGTTATTCCCAAGGCCAGACTTCAGGAGGCATGTTTTCTCTTCAGAGGACACAGAGAAATACTCTAACTTGAAAAACAAACAGTAAGGCATCCTGAAAGTTTGGGGAGGAGGGCAGAGAAATGGCACGACACCCCAAATGCATTTTCTTAAAGGACACTATATTAAAAAATGGTAATCTCCAGGCCAACTTTTCTCAAAATGTACCTGAAATACTATGCATCAAAACTGGGGGTTCGTCAGAACTCTCTACAATGATAGTGTTGGTCAGTTGGCAGCCACTGGCCACGTGTAGTTATCAAGCCCTTAAAATGTGACTAGCGCAATGGAGGAACTGAATTTTCTGTATTTTTAAAAATATTTATTTATTTGGCTGCACCAGGTCTTAGTCGCAGCATGCAAACTCTTAGTTCGAACACATGGGATCTAGTTCCCTGATGAGGGATCAAACCTGGGCCCTCTGCATTAGGAATGTGGAGTCTTAGCCACTGGACCATGAGGAAAGTCTCGAATTTTATATTTTATTAAATTTTAATTAATTCAAATTTATAGAGCCAAGTGGATGGTAGCTATCATAATGAATAGTGCAGTTAACTACGTATTAACATTTTAAAAAAAGTAGAAATATGTAATATTGGCATTTAAATCAAAAAAATATCAAAACACCTTTATCCCACCACTGGTACTGGCACAGAGGTATAAAAAGTGGAGAGCAAGAAGGCACATGGAAGACCTCCCATTCCAGCATTCTTGCCTGGAGCATGCCATGGACAGAGGAGCCTGGTGGGCTACGGTCCATGGGGTCACAGAGTCGGACACGACCGAGCACAGACAAACATCACCGCCTTGCTAATGGAGGGTGCCTGTGGCCCAGGGAGCTTGCCGGCTTTGCTGTCTCAGGGCAGGGAGGACAAGGCACAGGGCAAGAGCTACACATGAAACCTGACATAACTTGGAAGGCCCCCATGTTCAGTGAAACTAAGTGGTCAGCAACATGTCAAAACGTCAATGCGTTACCAGAGGCAAAGGACAGATTTTAAAAAAAGCAATACTTACCTTTATTGCTAGTTTGGGTTTGATCCAATTCCCCTGATTATCAGCCAATCAATACTTTGCAAGAGAAAGGAAATAGATGCCATACTTCTTTCTTTATAGAAATTTTCGTGTTTTTTTTTTAAAACAGGAATGATTCAAATTGGCCAGAAACCCTGAGATTCAGATTCCTGACAGGTACTTACCAAAGTCTGCAGTTCTTTTTCCAAAGCCTCTTTCACTCGACTGACTTCACTCAAGTTTTCCTGAAGGTTATTAAGCATTAGCTCTTTTCCCTGCAGCTCTTTGGTGATGCTACTAGCCTACCAGACAGAGTTACATGGTACAGAAGCCAATGGACCAAAGGAAACAAAAAGGAATGACAAAGAAAACATAAGACAAATATGAAAACAATGTATGAGAAACAAACACAACCAAACAAAACTGAAAGGAATAAAGGCATGGGTAAAAGGTCATTTTAGTGTTGTTGCTTTTAGTTCTAAGAAGCCAGTGACTCGTCACACAATCAGTTCTAGATAAGACTGTCCATGGCTATTTTTAAATAATCAAAATACAGTATTTCTCTATACCTAAATTTGGACTATCAGCACGATCTAAAACAGAAAATATAGATGTTTACTGTATTTTTTTTTTTTCTTTTTTGTGGCACACAGGCCTAGCTGCCCCGGAACATTTCAGATTCGAGTACCCAGATCAGGGATCAAACCCGTGTCCCCTGCATTGGGAGATAGATTCTTAACCACTGGACCACCCGGGAAGTCCCATCAGCTTACTTTCTAAATGAGACGGTTGAGCAGTTTTACTTTCTGGATTTTTAAAGACCGTAAGATAGGAATGGTAGTAGACTCATGTGACTGTATTTCATTTTCTGTATTTTGTACATGCTTGAAGTTTTTCAACATGTAAAATAAAACTTTAAACATGTACTAGACAACAGCCATCAGAAAAATTGGCTTTCACTGAATCTTCACGTAAAAAAGTAGACCAGCCATTAGCTACATATTCTTTATTAATTTAATTTCTGTGTTTGGATTGGTAGTTTGAAACCAAAAGAGGAGACTGGAGAAAAATTTTCTGGGCTTGTCATCCTCGGCTAAGATTACTTAGCAATCTTTGCCATTCGTCTGTCCTCACCTCTCCCCATTTAACCATCACAACCTTTCCTTCCTTGCCAATAGAGCAGCTTCTCCCACAGAAAGCTCAGAACATTCAGCATCAGTGCCAGCACCTGAGCTAGTGGCAGGAGGACTGGGAAAGAGGATTCCTTCCTTGAACAACAGTTAAAAATGATTATGACATTTAACAAGGCTAGTTAGTAAGAAATGTAGCTGGCAAAGGTTTCTTATCATTTCCTATGCCTTGGTCAAAAGCACACTTGTCCAATGTATCCTCCCAAGAGCAAGGAATAGACCATGCTCTCACTGTGACGTAGGAAAAAACCCCAATGAGAATAAGTAGCAATGTGGA
Source organism: Bubalus kerabau (assembly GCF_029407905.1). NCBI lineage: Eukaryota > Metazoa > Chordata > Mammalia > Artiodactyla > Bovidae > Bubalus > Bubalus kerabau. Next base: position 57,169,922 of record NC_073639.1, on the reverse strand, counting down.
GGGATCTGGGCTCTTAACCTTCATTTTGCTGTGACTCTTATTGATCATAGCATGTTAATTTATAAGAGTCAAGTGCACTCAGAGTTCACATTCTGTTTTACCTGTGACTCTTGTTATTTAGTCACTAAGTCATGTCTGACTCTTTTGCGACCCCATGGACTATAGCCCACCAGGCTCCTCTTTCCATGGGATTTTCCAGGCAAGAATAAGGGAGTGGGTTGCCATTTCCTTCCACAGGGGATCTTCCTGACCCAAGGATCGAACCCATGTCTCCTGTGTTGGGAGACGCATTCTTTACCACTGAGCCACCTGGGAAGCCTACATATGACTCAACAGACAGGCAATGGGAAAGGATGAGATTATCTTTTAAGCTTCTTATACATTCAATTTATTTACCTCAACACCATCATTTTGGGGAGTTCTCTATTTTCAAAAGAGTTTACAGACTGGAATCAAGCTGAAACAAGAGATCACAGCAAGTCCAGAGATAAAGTATCAGGTTGGTCAAAAAGTTAGTTCAAGTTTTTCCGTAAGATGTTAATGGAAAGACAAGAATGAACTGTTTGGCCAACCCAATAATAAAGTATTCTGATACGAGGAAACCAGAATCTATCCACACCCCTGAGTCATTATTTTCTCTAATCTCCTCAGATGAAACCACACTCAAGATGCTCAGAAGATACTCCACTCATATGGGAAATTAGGTCAGCACCAGTTTTAAATAAGTCAGGAGTTTGAAGGATGAATGACCTCAACTGAAAAATAAGGTACAACGCAAGATAAGAAATGGAGGGGAAAAAAAAAAAAGACAGAGGATGTTGCTACAAACCTTGCTGCTTTCAGCATCCTTTTCAATCTCTAAGTTTTTAATCTGTTTCTCAGCTGCCTCAAGCTGCTGTCTGAGGTTCTCGATTTCCAATTTACCTTCGGAGCTGGCTTTCTGAAGCGCGTCAAGGTCTGAGAGCTTTTCTTCGGCAGCCTTGAGCTGTGATGTAAAATGATCAATAACCTTGGTTTGCTCATTGCATTTGGTTTGTAGCACCTCTAGCTCCTTTACCTTTAGCTCGGCTTCCTGCAGTTTGTTTAAGGTGTCCTCCATTTCCACTAGGTGCTGCTCTTCCGCTTTGTCCAACTTCGACTGGATGGCTTCCAGACTGTTCTCTTTCTCTTTAATGACTTGCATCAGCTTAGCCCTTAGGGCTTCAAGCTCTTTCGTGTGAGCAGATCTTTCTGAGTCTTGCTTGTTCTGCAGATTTTCTATTTCCTGCTGGTAGTCCAGTCTCATTTTCTCTATCTGCGTTTTTAACTCGGCGAATTCGGCTGTCTCGGTGCCGACCCCCTTGCTGAAGGACACCTTCAGCTCCTCCATGGCCTGCTGGTGGGACGCGATGGCTGTCTCCAGCTTAGACTTCCACAGGGCGATCACGTCTGAATTCTCCTTGTTGGCATGGTCGAGCTTGCTTTTCAGGGACTCATTCTCTTTGGAAAGCTTCTCTGTGGCAGCCTGCAGAGCCTTTAACTCCTTCTGGTGCGTTTCTTCCCGGGCTCCAAAATGCTCCTTCAGAGAAGCGACTTCTTTCTGGTGGTCACTATGGGTGGCTTCTAACTTCTCCTGCAAAGCGCTGATCTCTTGCAAGAGGGACAGTGACATGTCCACATCCCCAGCTGGCTTATTGGACTCCAGCCGCCTCCGCAGCTCAGCTACCTCCTGCACTCGCAATGCGAGGTCTTTCTCGAGTTCCATGATGCGGGACTTTTCTGACACTGTGGCCACCTAGTTAGCAGCAGTCAAGGAGAAAGAAGAGACCATTTAAAGGATGAATCACTGATGATTTTCTCTAACCTTGGAGATCTTTAGGGACTACCCCATCTCAGGCACCAGTCAAGCCACCAAGAATGTCTATGTGTCAATCCAGGCCTGACTGTGGCTTAAGCCTGGTTCTGGACACTCCAATTCAAAATATAGTCCAATTACAGCCTTTGGCAAACTTTTCACCATTTTGAGATGCTAAAGGAAAATAAAACTGAATTTTATTGAGCTTAACTCACTCCTCAAATAACTCTTTTCCCTCTAAAGAACCTTAAATCAAGAAGAGTACCCATTAACTTTTTGATCTGTGGACATTTGATCTGTGGAATTTGGGACTCATTGATGTCTTGAAATCATTCAAGATCCCCTTCTGTTTCCCAGGTTAGCCCAATAATTAATTTTTATGCCCGAAGCTACCATTTCCCAAAGTTCTTATATATTTGCCTTCTGGAAGAAGAATCTTTGTTTTGCCTACTCTACCCAAGGGGTATACACGCTTATCTATCTGTTGGCAGTGACTTTACGGAAGTGTGCTGTCCGGTTAGCAGCCATGAGCCACATACAGCTACTCAGCACTTGAAACGAGGCTGTGAAAGTCACATATACATCAAATAACGACGACTTGGGGAAAAACAGAACATATCTTGTTAACAATTTCTTACGCTGATTATATGATGAAATGATAATAGTTTGGATATATTGGTTTAAATAAAATGTTATTAATTTCACTTGTTCCTTTTAACCTACGCATGTTAATGTGGGTACCAGAAATTTTTAAATTATAAAACATCTGTGGCTCATGTCATAATTCTATTGGGTAGCACTGGCATAAAAATACCTAGGAAATGTTTCAGTGAATACCACGACAACTGGAGGAAAAAAGCCTCAAGTGGATAAAGAAGAACAAATTGACTTTTTTTTAAGAAAGGACAAGGAAAAAATGGTTACTTACCTGCAATGACACGTAAGAGTCTTACACAGAATCCCTCCCCCTTTTAGAGTTTGTAATCGTTCACCGTCTTGCGTACATGTGTCGCTGCCCTAACCCAGTGGTTCTCCGACCTTAGTGTGCGTGTGAGTCACCAGGGATGTGCGTTCGCAGGCCCACACACGCTGATTCTACCTGAGCTTGGGGACAGAACCTGGGAATCTACTGTTATTTAAACTCATACCCCAGGATGAGGAAAACCATTTTCCTAACCTGCGTCCTTTTATTCTTAGGAAGCTATTTCCCTCTGTTGTCTGATAGGCAATCAGTTCGGTGCACAAAAAATGTGGGAAATGGTAGCTTCGGGCATAAAAATTAATTATTGGGCTAACCTGGGAAACAGAAGGGGATCTTGAATGATTTCAAGACATCAATGAGTCCCAAATTCCACAGATCAAATGTCCTGCAGGGTGAAGGCTTGTTCCCTCACTGCCTTTAACAGGACAGGAGGCAATGGATGTAAGCTTCCTTCAGCCCCTTGGCCCAAACACAGGCTGTGAGGTGGATAAAGACTCAAGGGTTGACCATGAACAAGAAAATAAAGCACTTGGGACTCCCAAGACTGCATGATCAAGTCACTGGACATTTCAGAGCTGGCTGTAATTGTGTTTCAGGACTGTAGGTATTTGAAAGATGGTAATTCATTGACTTAGCTTTTTCTGGGGTGGAGGTGGGAAGGTGAGGACTTGGAGAGCTTGTTACCACAAAATAAGGTACATTATTAAACTCCATTGCTACCACATCTATACTACAAATAAATTGAACCCAACAGGGCACTAATTCTTAATCAGTCACAACAAAACAGTCAAACTAAGGAAATGCCAAGTAAAAAATGAGGGAAAATAATAGTTTGATTATGGAGCATTTTCACAGCACTTCTATTTTTTATTTCCCCAAATCTGCCCTGGGGCGAAACTATCTGTGTCTGCCTTTCCCAACATAAAAGTCAGGTTACTGTTTCTTATTCTGGCTAATGTCTCTACAGCACCAAGCACACTGTTTATAAACTGGGCTTACTGGCTTAGAGGAATTTTACAGCACTTCCCAAAAAGGAACGTGGGTGATGGGAAATTTATATGGGTCAGTAGTTAGTTCCATACTTGGCAGACCGAGAGTGAGGATCAACAGGACTGTTACAGAAAGGCAACAGTTTGAATCTGAAATACTTGAATAAACTGTGCTGTGAATGGATGCTTTCTTATCCACAGAAAATTAAAAAAAAAAAAATTTGTTTGCTGACAAAGCTGTACAGGAAAGCGCTTCAGAAGTTAAAAAAAAAAAAAAAAAAACCCTTGCTTCAGTAGCCAGCCACACCACAGGGGCTCAGTCTCCCTATCAGTCCCTTGTATTTCCCAGATCAAGTCTGACTCTCAGGTAACAAATGCCTGGCACCAAATTACCAGGATTTTTTTCCTTACCAAATACACAGAAGACATCTTTAGTTTTGAGGCCAACTGAGAACATTTTCTTTCTTCTTAAAAAATAAAATACTTACGACTTAGAGAAGAAAAATGACTTGATTTTCTAGATTTTTTTAGATTAATGATTTCTTGAGAAAAGAATTTTTTACAAACACTAATAATTCAAAAGAAAAAAAATCAGGATACCAAATTTGATTAGAGACAGAATAATTTTTGAAATTTTAAAATTAAGGATCTTGGTGATTTAGCTACTGACAGTCAAATCCAGGATTTAAAAGGTATACATACATACATGTTTTCTTATATGTGAGTCAGATTAGTTCTTAAATCTTTTAGCACAAAATGACTTCTGTAATAGACAGACTCCATCCTGTAGTGGTTAAGAGCACAGACTTTGGGGTCAAATGGCCCAAATGCAAATCCTGGCCCCACTATCTCTATTAGCTGTGTGAGCTGGGACATATTAGTTAACCTCTTAGTGCCTCAGTGTCACTCATCTGTAAAATGGGGACAATGCTACTACCTCCCTCGTGGGACTGTGGTGAGACTAAGTTAACATTTGTAAAGTGCCGGGAATAGTGTATATATAAATAAATTTCACTTTTTTCATTTTTCAAGTGAACACATGACTAATGCACTGCCTCCTAGGGTGAAACACTGTGAGCTGGGGGTTGGCAGAAGTCATTCTGTTCCCAACACACTTTTCCCTCCTGACCGCTGAGAATTTAACCTACTGGGTAACAGAAATACAAAGAGATCAGGTGCCAAGGGAAAAAAAAAAAAATGGGGTGAAAATCTTTAACTCTCTTTAAAAGGAGCCAGTGTTTTCCATTCTCTTCACCCAAGAGGTCAGGGAAGAAGGCAGAAAAAGAGAGCTAAAGTAAAACAATAACAAAAAAATTACTTAGGAAACCCCTAGGAATATGAGAACAAGAGGACAATTGACTGCTGGTGGCAAACAGGAGAAAGGTTATTTCCTGGTATTCATACAAAGACCCACAAATGCAGCTGCGGCTGTCCATGCAGTCTGTATAGCTGCAGACTTTACGTGATGATTTTGGCCAAATTAACCAAAGGAATGAATCTTCACCTTGGACAAAAGGTTCAACGTAAAGCACCTGGGCCCACCCATCAGCCTACACCCATGAGGACCTGGGCGGTACCAGGACCAGCAGACTCAAGTCGAACCACTGGGTCAGGGCTGTAGGCCAACTGCAGGGCCCGTCACCCGCGGGGTCCATCGTTCACAAACATGGATCGGCTTCGTTAAATAGTGAAAACCATTACCCTAGTGTCTTCTAACTCCCTCTGGAGTTTGTCAGCTTTGGTCTTTTCAAAGAGCAGGCTCTGTTCAAGCTCCTTAATGCGGGCATGCTCCAGTTTGGTCTGCGTCTGTTAGTAAAAAGGAAGAGGAAGAAACACAACGGTGCCACCGTGACATGCCAGCACAAGAGGAGAAGGGCGCGGCATGCAGGCTGAGCCACCAGTACCTTCCGCCAAAGGGTGAACAGAAAGGGTGATGGAGAAGGGTGAGGGTGGACTGAGATGAAGAGGTGGGGGGTGACGATGAACACTATGGACGAGAGGATGAGGTGGGCAGGGGACATGAGCTAGTCTACTGAGAAAGAAAAAATGGAAAACACGTGAGGCAAGATGAAAAGTGTCAGATGCATGCAGCCAAATATAAGTTATATTGATAAGTGAAGTTTATCAGCACAAATTAGAATAGTTAATATTCCTCTAATCTATCATTTCCCCTCCTCCCCGCAACAGCTACTTGACATTAATGTGTATGTAACTGACTCAGTGACTTTAAAAAGTAGATTGGCCCTCAAACTGGACATCCATCACCCAAATATGGACAAGATTAATGTCATGACTCTACATCTGGTTGGTAAGTTCCTAGCACAGATCTCTGTACTTCTGCATACAATTTGATGTGAGCAAGGGTCAAGTATTAAACCTAACGAAGGAAGTCTAGGAGCTGGAGCTAAGGAAACCACGCCAGTGGTGCTGGCTGAGATGAATGAGAAGGATCTGGGATTCTTAGCAACATTCCCATACATGACAGGTGAGGAGCCATTAAAATGGGCTTTCCAAAGAGTGTCACCAGGAAAAAAAGAGGAAGGGGATTAGATTTAAAAGAGAAAATTCAGTGACAGTTATACTTGAGAGCCTCCATCCCTGGAGCTCAAAGCAGGAGAAAAGTTTAGCTGGAACTGGGAAGGGGCTCATACTCTTAATCCTAAAACAATCATTTTGCCTCAGCTCAGACGTAAGAAACATGGTGACTCAATAGAAAGGCAAGAGTTTCAACTCCATGCAAAAAGAGCCAGTAAGATCCTCACATGTTTTAAAACCTCAGATTTTGATGGAACCTGATGCAGAACCCAGAGGGCCATCTCTTTCTAACAGTCTTAAGTGTGGCAGAATCTTAATCAACTTGAAATCATCTAGATCAGTCTGAATGGACCTCTTTCCCCACTCACCTCTCCAACCGAAGAGGTTAGCAACGTAATCAACTGATAAAACCTGTCGACAGACCTTCCCCCGGCAGTTTCTGGTTATTCTGTGGTTTTAACTAGTTGGATAGCTCTGTCAGGACAATATAAGGGAAAAGACAACAAACCCTAAAGTGACAGAAAGCAGGGCAAAGCTTAAGCAGAAAGTAGAATCTTTTATGCTATAAATATCTTTACTCACTCCAGGGGTACTCTAGGGATTTCAATGCATTCAAGGGGTCAGTTTGCTTATGAACCAGGTATAAAAAACCATCATAGAATATTTTAAAAGTAAACAAAAAAATTTCTGTAAAAATTCTTCACTTCTTTCAGTCTATACACTCAACAAAATAATGAAATAAAAATAAGAAACTTAATTGTTTGGAGAGTCCCCTTCATCTATATGTGCCTTGTGTGTGTATGCTCAGTTGCTGAGTCATGTTCCAATGTTTGTGACCCTATGGATGTGTAGCCCACCAGGCTCCTCTGTCCATGGGATTTCCCAGGCAAGAATACTGGAGTGGGTTGCCACTGCCTCCTCCAGAGGATCTCCCCGACCCAGGGATCGAACCCACATCTCGTGCATTGGCAGGTGGATTCTTTACCACTGTGCCACCTGCGAAGCCCTAGATGTGCCTTAGACAGAGGTTGTTCAATTTACCTGCTTTCACAAAAAAAGAATCTCATCCAGATCTACATTTTAATAATTGGGGTCAGAGTCGCAAGAACAGAAGTGCAAAATTAACAGGAAGAAGCAAAGGCAACAGTACCTTTCTTCTCTTGACGCAGAGTTCAGTGTCCTCTGGGTAAAAGGTCACTTCCCACCAGGGAAGCCCCAAGAACACTAGAGTGGGTACACGTTCCCTTCTCCAGGGGATCGTCCCGACTCAGGGATCGAACCCAGGTCTCCCACATTGCAGGCAGGTTCTTTACTGTCTGAGCCACCAGGGAAGCCCAAAAAGTTGCTACTACTTCCAGATAAAAAGCAAATACCCACTGAACGTGATCTTCTCCCCATTCCGAGATCCTCTGGGTGTCTCCCGACTGGTGAGAGAGTGCCCACGGACGATCTGGGCTCTGCACTGCACTTGGCCAGCCATCAGCAAAAGGAACTAGCAAGCTGCCTCCCTGTCCTTCCCTGTATGTCATAGAAATGCTTGGCTGGATAGGACCACCCTGCTTTTAGGATTATTACTTTCTCAGACCAGGATAGAGTATCCCAAGAGGAGCGTCCTGGGGCCATGTAGGGTGGGGGAGTTGAGAGGGAAAGCCAAGGCTCTGCGAGAAGCGCACAGGAGAGGCAGGAGGGCGGCCTCATGCAGACTGACTCTGGATGCAGCAGAAGGAGCCTGCTTTGGGAGCAGAGAAGAGACCCAGATCACTGAAGTAGCTGCACAAAAAGGAACCCTTTGGAACGGAGGCTTTAAAAAAAAATTCAGTCTTGAGTTGTCTATTTCAGCTGCTGGGAAGAAAAATCCTTTGTTTTAATCTCTTTCTCTTGTGGTGGTCAATCAGAAGAGGAAGAAGCTTTCAGGTTTTTTTCAATTGGCATCTTGGCCGGCAGGGTGCGCCATGAAGCCATGCTTTTAAGTACTCTGGTAAGATCGCTTCTGAGCCACTCTGGTAAGACCTGAATTGGGTGTTTGATACTAAACAGAGGGAGGAAGAAAAAACAAAACAAAACAAAACATCTCCATACCTTGTGGCACTGCTACTAGAAAAAAATCTCACTTCAAGAATAAACTTAGAGGGATGGGATATATGTACACTTACAGCTGATTCACCTTGTTGTACAGCAGAAACCAGCACAACATTGTGAAGCAATTATCCTCCAATTACACATTTAAGAATAATAAATTTAAAACACAGTGTCTTCACTGAAGAGTGCTTGCCTCCAGCTTCACCAACTAGGGGAAACACTGACCCAACAAACTGGAAGTCTGAATTTCTTGTCGGCTGCACTGGCAGCCACTGGCCAGCAGCAGGCGCTCACACAAAAGGCAATCAGTCTGGGACTCCGTGTTCCTTTATTCTAATGGGAATAAATGAAACTTGGGGAAATTTTACCCCAGAATTTCTGTAACAACTTCATCTAATATGTTTTATGTTTTGGTCAGCTATCATATATTTTGGAAGAATTCTATTAAAACTAGAAGGCCTTATGAATTAAATGAAGTAGGTTGGGCCCCCAGACATAATTCTTGTCTTTTTGCCAAAATTCTTTATAGAACAAACATGTGCCTGTGTGTTAGACAAATGGGTTTACAGAACTTAGTCATTACATACAATTTCTTCAGGATTCAAATGTAACAGCTTTGAAAGCCACATGCACAGAAATATTAAGAACAATGTCTCAAGGTCAGATTATGCAGTTAGTATTTGAGTGTATCAATAAGCATTTTAATCTGTAATCAATCTGTGTTAACAAGGAAAGTATCCATACAGTTAAGTGCCCTCTTACATTCTCAGGATCTTCAGAAATCTGGCTCTTTTGCTATCAGTAAAAAAATAAAAAAATTAACAACAAAAGAGACATTCAACTAGAGTTTCAATATGTGTTAGGGTTTCAGCATAACTTTGATTAATTACATGTTTACCGGACATACTAGCCTATCTAGTGCTGATGTCAATATTTTAACTTGCTCCTCCTCAAAACATTGTAGGCTGTATTTGACATGAATTAGATGATGATATGAAACTTCTAATGAGATTTTGGGGTGTTTTTAAAATGGATGAGAACAACACAGAAGTCAACTAAAGGAGTGTGACTCTATATGAAATGAGTGAGGAAGATAGCTGTCAAAATTACTCATAATCCATTACATTCTGGGCCTTATAACAGCGGACCTCAGAAAATGTTTCCCTTACTCTTTGTTGATTGTAAAGATACATATATTTCAAAAGAAATCAGCCTTCTTATTTGGAAGGGCTTTGAAATTCAAGCATGGGGTGGGCATTCAGTAGACTCTAAAATCGCAATGATAGCAAAAATGTGTATTCTGAGAACTGCACAGACAAGAAACGTCTATTAAGATATTACAGATTAAAGTACCAAAAATCTGCTAAATTTGAAATTTTTTAAATTTGCATTTGTCATACATCTAGCAGTGGTTTGAAAAGCATCAAAGCCATTTAATTCTGGGGTCTTATTAAAAAACTCATATGAATCACTGTCATTGTTTAGTCACTAAGTCATGTTTGACCCTTCGAGACCCCACGGACTGCAGCCCACCAGGCTCCTCTGTCCACGGGATTTCCCAGGCAAGGACACTGGAGTGGGTTCCCATGTCCTTCTCCAGGGGATCTTCCCGACTCAGGGATCGAACCCAGGTCTCCTGCACTGGCAGGTGTGTTCCTTACTACTGGGCCTCCTGGGAAGACCTGAATAAGGAAAATCTCTGAATTTAAAGTATGCCATGAGATAAAAATTGCTTTTTCTTTTCTGGTAATTACTAATACTTTAAAAAATCAGTTACCATAACATATATTTATTTTCTATAGGGTTATAAAGGATTTATCCTGCTCAATAGAAAAGGAAAGCTGAGAGTGTTCTGAACCATCATGATAAAATAAAAAATGCTCTTTAAAATGCCATTCTGATCAAGGGAAAAATAAGTAGAGTCTCACTTAGGACACACTGCCAGATTTATGACTTGATTGACTCCAATGCAAGGTTTTAAATTTGGAAGCATGAGAAAAGGGTAGTGAAAATTTTACCCAGCTACCAGAGTTGAGATGCATAGTGACAGGCTGGAGGGCAGGCAGCCCCTCAGCCATAGCCCACAGCCCAGAGGTGGGGATTCCTGCCACCCCCTCTGCTGCCTGTTCTGGCCACAGTGGTTTTATCCAAATTTCTGAATACCGCACCCGCAGAAGCTTTAGATGGCCGGTGGGGTTTTACCTCAAGATCGCCCTTAGTAATCGATTCTTCTTCAACCCGGAACTGAAGGTCCTCAACCTTCCTGTGGAATAAAATCAAAACGAAATACTTAAGAAAGTAACTAAGGAACACCTCTGCCTTATTCCCCAAATTATATATATAAAATCAATGTCCTGATGAATTTAGCAGATGACGATGGAAAGAAATGCCTTAGAGATGTAGAAAATGAAGAAATGCATTTTAAAGCCTCTGGTTTACAAATCCACAAAGTGGAGGAGAACTCTTCTCCATTTAGGAAATGCCAAAGTTTTAACCAGGTATGGATCCCAGAAAGGGAAGAGTTGAGAAAATCAACTGGTTCGCCAGGTCACAACCACCAGAAATGGATCTAATCAAGACAAGATTAACCTGGAAGGAAGAGGTCTGATCACCATAGAGACACGTATGAGAAGGGAAGTCTATAATTTCTGCTTTCCAGTAACAGAACGTAGGGGGGAAAGTAGCACAAAAAACAAGTCTGTCTTTATACCACCCACATCAGATATTCCAGGGTGAGGTCAGCAGGCTCCCCATGCAGAGATTCCCAGGACAACATGAATACCTGTTCCAAGGCTGGGAGAAAAAGGCTGGGAATAATTTGGGAGAGAGGCGATCAAGGATTCTATTTCTTGCTTCTAAAAATGCAAGCTTTTTCCCCCCAACCATATCATAAAAATCTCTGATGAGGGCTGTGGGTTTTGATTAATGCCATCACAAAGTCAATGAAATATGATATTAGGAAGATTTACAAGACCTGGGTAACACCCACACTATGAATCTTTACAAAATTGGGTATACGAGAAGGAAGAAAAGGAGGACAAAGTCCATCATCACGCTAAGTCGCTTCAGTCATGTCCAACTCTTTGCAACCCTATGGATTGTGAAAAGAAGGACAAAGTCCATAAGCTACGTGCAAAAAATAAATAAAATTCACTAGCATTTCTAACAAAGTATAGAATAAAAAAATTCTACTCAGTAGAATTTTGAGGTTGATGCCCTCAAGTTTACTGAAGAGCTGGGGGAACATTTCTACTGTCCAGAAGTCAGCTCAGCAAGAGCTGGTTTAAAAACCCAAGCAAGTGGTACAGGGGCCTTGGCCTTCAGAGGGGCCTGGAAGGGTCTGTCAGTGTCCTGTTCACTTGTAGCCGTTTTTATGAATGAGATTCAAGGAGAACTTCCTCCCCAGTGGCTAGTCATCTCCTCAGTGAAGCACTGAATGTATGACCCCCCCCATCTCGTACCTCCCACCACAGCCAGTGCTTGTGATCTTCCTGAGCACCTGGTCATCCTAGAGACCGCTAAGTTACATCACTGTGATCAGAAATGACAGCATATGGCATTAAGTGCAACTGAGGACAAATGTCTCATAACCCAGAGACAGTCAACCGATTTCATGCAGACACCTTTTCCGGAGAGCTTGTTTGCTCACGGCCTCAAAAGTCCTATGAAAAGCAAGCTTGCTTTCTCTGTCTCACACAGTTTAGCACTGGATTTCATCCTGCCCTGGATAGTTCTCTAACTGAGAATTCTGTTTTCCTCTAAAGGCAGTGAGTTTCTCGAGGTCAAGACCCCTCTGTCACTACCCCACTCCCCAACACACATAATTTCATCAGATACGTGGACAATGTTTCATAAATACCAGGTAACTGGGTCCAGAAAAAAAAAAAATCCCCTCTCGAGGAATGGCTGAGGTGGGCCCCGGGCTTGAATGGACTGGCTCGGGCCATCCCCTAGAGGACGTCTGGTGCACAGCTGGTGCTCAATACAGCTGCTCAGTTCATCAGAGCACATCTATCTGGTTCCAAACTTCTCAAGAAAGCCAAGTCAAAGCAAACCCTCCTCACACAGCATGGGGAATCCCATCTCCACTGAACACACAGTCAGTCCTCTGGTTCCAAGGGTTTGACCCCAACAAGGCTGTGGATGGGAAAGCACTCCCTAAGGTGGTTTAAAAAGGAGAGCAGGTTTTGGGATCACCTTTTCTCCTCTTCAAGTTGGTTGAGAAGTTCCACCTTCTCCCTGTCGGCAGCTTCCACCATCGTTCGCAGCTGGTCCATCTTGGCCTCCAATTCCAGGACGTGCTGGGAAAGGCAAGGGTGTCAGTGAGTGGCCTCCTCCTGACCCAGATGCTGGCCCAGACATGCCTCCAAAGAGCTACAGCTAAGTGGTACAACTGTGGGTTGGCATTAGTCAAAAACCTTGTCACATTAAAGTGCTTTCTACGATCTCTTATAACAGGTTATTCTTGGCAGCACTTCTGGGAGCCGGATGATGAAAAACCACACCATTAAAGCAAAAGGGGGCAATGCTAAAACAACTCTCATCTCTTTTTAAAAGATTTTTTAAGGTGGACCATTTTTAAAGTCTTTATTGAATTTGTTAAAATACTGGTGTTATTGGTTTCATGCTTTGGTGTTTTTTGGTTGTGTTTTTTTTTTTTTTTTGGTCACAAGTAGGATCTTAGCTCCCTAACAAAAGATTGAACCTGTACCCCCAGCATTGGAAGGCAAGGTCTTAACCACTGGGCCACCAGGGAAGTCTCCACTCTCATCTTTTTTGAAGCTGAAACTCATACAAAGCATAATCTACAAAACAGGAGTTGTAACCACTACTAAGGTCCTGGTGTATAAGCTCATCTGACAACAGACAGGCCAAGAGACCTGGATGTAAAGACCAAAGAGCGCAGCAGACTCAAGAAGAACAGAACTTCATCTTTATGATGATGGAAACTGGGACCCAGGGCACAGCTTTCAAACAAGCCCAGCAAAGACGTCTGCTCATTTCAGCACACTCGAGATCAGCTCCCCGGCTCCGAGCACCAGGTATGCTGCCCAGCCTCCTCCCTCAATTTAGAAACCGTCACCGACTCTGCGACAAGATCAGCCTAGAACCCGTCACCATCTCTGCCACAAGGTCAGGGCCAGACTTCACCTGGTCGTGTCCGTCCCGGGCCAGGGCGAGCTCCTGCTCTATCTCCCCCACGTGGCTCGTGGCCTTGGCCACCTCCGCCCTCTCTAGATCCCGTTCGGCCAGCAGCTGCTCAATGTGCTGCTGCTTCTCCTTCAGGGCCTCCTGGAGGGCGGTGGTGCCGGAGATCTTCCTGGCGTAACGGGAGGAGGTTTCGGTCAACTGCAAAGGAAAGTTAAAGACGTGAAGGGCAACGATGCTGTGAGGGATGCAGGGAGGGGGCGGTGCATGCAGGGTGGGCGTCTCCTCGGCAGAGTAAAAGCGCTGCCCCTGGCTCGCAGGCTTGCCCGGGCTTAGGAAAGGTTTTCCATCGTGGAAACAAGACGGCGCATGCCTCGGGTCTGTCAATGTCACAAAGAACCCACCGATGTAAAGAGGCCACAGAAAAACCAGGAAGATGTTCGTGGCTCAAAATCAAAGGTGCCCTGAGCTGGGCTGAGGGGGCCGGATGGAAAAATCCCGCAGGACCCAGGTCACAAGCTTCTCAAGACTCCATTTCCACCTGGACTTCACGAATAGTTATCTTCTCATGAAGACAGTGTGGCCAATCTTCTGTTCCGTAGACTTCAGGATGAGACTTTTTTCAACTTCTTGAGCTTCTACACACCATTAAGTGACCATGATGTCACCCACGGAATCACAAACCTTCCTTCAACTGATTACATAGTTTACACACTTGGAACTTTGTCAGATTTTCTTCACCTTTCTTCTAGAATGAAAGGCAGAGGTGATTTCACCCAGGGATCCAGCTGTGAGGACCTGATTTCCAGTCCCCAGAAAGATTTGCAAGGATAAGATGAAAAGGAAACTCATGTTGTGCTTTCAAAGCATGTGTGAATGGGTGAGTGTGCAAGTACACACATAAGAGAAAGGAAGAAAAAGGGCATGGGGGTGGGGGGAGAAGAGAGGGAAAGGAGAAGTTCGTGGAGAAAGAGAAGTAGGGGGAGGAAGGAGAGAGAAAAAGAGTGGATGAGAGGGGGAACAGGGAGGAGAGCAGGAGTTGAGGGAGAGACAGCGGTGGGGGGAGGCGTGGAGAAAACCTGTTTCTGCTCTCATCTCTGCTGTTTCACACAGCAGACACCTCAAGGTGCCTGTCATGTGAAAACACAGAGAACAGAACCTTCTGTTAAAGAGTTCAGAGGTCATTTGGACAAGCTGAATAACAATCTTGCAGGCTGGACCCTGGGGGCTGGGAGGGGCTCCAGAAGAAGCTGCAAACCTTTGGCCAGCATGATCACTGGCATGAGGAGAATGCCACTGTTTCTACTGAGAGAAATTTCTTAAATTACTTAAACATATGAGGGGGAGGGGGATTTCCTGTTCTCTCTTTTAACCACCTGACCTTGACTTTCCAGTTTCACTATGTGGTTATACTTTCTCGTACTAATATTTCCTCCCTTTAAAAAAAAAGATTTATTTATTTGGCCGTGTCAGGTCTACATTGCGGCATGCAGGATCTTCATTTGTTTCAGCACGTGGAATCTTTAGCGTGGCATTTCAACCCTTAGTTGTGGCATATGGGATCTAGTTCCCCAACCAGGGATAGAACCCCGGGCCCCTTGCATTGGGAGCATGGAGTCTTAGCCAACATTTCTTCCTGAATACGCAAAATCTGAGCTTCTCAAACCCTGCAGGATGACACACACACACCTGGGGTGTGTGTCTAACCTGTGCTGCAGCTAACTCGCAGGGAAAGAGTGACACCTGTTGGACATTATGCAAACTACTAGCTTGGAGGCAATTCAGCTTCAACCTTGGATTGTATTTACATTGACACTACATTCCTTTCAGTCACATCTCTCCAAAGCTGGGTTTTGGCCACTGCCAGGACAAAAAGCCCAAATCAATGCAGCACAGAAAATGAGGGTGGCAGTGTTCACTACGAGTCCAGGGCCTGATAGGATGTGCAATGCCCATGAGGAGCAACCTAACAGTAACTCACTGTGGTTATTTAAGAATGAATTACAAATGCTATTTTTGCTTTCAGCTAATGAGTGTCATTTTTTTTTTTGAACAGTTACTAAACCGTGAGGACATAAATATTAAGTTGTTTGGACTGAAATACTTAATAAACAGAAGTGTTAGCTATTTTTTTTGGCCTACGGGCACTGGGAAAAAATAACAGAGACTCTAACGGTTCTGTGGAACCGTGATAAATACTGTCAGAAGATCATTTTGCATTCAAGAATCTTTCAGCTTTTTTTACATATGTACAAATGGATCATATTGCTGAGCTATATTTTTAGGAAATCATGCATTTGATTATTCTATGTTTTCCACATATTCATTTATGGTGATTTCTGGTTTAGAAACTATAACCACTCAATATAAAGAGATATAAAAATAAGCTGCTTTAAAAGGCAATGAGACTCATTTCTCTTTTGCTAGTTTTCTTCAAAGAGGAATCAGAACTGGTCTAAAAAGTAAGAGGAGAGGTTGGGGGGACAGAAAGTGCTTGGGGAATCTCCAAAGAAATGGACACAATTGTAACATAATAAAAATGTCTCATAAAAAAAAAAAAAAAACCACTCAAGAAAGAATTTTGAATCCAGAGTAGACATGTCCACAGAATTGCTCCTGGATTAGTCCTGAAAATGTAAACTCATGTCCTGAAACATAAACTCGATGTCCACATTAGAGCTGGCTGGCTGACTCTCAACAAGGCTTCATCCAAATAGAGGGTTTTCTTCACCTTCATTTCTCTCAGACATTCTAAGAGTTCTTGTCAAGCTTTTCTTATCAAGTTCACTTGTAATTTTCACGTTCAAGATGCAGGCTTTTATATGCAAAATGACATAGTCCAAGCAGGTACCTGTATCACCTGACCGTAAGGGGAAGAAGTCCAATGGCCGAAGAGGAGGGTAGCCCCTGCTATAAAGAAAGATGCCCCCGAAGGTCCCGTCCCTGCTCAGTGTCAACAGAAAGAAAGCCAAGCGAGATTAGGGGCCAGCAGCCTTACTCCCCAGTCGCGCCACTTCACATTCTAATTCCTGTCTGCAGTTCATTGTCATGAACCAGAGATCCAGAATCCAGTCTGGAGTGTAATCTCACACAGTCATGTCAAATTTGAACAGTATCTACCTCACTTCAAGCGAATAAACTAAAGGACAGGGGGTGGGGGTGGGGAAGCCAAGCCAAAAAGTCATTGCTTTGGCCCTAAGAAAGCATGACATTAACAAACAGAACAAGATGCTGCCTATTTTGATTCTGATGATTTTATCTTACTGATCAAAGCAGGAAAAGGGGAGAAAAGGAGAGAGAGTGGGAAGGGGAGATGGAGAGAGGAGGCAACACAAAACAGGGCCTTTCAGGCATCTTTTCCAGTTGTCTAAGTTCTTCTCTGCATCCTTGGGCCTGAGGCAGGAACACTCCACACCCATTCAACTGCTTTCAGTGGGTGAGATTGCATGAACACAACATGAAAATTCTAAGAACATGCCTTTTCTCAAAATACTTTTAGTTCCTAGTCTGACAACAAAGAGAAAGAGACCCAGGTCCTTGGGGAAAGGGATCCCTCCAATTTTCCTGTCTTCCTGATGCAAAAATAATATCAGAATGATCAACCATCCCATATGTTAGACTAGGGAGTCGTTACTATGGATTCACCAAGCACTGTGGTATCTCCCAGTCTTAGAAGTCTGAAAGGAGGTGTTAAAAATTCTTTATTTCAAACTTGTACTGGTGCTAGAGGTTTGGGTTCTCTTTTGTCACGAAATGTGTAAGGACGTTCACAAGCCACAGTGAAGGAACAATTCATACAAGGGCGAGGGGAGGTGTAACCTTTCCTAAAGCAAAGCAGGCGTGCTGATGGGGGTGGGGAGCATCTGATGTGCCTGGAATGCAGAGACACACAGATGGGAAGGGAGGCTCACCAGTCCTGTCCGGCTGGGCTTGCTGCTCACGGAGGCCACGGAGCTCATGGAGCTGAGAGAGGAGGCGGACGGGCTGCGCTTCATGCTGGCGGGCGTGGTCGCCATCACTCGCCTCACCGCGGCGGCCTTGGCTTTGGCTGGCGTGGTGGAGGGGAAGCCAATCTTGGTGACTTTGTGGACCGGAGCAAACAGGCCATATTTGGGTTGACACTGAAAATACCTTGAGGGGACAACAATTAAGGACAGTAACAAAAAGCGGCTTAATGAAAAGAAAGAAAAACTTACAACCAAAAGGCTCTCCTGACTCTTGTGACTGGCTTGCTGTGAATTCTACCAACTGGCTGGGGTGGTACACCCAGCCT
This sequence comes from Bubalus kerabau, assembly GCF_029407905.1. Lineage (NCBI taxonomy): Eukaryota > Metazoa > Chordata > Mammalia > Artiodactyla > Bovidae > Bubalus > Bubalus kerabau. The sequence goes on along the minus strand of NC_073639.1, from coordinate 57,152,082 downwards.
GCAGCATTCACTGGCTGTGCAGGCTGATAAATAACTTCAGTAATGTTCAAAGACACACGAGGAAACAACAGTGTGATACGCAGAGACGGTATCACTTGTCTGTTGCTAAGATTCTATGTAAAGAGGAAGTCATTTCTACTATCTGATAAACACACAGCAGAAGAGTTCAGCAACCCAGTGATCCCACCTAATAAAACCTTGCTAAACAAATGGAAAAAGAAATCAAACAAGCACCTAGTTGGCAAAGTCACTCAAGTAAAGGTGGAGAAGTATCAGGTGGTTAGTCAGTTATCAGACTGACACTTGGAGATGTTATGACTCTAGCAAATTTTAACATCTTAATATCAAGAATATGAATGCTATAACTTCATAATCATCGCAGCACTAAGAGATTTTTGAAAATCTCAAGGCATTATTACTGTATTTGGCGCATAGCACCTATATACTTATAATCATCAGCTGTAATAAATACATCCCTCCAGATACTGACAATGGGGGGAGGCCTGTGCACGAGGTGGGGCAGGAGGTCGAGAAGGGCTATCTGCATCTTCCTCTCAATTCTTCTGTGAACTGAAAACTGCTCTAAAACAAAAATAAAATCTTAAAAATAAATAGATACATAAACCCAATGCTTGCTCGGAATCGACTCAGATGCACTGCACATATCACTAAACGAGAGTCAGGGGACTTCCCCAGTGGTCCAACGGTTAAGACTCTGCCTTCCAATAGAGGGAGTGTGGATTTGATCCCTGGTCGAGGAATTAAGATCCCACATGCTACAGATCCCATGTGCTGCAGGGTGCGGCCAAAAATTTAAGAAATAAGTAGTTTTCTTAAAAACCTAACACACACACACAAAATTTTTAAAAATAGAACAAGGGGGAAAAAAAAGACAGAGAGACCATCTAAGAGAGAACAACTAATCCTAGTGAAAGGGAAAATCAGTAGATGAGTCTTAGGAAATACAAGTGCAGCTCTTCAAAATGCTCATGTGCATTTTATTACACACACTGGGTGGGGCTGGCTTGAGCATCTTTACATGTAGGAGGGAGACGAAATTCCAACAGCAGACGCACCTTGTTCCAGCAACAGCCCCATCGTTCTTCCCAAGAGGCTCATCCAACTCCACGCCACACCACTCCCCCTTGGCGAAGTCTGTCTCCCCAAGAAACCGGACTACACCGGCCTTCGTGCCACCAACCTGGAAGCAGAGAATAGTAAAAGGAAGACGTGAACAAAATTCCACAGCTTAATCGTTTGCAGTTAGAGCCAATCATTAATACTTTGTTCCATCATTTCTGTAGGCAGCTCTTCTCTTAACCCCCTCTCCAACTGTTTAAAGAGTTCTCTTCAAAGGTCAGCAAAGGTCACCTGGGTTCTGTTGCTAGAGTGATCTGATACCTGCTGCTGCTGCTAAGTGTCCAACTCTGTGTAACCCCATAGATGGCTGATACCTGGTATAGTCCAATAATGAATTCTTTAGAAAAAGGGAATAATTACTATTATTACTATTACTTCATGCCAATAGTAATAATTACTGTTACTCCAGAGGGAGTTTCCTGCTTCAAAATAAATATCAGCTAAAAAAAATACAACCCCTACATTACTAAAAGAAAAACAAAATTTGTGTATAATCCACTGTAACAATGGCTGTATTCATTTTCTCAAACTTCCTTTACATCATTACCCATGTAAAGCAATAACATATACATATTAAGGACAAATATTCATACATCCACATATATGAAATATTAATTCTTCAAAATATTTAAAATATTGATATTTTCTACTGTGAGGCTCTTCATTGCTTCACAACTATTAAAATGACAGTTTTTCACATTTTATTTCACATGAACTGGTCAAAGCTTTGAATCTTTTTAAATGTCTCTTTGTCCCAGCTGCTGGCGATGTAACATGCAAACAAAAGTATACCATCACCATTTACTAATCCTTCCTTTGCCACTATTTTTGTTTCAGATACTCATTTTTATCATATTCTCTCTCATGTGCACAGAAAGAGAACAGATCTGAGTCTTTTTACAGTTTCAGAAATTCAGTATCTGTGCTACTGCCATTACATTTTAATTACTGCTACTTTGCAACCTGTATCATATTTGCTAAGTGCTGGTTTTCCTTTCTACTCTTCTTCAGAATACTGATCTTTCTTACTTTTAATTAAGCTTCTTTTCTTCTTTCTAAATTTTTTGGCTGAGCCTCGTGGCTTGCAGGATCTTAATTCCCCAACTGGGGATGGAACCTGGGCACCTTTTTCTCAATTAAAAAAAAAATTCCCCAATTATAAAGGTGGTAAGTCACTGTAGGCCACTGAGAACATCACAAACAAAAAATACATGTTATTTGTGTATTCTCAACAGCCAGGGACAGTTGCTGTTGACATTTTGACATTTCACTTTCCCTGCTATATTATGGTAGCTGTTTAGTATCCATAATACAGATGTATCACAATATGGACTTCACTCAGTTTTTGTTTGGGATGTTCCCTTTTTTCTTATTGATTAAAAAAGTAACTCTTTATAATAAATTAATTCTTGAATAGACGATGCATTCTCATGGTTCAAAAGCTTTCAAATGTTAGGTATACATCAGGACTTCCCTGGAGCTCCAGTGGTTAAGACTGCCTTCCAATGCAGGGGGTGCAGGTTCAATCCCTGGTCAGGGAAATACGGTCCCACATGTTGGGGGTGCAACCAAAAATAATTTTTTAAAAAGCATGTATCTAGAGAAGAGCCTCTCTTCCTAGACTTCTGTCCCTACCTGCCCCCTCTCCCCACCACAGATAACCTCTGCTATTGATGTACAATATTTCTTCATGCCAGCATTTCTGCAAGCATTTCTTCATGATCTAAAGGCAAAAGTTAATTCGCATTTTTACTCCTCCCTTTCATTCTCACACTAAGGCCAGTGCACTACACGTGCTGTCCCGCACCTGCTTTATTCCACATCAAGACACAGAACGTCCTGCTTGTGTTTACATTCGCGTGTTGTTCCACTGCATGGATTCACTCCAGTTTATTAAATCAGCCCTTACTGGGAGACATTTAGGTTATGTAGGTTTATTTATTCAATAAATTTAAGTCATTTTAGTTAATTAAAAAAGAGTCCAGTGGGACTGTGTTAAATGTAGATTACCTTGGGAAGATAACTTCTTTAATCAACCTTCACAAGGAACTGGCTTTTCAGTTTTTCCTTTTTGTTTTTAATGTTCTCTATTTTATTTAATTCATTCTTTATCTCACTACTTCCTTTTTCTTACTTCCTTGGGGTTTATTACTCTCCCCTTCCTAATGTCTTAAGATCAATAGTAATTTGCTTTTTTTTAAAAAAATAAATTTTCTTTGGCTGTACTCCATGACTTGTGGGATCTCAGTTCCCCGACCAGGAGGATCAAACCCTTGGCAGTGAAAGTACAGTGTCCTAACCACTGGACCACCAGAGAATTCCCTAATTTGCTTTTTAATACCAAAGTTATTTGTTTCCAGTTTTTCTCCAAACACAGCTTCCTGAGAGTTTGGGATGACATGCGTTTTTTTTCCAGCTCTATTTAACCTTTGTTGAGGACAGAAAATATTAAAGCCTCAAAGCTACTGTGTATACTTTTTCTCTGAAAAAGAAATTCTTTGTGAGTCTGATTTGAGGACCCAAAGCAGTTATGGTTGAAGATACGCAGGCAGGCAGGGAGTGTGAGGGTGACAGCGTGCAGACGGCCGCTCAGAAACGCCCTGGGGTCGTGACAGGCGCCCCGAGGAAAGACGGAATTGGAGGCTGGAGAAGACTCCCCGCAGGAGCCGCTGTGTCCAGCGCTGCCACCCACGGCACGCAGCAGAGCGGAGGAGCACTTGGCAAACGCCTGCTGAGGAGATGAAAGCAGACTTCTCCGTAGGGAACTTCACAGCAAAGGCCACTTCCCCGCGTAAACCCACGAAAGGAAAAAGGTATGCAGTGGCTTGACACTGAATTTGATGGCTCAGAAGCGAGCAGAGGATGAGCTATGCTAACACAGGTTAAGTAAGCATGGGCTCCGAGTTGGACAGATTCACATGCCGGCTCTGTAGGGCTTCCCTGGTGGCTCAGAGATTAAAGCATCTGCCTGCAATGCGGGAGACCTGCATTCAATCCCTGGGTCGGAAGATCCCCTGCAGAAGGAAATGGCAACCCACTCCAGTATTCTTGCCTGGAGAATCCCATGGACGGAGGAGCTTGATGGGCTACGGCCCACAGGGTAGCGAAGAGTCAGACATGACTGAGCGACTTCACTTTCACTTTCTGTCTATGGATGAGACAAGTCGCTTAATTTCTAAATCTTAAATTTCCTCATACGTAAAATGGGAATAATTACAGGGCTGTTGTGAGGATTAAATAAAATAACCCACATAAAATTGCTTCGTGCAATGTCTGACATATATTAGCAGCAAGCACGTCCATGCCTAAGAGAGTACTAGTTCCAGATCTGGCAAACCGGACTTTTTAACACACTTCTTGGTAACCATGGAACGTATGAATAGCAACCTGCATAGAACTGGCCTCTGTTTCATCCGTCCTCTGATTCCACACCTTCCTAAGCAGCAGACTAACCAACATCACATGAGCAGAACATAGCACATTAGTCAAAGATGAGGCAATCTCTCCAGATAATCTGCTGGATTCTTTGGGGGTGAGTCTAAGTTACTGTCATGACCACTGTTTTTCCGAGAGGCGTCGGATAGGCTGTGGGCTTGTTAAACAAACCAGCAAACTCTCCAGACAAACCATGGCTTCACTCAGTTCAGAAGCTTTATAGCAAATTACCACAAACAATAGATCAGCAATGTTTCCTCTAAATGCAGGTAACAGACTATATGTCTACCCTGAATGCCACAAAGTTTGTTTCAAATGGATGATTACTGGTTCCTGCTGCTGCTAAGTTGCTTCAGTCGTGTCTGACTCTGTGCGACCCCATAGAATGCAGCCCACTAGGCTCCTCCGTCCCTGGGATTCTCCAGGCAAGAATACTGGAGTGGGTTGCCATTTCCTTCTCCAATGCAGGAAAGTGAAAAGTGAAAGTCAAGTCGCTCAGTGTCCGACTCTTAGCGACCCCATGGACTGCAGCCTACCAGGCTCCTACGTCCATGGGATTTGCCAGGCAAGAGTACTGGAGTGGGGTGCCATTGCCTTCTCCTAGAATGAACAGTTTTCATATCCTTTTCCCTCTCCCCTAACCTGGAATTCTTGACTCATAACAGATGAAATGCTTTCCTTTCCCCTATAAAAGATCCTCCGTGATTATTCAAAATATCCTCAACAGAGACAGATAGTCACATGAAGTCCTAAATCACTTACTCTTCTACTTAATCATTTTACAATGTCTTTTCTAAGCATCTAAATATGATTTTATAAAGCTAAGTTTTATTTCTCATGTATTGAAGAGAACTCAGAGCATTACAGTATGTGCATTTACATTAAGTATAAGCCACAATTTTCAAATCTATGTTTCAGGGGTAGATAACAAGATTATTAAAAAAAATTTTTTTTAGAACATTGAAACGAAAAAATAGGCAAACACAAATAACTACCATTCATTCTCTTTACTTTTGGAATATATATATATGTGTGTGTGTCAGGAGTCATATATATATATATATATATACACACACACACACAGACACATGTTAAGAGTCATATATATTGCATGTACACACATATATGACTCCTAACACTGTGGTCAACCTAAATCAAAATTGGAGGTCACCACTGGAGACCTCTAATTAGTTCAAACCATACCTCTTAACTCAAACTAGAAACTTGGCTAAAGGAAAAGCTACCTGTGCTCATGCTTTAGCAAATGTCAGATTTTTAAATTCTCATTCATTCATTCAACATGTATTCCTTGCATGCCTGGGCCCTTGGATACAAAATAAACCAAAAGAAGTGTTGACCCTAACAGAAAGAAATCCAAACAAACAATTCCAGCAAAAAGCGATAAGCACTTGAAGTTTCTAAAAAATGCTGTGGGACCAGAGACAGACAACCTCTTTGTAAACTCTTAGGAAAAATAAGAACTCTGATAAATTCTGCAGGGCTAATGAATGGGTCCAATAACAGGAAATGGGAAACCTTTAATCCTCTCTCAACCCTCCCATCTACTCATCATCAAGTCCCAAACAAGCCATTTAACCTCACTGTGCCTCAGTTTATAAAGCTATAAAATGTCCAATGAGTGGCCACGAAGGACTGTTCCACAGGGCTCTCTGAGCAACAGAATTCTGTGAGGTGGCTGCTTAGCTGCCATGTGGTTAAGTTAAGCGGCTTAATTTAAAAAGGTAAACATGGCTAACTGGTATTTACCAATACAAATTTAGCCCTGACTTAACACTTAATCACCTGTGAGACGGCCTGTCAGTAGTTTATGCCACCTCAACTAGAGAACAATCCAGCTCTGGGCAGCTCTACTGTGACAAACTCCTGCCAGAAAGGTAAGGTCCGCCTGGCCCAGTGTTCATCCTCGGGTCCTAACTGCATCTCCCATGATACTTACAGTGTTACTCCTGCCCTTTAAGGGTGTCATGTGACAACAGTATTTAAAACACTCTTTTTTTCTTTTCTATTTTTTGGCCACATATGGGATCTTAGTTCCCCGGATCTAAGGATCAAACCCAGGGATCAAACCCATACCCCTAGCAGTGGGAGTATGGAGTCCTAAGCACTGGACTGCCAGGGAAGTCCCAACCCTCTGATTCTTTTGACAACATTTTATGAGTACCTACTGCGTGCGAGGCATTGTTCTAAGTGCTGAGCAAAAAGCAGTGAATGAGACAGAGAGTTTCCAGACTTTCACGAAGCCTAAATCCTGGTCTGGGGAACTAGACAATGAACAAATAAATTAAATGAGGTCATTTTCAGTACATAGAGGGCTGTGAAAAGCACACAGCCAGGTGAGGTGATAGTGCTCTGAAGGGTCTTTAGTTGGGGTGACAGGGAAAGGCTCCTTAAGGAGGTGACATCTGAGTCAAGGCTCAAGGACTTTGAGACACCGATCATGCAAAGACCTGGGGGCAGAACATCCCAAGCAGAAGAAAGGGCAAATCCTAAGGAGAGAATGAATCTGGGTGCTGAAGTGACTGCAAGGAGGCCAGTGTAGCTGGAGTGCAGTGAAAAAGGAGCCGAGCAGAGACAGCTGAGCTTGGAAGTGTGGGCAGGGTCCACAGCATCAGACTCTGCGGGTCCCTGGAAGGAACGGAGATGTTTATTTTAATGCAGTGGGACATCCATTAGGGAACACTGGGCTGGTTTTGGTCACTGCCAAGTCTCCAGCACATAGAACACTGCCTGGCACACACACAGCAGACACTCGGTGTGATCACTGGATGAACTGCAGGGTGGTAAACACACTGTTGAGCCACCTTTTCTCTAGACCAAATAAACAGACCCTTTCTTTCACTATTCCCTTTTCATCATTTTGAGTCTCCCTATCTACAAAATTTGACGGTAAGTAAGTTCTCTTAAAAAACTAAAAGAGCAGATGACGGACATTCTCTTATACTTTAATTCTCCCTAGAACAAACAGGTAAACAAAATGACATAATGAGGAAGACGCCACTTAGAAGTTAAGTGACTTCACTTCTATCTCTAGAAACTAATCTTTCCTTCTGAAAAACATATTAACTCCTTCGGGATTCAGGACCCCAAAAATATCAAGAAACAGGAAAAAAAAAAAGTTCAGGGGAAGAAGATTAACTTGTTACCATGGAGAGTGAGCATAAAACTGCTTTACAATATAAGATTATAAGCACCAAAAACGTGACATTTTAAACCATAAGCAAGAATGCGTTTAAGGGTATAGACAGATCTATTTGCGGGGCAGAAATAGATTCACAAACACAGAAAAAAGACTTGTGGACACAAAGGGGTTAGGGGAGGCAAGGGTGAACTGGGAGATTAGGACTGACACATACACACTAACATGCGTAAAAGAGACAGCTCAGGAAATGGCAACCCAGTGTTCTTGCCTGGAGAATCCCAGGGATGGGGGAGCCTGGTGGGCTGCCGCCTACAGGGTTGCACAGAGTCGGACACGACTGAAGTGACTTAGCAGCAGCAGTGGGAAGCTGCTGTATAGCACAGGGAGCTCAGCTGGGTGATGTGATGACCTAGAGGGGAGGGACAGGGGATGGGAGGGAGACTCAAGAGGGAGGGGATGTATGTATACACATGGCTGAGTCACGCTGTTGTACAGCAGGAACTAACATTACACTGGAAAGCAATTATACTCCAATAAAATTTTTTAATTAATTAAAACTAAATAACTAGGTGAGGAGATAAATAAGACGTGGCATAACCCTAAAATGGAGTATCATCAGTCATAAAAAGCAATGAACTACATGATGAACCGCAAACACTCTGCTGAGTAAAAGGAACCAGACATTACAAAACTACGGAAGATTTGGGGGCGTTTATAGGAAATATAGGCTTCTCTGGTAGCTCAGCTGGTAAAGAATCCACCTATAATCCAAGAGACCCTGGTTGGATGGGAAGATCCATTGGAGAAGGGATAGGTTACCCACTCCAGTATTCTTGGGCTTTTCTGGTGGCTTAGCTGGTAAAGAATCTGCCTGCAATGTGGGAGACCTGGGTTCAAACCCTGGGTTCGGAAGATCCCATGGAGAAGGGAATAGCTACCCACTTCAGTATTTTTGGCCTGGAGAATTCCATGGACTGTATAGTGCCAAAGAATTGATGCTTCTGAACTGTGGTGTTGAAGAAGACACTTGAGAGTCCCTTGGACTGCAAGATCAAACCAGTCAATCCTGAAAGAAATCAATCCTGAATATTCATTAGAAGGACTGATGCTGAAGCTCCAATACTTTGGTCACCTGATGCCAAGAGCCAACTCATTAGAAAAGACCCTAATGCTGGGAAAGATAGAAGGCAGAAGGAAAAGGGGATGACAGGGGATGAGATGGTTGGATGGCATCACCGACTCAATGGACACTGAGTTTGAGCAAGCTCCAGGAGATGGTGAAGGACAGGGAAGCCTGGCATGCTGCAGTCTGTGGGGGTTGCAAAGAGTCGGACACAACTGACGGACTGAACACCAAAAATAGGAAATATCCGTGAAAGGCCAATGTGCAGAGACAGAAAATGGATCATTGATTGTGCCTGGGGCTGGAGGTGCTGGTGGAGAATGACTTGCAGACTGGCAGGAGGAACTTTCCAGGGGATGCAAATATTCTAAAACTGGATTATAGTGACTGCGTAACTGTGTACATTTATTAAAAATCATTGAATGTTTGGATGCATAAATTACACCTTCATACAGCTGCTTAAGGAACAAAACAGATACAAGTTAAATAAAAGGGAGGATTAGCTTAAAATTAAGATGGAGGTGATGGATACATGTTAGAGCAGCGAGAATGGGAGGGACTTCCTGAGGGGCTGACAAGGCAGAAAACTGAAACACGATCTGGGTGTCCCATAGCATTTACTTATTTACTTTTTAAAACAAAAGACAGGGACTTCCCTGATGGTCCAGTGACTAGGACTCCACATTCCCAATCCAGGGGGCCCAGGTTTGGTCCCTGGCCAGGGAACTAGATGCCACGTGCCACAATTAAGACTTGGTGCGTTGGTGCAGCTAAATGAATAAATGCTTTTTTAAACAAAAATAAAATCTATTTGTAACTGTCTAAACATTTAATAGGAACTGGAAAAAAAAAGAAGAAGAAGAACCTGAGACTGATAAAAGTACAGAATATTTAATTGTAAGAGTCACACTCTTATAGAGCACTAAGATCAAAAAAGTTTAGCAAAGACTCTGGTCTTGGGAGCAGACTCATCTTACTCATGACCATTTCTGAGACAGACTCCTTGACCAACTGCCCCAACTCTCATTTGCCCATGGGCTCAGCACATAACTGAAATTAAAAACATACAGATCATGGCGCTCCACTCTTTTGAGCAGGGGAATTTGGGAAACTCGGAGCCAAATCCTCTTTTGCTAACAGCAGAGGGAGAACCCAGGGCTCCCCTGGTGGCTCAGATGGTAAAGAGTTCGCCTGCAATGCAGAAGACCTGGGTTTGATCCCTGAGTTGGGAAGATCCCCGGGAGAAGGAAACCACAACCCACTCCAATATTCTTGCCTGGAAAAGTTTCATGGACAGAGGAGCCTGGTGAGCTACAGTTCATGGGGTCGCAGAGAGTTGGATACACTGATCAACTAAACACAAAAGCATCAAAAAACCTCCAGTGCAACAAAACTGCAGCTGGGACAGATTCAAAGCTGGTACAGAAGTGAACTGTGATTGTACTAGTCACTCAGTTGTGTCTCATTGTTTGTGGCCCCATCCAGGCTCCTCTGTCCACAGGATTCTCCAGGCAAGAATACTGGAGTGGGTTATCATGCCCTCCTCCAGGGGATCTTACAGACCCAGGGATGGAATCTGGGCCTCCTGCATTGCAGGCAGATTCTTTACCATCTGAGCCATCAGGGAGGCCCCCAAGAAGTGAGTACATGCCAAACAAACAAGTTACAGATTGAGCCTTGGTAAGCACTGATGTGCTGAAACGATGCTCTAAATTCTGAAACATCAACTGCTAAAACTCATGACTTTTATAACTGGAAGAAGGAACCACTAACCTTGAAACTAACAGATCCAGAAGGAACTCCTTGAAGGTAACAGGTATAAAGGGCCGCCACAAGTATGAGGGGACGCGTGAATTCACAGGCTGCTACTCGTGGATGCTACAGGACCGGGAAGCAGAGTCCTGAATTCTAAATCTAAAACCTGCCTTCAACACACTGTATGTCCTTGTCTGTAGGACAATATAATCACAAAAA